>NW_026137601.1:3796525-5062034 GCF_009805555.1 Andrographis paniculata | reverse complement strand
AAGAGGTTGCTTATATATACCTTTATTTTGGTAATATATATGCTTGTATACTTGATATGCAATCAAAATTCTCTAATATATACATCTGTTCATAACTTCTACACTGAGATCACGTGAGAAGATGTACTAGAAGAAAATGCGTACTCATATAAGTAATTAATACACTTCGGTTTATAAAATTTCATGGTTGGATTTTGAAAAACCTCTAAATGGAAGCCACATACCCGCAATGATGATATGTGTTCCTTAATTTCACTATGTTACACACTTCAAATTGATTGAATATACTCGTTTTGAGGGATATACTTTATAAGTAACTTTATACATATTAACGTACATTGAGAAGATGTGAACTCACAAAATTATTCTGAAAACACTAATTGATACGTTACATATATACATCAATGACTATGGTTCACATGTACACAAATGACTAATATATTTCGTACATTGTGGAAATGTCCAATATGTTTCATGCGTAATATTTATTTATTATACCTTCTAACATATTTATTCTTGTTAGGATATTTTTTCTACTCTAAAAAATACTTGCACGGACAATTACAATATAGTGAACATCATACGCCATTAGTTATGAACTAACTCCAAAAGATATTACTACGGTTCACCACATGATATATTATACATATCTTTATCCTAAGTGATATTCTCACCCACACTTCAATATATGGATTAGTGATCTCATAGATCATTTTAGAAGTATCCGCTGATGCACGCTAACTTTTAATAAAATGGGTACGCTATAATCAACTCGTTGTCATTTGATCCAACACCAATCAACGACAAATTCTAGATAGTACTTATATACAACACCAATCAACGGCAGATTCTAGATAGTACTTATATACTTATATTTACAGTAATTATACCTATATACGAATATAAATACTTCTATACACAAAGACGTACCCTCTTACTTGAATATGTATACCTCTAGTATTAATTAATATACGCTTTGAACGTCACAACATACTCATATTTTCACAATAATAACTCCATCGCAAAGATTAAATACCCGTATAAATAAATAAAATTTATATTAATGTAATTTCAGATAAATAATGAGGGTACACAATAGGTCATGTTATATTATAATAAGTACTTAAGGAATATAAACAAAACCTAAGTATTACATAGAATTAAATAAGAAAATATCATATGCAATGTACTATCGTTGTTAATATCTATTACTCATGGTCAAATTTTATATAACTACAATAACTTGTAACGTACTTTCGTTGTGAATTCACATACCTTTATTTTCTACTTTAGAAGAATTAATTTTAAATGATATGTACCCCGACATAATAATTATGTATGTTCAGTAATATACAGAGGAATATGATATAATTTCCAAATCATTTAAGTGGTCTTGTACACAGATATATATTCAATGTATAATTTTTCAAAAATGAAAGAAAATTTCATCCGCGAGACGAAAAACGAAAAATATCTACGATAGATCCTCCTTGCAACTCTGTCAGTTGTGTCCTAAACGACCGCAACATGAAATAGTTTTTTTTTAGAATATTTCACCTGCTATGATTCAAGTTCTCTTTTCTTTGGTTGGCTTGGTTGGACAAAAGACAATAACCTTGCTGAGCGCATTTAACTATTCTATGATTCGACTATATTGTTATTTATTATCTCCAAAATGAGTCCCTTGAAATAGATAATTCGTTCAACACTTGGGCTACGAGTGGTCAATAAAGTTTTGGGCAAATGGCATGGCCTCCATAACAGACATTATATGTTACTCAAAATTCTTCCATAAGGGGCATAACCTGCTTTGTTGAAAATAAAATTCTACTCCCTCCTTTCCATTGGAAGGGTGACATTTGCTTTTTGCACGTAAATTTTTTAATATTAGTATTATGTTGGATTTTAGTAGGAAAGACAAAAATACCCCTATTAGTATTGTGTAATATAAAAGTAATGGCATTTGTGTAATATATTGTAAGTTGAAAGGGTATTTATTATGTTAGGTAGGTAGTACAATTACTAAATTAGGAAATGGTAATCTTGTTTTGGGACGGACGAAAATAGAAAATGATAACCTTTCAATAGGACGGATGGAGTATTACTTTTTATTGTACATCGGATATCTCCGCATTATCTATATGAAATATAATTATTTTGTTGTACATAATATAATAAATGACACATATATTCTATACATAACTAAGCGCAAAATTTGTCCACTATGTGTCAAAGACAATATGTGTGGTGGACTCCAAAAAATACGACAGTGATGAACTTTAGAAATTCCAAGTGTCTACAAAAACAAAATTAATTATTTTCAATTCTCTATAATCAACGTGAAGAACAAACCTTAACCTCCAGCAAAACTATTTTTAATTTTTTTTATCATTTTTTGCATACACCACTACATAATAATACAATTTTAACGTTACCTAATATACAAGTACATAAAATAAATATCAAGGTTTATAAATGAATAGTCATAGTATATACCAACAAAATCAAAGTATTTTCAAACAAATAGAGCATACAATATCAGACAACGAGGGTATAAGATTACTAAATATAAGTATACTACACCAGAAAAAAAATTCCGAAAAATGCATACGCAAGCCATCCTAACAATACGCAAGCCATACTCTCCCTTCTTCCCCATAGTTTTTTTCCATACATACCATCCTAGCGAAATATCATAATGAAACCCAAATAACAACTATTGTAATCATAATCTCAAACAAGATAACAATTATCAAAATAATAGTGAAATATTTACCGAAATCGATTGCAAGCCCTAACAATACCACGATAATTAACCAACAAAATTATCATAGCAAGAGAATTCGGAATTGAAAATTCTCCTCACCACCAGTGTCTTCATTACGCAAAAAAAACCTAAAAATTAGAATTAGAATTTGGAATCGAAACTTTGTCTTACTAGTGTCTTCCCCATCACAGATTTTTGGTCATACGCAAAATGAATTCTTAGGCTCAGTAGAACTCTCGTTCGCACAAAAATAATTTTACAAAAAGAGAGAAATATCATAGTTGACCAAAAAAAAAAAGTATTGTGGAAAGGATGAGGGCGATATTGGAATTTAGAATGGTGTAGGGAGTTAATCATAATGATTTTTGAAAAGTAGGGAATGTAGTGTGTGTGAAATGTGTATAGAGACTGAATTTAGAGATGAAAATAGGGATAGAGATTTATATCTAATTGTCCGTATTTATATTCTTTATTTATTTAAATTTATATATTCATATTATGAAATTTTTTAAATTTAATTAGAAATTTAAAATATATCAATATATATATATCCACAATATTTTTTTTTTTAATAATACAGAAAAAAATAAACTAAAAAAATATTTTGAAAAAAAAAAATTTGGTTGGTTGTACTGTTATAAAAAAAAATTATTTATATAATTATTCTATTTTTTTATTCTCATCTTTCCATCCGACCAATGGGGTCAGCGACTTCCTTATTGTTTTAAAACATATCTATATTTATATTCTTTATTTATTTAAATTTATATATTCGTATTCATATAATGTAATTTTTTAAATTAAATTAAAAATTTAAAATATATCAATATATATAATTTTGTACAGAATAATTTTTTAATAATATAGAAAAAAAACTAACTAAAGAAAACTATAATATAAAAAATATATTTTGAAAAAAGAAAAATAATTTTTTTTAAATTGGTTGGTTGCACCGTTATAAAAAAATATAGATTTATATAATTAATTATATTTCTTTTTCTCCTTTTTTCCATCCCAACCGACTGAACGATTCTCCTCATTTTTATCCGACCTATTCACCCACTTTTTATCCTCTTTCCATCCCAACTGACTGTACAGTTCTACTCCTTCCATCCGACCAATTCTGCCACTTTCTCTCCTCTTTCCATCCCAACCGACCTCTTTCCATCCAAACTGACTGTACAGTTCTACTCATTCCATCCGACCAATTCTGTCACTTTCTCTCCTCTTTCCATCCCAACCGACTAGACGGTTCTCCTCTTTCCATCTGACCAATAAGGTCAGACACTTCTTTTGTTTTTTAATTTTCTCCGTTCTCTATTCTCTCTCATAATAGTTTATTTATTTAAAGTTATATATTCATATTCATATACTGTAATTTTTAAAATTTTAATTAGAAATTTGAAATATACCAATATATATCTGAATAATTTTTTTAATAATACATTAAAAAATTAACTAAAGAAAAGTATAATATAAAAAAATATTTTGAAAAAACAAAAATATTTTTTTAAAAAAAAAATTGGTTGGTTGCACAGTTATAAAAAAATATATATTTATATAATTTATTATATATCTTTCTCTGTTCTTTCTATCCTAACCGACAGGATGGTTCTCCTCCTTCTCATCCGACCAATTCAACCACTTTATCTTTTCTTTCTATCTCAACCAACTGGATGGTTCTCCTCCTTCTCATCGGACCAGTTCAACCACTTTCTTTGCTCTTTCCATTCCAACCGACTGTACGGTTCTACTCCTTTCATCCGACCAATTCAACCACTTTCTCTTATCTTTTCATCCCAACCAACTGGACGGTTCTCCTCCTTCCATCCGACTAATTCGGTTAACCAATTCAACCACTTTCTCTCATCTTTTCATCCGAACCGACTGGACGGTTCTCCTCCTTCCATCCGACCAATTCGATTACATTTCTTTTTTTTTTTTTCATTTTATGTCTTCTCTATTCTCTCATTCTCTCTCTCTCTCTATTTAAATTTATATATTCATATTCATATAATGTAATTTTTAAAATTTATTTAGAAATTTAAAATATATCAATATATATATATCATTTTGTATAAAATAATTTTTTTAATAATTTAGAAAGAAACCCATCAATAATTATTTTTCTCGCTTTCTCTCATGTTTTACCTCTTTCATAAGACTAATTCGGTTTAATACTAATTCGGTTGAATATTTTTTTTCCTCTTTTTGTTCCTAAAATATATATAGATTATATTTTCTCTCATTCTCTTTCTCTCTCTCTCTCGTAAGACTAATTCGGTCCACTTTTTTTTTTCTTCTTAAAATATATTTATTTTATTTTTTTCTCATTCTCTTCCTCTTTCATAAGATTAAGTCGATCAATATTTTTTTTTCTCTTTTTCTCCTTACAATATATTTATATTATATTTTATTTTCAAGACATTAAAAGTAGAATATATGCACCGGCTAATGAACTCATACAACATATTAATATAAAAAAATTCACAAAAAAATTCTCTAACAAAAAATTGCGCTTAGTGCGCTAAGACAAACACTAGTGTGTGTATATATATATATATATTATACACTGGCCGATCGAAAAAAAAAAAAAAAAAAAGAAGACACATACAAACGACCAGAAGCAAATTCAACTCAACTAGCAAAGGTTAAGAAAGACCTTAAAGAAGCTTCCATGTACAACAAAATCAAATTCAGGGTTCAAAATCATCGAGATTGTACTAAAAAAACTAAACATTTATATTAACGAACTTTATAAAGTTGAATTTTTTTTATACAAACAAAGCCTGAAAAAAAAAAAAAAAAAAAATTCAACTTGAACTGAATTTTCGATCAATTTCAGGTTTGTTTTGATGAAATTATGAAATAGTATTTTTTAATTGAAATTGTAAAGAAGTTTTGATTGGAAAAAAGAACTCAAACCTAACACAACTTTCACTTTCTATTAACTCTAATTGGAACCATAACTTAAGCAAGGAAAAAGACTTTTACTTCCTAGAATGTGATAACTGAAACTAACATAAGAAAGATTATTACATATAACATATATTTCTATTTAAAAATGGCATATGCTAGTACATATGTTATGTACTTTCAATTCATATATTATTTTTATTATATTAATTAAATACTAGTTTATATTATATTAATATAAATTATATATTGTGTATTAATATTTCATATGTTATTTATCATTATATGTGAACGGTTGGATTTCTTATTGATTGGATCCACCCCAATTAGGCACATACACATCAAATCGTAGCCCAAATTAAACATCAGCCCTGACCCATGATCCGCGACCCATCTTACCTTAGCCCGCGACCCGCTTCTGCCTCTTACCTGTGACCCGCCGTTCCGACCCGGCTCTAAGGATCTGCATCCTTTTATTTGAGACTTGTTCTCACCCGTTCGATTTAGGGTTTAGATCGTGGCCATCCATTCTATTTACCCTACTTTGAGAGGAGAGAGACCGCCGTCATAAATTGCATCCCCACATACACTCTCTCTATAACTCATCCTCTTTAGCCTCTTACTAAAATCGGCCTTCGACAACTTTTGACGAGTCATTTTCTCTTGTATTTTGTGGAGAGTAGGTGGTGCTTTTAGTCACCCTTATCGTTTTTGAATTGCAAGGGGTTCGATTTGAAGTTTTGCTTTCGGTTTGTGTGGTTCTCCCTTTTTTCGGCCATTGTTTAGCTGTCTGTTTTGTTTTCCTTTGTGTTTCGTTGGTTTCAGGCTGGTTTATTTGTGTTAGTCGCAATTTAGGTGTATATTATGTCAATTTTGTATTTCTGAATAGTTTTGGGGGTTGAGCCTGAAATCAAAACAAGTTCAAAGTTTATACTCTATTTTCATTATAAAATCTTCGATCTGTTAGTGTGTTCTATAGTCAATAGATCACCCTTTATTTATTTGAATGTGGCATGTTCTGAATTTAAGTGGACTGATAGGAAAATTGATATTTCTAATATTCGGGTATTTGGGTGTTGGGCATTTATACGAGTTAACAATGACAAATTAGACCCTAGAGCTAAAAAATGTGTTTTCTTAGGGTATCTGGAGGGAGTTACGGGGTATAAATTATGGTTAAAATCTAGGTTCGGATTTAAATATTTTATTAATAGAGGTGTTACTTTCAATGAAATTAAAATGCACTGCTTAAATATTGGAAAATCTTTTTTGAATAAATCTGAAATCAACATTGAAAATCTTGACTCTATTAATATTTCAAATGAGGTGAAACATAATATAGTTATCATAGACAAGGGATAAAATTTGGAAAATGACACTGATTTTCGACTGGAATCTGCTGTGAATGAAGAAAATATTTCTATAAATGATATTAATATTTTTTAAAATGAAAATGAATTTTATTTTGATAATAGTAATCAAAATAAATTAGAAAATTACCAATTAACTAAAGATAGAGATATGAGAGTCCCTAGGTTGTCTTGTAGGTTTGGTGATTTTGATTTATCTTCTTTAGCTTTTAGTGTGTTTGAGAATTTAGATGGTAATGAACCTACGTTATTTAGGAAGACTATGAATTCTGAAAATAAAACCCAATGGTTAAAAGCTATGAAAGATAAAATAGATTCATTGTATGAAAATAAAACTTGTTGTTTAGTCCCTAACCTCCTAATTGTTCTCTTGTTGATTGTAAATGAATTTATAAACTTAAACAAGAAGATAGTGAAATTAAGTTTAAGACAAAATTATTATTCAAAGGCTTTACTAAAAAAAATGAAATAGACTATAATGAAATTGTTGCCCATGTTGTCAAATTTACCATTGTTATAGTGATGTTATCATTAGTTGCTTTTTATAATTGAAAATTAAAGCAATTAAATGTTAAAGAGCCTTTTTACATGATAAATTAAATGAGAAGATACATATGAAACAATTTGAAGGTTTTGTTGATAAAAATAAAATAAATCATGTTTGTTTGTTAACAATTTTTGTATGATTTAAAATAGTCATCTAGACATAGGGACGGAACTAGCATTACATAAGAGGGGGGGCTAAAATTTTAAAAATAATATATTTTATATATACATTATTATGTATGTAAGAAGACTTATAGTTTATTTGTTGTCGGGCAATTGTATTCTTCGAGTTGCCATATTTTGAAAACATTGCAAAATAACTTCAGTTTAAACTTTTCAAATATTTATTTTTCAATATAACATACCAAAGAATCTGTCAAAAAATCATCTCCCATCTTACTCCGCAAATCAGTTTTGATAATCTTCATCGCATAAAAAGATCTTTCAACGGTAGTTGTTGCAATAGGCATAACTAAGACCAACTCGATTTGTCGATACACTAACTTTAAAGTAGTATGCCATCTTCTTTCAATCATCCTTTTAGAAACATCTTCAATACTCTCAAGATCAGAAAAAAATACATACTCAAACTTTTTTAACAATAGAGATATATTGTTTCAGTTCTGCAGCTAGCATAAACTCATTGTAAAAATTATCTGGATATAACTTAGCAAGACAAAGTATTATATCAACATCAAAATTGGAAAATGAATCTCTAGGATCAAGACATGCAATGCTTAAAAGAAGTTCTGAACTTGTCTCCGTAAAACGATTATCCATTTCTTGTGTGATATGATCAACAACCTAATATAATAATAAAATAAACAAATGATTTGTAAATGAAATAAAATATTCAATATTTTTACTATGAATTAAAGTAGACAAATACCTAAAGAAATATATTCCGACGAAAATAATGAAAATAAGTTTTTGGTTGGTCATCAACTTGCATTTGATATCTAACTCGACTAGGCATAGGATCTTCCATATTCGACAAAAAAATATCTTTCTTAGAACAAAATTTGAAGACAATTTCAATGAATTTCTCCTAACTATCCTGATCCCGAAATTCCTTAAAATCATCCTTCAACGCTATAATCAAAGATACGCCATTACCAATATTCTGAGATTTTCGTTGCAAAGCAGTTGATAATGCATTGTTTTCGCCAATAATGTGAAAATCAAATGAGCAATGAAAAAAAAATTCAAAAGTCAATACTTTTTCGACCAAACATGTAGCAAAACCTCTACTTTTTTTTATCAATTCCATCCTCAATTATAACTTCAAGAACACCTATAATTGCATCCCACATATCTAAAATCCGACTGATTGTCTTATAACGAGAACCCCAACGAGTATCACCTGGCCGCGCTAAGCCTATTTCTTGATTTTTTCCTTTTCCAGTATCAATTACACCAGAGTTTATGCATTGTACAAGATCATCATGATACCTTTGACGAAGAGAATCTCTTCTTTCACATGAAGCTCCAACAAGATTCACAATCATAATTAAATGATCAAAAACGTTACTCACCAATGCATGATCCTTTGAAGTTGTCACAATTACTAACTGAAGTCGATGAGCAAAACAATGAACATAATGTGCTTGACAATTTTTATTTAAAATAAGTGCTTTCAAACCATTAAACTGACCACGCATGTTAGAAGCTCCGTCGTAACCTTGACCTCTAATTTTTGAAAATGATAGACCATGCTTTGCAAATAAATCATCAATGGATTCTTTTAAAGATTTTGAAGAGGTATCCTTAACATGCACAACTCCAAGAAATCGCTAAATCACTTCCCCATTGTTGTTCACAAATCTCAAAACTATGGACATTTGTTCTTATACCGAGTTGTCTCGACCTTCATCAATCAAAAGAAAGAAGTACTTGTCTCCAATCTCGTTTAAAATAATTTTTCTCACCTTTATTGCACAAGCATTGATGATTTCTTTTTGAATTCTAGGACATGTCAATTGATTATTTCCTAAAGCATTTGAATTCATTATTTTATTTACTTCTTCATTCCGATCAAAATACCATTTTAAAACTGCAAGAAAGTTACCTCTCTGCATTGACTTCTTTGACTCGTCATGCCCACGGAAAGCCAAACCTTGTTGTAAAAGAAATCTGGCTGCATCCACAACTACTGTTAACCGAATACGGTAATCAACTTCTACCTCCTTGCTTCTTTGTGCCAACATATAATCGAAATTATGTCGCTGATCTTGAAATAAGGAACACTGAATCTTAGCATAACGATGTGCAGTTGTTGAAGGACCTACGTGTTCTTTAAAATTTTCTAAGGTTTTTTTCCAATTTCTAAAACCAACTTCTGTAAAACTGGTATCTCCACCATGCTTGTGACCTTTATTGAATAAATAGCATACAAAACAAAAGGCAGCATCTTGTGCACTATATTCAAGCCATTCGAATTGATCAAACCATGTTGGCTGAAATTTTCTCATAATCTTACCAAATGAAGTCTTCAGAAAATCATGATCATGCGGTTGACAAGACCCTTTAGTCAAATATCGTCTTCTTAATTCATCTCTAACACCAATATGATAGCTATCAATCGGTTTACGTAATCCTGGATCACCAACAATGTCATTCTCCGAAATTCTATTTGTACTTGATTTTTTTTAACACTTTCTCTATCATCAATACCAATTTGACTAGCAATCATATTACTTGGTGGGTGCAAAAATGAATTTGATGTAGACCTTTTTGATTTGATAATAAATTTATCCATAACTACACACCTAAGAAATAATTAAACAAATAAATCAAATATTAATTATCTAACATAAAATTTTTAAATAAAAATAACATATATTCTATTTACTCACCGAAAATCAAAATTTAACACAAAATATTATGCTTTTTATTATGACACAATTTCTCATGTTTCACATAAAAAAATAATTCAAATTAAATTATTAATCAAACACATTGTAAATATAAAAAAAAAAAAAAAAGAACAATACCGGTTCTTGCTAGTTGGTTCCACCCGATCAGATTTGAGTCCAATACCAAAACAAAGATGAAAAAGAAAAAAGATTTCGAAGAATAAAAAAAAGATGAGAGAAAATAAAAGAAAAAGAAAAACAATGAAGAAATAAAAAAGTTTTGAAATTTGAGAGCAACGGAGAGGCAGAGACTAATTTTGAAGTTTAGGTTAAATTTGATTTGATTTTTAATACAATAATATATATATATAATATAGTATTATTAATAAAATACTATATATATATATTATATATTAATAAATAAATAAATAAATAAATAAAAACCAAGAATAGCAGCAACGGCTATTAAATATTACTACCTCCGTCCAGCTCTAAGGTTTTCATGTACTTTTTGCATATTGATCTTTAAATATTAATTATTATATCTAAACGTAGTACAGATTAAGAAAAAATTGTAAAAATACTTCAATTAGTGTCTTATAATACTAATAAAATGATATTTGTAAAACAAATTATACAAATATAAGAATATTTTTAATGTTAAATACGATGACGCAAAAGATAAATGTGACCATTAGAGGCGGATGAATGGAGTATTAGAATAAAATTTAGGTTAAATTATTATGATTAATATATATATTAATAAAATAAAATAAAAATATTATATATATATATATATATATTTGGGCAAACGTCCGTCTCTGCCTAGACAATGAATTATCAAGTTTGATAATGGTATGAAAAAATTTGAGTTTACCAAAAGCAATATTGATTATTGTTTGTATTTTAAGACCGTTAAAATCAACATATTTTTCTTATCATTTATGTTGATGATATGCTGATTATAAGTCCATATTTAAAGTTGATTGATCAAGTGACTAAGTGTTTGTGTGATAATTTTGACATGAAACTGTTGGGTGATGCTAAAGTGATTTTAGACATAAGTATATTAGAGATAGAAAAAATTTCAGATTGTTTCTAAATCAGTCTAGTTATATTTCGTGAATGATTATAATTTTTTTTATGAGTGATGTTAAATCTATATTTGTTCCTATGACTTCTAATTTTTTGCTAAGTAGAGATCAATATCCAAAATCTAATTCGGATAATGATTATATGAAGCGTGTGACTTATTCTAATGCAATAGGTTTCAAATGTACTTAATGGTTAGCACTAGATCGGATTTAGCCTATACGATTACTTGTTTTAGTAGATTTATGTCGAACCCGTATTTAGAACATTGACATGCTTTACAATGCGTCTTTAGATATCTTGTTGCCACAATAAATGTTGGTTTAGTTTTTGGGAAAAATAAATATAAAATTAGTAGAGTTTTGTGAACTCACATTATGCTGATGATAAAGATACTAGGAAAAATACTACTTTGTATATATTGTAACTAGTATTAGTTGAATATCACAACTGCAATATATTGTAACTTTGTCCACAACTGAATTTGAGTATATAACAATAAATGAAACTTTAAAAGAGGCATTGTGTTTGAATTGCATAATTAGCGAAATATGTTATTGGCGAGTATTATAAAATGATGTGTATTTTCACTTTATTCATGATATTGTATTTAAAGATATATTCCTCCGTCCCATTCTAAATGGGCATTTTAGAGTTTTGTAATAGATTAAGAAATAATAGTATTTTATTGATTAATGGAAGTGTGTAAGATATTTTGACATTTTTGCAGATTCTCCTTCAATCATAAAAAAAAAAAAAAAAAAAAAAAAACAAACACTCACAACTACCTAAAATTATTATTATTATTTTTTTCAATGTAGAAAAATGAGACAAACTCAAGTATAGGTATATTTTCATTTTTTATTGTAAAAAGAAAAAACACCCACAATTATTGTTTATCTCATATGTGACAAACTCATAATTCTATTTAATTCTATTTTTCTAATAAGGAGAAAAAACACCAAAGACTACTATTTTCTTCCATAAAAATTAAATATACTCACAATTGATATTTTCCAATGTGAGAATTCTACCTTTAAACGACAAAATTAATCGTTTCAAAATTCAAAACCTTGAAAATTTGAAAATGAAATCAAAAGAAAAATATTTAAAATTTAATTTCAAAACAACATGAATAAACCGTAATCATCGGTTCAACTATTGAACCATTGGTAAAAACCAATAGTTCAAAGTCAGAGTCAGACGAGCAAGTGTAAAAACAATCCTTTTTTTAATCTTTTTTTCTTTTTTTTGCTTTTTTATAATGGAATGAAAGTACTCATAGTATTATACTTCATACATCGGACAACTCAACTTGTACATGTATATTTAGTATGTTCCCTAATCATTTGTCAAGTGAACAATTTCCCATAAATATTATTAAAAGAATAAAAATATACACATATTAATATTATATATACATTATTCATTTATAAAAAAATCAACTCTTCAATGGAAAATATTATTTATTCCGTCTTACTTAATTTGTCCACTCTTTTCATATTTGGCCGTCCCACATAAATTGTCCATTTTTTTAAGAAATACAATTATACACTTTAATCACATTTTAAAATGCATAATTTATAAATTTTTTATTTTAATTAAATTATTTAGTTATCTAATTTATACTTATTTTTATTATATCACAATTATTTTTACTAATATACTCGTTAATTACTTACTAATTACGTAATATTAAAACCTCGTGCCCCAACTAAAGTTGACAAATTAGATAAGACGAATGAAGTGTTTTTTATATTACCAACACAGTTTTTCATACCGCACACAAAATCAATTCATTTAGAATACTGAGTGAACAAACTGATTATTTTTATATGAGTATAAACAAACATTTAAAATCTATATATATATATATATAAATAATGATTAGTCGTGATCAACTTTCTTTCAAAAGAGATTAAAACTATTAAATGTAATAATCAATAAAAATTAAAAGAGAAAAATTCAAGTTTTTTGCAAAATGGATACTTTACCGAATTCAAACATATATATATATGAAAGATAAGATAAGTTGGTAAAAAATAATTAGAAATTTAAATAAGTTGATAAGGCAATATTTTATCATAAAAAATATTAATATAATAATTCATAATAAATATTAAAAAAGAAAAAAGAGAAAAGAGAAATAAAGCAAAGCAAAACAAAACAAAACTCTAAGGCCATCCACAACACAGAAACCCATCCAGGGTTTCTTCCCATTCTCTCTCCTGTGCCACGTCAGTTTCTCTCTCCGCCACGTCACGAAGAACTCCAACTATATTTTACATTCACATCAAAGAACCCTTTAAAATCTTTACTTTTTCCACCTCATTAAATATTTTATCTATTTATAAAATAAAATTATATTTTGCAATCATATTTTATTCTTATAATATTTAATAAAAATAAAACAATTATTTAGCATAAATAAATAAAAATAATAATTTCACACTTTGCATAATAATTAAAGTTAAATATTTAATTTTTTTATTTCTTGAAAAATATATTTCAAATTATAAATATTAAATAAAATTTTATATAACAAAATTAGAATATAATATTTTAAATAAAATAAATTATTATAAATATAAATAAAAAAGTATATATTATAAATATTATTTTTAATATTTATTGAATAAGAAAATGGACCATGGCCCACAAAAATTGGAAGAAACGGTACACTCGCAATGTACAGTTTCTTATGTTAATTGGTGTTTTAATTTTTTTTTTATTTAATAAATGATGACGTGGGAGGCGCTTCTCAACAAGCGTCTCCCGTTGTGGATGCCCTAAGGACTCAATTAACTCTTTTATTCAGCTCATCTATAATTTTCATCCAACTCATCCAACACTTTGCGTACACATTGTCTACTAATAACAATGTCCCATTTACATTCCATCGTTACACATATTATTGTTTATTTCTAATGTATATTTTTTTTAGAAAATTATTATTTTTTTAATAAAAAAATATGTATATTAAATTAGACTATTTTTTATTGAAAACTCCTATAAAAATACATAGAAATAAAATTTCATTAATTATTTAATTATTTAAAATAAAAAAATTATATTTTTTGTAATGGGTAATCTTTATTGCAGAAATATATAAATACATGGAAATAAATTTTACATTAATTATATATTTATTTTAAATAAAAATTGCATATTTTTCGTAAAATGTAATTTTTATTGAAAAATTAGTTATATTCCAAATCATAACCTATCATTTTTTTTATATACTATAATTTATTCTATATGCAAATATTTTACACTTTTAAAAAAAAAAAAAATTAGTTATCTAGTGTTTAATTTCATTGAATGCCCCATAAATTTGAATAATTAGTTGATTTATTAATTCATTGAGCAATATATATAATAATAAAGCACTGGGTAAATCCTCAGGTGAACCTAATGTCCTGCAAATTAGGTTCGATAAAGCAAGTCATAGTAGGCGAACCATGCGTGTCACTGGATCCGGAGGCGTCAAAGTTTGAATCCATAACTCCACGGTCACAAGTTCATTCCCCACACCACCAGGTCATCCTTTACTAGACTCAAATTAATTTCATGGTATGAAATGTGCTAATACATAGCATGAGTAAAAACTCAATATAAACTTGCTATTTTTGTATATAAGAGGATATTAGATAATAAAAAAATGAAAAAAAAAATATAAAAATAACAAACAATAACTACAAAAATGTTACATAGTAAAAATTGACTCTACATAATTAAAATAAATGTCATTACAGTTATTCTTACGTTTGTAACTATTTTTTAAATTTTTTATAGCTTTTTTTTATAAATAAACTATTCCCAGATATGTGGAATTTCGTGCAGTCTGGAGCACCACCTCAGGTTCCTTACCAGGATACACACTACCCTTCAATCCACATTTTCGATTGTTTCAAGGTGAAACTCGTTCCCACAGCAACCTTACAGTAAGGCCGATTGAAAGTAGCCAATGTGCAAATAATAATTGAAATACTGATGAGGATGTAAAGCTAGCTACAACACGGTGTAATATGACAACAGATGCACGGATAGGAGTAGGTCCAAAAAAAAAACACAAAGTTTTGGGAACGTGTACGCGATAATCATGCTATGCTTATGGAAAATAATCATAGGTCATAATAGATGAAAATAAAAGAATTGCGGGTGCATGCGAGAATCGGTGGATGGAACTTAAAGCCCAATGCACTAAGTGAACCACAATATGAGTTCAAGCAGATTGACATTATCGAAGCGGCTGGAGTCCAGCTGATTTTGTAAGTTTATTTAATTTATTTTTTCGAGTTATGGTATTTTTAACATACATGTTTTTTCTAAGGGTGTCACTCTTTAACGCCAAGAACACTTTTGCAATGTCACTTTTGAGGAAAAACACAAAGCAAAGTTCAAACACGAGGCTTGCTGGAATGTCCTAAAAGATCAACCTAAGTGGTTTAAGTTTGGTAATGGGAAGAAGAGCCGACCAAGAGAGCGGTCGAGTAATTGTGAGAATGCTGTAAATGGGGAACCACGTTCGGTGCAAGGATCGTTTGATGTGCAGACACCAATGACCCCAATTGACACCTCAATTGGGGGTGCACACATAGATATAGATTCTTCGGGTGGACAAGCTGGTCACAACAAACTAAGTGGGTCTGCTGCAATAGAGTCTCGAGCGTCCAATGAGTGTTAAGAAAGCAAAGGCTAGTACCAAAATAACCAACCAATGGCAACGTAGAATCAAACAATATGAAGAGTCTCAAGCCTCAGTTACTCGAACGATAACTACAAGTTTTATGGCACTTTATTCGTCACGGAATGATAGATGGTCTAGAATGGAGGAGGATGAATTAAGAACAGAGAAAAAGATGGACGAGCACTATGAACGCATGTCCAAAAGAGTAAATAATAAGGTAATTATATATGGGCCTTACATTACGTCCACAATTTTAGTAATTGTTCTACTCTCCAATGCATTAACATTTCCCACTTGACGTTTTTCTATGTACATCGTAGCATAACCTTGATACGGCTAGAGAAAAAAGTCTACTAATTAAGGAGATGGCGGACATTGGTGAGAAGATTATACGTACATTCCGCAGGCTTACAGATATGGATCTAGAAGATCTCTTAACTGAAGTTTCTAGAAAAGAGTATTTGATACGAACAGTTGGAATACTACACCAATGTTCACAATGGTACGTTTGCTTTCTTTTTATGGTTTCATATTGTTGTAATTGTAAAAACAAAGATGTTTGGATATAAAATAGTAGCAATGTCCAGAACTCAAGGCAGCAATTGCGAGCATCAAGATACCGAATTCCCCACCTGTGGATGTCGGTGAATCAAGTGCTTTATCGAATGGAGGTAGAAAATGTAGCCGAGAATCAGGCCTTGAGAACATCAGCTTTTAGTTGCAATGGCAGCAACATTTTTGGTCTCTCTTGCAGCCTTAAAGCATACATCTTAAATATTTTATTTTTTGCTGATGTGTGGGATTAGTCGGAGTTTTCTTCGGTTTTAATCGAAGGTACATCTAGAGAATGCATATTTTTGTTTTGCACATTCAGACATTCAAGTAGGAGCTTTGGTTATTTTTGGGACAGATATTGTCTTATTTTTGGTTTGTAATCATGGAAGAAACAAAAACAAACTGAAATAGAGGATGTGAAAATCTTTTCTAAGCTGCATTTTTGTTGAATAGAATTTGCTTCAATACGCTTATTTGTGGTGGGGCATGCAAAAGTCTCTTGAATACGAGTGAAATTTGTCGTCATATTTATTTTACTTTTTTTATTTATAGCATCCATTATTTAAAAAAAAAAAAATTAAATTCCATGCTATTTTCGAGTTTGCTGCTCTAGTTTAATGTTATAAAGGTCTATTTATCCATATCTATATGTGAACATAATAACTATAAAACAAAATACCCATTTGTTTCCAAGGAATATTAGTAATTATCCATATTTACTTATCCAATATGTATAAGTTTTCTAATATAACTATGAATAATATAGAATGCAGGGACCGTTAAGTTAGTTAAATTTTAGGCAAAATAGCAAAAGAATCCCCCTGTGATTTTACGAATTTGCTGAAAACCCCCCGTGGTTTTAAAATTCCAAAAAACCTACTTGTGCTTTCCAAAATGTTGCACACTCTCCCCCCTCTTTAAATTTGACTAACAGATGTTAAATTTTATCAAACTTGACAGTTATACCCTTACTTATATATTTTTTAATTTATTTCTCTCTCTTCTTCTGTTATTTCTTCTTCGGTTCATTCTTCTTCTCTTCTCCCCAACTTCTTTCTTCCATCTTCTTTTCTTCCCCAAATTCTTCTTCACACATCTTTTTCCTCAAATTTTTTTTTCTTCTCTAATTCTTTTTCACGTCGTAGCAGTTCCAACCGGTTCTTACTTTTCTTTATTTTCCCCCAATTTTTTTTTCTTCTTCATCTCCAATTCTTCTTTGAAGAATGAAGAATTGGAAAAGAATAAGAATAGAAAGAAGATGATGGGCAAAAGCGGCTGGAATAGGGAAGAAGGAAGGAAGAAAAGAAAGAGAAGAAAGAAGAGGAGGAAAAGAAGAAGAGGAGGAAGAAGGGTTGGACACCAGTTTTTTTTTTCTCCAGTTTTTTTTTTTTTCTATTTCTTTTTTCCCCAATTTTCTTTCTTCTTTATTTTTTCTCTCCAATTCTTCCGTATGCCGTTGCAACCAGAAGCAACCAGGTTTTTCTTTCTTCTTTCTCTCTCTTTTTTTCCCCAATTTTCTTTCTTTTTTATTTTTTCACCCTAATTCGTCCGTACCCTAATTTCTTTCTTTCTTTCTTCTTAGATTGATTTTAAATCTTGATGTCAAATTGATTTCTTAAATTTTTGGGTTTGCTATTTCTGGGTTTTGTAAAATACAAGAAGAAATATTTCTGGGTTTGGTAAAATAGAAGAAGATCCATGTTCGGTCGATTAATTGCGATAAATTTGGGATCGGTTTCGAATTTGGTTGTGTTTAGCGGATTTTAAATTTAAAAAAAAATGAATTGAGAGTTAATTCTGAAAGTATGGATAACAATAAGAAAGACGAAGAATAAGGAAGAAGAAGAACGAGGGAGAAGAAAGAAGTCATTAGGGTATTTTAGTAATTTTACACATAAATATATCACTTTATGGACCAAAAATCGCATTTCAGGCGCGTGATATACAACCGCCGTTAAATCCTAACGGAGGGGAGATTTTTTGCAACATTTTGGAAACCACAAGTAGGTTTTTTGGAGTTTTAGAACCACGGGGGGTTTTCAGCAATTTCGAAAAATCACAGGGGGATTTTTTGCTATTTTGCCTAAATTTTATAATAAGTAGGAAAACAAGATAACAGATCCCTGAACGAGATAACCTACTAGACTAAGTGGCCACAATCCAACTATAAATCCTCACAATGACATAATCTTCCGCCAACCATTCTTATAATGCATCTTAACGGCATTAATCGGAGAGCTTTTAAGATATGTTCTTACATTCTGAAAGCATCCACTGAGGATTTATGAGATATATTACGAATTCTTCCTAGCCTTATTCGAAAGAGTATGCGAACTTCATCAACTGATTGCTCGTGTTGTGGTACAGTTTGATTTTCTTCGTTTGTTGGTCTCCATTCTGGGAGGGTTTTGGCCACGCTCATCCTCCACGTTCAATTTGTATAGTATAACACATGTGGTCATCACTCGGAGGAGATCGTTTGTTTTTTACAGCCTTGCCAAAATCTGCAAAATTTGCCATTTTTGTTTGAGTACTCCAAATGCCCTCTCGATATCTTTCCGACAAGCCTCTTGCGAAATTGTAAACATTTTTTCCTTAGTGGTAATTGGATTTTTGATGGCTTGCATAAAGATGGCATGCTTAGAATATATTCTATTTGTCAGATAATATGGCAAATTGTACAATGTCTCGTTTACCTCGTACTCAATTGGTGGTACCGTGCCGTCCATGTATTTTTTGAATAACGGCAAATGATAAAAAATGGTTACATCATTATTTGTTCCCGGCATCCCCAAGAATGCATGTCATATCCATAGATTCTGAGATGTAGTAGCCTTCAATATCAACGTTGGGTATCCATAACGTCCATTGTACTGGCCGCGCCAAGCAATGGGACATGCATCCCATCGCCAATGCATACAGTCTAGCGAGCCAATCATCATGAGAAATCTACGCAGTTTGTTTTCAGATAAGAGACACGCAAGATCCTTAGTAGTTGGATCACGTAAATATTGCTCTTTATAAAGTTCAATAATCGAATCACAGAACTCCAACGTTGCCCTCTGAGCTGTTGTGCCCCCAATCTTTACTACTTTTTCAACGCTATCAAAATAACATCCATAAGAAAGAACATGCACAATGACCATCACTTTTTTGCAGCGGTGAAAGGCCCATTGGATTAGTACAATTAGCCCATTGTGTGAAGTAGCAACTATGATTGCAAACATCATGTAAACTTCTGGTAAATACCTCACGACGCATGCAAAATCTCCGCCGGAAACATGATTAAGGAAAACGAGGAGTCTCAGATAGATAGTCGTTCCATAACTCTTCATGTCTTCCTTCACGATCACGGTAGATCTAATTCCTTCGTTAAGGTGCACCTCTAGTTGCAACATAAAAAATAAAAGGCAACGAGTGTTGTAATATTTCGAGTTGATCACGTTCAAGCTGTAGTAGTAAAAGCTTCCTCCGTATTCTCCTGTAATCACTCTCTTGAACCATCGACTGAAAGTATAATGTTTTGTCGACATGTTGACCACCATCATCATCACTAACCATACGTTGGGGTGAATGGAGCAAATTTAAGGTAAATTCACTTGTTCAATTGAAGATAAAAATGTGTGTAAGCCTTAAGTTATAGCAATACGTTTTTTATAATATGGGATCCAACAACCAATCTTCAATACAATGGGCATTTATAGATATGAAAGGATTTCAAGTGATTGATATAAGGGAAATAAATGTACAAGACTTGCAATTAATACACATTGTAGTAATAGAAGGATCAAAAGAAAAAAATCTGCACACATACTTGACATGCTTCTGCAAACTAAAATTTTCCAACCAATAGAACAATGGTACAATACATTAATGGTTTGATGCACTATTATTACAAGTCAAATTATTTTCCCCGAGACAACTCTACCACCTACTTTATGTAAGAAAATTAATGCATATTCTCACACAACCAATTGGAAGAATTGACAATTTACTCAATCTTGAAAACCATTTTACAAAGGAAGATAGATATATATATATATATATTAAAAGCTATAAATAAATGATGTATTCATATGCTTGCAGCCTTGCAATTCCATGCAATAAAGACATAGAATTGTCCAGGTATGTTGTTGCCTTGCAGTGAATTGTACATCAACAAGAGGTACAAACTTGTCAAAAAACAAAAAAAAAAAAATATTATATTTGTTTTGCTTTTAATTGTAAGGAATAGGGAAAATATAACAATGAATTGAATATAAGCAAATGAGCTATGCCTATTCACACCGTTTATCTCTTAAAAAGTTACCTGCATAAGTTATACAATTAACAACTATAATAAGTAGGCTTAGACATTGTGTTGGTTTATAGTAACTATGTAGTAGATAGGTACCTTCTTGAACTAAATTTGGATTCAACATCAATAAACATTACACAACCACCTCTGCCTCTATATGAAGTAGGCAACGATGCTAGTAAAGCAAGTCTCATGGAAAACTATAGGTTCAAAAATTAAGATGAGATAACACATATAGAAAAGCTAGTATTCTTAATCAAAGGAATTGCATGAGTAAATTCGCTACTATAGCATCGAGCACTATTGAAAAAAGAAAAACCACTAAAAAAGATAATAAGAGACTATTGTTTGTATGCCAACTGTCATTAGGAAATTTTGACATAATAGTTCTTGAACTATTAAAGTGAACTTTAAAGAAGAACTCAATGAGAATTTTATTGTTCTTAGTGAAACATTTTACAAAAAAAAAAAAGTGATTGAGGTAAAAAATACACAAAGTTCCCTTCAAATTAATAGACCTGTAAAAGTATAAATTAATGAACCTACAAAGGTATAAAAGTACCCAAAATCCCTGCAATATTCACAAAGGTACAAGCAACAAGATTCAGTTCATATGTATTATTACACAAACTTATTGATGGTTATAATTTATTTGGAGTTTACACAATAAGTGACTCGGATGAATTTAATATCATGTCTTGCCATATGCTTGATGGAATGGAGTAATTTAATAAATTATTTGCTACTTACCTGTAAAGAGAATTGATTGGATTGTGTCTCTTTAGTTCACTGCATCTGGTAAGTAATTAAAATAGAGCAAATCCATGAATGGTAGCTCACAGTTTTTGTAAACTGAGAGGCTTAAAAGTTGGTGGGAATAGTTCTAGCCAGATTTTTTACTGAAAGATCACTGCATGAACAATTATACAATAATTTAAGCAAATTTATACTTTAAAAAACATTATATTTCCTTTCATAAGTTCAAAGCAATATAGGAACTTACATAGTGGTAATATTTTTAGAAATACTACCATTTGGAATTGTTCCATTAAGCTGGTTGAAACTCAAATCTCTAAAATCCAAAATGGCAAAATTATTAAATGAAAAAAAATATATATAAAGATAAGATAAATAAAAGGATGTGGTATGCCACTGGTTAACATGAAGTTTTAAAAATGTTTTGAATAGATCAACCCATAAGAGGAATGACTAGTTAGATAAGTGAGCTAGCGGAGTTGAGACAAGAAAAAACAAATACAAACATGTTTGATAACTTCCTTCTATAAATATGCAAATCTACCTCCTACAAGAGGTGCTCTTTCTTTCACAAATACAAAAGGTTTGATAACACCCTTTCACAAAAATACAATCTACCTTCCAAAATAGATAGTTTGTACATATATTGTTTAAGAGGTAGAAAAAAACCACACCAAACAACTTTGATAGGGGACAATTGAGCAGAAAGTAATAACTTAGACTATTCTAATGTCCACATACTTACATATAAGCAATATGTGGACTATTCCTTCAATCAGGAATCGGAAATCCTCGTACTCCTAATACATACAATAAAGAAGATTGTTAAGAAAGAATAATTATATATATATATATATCTAAGAATACAATTCGTGCACATTCCTTCTCATAACTTGTGAGAAAAATTTAAACATAAAGAAAGGAGAGCGTTTGAAAAATTGAAAAATTGCTCAAATATTGCATATAATAGATGGCATAGAATGGAATAAAGAGAATAATGCATTCACTTACAACACCAACAAAATAGATATGTTTCCATATGAGCACGGTATTGGATAGCCACCAAAGTTTTTGTTATCAAGCTGTCTATGAACACTTATGAGATCTAAAATTATTTGGAGGTACTCAAATAGAAATAGAAGATAAGAAGAGAATACAAGAGAAATTGACAACAAGATCTCACCGGAGATTCGATTTGATATAGGTTGTCCTTCACCCACCTCTTTCAAACGCCGGAAATTGCCCATTTGATTGGGATGAATCGCCAGTTTGATTGGGATGAGGGGCTTGGTGAAGATTGGGAGATCGATTGGATACAGGTTGTCCATCGCCCACCTCCTTTAGATGCAATCGCCCATTTGATTGGGATGAATTGCCAGTTTGATTAGGATGAAGGGTTTGGCGAAGATTGGGAGATTGATAGGATACAGGTTCTCCGTCGCCAACCTCCTTTAGACGCCAAAAATTGATGGTTTAATTGGGATGGATTGCCGGTTTGATTGAGATGAAAGATTTGGTGAAGATTGGGAGTGAATATTGTGTTCGATGAATATTTCGAGAAAGAATTTCGAAGGACCAAAGGAAAATAGCTACTCTGTTTTTTTTGGAAATGAAAATTGATACATACTAAATTAGAATTGACACATCAGATACACGTAAGCAAATGAAGGCTTTTAATTGGCTAGTGTATGTGCTCGCAACAGTAGTGACATCCAAATCGACGGCTTCTCTCTCCGGCTCCTTCCATCGTCCTCTCTCTTTTTCGTCTTATCTCACCTTCACTCATCCTTTTTTTCTTATTTTCTTTTTCTTCCTATATCGTCACTTTTGTTTGATCAGTGAAGCTGTAGGTCATAAAAGATATTTCAGATTGGTAAAAAAAGATTCTTCTTCCCTCTTTCCTCTAAAGTTAATTCTTTTAGTTCTGTTGCTTCCTCTAATGATCTTGAATTTGTTTATCTTCATTGTTGCGAGTTTGCTAGTTTATTTTTTCTCCTGTTATATCGTGTAGGAGCTGTTGTTAGAAAAATACAAAAATAATAAAAAATTAATAATAGTTTTATTTTGGAACTTAACACGAAGCTAGTGGAAGAAGAATACACTATTTACCTTTGTTCCGTAGAGGACGGCTGAAATCTTAATGTTGTCTCTTTTCTTCTATTCTGTTGATTTTGTTGCAAGCTAACCTAAATTCACCGATGATTCTCATAATAAGGGATGGGTAAAACATATAATGTTAAAATATATATATATGGTATAGAGAAATAAAAAGTCACCGTAGGAAAAAGAATAGCGGTTGTGATCAATGCAGCTAAAGAGAAGGTGCTGCAATGTAATAATTACACTACAACTTTTTACGTCCAAAATGATGAAGAATAAAAGAAGTTGCAATGTAATAATTACTTTGAACATATTTATTCTAAATATATACTCCCTCCGTCCCGGTCCAAATGGGCCATTTGGGGTTTTATAGTAGATTAAGAAATAATAGTATTTTATTAGTTAGTAGAAGTGTGCAAGAGGTTTTGACATTTTGTCATTTGACATTATGTAAAAAGTACTTATATATGTAATGGTATGCCTGTAATTTAAGTGAAAATTAAGGGTATTTTAGTATTAGTGTATAATTACTTTTACTAAAATAGAAAATAGATACTTTGGAGTGAGATTGACTAAAATGGTAAACACGATACTCTGAGTTGGGACGGAGGGAGTATTAAAAAATTGAAAAATATTCATTCTGAATATAATCTTGTTGATATAGGTACTAAAGTTTGCTTGTGAATAAATTTGTATCGTGTATGAAAAATATATATTGTGATACTTTTGATTAGTCTTGAACTGCTTAGTGTAGTTGTTAGGTTAAGTTAATGTTTTAAGACTAATAGTATGTATTTTCCTTTTGTGCAGGTAAATAATAAAAAAATATAGGTGATAATGAACCCAGCCACTTGGACTAAAAATCAGATTAAGAATTTGTTGAATTTTTTGTCCAATTCGATCCACCCCAATTAGACATATACAGTAATACTCGATACATAATCTAGTTGACCCGTTAGATGTTTTGTTAACTAAATATTTTAAAGTTGTTATTATCAATATGTAAACTTAGGAACATTTTCTATATGTTGGCACTAGTTTCATAATGTTTGAGCCAACAATGAATTTATAGTAAATTTTATAAAATCTGTACTAAATTTAAGTAAGTTGATTGATCGAATTTGATGATTAGGTGAAGTCTGACCGAACCAAGTCCTGCAAGTCGGTGGTAGTAAAGTTGGGTAAACTTCCCTAAGTAAGGTAACGGGTTAAATTATACTTATTTGAAATGATTGACCATCTAACTATGTACCTCAGATAAATAGGCTATTATAATTATACCTTATTATGTGATATATGGTGAACTTGCTATTAAGAATTCATAATTTTTGTAAGCCGTGGATTTGGCTAAACTTAGCCGTTGATTGGAAAGTCGATTTATTAATTTGTGTATGCCGTGGATTTGGCTAGACTTAGCCGTTGATTGACAAGTCTATTATTAATTTGTATATGCCGTGGACTTGGCTAGACTTAGGCATTAATTGGCAAGTCGACTATTGTTTTGTGTATGCCGTGGGCTTGGCTAGACTTAGCCGTTGATTGGCAAGTCGATTATTAATTTGTATATTCCGTGGATTTGGCTAGACTTAGCCGTTGATTGACAAGTCGATTATTAATTAGTGTATGCCTTGGATTTGGCTAGACTTAATCGTTGATTGACAAATTGATTTATTAATTTGTGTATTCCGTGGATTTGGCTAGACTTAGCCGTCGATTCATTAATTTGTGTATGTCGTGGATTTGATTAGACTTAGCTGTTGATTAACAAGTCGATTCATAATTTGTTAAATCTTGAATTTGGCTAGATATAGCCGTTGGTTGACAAGTCGGTTAATGTGTTTTGAGCCATGAATTTTGGCAAGTTGTAGTTGTTGTATGACTATCATTTATTGTTGGTAAATTATTTCGTGCATTGCATATTTAATTCTTTACTTAGCTTTAACTGATGTTTACTACCCTCTTTCATACAGAGTTGATTTCTGGACATTCATCCACTTGATGCATCATAAGGATGGGACTCTATCGAGCATGCATGACTTTTTATCTGATAATGTTCGAACTTATGATTTTACATGCTCCTTATTTTGAAGTGCATTGAGACTTTATAATACATGCAGAGAATTCTTACGATTACATGTTTTTGAAATGCTTAAGGGTGTTGGAAAATGTATTTTAAATTTTTTGAAAAGAATAACATTTACATTCGCTATTATGATGTTTTAGCCTTAACATCGGGGCACGTCATGTTTTTATTTTTTTTTACGTGATATTGTTCTGTTGTTGGCGTGTGACACTTCAAACATATATATATGTATATATATATATTTAAAATAAAAAGAAATTACATTTTATAAATCAAGATGAATTTTACTTAAGAAACCACACCCTTTTTTTCAAGGATAACATGCATAATGAAATTTCTTTTGGGGCTCGGGGTGCATTAGATATCATGTTAGGCATGAAATTTTAGATACTATGTATTTAGTATGTATCAGTAAAAATAATTATGATATAATAAAAATAAATATATATTAAAATTAAGATAATTAAATAATTTAATTAAATAAATAATACTCCCTCCGTCCAGTTATAAAGATGACATTTACTTTTTGTACGTTGTTTAAGAAATATTGTATTTTAATGATAGTTATGATAAATTTAATGTAAAAAGACCAAAACACCCCTATAGTACTTTTACTTTTTTTTTTTAATGGTATTTGTGTAAATAAGTGTAAAAGTAAGGGTATGAGTAATACGGGATGGAACCATACTTACTAAAAAAAAGGAAATGTAAACTTTATAATTTGACAGTTCAAAATGAAAAAATTGACAGTTCAAAATTTAAAAATGTAAATTTTGTAAGCAGACGAAGGGAGTATAAATTATGAATTTTAAAATATAATTAAAATATATAATTATATTTCGAAAAAAAAAGTACATTTTAAAAATCAAGATGGATTTTTCGAATTAACCCCGTACCACCCAGGTTTTAGATGGACATGTTATGAGGCCTAAGGTTTCTTGGCGGGACAGGTTATGTCGCCTATACAATTGTTTCAAATTCATCCTTTATCATCCCTAATTTGATTTGGTAGTACAACATTAAAATTTTTTTTTATTTTTTTATTTTTTATTTTTTAAATCACACAGCTACTACTCTATAGTCCAGTAAAATTAGTCCATCTATGTTGGCACAGAATAGAGATAAATTTAAATATTATTTTTTAAATTTTTTTTTTACAAAATAATAAAATAAACTTAACGTAAAGATGATAAAGAAGACTAGAATAATAGATCGACGGAAAAAATATTTTTTATTTGATATTATTCAAAATATTCATTAAAAAAACATTACATCCAACGCTATTAGCATTCAAATTTTTTTAGAAATCTATTAGCATTCAAATTTTTATTATTTCTAAACCAATACAAAGTGAATATACCGAATTCCCTACATTTCAGAGGTACATAAACACGCATGGAACACAGATTTAGTTCTTCCAAGCCAAAATATTACCTAACAAATACATACAGTTAAAACATAATAATAATAATAATAACAAACAAAACACCATTTTTTTTTAATAGTTTCGTAAATGATGGTCTAGGTGGTTGGACTTGTGATCGTGAGGTCATGGGTTCAAACCTCCGATGCTTCAGGTCACCTGCCACACATGGTCTGCCTAGTGTGACTTATTCGTCGAACCTGATTTGCTGGGTATTGAGTTCATCCGGGAGTTTACTCAGTGCCCACTTTCAGGTAGCGGCTTAGGTTCCCATCCAAAAGAAAAAAAAAAAAAAAAAAAACACTATTTTTTATATCATCACAATTCTCCCTATCTAACAACAAAAACATCTAAAACAAAAAATACCGAGCATACAAACTAATTTGTGTGCACTACTTTTTTTATATAATTAAAAAAAAAAAAAAAAAAATCAAACTCCATCAATGGAATGAATGGATCCTATGCAATAGTGATTTAACACCTTAGAGCATCTTCTTGTTCAAGCAAACATCATAGACCTCCATATCTTTTGTTCTTTTTTTCCCTACAGAAATGCTAATTCATGCTTTCAACATACATTGTTGGGTAGCACCACTGAATCTACTTATTATATGACTCATTACAGTTACCGTGTCCGTTACCCTTACCATATCTGACTGACCTGTGAGATGTCATTCAAAACTGTAGGTTCGTTTTGTTGCAGCAAGGGTGTTCGACAGAAGCATTGCTATTGTCATGGGCCCAACTCCCCCGGGAACTGGGGTGATAGCTGAAGCAATCTTACTAGCCTCCTCGTAGCATACGTCCCCAACAAGGCGATAACCTTGACGGCTTGTGGCATCCTGGCACGTCCGAATAAACCATATGAGTGGCAAAATAAGAAATTTTGTATTTAAGTAATGTTGAAGCAAAGAAAATAAAATATACAATAGCAGTAATTAGAAATAGGAAGAATTATAAATATTAAATAATCATCCATAGTTCCGGGTAGGAAACACAGCCTAAGGGTATCCTTAATCGAAAGGAGATAAGTATATGGATAACTCAAGATATAATATTAAGGATTCAATTATCAAGAAATAAATCAATGCTAAAAAGAATGAAGGCACTCCAGAGGAGTGAGAAGGAAGAACAAAATGATTGAACTGTTGTAAAAAGTGCATGATGGAAATAAGCAAAAAGCAGTCTAGGTGGTGTTTGGGTGTCGAAAGTGTCGTGAAAAGTAACTGTAAACACAGCAGAGTTCATAAGTTTCAGACCTCAACAGGATTTATTCCAACATCGATGATGACAGCGCCAGGCTTGATCCAGCTACCTCTCACCATATTTGGCTTCCCCACAGCAGCGATTAATATGTCTGCTTCTCTTGTGATCTCCTCGGGATTTTTCGTCCTTGAATGGACAATGCTAACGGTAGCATCTTCTCGCTGACAATGCAAACAGGAATTATGGAATGATGTTACAATTACATGGAAGCAAAAACAAAGTTGCTTAAATTCCTTGAAGTAGAAAGTTGGAATATTACTTGCAAAAGAAGAGCAGCGGGCATCCCAACAATGTTGCTCCTCCCAATGACAACAGCTCTCTTTCCCTTAATATCTACACCGTATCTATGTAACAACTCTATGCATCCTTTGGGTGTACATGGAACAAATAATGGAACTCGATCTCTCATGGCCAGGCGACCAATATTTAGAGGATTGAAACCATCAACATCTTTCTCAATAGAAACGGCATTCAAGACCTTTTGTTCATTTATATGCTGGAAAAATGGATACAAACCAAACAGAATAATAAATATACAAAAGCAAGTACCAAATGAGAAAAGCATATAAATTGTTTCCAGGTTCATTTTAACAGGGAAACTATTATATATTCATCGCTACAGATTTTATTAAGCCAATAAAAGAAATTTATTGCATAATTGGCTAGAGTTACAGTTGTGTGAAGATTGGGAAAGTCAATGAGGATGCACAGACAGAATGTCGGGTAATTCCTCACATTCGCTAGAATTTTCTTAGTCCACTTAATACTTATCAGGTTTTTACATGCTATTATTAGTACATCAGGTGCATATCCTCTAAAAAACTATATTCACGTTAAGAGTTATCTTGATAACTGATAAGTAAATTGATTTGGAGCGATTACATGTTCGTTTATAGGATAAAGACCCATTACAAGACCTCAGTAGAACTCATGAAATAGTCCTCCAGATGAAGACCCTTATCCCACAATCCAAATTAATAAATCGTCTACACTTCATAATGGGATAAAAATTCACCAATAATAATGGCATAGCATGAAGACTTACAGAAGGTAGAGGCAACTGAACAAGAATGCCATTAACTGAAGGATCATCATTGTAACTTGAGATATAGTTGAGCACTTCTTGCTCGGAGGCATCTTCAGCCAAATGGACTTCATATGACTTGATCCCAACAGATTCACAGGCTTTCTTCTTATTGCGGACATAAGTTGCAGAATCTTTCCTGTCTCCAACAAGAATTACTGCCAATCCAGGAACAACCCCTGTAAATTCCTTCATCTTAGATATTTCAACAGCTATTTCCTCTCTTATCTGTTTGGCAACTGATTTTCCATCAATAACTTTCGCAGATGCCTCAGTGGCCATTGCAGCTGCAAAAACATTGGAAATCAGAAGACACGAGAGAGCCTTACGAAGGCACACACTTATATATAGAAGAAAATTATAAGGAATATCTGGCTTCAGCTGAAATGGCACAGAACAATTGTAGAGACACTAAATATAAGTAACAATGAAGCTCTCAACAAATATAAGTAACAATGAAGCTCTCAACACCATAAGATGAAGTGGAAACTGAATATCTGGTGAGATTTCAAGGTATAAACAAGAACTATCTTCATTAATCATCTAAGAAGCTATCAATTAGAAACTTTGTTCACTTTAGCTTTAAGCATTACTTTAAGAATTCCTCACAGCAATCAATTCACTCATATTAAAAGCACTCTTCTAGCTCCTATTTAGTCGGTTTACTTATACTTCTAAAGCCTACCAAAATGTACACTTGCGCATCAATTTGACGATCAAAGAAAAAGCTCGTCAGCATCGATTCAAGCACTACACAATCACCTTAGGAAACAAACCTATCTAATAAACACCAATTGCGTGCATTCCAAGCGAAATCAAGCATACATCAGTAACACAATCTTACCATTAACAACAGAAGAGGAAGAACTAGATGAATACGAAACACAGGTGGCGTTACGAATAGAATCACTAATCATCCTACTCATCTTTAGAAAGGCAGTAGCGCTCCGCGCGGGGAGAAACTGGACACTGATTATGGGAGAAACCTTCCGACAGGAGGCATCGGCGGCGGACCTGAACACGGTGGCGGCGGAAGAGGTGGAGGTGACGGTGGCTGAGGTCATTTTGCGACCAAGTATTTGGAACCTGAATTTCAGCCCTATGTTGCCCTCTCTGCTATATGTCTATAAATATTTACAATGGAGACAAACTTTAGGGTTTTAAAGACAGACGTTTCTTTCAAGCTTCTATGGAGTTTTCGCTTTTTCAAATCCGATTTTCAATATACATTTTCATTTTTATTTTTGTTTCCCATGATAGTTAGATAAAATTTATTAAATCAAATATATTTACTAAATATAAATCAAAGTATAGGTACATGTTCATTTAAAATCTCTTTGTTTCATTCAAAAAAAATAAATGTGTTTTTATAAAATTTTATTTTCTATTACAATTATTTTTAAAATATTTAAATATGTATTCTAATTATTTTTAATCATATATATTAAATTTATTTTAAAACTACCAATATTAATATTATTAAGGAAAACTTGAATTTAAATTCCTCTCAACTAAAAATCATTTAAGTTCGGTCCTCCCCATTTTGATAAAATAAGGCACTCACTATTTTTCATTTTAATTTACACTTGACTTTTTAGTAGTCATTTTACCCCTTAAATTACTATATAATTTAATGAATATTATATGTGTTTTTGTTATTTTAATATAAACTTACATTATCTAATTACACACTCCAAATTTATCTATTTGTGCAAAGAAAATTTTGAGAGTAATATGTCTCGAATTTTATTACTGAAATCAGTTACTTAACCCAAAAAATTAAACAAAACTCATCATCCGGAATTGTGAATGTGTTATTCTTCCGAACTCTTTCCCTCTCAAGTTGCCCCTTGTCATTGAAGCTCTCTGCTGAAGTAATCTTCGTTGAGCCTCTCCGTAGAAACTTTCTCCGCTGTCGGAAATCTCCCTTCGTCGCCGAGAGCTCCAATTGCAGTTGAGATGTCAAAGAAGTTCTTCTTCCCGAAGTGGAGTTCAAAAAAGTAAGTTAAAATTTATGTTTATTGTATAATCCATTTTCTGAGTTCATGGTGTATTTGGATTTATTTTATTTGTACCTCGGTTGGATTTGACCTCGGTGACAAGTCATTTTACTTTGACATCGTATCATACCATCAGTTCGAATATGAGTTATTTTGATGTGTTTGAAATTGTAAATGATCTTATTGGCTATAGAAGTACTTTCATTTTTACTTTTATAACTTTACATTTATAGTAAAATGATTGAGATGTGAGACAAGTGGTTCTCCCTTCTTTTTCCAAATATTGTTAGCAACTTTTTTCTTGTAAGTTGATTTTTAAGTACTAAAATGCTGGACGTATGTGTGATACCCTCTGAAGTTGGGTCGTTGCTTGGCCAACTCTCGTGTGTAGATGAGCCGATATTAGGTTATCCGAAGTTTATTAGAGGTTAAATGGATTGATTAGACTACGTCAATAATGTGCATATATTTTTTCCGAAAGTCCTACTGAAAGAACTCTAGAGTTAAGTGTGCTTTTTGAGGATGGGTGACCCCTTGGGAAGTCTCTCAGGGTGGTGTTGACTTGTGGGGTCAGTCTATAATCTCGACTCGCCCAGCTTTGCATAGCTTGCGGACACCCCGCTGGAAAAACTCATGTTGACTTGTGGGGGGGGGGGGTCAGTCTATAATCTCAACACGCTCGACTTTGATAGCTTGCGGGCCAGGGTGTCACCATTGGTATCAGAGCCGACCTGCGACAACCACAGTTGTTGACCTGACTGTTGAGGGGCCTAGCAGTTGACGATCCTTGGGGTGCAATATTGATATTGAATTCTAAAGTGCAGAAGGATGTGATACCCCTCAGAGTTGGGTCGTTGCTTGACTAACTCCGGTGTGTTGATGAGTCAGTATTAGGTCATCCGAAGTAGATTAGAAGTTAAAATGGATTGAATAGACTACTCATGTCAACAATGTGCACATTCCTCTTCGGAAGCCCTACTGAAAGAACCGTAAAGTTAAACGTGCTTGCTCTAGAGTAATTTGAGGATGGATGACCTCCTGGGAAGTCTCCTAGGGTGCGCGTGAGTGAGAACAGAAGCGTGCTGGAAGGACTAGTGTTGACTTTGCGGGCTGAGATGTCATAATACCTCTGTCATGGTGTTGGATATAGATGTATTTTTATCGATTATTGAAAATTTTGTTTTTTCTTTATATTGTTTATGAATGTTTTCTATTTTTTTTTGGTATGCCTTGATTGTTAATTGATATGCCTCAAATAAGAGATTACTTACCTTTGTAGCTATGCTATAAACTTGTATTTGTTTAAGAAACTATGGCAGCTGAAAACAACGTTGTGGCCATTGATGAGTTTTTCAGATTGTATACTTTGTTTGTATTTGCCAATATTTTGTTTACAACCACAAACTATCGAGTTCCAATATTTTTATTGGGATATGTTGATGACTTGAACTCATTGGGTGACCACGTTCGGGGGATCGTATGTCATCAGTACCCACTGAAATCCATGCGGGACTTCAAATATGAGAAGACTTAGTTGACTAGATGCACAGTGGGTTTGTTAGTACGTCCTTAATTTATGTATTTAGGTGAAAAAAATTGAGATAGTCTATTATTATTAAAATGATTAATTTTCTTCATTTTAAACTTGGATTAACAAGCGCATTCCAACACTCAACAAAGTAAAGGGACTACCGACAATGCCCCAAAGGATATTTCTAGTACAATTTGAATTATTGGGGTGTGATTTGTTACAATCGGATTGATGAATAGTTGAGATTTGTGGCTAAATAGGGATACTTAGCCATTGATGTTATATTTTGACGTAGACTTTGCTGATCACCGACTATATTAAAGTAACGTATTATTTTTTAAGAGGTATTCTGTGTGTACTTGCATTATGGTCATGTATATGTTTGTATACATGATAGGTTGAAAGATTCCATGATTGGGTGTCGAAAAACCCCTAGGATGAGACCACATACCCCCAATAGTAATATTTTTACATTCATTTCACTAATTTATATACATTTGTATGTAACTTGGACACTTAGATCACATGCACAGATGTACTGGAATAGCACAAGTACCCGCATAAGTAAATAATATACTTAGGTTGATAATAATTCATGATTGGGTGTTGACAAATCCCTACGCCGATACCACATGCCCCCAATGATGCTACTTGTACCTTAATTTCACTAATTTATATACCTCCGAACTAATTGAATCTAGTCGTACAAGGAACAGGATCTCTAAGTGACTTTAAACGTAATTAACGTATATTGAGAATATGTGTACTCACCAAATTATTTTGAAAATATCAGTGGACCGGTGACATGTGTGCATAAATGACTAATATGTTCCCTATAGTGTGGGAAAGTCTAATATTTGACATGTAGTGAAAAGATGTGTACTCACCATACTGTCCTGAAAGCACTAATGGACAGGTTCAATGTATACCTCAATGAAAAATGCTTACTTATAGTGTGGATAGTTCTAATATGTCTCGTGCATAATATTTACTTTCTATCTTTTAACACATTTTATCATTTTGGATATTTTTCCTAATCTACAAAATGTTCATATGAACAAAGCCAATGGAGATTGTAGGGATCGAGACATATCTTATAAATTATCTACTGACACATCGATATGTTTTACTATGATCTAAAACATCATATTTTAGGTCAAATCTATCTTATGTGATATTCTAATTCGTCATTTAATACATGAGCAAATGATCTCAATGATCATTTCAATAGTATTAGTTGATAGACACCAATATTCGATGAAATTGCAATGATCTATTCAAACCGTAGCCGTCTAAGCTAGCCATAATCATGGTTGGGTGTCGAGAGACCTTTAATTGGAAGTCACATGCCTCAAATAATGATATATGTTCCTCTATTTCACTAAGTTACATATTCTAAATTGATTTAATGTAATTGTATTGAGCAATAGGCTTTATAAGTAATTTTATACATATTCGATATATATTGAGAAGATGTGTACTCAATAAATGTTTTGAAAACACTAATTGATACATTGCATGCACATATCAATAACTAATATGTTTCTCATAGGGTCCAATATGTCTCATGCGTAACATTTATTTACTATACCTTCTAATATATTTCTTCTTGTTGGAAGTTTCTTTCTACTTTAAAAAATATTTCCATGCACAATCACAATACAGAGTACATCATGCATTATCAGTTATGCACTAATTTCAAAATATCTATTACTATAGTTTACCACATGATGTTATATCATATCTATCCTAAGTGACATTCACATTCATCCTTGAATATATGGATAAGTGACCTTATAAGTCATTTTAGAAATACCTATTAATGCACGTTAACTTCTGAGAAAGTGGGTGTGATATAATCAACTAATAATTGTTTGATCTAAGAAAAATCAATGATATATTTTAAAAGTACTTAAATTTCCATGTTTACAATATTATACTTGCATAAAAATATGAATACTTTCATACATAAAGACGCACCCTCCTACTCGAATATGTATGCATATGATATTAATGAATATATTTACTAAATGTCACAACATACTAGTATTTTCCTTGTAGCAACTCTTTAGAAAATATTAAATATCCTCATAAATAAATTATATTTATGTTAATATAATTTCATATAAATGATAGTAATACACTATTGGTCATGTTATACTGTATCAAGTACTTAGGAGACATAAAATACCTCAAGTATTATGTAGAATTTAATAAACAAATATAATGTGTAATGTACTATTGTTGTTAATAACTATTACTCCTGATCATATTTTATATAACTACAATAACTTGTAACATACTTTTTGTTATGAATTCACATACCCTTGTTTTCTAATTTGGAAGAATTAGTTTGGCCTGATTCGTATCCCGCCATAATAGTTATGTATGACCAGTAATATACATAGGAATATCATCAAATTTTCAAATCATTTAATAGCGGTCTCGTACATAAATCTATGTTCAATGTACAATATTTCAAAAAAAAAAATTTCAGTCACGAGAAACACACCAGAAATACCAACAATAAAGCCTCATTACAATTTTGTGAGTTGTTTGCTAGACGGCTATTTTTTTTTTAGCTTGTTTCACTTGCTGTGATTCAAATTGTCTTTTCTTTGGTCGGCTTGATTGGCAGAATGCTGGAGGAATTATCCATATCAACAAGTTGTTATGCGCCACATCAATATCATAGGTCGGCAGCGAGTTAATTGGTTCATCATAGGCATCACCTATTTTCGGATGAAATCAAGCATTTGAACAAAAGGCAATGTCCTTGCTAAGCGCACTCAACTATTCCACGACTCGATTATATTATTATTTATTATCCTCTAACGAGTCCTTTAGAATAAAATACTCACCCAACACTGGGGATGAAATTGTGCAATAAAATTTCGAGAAAGTGCCATAGCCTCCACAACATACTTTACACGGTACACAAATCCTTCTGTACAAAAACTAAAGCCCAAGCTTCAGATAAAAAACTAGAGGGCATAGCCGACTTTGTTGAAAACGAACGCCCATCATTTTTTCTTGTCCATCGGATATCTCCGCATTACCTATACGAAATAAAATTATCTTGTTGTAAATACTATAATAAATGAAAAATATATTCTACGCATACCTGAGTGCAAAAATCGTCCACTAGGTACCATAAACAATATGCGTGATGGGCTTCAAGAAATACCACGATGATGAACTCTAAAAGTCTCAAGTGTCTATCTAAAAAAAAGTATATTCTTTTTCAGTTATTGACCATCAACATGAAAAACAAATCTTAACCTCCAGCAAAAATCTTTCAACTTTTATCATTTTTTGTAGACACCGCTGCATAGCAACACTATTTTAACATTATCCAATATACAACATATAAAATAAATATCAAGGTTCATAGATGAGTAGTCATAGTATATGCCAACAAAACCAGGGTAATTTTAAACAAATAGACCGTATACTATAAGCCAACAAGTGTTTAAGATTAATAATATAGGTATACTACACCGGAAAAAAAAATATCTTAGGAAATACCTAAACATACTTGCAGAATATCTTGGGGGAGATGAGTATAATATTGGAATTAAGATTGAAATAGGGAGTTAATGCCAATATTTTTTCAAAATGAGGGATGCAATATAAGTAAAATTTAGATGGAGACTGAATTTAAATATCGAAATAGTGATGAAGATTTAAATCAAATTGCCCGTATTATTAATCATATAAAAAAATTAATAAAATAATATCATAATTTACTATTATTAACTAATTTAAACCATATTTTGTAAATATTTTATCAATGATAAAAGAGTCAATTGTTTCGGAACGAAGATAAGATAGTATATAATATACTCCATTCGTCCCGGTTCAATTAAACCATCCATTAGTGACACGGTATTTAAGATAATAATATTTAATTAATTAATAATATTGAATTATGATATTATTTTATTATTTTATATATAATTAATAATATTGATAGTTTTAAAATAAATTTAATATATATGACTAAAAATATTAGAATATATATTTAAATATTTTAAAAATAATATCGCAATAAAAATATAAACAATATGGACATTATTTTATAGAGAATAAAATTTTCTATAGTACAAATAAGTAAAATATTACGTTTATTTATTTATAAGTAATATAAATTAATTTTATAAAAGTGTAGAGTTTAAATATAAATAAACCATGTGACAGCATTTTGATTTTTTTTATGTGGGCCCACTTTCATTAATGTAATCTATTTTTATTTTTTTTAAATTTTTTGGATGTGGGTCCCACTATTTTAATAATATTATTAATTTTATTTGATTTTTATTTTATTAACATTTTTTAATTTTTTATATGATGGGTCCACCATTTAATAATATGGACATTTGCAATTAAATAGATTTCTCTATATTTTTATGTCAGGATTTAGTCCCATACAAAGTTTGTGCATATTGCACTCCCTCGTTTTGAAAAAAGTCTTACTATTAACTCTCTACTCCTACCTCAATTTCAATATTATATTTGTCTCTCAACTCAAAATCTACTTTTATCAATTTTTTCTCTATACGATAGGTTTTTTTCACGCGAAGGATGATTCATTTGTCCACCGTCCGGTTTATTTCGCGTGAAGATTATGTGTTCGATGGCTAATCTTTAATGGATTTCGAATCCAAATCCCAAGCTTTAAGTTTATTTCGTGCAAGGGAGAAACATGTAAGGCGAAGGTTTGATTCCTCATAATGCAATCTTCTTTTGGTGTGATAATTTTGTAGTTGATTATGGTGGTGTTATTAGGACTCACGATCGATCCCACCCATGTTCAGTTGAAAACGTATAACTCAGGTATGATTGATCATTTCACCATTATTTGATATTGTAGGTAACTGTATTTTTTAAAATATTTTTTTGATCGATCGATGTTCTTATTTGGTTCTGGTATTGGATATTTTTTTATGTGTATTCAAAATTTGAGGTGTTTTTGGTAGTATATGTTGGCATTTTCATAGGAAACATTTTTTCGGTGTAGTATATCTATATTTAGTATATCTTATACCTATGTATTCTGATATTGTATGATATATTTGTTTAAAAATACCCTAGTTTTGTTGATATATACTACGATCACTGGTCTATAAACCATGATATTTATTTCATGTTCTTGTATATTGGATGTTCATAAAATTTTATTGCTATGCAACACTGTGTATGCTGGAGGTTAAGGGTTGTTTTTTCACGTAGATGGTCGATATAATTGGAATGAATATTTTTTTTTCCAAATAGACAGTCGAGACTTCTAAAATCCATCTCCGCAGTATTTCCTAGAGCCTACCACACATACTATCTCCGGCACCTAGTGAACAACTTCCGCACTCAAGTATGTGTGAAATATATGTAGGAATATTATAATATGCATAACAAGGTAATTATATTTTGTATATAGATAATGCGGAAATATCTTATTCACAACAAGAAATAATGGACATATGTTTTCATCAAAGCCAGTTATGCATCTCTACGGAAGGATTTTAAACAACATATAACGTCTGTTGTCATATGTCTATATATGGTTTTTGCGATGACTGTTACAATGTTGAATGCTACAAAAAAAACTTACCAAGAACCCATTAATCCGATGCCGACCCATAATGTGGATGTAGCGCAAAACAACCTGTAGACAGAGATAGTTCCTCCAGCATCATCTATCCAACCGGACTGGCAAAAGAAAAGGCAGTTTGAATAGCATCATGTGAAACAATCTAAAATTTATGGTTGTTGTGGTCGTCTAGGACATAACCGACGAAGTTACAATAAGACTTTATCGTAGGTATTTCTGGTTTCTCATCTCGTGGATGAAATTTTCTGTTATTTTTGGAAGATTGTATATTGAACGTAAAACTGTGTACGAGACCACTATTGAATAATTTAAAAATTAGATGACATTCCCCTGTATATTCCTAATGTTAACAATGCACAAACCTTGGTGATTCGTGAAACTCCATCGGTACTCAAATCAACATCCTCCAGCGGGTCTTGGGCCTGGAATGATGGATATGTTTTGTGCACGGGTAATGGTAATTCTACTTCACCGACAATTTCCCTGGATGATTCTGACCTACCAATGGACTTTCCTCTGAGCTGTTCTGCTCATTCCACGGGGTATGCTCTGGCCGGCTCTGGATGTTGCGTAACAGAGCCTGTTTCGGGCGGTTCAAGGTTTTCCAAGGAGCCAGCTCTGGACGGCTCCGAACTTGCAATAGAGCCTGTTTTGAGCAACTCACTACCTTTTGTGGAATCTGCTCTGAACGGCTCTGTATTCATAATGGAGCTTGCTCCGGGCGGCTCACATTAAATTTTGTGGCATTCGAAATTCATCATAATCTTCTTCATTCATAGGCCGTGGATCGGCCCTCGCTTGAACCCTGAACTGGTTATCGCTAAACACACATTCATAATTTCCCTCGTTAGGAATGGAGGCGATCACTTCCGACAATGGAATCATCTTTAAATAATAGAAAGTCACATCTACAGCTGTGACCTCCGTTGCGAATGGATCTTTCTCTGCTTCACTGATTGAACCTCGTCCCCATCCCAAAACAGCAACTTCTGGTGCAAAGTCAACGGGATAGACTCGCAAACATGAATCCAATCCCGCCCCAACAATGTTGCATACGACGGGCGGATGTCTATTATCACAAACGCTGAGGGCAACTTCTTTGTGCCAACTTGCACCTCAACAGTAGCAATTCCCGCTGGCTTGTACGAGTTTCTCATAAAATATGTGGCTTGTACTGAGGTTGGTATTAAATCGTCCCTTGTCTTTCCTAATTTTTTGAATGTTTGAAACGGCACCACGTTAGCAAATGCCCCACCGTCTATCAATACTTTACCCACAGGTCGTCATTCCATTATAGCTCGAATGTACAGGGGCTTCACATGTTTATTCTGCCCGGACCCAATTCGATCAAATGTGACCGCTGTCACTACATCATTCCATTCTGTAGCTAGCTCTTCATCTATGATCATTCCCTCGTAATTCTGCTCCCATTCCGGAGCTTTGAACTCAGCCGGCAACAACCCAACGACCGATAATTGGCCAGCTTTAGCATCAAGCTCCTTCGGCTGTGTAATTTTTGGCACCCATCGGCGTTGCCAATTTGGAGCAGATCTGGCGCTCGGTGTAGAAAAAATCAAGCGAGGTTGCAACCCTTGATTTTTCTGAAGTCTTTCCTCATATTCCTCAACTTTCAGGGCTTTCTCGTCTCGATTCATCATTTGCTGAACCTCTAATTCAATTTTCTTACCCTTTGCCCCCGCACTATTCTGATTTAGCTGGATACCTTCAGCTTCCAACCTAGCCTGTAATCGTTTTCTTTATGCCATTCTTTTCCGGGAACACGTGACGTCACCCATTGCCCTCCTGGCATTTGCCTCCGGAACATTGACTGTCCACTTCTCCGAATCCACTATTGATGGAGGTTTCCACGTCGTTTTTGAAGTAATGGTGATCTGATCGGCGGATGTAATAGTCCAGACTCGCTTTCCACTAGCTATTTTCACCTCGGCCAAAGTGGCATCCGACTTGAAATTTGATCCTGGAGCTGTGACTTTAGTCATTGTGTTATTGCGTTCCCGAACTTCCCTGGTGTTTGGAATCGTCACTTCCGGCTTGATATTTGAGCCTGGAGTTGTGACTTTAGTCATTGTGTTATTGCGTTCCCGAACTTCCCTGGCGTTTGGAATCGTCACTTTCATATTGGGGTTCCGCTCCACAATTCTAGGTTCCTTACCTCCACCAGTTCCATTAAGCGGCTTTCCTACAGCCAGCCTATCGAAGACTAAACCCCGTTGTGGTATCCTAGGTCCGAGTCGTTCATGAACCGGCTGCCGAACCGGTTGCTTCCCTTTGTGTTGCCTTTTGGGACCTCTTGTGGACATGGTGTTAATGGACGGAGCCGGAAATGGATTTGCGTCTACTTGCATACTCTTCTCTACTAATTTTAATATGCCGTCATCTAAGGCCTTTTGGATTGTATTTCGTAGGTACGTACAATTGGCGGTAGCATGTGTATAGCTCCCATGCCACTTGCAGTACACTTTTCCTTTCAGTTCCTATGGTGACGGCACTCACTGCCCGTCCCAGAGTTTAATTTATTTGTCCTTCAACAGATGATCAAATATATGTTCGACCTTAGACATATCGAAGGTATACTGCACACCACCGATCTCTTATCCTTTATAGGCCTTAATGCCGAACAAGAATAAGTTTTTCCTTTCAAGAAGTCAGCGGCCAACACAGCTTGTTCTTCACAACATTCCTCATCGGCCAAAATTTCTTCATCTGCATAGCATGTTACCCTAGCTTTTCCATCTTTCTTCCACCTTCCAACTGCAACATCCCGTTGTTCTCGGATGAGCTCTTCTGCTCTCATTGCCAGTGCACTTAAATGTGAAAATTCTTGGAAATATTGAACTCCTAACCGATCTCGAAGATCTGATCACATGTTATCTACTGTCATCGCAGTTGCTTGCTGTTCAGGAATTTGCACTATGCACGGTGTCTTAGCTTGTCGAAATATTTCCAAAAACTGTGCCATAGGCTCATCATACCCCTGTTTTACAGCTACCAGATGGGATATTGTAGTCTCCACTGGTGGCACATAAAAACGGTCATGGAAAAGCCTCTCCAAATCTGACCAAGACTGCACAGTACGTGGAGCCAACCACGTATACCACAAAAATGCAGTACCCGTTAGAGATAAAGAAAATAATTGCAAACTGTACCAATCATTTCCTCCTAAGTCTCCGCACTGAGCTGTAAATTTCCCAATATGCTCTATCGTTGATCTCCCATCTTCGCCTGAGAACAATGTAAAATCTGGCCCTTTATTTCGAACAGACAACGACATCATCTCACTTACCCCAAGTTGGATAAGGTTTTTGATACACCGGTCGCTCTTCAAATTTCATTCGTGGGAAAACCCTTCATATACTTTCCACTATAATATCTATATCTATCAATAGCCGGGCATCCTGCTGATTAGAAATCAGCGGTTGCCCTCTTAGTCCCCAAGCCTGGCCAACCATTCCTCCCTGAAGGACAGCAGCATATGGAGCTTGCTGAACCCATGGCTGCTGAGATGCATTCCATGTAAGCTGACCTGTGAACTGCCCCGGCAATGTTGTCCTTGGATGGGCTCCGTAAACACCGCTTCCAGCGACATCCGGTCCTCCCACCATCTGAGGGCCAAAGCCTCATCTGGTCTGCCCTCCTTGCGGGCGTGGGAGAATCGTTACATTGTCAAACTGCAAACCTGCTCCACTCGTCGGCCCCCTGGGTGATCCAGCATTTCCACGACCTAAGCTGGAACCGACATTCCCTATGAGGGATGGAATCCCTCCACCAGATAGAGCTATTCCTCTCGGACCTCCATATGTATTTCCTGAAATTTCAGAATTCTGAACTCCACTAACTGCTGCTCGACGTTCTTCTTCGCGAATCTGAAACACTTCATTCCTCACAGTTGGCCGGATCACATCAGTTGATTGCCTAGAGATTTCGTATGCGATATCCCCAATTCCAGCCTGAATACATTGATTTACTTCTCTGCGTACCATATCCACCATCGTTTCAGTCAATGATGATTCTTCTTCTTTCCTCAGCCTTGGGGTGCGGCTTCCACTGGGGTGAACCGATGTTCCAATTCCCGTGTTTCATGCACCTATGTTCAGACCTGAGTTCTGATTCTAGTTTTCCATGGTGATCACCTTACCACTACGAAGTTGCATACACGAATCCGACTTGGTCCCGCTGGGCGTGCCAATTGTTGGAACTTGAAATTCGGAAGTTCCAAAATAATTTGTCGATATCGTCAATGTGGGTTCCGGAAGTACTCCAAAGAGCCAATCCGTCGTCGAGTAACTGAGATCTCACGCGATTAATCGAACTAAACTACGATAATCTACGGAAAGCAAGTAAATAAATTGCAGAAAGCATGTAACTTGAATTAAATTGCATAAACGAAACTAGAATATGAAAGAAAAAATAGAAAAATAGACGATTTGATCTTGTTGTGCTTGTGTGTGTTGTGTTTTTTCCTAATTTTAATCATAAGCTAGAATAACCACCTCTTCCACTAAAATGAGGAGTTCTAATTATTTCTCCACCTCTCTTAACCTCCAGGTAACATTCTTCCATCAGCTCCGAACCGCTTCCATTGCCTCTGGACCGGGTTCCATTCGTTTTGAACGTCTTCCGTCGTTTCTGGACCGGGTTCCATTCGCTTTGAACCTCTTCTCTTGCTTTTGGATCAGACTTGCAACTTACCCTGACTTGCTTCCATCATACTCCTAGCCGGTCTACGGGGATATGTTCCAAACAGCCTCGAGTCACATGGAATCCTCCTTCTTTTTTCTTTCGTTTTGACCCATAGAACCTTCCATATAGGACATGTAGGTTCCGGGGTCTTCCATTAATATAACGAAGTCTCCAACTCAGGGTTGATGGAGCTTGCTATCCAGAGGCCTGTGGAAGTCATACCCTTTTGCTCCATGGAAGTTCTGTGGCTTGATGGAAGTTGTTACCTTAAGCTTTGAGTCATTTGGACTTGGGGTCCAACAAATACTATATATCTTTAGCACATATATATGACTAGTGGTACGAATGACTACCTGTTATTACGTAAGTGTCCTTAATAGTGTAACTATTGTTATTTTGAACAGTTGTACGAAGTCATAATATTGTAGGTAAGTATGGCTAAATTTGTCAATTAACCCTCGCGTTGTCAGTTTTACTGAAGATATTGGATGTTGTTGAGGGTTGTGTTTTTCCAATTATATTTGCTATTTTTTTAGTAATTTACTTATATAAAATATATTGATATGGATATCATTTTGTAGATCGTAACATTTTCTTTAATATAATAACTTAGTTACAATATTCTAATGTTATGATATATAAAGAAATGCATTTGAAACTAATGCAGGAGTTTTCGAGTTTGTTGGACATGCAAAACAAAAAATATTTGAGTCCGACTGGATGGTTGATCTTGCATAAAAGAAAGACATCTGAATTTGGGCTTGAAGGCAAGTCTTAAAGTGGTAACCGACCAATTCGGTCAACCACTTCATTTTTGTTTCATAATATCTATATTTATATTCTTTATTTATTTAAATTTATATATTCATTCATATTTATATAATGAAATTTTAAAAATTTAATTAGAAATTTAAAATACATCAATATATATATTATTTTGGAGACAATAATTTTTTTAATAATACATAAAAAAAAAAAATAAACTAAACAAAATATAATATAAACAAATATTTTTAAAAAATAAATAACTTTTTTAAAAATTGATTGGTTGCACTGTTATAAAAAAAAATTATTTATATAATAAATTCTATTTTTTTATCTCATCTTTTCATCTGACCAATTTGGTCAGCGACTTCTTTTGTTTAAAAAAATATCTATATTTATATTTTTTATTTATTTAAATTTAAATATTCATATAATGTAATTCTTAAAATTTAATTAGAAATTTAAAAGAATAATTTTTTAATAATACAAAAAAAAAAATAAAATAACTAAAAAAAAATATAATATAAAAAATTATTTTGAAAAAATAAAAATAAATTTTTTAAAATTGGTTCGTTCCACAGTTATACAAAAATTTATATATTTATACAAATCATTATATTTTTTCTCTCGTCTTTCCATCCGACCAATTCAGCCATTTTTTCTCCTCTATCCATCCCAACCGACTGGACAATTCTCCTCCTTCCATCCGACCAATTCGGTTAGACATTTTTTTTTTTTTTTCATTTTGTCTCTTCTCTATTCTCTCATTCTCTCTTCCATAATGATTTATTTATGTAAATTTATATATTCATATTCATATAACGTAATTTTTAAAATTTAATTAAAAATTAGAAATATATCAATATATCATTTTTTAGAGAATAATTTTTTAATATTACAGAAAAGAATTAACTAAAGAAAAGTATAATATAAAAAAAATATTTTGAAAAAAAAATTAAAATTAATTGGTTACATAGTTATAAAAAAATATATACTTATATCATTTATTATATTTCTCTCTCTTCTCTTTCTATCACAACCGATGGGACGGTTTCTTCTTCTCATCTGACCAATTCAGCCACTTTATCTTATCTTTCCATCAAACCGACTCGACGGTTCTCCTCCTTCTATCTGACCAATTCTGTCACTTTTATTTTTATTTTTTTTTATATTTTCTATATTCTCTCAATCTCTCTTATAAGAGTAATTCGGTCAACCTCTTTTTTTTTTCTTTTTAAAATATATTATATAATTCATTCTTTTTTTTATTTCCTCTTTCCATCCGACCAATTTGGTATGTCACTTTCGTTTTGCTTTAAAATATCTAAATTTATATTCTTTATTTATTTAAATTCATATAATGTGAATTTTAAAATTTAATTTGAAATTTAAAATATATCAATATATATAATTTTGTAGAGAATAATTTTTTTAATAATATATAAAAAAATAAACTAAAAAAAGTATAATATAAAAATTATTTTGAAAAAAAATTAATTTTTTAAAATTGGTTGGTAGCACGGTTATAAAAATATATATATATTTATATAATTCAATTTCTTTGTTTCTCTTTTTCCTCCCTTGATCAATTTGGTCCGCTACTTATTTATATGTTTTTATTTATTTAAATTTATATATTCAACGGCTCGGGCGTCCAACATACCGTCGCTGAATGGAGGGCGATCCGGCACGCCCGCATCGGCCGCGCCTCCCGACCGACCGCCCGTCGGCCCCCGAGCCGGAAGCCGGCAACGCCCCGTGGTGCGCCAGCCCGACGCCCGGACGGGCATCAAGCTCGCTGCACCGCACATGCCCTCTCCCAGCTCGGGCGCCATAATGTAATATTTTAAATATATCAATATATACATCATTATGTAGATAATTATTTCTTAAATAATAAACAAATTTTTTAAAAAAATATGATATAAAAAGGTATTTTGAAAAAAAAAAATTAAATTTTTTAAAATTAGTTGATTCCACAGATATAAAAAAAGAAAAATTATCTATATAATTCGGTCTCTTTACTTATCTCCTCCTTCCATCACACCCATTCGGTCAGTTATTTCTTTTTCATTTCAAAATATTTATATTCATATTATTTATTTATTTAAATTTATATATTCATATTTATATAATATAATTTTTAAAATTTAATTAAAAACCAATATATCAATAGCTGACCTTCGGCCACAAATCCTCCTGCGATTGGCCTCCGTTCTTTGGGTCCTAGACGGCTGACCCTTCTAAAACCAACCAACCAACGCCGACCCTCCGCGGCTGACTCTCTTTTTTTAAGCCAACCCACTTCCCGCTAGAGAAAAATCTGGTACACATATCTTCCCTCGCCTTCTTCATGGTTTCGTCGCCCATCAAGCAAAATCCAGCCCTAATCTTCTGCAATTCCTTCAGTCAGTCGGTGTCGTCATCCACAGGGCTGGATTGATCTGCCACAGGGCAAAAAAGGCTTTCTTTCTCGTCGTTCATTGGGGCTTCATCTCCTACAGCACAGGAAATTGTAAGTTCCTAAGCAAATTTTCAAAATCTTTAGTGAACCTGGCCTCGGGATTCTTCAGGATTGCTTGTAGGAAGAAGATCGAATCAGAAAAGCAGAATCACAAATACCCCCTATGGTGAAGTGGAGTTAATCCTAATCAATCGCCGACGCTATGTCGATCACGGCAAAACCACTCTCGCAGACCATCTGATTGCTTCTTACGGCGGGGGCGCCTCCATCCGAAGCAACCCGGTAAGCTCAGGTTTATGGATTACTTAGATGAGGAGCACCGGCGTGCCATCACAATGAAGAGCTTATCAATCGGTCTTCAATTCAAGGATCATGTCATCACTTTGATAGATTCCCCGGGCCACATGGATTTCTGCGGCGAAGTTTCGACTGCCGTGCAACGGCCGAGAAACCGCTTCGGGAAGTATGTGTCGTTGAAGGTGATATTCAAACAACAAATCGAGAAGTACATATTGCACCACAATTGCGGAGATCCAAAGAGAACTTCGGCACCCCAATGTTCTAAGGCTGTGCGGATGGTTTCATGTTGCTATGCGGATTTTTATAATTTTGAGCTCTAAAAAGAAGTTTGCTACTGCATCTGTTACAAATTATTCGAATTGCATTTAGTATTTGGATTATGAACTGACGAATTTTGAATCGTGAATTCTTTGTCTTGAAAAATTAGTACATAGCAAGTCTAGCGCAGGCTATAGCGTATTGTCACGGGAAGGAATGTTATTCAGAAAGACATCAAGCCAGAAAATTTGTTACTGTATCATGAGGTAATTTATCAGTTCTTCATCTGTGTGAATTATTTTGGAGCCTCAGCCCATTGAAAAGGCCTGCTTATTATATAGATTTACATTTCGGAGCAAAATTTCAATTCATGATTTTTATTTTTTAACTCTGTTATCTTGTGCCATTACTGAGAATCCAACCTAGCTGAGGTTCTCTGCCTCTTTTATAATCATCAGCATGCTTTTCACCATGCTCTGTAACATCTTATTCCAATCAGTACATGTGAGGGGGGTTGGTTCAGGATAGGGCTGAGGTTCTCCTCCATGTAGAATGTGACGTACATTTGCAACTGCACAAGCATGGATTACAACTTACAATGTTGTCAACAAGTGGTATGATACATTTTAGGTCGTGGACGGGGCTTACGTTGGGGTGAACCTCAACTGCACATAACAAGATGCAAGGACAAGGGCTACAACATTCTCCTAGAAATAAAACTTTCGGGCAGATGCGAGGACAAGGGCTACAACATTCTCCTAGAAATAAAACTTTCGGGGCAGACTTGCTATTACCTTACGATCTACAAAATGATATCCATATCAATATATTTTCTACAAGTAAATCACACTACAAAATAGCAAATCAAATTGGAAAAACACAACCCTCAACAACATCCAATATTCTCAGTAAAACTGACACTCAGAGGTTAATCGACAAATTTAGTCATACTTGCCTACAATATTACGATCATGCAATTTACAAAAAAAAGCAACAAAAAAGGCTTGCTGGTTACAAAAAGGCCAGCTTGGGAAAAAGGACAGAAGAATGCGAAAAGAGGTTCGAAAAACTTGTTTTGATTGAAGGGAATGGATGAGGATCAAGGAAACGTTGCCTACATTTCTCTTTGCTACAACATTCTCCTAGAAATAAAACCTTCGAGAAAGGCCAATTCTTGGTATTTAAGCAAGTATTTTTGCAACCAACAAGCCTTTTTTGTTGTTTTTTCTTGTAAATTGTGTGTTTGCATTTGATGATTTGAGCACACTTACACAGGTAGACAACCAAGGGAAGAGAGAGTTTGACAGAGATTTGTTGAAGGAAGATTACAGGAAGCATATGAAGATGCTAGCAGTATATGGCTTGATCATTCTACAAGGCATAGTGGTGGAGTTCGTAGAACCACTTTGTCCCTAAATATATTTCAAATTTAGTGACAACTTTTGAATCTATGATCTGTATAGTTTGTTAGATATTGATGAAATGTTGATATGTTGATAAGGATCTTGTTTCATGTCTTCTGGAAAAATGTGTTCAACCCAAAGCAGTAGGTCTGACCATACCAGTACTGTGAATTAGTAATGTTCCTGCATGAGTTAAATTGTGGTGGCTGTTGAAGTATACAGGAATGTTGAGGTTAAAGTGTGTAATTGGATGAACTGGCACATTCATATCCTATCACATGGTTTGATTGCATGATGCTCTTGCGAAATAACTTGGTATAGGATGAATTAATTCGAATTAGTAAATGACATAACATATTCTTATTCCAATGATTAAAGTTAACATGTCCCTAGATCCAATAATTCATACGTAGGGCATGGCTATAAATGAATTTTGGAAGAAGCGATAGACACTACGGTTAAAAACTCCGTGTGCGTGTCGTTGATGTTCTTTAGTGTGTAGGAAATGAAGTTGCAGACACTTTGGTTCTATGTGAATTTCAGGAGCTTATCGGTTCTATCAGTCAAGAAGATCAACATTTAGTTTTACCTCACTGATAATGTGTTCCGAAGCATGACCAAAATCTTCAATAGAAATTTAAGTTAAGCATGAACTAACCAGTTAATGTTGATACCTATTTTACAGGCCTCTAGAGGTCATCCAGCTTGCAAAAGTCATCATCAAGTAAAGAACGCTATGAGGATTCGTAAGTACGAATGCTAGCAGCTATTTACTGCGTACATTACAAAGTAAAAGAAGATGATGACTTGATTATCATGCTCAGCAGGCAGTCAGCCAGCAGTTCAAAGAAAAGGAATTACAGCCAGTCACCGGAATGAAGGAAATAAACAGGAGGGATTGTCTGGATCAAATTTGTTCCGTACCATTCATTACCTGCAATATTTCATTATTCTGAAAAAATGTTATCGCCTTTGATCCCCGAAATTTGGAGGAGTTTGATGCTTAATTCTTGTATAACTAGATCAGCACATGCCCTATATGTCCCCATACTTTGATCATTGTGGGAGGCAATGAACTTTTTAAGTTGCATCTCTCTCAAAAAAATATATTTATGTGATCCCTTCTTCCTCTTTTCTTTTCTTTAATAGCGTGGGAACTACTCTGCAAACTAGGCGAACCATGCTGATTAAAGCAAAATGTTGATTAAGATTCACAATGGTTTATATATAAAATGCTGTTAATGAACAAGAACCATACACCCTTTCTTTCTACAAAGCATCCCTCATTTGCTAATGCATTCCTTCGTGTTCTCAAGCCCAGAAATATTACTTTCTGTCTATTCTCCAATATATCATATAATTCAGTTCAGAATTTTCTAATCCAAGATACCAGAAGCTTGAACAAATCCAACTCCTCCATGGCTCTGCTTGCAACCTCACCACATAGATTTCCATCATTCTACGAAGGGAATAACAGATTAAAAACTCTATAATGGTTATTTAATACAACATTTTCTACATAGTTAACCCCCTTAAGCAGATAGATGCAGGTAACCCCCTCCACTAATTCATGGTAAAAGCAAGCTCCTAGGGTTAAGAAATGAAAATTATACATAGTTATATAATATATTGAAGCATTGACATAGATTGGATGTAGGTAATGCCATCAGTAATCTATAATAGTTTGTAGAACAACTAAAACTATAAATAACAAAGTCAAATAAAATACTTCAGAGGAAACTATGTACAATTAGAACCAAATGGAAGAACTAACATACAAAATCAGCCTAACCAAATCGCCACCATTGTAAAAACCTACAGCTGCAAACCAGAAAACCTCAAAGCAATTCAACTAAAATGCAATGACAAGAAAATCACAGCAACAATCACTCATTCATATCCCCAAAATCCAACCTAAAAATCATGCGCCAAGCAAATATATGTCTAGGGTTTGAGCAATCTTGAACAAGGCTCCAAACAAAAATTCTAGGGTTTGGAAGCTGCGCAAGCAAATACGATACCTAAATTGCAATTAAACAAGAAACAATTGCGCTTGGGCTGCAAAGGGCAGGTCCCTCTTTCTCTCGTTCTTTCATACGACCAAACCAATTTTTTTTTTTTTTTTTTTTCTCACATATTTTCCCACAAATTCCTTCTGCCATTCCATTTCTTTTTTGTTTTTTTCTTATAATCTTTTCATCCCACCAATTTCGTCGGCCATTTTTTTTTTATTTTCCTTCTTTCTCTCATTCGACAAACATTTTTTTTTCTCTTTAAAAAATATTATATTATTGATTATCTTTCTTTCTCTCTTCGTTTTATCCCACTAATTTAATCAACCATTTTTTTCTTCAAAATACCTAAATTTATATTATTTATTTATTTAAATTAATATATTTATATTCATGTAATGTGATTTTTAAAATTTAATTTGAATTTTAAAATATATCAATGTATATAATTTTGTAAAAAATAATCTTTTTAATAATATAAAAAAATAAACTAAAACATTTATTTATATTATATTTTCTCTCTTTCTTTCATTTTCTTCCTCTTTTATAAGAATAATTAAGTTAATATATTTTTTTTCATAAAATTAAGTCGGTTAACCATTTTTTTTTTTCTTTCTAAAATATATTTATATTATATTTTCTCTTTTAAAAAATTTAAAACAAAAAATATGTATAGACTAATCAACTCATACAACATATTAATATAAAAAAAAAAATAAATCACAAAAAAATTCTACCAGAACAAAAAGCTGCAGAGCGTAGCCAGCACATATGAGCACTAGTATGTGTATATACAGTATCATGTGTGTTTGCAAAGGATAGTGTATTATTTTAAGAGAACATGTATATAAGTATTTATTTTATTGATGATATTTAGTTCATTATAACACGACCTATAATATAACACGACCTATTTATAGGAAATACTAAACGAGATTAATCATTACATTGATGACGTGTTATGGTAAAATATGATACACATTATATTATACATGTCATTAGGGTGTGTTCGGTTGTAAGACTTTTACAAAATCTTACTATTCATCCCATTTTTTTCCCCAAAAAACATCAAATCAAACACTTATTTTTTATTTTTTATATTATACTAAAAATAAATTTACATTCAAAACATCACATCAACACCTATTTATATCACATCATACAACTATTCAAATTCAAAATTTTTACTATTCAAATCCCAACTCAAAATCTAAACCCCCAAACAAACACACCGATGACACCTATTAATGAATTTGACGAGTAATAACACTCCTCCTTAGGTGACATTAACTGTAATGAATATGCTTCGTTAAAACTTTATTAGGAAAAAGCCTAGTAGGACAAAAATCTTAATGAAAGAAAAAATAGTGCATAATTCATACTTTTAAAATTGCTTCCCCTGATGTAGACTTCACTTGAAATCTCGTAGCCGATGCATTCCGATATTCTTCACCAATTTTTCGAATGTTGCGGTCGGTAAAGCCTTGGTCAACAAGTCTGCTAAATTTCCATTTGATTGAATATGCTGCACATCTATTTCACTATTTTTTTAAAAATCATGAGTGAAGAAAATTTTCGATGAAATATGTTTCATTTTATCTCCTTTAATATATTCTTATTTCAATTGAGCTATACAAGCTGCATTATCATTGATAGCTAGAAATCGCATGCATTAAATGTTCATATTATATGCGATATTTGATTTATTTTTATTGTGTTCTACCTAATATATATGCGTATTGTTTATTTGTTGTGTATAGAGGACAAATATCAAATTTGGCGTAATTGACATAAAAAGTAAACAAAATTCAGTTTTGCACCACCTAGTTAGTCATGGTCATGACTAATTATACCCTCTTGACATAAGAATTTAATTAAAGGCCCAAAAGCCCAACTACAAAATAATTAGAACAAAAATTAAATAAAAGAAGGTGGAGTCACAGGAGCAGGAGACTGACAAATTCACAGATCGCGCAGGAGCAAATCAACACAGATTTTTCCTTTTGACTATGAATTTATCTTTTCTTATTGTTCCTTCCTATTTGATTATGAAGTAGATATTTTTCTCGTTTGAGGGATGATACTGTTTTGGTTCTTATGTTTTGGAAATTCTTGACTTTATTTATAAAAGTTTTTTTTGATTGTCAACATTTGTCTAATTCTGAAAATAATGTTTGTGATTGTTAGATTGATTGGATATTCTCGTACCGACATTTAAATTATTCTGATAATCTAAAGTCAATTTAGGTAGGACATTCGTAATTGTATTCGCGCTTGAATAGGTGACAACCGGGTTGAATAGTCCCTTCCCGGGGGTTAGACAATCAAATCTAATTGCTCCTCTTAGGTAGTAATTGTTTTGAATTGGGTTTTTCTATATTAAAATGCGATTGGGCAATATTTCCTATAGGCATACATAGGTTTATTAGCTTTATTAGAGATAGTTAACGGTCGTACCTTAACTACCTACACTGTAAGGAAAAATTGGTTGTCAGAGCTTGTTGATAACTATAACCAATTTATTGATAGTCTAATAACAATTAACTTTATTGAATTGATGATAAAAACACAATTGCCATAATCGCATCATCCCTTGAGCAAGACATCCTCTTAATAGCTAGTTCTCCATCAATTAAATTGTTTTGTTATTTTAGCTTCATTAGATAATAAAAGAAAATTCTCATCTTTTTATTTATTGCATTAGAACACGAAAGAGTGAATCACACACTCTCTATGGACACGATCCCTTCCCATGTATTACATTAGATTTTGATCACAGAATAGGTGAAATATTAGATTGACCGTGCGACCAATCAATTTTTGGCACCATTGCCGGGGATTGGCGCTTTGTTTTACTTTTTTGTTTTATTTTCATTTATCCTCCTGCTTATGCCCCGTTCTTCTCGTACAGGTGAACTGATATTTAATCTTGAGATTGAGAAGGTTGAGCGAAAGTTGCGAAAGGAAGCCAAACAACAAAAAGCTGCTCAAGTTGCAAAGCTGACCGATTCTTTAAACCACCTCAGAATCTCTAGCTCTAGCGACTCTGAAATTGATCAAGAGATTGTCATGGCTGAGGATACTCGCACTATAAGGGAGTTGGCTGCTCCCAATTTGAAGCAGCAGTCCTTATGCATTAACTTTTCAACTCTGAATAACACTATTGCTTTTGAACTGAAATCTGGCTTAATTAATTTACTGTCTTCTTTTCAAAGACTTGCAGGCGAAGAACCTTACAAACACTTGCAAAAGTTCGACGTGGTGTGCTCCAGCATAAAACCACCAGGTGTTACTGATGAACAGATCAAACTCAGAGCCTTCCCATTCTCACTCAAAGATGCTGGAAAGGATTGGCTCTACTATCTCCCACCTGGAAGCATCGACACGTGGAACGACATAAAAAGGAAATTTTTGAAGAAGTATTTTTCAGCTTCCAGAGCTGCGATTTTAAGGAAGGAAATATATGACATCAAGCAACAATCAGGTGAAACGCTCCATGAATATTGGGAGCGGTTTAATAAGCTTATCATTAAATGTCCGCAACATCAAATTCCTCCTCAATTATTGATTCAATATTTTTATGATGGTTTGTCTTTGATGGATAGGAACATCATCGACGCTGCTAGTGGTGGAGCTCTAGTGAATAAGACGTCAGCATAAGCCTGGGATCTTATTGCTCGGATGACTGAAAACATGCAACAGTTTGGCTCGAGGGATGTTGGACATACGAGTGGAAACAGTAACGACCATTCTATCCAATCGATGCAGCAACAACTTTCTGAGTTGACGAGCTTTCTTTGCAAGATGGTCGTGGAAAAATCTAACCCGAATGTCCAGGTCAAAGCGTGTGGAATATGCACAAGTGTAGGCCATCCTACGGATGCATGCCCGACCATCGAACAAGGCTATGCAGTGGATGTAAACGCTGCAAACTATGGTGTGAATAGACCTCCAGTGTACAACCCGTATTCCAACACCTACAATCCAGGCTGGAAAGATCATCCGAACATGCGCTATGGAAACGCAGAGCAGAGTAATGCTCCCCACCCATTCGCAGCTACGCAGCAGATACAACAACCTATTTTCTATAAGAAACAGCCACCCCAAGCACCCACAAGCAACTCAAGTCCGTCGTTAGAAGACTTGGTGAAGTCTATGGCTACCACTACCCTGCAGTTCCAACAAGAGATGAGATCGACTGTTGACAAATTACAAGGTCAGGATCAGTCAAGTGTCAGAGGAGGTAAGACAACTACGTGAAAGAGGAAAGTGGCCCGCACAACCTGAGCCAAATTCAGCAAATGTCAGTGCCATCACTATTTTCAGTGACACTATGATTGAATGTTCTTCCTGACATAATCCAAAGAATACGAGTGCTATAACACTCCGTAGTGGGAAGCAAGTGGATGGCCCAACTCCAATCTCAAAGGAGCAAAGCGAAGAGGACATTGAAAATGAGATTGGAAAGGAAGTTGAGATCCACGAAAAGGTATATCCTAATTCTGTTCTTCCAACTGAAATTAAATCGGCTCCTTTCCCTGAAATGTTGAAGAAACCAAAAAAGGAAAACAAATGAAAAGAGATGATGGAGATATTCAAGAAGGTGAAACTTAATATCCCACTTCTAGAAGCTATCAACCAAATCCCCAAGTATGAAATTTTTTTGAAAGAACTGTGCACCAACAAGAAAAAATTGCGGGGGGGGTGAGTACATTATAGCGGGTGAGAACGTTTCAGCTGTTCTCAAAAGAAAGGTACCACCTAAAACAGGTGATCCAGGTATATTTTTTATCCCTTGTAAGATTGGGAAAAATGAGATAACTAAGGCTATGCTAGATCTATGAGCTGTTATTAATGTCATGCCACGATTAATATATGACTCTTTAAATCTAAGGCCTCTAAAAGAAATAGGAATTATTATTCAACTTGTTGATCGAACCAATGCTTATCCCGATGGTATAATAGAAGATGTACTTGTTCAAGTGAATGACTTAATTTTTCCTGTTGATTTTTATATTCTGGATATGCATGATGCACATTGCTTTTATCCGCCTCTTTTACTATGAAGACCTTTTATGTGCACTACGGGAGCGAAGATAGATGTTAAAAAAGCACACTCGGCTTGGAGTTTGATGGAGAAAAATTTCATTTCAATATTTTTAATCCCATCAAATGTCCTATTGAATCTGAATCGTTATATGCAATTAATGTTATTAATTCTGTGGTGCAGGAAACCGATGAATTTATGTGATACCCGAGTTTCTCACTACTCATTGGCCAATATATATTTTATATTTTAGGTGCTGATAAATTACTTATATGTTAATTTGTGGTAGTTTAAATATACTTCATGAGTTGCATACATTAATTTACTTGAGTATTAATTATTTAATTATATGTTCTGTTTATATTATTTATGTGTTAATTTATAATTAGTTGAGTATAATTCATGCTTTGAGTGCACTTTATATTATTTATATGTCGCTGGTGATGTTAGGTTATTTATTTTACTATTGAATGTTAAATTGTCTATAATTTGGTATATGTTTTACCTGTTTATTAATAAGAAAATATTATAATTTATTTGAAATTCTAGTAGGATACAAATAAGTTGGATAAATTATTTGAATATTAGTGGTGTAAGTTAAATATAGATCACTTAAAAATTAATTGTAATAATTAAATAAAAAGTAAAATAAATAGAATAAATAAATAAATAAGTATAATAACAATAATAATAAATAAAAATTAAAAAAAAAAATAAAGTAAGGCGGTGGGGCGGGGTAATAATCCCCACCCCCACCTCATCCATATCAATTCAATTGCATATTCTAAGAAGAGGGAAAAAGGCAACGCGAACAAGAAAGAAAAAAAAAACTTTTACGTCGAATTCGTTAAAAGCCTAGTTCAGGTATTTTTCCGTGTTAACGAATTATTGCTATTTTACTAAGTAGAGGAAGTTTTGAGTAGAAATATTATTTAGTAAATTGGGGTAATATTTGTAATTAATTGTTGTTAGATCGATACTGGAATCGGGAAAAGGGCTTTAAGAGTTAGGGTTGTTGACGTTTTTGGCGAATTTCAGGTAAGTAGAAATTCTTTTGCAACTACAATGCATAAATATATTATTTTGTGAGTTATCTATGTTTGATTGATAATATGTGAATATCAGAAAATCGTAATATGTGATTGATATTCGATGATTATGTGGTTTGAGCCTGCGAGCTCCGTATATAAATTAGTTTCAGCCTGTGAGCTCTGTATGTGATATGGTTGAGCCTGTGAACTCTATATTTGATGTTGAAGGAGCTTCTGAGCTCCAAAATTGATGTGGTTTGAACCAGTGAGTTCAATAATATCTGTATATTGTGAAATATGTTGCATTGCATTTTCATTAAGCATGCATATCATGCATTGAAGTGGAATAAGATGGTTTACTATGTTAGACCGCTGATTATACACTAAGGGCGGGAGGGGCGACCCGGGAAGAAGCGACCTGGGGAAACCTGGTGTAGGCTACCTGGTGTAGGCCACCGTCTATTGTGACTTTACATGCAATGCATAAACAATGCATTCGGAAGAGGCGACCTGGGAAGAAACGACCCGGGGAAACCTTGCGAGGAAACCCGGTGTAGGCTACCTAGTGTAGGCCACCTTTTGATTTGAATATGTGGATATTGAGCTCTTTCCGGTGTATAGAAATGTGTCTAGGGGCCTTGGAGAGTATTTCATAAATAAATTGGTGATTTCAAACGAGAGCACATTCTGCATATTGAGAATTTTGAGATAAACTTCACATCATGCATAATTTCTACTTACGGAGATTTATAAATCTCACTCAGTTTATGCATTGTAGGTAATCCTGATGATATATGACTTGATGGTCAGACTGGAGTAGCCGTGGCGCTCTTACAGGCATTTTGATTTACCGTGTACATAGATGGCGACCTGCGGGCAGGACCGTGGCTTGTTTTCCTTCCGTTGTTCTATATTACGTCTGTTTTAGAAGTTGTATGGTGTTGTTATAAATAGTATATCGATTGTGTAGTTTTTGATATGGTTTGAGACCCTTTTGGTGAATGTTAACAGGCTACTGTTGAGTTATGTTATATTTTGCTGAGAAAATTTTTTATAGCAGGTGAACATGTTGTTATATATGTAAGTAATTAAGAGGGATTATAGCATGTTTATCGTCTTCTTATATGAAAGATTGGTGTTATTAGTATAGTGTAAGTGTGGTCGTGTCAGAGTGGTATCAGAGCATGGTTAGCTTCCTTTAGACTGTCTATGTACACGAGCTCAGAACTTGAGAGAGAGAGCCCGACTACACCCAGTAAGTGTTTATTTTAATTTTTTTTATATTTGTCTATCATGAGTTATATTGACTTTAGACATTACTTGATAATGAATTGTTGGCTATTAAATGATTTTATAATGAATGGCGATTGGTTTCCATGTTACGTGCTCTTCTATGTTTCAAAATTAATGAAGATGATATGTGGTAAAATGATTTCTACTACCGTACTTCTACATAACGCTACTGTTACTAAAATGCTATTGTTTGATCGCCGCCATTGAGCCGCTGACTGCAGCAGTGTGTACTCGTGAGCATGTGTGATCGTGCATGTGTATTGAGGTACAGTACATGTGTGGTACTCATGGTACTTGTGAGTTTAGGTTTGTGTTTAGAGTTTGGATAGAAGCAGTTTTAATTATCTTATATATGGTATACTGTGAATAATACGAATGCGAAATGAATCGGGTACATGTTTAGTAGACTAGAGTCAAGTTATTTCTTGTTCCTACATTATATGTACTATGAATTATATTGGTCATGTGGTGCAGGACCGGTGGTATTCTTGAATAGATATGGTGAGAGAACAGGGTGAAAGTAGTGGTATGGAAAGAATGTCTGAGCAGACAACACCGATTGCTTGGTGTTGATCGGGATGCTGTTATAGCTCGGCTGACAGACTTAGTTGAATGCCAGGCGCAACAGATTCAACAGGTTATTGAACAAAGAAATTTAGACAACCAACATACTGATGTGAATCAACCACAACCCTGAATAGAGCCTGTTGAGTTGGTGTCCGAGCGATTCTGTAAACTGAATCCACCAATCTTTGAAGATGCTACCGATCCTTTGGTTGTGAAGACTGGTTGAGAACTTTAAAAAATATGTTCCAATATAGCAGAATTCCAGATACAGATAAAGTTTTGTGTGCTTCCTTCATGTTACGTGGTAGGGCGGGACACTGGTGGGACACAGTCAATAGTATCAAAGATGTTGCTGTAATGACCTGGGAGAGGTTCAAGGAGATTTTCATAAATAAATACTTCAATGCTCCAGTCATAATCATGAAGATGAATGAATTCATACAGTTGAAACAGGGAACCATGACTGGCTACCTCTGTAAATTTGAGCAGTTATCTAGGTTTGCAGAACACATGGTCAGTACTGAAGCATTAAAAGTGGAGAGATTCCTTGAAGGCTTGAGGCATGAGCTTTATAGAGATGTGAGTATGGCGGGAACTCAAGGAATGACTTATGCACAAGTTGCAGAGAGAGCACCAACTGCTGAACAAGCTGAGATACGAATAGAACATGCATAAAAGATGAGACGTCATTTTCAGCAGCGGCAAGCACCACAGTGGGGTGGAAATAATAGAAAAATGGCATGGCAACCTCAATTATCACGACCATTCCAACCCCGGCAAGGACAGATACCTGAACAAGGAGGACCAGATAAACGTCCCAGGGTGGAGCAAAGAGGAGTACCACTACCGCCGCCACCACCACCACGACCTCTGTGTCGAAATTGTGGTAAATCACATTTTGGGATTTGTCATGACGAACCGAAAACTTGTTCTTCTTGAGGACAAATGGGACATATGACTAGTATGTGTCCGAGAGCATAAAAGGACCAAGGGAGAGTACCAGCGCGAGTTTTTACGATGACAAAGAAAGATGCAGAAGAAAATCCAGTTGTCACCGGTAAGCTTTCTATCTTCGGTACTTCGACCTATGTGTTATTTGATTCTGGGGCTACACCTTCTTTTGCATCCACTGAGTATGTGAGAAAACTAGGTAGAACACCTAACTTAACTGAGGCTAAATTCGATGTGATGATTCCTTTCGGTGATACAAAAACAAACGAATCAGATCCTGTACGGATGTGTTATTCCTATAGAAGGTAGAGAATCATATGTTGATTTGATCGTGCTGGACATGAATGATTATGATGTGATATTAGGTATGGATTGGTTATCAAAATATGGTGCTACAATCGACTGTCAGAACAAGAGTATTGTATTTCAGTGTGAGGGTGAAGAATCATTTTTGTTTATCGAGATGAAGAAGCATCTCAAATTTCCTATAATATCAGATGTTAAGGCACAAAGATTACTGGAAAGTGGTTGTGAAGGCTATTTGATAAGTGTGATGGGTGTCGAAGGGAAACAATGTCCTACTGTTGGTGATGTGCCAGTAGTGCAAGAATATCCTGAGGTATTTCCAGATGATCTTCCAGGGCTACCACCAGATCGTGAAATTGAATTTGTGATTAAGCTACAACCTGGAGTGTCACCTCAGATAAAGGTTTCATTCATCCTAGTTTCTCACCTTGGGGAGCACCAGTCTTGTTTGTTCGAAAGAAAGACGGCACATTGAGGATGTGTATTGATTACTGAGAATTGAGCAAAATCATGATAAGGAATAAATATCCTTTACCCCGAATCGATGATTTGTTCGATCAGCTACAAGGTGCGACTATCTTTTCGAAGATTGATTTACGATTTGGGTATCATCAATTGAAGATAAAGGTAGAAGACATTCCCAAAACAGCATTCAGTACGAGATACGGGCACTATGAATTTCTAGTAATGCTATTTGGACTGACAAATGCCCCAGCAACGTTTATGGATCTGATGAATCGGGTGTTCAAAGACTTTCTAGACAAGTTCGTTATTGTATTTATTGACGATATTTTAATTTATTCCAAGACTGAAGAAGAGCATGCGATGCATCTGAGGAATGTGTTAGAAGTTCTGAAAGAGAAATAGTTGTATACAAAGTTCAAGAAATGTGAATTCTGGCTAGATCGAGTTGTATTCTTGGGACACGTGATATCGGGAGCAGGAATTTCAGTTGACCCAAGAAAAGTTGAAGCCATTAATAACTGGCCACAACCTACAAATCCATCATAAATGCGTTGTTTTCTCGGACTGGCAGGATATTACCATAGATTTGTGGAAGACTTCTCTAAAATTGCTTCTCCTTTGACACAATTGACTAGGAAGAATGTGACATATAAATGGACAGAATCATGTGAACAAAGCTTTCAAGAACTGAAGAGACGATTGACATCAGCTCCTATCTTAGCAATCCCAACCGAGACGGGAGGTTTTAAAGTTTATAGTGATGCTTCGAAGAATGGTCTCGGGTGTGTATTGATGCAGAATGATAAAGTGATCGCTTATGCCTCTCAACAGTTGAAAGAGTACGAAAAGAACTACCCTACACATGATCTGGAGTTAGCAGCCGTGGTGTTTGCGCTCAAAATTTGGAGACATTACTTGTACGGTGAACGCTGCGAGATCTATACCAATCACAAGAGTCTAAAATATTTATTCACTCATAAAGAATTGAATATGAGACAACAAAGATGTTTAGAACTTGTGAAAGATTATGACTGTGTGATCAACTATCATCCTAGTAAAGCTAATGTTTTGGCAGATGCATTGAGTCGAAAATCAGTAGAAAGAGTGGCAGCTATGACTTTCATTCAGAAACCTGAACTCCTTGACCTACAGAGGATGAACCTCGAACTTATTGAACCTGGACTTGTAACAGCAAAACTTGCAGCTTTAATACTCAGACCAACATTGCTAGATCGAATTCACACAGGACAACAACATGACGAGTATTCTGCAAAGGTGAAGAAATATATCACTTTAGGTGAACCCTCTGATTTCCAGTTAACAGAGAATGACATACTCCGATACAAGAACCGATTATATGTCCCAAATACTGATAAAATTCGTGAAGATGTGATAGCTGAAGCACATTTGACACCTTATTCTGTACATGCAGGAGCCACTAAAATGTTTAGGGACTTGAAATTGCATTATTGGTGGCCAGGTATGAAAACGGACATTGCTCGATATGTAGAACAATGTTTGACTTTTCAGCAGATCAAAGCAGAACATCAGAGGCCAATAGGAACTTTAGAGCCCTTGTTTATTCCAAAGTGGAAATGTGAGAGTATTACAATGGATTTTGTTACAGGGTTTCCCAAGACAGTCAAGGGTTATGATGCAGTCTGGGTAATTGTTGATAGATTGACTAAATCAACTCATTTTCTACCGATCTGCACTACATATTCTATGGACTGTTATGCTCAGATATATATACAAGAAATTGTTGGACTTCACGGTGTACCCCTCACTATTATTTCAGACAGAGACTCCAGATTTTTATCTAATTTCTGGAGGAGTTTGCATAAAGAATTAGGGACTCAATTATCTTTCAGCACTGCGTACCATCATTACAAAAAAATAATATATTTGTAACGGAATTCCGTCCCTAAAGTTCACGTAGCTAACGTAATTCCATGCCTAATTCCGTCTCTAATGTAATTAGTAACGGAAAAAGTAGATTTAGAGACAAAAATATTTTGTTACAAAAATGATTTTTCTTGTAGTGCATCCAGAAACAGATGGACAGTTAGAGAGAACGATACAAATTCTGGAAGATATGCTCAGAGCTTCTGTGTTAAATTTCCAAGGTCAGTGGAGCAAATTCTTGCCTTTGATTGAGTTTTCTTACAATAACAATTATCAATGTACTATCGCAATGGCACCATATGAAGCACTATATGGTAGAAAGTGTCGATCTCCAGTACATTGCGATGAAGTTGGGGAACGAAAAATTTTGGGTCCAGATTTGATTCAAGAAATGAGTGAAACTGTAGTACAAATTCGGGAAAGAATGAAAGCTGCTCAAAGCCGAAAAAAAAAGTTATGCTGATAAAAGAAGAAGAAAGCTAGAGTTTGAAGTGGGTGATCAGGTATTTCTAAAAGTTTATCCAATTAAAGGGGTAATGCGGTTCGGAAAGAAAGGAAAGCTTAGTCCAAGATACGTTGGTTCATTCTCCATTACTGAAAGAATTGGTGAAGTGGCCTACAGACTTGAATTGCCTACATCCATGTTTCAAATACACAATGTGTTTCATGTATCAGCATTAAGGAAGTACATAGCAGATCCATCACATGTTTTGAAAAGTGAACCTACAGAGCTAAAATCAGATATGAGTTATGAAGAAGTTCCAGTAGAAATTCTTATGAGAGAAGTGAAACAACTTAGAAATAAAGAGATTTCATTAGTCAAAGTACTATGGAGTAGAAGAAGCTACTTAGGAACGAGATGATGAAATGAGATCTAAGTACCCAGAACTCTTCAGGTAAGTTAAATTTCGAGGACGAAATTTTTACAAGGAATGGAGGATGTGATACCCGAGTTTCTCACTACTCATTGGCCAATATATATTTCATATTTTAGGTGTTGGTAAATTACTTATATGTTAATTTGTGGTAGTTTAAATATACTTTATGAGTTGTATACATTAATTTACTTGAGTATTAATTGTTTAATTATATATTCTGTTTATATTATTTATGTGTTAATTTAAAATTAGTTGAGTATAATTCATGCTTTGAGTACACTTTATATTATTTATATGTCACTGGTGATGTTCGGTTATTTATTTTACTATTGAATGTTAAATTGTTTATAATTTGGTATATGTTTTACCTGTTTATTAATAAGAAAATACTATCATAATTTATTTAAAATTCTAGTAGGATACAAATAAGTTGGATAAATTATTTGAATATTAGTGGTGTAAGTTAAATATAGATCATTTGAAAATTAATTGTAATAATTAAATAAAAAGTAAAATAAATAGAATAATTAAATAAATAAATAAATAAGTAAAATAATAATAATAATAATAATAATAATAAATAAATAAATAAATAAAATAAAATAAAGTAAGGCGGTGGGGCAGGGTAATAATCCCCACCCCCCACCTCATCTATATAAATTCAATTGCAGATTCTAAGAAGTGGGAGAAAGGCAACACGAAGAAGAAAGAAAAAAAAAACTTTTACGCTGAATTCGTTAAAAGCCTAGTTCAGGTATTTTTTCGTGTTCACGAATTATTGCTATTTTACTAAATAGAGGAAGTTTTGAGTCGAAATAATTATTTAGTAAATTGACGTAATATTTGTAATTAATTGTTGTTAGATCCGATACTGGAATCGAAAAAGGGCTTTAAGAGTTAGGGTTATTGACGTTTTTGGCGAATTTCAGGTAAGTAGAAATTCTTTTGCAACTACAATGCATAAATATATTATTTTGTGAGTTATCTATGTTTGATTGATAATATGTGAATATCAGAAAATTGTAATATCTGATTAATATTCGGTGATTATATGGTTTGAGCCAGCGAGCTCCGTATATATATTAGTTTCAGCCTGTGAGCTCTGTATGTGTTGTGGTTGAGCCTATGAACTATATATTTGATGTTGAAGGAGTTTGTGAGCTCCAAAATTGATGTGGTTTGAACCAGTGAGTTCAATAATATCTATATATTATGAAATATGTTGCATTGCATTTTCATTAAACATGCATATCATGCATTGAAGTGGAATAAGATGGTTTTACTATGTTAGACCGCTGATTATACACCGAGGGCGGGAGAGGCGACCTGGGGAAACCTGGTGTAGGCTACCTGGTGTAGGCCACCGTCTATTGTGACTTTACATGCAATGCATAAACAATGCATTCGGAAGAGGCGACCTGGGAAGAAGTGACCCGGGGAAACCTTGCGACGAAACCCGGTATAGGCTACCTGGTGTAGGCCACCGTTTGATTTGAATATGTGGATATTGAGCTCTTTCCGGTGTATAGAAATGTGTCTAGGGGCCCTGGAGAGTATTTCATAAATAAATTGGTGATTTCAAACGAGAGTACATTCTGCATATTGAGAATTTTGAGATAAACTTCACATCATGCATAATTTTGTACTTACGGAGATTTATAAATCTCACTCAGTTTATGCATTGTAGGTAATCCTGATGATATATGACTTGATGGTCAAACTGGAGTAGCCGTGGCGCTCTTACAGGCATTTTGAGTTACCGTGTACATAGATGACGACCTGCGGGCAGGACCGTGGCTTGTTTTGCTTCCGTTGTTCTATATTACGTCTGTTTTAGAAGTTGTATGGTGTTGTTATAAATAGTATGTCGATTGTGTAGTTTTTGATATGGTTTGAGATCCTTTTGGTGAATGTTAACAAGCTACTGTTGAGTTATGTTATGTTTTGATGAGAAAAAATTTATTGCAGATGAACATGTTGTTATATATGTAAGTAATTAAGAGGGATTATAGCATGTTTATCGTCTTCTTATTTGAAAGATTGGTGTGAGTAGTATAGTGTCAGTGTGGTCGTGTCAATTTTGTGATGAGAATAGACAAAAAACTGTGTTGACAAAGCCGTTAGAGAAAAGACCAACTGACGAGATGAAAACGAGTAAGAGAAAAAAAAGATTGTCAAAAAGTTGAGTTGGATTCCCAAGGGATCACCATTGTTGGCTGCGAAAAAGTGCCATAAGGAGAATCAAAATTTTAAGGCGAAGAAAAAGTATGTGGCCAATAGACATCGCTTCAAATTACACCACGAGGGACCTTCACTTGATCCTATAAAGTCACACCCTTCGCAGATTTTGATGTTTAGAATTGATGCGCGACGAAGTCTACCTCAAAGACTATAAAGAAAAACGTTTTTTTGGGAGACAACCCAAACCATTTAATTGATTTCTTAGTTTAATTTTTTTTATTTTTTTTATTGCTAATAATACTTTTGATGGTTTTGTTTGGTTTGGTGCATGTCTTTTGCAAAATAATTGTTGGTTCTTGGCGAAGGCGCAATTGAATTTCCAAAAAAAAAAAAAATCAGGCCAAGAGGTGACTTTTAGTCATGGTCATTACTAATTGGCACCTCACATTCTGTTTTCTTTTACTCATTCTTCCTTTACCCATCCAATTTCCAGAATGATAGATAGTATTTAGTTGTGACCATGACTAAACACTACCTATCACACTGCTTGCCTTCTTTATCCCGTATCCAATTTTAACCCTAAATCTCCAAAATAAATAAATAAAAGAAATCCTAAATCGTAAACCACTTCTCTCTCTCTTTCTCTCTTCTCCCCCCGTCGCCCTCCCCTTTCCTCTTCCTACCTTCTCCGCCGTTCGCGATTCTCTCCCTCCTCTTCCTTCCGGACCACCGCGATCTTCCCCCCTTCTTTTATTTTTTCTTATTCCTTCTTTCCCTCGAGGTTACTGAACAAGGCAACATTCCAAATATTTATAAAGACATTTCACACAGGCTGTTGGTGGAGGTCACTAGGTATAATAAGTGTTTCATTAATGGTCATCGTTTCTACACCGAAAAGTACGGTGCAAAGAAGGCTTCATACAATAGTGGAGTTTGATGGTGGGGGTTTAGAGTAATACGGTCATATTCAAGAAATTTTGGAGATTGAATTTCCAGGACTACCGATCAAGCGATGTACTATCTTTAATTGCGAGTGGTATGATCCAACTTCCGGTGTTGGAACGAAGAAGCATGGAAGATACAATTTGGTGGAGGTCAATAAAAAGAAAAAACTCCATACTTATGAACCGTTCATACTTGCAATACAAGCGACACAGGTATGTTATCTTCCATTCCCAAGTATGAAAAAGGACAAGGCTGATTGGTTGGCAGTATGTCGAGTCAGACCCCGGGGTTGGATCGATATGAGTGGCGAGATCGTGGAAAGTCAGGAAGAAGTTGACACATACCGGATGCGGTGGTGGAACCTTGCACTATTGAAACACCCACAGAAGGGGAGCAACTTTACTTGGCATCAACAGATGGTGGGAGTGGTATACCAATAGACAATTCAGATGGTTCAAATACGGATAACGAAGAAATATTCTTTGAAACTTTTTCTACATCGGAACTTAATCAGCTCAGTCCAGCAAGTTCCAATTATGATGTGTCTGCTGAATAGGTCCTCCAAAACTTTAATAACTTTTTACTTTACTAATATATTATAAATTAACTACATGTCTTCTATAATGCAGATGTCTCAAGAAGAAGAGAAGATGTTATGCCAGCAGCGAATTCGTCAGCTTGCTCGATCCGCCATGCGCTTGCAGGAGGCTGTGGAGGAGGAGCGGGTTGAGGACGTGACAAGTACATCTATTGGTATGTAGATTTAGTATTTTGAATGTATATTAAATCCTTGTACAACAAACCTTTCACTAATATCAGTTAATAATTTCACTGCAGGTGCCACGACATCAACATCAGCAGATACAACAACGGTTGTTTCACGTGGGACCACCCAAGGCGATACATCAGGTTAGAATGCATTGTACTACTCACTGTTGTAGTATAATTTTAAAATAGGTAGACTAAAACTCTTGAAAATAGGAGTTGGCAATTCTGGGTCTGAACAATCTTCGGTAGGGAGCCATGACAATGACGGTTTAATTGAGATTGAGGTGCGCCCAGATGGTAGGTGTGTGCCTACAATGTTTATGTGTAATTCTACAGTCAAGTTACCAATAATTTCTTAATTTGTAGCTATAAATTACATACAACATTTTTTGGCCGAGTAGTGCCACACGGAAATTACGTCCGATATTCACAACAAAAATTAGCCCCGAGGGCTACACGTGGACACATGTACCGCTAGCGACACAACAGTTCTACGAAGAGGAAATGAAGGTACAATTAAAGCACGCTTATTATGTTGTAATGAAGGACATATATTTACCCATCAAATTTTATGCTAATTTATAATGATTAAATTTATTGTTCACAGAAATACATTAGGTGGAAACCCGAATACCATGAGGTTGTGCACTTTTACTATAATCAAAAGGCCTATGAAACATACAACCACTGGTTGTATGAAATACGCCATGAAATTCATTTGGGAAAAGAAAAGCTCAGGAAAAGAGTTCTCGCCATTGTGCTCCAGAAATGGAAGGAGGAATGGACCTCCCAGAATGCCATTAAGAAGTCGGTGACAGCAAAATCCAACAGACGAGGCGGTAATCCGAGCGGTTCTGCTGAGGCCACGCACACCGGTGGGTCTCGATCATTCATGGAGACTTCACAGAAAATGGTAAATTTATATTTTACACATTAATTGTGAATATTTTTAAACTATTGTATTTAAAGACCATACAAATATAAGTGTAGGGTTTCGAGAAATGGGACACATATGAGTGGACGCATACGAGGCACCACGATGGAAAGAATTATTGCAGTACGAAGGCAGCCTGACTAAAAGTAAGTCAATCAATTGATATTTTACTAAATATTGTTCACTTAATACAAACTATATATATGCAATATATTTTATTTACAATTTATAGGAAGGCATGGATGTCATCGAGGAAGGTATGTCTCAATTTGGCAATATACAGTATAACCGTGCTGATGCCTTACTTTCCTTGGTGCATCGGGATAAGAAGAAGAGGATATTTGGGCTTGGATCGCTAGCATCGACAGTGCCACCGTACCGTAACTCATTTACTAGTGATGGTCGTACACCTAGCACTTCTACGACTGACGACCGGCTAGCGTGCTTGGAGGAACGATTTGATCGTTTTGAAAATTACACCCTAACGATCATGCAACAACTTGAGAGGATGAATGCCTGACCAGACCGCTGCGACCCCGACGGCGATTCAGGTGCGCCACATGTTTGTTGATTTTTGTACCAAGTATTTGAACTTTAATATTTTACGGATTTACTATTTTAAATATACGGTTATGTTTACTTCTTTTTTGTGGTATCCATTGATTATGGAACTATGGTTGTAAACATCGTGTGATTTGATTGTATTTTGTTTATTGGATATTTGGCTTGTGGTATGATTTACTTTGTGATTTGGATTTGTGTTGTCATTATATGATTTGGGATTGGTATGGATAAATTGAAATATAAAGTTTTACGGATTTACAGATTTACTATTTCAAATATAAGGTTATGTTTACTATTTTTTGTGGTATCCATTGATTATGGAACTATTGTTATAAATATCGTGTGATTTGATCGTATTTTGTTTATTGGATGGTTTGGAATTGTTTAGTTTGTGGTTTGGATTTGTGTTGTCGTAGTAAATGATTTGGGACTGTTATGGATAAATTCAAATATAAATTTTTACGGATTTACAGATTTATTATATCAAATATACGGTTATGTTTATTTTTTTTTGTGGTATCCATCGATTATGGAACTATGGTTATAAACATCGTGTGATTTGATCGTATTTTGTTTATTGGATATTTGGCTTGGAATGATTTACTTTGTGGTTTGGATTTGTGTTGTCGTAATATATGATTTAGGACTGGTATAGAAAAATTGAAATATAAATTTTTTGGGTAGAAAAAATTACTCACGGAATTACTCACGAAACTTATTCCGTCTCAAAAATCATGTTGATATATTGCAAGGGAAAATTCAGTAAGTAATTCAGTGAGTAAATTACTCACGGAATTACTCATGAAACATTCCGTCACAAGTAAGAGATTTTGTTGATTTTTACTTACGGAACTACTCACAAAATTTGTTCTATGAGTAAATTTACTTACAGACAAAGTCCGTGATTAAGTACGTGAGTAAATTTCTCACGGACAGAATTTCGTGAGTAATTTCATGAGTAGTCTACTTACATAATTATTCATGAATTTTTCTTGTCAGGAATTACTTACGAGGCATTTACTAACAGATTACTTACGGACGAAATTCTGCGAGTAATTATGTGAGTAATCAATTTACTCACGGATTTTTCATGATTACTCACAAAATTCCGTGAGTAATTTCCGTGACTAAAATGCAGTTTTTTTGTAGTGCTCCCTCTCCGCCATCCGTCTATCCTCTGCCAGACTTCGCTGTAATTCCGCCTACGTCGCTACTCCGGACCGCCGACGCACTTCCTCCGCGCACCTCCACAGCCGACCACCGCACTGCTGCTTTTTTCTCAGCTGTCCACCCGCACGCAACACCAGTCAGACACCGCCATAGCCGAACCGGTTCGACCAGCACGAACCGCTCTCTGCCGAGTCCAACTTCAGCCGCTCGATTCACACTCTGCCAAGGCCGTCGCCGATCACCACAACCACTCCTCTAATTGGGTAATATTTCTTCATCTCTCTGCTCTAATTATTTCAAGTTTTCGAGATGAATTTATTGAGACTGTGCGATTGTTATTTTGGAATCGAGAGTGAACTTCAGTTCCTATTATAGGTGTTTTATAATGTTTTGGTGCGATGATCAGTGATTATTTGGCTTGACTTAATAAGGTTGATTGATTGCTTGCATAGATATGTGCTACTAATTGATTATGTTCAAGGTATTGACATTCTGGAATTGCAATTTAATGTCGGTTATAAATGTATTATGTGATAGGTGATTCAATGGGTTGTTAGTTGTTTGATTTGTTCGATTTTGGGATACTCTACATTGGCTTAGTAGATGGGAATGAAATTGAACTGACTTTGTTGAGACCTAAGATTGAATTTCAATGACTCTGTGCCACACAAATTGATTACTTGTTGATTATTTTCTTTATCGTGGTTTAATTCGATTGATTGAATCCAAGTACCATGATGCTTCTTGATACTTACTGGCTGTAGATATTAGGCAGTTGATTTGATTTGGTTTTTCGAGATTTGGTAGGAATCCAAGCACTTACTTTTTTGGAGAAATTTTATTTTGATTTGGTAGTATTGGCATGGTAGAATTACAGACCAGACCTTCTTTGCTCCTTTTTGGGATACTTTGTTGTGTTTGGTGAGTTTGTTTTCTCAGGATTTGTTAGAATTTTCAAGCTCCCTAAAGGTGATTAATGCACCACCGACTCACAAGGCGTTAGCGAGGCAAGCAAAGAACACACTTTCACAATTGATCCACCATATACGGACTCCAGGGAAGTCCCTCTCTTATTTTACTTCACTTTACATTGAGGACAATGCATAATTTAAGTGTGGGGAGAGTTATGCAAATTTTTGGGCAAAATTTTCATTTTTTTTGCTACTTTTTATGCCTAATTTGCTGTCCTTTTGCATGTTTTTTAGATTAGTCTGAAGTGACTCAAATGTGATTTGTGTGATAGGTTAGTTTAGCATAACTAATGACATTGGATTTGAGATGTGTTGAGCCAAGTCGACGTTTGAACCCTATGAGATTTGAGCCTATGTTCCAAAAGTTACATTAGAAAATAAACATAATATTCAATTTTTTGGAAAAACTTTATTGTGAGATATGTAGTACTCAATTAGTTGACCTAGAACTTGAGTGAATATGCATGTTGAACTTGCGACTATCGAATCTTGTGTTTTGAAAATGATAAGGGCATTAAGTAACCCCATTAAGCCTTTCTTTATTACCGAGCACAATATATCCCCCTAGTTAGCCCATTTGAGCCTTTTTAGCCTATTTTTTCTTTTATGATAAACCGTTATTTAGCCTCATACCCTTCTTTTGTTATTAAGCCTTATCCAATTTAAATCCTATGTTGGAAAGAATTACTTTAAGTTCATATTGTGATGCACTTTATTTTTTCGACACTAGTTAGAAACAAAATTCGGGTACGAATAAGTCGTAGTATGCAGGAATGATTTTGGGTAGTGAAGGTATATTTATATAAAGGCAAAAGCCAAAAAAAAACAAAAACAAAAAACCAAAAAAAAAAAGAAGAAAAAAAGAAGAAGAAAAAAAGAAAAGAAAAAAAGAAAGAAAAGAAAAAGCTGAAAAAAAATAATAGATAAATAAATAATTACCTTGATGAAGTATTATTTTATAATTAAGTTACTGAAGTTTGGGTAGTGAATAAAGTAAGGAGTTCATTGTTTATGCTGATTTGTTTTTCATGTGCTAGCAATCATGTTCTTATTGTGTTCTTTTATGACATATTTTAGCTTTTGTATATCCTTTTCTCTACCCCTGACCATAAGTCCCGCTACAACCCTTATTAAAAGTCCCTTTGATTCTTTATGCTAGATTCGAATATCTTAAGTAAGGGAGATTTGATTTTTACTCAAGCCTATAGGATAATCTTTTGTTGCACTACTTGAGTGTTGAGCCAATTATATACTTACTCCTTCATAGAGCATGTGCGTATATACTTTATCTTGTGAGGTTGACTTGGCTTGACATGTGGAATTTCGGATTGAATTGGTTGTGTTGAATTCTCTTGTCATATTGAGTCGTCTGCAATTTCTTTGGCTTATTTCGAATCTATGCTTGAGGATAAGCATGATCTAGGTGTGGGGAGGATTGATAGCTAGAAATCGCATGCGCTAAATGTTCATATTATATGCGATTCGATATTTGATTGATTTTGATTGGGTTCTACCTAATATTTATGTGTATTTTTTATTTGTTGTGTATAGAGGGCAAATATCAAATTTGGCGTAATTTTCAGAAAACGTAAATAAAAATTCAGATTTGCACCACCTAGTTAGTCATGGCCATGACTAACTACACCCTCTTGACATGAGAATTTAATTAAAGGCCCAAAAGCCCAACTACAAAATAATTAGGGTAAAAATTAAATAAAAGAGGGTGGAATCACACGAAAAGAAAGGGAGAACGGCCAGAAGTAGATACGCACAAGAGCAGGAGACTGAAAAATTCACAGATCGCGCAGGAGCAAATCAACACAGATTTTTCCTTTCGACTATGAGTTTATATTTTCTTACTAATCTTTTCTATTTGATTATGGAGTAGATATTTTTCTCTTTTGAGGGATGATAATGTTTTGATTCTTATGTTTTGGAGATTCTTGACTTTCTTTATAAAGGTTCTTTTTAATTGTCAATATTTGTCTAATTTTGAAAATAACATTTGTGATTGTTAGATTAATTAAATATTTTGGTACCGATAATCTAAAGTCAATTTAGGTAGGATATCCGTAATTGTATTTGCGCTTGAATAGGTGACAACCGAGTTGAATAGTCCCTTCCCGGGGGTTAGACAATCAAATCTAATTGTTCATCTTAGGTAGTAATTGTTTTGAATTGGGTTTTTCTAGATTAAAATGCAATTAGGCAATATTTCCTATGGGCATACCTAGGTTTATTAGCTTGATTAGGATAATTAACTGTCGTACCTTAACTATCTACGCTGTGACGAAAAATTAGTTGTCAAAGCTTGTTGATAACTATAACAAATTTATTGATAGTCTAATAACAATTAACTTTATTGAATTGATGATAAAACACAAGTGCAATAACTGCATCATCCCTTGAGCCAGACATCTCCTTAATAGCTAGTTCTCCGTTAATTTAATTGTTTGGTTATTTTATCTTAATTAGATAATAAAAGAAAATTCCCCCATTTTTATTTACTGCATTAGAACGCGAAAGAGTGAATCACACAATCCTTGTGAAGACGATCCCTTCCGCTGTATTACATTATATTGTAATCACGGAATAGATGAAATATTAGATTGGCCGTGCGACCGGTCAATCTTCATATAAAATAATAAAATTATTATCATTATCGACTAGCCTCATGAATTACTATTAATTCAACATGATTTGAGGATGTTGCGGTTAAATTTGTTTAGTGGATCTCCAGGATACCATAATACCCTCGCATATAAATATATAGCAAGTCTAAGACTTGGCTCTATGCGGGTCAGAAAGATACATTACATCTGCATATCCAATTAATTTATCTCGAGAATTCTTTGAATATAATAAATCGAGATCAATCGTTCTTTGGAGATAACGAAAAATATATTTAAGGCCTTTCCAATGTCGTTGTGTTGACATTGCAATAAACCTTGCTAATAAATTTACAACAATTGCTATGTCTGGTCTTGTACTGTTAGCCAAATACATTAGTGCGCCAATAGCATTAAAATATGGTACTTCAGGACCAAGTGTTTCCTCACTCTCTTCTTTTGGTCTAAAAAGGATTCTTAATATCATCGAGAGTTCTAACGACCATTGAAGTATTTAATAAATTTATCAATTGCAAATTGTTTCAATACCTTTTGGGTATATGCAAATTGATGAATCAAAATTCTATTTTTTAAATGTTCAAATTGTAGACAAAGACAGAATTTTGTTTTCCCGTAATCCTTGATTTCAAAATTCATTTTCAAGTATCCAATAGCTTCTTGGACCTCTTTAGAGGTTTCAATTATATTCAACTAATCCACATAAATAACTATTATCACAAAATTTCTCTCATTTTATTTATAAAAACGCATGGACAAACAAAATCATTGGTGTATCCCTCTTTCAATAATGATTCACTGAAATGTTTAATACCGCATGCGACCAGATTGTTTGAGCCCATACAAAGACTTTTGTAATTTAATAGAATAACATTTTTTTGGCTTTTATTTGTATGCTTCAGGCATACTGAAACCTTCAGGGATTCTTGTATATATATCAATATCTAATGAGCCATATAAATAGACAGTTACGACGTCCATCAAACGCATATCCAAATTTTCATATACTGCTAAACTGACAATATATCAAAATGTTATTCCATCAATTACTGGAGAATACATTTTATTAAAAATCAATTACATGTCTTTGTGAAAAATCTTGGGCAACAAGTCCTGATTTATATCTGGAAATTTCACTATTCTTATTTATTTTTCGGACAAATACCCATTTATAGTCAACAGGCTTAACATCTTCAGGTGTTTGTATAATAGGTCTGAATTTTTTTTTGTTTTACCAGTGAATTTAGTTCAGACTGGATGACATATTTCTATTTTTGGCCAATCAATTCTTTTCCGACATTCATCAACTGATCTAGATTCTGGATCATCGTCATTTTCCATTAGATTAAGTGCTACATTATATGCGAAAGTATTATCCATAATTGTATCATTTTGGTTTCAATATTTTCTGATAATGACATAATTGAATTCTCAATAATTTTATTCTCTTTAGGAGAAATTCTATCAGGATTAACTTCCCCATAAAGTTTATCAGGATCAATTTCTTAAAAAATTTGATCTATGTTACTACCTACTTCTTGAAGATTTTGATTTAACATTTATATCCTTAGTCCTTTCATTTGTTCCTCTTTCCTTTCGAGGATTTTTATATTTGGAACCTAGAGGTCTGCCACGCTTCAGGCGTGTATCTGATTCATTAATATTTTGCATTTTTCTTCAGGGACAATAATTTTAACAGGTGCATCTTCTGCAACTATATATGATCTAGTGACTCTACTTGAATTGAATGGTATTTTTCAAATAATTTCCTTTTTTAGTTGATCAGTTTTCCCTCTAATGTTAGAAAATGCGACTCATCAAAGTGACAGTCAGCAAATCTAGTAGTAAATAAATCATCAGTTAATGGTTCAAGATATTTAATAATAGATGGTGATTCATACCCGACATATATCCTTAATTTCCATTGGGGGCCTATTTTTTTTATGTTGGGGTGGTGCAATTGGCATATAAACTGCGCACCCAAAAATTCACAAATATGAAATATTGGACTTTTCATTGTACACCAATCATACAGGGGAGTAGCTATGATGGTTTTTCGTCTTAATCTCATTAGTGTTGTTGCATGCATAACTGCATGTCCCCAAGCAGATACGGGAAGTTTAGATTCCATTAACACAGGTTTTGCAATTAATTGCAGTCTTTTTATAAGCGATTCAACTAGATCATTTTAAGTGTGTACACGAGGTACAAGATGTTCAATGTCAATTCTAATAGACATAAAAAAATCATCAAATGTCTTAGATGAAAATTCACCAGCATTATCAAAACGAATTTTTTTTTGTTGGGTGATCAGGAAATTGTGCTCGTAATTTCATTATTTGAGCAAGTAACCTCGCAAATGTCAAATTGCAGGTGGATAATAAACATACATGCGACCATATAGTAGATGCATTGATAAGTACCATAAAATATCATAATGGTCCGTATAGTGGATCTATAGGTACACATATATCACCCTTAATTCGTTATATAAATGAAGATGATTCAATTCCCATTTTTCTTGGTGATGGTCTAGATATCAACTTCTCTTGTGAGCAAGCAACACATTCTAACTCATTAGTATTTAATGTAATATGAATTTTCAAATTATGACCATGGGTATTTTCAATAATTTGTCTCATCATAGTATTATCGGGATACCCAAACCAGTCATGCAAAATCATAGAATCTATAGACTTCTGGTGTACCAAATATGTGTAATATAATTCGGAAGATAATAAAGACAATTTTTCTAATATATATTTGTGTCTATCAATGAATTTTGTAATCAACAAAAATTCAGTATTTGTCTCATTTGATGTCTCAATATGATATCCATTTATGCGAATGTCATTGAAACTTAGCAAATTTCTTTGGGATTTGCTAAAATATAGTGCATTTTGGATATCAAGTTTTACTCCTTCAGGGAGAAATATTATTGCTCTTCTGGAGCCCTCAATTAATTTCGCACAACTACCTATAATATTCACCTCAATTTTTCTCAACTTCAGGTTGGTGAATATTTCTTATATTTTAGGATAGTTTGCGTTGATGCACTATAAATGAGACATAAATTATCTTCTGTATTATTCATTATAGCGCGTTCAACATTCATATTTATTCTTCTGGAAGAAAATAAATATATCAGTAATTTGAAGGAGTTTCAAATATATATTATCACATTGCACCTTCAGGATGCTTAAAAAATAAATCATTAGGACTTTTAAAATATGCACCTTCATGGTGTTCAAAATATAAATATCGAAAATAAAAAAATGTACCTTCAGGATACGCAATATATATTACCGGGGAATTTCACATTGTGCACCTTCAGGGTGCTTAATATATATCTCAATATACAACATTAAGGATTTTTAAAATATGAACCTTCAGGTTCTCAATATACATTATCAGAATTTTTCAAGATACAAACTTTTAGGGTTCTCAATATATACTATAGAGAGTTTTCAAGATACAAACCTACCGGATTCTCCAAATACGTACATTCAGGGTTACTAAAATATAAACCTTCAAGCTTATCAAAATATATACTTTCTGGATACATAATTTTTTTTAAAAAAAATCACATATATAATTGTATGCTAATAATAAAATTATCACCACCACTAGCATTATTTTATTTATTGGCATCTTCAAGTGCCTTTTTTTATTTATATAATAGCTAGTGGAAAAACATAATGTTAGTTATAATATATTTTAAAATAATTAAATAAATACGTTTAAATTTTGGCAGAACTTCTGCAACGTTTTAATACTTTTTTATAATATTTGAACAGAACTTCAAGATAAAAATATTCTCTTCGAACACATGTTTTTAATTTGTTTAAGTAACTTAAAAAAAAAAAAAAAAAAAAAAAAACGCTATCTTTATATTTACCACTCGGCAAAACCTTTTGCTTATAACATTTTATAAAAAATATATAATAACTAATGTAATATACATATGCTTATAATACTATATACATGTATATGTGTATATGTGTTTGTTTGAGGGATTGGATTAGATTTCCACTGTTCATTCCATTTTTCTCTCCCCTAAAATATCAAATCAAACACCTATTTTTCATTTTTTATATTATACTAAAAATCAATTTTACATTCAAAACATCACATCAACACCTATTTATATCACATCATACAACTATTCAAATTCAAAATTTTTATTATTCAAATCCCAATTCAAAATTCAAACTCCCAAACAAACGCATCTACGATGTGTACAATCACTTGTGTGTTTGTAAAGGATAGTGTATTATTTTAAGAGAAAATGTATATAAGTATTTATTTTATTGATGATATTTATTTCAATATAAAATGACCTATTTATAGGAAATACTAAACGAGATTAGTCATTACATTCACGACGTGTTATGATAAAATATGATACACATTATATTATACATGTCATGAACTAAAGATGACACCTATTAATAAATTTGATGAGTCATAACAATTCTAATATTTTTTTGGTTAATAAGTTTGATGAGTCATAACCATTCTAATGTTTTTTATAACCATTCTAATATTTTTTTTTGTTAATAAAAATACATTATGTGTTTACTTGTCCATTATTTTCTTTATGTCATAATTTTTTATATGTATATATATATATCTTCTAAAAAAAAGTAATATTCAATATAAATTATTACTTTTTATATTATCAATGCGATTTCTTATATCTCATGTAATCTTTTTATTTTTCAAATCAAAACATTAATCAAGCAAACCCTTCAAATCAAAATATTAAATAAACAAATCCTCTATCTTTAAAGCAATAAGATGATAAAATATATATTAATATAATTTGTTAATTAAATCAATCGAATTAAATTTATCTTTAACACTATATTTATATAAATAAATATATACTCCATTATAATTTTAAATTATTAATATTAATAATATTTCCTCCGTCCGACAGTAAATTTTTCGTTTGACTTTTGTATATGGATTAAGATAAATAAATATATTTATATAAAGAATAAATTATTTTTTTAGTCCCGTATCTGACCCCCTTTATCATTTTAGAACTTTAAGTGGACCTTGTTTGAAAATAGTCCTGTAAGTAAAAACTTTTCGCTAAAATGGTCCTCCGGTGCCGGAGTCGCCACGCGGCCGTTGTTGCTGACGTGGCACTGACATGACTAACATGTCATCACCACATAGATGCCACGTCGAAGGATCATTTTAGCGAAAAATTTTTACATACAACACTATTTTGAGACAAAGTTCATTTAAATGTTCTAAAATTGATAAAGGAGATCATATACAGGACTAAAAAAATAGTTTACCAAGACATTTTGTAAAATAAAAAATAAAAAAATTTTCATGTGTCGCTGACGTGGCGGCGTCTACGTGGCAATGACATGTCAGCCACATCAATGTCAAGTCAGCAACGGCAGGCCAGCATGGCGACTCCGGCACCGGAGGACCATTTTAGCGAAAAATTTTTACTTACGGGACTATTTTCAAACAGGGTCTACTTAAAGTCCTAAAATGATAAATGTGGTTAGATACGAGACTAAAAAAACAGTTTACCTTATATAAATCAATCAAATTAAATTTATCTTTTAACATTATATTTATATAAATAAATGGGTAAACTGATTTTTAAGTTCCATAACTTGACCACTTTATCATTTTAGTCCTGTAATTAGAGGATGTCTTAAAATAGTCCCGTAAATAAAAAATTTTTGCAGTTTAGTTCTCAACGCCTATGTGGCACCTATAATTAAATTTTTGCACGTGATTAATATTGACATAATAGAAGTAAGTGGATCGATCAAATAGCCGAATTGCAAAGACAAGTGCGAGTTTTTGGGCTACAAGAGGTCGGGTTCTTAGGCCATGTAGTCGGAAATGGCAAGATCAAGATGGAGGCGGGGAAGATCAAAGCCATTGTTGATTGGGAGACCCCAAAGTCGGCATCGGAGTTACGCTCTTTCCTTGGCTTGGTAAATTACTACCGGCGGTTCATCAAGGGACATTCGGTGATCACGGCGCCGTTAACCAATATGCCCCGAAAGGACAAGGCGTGGGAATGGACACAAGAATGTATGAGGGCCTTTGAACAACTAAAGGAGGCGGTCACGAAGGAACCGGTACTCGCACTACCCAGCGCCATGTGTCTGTCACGTATCCGCCACATGGATTATTTTTATTTTTCTTTTTCTTAAATATAAAAAAGAATTGCAAATATAAAAATAAAAATAAAATATAAAAATTTAAAATTTAAAAAATAAAAATAAAATTACAAATTATAAATAAATAAAATAAAAAATAAAAATTATCCATATGTCCGCCAAGTCAACTTCACATAACCTTTAATAATTTATACTCTCTCCGTCCGAAAAATTAGCCCATTTGGAATCGACACGCAAATTAAAAATAAATAAATATTTTATTGAGAAAGTTGAAAAAGTAAAATTATAGTTGGAGATATTTTTGGAAATTTAGTTAATAATTAAAGAGAATGAAAAGAAAGAATGTAAAGCTACTTGTATTTATTGTAAATAAGTATTGAATGAAAGGTATAATTAAATAGTGACTTTTTTACGTTTCCAAATATAGTAATGAGATCAATTTAACGGACAAACGAAAAAGGAAAGTGAGAATAAATTTGGCTGACAAAGGAAGTATATTAGTACATTTTTTTATATAAATTATCCGCATAGCGGCCACGTGACGCTGATTTGACGGAAATGTGGATAATTTTAATTTTTTTTAGTTTAATTTTTCAATTTTGATTTTTATATTTTTATATTTTTTTAATTTTATTTATATATATTTATAATTTTAAATTTTGGTACAATTAGATTTAAATCCCTATTTGTCCAAAAGTATTTAAATTCAGTCCCTATTTGATAAAATTTGGACAGCACTCCCCCCTTTTTCATATTGTTTATTTTTTACTCCCTTTCCACCCTTCTTCCCCACCCAACGCAATGAAATCTCTGCAATTATTTTTCAATCACGAAATTGGTGAAGAAGCACCGACGACTACAAAATTGAACCTCCCGTGTTGTTGCTCACGCTTTTTCGATCTTTATCACTCATTCATTCCCCAATTTTCGATCTTGAACACCCATCACTCTGCCCCCAAATCGACGGACCTCATAATTTTTTAAGGTTAGTAACTCTATTTGGAATGAGTAGATTTTCGATTAGAGGTAAAATCAGAGTATTTCGTGGGAAATTATGATGCTCTGCTCGAAGATGTTTACTCACATTTAACAAATTTTCAAAGATATCCATCTATAAATATATTCAAACCCTATTTGCAAATATTTGGTTTTTCATGCAATTGGATATTAAAAATTGTGTGGATAATAACTCATTTTCATATATTAACTAAGATCATGAGTTTCGTCTTCAAGCAAATATAGTTCATTTCCTGTGTCGAATATGCCCGCTTGATGAGAAGGTCTCATAAATTTGTTTTTATATTGTTCCAATCAATGTATTAATCCTCATGTTTCATCTGTGTAACCTGGTCGACTAAAGAAACAATGTTATATTTCCAACATATAAAGCAGTCACGAAAATGCTATCGCTGTGGTCATTTCGGGCACAACAGAAAAAGCTATAAAGATCGGTTTCCATATTCCTTTCGAATGTTGTAATTTTTGGTTTTGTCAACGACGTCTCATTTGGCATGTAATTAATTTTGGTGTGTTTGATATAATGCAATATTTTAGTTAATTATACAACAACAAGACCTCATTTGCATAAAATCGCAATTGTAATTTGGATGTATTGTGGTACATGAACACGAACAACGGGTATTTGACACTCTCTTTTTGTGTGTGATAATTCAATAATACAGGTATCATGAAACGTAACAGAGGCATACGGGTTATCTGGGGGGTATTTAGTTGTCCTCTCAAAGCACAATGACATATTTTTTAGTATTACTATCATATACACAATTGATTATAATTTGTACGAATGAATTGGAGCACATTGTGTTGCATCCATTAGACCTATACACAATTGGTTGTAATTGGTACACTAAAGGGAATAGTAGAATGGATTGACTTACATAGACACGAACAACGTGTTTGAAATAGTGCTCATATTTCTATGATACTTGAAGCCAACGATTTCTGACAACATATCAGAGCCACACAACTCATTTTTATATTAACATTTTCAGTTGGTGTATCGAAACACGTTGGCATAGTAGCGTAGGTACTAACGTATGAAGGTCACTTTCGGTCGTATGCTAAATCCTTACAAGTATTAACAAGAGCTATAAAGGTACGAACTTAGGAAAAATCATGTGATGAGATTAGATTTTTCAGTTACATGAAACACTGTAGTAGGTTCACACCTAGTAGAATTTCGTACACGAGGCCAGATTAGGGGTATAGCACATCGGATCTGGAGTACTCGTCTGCGCTATGAGTTAGACCATATGCTTAGATGCCCCTGACTACAAATTATTGTGTGCGTCATAATTTGGGTTAATATGTAATAAGTCTAAAAATTTTCCATTTGTGGCAGCAATCAAGTACTCTAACAATCAAGATAATTCAACTTAGTCACTTATGACTTTGTTAGACATCTACAAGTGGAGGTTGAACTATGATAATACATATATATCATACAATCTAAATAAGTCAAGTTTGACTTGTTTAACTATCTATGACAAATACGTATTGTTTACCGATTCTGACAATTCGGAGTGTCTCAAGAAGACTACTATGATGAACTCATCTCTGAATACCGTCAGAAAGTAAAAAATTTGAACCTCAAACGGCCCTACCCTAATCACGAGTTATCAGGGCATATAAATGCTTTACGGAAGCATATGAGACCATAATTATTAGTAGTTACTATCAACCCTAGGGTATGTGGCTATTTTATGCACATACGTGAGAATGTGATAGGGTACAAACACCGACATGCGAGGTATAAATAATGGTTCCTTGGGTATTATCTATGTAGTACCAGGTATCCTCAAGTGTAGGTGATCAATCATTGCCACACATAAGGGCCAATTTGCTTACTCGGTGAGAACACTTCCTCTCTCAGCCTTTGTAGACCGAATGTTGTTGTGTGTTCTACAATTCAGATTATTACATAATATGTCTGAAAAAACAATCGCTCCATGGGATTAGTGATGCATGAGTAAGAAACTACATAACTTAACCATGTCATGTATGACTTGTTTAGCCATCCACAGTAAAAATATGTTCTTTTTTTTCACTTACAGTTCGACGTATACGCGGAAACACAATAATGATAAATTTTTTCTTGGTTACCAAGAGCAATTAGATGTTTTGAATCAAGCATGATTTATTTCCTAACCACAGGTAACTAGGGTATAGATATGCTTCAACGGTGTATATAACTTCATTTTGAAGGTACGTAAAGACTGCATTGAGGTATGTCCGTTTTGCACGTATGTAACAATATTCTCGGGGTACAAACACCGATATTGTAAGTATGATTGGTGGTTACTTAACTATTATATGTATAGCTACATGTATCCTTGTGGTCGATAGCAGTTAATCCTCCGACGATTGAGGCAATTAAGGAACTCGGTAGGAACACTCCTCTAACAATAGGGGTATGTGCATGAGTGTTGAGTCGGTATTTATGTTATTATAGAAAGTATTTGTGGGTAATCAGTCTAATATATTAATCATGTCTAAAAACTTCATGCACAATGAAAATTATGGATAAGATCAATCATAACATGGCCAGATAATCACTGTAAATTATATACAACTAATACATGTAGGTCATCAACGTACCCCAGAAGAAAAATAGGGACATGATAGTTTGCCGTTACGAATAAAATATTGCAAAAACCAAACAAAATAAATAAGCGAGCAACGTTAGAAACAACTAGAGGCTCCGGCCCCTGTGCTAAAGCCTCTTTCAGCTTCTTTAAAATGTCGGACAGAGGTAGGGAGGGTGGCTTCCCTCCATAAATACGGACGAAGCTCTTGCTATGAACCATAGCATTATCCTTAACGTACACTTATTTCGAATGTAGTCCAAGCACCACTGAAAACTACACTATAGAAAATAGCAACTCTATGTATGTGCTAATATTAAAGGCCATGCTGTCCGACTGATAACTATGGGACAAAGTCAGTAATCGATACCACGGGAATCTCATTTTCGGACAATCGATAAAGTACCGAACGGATTCCACGCTTTATTTCCTTAATGTGAGAATCTGACATTTTGTTCTTAAGCTTCTCCACCTCATTTATAAAAGTGAGGAACAGAAAACCGGCTAACTACAAATTTATATTCATTTCATATTCTATGAAAAACTAAATATTAGTCAGTAATAAGGGTATCTCGAAATATTTTATAGGTTTACTAAAGTATATTGGGGAACACTTAAAAATAAAATACACGTACACATATAACCCCTGTAGGTATATGACATAACATGCTAGGTTTAAAAAATGCCATTATGGGTACATAACAATATGATAACTGATTCTCAACCGATTTAACTTGTAACACAAGTGTCGACCTCTAAACATGATTAATATTCTTAAAACAACGAACCAATATGTAAAAATTAAACAATTGTAACCAAATCAAACTCATTGTCCCGTAAAACCTTTCGGAAATATAAAACGCTAAACCCTAAACACATAACTATGCCCAAGTACTACTTCCAGAAAATGAGGATTTTTAGAGGACAAACGGAGGCATCAATATTGCGGTCGAGGTTTAAACCACAATCAAACCTACAATCTGGGGTCAAAATTTGTGAATAAAATAAAAAAATTTGGAAGAACGAAAAAAAAAAACTTACTTCTTCTCGCTGTTTCGGGGTGATGGGCTCACTTCTAGCTTCCTCTTCACCATATTTTTTCAGTTCAGAAGACGGTGAGCGGAAATAAGAACGATCGGCTGCCAGTGAGAATTGTGAAAGTTGGGTAGATATTCGTTTTCGAGTTGTGAGAGTTGGTTTTTCCTCACTCCACTATCAAATCGTGTTTGTAACTGTTCCTTAATTATTATTTTTTTCAAAAAAAAAATATGCAAAGGTATATAACAATCATACGTAGGTATATATTTAGAACATAGTAAGTAGAGCGGGAAGAGTTATGGGTATATATAATAATTCTGTAGGCACATGTATATAACATCGGAGTATTCTTTACTTTTTAATATTTATAAATTAAAATAATGACTAATATACCAACAGAGAGTTTATTCAAATCAAATCAGAAAAGAAGGGAGTGCAGGTCAATTTATTATTAAGAGGGACTGAACTTTAACTTATTATGTGTCAGAGGAATTTAAAATCAACTTTCCCTTTAATTTTATTATTTATTTAATTTTAAAAATAAAATAAAAAATTATCTACGTGGCGGACACGTGTCAGCCACGTGGCATTGATTTGGCCGACACTTGTCCGCCAACATGCCACGCAAATGCCACATAGGCATGAGGACTAAATAGAGAAAAATTTACACTTACGGGACTATTTTACGATAGCCCTCAGTTACGAGACTAAAAAACAGTTTACTCTAAATAAATATATACTCCATATAATTTCAAATTTTTAGTATTAATAATATTCCTTCCATCCCATGGTAAACTTTTCGTTTGACTTTTGCATACAAATTATGATAAATTGGTGTTTTATAGATATGTAGCATAAAATGTCTATTTTATCCTTTAAAAATAATGTGAAAAGTAAAATGTATGGGTATTTTGGTTTAGTTGGAGTTATGTTTTTTTTCAAAAAAGACATAAAGAAGTTTTGATTTGGACTCACTAAAATGGAAAATGAGAAGTTTAGTAGTAGATGGACGGAGTATTTTGTAATTTAATCAAATAATCTACTATATAATCCCTCCGTCCCAATTCAAAGTACCACTTTTATCATTTTCGTCTGTCTCACTCAATAATATATACTTATTTTCTATTTTAGTAAAGTAATTATACACGAATACCAAAATACTTTCAATTTTTACTTAAATTACAATCATACTACAATTACAAATACAAATATTTTATACATAAAGTCAAATGAAAAAAAATGTCAAAACTCCTTACACATTTTCACTAAGCAATAAATGGGCTGCGATCATTGCATATTTATAATACAATATATCTTATATTATAATTCAACATATGATATTTTATAACACAACATATGTTGTATTATACAAAAATATATGTGTATGTATTTATGTGATATCTTCACCCGATTAAATCAACATCATGCTTATTTGATGGGCTTTTTAAAAAAATGGCCTAAGTCAAACTGCGATTTAAAATTCTAGCCCTCAAACAAGTTTTCAAAATTACTGTATTTATATATTGCAGTAGTTTTCAAAACTCCTAAACTTTTAAGTTTAGAAGTTTTTAAAACTTCTAAATTATTAAATATAGTATTTTTAAAAACTACTACAAATATTTTTATTAAAAATAAGAATAAATATCATTCAAGCCCTAAACCTCCTTCTCCTTCGACGTTTTCTTCTGCGCGACGTTGTACGGTTTTCTGCGATTTTCTTTTGCCAATCTCTGTTATTGCCGCTAGTGCCGCTCTTCTATTGTAATTGATTTTCAAAATTTTGTTCTCTTTCATTCTATTTTGTTTTGATTGTTGGTTTGAAAATATTAGTTGGCGGAGATTGTAATTTTGTGTTTTGTTTTATGGTAAATCAAACTTTCTAAATTTTCAAATGTACTATCTCGCGGAACAGCTATCATACACTGTGGATCACAATTATATTCTATTGTATTCGACTTTCGTATAATGTTACCATCCAAATATAACAGAATATCAATATTGCTCTGGCCACTACTCGTCATCTGTTTCTGTAAAAAATATATATATTAAATAAATACTAATAAGAATAAAATTAATATATTAAAAAAATAAGTCATAATAAAAAATATTAAAATAAGAAATATACATAAATACATTATGCATTTGAATAATATATCAATATAAATCTTACAAATAATACCAAAAAACACCTAAGATGTTATAAAATTACAAGCAGAAATACAACAATCACTAAACAATAAATACCTGAAAATACAATGCAAAATAGAATATTGCCTACCAAAAATATAAAACAAAATATTATATGAAAACTATAAAATAATTAAGTCAAACAAATAATACCTGAAAATGTCTCTCTTCAGCAAAAGTTTTGCTTTAGGAATGAACAGGAACGAACAAAATATTGGAATACAACAAAATCATGGGCTAAATTAAGATTAAAACTATAGAAGTTCTCAAAATTCCTGTAATAAAAAAAATATAAGAGTTTTTATAACTACTTTTCATAAAAAAAAAGTTTTTAAAACTCTTACATTACCAATTATATTAGTTTTGAGAACTCCTATTATTTCGATTTGTATATAATTTTAAATTCAAAAAGTTTTGAAAACTACTATAATATATAAATATAATACTTTTAAAAGCTCGTTTAGGAACTAGAATTTTAAATGACAGTTTGACTTAGGTCATTTTTCTAAAAAGCCCCTTATTTGATTGGGTCTAGCACTTCATCCACCTCCAATATATATTATTTTTTAATGTACTAAAAACCTCAAATGAGTATATTGTTCACTAATATTAATTTATTTTCTTTTAAATATTACATCAAATTTAATTTTTCTTACAAAATATAAGCATATATTATAGTTAGTGTATGTACTGTACTATTTTTATTGTCTCTCACATTTTCATTTTATACATTCAAATTATTTCTTTTAATATTTGTTATAGCATCATCACATTTACCTATTACTTTTATAATATTATAAAATTTATAATAATTATTTATTTTTTATATATTTTTATTTTTTAATAACATAAATAATACTCCCTCCGTCCCCTTTGAAAGTTTACATTTACCTTTTGCGTCATTGTACTTAACATTCACTACCAAAAAAATGGCCATTTGTAGAAGTTATTTATAACGATTTTGTACCGGATTTTGACCGGTGCATATACTCGAGTTACAAAAAGTCTATGTACCGACTTTTTCCGCAACAAAAAAGGGGCGGTCAACACATTTATTGTAACAGTGTTTGTAACGCTATCACTGTACTGTCGATTTATTTGTAGCGGACATTTACTGTTATAAAAGAATCGTTACAATAAGTGTCCATCCACTTGTAACGGCTTTTGTTGTGGTAATAATTTCGTTACAATAGTTGGTTTTCAGTAACTTATTTAATATTTTTTGTACCAGTATTTGTAACGGTCAATTTCTTGTAACGAAAAAAGTCCCCTTATTTTTTCAATAATAACCTAAAAAAATAGTTTCGGAACCGAAAAATTTGTACGCTGTGAGAAAATACGGCCAAATGACATTACAAAATATGAAAATATTACGGAAATTCAGTATCACCATGAATTGTAGCAAGTACGCACTGTGTAGAAACATAAATATTTCGCAATATAGCCTAACATATATGGCAAAGCGTAGCAACAAACACACAAAATGTAGCAGAGACAACAAGTTCAACCAACATAAAGGACTTAGTTAGCATCAATCCACAAACAAAAGTCGATCAGCATAGAACTACGTGCCATGTTGCAACGCCCCATGTAGCGTCAAAATGGCCGTACACCGTAGTTACGGGCGACGAACAAGCTGCCAACATTGTGTAAAATTATATAAGAATTTATTTGTGAGATGGTTAAGTTGTAATCGAATAGAAAATCTTGTAAATGTGGTTGCGTACATCTTTGAATGTCCAGTCGATTGGCTCGCTGCGGACAACCTCACCGAGTGTTTGTGCTCCAAATGTTATCCGTAGAATAAGCGCAGCCTCCGGAACAGTAGCAGTTGTAACAAAAACCCTTACTATGTCAACAGTGTCACCTACGGACATATGAAGAAAATATGTGCAAATCATCGGTAAGAAAATAAAACTCATGAAATATTTAATCAATATAAAAGATTAAAGATATTAACTAAAAGATTATAGCATACGTAAGAGAAAAGGTCGGAGATGATCGCTTAATTTAGCCATCCATACAACAACGTAATCAAAATTGTAAAACGTAGATTAGTATAAGTATAATTATAGCATGGATCCTATCTTGATGACATCCGGACCAACATCTGTACACCCCCACAAGTATAAAACAACCAGCAACGTGATCAATTTATTTGATACATGTGAAAGTTGTTTGTTTAAACAACCAACTTAACCATGTACCAATTTAAAAACAATAATTAATTGAGTGTTAATGTATCCAAATACCTAACAAATAAATTAGATCAAAAATCAAAGTGGTTTGGGGAAAAAAATCAATTTACCCACCATCCTACAAATCTATATTTAATTATGTATTTATATGCTACCCAACAAGGTCATACAGAGCAAACAACCACCCGATTACAGTTCCACATAAGTAGCATTGTCACCATATCATGTATTACTATTTTGACTTACTAATAACCATAGAATATGTTTTACTCAAAATGGTTGTAACCAAAACCGATTTCATATAGAAAATATAACTAGGTTGACAGCAAACCTAGGGTAGGGTCGGATAGCAACACCCCCTCACCAACAACGCGTTTTTCCAAACCATGAGATATGAGAAGAATACGAGACCCGAGCTACATGAAAAACGTTATCATATGTCAATCATGTAATCTACATGCATGTTCTCGAAGGTGGTGGTGATGCGTTAGTAGTGGATGTTATTATTTAAAGGGTGATTCATGTAAACAAATACAAATAAAATTAGCAACGAAAAATTACTAACCGTCAGTGGGTTAAGGACATCAGTCCCAGGCGTCTCTGACCTTCCATCTGTGCGGCTAGAACACTGCAACACAAGTGAGTATGAAAACGACATGACTGGCCCCAAATGGTACAATGTAAAACTAACTAATACACGAGATATGCATTCTTACAGGGCCCCGTATCGAGGCACGCGGGGAAGAATTCAACAAAGCAGACATCTCAGCACGGATGGTTCTAATTTCAGACATCTCAACGCTGGCACTCCTAAATTCAGACATAAATTCCCTAATCTCAACAAGGCCTTTCTTAATACTAACCTGCCTCGGCTTATATAACCACCGAAAATAGTAGTATTGAACTAAAAATATGAATATCAACACTATAATTCGAATGTTCATATCATAAAAACTATACAAGTAATGTGATATACTATCGATGCATGAATAACTTACTACAATGCAGCAAGCTTGGATCGACGCTTAGACTTCTGCCTAAAAGTACGTTGTCCCTCAATGGCGGGTATGACACACCTATTCAATTTCAAAGACGCCTCGTGTCATCCATAATGCACATGAGTAGATCGAAGAATCAGCAGAACACTTTATAAAAGCAATAACGAGTAACAGAGAAAACATAAACAATATTATATATATCAGTGATGATGGTATATTTAGACTGGACTTTTGGCAGTTGTTGTGCTTTATCAGCATGGAACATAAACTACAACAGAATGCACCAATATCTTCTTACACACAAACATATATATATATACATATATACAACAGTTTCTAGAAGGTTTGGAGAAACAACCAATTGATGTGGTCCCCATTGGAATTAAATTTGGAGGTGGTCCCCAAACCTTATAATCCAAGTAATTCTTCTGGTTGATGTACTCAACCCTCATTTTTTCTGATTGCAATATTCATTCATACAAACAATACACAGACATATATATAAACTTATATATGTGTTGTGCCTCCACCAACTATATAGTAAATTTTACCTGTAAAAATAAAGTTTATGCTAATCACGTGCTTTAGGAACAACTTGGCATGCCATGAACAAACTTCCCACTTAAAAATTCCATTAGAACTAAAAATATTATATCTAGCTGCCCAGTAATGAGTTAAACCTCTTACTTGTAAAAATGCAGGAATAATTTCTTTCTGGAAAAGACTATTTGTCGTCCATAAAGTAAGGCACAAGAGGAATGAATCTAATTATCAAGTAGTGTCAAGACGAACCATATAATTACAAAATCTCTCATCATCTATGTAACAAATTAAGCCCTAAATCTAACATTACGAACAAAAATTAAAAATCAGAAAAGCCTAACTAGGCAGGAAAAAAAGAAAGAATTAATCCCATATCCAAACTTACAGGAAAAGCTACGGTTCGCGTTTGAGGACGTCCGCGGGCAGTGGTGGAGCGCGGTCGACGGCCGAAGACAGTGAGGAGGTGCGAGGTTCAGGGGTGTAGGGCGGAGGACAGCCAGTCGGTGAAGAAGAACACAAAGAAGAAGACGAAGACGAAGACGAAGAAGACGAACCAGGAGATCGACAAAGGAAGAAGAAGAAGAAGAAAGAAGACGAACAGAGGGGGCTGCGGCGCGCGACTGCTGCTAATTAGGGTTATGGTAGATTTTTATTATTTTTAGAATACTTTTATTTTAAAATAAATAACTATTTTTATTTTAATTTGTATATTTTAATATATAATTGTTATGCATGTATTATATATGACATACATATATATGCAAATTAATATGATATATTATTCTAGATTATTTTAGATTTATTTTGAAATTTTATTATTTTAAAATAAATAATTATTTTAATTTTAATTTGTATATATTAATATATAAGTATTTAATTTGTATATATTAATATAAGTATTATGTATGTATTATATATGACATACATATATATGTAAATTAATATGATATATTATTTTAGATTATTTTAGATTTATTTTGAAATTTTATTACTTTTAAATAAATAATTACCTTAATTTTAATTTGTATATATTAATATATAAGTATTATGTATGTATTATATATGACATACATATATATGTAAATTAATATGATATATTATTTTAGATTATTTTAGATTTATTTTGAAATTTTATTATTTTTAAATAAATAATTACCTTAATTTTAATTTGTATATATTAATATATAAGTATTATGTATGAATTATATATGACATACATATATATGTAAATATGATATATTATTTTAGATTATTTTAGATTTATTTTGAAATTTAAAATAAAATTATTGTAGTTATAACGGAAATATACCGCAACAAAAGAATAGGTGTTTTCCATACCAAAAATACCATTTGTTACGGTAATATCTGGAACGAAAAATAGCTTCTGTAGCAAGAAAATTGTAGCGACTAAGATTTCAATACAAATAGCCTTTTTTTGTAGTGATTAAAAATATCATTGTATTTGTATAAGTTTGTATACAAATATCATTGTATTTGTATTATAAGACATTAATAGAAGTATTTTTGTCTTGTTTACTTAATTTATACTATGTTTTAATATAATAATTAATATTTAAAGAGCAACACCCAAAAAGTAAATGTAAACTTTTAAGGTGGACGGAGGAAGTATTTATTATATAATAGTAGTATATTTTGATTTTAAAATATTAATTTATATAAGTTGTAATAATATTATATAATCTTTATTTGTTTTAATATTAAAATATTAGAATTTGTGAGATTAATGACATTTAAAAAATTGAATGATTGAAATAAATTTGAATTAATACATTGTCCGAAAAATTTTCGTTTCTGGCCTTTTTGTTAAAGAGCTAATTGAAAAGAAATGGATATGAAAATTTTTTAAAAAAATTAAGGGTATGTTTGTTTAGTTAAATAATTTGAAAAGATATTTTTTTATGTTTGATATAGAAAATTATGTAAGTAATATAAAAATAATGAAGGTGTGTGATATATTAATTTTTTTCGAAAATATTTTTTGGAAAAATATATATTTTTTATTAAAATAACACGCTATAAATGTTGAAATTGGATATATAAAATAATACAATTGAAAATAAGTAGGCGAGTGATATTTTGAAATTGGGTAAATTATATAGGATAAACTGTTTTTTTAGTGTAATTGGACCTTTTTATCATTTTAGTCTCGTAACTGGAAGTTGTCTTAAAATAGTCTCGTAAGTGAAAAATATGCTCAATTTAATCCTCAAATGCTTATGTGGCATCTTCGTGGCATATCGACGGACACGTGTCGGCCAAATCAGAGGCACATGGCTGACACGTGCCCGCCACGTAGATAACTTTTATTTTATTTGTTAAATAAAAAATAATAAATTAAATTTCTAAAATATATAAAAAATAAAATTAAAAAATATAAAAATAAAAATTAAAAAATTTCAAATAAAAAAATAAAAATTATCCACATGTCCCTCATATTAGCGACACGTGGATAATTTATATTTTTTATATTAAAATAAAAATATACTAATATATAAATTATTAATGATCATGTGACGCTGAATTGACGGATATCTAAATATTTTTTATTTTATTTATTTTAAATTTTATTTTTTACTTTTATATTTTATATTTTATTTTTACTTTTATATTTGTAAATTTTTTTATATTTAAAAAAATAAATATAAAAATAATCCACGTGGCGGACATGTGTCAGCCACGTGGCGTTGACTTGGTCGATACGTGTCCGTCAGCATACCACGCATGTGCCACATAGACATTGAGGTCTAAATTGCGAAAAAATTTCACTTACGGGACTATTTTAAGACAGCCTCCAATTACGGGACTAAAATGATAAAAGGGTCCAATTACATGACTAAAAAATCAATTTACCCAATTATATAATACATCATTGTGTTTCAATAAAATGCACAAAACATCATGTGTTTTATTTATTTCGTGAAATCCTTTGTGTTAATATAAAGTTTGCACGAAACACTCTCCTTGTTCAAAATTGATATTTGATTATAAATAAAGACTTAAATTACGCAAGTTTTATACAAATAAAAAACGTAAAATATTTTAAATAATTTTTTTTTAATAAAATAAATAAATAAATAATTGATCAATCATTTATTTTCATAGTTTTTATAAAACTCAGATAACAATTTGTTTCCAAAAACTATAAATTGAAGGATTAATAAATTATTTATTTATTTATTTTATTCAAAAAAATTATTTAAAATATTTTGTATTTTTTATTTGTATTAAACTTGCGTAATATAGGTCTTTATTTAGAATCAAATAATAAGTTTTGGACAAGGAGAGTGTTTCGTGCAAATTTTATATTAACACATAAAGGTTTCATGCAATAAGTAAAACGCAAGATATTTTATGCAATTTTTACTAAAATACATTAAGGTATTATATAATTTACCCTTTTAATTGTGTTTGTATAGATTAATTATGGATACAACACGTGGATACATATTTTAACAAGAATGAGTAATAATTATTATTATTTTTTTTTATCTTTGTAGTAAATATATTTCTAAAGGTTTACACATTTAATTTTTTATCTCTCTAATCACAATAAATATATATATATATATATATTTACTATGTTTGACCACAATATATATTATAAACATTCTCAAATTTACACTAATACGGTTAAAACACAAACGTAAAAAATAAATCTTTACACACAAAGTACTATCAACAATCAATGCTAAAAATAAATATAAACTTTACTAGTAGATGAAACTAATACTTCCTCCGTCCCGTAGAAAGATTTTCGTTTATTTTTGCATATAAATTTTTTAATATTAATATTATATCCGGTTGTAGTAAAAAAGATAAAAATACATTTATTAGTATTGTGTTATATAAATTAATGGCATTTCTGTAATATAAGTTGGAATGATATTTTTTTATGTTGAGTATGTAGTACAATTATTAAATTAGAAAATTATTACTTTATTTTGGAACAGAAAAAAATAAAAAATGACAATATTTCAATAGGACTAATGGAATATATTTTTTTAACTAAAAAGATAAACGAATTTTTGTTTTAAAGAAGTTTAAAAAGAAAAGTAAAAGTAAATTTGAACAAAAGAAAGAGTAATAAACATAATTAGGATAAAAATTATATAGTAGAAAAAATAAAATGTACAAATGAGTTTAATCAAGATATGTAAATCATACATCTTTTAACACTATGAAACATACTTTGACAAAAACTCATAGACTTATAAATACTATACTATGGGGTTTCAAATTCCAATCCCCAAAACAACCTTATACCGTAACAACAACAACAAAAAAATTAAACAAGCAATGCAAAAAAAAATCAATAATTTAGCTTGAAAGATATAAAATTAGAAAAAATAAAATAAAAAATTATATGAACTCAATCCCTCTATTCTTCTGACTTGTGATCTCCATGTTCATCATGGTCGGGTTTGGGTTCAGGTTCAGGTTGGTTTTCAGGAGCATCTTTAGCCTCATCGCCGCCGTCATCTTCTTTGGCGTCTTCCTTGTCTTGATGGTGCTTGGGGTGATCGACGGGGGTCTGGCCGGGAGATTCAGTGTCGAGGGGCTGGTCGGAGGAGTTGTTGCGCTTGTGAGTCGCGGCTTGGAGGACATGTTGGTAATTTCCCTTTTCCATGAATAGTTGTTGGAAGTGATGTTTGCAGTAGAGGACGCCGTCGAGAGCGGCGTAGTTGGAGTGGGTGAGAGGGCAGCCTCCATGGGCACATTTGAAGCATGATTTGTGGTATGCTTCTCCCTCCATTGCCATCTGCAAAATATCATCCATTTTCGTTGCCCCATGCCAAAACATATATGTATGTATGTTAAATTTAAATAAAAGATCGATCAGGCTTACATTATTACAAAAATTATATTACTTTCGTCCATCCACCGTCAATTAACCCATTTAGTTTTTGCATGTTCATCTTTAAATATTAATTTTTATTATATCAAAACGTAGTACAAATTAAAGAAAAATGGAAAAATGCTTCTGTTGTAATGATATTTGTACAAAACATTATGCAAATATAAATATATTAAAATAATGATGCCAAACACAAATGGATAGATTGGCAGTAGATGGATGTATAATATATATATATATATATATGATGAAGTTAGTTAACCTTTTCAAGAGGATAGACAGTCTTGGTGCAGGCAGCACATTTGTCTTGTGTTCCTGAGAACATGGCTGACAGTTTGTTTGGTGCCTTTGAACCATCCTTATCCTGTTTGGCTGTGAACAGAAACACATATATATATATATATGTATGTATATTAGCCATGGAAGTTAGAGGTTAAAGAAGATGGATATTTGGGGTCGAAGAAATTGTGTTGTTAAGATCTTAATTAATTACCAGTAGTATGGAAGTTCTTGCTGAAATTTCCCGACTCCTTGAACAGCTGCTCGAAATGTGGCTTGCAGTAGAGAACTCCATCCATCGACGAGTAGTTGCTCATCTGCCATCAAATTGTTGTAATAAAATAAATCGAGCGAATACATGCGTGATTGTCGTATACAAATCATTTGTACTATCCATATATATATATATATATGTGTGTGTGTGTGTTTGTGGAGACCGCTAGCGTTAATCAACATCTTAATAGCATGTGGAAATAATACACAAATAGATATGTGGAATTAAAATAGCATGTGTTGTGTGAATTATTATCATGTGCTGTCAGTTCATACCATGTTTTATGCTATATTAACATGTGGCATGAATTTGGATCAATTATTGGCATGTACTGTATAGACTATATTATCGTGTTTTGTAATTTTATATTGAAATCAATAATAATACATATATATATATATATATATATATATATGAATGTAAGAACAAAGAGTTTGGAGTACTCACAACAAGGGTGCCTTTACAATGGCTGCATTTGAAGCAAGATTTGTGATAGGTTTGTCCGTCGACAGACAACAAATCCAAGAAATAAACAGTCTTATCGCAAGCCTTGCATTTGTCCAATGTTCCTGTGAACGTCGACATCCTTAGTTATCTTATAATTTTTTCTTCTTTTTTCGTTTTTTTTTTTTTTTGTTTGTTTGTTTCCGCCTCCACCTCCTTCGAGTTCTTGTTCTTAATGGCTTTCGCGGAATAGGGTGAAGGATAAATTAATGAAGTCCCTTAGGGGGTGTCTAAACAACATTAAATTTAATAGGAAAACTTAATGTGTTTTTTTTATATGAGATTGATCCAAAAATAGAAAATCCCTCTTGACAATGGATGGAAATGTTTCGACAAAAAATGGGATTCGAACACGTTGTTGGAATCATCGTACAAGCAAAGTTTGGGTTGTCGAATTATGCGATATATTTGGACGGAAAATAGGGTTGTGTTTTTTCTTTTTTTGGTTCAATTGGTCCGTTAGGATGATTTCTTTCGCATGTTGGTAGTTATGTTAGTTTTAAAGGTTGTTTCGATTTTTTATTCTATTTTAGTACGTGTATAACAAACTGAGGGAGAAATTGTAAATAATAACAATCATTTCTACTATAATTTGATATAATATAATTATAATTTACAAGATTTAATTTTAGACTTTGTTTGTTCGAAAGTTTTCACTTATTTTTATATTATTCATATAATTTTTTTGAAATATTAAACTGAATATTTATTTTTTTATTTTTTATTTTATATAAAATAATATTTTATCTATCTGTATCTTATTAAATAATTATTTATATTAAAAATGTTAGTATTCAAAATCCAAATCTCAATACAATTGATTTCCTACAAATAAACAGAGCATTAATGGTACAAAATTATATTATAATTTACCTTTTTTCACAAGTGGTTGAAGATTTTTGGTAGGTGGATAATGAAATTAACGTTTAGCATTTGATTTGATTTTTTATATTTAATACTTTTAATCTGATATTTTATAAAATAATTAGTATATTTTTATAAGAAATCGCAAATGTTGTATAATAAAACAAAAACTGAAATCATCGTCATTAAATTTGTGTGTATTTTGATGGCAATTATATTCTGAATTTTTTAACAGTCATCATGCATGGATCATTCGATTAATGAAATTTAATGGATCAGGCCTAGTCATTACGTTAATTCAATCTAATATTTTTATAATGTTTTATATACAGGGCGGATGTATGTGAGGCAAGGGGGCTGAAGCCCCCTCTCCCCCCACTCCAATCCCTTATAATTTTTAATTTTTTGTTTTTATTTTATAACATATAATATAAAAAATAATAAATAAATTAAAAAATTACAAAAAATTGATAGAATATTTATATGAAAAATAAATTTTGAATAATAAAAAAATTTATATCATAATAATTTTTTGATAATATAAAAATAAATATGAACAAAAGAGTAATAAATAATAATTAAAAAAAAATCTTCAAAAATTTCTCAACTAAATACACCCAAAATGATATTTTTAACAGTTTTTTCTTTTTAATAAATGTTTTTATTATTTATCAATTTCATATAATACAAAATTCATCTTGTAATATGCAGTTGTCAATGTAGATTGATATTTTGTAAGATTTTCGAAATATGATAACTCCATTGATAAAATTATTGGATAAAAATAGATGATGATCGTTTCAAAATTTTAAAAATTAGTCCCCCTTTCATCCTGTCCGGTTCCGCCTCTGTTTATATATATATATATATATATACACATATAAAGACAAGTGTTAAAATTACTTAAATCATATTATACAACACAATTGTACGGAACTCAATAATCTATGATGCAGTTCAATAAAACGTTTGGATCGATTATTACACTACCAAAAAACTGACTTTTTGTAGTAGTAAAAGGCTCGTAACAAAAATGTTATTTTCATGCAAAAAAATTCTTTTGTATTGACATTGTTACGGATTTTGAACGGTATGAGAAATTGCGGCACAAAAAGGTTATTGTTGCGAAAAAATTCGTAACAAATAAGTGGCGGTCAACGCCTTTAATATTCATGTGTTAATTATATTTGTTATATTTTATCGTCCACAACAAAAAGTGCGATTATGTTTTTGCTACGAAATATGTCCGCAACAAAAAATATCGTACAAAATTGGTGTTCTTGTCAGAAATTCTTTTTTTAGCGGAATATGTCTATAACAAAAAATGCGGAACAAAAAGTAAACTTCATTGTAGAGATCTTTTTGTTACGGAAATATGTCCATGATAAAAAAAAAATACACTACATATACCTCGTTTAAAAAATCTTTTGTTACAAACTAGTCCGCAACAAAGTTTGTGGTACTCACCGTGAATTTTTTTTATTTCAAAAAAGTGTCCGTAACAACAAATACGGTACAAAAGGCGTATTTGCGTCGAATAAAATTTTTATTGCCACAAAAGCCAATAGACTTGACTTCTTTTTTGTTACGGACCCAACTTTGTGGCACTACAAAAAAATATGGTCATTTATAGCAAAATCTTATCCGATACAATGTTTTCGTTACAAAAACTATTTTTTGTTCCGAATATTTCCATAACAAATGATTTTTTCGATTTGATCAACTTTTTTTTCTTTTGTTACAACTACAATAACTTCAATGTTAAATTTCAAACTAAATATAAAATAATTTTAAATAATATATCATATATATAGTACTTATTTATTAATATATATATATAATTAATATTAATAGAATTATTTATTTAAAATTAAAATTATTATATACTCCCTTTGTCCGAGCAAAAATGGAGCTTTTTGTTTGGGCACGGAAATTTAGGTAATATAGATTAGTTATTTAGGTAATGGAGTTAGTTATTTAATGATTAAAAGAAATTTAAAATATGTGTTTAAAGATTTTTAACATTATATCTCAATACAATATATATAATATGAATATCATTTTTATAGAGAGAAAAATTGTATATAATACAAATAAATAAATAAATAAATAAATTTATTTATCATTATCATAGTTTTATAAAAAAAATGAAGAGTTTTAAAGGTAAACAAAAATATTTTTTAATTGAGGAGATAAAAATAAATAAGTTAGAAATTTGATTAAATGATTTATATTTGTTAAATGTGTTTAATGATAATAAATTTACTACAAATAAAAAAAGGGTTATCTTTGATGGGAGCGGACAAAAAAAAATGGATTATTTGTGGCGAGAGAAGGAGTACAATTAAAAATTAAATTAAAATAACAATTTTAACTAAATTAAAACATAATTTCCTAATTAGCCCTCCACCCCCACTTCTCACTGTTTCTTCAATCTTCTTCTTTGCCTTCTCTTTTTCTTCTTTCTTCTTTCTTTAAAATGTGACTCTAAAAAATTAGTCATATTAATATTAAATCGTTATCATAAATGAATAAGTGCAATTAGTATATATGTATTTATTGATGTATTAATAATAATAATAATAATAATAAAAATGACATGTGTATTTAGTAACAAAACATAGATAGTTAAAAAATTAAAAAAAAAAATAGCTATAATAAAGGTTGAATTAGACTTTTTAAAAAATAACTAACAAAAATGTGTACCTTCAATGGAAAATAAAGTGAAAAACAAAAGAAAAAAAATATGAAATATATTATAACAAAGGATCTCATATAAATTTTAAACATTTCTTTAGTTCTTAAAATCAAAAGCCAATCAACCAAACACACTTTAGGTCCGTTGTGTGTTCCGAATCAACTGCAAGGGTTATTCGACTCTATATCTTTCATTTGTCTCAAAAATAAAAATCCTTAAATTCTTTTAGGAAAATCTCTGACTTCAAAATTTCTTGGTTTTTTAAATTTCTTTACTATCTGACGCAGTCCAAGTAACTAAACTATACTAATCGATATTCAAATTAAAAAAAAACTCCGATTCGTCAATCAATCAGATGTGAACCCAAGTGTTGCCTAGACCCAACACCTCTAAACCAATGGAGACTCGAACTATTTGACTAGAAACTCCGGTCAGTTTCGGAAGCTACTAACCCAAGGAATCAACCCAATGACCTGATTTGATAATGATACACGTATGCAAGGGTAAACCTCGCTCACACACTAATTCCAATATAATGGAATAAAGAGAAAAACTTTAATTGATATAAATTTCAAGGTGTCTAACAAGTGAAGCCAAGTGCCTTATTTATAGGGGAGGCTAGCTTAGCAAAAGACTCTACAACCAATGTGGGACAAAAATATATATTATTTATATCCTACTAACTAAGTAAATAAGAGATGTGCAATTAATTAGATTGACGGGACCCACTTTATTAAATAAAATAAAACACCTCTTATCCCACATGGGTAATAATGTGAGTAGAAACTCTCATTTGTGTTATAAATTGTAGTCTTCAAGGATGGATGCACTTCAATGTTGACAATGCTCTTCCCATTGGCCTCCATGCTTCAACTTTATGCATGTTCTTCTCTTCCAAGTGTAGAATTAATGCCATAATATTAGTTTGAAACTTCTTGGCACGGTTTCGAGTAATCGGACCTGGTGGTAGTGTAGGATCATCGTCGCCTTTGACGACCTCGTCATCCCCCCCTTCTTGAAAAATTGAGTCCCCCATTTTCATAGTCTGTTCATCTCCTACATCAAAAGGACTTAAGTCAGCAACGTTGAATGTGCTATGAACTTGGTACTCACCCGGTAGTTCAATACGATAGACATTGTCATTGATGCGTTCCACAACTTGGAATGGTCCGTCTCCTCTTGGGCTCAGCTTAGACTTTTGTTTATCAGGAAATCTATTTTTTCTCAAGTGCAACCACACCCAATCGCCAGTATGGAACACTACATGCTTTCGACCTTTGTTAGCACTTTTAGTATACTGAGCGTTTGATTTTGCAATGTTATCCCGAACCTTTGAATGCATCTCCTTCACAAATTCAGCCCGTTTCCTGCCATCACTATTAAAATACTCATTGCTAGGCAATGGTAACATATCCAAAGGTGTTAGAGGATTAAAGCCATAAACAACCTCAAAAGGAGACATGTGTGTCGATGAATGCAACGTACGATTATATGCAAATTCAGCGTGAGGCAAACATTCTTCCCAACTTTTGCAATTCCTTTTTATCAAGACACGAAGTAGGTTCCCTAAGGTTATATTCACTGTTTCAGTTTGACCATCCGTTTGGGGATGATGAGATGTAGAAAATAGCAACTTAGTTCCTAATTTAGCCCAAAGTGTCTTCCAAAAGTAACTAAGAAACTTTGTATCCCTGTCCGACACAATTGTCTTAGGGACACCATGCAATTTTAAAATATTATGAAAGAATAGATCTGCAACATGAGATGCATCATTGGTTTTCTTATATGCAATGAAGTGTGCCATTTTTTAAAATATATCAACCACAACAAAAATTGAATCATTTCCTCTCCTAGACCTAGGCAATCCCATAACAAAATTCATTGAAATATCAGTCCATGGTGCTTCTGGAATAGGTAAGGGTGTGTATAGACCGTGTGGTTGTGCATGTGACTTTGCAAACTTACAAACAATACATTTATTCACATAAGACTTCACATCATGCTTCATTTTAGGCCAATAATAATGTTCATGCAATGCACCCAATGCCTTATCACGCCCAAAATGACCTATTAAACCTCCCTCATGTGCCATAACCACTAACACATCACGAAGTGAACACCTAGGTACACACAAACGATTCACACGAAACAAATACCCATCATGCAAATAATAATCACCAAAGCCATGCGTAGCACATTTTGCAAGGATATCAGAAAAATCAACATCATTCACATAAATATCTTTTATGAATGCAAATCCCATAAGCTTAGATTCTAACAAGGTTAGCAACCCGTACCTCCTTGATAGCGCATCAGCTACAACATTTTCCTTTCCTTTTTTGTACTAAATTGAGTAAGGAAATGTGTCCACGAATGCTACCCATCTTGCATGTCGCTTGCTAAGCTTTTGTTGACTCTTTAAATGCTTTAATGATTCATGGTCAGTGTGAACAATGAATTCTTGTGATCGCAAATAGTGCTGCCATGTTTGAAGTGTATGAACCAACGAGTACAATTCTCGGTCATACGTCAAATAGTTGAGGGCAGCCCCACTCAGCTTCTCACTAAAGTACGCAATCGGCTTCTTTCCTTGCATCAAAACAACTCCAATCCCAATTCCTGAGGCATCACATTCCAATTCAAATGGCTTAGTAAAATCCGGTAGAGCTAAAACAGGAGCATTACTAAATTTTCTCTTAAGCAAATCGAAAGATGTTTGTTCAGAAACTCCCCAATCAAAGTGTTTATCTTTCTTTGTAAGCTCAGTCAGTGGTTCTGCAATGGAGCTAAAATCTCGCACAAAGCGGCGGTAAAAGCTTGCAAGTCCAAGGAAACTATGAACTTCCTTGATCATTTTAGGTGTTGGCCAATCTTGAATAGCTTGTGTTTTAGCTTCATCCACACTTATCCTTTCAGCACCTACAACAAAACCAAGAAAAATACATTTGTCGACACAAAAGTCGCACTTTTTCGGGTTAGCATAAAGCTTTTCAGCTTTTAACACTTCCAAAATACTAGGAATATGCTCTACATGTTCTTTCATTGATTTACTATAAATGAGAATATCATCAAAGTAAACCACAACAAACTTCCCTATGAAAGTACGTAATACATGAAATTAACCGTATAAACGTACTTGGAGCATTCGTAAAGCCAAAAGGCATGACTAACCACTCATATAAGCCGAATGTAGTTTTAAATGCAATTTTCCATTCGTCACATTTCCTCATTCTAATCTGATGATATCCACTTTTCAAATCAATTTCAGAAAAGTATTTTGACCCATGCAGTTCATCTAGCATATCATCTAAACGAGGGATAGGGTGTCGATACTTTACCGTTATGGCATTTACGGCTCGACAATCGATGCATATCCTCCATCTGACATCCTTCTTTGGGACAAGAAAAACTGGTACAACACAAGGGCTTAGGCTTTCGCGAATCCAGCCTTTGTCAAGCAACTCATCCACTTGCTTACGTATTTCTTTGACTTCCTCTGGACTTGCCTTGCAAGCTGGATGATTTGAAATTGATGCACCCGGAATGAGATCCATCTGGTTCTCAATGCCCCGAATAGGTGGTAATCCTCCGGTTACTTCATCAAGAAACACATCTTGATATTCCTGCAAAAGAGAAGCAACATTGGAAGGGAGTTCCATTAGCTCTTGCTTAGACAAATAAACAGGTTTAATCAAAAGTAAATAAGAACTTTCCTCGTGAACTTTCAATTTTTTTGCCTCTCTCAAGCTCACAAGCATTTTTCTTTCAAGCTCACTCTTACGTTGTTCACTCACTTGCTCTCTTTTGTCACTCTTATTTTTTTCGCTCTCACTTTTCTCACTCCTATGCTCACTTTTTTCACTCTTATTTTTTTCTCTCTTTTCTTTGGCTTCTTCCAAAAATTGACGATGCATGTAGAGTTGGTCCTCATGGATATCCATTGGAGACAACGGCTTCAAACATACCTTTCTACTCCCAAACTCAAATGAGTATCTATTCAAATATCCATCATGATGAGCCTTTCTATCAAACTGCCATGGCCTCCCAAGTAATACGTGACAAGCTTGCATCGGTAGCACATCACAGACGACTTCATCCTTATAATTTTTTATCTTGATAGGAACCGTCACCTACTTGTTCACATTCAACTCTCCACAATTGCTAATCCACTGCAATTTGAATGGTTTGGGGTGGGGTGTTGTTAGCAAATTCAATTTTCGAACAACAAGTTCACTTACAATATTTGTGCAACTCCCACTATCAATAATGAGGCTATACACTTTGCCTCCAATTATGCAACGAGTTTGAAAGAGATTTTCTCGTTGTTCCTCATCAAAGGTTCTTGACATAGTGCTTAAGGCTCGTAAGGTAACCAAACTCAAACCAACACCAGAATCAGAGTCATCATCCGTGTTATTTTCCTCATTTACTCTTTGATCAACCACCTCTTCATTTTCAGATTCCGTTTCGTATTCCCCAAACTTATTGAGGATCATCGCTTTTTTGTTTGGGCATTGACTTGCAATGTGGCCTTTACCTTGACACTTGAAGCAAATGATATCTCGAATCCTCGGCTTCTCCGGATCAGCTCCAACATATTTGTTCCGTGGTGTGTCATCCTTGATAACACCTTTTCCTTTACCGAACCCTTGGGCCACTTGAGTTTTGTCATCCTTCTTGGTATAATTTGGTGTGAAGGGCTTCTTACCAAATGTTTTTTGTTTGCCCTTACGCTTCAATTGCTTCTCAATTGTAATAGCACGTTCCACCAATTCATCAATATCATCAAAACGATACAATCTCACTTTGTCAACAATATCTCGATTCAGCCCAGTCAAGATCCTTGCTACTGTGGCTTGTTGACTCTCTCGAACATCAGCCCGCATTAAAGTCGCCTTCAAATCCTTGTAGAACTCATCGACTGTCCTATTTCCTTACTTCATCGATTGCAGTCGAACATGCAATTCTTGCGTATACGAACTTATCACAAATTTAGCTCGCATGACACGTGTCAACTCCTCCCATGTTTGAATCATCAGTGCTCCACATCGCCTTCGATTGAGGCAAATATTGTCCCACCAATGAATGGCATAATCTTTGAACTTGGAGACCGCAGCTCGGACTTTTTGTGGACCATCCAAATCTTGACAATCGAAGATCAGCTCAATCTTTCGCTCCAATCAAGATATGCTTCTGAATCATATTTGCCGTAGAAAGCTGGGATTTGGATTTTCATAGAGCGGATTGGATCATTGTCATCTCTCCTATGTGCCCCTCGTTGTGCTCGAAAGGGAACATTGCTCTCTACTTCTCTATCATACTCAGTCATGTCACGATCATCTTCAAGAAGATCATGAACCCGTTCATGCCTTGGAGCATTCCCGGGATGTCGTCGTCCTAAAGGTGAAATGCCATTGTGCGGGCGTGGAGGGGCTACATTTCCTTCTACCCTCGATGTTTCCAAATTATTTATTCGGGCATGGAGTCCCTCAACCGCGTGTCGAAGTACCCTTTGTACTTCCACCATCATATCTTTCACGAATATTTTGAAGTCAAAGCTTGATGCAGATGCCATATCATGTTCCTCACCACTTTTCTAACCTGTCATAGAAAAATATAGTGGAAATATATATAGAGATGGTTAGATAAATGATTTCCTCACCCTCTCGTGTATACCCACGTAATGTACCTTTCTGTCTTACACACGCGCTCAAAGAGGGCTTTTCTTTCTTTTTTTTTATAATTTTTTCTGCAGTATTTTTTTTCTGCAGTATATATATATTTTTTGCCCAACAATGATAATGCTACTACAAAAATTTAAAAGATCTTAACAATATGAAACAAAGACTACTAATACTACCGGAATAAGAATTCCGATAAAAACTTGGCTCTGATACCAAATTGATGATGCAACCCAAAGTTATTAAACTATACTAATCGAAACTTAAAACTAAATTCAAATAAAAAAACTAAGTAAGAAAGAAGAAGATATTACCGGTGTCCGATTCATCAATCGATCGGATATGAACCCAAGCGTTGCCTAGACCCAACACCTCTAAACCAATGGAGACTCGAACACCTCTAAACCAATGGAGACTCGAACGATTTGGCTAGAAACTCTGGTCAGTTTCGGAAGCTACGAACCCAAGGAATCAACCCAAGGACCCGATTTGAGAATGATACGCGTATGCAAGGGTAACCCTCGCTCACACACTAATTCCAATAAAATAGAATAAAGGAAAAACTTTAATTGATATAAATTTCAAGGTGTCTAACAAGTGAAGCCAAGTGCCTTATTTATAGAGGAGGCTAGCTTGGCAAAAGACTCTACAACCAATGTGGGACAAAAATATATATTTTTTATATCCCATTAATTAAGTAAATAAGAGATGTCCAATTAATTAAATTGATGGGACCCACTTTATTAAATAAAATAAAACACCTCTTATCCCACATGGGTAATGATGTGAGTAGAAGCTCCCATGGGTGTTATAAATTGTGGTCTTCGAGGGTGGCTGCACTCCAATGTTGACAACGCTCTTCCCATTGGCCTCCATGCTTCAACTTTATGCATGTTCTTCTCTTCCAAGTGTGCTATAATATTAGTTTAAAACTTCTTGGCACAGTTTCGAGTAATCGGACCTGGTGGTAGTGTAGGTTCATCGTCGCTTTTGACGACCTCGTCACTACCAAAAATAAAATAAAATAAAAATATATAGTCATCTCACTTGATCATGCTCTAAATGAATTCTAATGAGATTTATTCTTACCTGTGGCTAAAAGACAAAATCAATCTTCCGATCTCCTAACCTCCTTGCAAGCACCAAACCTTTGTAGATCTATATCTCTAGGTCAATCTACGTGAAAAAAAAGCTAATCCGATTTATAAAAGGGGTAAGTTTTTGTTGTTTTACCTGTAATTTTGGACTTCAAGGCTAACCTTCAAGCATTTGTTTTATAATTAATAGCGTTACAAAACATAAGGAAACACACAAAAAAAAAACAAAACAAAACAAAACAACTCTGAAAAATCATTCACCGGAAGCAGCCACACAGTTGCCAGACAACCCTAAAAACGTTCACCAGAATACGAAAGATCGCCGGAATTTCCTAGCTAGCTAGAGAGAAAGACGGTGCAATGATAACCCTAAATTTACACCACGGTACTTATACATAGAAGTGATGGACCATCTAGATCAAATCCTTAGATCGTATGGTGTATATTAAAGGATGCAATGTCATTGGGCTCTATGAGTCGGGTAATGTCTTGGGCCATTTCTTGGGCCAAGCTAAATATGATAGGGATATTCTTATTGGATCCAACTCCATGACTTTATGCCCATTTCAGTTTGGCCGTTAGGCAAGTGCTTACAAGCGATTGCTCCCTTTATTGCGATATCACTCCTTGCCATTTTCCTCTTCCGCAAGTTTATATGTTTCCTTTCCAGCTTTCTTTTCATTCCGAATATATTTTCAGCCTTCGTTTCCAGTTTTAATGCAATTAAATTTTAAAAGTTTTTTTCTTTTCCATTTACATCGCGGATTTTCCGATAGCCCATTTATTCGCAGACACAAAATATTCCTTCAGTGGCTTTCCGGAGTACCCTAGAGGATAACTTTTTATTTTTTGACTGGTTTATCAAGCCATCGTGAGATTAAGAAATCCAAATATTCAGATAAAACAACATGAAAAATATTTTTATAAATATTTAATTTCATTTAAGATAAAACTATTTCAATAGAGTAATCAATCACTTGCCTCAACTTAAAATTGGATTTCTAATATCTATTGCAACAATTATAAGATAAAACTAAAAAGTAAAATGCTAAAATTTCCCACGGAAAAGATGCATGTGGTAAGAGAAGATATCTTGAAGAAGAAATAAAAAAAGGTCCCTTAAGGGATGGTCCAGCGATAGGGTGGTGGACACAAGATTTTAAACCTCCGACTCTGCCACATTTTGCAGGCTATTATATTCGGTCGGAGGTATACCCATAGCACACTTAATTTTACAATTTATATTATTAGTATTAACTTGCCTTATGTTATTCTTGTGTGGTAAACTATAATGCATATCACACTCAAATAACTAAAACAATCCAAACAAACATGAATTTCATTTTATTAATTTACATTGCAACATTAATAATATGAACTAATAGGGGAAGTTGATCAAACAACATTAACATAGCATAAATAATCTACATTAAAGTTTTTTAAGAGAGAATATTAGGCCTCTATTTTCATAGAAAATTTTCCTTGTCTTTAATTTTTATATATTTATGTTATCACAAGAATCTATAACAAGTATTTTGTTTCAAATCCAAGATGGAAAAATAATTGTGGATTGTTGAGTTTGTTTAACATTAGGGATCTATGGGAAGTTCGGGACAATCTGAAGTACATTCTATATTAGAAAATGGAATAGATGAAATATTCAAACAGTGTAAACACAATAGTAGTTTGGGCTTCATCATTGAATGGTGCTATTTTTGTGATTGAATAGTCTTCTTCTTTAAATTCTCAATGAGAATATGTTGCATTTTGAAATTCTCAAGAGATGAACTTTTCTTTTTCTTCCTAAACTTTTATTCATGTTATTTTTAAGTTTTAGATATGAACTTCCCTTCAGCAAAAGTAATATTCCAAATTCTCTATGAATTATTGTGTCATATCAAGAGCCAAAAAAGTTCTGTCCCATTCAATAAAAATGCATTTCTCTCTTCATCGTATTACTAAATGTGGAAATAGATTGCTAGACTGTAAAAAATGAGCTCTCCATATTAATGTGGATTTCACCAATATCTCAAAGGATCTTTTCTATATTCGGTGCAATTTAAATTGATGTGGTGTTTTGTTATAAAAATCTTTATTTTCAAGTGGACAACATATAACAAATATAGTACTACCTTTAATCATAATTGTCATTGAATTAGTGAATAAATCATGTAAGTGAAATATAGATGACTACATATATTCATTTGGATCTTATTTACCTTAGTCCAAAGAGGATGATCTAATTAATGCCAAATCATTTAAAATGGTGAATGAAAAGACATTTAAAGATTCAAATTGTTATGAAGGTAAAAAAATATGAGAGGAAATGCAAGTAAATTAAGGCGAGTGAAATGCGGATGTTATAAGCATAAAAATTCAAACTTAAATGGTTTTTAAATAAGCGGAAGAAGGCAACCAGAGGAGCCAAAAGATTTATCCTATGAACAAAACATCTTGCTGCATTTTTTTTTCATTTTTTTTCTGTCATGTTATTTTTTATGGACTTATCCTATTGTCTTTGTAATCGATTTGGATCTTTTTCAGAAATCATTGCATAGTACATTAAAATTGCAATTGAGTTACCCGAAAACCTTACTAATGAAGAGTTAAAGACTAGGTCAACAGGGGATACACATTTTCTCCATAGGGCCAATTTCCAACCATAATTTGAAAATTCATAAATAGGTTTATCTGTAGACAAGACAAGGGAACCATTGTAATGTGATGAGATGAGATGCTCACTATCTACATTTACTTCCTATTATTACAATACAATTACTCCGGCAGAGGCATATCATAACCACTGCTGCTCTCCACTGGTCCGTCCAATGCTTTTAATCATTCTCACAGTAGCTGCAGGTGCTGAGCACTTGATCCAAAGCTATTTTTGCTTCACTCATGCTCGAATGAGGCCCTTTAGACTATTTTTGCTTCTTCAAATCAGACCCACCAGGAGAAAAAGGGTCGTAATAATCCAAAATCTTGGCATTCGAGCCATCAAGTATTTTCCTTTTCATACTATAGGAGATACCTCTCAAGCCTGGCTTCGCAGCGCTATCATCCCCCGGTGAAGATAAAGTAGGACTTTGCTTAATGACGACAAGTAATCATTTTGGTATCATTTGGATCCCCCTAAGGTATCATTTACTTGCTCCTTTCTCGATCTCTCATGCAGTTTCTTCCACCAATTCGGATAGCGAATGATGCCTTCTAGCTCGCATTGGCGGCCAGGTACATAAATCTCTAAGTCTTTCAACAGTCGACTGTAATCGGACCTAGTGATGTGTGCATTGACATTTACTCGGAAGATTTGCCCTTGAATATCCTGATCAATCCCAAACTGCATCGCCACTCAGTGCAGCAAATACTGCTCTATCGAATTCCCCTCCAAGCTGAGTCTGACTTGTTGTATTCATTAAATAATACTCAAATCAAAAGTTTCTACAATTGAGCGAAGACTACATCCTAATGTCACAGACCGCCTGGTTGTTCCTAGAACACCTTCTGTACGGCCTAGAAACTTCCGGACACTTAGTGGTTGCTAATACAGTTTTTCCTCGAACACCTTCAAGAACACTCAAGAATACGATCAAGAACGCGCAAGAATTGTAGAAAGAGCAAGTAGTGAAGGAAAACACTTGTTATCTCCCAACCGTCATCTACCTACCATCTACCAACCCCCACCTACCCCATTAGTGCACAGGTTCTAATTTTATCCACAATGTTCTACAAAGTTCCGGACTCTTCTAAATGAGCCTCCGGGTGTTGGCTCATTCTCTCGGTCATCTACAATCACGGACTTGGTCCGGGACACTAGGAAGATATATATATATAATGATGAGAAACTTATGACAAAAAACATAATAATGTTTCCACATTGGTTTATATCCTATTGTTGGAGTAATTAGAGTTTATTAATTTCTTTCTACATTTTCAATATCATATTATCATAAACTATCTATACTTAGAATACAAGGTACGCTAAAATCTATGTTAAATAGATACACACAATAATTTATTCACTTATTGGAGTTCCATTAAATATAAGACATACCATAGTAACATTTATTTCAATATAATTCATTCTACTAAAGTAACTATAATTTCAAGCTAAAAGTTAGAATAAAGTTTTTAAGCCTATCCAAGTGTATAATTTTTATTTAATATTAAATTGTTTGTTAAGCATTCCATTTCATGATATTCTTCTTGTCTGAGAATAATAGGATATTGGACACACGTACATATTCTTTTCATTAGCAATGGTCAAAAATCTCTTGTGAGACGGGAACATACGTATTCTGAAAGAAATAAAATAGGAAAAAGACAGTCAAAAGAGATGGCTGAATGTTTTAAGAGAATAGTGATAAATTAGATACCAAAGGCTAACTACTTCTATGGGGAACAAAAATGTAAATGGCCACAGGCAAAGAAGCATAGAAGAATCTCCTGATAGAATATTGGCTCTCGCCTATTTTTGACATGAAAATTTAAAAGGTATCCATAAGAGATATTAATATTTTTCAACATTAAAAGGGATGTTGGTAAATACTGACTCAAATAACTTACCAATATTATATTGGTTATATTATTGTTATTGGATTTATTTAAAGATAAAGAATGTTGTATCGAGCTTTTTTCGAGAAATGTCGCGTGGGCTGCGCGCTCGAGAAAGCCTATACGGTATTGAAAGAAGTGTGAAATAATATGATGAAAAAGGAAATTATGGTACATATTGTTTGAAAATTATTATTTTCAAATGAGGAATTAAATTTTTAATTCCTACATAAAACCTTATAAATTCAAATTTAAATTTGAATGGATGAGAATAAATTGAATCTTTTCAATTTGAAATTAAAGTTGCATATTTTTATGAAAAAATTGTGTCTTTTTGGATTTAAAATTCAAGTTCAAATCTTTTTAGAAAAGACACTTCCAAATTTATTAATATATCCTTGTCTTCACAGAAGAGAGAAGAAAAAGAAAAGTGTGAGAGGGACAGAGAAAGTCACTCGTGCAAAATAGTCTCTTCTTTTTCAGGATTCTGTATATTAATCTGCACACACAAATAATCTCTCAACCGTTTACTTGCTCGATTTTCGCCTAAAATTCAAGTGCTTTTTTGTTTTATCCTTGTACGAATTTTGTGTAACCCGGGCGTTAATAGAGTCAAAATATCGTATAAGGAAAGCGAATCTACGCGACTCAAAATATATCGAAGATCGTGTATACCCTACGAAATTCGATTTGTTCTTATTTTCATTAAATCCGGATTATTTATCCAACAATCTTATACGATATTTTCGGACGGTCATGGATGGCGATACTTTGGTGGAAATGAAAATTAAATTTGGAAAGATGTTCAAATTTGAGGATACTGGAATTTATTATTTTAACGATCAATTTGTTAGAATTGATTTTGAGAATAAATTTGTTTGCACTTAGAATTTCTATTAAGAGATAAAAATTTGCATGTCGAAAAGAATGCAGACAATCTTTTTATTCGGTTGGGGCAGGGCAGTCAGCAACCCAGCATGTCTGCAGTGTAATTTTTCAATGATTTTTGAATGATCGAAAATTAGTGCAGCCCATGGCAAGACTGATTGGAAGCAATAAAACAGCAGCATAAATTCCTGTATAAAATTGGGAGACTGCGTTGTATTTGATTGCGATGGTTTGTGAAGGTTTATTTCTTTCAAGTTTCTATATGAAGGATACGGGGAGGTGGATATAATTCTCAAATTAAAATTTACATGAGAATTATTGAACAATATTGGAAAAATGATATAATAAGCTTTTGAGTATGGAATTAATACTCCAATGGTTCAATATTATACATATATATATATAGATGTATGTATGAAAATTATAAATTAAACCTATATTTGTTTTACCAAACTGTCATGTAACTAATTTGATTAAATTAATGGGTAAACTGTTTTTTTAAGTCCCGTAGCTGGACCTTTTTATCATTTTAGTCTTGTAAGTGGAGCATGTCGCAAACTAGTCCTATAAGTGAAGTTTTTTTGCTGTTTTAGTCCTCCGGCGCCGGAGACGCCCGCGTGGCTCGCCGGAGGTGACGTGTCCGCCAGGTGTCCCGCCAAAGGCGGGACACCTGGCGGACACGTGGATTTATTTTATTTTTTTCATTTATTTTTAATTTTTTTTTAAATTTTTTTAATTGGACCAAATAAAAAAATGCAAATAAAATTAAAAATAAATGAAAATTAAGTTTTAAAGAAAATTTAAAAATGAAAAAAAATAAAAAAAATCCACGTGTCCGCCAGGTGTCGCTGACTTGGCGGGACACCTGGCGGACACGTCACCTCCGGCGAGCCACACGGGTGTCTCCGGCGCCGGAGGACTAAAAGAACGAAAATTTTTCACTTATGGGACTAGTTTGCGACAGACTCCACTTACATGACTAAAATAATAAGGGGGTCCAGTTACGGGACCAAAAAAATAGTTTACCCTAAATTAATTGATGTGTTTTTTAAAACACATGAATGAATTTTGGTGTCCCTAGAATTAATTTTGTATAAATTAATTTGTGAAAGATTGGTTCAAAATTCTTTTACTAGAATGGGTCATTAGTGATTATTTAATAATCACTTGGGCACACTTTAGAAATTCTCAAATATAATTTGGCTTCAATTAAATGTGGAGTACGTCAAATGCTTTGACCACCACAAAATTGAAAGTAATATTTTGATGGCTCATGAGGATGGCAAATCGCAGTTAGGGGTAAGGCTATTATTTATCATTCGTAAATGTTAGCGCTGTTTGAATTATCATGAAGCCGAAACTTTGTATGTCGAATTGTGTAGAGTGAAATCACTCACATTCATTGGCCAAGAAGCTGACATACAATATGTTATCGGGATGGTTAAAGTCCATTAAATTGTCTTAGCGTGAGACACCCAATTCCCTCCTAGTGACGTTGGGAGCTGAATTCAATGTGGAAAGCTTACGTTTAGAGGATTGGAACACATGTGATTTATTAATCCCAAAGAGTGTGTTCGGGCTTGCAAGAAAGTTAGGTTAAGGTTTAGCCTCTTAATAATTTCTTTGAAAAATCATCGTGCATGGGCGAGACTAAAAGGAATTACCTATACAAATATGAAGTTTTGCCGCTTCAATAAATGCTACGAACTTGGCTTTGGATATGTTTGTGAATGGATTAGGACACATGGCTTGTAAAGTGTCAAATGTACATTATTGGGAAAATAAGCTTTTGTGTATATTATCTTCATGTATTGATCAGTATGAGTTGATAGGTTCAATCCTTGGGACACCTAGATTCTCGAATGCTTGGAATGTATAATGTACTAAGATGGAAATTCAATCGTGGAGATATTTTCATTTATGCATTAGCTTGTTGTGTATATTGAAAAGTTTGAGAATAAATCATGGATAACGACAAAATGAGGGAGGATTGTTGCTTATTTTGTTGTTATTGGATTTATTCGAAGATAAGGAATATTGTATCGAGCTTTTTTCAAGAAGGGTCGCGTGGGCTGCGCGCTCGAGAAAGCCTATGCGATATTAAAAGAAGTGTAAAATAATATGATGAAGGAGAAAATTATGGTACATATTGTTTGAAAATTATTATTTTCAAATCAGGAATTAAATAATTTAATTCCTGCGTAAAACCTTATAAATTCAAATTTAAATTTGAATGGATAACTTTAATGAATAAATTGAATATTTTCAATTTGAAATTAAAGTTTCATATTTTCATGAAAGGATTTTATCTTTTGGATTTAAAATTCAGGTTCAAATCTTTTCAGAAAAGAAACTTCCAAATTTATTAATATATTCTTGTCTTCACAGAAGAGAGAAGAAAAAGAAAAGTGTGAGAGTGATAGAGAAAGTCACTGGGTGAAATACGCAGAATAGTCTCTTCTTTCTCAGAATTTTGTAAATTAATCTGCACACACAAATAATCTCTTAACGGTTTAGTTGCTCGATTTTCGCCTAAAATTCGAGTGTTTCTTTGTTTTATCCTCGTACGAAATTCGTGTAACTCGAGGCGTTAATAAGGTCGAAATATCATATAAGGAAAGCGAATCTACGCGACTCAAAGTATATCCAAGATCGTGTATACCCTGCAAAATTTGATTTGTTCTTATTTTTATTAAATCCAGATTATTTATCCAACATATTATATATATTTGAAGTTTTACTAAATCAAAAAAAAAAAAAAAAACCAATAACGAAAAATAAGAGAACCATTTTGAAAACATCAGAATTTGGTGAGTTCGGCATGGATTTTAGAGAAAAAACAACCATAGGGAGACAAAAACATGAAAAACCCTAAAATCCATCGATAATGAAGGAACTTGAGTTGATTCCATTGCTACGTGTTCTACAATGACATACATTGTTGTATATTATATTTTCATTCATCATATTGGTTAGTGAAATCAAACGAAGAATCATGAACAAGAAACCCCAAATGTGTGAACAAGAAATAAAACATGAACCAAAAGAAACTGGTTTCACATTTAGTACATATATTTGACTCTTATTGGCTATTAAGGAGTTTTTGTGTGAACTATATGAATCAAAGCTATGATGAATGACCATATATTCTCCCTTTATAAAAAACTACAAGCATTGAAAAAGAACAGTAGTCGTTCAACCAATTATAAAATGTGACTCTAAAACATTGGTCATGTTAGTGTTAAATAGTTATCGGAAATCGGGTATGTGCAATCAGTTTCTACGTATTAAATGTTATTAGAAATGGGTAGGTGCAATTAATATATATGCATTTATTGATGCATTAATTTAGTAAAAAAAAATAAAAGTAGACAGAAATTAAAAGAAAAGTTATAATAAAGGTTGAAGTTTTAAAAAATAACTAACAAAAATATGAACGTTGAATGAAAAAAGTAAAAAAAAAAAATACATGAAATATATTAGAACACAGGATCTCATATAAATTTTAATACGTTGCTTTAGTTTTTAAAATAAAAAAGCCAATGAACCAAACACCCCTTAGGTCCTTTGTGTGTTTCGACTCAACAGGATCCATAATGTACTTAATGGTTAGCACTAGGCCAGATTTAGCTTATACAATTAGTTGTTTAAGTAGATATATGTTGAACGCTGGTGTAGAACATTGACATGCTTTAAAATGAGTATTTAGATACTTAATTGACACAATAAATGTTGGTCTTTTCTTTGGTAAACACACTGAAAATATTAAATTAGAGGGTTTTGTGGATTCGAATTATGCAAATGATAGAGATAGTAGAAAAAATACAACTTCGTATATCTTTACCTTGTGTGGAACTTGTATAATTTGAAAATCTCAATTGCAACACATTGTAGTATTATCTACCACAAAATCCGAATATGTAACAATAACTGAGGCTTTAAATGAAGCATTGTGGTTAAAAGGTTTAATCAATGAATTAGGTTATTTGCATCATATTGTTAATGTTTTTTCAGACAACTAGTCCGGAATTCAACTGTGTAAAAACCCTGCATTCCATGACATAACCAAACATATTGACGAGCGTTTTCATTTCATACGTGATATTGTATCTAAAGACATATTAAAATTGGAGAAAATTCCTTCTGAATATAACCCAATTGATATGAGTACTAAAGTTTTGCCTGCAAAAACAAATTTGTATCTTGTGTGGAAAAAAATACATTGTGATACTTTTGATTTGCCTTGTACTACTTAGAGTAGTTGGTAGGCTAAGTTAATATTTTTATACTAACATTATGTATTTTTCTTTTTGTGCATGTAAAATTTTCCAATATATGTGCGATGATGTACCCAGCCACTCGGACGAAAAATCAAATGGATGATTTGTTGAATTTTTGTTCAAATGGATCCACTCCAATTAGACACACACACCGAAATCGCAGCCCAAATTGAGCCATGGCCCTGGCCCACGATTCACAAACCAACCCTGACCTGTGGTTGCTGACCTGACCCGCTTCAAGATCCATATCCTTTATGAGACAGCCTCTGAGCCGTTGGATCTAGGGCTATAATCCTGGCCCTTGATTGGATTTAACCCATATATATATATATTCTAGGGAGAAAGGGGCGTCGTCTCTTATTATTCCACTCTCAGTCTCTCTACTCCTTCTCTCTACAGCCCTTCTTTGCCCTCTCTCTACAATACCGACCTCCGTACGATCTCCGGCGAGCCATTTTCTTCTATTTTATGGAGAATATGTGATGTTTTTCGTTTTCCTGTCTCATTTTGAACTGCAAGGGGTTCGTTTTAAAGTTTTGCTTTCAGTTTGTGTGGTTCTCTATTTTCGACTATTGTTTAACTGTCTGCTTTGTTTTCCATTCTGTTTTGTGGGTTTCGGGCCGGTTTATTTGTGTTAGTCGCAATTTGGGTGTGTATTTGTATCGATTTTGCGTTTTCGCGTGAATTGGGGCTGAGCCTACCAACCAAAACTAGTTTAAATTTTGTCATCGATTTTGTAATAAAATCTCAAGCTATTTCTATATTTTAATAACATATATATACTTGATCTTTTTTATGGAAAAAAAAAAAAAGACTGCTTATTTGACAATCATTTTAATTTATTTTATCATTCAATCTTTACGATTTTTTTTAACAAAAATATTTTCACGAAAATCACTCATTCTAATACTATTTCCGTCCAAACACTGCAAGAAAAAATCATTTTTGTAACAAAAATTTTTTGTCTCTAAATCTATTTTTTCCGTTACTAATGACATTAGAGACGGAAATAAGAATGAAATTACGTTAGCTACGTGAACTTTAGAGACGGAATTCCGTTACAAATAGATTATTTTTTTCAAGTGAAATATACTGCTCTAGATCAAACATGCTTAATTTAGAAGTTCTAATAGAACATTAAAAGTTATTTATCAAAATATATTATTTATTTTCACAAAATATTATATCTAAATACAACTCAAATTAAAAATTAAAACCAAAATTCTAAAAACTAAAAAAGTAAACCAACACACCCAAAGTCTATTTTTAATTTAATGTGTCTTTCTTTAGGGAGGTTTGAGAAAATTTGGATTTTGGTTTAGTTTTTATTTGAATTTTGAAGTGAGTTTGAATTTATGTGTTTATTTGGTGTTAAGGTTTAGGTTGGGTTTAGAGAGTTTTGATGTGTATTGATTTGATGTTAATGAATATATATATATATATAATAGGTTAAATTGCACAAAATCCACCAATGGTTTCAAGAAATTGCGCTAAATCTTCTATACTTCTAAAATTGCATCAAACTCTTTCGTGGTATCATAAACTCTGCGTCTAACGCCCTCGGCGGTTCTTATTTAACGGTATTTGATCTAAATGCGCCCAAACTGTGAATAAATTTTAGAATATCACATTCTAAACCCCTAAAATTACAAATGTATTTATTTTTCTTATATTTAACCTAAAAAGATAATAAACATAAATTCTTAAAACATGAGAAAAATAACTATTTTTACTATATTTACTATTTTTTAAGGCTAAATATAAGAAAAATAAATATATTTGTAATTTTAGGGGTTTAGAAATTAAAATTCTAAAATTTATTCGCAGTTTGAGCGCATTTAGATCAGATACCGTTAAATAAAGACCGCCGAGGAGGTTAAACGCAGAGTGTATGAATCCACGAGGGAGTTTGACACAGTTTTAGAAGTATAGGCGATTTGGCGCAATTTCATGAAACCACAGGTAGATTTTGTGCAATTTAGCCTATATAATAATATAAATGTGTATTAATTTGTATAATTTTATTATAAATTTATATTATATCTATATATATTTTAAATTTTTATTTATATTATAAAAAAATTTATTCTCTACAAAAATGACATATATATTGTATATATTTTATTAAATTATAATTATTATAAAAATTTTAATTTATATTAATAGTTTAAATTTTAAAATAAAAAATAGTCGTGTCAAACTTTCCCCCAAACCATGACAGTCCAGTTTAGGGCAGATTTACTGTGCAACTGTTTGCACACTATATCTGCTCGAAACTGGGCTGGAGAAACACACACTTAATATTCCAGTGATAAAGAGACAATGCTCACTCTTCACTGCTGATGTGGATGCACATATCGGTATAATCTGTCACCAAAATACTAAAATAATAATACTATCTCCGTCCCATATATGACGGGTTGCCGTAGATACGAAAATTTAGAACGAGAATGATTAATAAATAATTAAGAATATAGTACTAAAATTAATCAAAATATAATACAAATAATTAAAAATTAAAAAAATTAAAGTTATAAAATATGATTAAAAGATAAAATACTTTTTAAAAATATATATATATATAATATAAAATACTCCTTCCGTCCCATAACAAAGTATCTATTTTTCCATTTTAGTCTGTCCCATTTGTTCATTTCCCTTTTTAGTAACTGTACTATCTACCGAACATTAAAAATACCCTTACAACTTACAATATATTACATAAATGACATTACCTTTATATCACATAGTAATAAAGTTATTTTAGTCATTTCTACTTTATTCCTAGTATATCACAATATAATACTAATATTTTTAAAACTACGTGCAAAAACACAAATGAATACTTAGTTTTGGGATAGAGGGAGTACATGACATGATATCTGGAGTAATAATAATTAATATCCTCAAATCAAACAACTTTGATAAATAGAATTAAAGAAAGATGAACTAGCACGTCTAAAGACATAGTTTTTCAATTAGAAAATTCAAAATAAAATCTTTCTATATTATTCACTTTCGATTTTCAGCCGTGGGCTTACATAACTGAATTGTCACTCCCGCCTAACATAATAGTCTCTCCAAATCTATTCTTATTTTTATTTTATGGTTGTCATCCAAATTTATTTATGTTTATTCTTTCAGTAAAAACATATCACTTTTTTTATTTTTTTAACCCAAAAAAGTAAATTAAGATTAAATGAGTGTACAATTGAATAGGGGGTACTAAATATAAACATCTAATCTAGAAACAATCACAATAATTCTTTCTCATGTTATATTGTAGCAGCTACGTAATATGGACAAAGTATAATGAGTTGGACGACACCTTAAATATTCCAAACACTTGGACAGTATAAATGTTCCACTGCTGACAACCACATCTTGAATCCAATCAATCATTGTTTAAATAATCGAAAAACAGTTACATAAACAAACCCCTTATTTTAAAAGACATGTATAAATAAATAAATAAAAGTAGCGCCTACCCAATAATTGTTTTGAAGTGATTGATTAAAAGCAGATAAGATAATCAAGTCACTCAAGTAAAAGATATAATAATATATGAATAAATAAAAAGTGGCACCTACCTAATAATATAATTGTTTAAAATAATCTAAAAGGGTTAGATAATCAAACCCCTCTTGTGAAAAACATAACACTTAAAACCTTATGAAGTAGTAATACATTTAAAGCCACTGATAGGGATGCTATAGTATTCAAAAAACACAGTGATGCGCTTAACAAATATAAATATATATAATTTGACAACATATAACAAGAGTTCATAAAGTGTTGATTAGCCCCGATCAGCACAATAGCGAGTCCGCTATTGATGATGTTGCTTAGCATTTGAGATGCTACTAGTTCAAGCAGGAAAAAGTCGGGCTTACAGTGTTGGAACTTATAATGAATTGCACCTAAGTCAGATCTGTCGTGTTGAAATAATTGAGATAAAAATAAAGCAAATTAAATCTAACATTATTTCTCACCATAATCGATTTTGAATCTGCAAATTGACAGAGGATTTTGTGTTCTTCAAGCATATAGCGCAACTCCTCCTGAGAAAACCACTAGGGCTTCTGCCGTTACTATCAAATTTATATCCCTTATTATTAATTGGCCTCACCACCAAATTAATAAATTACTGGGTTTCTGTACATTGGAGACTCGTACAGGCCACACTTTTGGCAAGAACAAATAATTAACATAGCAACACTGTATATTGAATATGGATTGAATCTAAACTAATCAAGATTGAATAAAGTTGGAAAACTTAGGAGGGCATGGCATCCTTCTGTTAAATTAGTAAAGCAACTCTACACAACAAATGTAGGTTGAATCATACCACCACCGGCCATACCTGGAGAATTATTAATACAGTAGCATAAAAGTGTGGCATGTGCTTCCAACAACCAAATATTCAAAAGGATTCACAACTCACATTATATTTTGCTGGAAAACATGAGAAAAGACAATCAACATGATACTAAAATAATGGTATGTCATTTAAGCGAAAACCCTACAAGAAATAGAGTGGTGTAAAATCATCATCATGCCTATAAAAGTAAGGCTTGGATTAAAGGTAGCAGCAGAAAGTTTAAGGAATGGGGGAAGATGGGAGTAAAGCAAGAAGTTTCCGGGATGAAGACTACCTCACAAGGCGGGTGTTCTTGAGGAGCTATCCCCTCCACTGGGCAGGTGGGGCTGAAGGTGAATTTGGAAAGGGGAGTGCAGTAGATGAGGGCGAGGATGTTCATATCCACGACGTACCTGCAAAAATCACAAAGACAAGAGAAGGAAAGAGAGCAATCAAGAAGTTAATCCTTTTGGTAATCCAATGGGGGGAGGGAAGCATCCTGGTTTTAAGAAGATTCAAGCACAAGATGGCAACGTATGTGGTTAGTTGCACACCAATCAGTTTCAAAGCAGCTTCGACTGCCTTAATTTCAGCTAAGTAATTTTTGTATTCAATGAGTCTTCAGTCCTGTAAACCTGAAAATGGAGCTGTTTTCTGTACATCAACATATAAAAGACTTCTTTCCACTCAGGCACATTACACTAAACAGGAATTGTGTTACCCCCTATTTCAATATCAGACATCCATTTCTCCAAAAGAAAAACACAAGAAATATCTGAATGTTAGAAACAAGAGACACCAGTGAAAAATGGTGGAACTTTCGTCCATATAAATAATCAAACAAAATAGTTCTTTGTAAAGTTACATCAGTGGCACAAAGGCCATCATCAAACACCACACTAGTGGCTTCGCAACAATCCTAAACCCAAACTTCCACTACATGATACAGGAACAGAATAGCTAGACATTTAATCTGATATTTGAGCTCGCTTCAAACACACAAAAACGTCTATTCAGAAAAAAATTATTGAAACTCCCATTGTAAAGCACCCCACCGCCACCCAAGGGCTTAGTCTCTCTCCTGTTACAGGGAGCAGTGACAGTGAGTTATAGTCTGAAGATTTCACCAAGTTTAAGAACTAACGGCATAAAATTGACAAGCATCATCGTTATTTCAAATACTTAAATATGATGAGATAAACAAAGGCATGGAAAACCTAATGATAACAGAATATTATCACTGTTTGCCAACTACTATCATTTGTATATGATGCTCCTACAACAAAGATACAGCACTATGAAATTATGATACATCAATCCTAGCAAACATTGCTCCACATTTAAAACCCAAATTTCAATACATAAATATTTATTTTTTCAAACAAGTGACGGGATTCATAATTAAGATGATAATATGCACTAACGTTCAGAACTTTATCTCCTCGTGTTGTTTTGTTATGAATCTTTTTATAGATGTGTACATAAAAATCACAACCTTTTCCATGAACTATGAATGTGTTATGAAAGACCATGCCATGAAACTGAAACTGTACAAATAAGTATGAAAATCATACCTATTCTAGCAGCCTTCCAGAAAACACCTCGAAACCTAGCACATTAGCACCGTAACCAAAAGTTAAAGAAAAAAGACAGTCTTCTGGATCAAAAAAGAAAACAAATAACACCAAAATACTTACCAAACTAAATGATATAAACCAAATAGGAGTTATTCCAAAATAATAAACTGTTGTTTGTTTCCATTTTGACTACAGATAAGTGAAAAGTATAGATATTGTTTTTGGCTTTAGGAAATATTTGGAACATTATTTTTTGCATCTTATTTGGGCATCAAAGCAGGTGATGATATTCGCTTGTGAAGCATCGAATAGAAAAGTTCTTCTTACCTTTTTTGCAACAAAGCAGAAAAGGAAATTTGAATGTCTTAAAAACTCAGGGAAATAAGGAAAAAGGAGTCACACACTTTCTACTCATTATGTCATGAGCTTGGTGATATACAAATAGCAAAAGTTTCAACATTGAATAGATGTTGCTGCTAACTAATACTGCAGATTTATGATGTCTTCACTTTTGGGCTTTAGTTTCCATAACACACTGCCTTCCACTCTAGATGAGCAATAGTTTCAGTTTTGACATTATATGGCCAGATAACAATATACAACTGTCTAAAAGGATTGACAACTCGACCATATGATTGTCAATATTCACAATAAATGATTTTCCAAAACTAATGAGAAAATGTGATGAAAAGAAGAGTAAAGAATATCAAAACTGATCAATACATATGAATTAGAAAAGCATAAACCTCAATGACAAACAAGCTCACCCAGTTCTCTGCTCAAGAAGAGCCGGAAAATGAATCTTCACATATGTGCAAGCACAGATGCCCAACAACACTACTGTCAGGAATGAATGGAAATTGAAGAGCGCTGACTGAAAATTCAAATCAACAACATCAATACTAATTCTAGCAGACTGTCACAAGACAGCATTACTAAGTTAATCAAGACTTTACCATGTTTATGCTGCTGCCGTATCGTCTAGCTTGCACTAAATCTAGAAATAAAAGAAGAATTAAGTCATTCATTTGAGTAAAAATGGCATAAAAAGTATAAACAGCTGCAATAACGAAAACAAGAAAACTGTAAAACTCTCAGACATAATGCTAAAATTCAACAAAATTTTCATCACATCCCCAATTCCCATCCATTGAATCGCATGTACCAATTTCAATATTCTAATATCTAATATCATAAACTGAATAAACCAAATCACAAACACTTGGGCAGATTCCAATAAAGCATACACTTCTCGAATTCCTCGGAAATACGGCCACAGAACAAAAACCATAAACCAAAACATCATTCATCTTGAAATGCAACAACAAAATAAACAAATAGATCATGCAGCACTGGCAAAACTCGAGCCTCGAATAAGATACGAACACGAAAAGAAGATCCGCAATTTTCCAAAATTAAACCGCCCAAATTGACTAAACAGCAGCAGTTCATCATCTATGATCCAGAGACTTTCTTACCGTAGATTCGCAGATACGACGGGAGATCGACGATGTCTCCTCAGCAGCAAAATTGCACTGTGTGCGCGTGTGTGAGAGAGAAAGAAGAGAGAGATGTGAACGAAGGCAGAGCCTTGACAGTAGGTAGCAAATCACAGTGTGCCACGTCATGCTTTCCACTGTGCACCGAGGTGCAGAGGATTTTAAATTGGGCTTCTAATGGGCCCAGCTCGGCCCACTCAGGCGCTTGGAGTTATATATATTTAGCAAAATTAAAACTGGGCTTTTGTATAATTATTGCAAAGTATAGGCCCTATTAAGCAAATCGGAAAACCCCTGTCATACGCCTTGTATTGGCTGGACTCACCATTTCTTCGCTCTTTCAACGCTCACTCTTCACTTTCTTCAAGACTCAAAAGTTTCTCACTCGTTTGCTGTACCTTGGTTCAAATCGGATTGTTGTTGTTCGAAGCTTCCGGGAACTGATATTTTATTTTTATTTTTTATTTTTAGTTTCAGATTTTGTAGTTTTGTTCGGTATATACTTGCATATAGTGGTGTAATTTGTGCAGTTTCTTGTTATTTCGCTGTAATTGTTCGATTAGTTTTAGGTGGGTTTGGTAATGAACTCGAGAGCGAGATATCCGCCGCCGGGGATGGGTGGGGGCCGGGGAGGCGGGGGCGGAAGTGGAATGAACCCTCACGGTGGGCCAAACCCTAACTTTCAACCGAGATATGCAACTCAGCAGTATGTACAGAGAAATCCTGCACCGAACAACCAGAATCAGCAGTTGTATCAAAATTCTCAGGCACACCAATGGATGAGAAGAAATCAGCTGCCGCCGGGCGATTCAGCCGTTGACGAGGTTGAAAAGACTGTACAATCAGAAGCTGTTGATTCGAGGTTGGGATGATTTTTAATCATCGTATTGGAACTCTATGCTTTGTTAGTTGTTGTCCTGATGGTTAAATCAATGGATTTTGATCTGTTTAAATGCTTGATTGTAGTTTCTCTGTGATTACTCTTTACACCACAGCTTCTTGGAAGTATAGAATAACTTTTACAATCTTGAAAGTTCTTGTAGTCAGATATCAGGAGTTTATTTTTTGTTAGTTGCTGTTAATTCTTGATAATTCTTTAGGATGACAGTGTGCTGGTGTTTTATTGTATTTTTGTAAGTTGCCCCGGATGTTGGGATCGTGATGGTTTTTAGATTTTCCGGTGCCACAATAAATTTAAGGAGAATTCTGGTTGCAAGTATTAGAATGCTTGGATGAGGAAACACTGTTACCGATTTCTTCTCGTCTATGTGGTGATAATACCCTTTTATTTACAACCATTGCGTAGGTTCTATTTGTTCAGAGTATGCTATTCTTAATCCCAATCTTTTTCATTTGTATATCTTGATGGTTAACTGTGATTCACTTTACATACTTGAATGAATGTAGTTCGCAAGATTGGAAAGGACAGCTGAGGTTGCCACCAGCAGACACTCGTTACAGAACTGAGGTAACATCTGTACATAATGTTCATATTTTATGTTTCAAATGCTTGTTTTTTATATGTAGCTGTGTTAGTATTGGCATTATTAGAATTGGTTATGTGGTTCCATGTAACCGATCAATGTTGAGTGTGTAAAGGTTCAACTTCATCTTGTAATTTGGGATTTATTATATTGAAAAAACTTGTTATGACTTATGAGGATGTTATAAGCTTATGATAATTTCGAATGATGCTCAAGATTAAGGGTACACTTTTCTGTGTTTTGGTACTTGTTTTTGAGCTATGCAATCTATATTAAAAATAAATAAAATCTAAAAGTACATATCTCTTTAGAAAAAACATCACGTTGAACATCTATTTCCCATTCAAACCTTTAAACATCACATCCAAAACTTGTTTTCCACTCTAAACATCACATGCAATATCTATAATTTTTTATATCAAGCCGTCACATGTAATACTTATTTTTTTTATTCAAAACATCATACCCCTAACATATTTTCTACTAAAATTTTCAAAACCAAAACAACCCCAAAACATCTAAAAGCACCTCAAAATGCAAACAAACAAACCTAAGTTAGAATGGGAACATGGCTGCTCTGGGTGATTAATCTGTGCCATTACCTTACTTGTATCCTTCTAAATCCATGTTAATTTTTTCCTTCCTTATTTACTATATTTAGCATCTTATATGTCTGTGGATCCAATGATACCGTTAAAGGAGTTGTAGTGGGTTTACAGTTCATTTATAGTTTCTATACCAGGAGAACACTTACCTTTGATCCTAATAGGTGAAGTTATGTACAATTGCAATGATGTTGAAAACTTAAGCGAAGTCACAAATAGAGTTAAATAATTCCAGGTTCACTCCACAGTTGCAAATGTCACAGCTTCTGCACTAAGACAGTCTGCATCAACCGTTTTTTCTCTTTGTTATTTTTTTCTGATTTTCTTCTCTATTATTATATTAAAAAAAGTTTAGTAGTTTGTTTGTTTATATGTTTTTTTTTATAAGATACTGGAATTATTATTTTTGTTGGTTGAAAACATGTTATATTAAATACACATGTATGTAACTATATATATATTTGGGTGTATCATATATATACATTAAAAATATATTAATAGTTATAGTCCATGCCTTGTTCCGTTTGTCATTTACAACTGTCACCCGTTTCAATTGATTCATTTTCCTGCTGTTAGATTGTCTGGCTCTCTAGTTTAAGGCTCTCATTACTAGATTGATAATCATTAATTGGTTCCAAATTAGTTTATACCACTTTCTATTCTCTTATTTCTGGGTAATTGAGAATTATTGTTCTATAGAGCTGTTACAGATACTGTCATCTTTGATTTAATTCTATAGTTGTTTTAAGATTTACAGTTGAACAAACTAAAATTCTTACTGCTACTTGTTTGTCTTTAGGATGTCACTGCTACCAAAGGAAATGAATTTGAAGACTACTTTTTGAAGCGTGAACTGCTTATGGGAATTTATGAGAAGGGATTTGAAAGGCCCTCTCCTATCCAAGAAGAGAGTATTCCAATTGCTCTCACTGGAAGTGACATTTTGGCTAGGGCCAAAAATGGAACTGGGAAAACTGCAGCCTTTTGCATTCCTGCCTTAGAGAAAATTGACCAAGACAGGAATGTTATTCAAGGTTCAGTTTAAATGCCCTTAATGATTCTGAGATCTTACATTTCAGGTGTAGAATTATAAGTATGAATTGCCCTACTAATCATATTATCAGTCTTAACCATGTCCACCCCCCCCCCCCGCCCCCCCCCCCCCCGTCCTTAAAAGTTTTGGATATGTTATTTATTGGTAAATTTAGTAACATTTTGCCAGCATCTTTCGATGTTAGTTTTAGGCCTGTTTGACTACAATATCAAAACATATACATATCTTCCTTGGCTGCATAATATCCATGAATTAGGACCCCGTCTTTGTTCTTACTTATTATTTTACTTACTTTTTCCCTTTTTAGATAATGTGTATTTTAACATTATTCGGCCTCATCTTAGTTTTGTGCATTTGGATCGTTGCAGTTGTTATTCTTGTCCCAACAAGAGAATTGGCCCTTCAAACATCACAAGTTTGTAAAGAACTTGGAAAGCACTTAAAAATTCAAGTCATGGCAACTACGGGTGGAACTAGCTTAAAGGATGACATAATGCGTCTCTATCAACCTGTTCATTTACTTGTTGGGACGCCAGGAAGAATTCTTGATCTTGCCAAAAAGGGGGTTTGCAAATTAAATGAATGCTCCGTGCTTGTAATGGATGAGGTGGGAAAATGTTTTGCATTTTCTTTTAGATTTTCCAAATTTGTGGATTAATAATTGTGATATCCATGATAAAATACCTTGTCTCAGCTTTTGTTTTCTATGTTCATTCCAACTCTTGTTTGGCTGAGAGTTGAAGCTTTGGAGTGTTCTAAAACCTTTGTTGAGAATTTAGATTCTTGTAGGTTAAGCATGATATATTCAAAATGTGTAGAAGGGGATGGATAACCCTCTGTACAACCTTATATAATTTTTACATTTTTTTACTGGAATTTACATTCGACATAGCAGACTGCATTTTTTCTTTGTCAACAATGATCATAACTTAATTCTTACACAAGATTCTGTAGTAATGTATCATCTTTATGTTATAAATCTGTATGTTGCAACTCTGTCCAACCTTATATAATTTTTACATTGTTTTTACTGGATTCGACACTCCACATAGTAACTGCATTTTTTTGTTTGTCAACAATGACGTACTTTAATTCTTACACAAAATTCTGAAGTAAGGTATCATCATTATGTTATAAATTGGGCTACTAGTCTAAATTCTTTCTCTTGTAATATGTTTCAGGCTGATAAACTTTTGTCACCAGAGTTTCAACCATCTATTGAACAGTTAATTCGCTTTTTACCAGCAAATCGTCAGATCCTTATGTTCTCTGCTACATTTCCTGTCACTGTGAAAGATTTTAAAGATAGGTATCTGCGGAAGCCTTACATCATAAACCTGATGGATGAGCTTACCCTCAAGGGTATAACTCAATTTTATGCTTTTGTGGAAGAAAGACAGAAAGTTCATTGCCTTAACACTCTCTTTTCAAAGGTTGTTCCATCTGCAAGATTTTTCAGCTATATGTCAATTTTAGTAGCTATATGATCCTGACTCTGCAGCCTCTATCCCCTGTGTATGTAGCTCCAAATCAATCAGTCAATTATCTTCTGCAATTCTGTGAACCGGGTAGAACTTCTTGCAAAGAAAATTACAGAGCTTGGATATTCTTGCTTCTACATCCATGCTAAGATGCTTCAAGATCATCGCAACAGAGTGTTTCATGACTTCCGCAATGGTGCCTGCAGGAATCTTGTGTGCACTGGTACGTTCCCTGGAGCCCTGTCATGTTTTCTGATTATCTTTTGACCTTAACTCCTTATTCTTAATCATTTTGCCAAATGCTTGCTTGTATCTGTGACGTGGAAAAGTAACCCTTGCTATACATGCAGACTTATTTACTCGAGGGATAGATATTCAAGCAGTAAATGTGGTTATAAACTTTGATTTCCCCAAGAATTCGGAAACATATTTACACAGGGTACGATCCTTATAATTTGTTATCAATATGCATTGTTCTTATTTTTGACGATTCTCTATAAAGTATTCTGGTTCATTGCAGGTGGGTAGATCTGGAAGATTTGGCCACCTTGGTTTGGCTGTGAATCTGATAACTTATGAAGATCGTTTCAATTTGTATGAACAACATTCTTGGTTTTCTTATACAAATAATGTAGTTTGTGTCTATGTATTTGCTGATAGTGCTCACTTTGATGTTCTCTCATATTTTAGGTATAAGATTGAACAAGAACTGGGAACAGAGATTAAGCAGATCCCTCCGCACATCGATCAAGCTATATACTGCCAATGATCTTAGACGGCTGCCATCAAATTCTTGGTTGGAAATGGTAGCAATGGTGAGCAATAAATGGAGAAAATATTCAATTTTAGCTAATTCACAACAACTTTGAGTGTCTTTGTTTTGTATTTTGGTTTGAAAGAAAAAATTTCTACGTGAGGTATAAGTAATTGTGTACGTAATATAAACAATAATGAGTGTGTAATATATTGTTGTGTGTTCTTCCATTATTCCAAAAAAACACATGTTTCCAAAAAAAATTAATATATTACACACTCATTATTTTTATATTATTTACACAATTCCCTCTACCTCAAAAAAAAAATCTCTTCAAACAACTTCACTAAACAAACACACATTTAATTTTTTTGGACAAAATATGTTGAAAATTTTTATGAAAAGAAACAAACCCTTTATGCCTTTCTTTTCCTTCACATGTTTGAGTGTCACCATTTATACCATGTCTAGTTGTTTTTCCAATTTAGTATTTACCATATCAAACTTATTTATTTAAAGCTATATTGCCTCTCTTTTATTTCCAGTGTTCTAGGGAAACTGGTGACTTTTAGTTATCCTAGGAAAAGCAATTTAATCACAAAAATAAAATAAAATATGAGCTTTTGTATTTTCTGATGGATTTTATATTTATTTATTAATTGAGATAAAGCATATATGATATTATTATAATTTTTTATGTCTAATTCTTTTTTGTTTTTGCTTTTGCCATTTTAAAAAAAATAAGTAGATGTTCCATCCACCAGATAATTTAATTGGATCATATAGAGACAATTTTGATTTTATTTAGCTATTTGGGTCTTTCGTTACTAAATAAAATGTGCTATGAAACATTTGTGCTCTTTCAGTCTAACTGCCACCATGTTTCTATTTTCCATGACAGAATCATAGCAGACAATCATGATAGAGGAACGTACGATCTCTGGAGGATGTCAGAAATCTTATCATAGGAAATGAGAAGACCTTGTGTTTCCTTAATGAGGAAGATCACTACGTCAGCTTAACTTATCTTTGCGGTATCTCACGTTGATTAACCTTCTTCAATCACCACTTTCTTTATGTTGAGTGACAAAAAAGAAAAGGAAAAAAAAAAGAGAACTGATTTTCTCGTTACTGCTTTCAAAGTTTCAGTTTTATTACTTCAAAAAAAAAAAAAAAAAAAAAAAAGAGGAGTTTTTATTTATTGTGCTGTTGGGCTACATTTTCATGCTGGTTATTCTTTTGGGAACAAATGATTAAGTATGTAGGGTGATCTTTATGGAGTTATTCACTTACATATGTATAATTAAAGCACACACCTTTTGATTTTATTGCCGGTTATTATTATTGCCTCTTTGTTGCATAATAGGGACTTTTTAGGGTACATGCCATGCCGGTATGAGATGTAGGAATAAGATTTAATTCTCTCTGTTTGTTTGATTTTGGGGAATCTAGGGAAATATGGGATTTAGGAATAACTATCTTGATTCTGAATTTGATTTGCATAAAAAGGTCTTATTGCCTGATTTAGGTTTTTGAATTCAAATGGCTTGGAATCTGAAGTTGATAGAAGAATAGCATTAGTGTATGTCTGGGCAGGGCACAATTGAAGAATGTGTTTATATATTAATTGGGGTTGGAGTTTGAGAATAGCAAAATATGATTTTAAAGTGATTATTCTGTGATGTAAGTTTTTGATTGAGGGTAGCGAAATAAAAAGGTTTCGATGTGATGTGATGTAAATAAGCGTTTGATATTTTCATCTAAGAAACATAGGAGGAGGTGTTTGATCTTTATATCAGGTTCAGGTGTGAGGAGAAAAAAGTTGTCATGATGGATTTAGATCCAAATAAGCTCAATTATATTTATTTATTTATTTTAATTCACTTATGGTCATACTCAAAATTGCAATCCTAATGGAAACACAGATATATATATCTCAAATGTACAACAAATCAAGTAGTAAATGTTTGGAGATATTAGAATAAAATTTGCATATTTGGTAAAGTTCCTTTTTGGAAAGCATGAATATAGAGTTGTGGAGGTATTATTTATAAGAACAGCTGTCATAAGCCGTTCAATGAATATTGGATATTGGAGGGAGGGAGGTATAGAAAGGGAATAATAATAGCAACTTGTTGAACGGAATAGAATACATATTGTAAGCAAACAAAGGCTGACTTTGTCGACTGTGATTGTAGTATTTATATTATCGGTGTATTTTTTAAAAAAAAAAAATTTAATTATACACTAATATTAAAGTAGTTTTAATTTTTATTTAAATTACAGAGATATTATTATACAGGCAAAAATGTAAAATTTTATACATTTTTATTAACTAATAAAATATTATATTTTTTAATCTATTGTAAAATTTTAAAATGTTACTTTGATTTGAGACAAATAATATAAAACAATATATTCATCTAAAAATACAAAGTGAATACACTATGAAAATTAAAGAAGAGATCATGCAATATAGAGTTATTAACCTAATTGTATTCACTATTTTTAATATATAATATATATTTATTCTTTCATACAAAAAGCTAATGTAGTGTATCGCAAGACACCAAGGCAGAGTGCAAAAATGCGGCACTCTATTGCTTAGTCTAACTTTTTTTTAACTCAAAATATTATTTTTATATTATTTATATAATTTTTTTTATTTTATATAAAACATACCTTAAATTAAAATATTACACAAACAAGTATTTGAGATTGTTCCTCAAAAGATACAAAATTTTGAGTTTGATTTATTAGGGTATCTCCAACCAGCGTCATTTAATGGCACTGGGTTGGCATTTTTGGGGTGGGTTGTTTTCAACTCAAGTCAAATGTATTTTAAATTATAAAAATAAAAATTTCTTTAAAATAATAGGAAAATAGATTGTCTTCAACTCAAGCCAAATTTATTTTAAATTATAAAAATAAAAATTTGTTTAAAATAATAGGAAAAATTAAATATTTGAAAAATAATAGTAAAAAATAGAGTTATGGTTAGAGTAAAATTACTGTAGCAACTGTATATTTGAAGTTAAAATTGGATAAATGGAGTTGAGTTGTTGGAGATGGTCTTAGAGCAACGACAACGGTTCAGAACAGCGACAACAATTCACATGAATAAGCCATTTTTGTCTCATTATCACTTTCGACTGTGGAGTCGAATAATTTGCATACAATGGCTTTAATTTCGATCCTAAAAATTTATATTCAATTAATAATAATAATAAATTATGAGTAAAAACTTGAATCAAGTATAAAATACTATAAACATATATTAAATATAAAATCATTAATTTCTTATGGATTCCTATCAATATTTTTAAGTTAATTTGAGCTCATTTGTAAAAAGTTTTAAATTATTAATTTATTTTTTTAAGGAATTCCAACGAAAATTTATCTTTATTATCTGTTTGTTTAGCTTAGGAATGAGTTCCACCGATTTCATTTTACAGCTCTAGAGGGAGAAAAAAATCAAATCTTACACCATTTATATTGAAATTTCTTCTCTCCGTGTGCCTATCATCTGAATCAATGAAACGATGATGAGGCAAACAATTTGTTCATTTAGTATTTTTATATTATTGGTATAATTTCTCATATCTAATGTAAAATATATATTTATTAAAAAATACAAAGTGAATAAATCCTTAGATTTATTTAGGTTTTTGTAAGATCAATAATAATTGTGTGATATTATATTTAATATAGTATTATATATATTTTTTTAAAAAAAAAGTATATGTAAAATGAAAATGAGATATTTTTGGATTCAATGTTTGAAAGTTGAAAGTGTTGTGACACGTTATATCTACAATGCAATATGTGTATAATATATATCATCTACGTCGCATTTGTGTGGCTACTTTTATATCCTTCAGTAGCCAAAATTTGTACCTATATATATATATATATATGTGTGTTTGCTTAATGAAACTACTGCGAAGTGCACTTATCTTTCTCCCCCTCTATACTTTTCTCTTACAAGCATTTATTACTGCTGGGAATTTTGGCCGTTCGAAACCTAACTCGACATGTCCTTCGATAAATAATTAGTTGGCCCACTACTTAGCCCGGCCCACCGGATCGGCCCAATCCAACCCTTTAATCCTAACCCACTACATTTGCCCAAACCCACCTTACCCTAAACACAATTTGTTAGGTTGTTGAATTTGTTATAACCGTGAGTGAGTTTGTTTGGGTGAGTTATGTGATAGATATATTAGAGTGGGTTTTGGGGTGAATAGATAAGAACCATTCGAGAGAAAGAGGGTGAGAGTGAGGGAGAGGGAGAGAAGCCGGTGAGTTTCTCCGATTGAGTTCCGATGAATTTTTCCGGTGAGTGAGAAGCCTTTCTGAGTGCCGATTCTGGTGGGTGTCGAGGTTTAGAGTGTCGAGTCGACCTCCACCTTGAGGCGTGGTTACCTCGGGCCAATCTCGCACCTTGGGTCTGAGCCTTACATCACTGTCCTTCTCACCGGTGAAAGATTGACAAGATCCAGACATCGATGTTCGAAGTCGGTGCTATTCGGGAAGCGACTGGAAATCTACCGAACATGTGTTGTCCAGACTAGAGCTGTTCTGGATCGCGTGTTTCTGTCCGTCCGACAATGATGGATGGAGAAGGTGATCGGCGTGCCTACGGCTGTCTCGGTGCGGATCGACGGAGTCCAGAGCTGATTGTTGGGAGAAGCCGCCGCTGGTCGCGCGCTACTGTTAGCGTCGCCGGAGGGCGACGGAGTCCAGAGTTAGAACCGCCACACGATGTGCTCGTCATCGATAGAATTGAAGTTTCCTCAATTCCAGAAGATTGAAGACGAAACAAGGAAGTCTTCATCGTTTTATTTCTTCTGCCTGCGTCAATTACGTTCCATTTCATTTCATTTTAACTCTTGGTGTGTTTGTTTGGTTTCTAATTGATTTCCAGAAATTTCTCTTTTTGCCTTTATAAAGTGTTTAATTTCATTCGATTCGGTATTGGTTTTATTCGAATTCGCTTCCGCTAATTCATTGTCGTATTTTTGTATATGAGGTTTTATTCGATAAATCCAAAGGATCCGGGAATAAATTCACATCAGTGGTATAAGAGCCCGGCAACCGATTCCGAAATTGAAAGAATTATTTGGTTCGAGTTTGGTAAGACTCGAATCGTGGTAAAAAGCTGAACCCTCAACTCTCTAATTTCGGTATATATTAATTTTGGTGAATCTTGGTGAAATTTTTGTTAAATAATATGATGAATTTCTTTGTGTTGGTTGGCTATGAATTCTTGGTGTTTGATTGGCTATATGTTTCTTAGTGATTAGATTGATATATAATCTTGGACTTGATTGTTAATACCTTGTATTTTTCCTTGGTGATATTTATTGGGAGTTTTTTTTTTTTTTTTTTTTTGGTTCCTTGATTGTATTCATGTTGTGTTTCTTGGTTGTTGTTGTTAACCTAGTGAAATCCTTTAGAGTTGTTATAGTCAATTGTTATAGTAGAATGCATGCTAAATATTTTCTTTCTGTATTAGATATTGCATGTTAGGTGTTGATTAGAAAATTCCTAAAAATAATGAATAATTGGAATGATAATCAAGAATAATTAAGTTCGTTGCATTATGTGATTTCTTGGTGTTAAGCATGGTTCTTGATTTGTATGCTATGTGATTAGTTTTTTGCTATGTCATGCTTTGCTTGATTGCTTTGTGATTATTCTCCCGGGTATTCTTAGTGGTAGTGTTTGGCCGAACTACGTGCTTAGTGATTTGCTTTCCGTCTAGTCATTTAGTGTTCTTTTAAGGTTGGCTTTGTTCCTAGTTTCTGAGTGTTCTTCTAGGTTTCGTCCTAGTTGCTTAGTGTTCTTCTAGGTTTCCTCCTAGGTTGCTGAGTGTTCTTCTAGGTAGGATGTCTGAGTGGTTGTGTCTCCGGAGAGCTAAGTGATAGTGGCCAATCGATCCAGGTTCTTAGGTTGTGCCTAACCCATAGAGGTGTGTGCTAGAGCTGTAGAGTTTAGTGCCTAAGATTTTCTTTGTGTCTAGTGTAAAGTGTTCTCTAGTATATGTCAAAAAATGTGGAGCTCCTATTATGTGATTCTTTGTCTTTGTATTCAGCATGTGTTTGCTTTCCTTTGTGTCTATGCATGTATGTTGCTCGATTGTGTAATTGTTGTATGAACTATGTGCTAGGTTGCGATGTGATCTATTTAGATGCATGTTAGGAGCTATGTGTTCTATGTGTGATGTGTTTTATCTGCATTAACATTTGTTCGTAGATGCAGGGCGCTGCCAAAAGGCGATGATGAAATCCATTTCTGCTAGATAAGTTATATCTAGTAAATACGTATTTGGGATTTGGTTAAATCACGACCAAAATAGGTGGAGATTGTTGGGAATTTTGGCCGTTTGAAGCCTAACCCGACAAGTCCCTCAATAAATAATTAGTTGGTCCACTCCTTAGTCCGGCCCACCGGATCGGCCCAATCCAACCCTTTAATCCTAACCCACTCCATTTGCCCAAACCCACCTTACCCTAAACACAATTTGTTAGGTGGTTGGTTTTGTTACAACCGTGAGTGAGTTTGTTTGGGTGAGTTAATGTGATAGATATATTATAGTGGGTTTTGGGGTGAATAGATAAGAACCGTTCGAGAGAAAGAGGGTGAGAGTGAGGGAAAGGGAGAGAAGCCGGTGAGTTTCTTCGATTGAGTTTCGATGAGTTTTTCCGGTGAGTGAGAAGCCTTTCCGAGTGCTGATTCTGGTGGGTGTTGAGGTTTAGAGTGTCGAGCTCACTCCACCTTGACGCGTGGTTGCCTCAGGCCAATCTCACACCTTACTCACTGTCCTTCTCGCCGGTGAAAGATCGACAAGATCCAACGATCGATATGTTTGAAGTCGGTGCTGTTCGGGAAGCGACTAGAAATCTACAGAACATGTGTTGTCCAGACTGGAGCTATTCTAGATCGCGTGTTTCTGTACGTCCGAGAATGATGGCCCGAGAAGGTGATCAGCGTGCCTACGCATTCTCGGTGCTGATCGACGGAGTCTGAAGCTGATTGTTGGGATGAGCCGCCGCTGGTCGTGCGCTACTGTTAGCATTTTCGGAGGGCGACCTTGAATCTCCGCCGGAGTTAGAACCGCTACACGATGTGCTCGTCATCGATAGAATTGAAGTTTCCTCAATTCCAGAAGAGTAAAGACGAAACAGGGAAGTCTTCGTCGTTTATTTCTTCTGTCTGCGTCAATTACATTCCATTTTATTTCAATTTAACTCTTGGTGTGTTTGGTTGGTTTCTAATTGATTTCCAGAAATTTCTCTTTTTCCTTTTATAAAGTGTTTAATTTCATTTCGATTCGGTATTGATTTTATTTGAATTCGCTTCTACTAATTCATTGTCGTATTTTTGTATACAAGGTTTTATTCGATAAATCCAAATGATCCGTGAATAAATTTACATCAATTACATATCTTATCAAGAATCACCATCATCTCATACATACATACATATATACATCAACATCAAACAAACACATACATATATATTATATTTATATAGTGTCCGCATATATCATATATATATATACGCATACCATTCACACACATATATATTATATACAATATACAATATATTAAAATAGTGGTTAGCGGTAGTGATAGTTAATATTTCTATTGGCTAATCCTATATTAATATTACAATACGTTATCAGCACGATTGTGCATTTTAATTTTCGCAAGGTAATATTTTATATTTTATCTGTTTATTATGTCTAAAATTGCCAAACAAGAATTTCTCCCTCTCCTCCTTTCTGGCCAAAATTATATGGTCTGGGCTCGCGATGTTAAAATGCATCTGGAATCAATGGGCTTGAAAAATACCATTGCCCGGGATAAAAGTTCCCCGAGCCAAGATCGTGCAAAGGTCATGATCTTTTTGTCCCATCACATTGATGAGGTGCTAAAAATGCAATATGTGACGTTGGAATCCCCACTTGAATTGTGGGAGAGATTGAAAGAAAGATAAGATCATATGAGGCTAACTATGTTGTCAAGGGCACGAAGCGAATGACAAAGCCTATGACTTTAGGACTTTAAAACTGTCCAAGAATATAATTCTGCCATGTTTAAAATAATATCACAGCTGCGCCACTGTGGCGAAAATATATCTGAATCTAATATGATAGAGAAAACTTTCTCCACTTTTTATGCCTCTAACATGGTTTTGCAGTAGCAATATCGTGAAAGAGGCTTCTAAAAATATTCGGAGCTAATCACATGTCTTTTGCAGGCCGAACAAAATAACGAATTTCTGTTAAAAAATCATGAATCTCGGCCGACAAGTGCAAATCCATTTTCCGAGGCAAATGCAATACAACCGGAAAATCCGGTACGTGGTCGTGGGCAAGTCAGAAATCAGCGAATTGATCGCGATCGAAATCAGAATCACGGACGGGGCTGAGCAAATGTAAACAATCACAATAATTATCAAAACAGGCCCCGATATGTGTCAAATCGGCGTTATAATGATAGAAGGCCGTACAGACCTCAATAGAGGTTCAACACCGGGAAAAACAGAAACAATGACGATAAGTACATCCGGTGTGGAATCAAAGGCTATTGGGCCCACATTTGTCGCACAGCCAGTCACTTGACTGAACTATATCGAGCTTCAAAAGAAAGGCAGGGAAGAATTGCCCCCGAAACAAATCACGCTGCTCATGATGACACATTTGATGATGTGATAAATGAAAATATCACGCACCTAGATGCCGATGATCTGCTTGACATAGCTGATGATATTAAATGATGAAATATTACAATTCTTTTGTTATTTTGATGTTTTATGTCCCCCCTTTTTGTATTACCTCTATAATATAAGTTTATTTTGATTATGTTACTAATACATGTCTTTTATTATTTTTACCTTCTTGTAAAGATATAGATGCCAAATATTTTGGAGCCGATGACAATATATGTCTTATCGGCAGTGCTACGACTCACAACATTCTGAAAAACAAATATTATTTCTTCCACCTGAATATGGGAAAAACCACTATTGTTACTATCAGTGGTGCATCGAAAATAATTGAAGCCTCAGGAAAAGCTACTATATTTCTCTCTAAATGGACAAAAATGGAAATTGAAAATGTCATGTTCTCGAGCAATGCTCGAAGAAATTTACTGAGCTTTAGTGATATTTGGAAAAATGGGTATCATATTGAAACATTGAATGAGGTAGAAAATAAATATCTCCTGATAACTGAGATTATGAATGTCAAAAGAATTGTGAAAGGAAAATTGTCATCATTTTCTTCCGGCTTATATTATTCAAAAGTCAGTGCCGTTGAAATATATCACCTAGTAGACCAAATGGCTGCTAGCGAATTTAAAACTTGGCAAGATCGACTTGGGCATCCTGGCAATGTAATGTTGAGGCGAATTGTTGAAAATTCAAATGGTCACTCATTGAAAATGAATAATATTGTGAGTTCGAATGAATTTGTTTGTGTTGTCTGTTCCCAATGGAAGTTAATAATTATGCCATCTCCAACAAAGGTTGGATTTGAATTCTCAGCTTTTCTAGAAAGAATTCAGGGTGATATTTGTGGACCTATAGATCTACCGTGTGGACCCTTTAAGTATGTTATGGTACTAATTGACGCGTCAACGCGATGGTCACACGTATGTTTGTTATCTACTCGCAATCTAGCTTTTTCTAGACTACTTGCACAAATAATTAAATTGCAAACACAATTTTCAAATCACCTGATAAAGAAAATACGTTTAGATAATGCTGGAGAATATTCATCACATACATTTGATGATTACTGCATGTCAATTGGGATTAGTGTAGAACATTATGTTCTCCATGTACATACGCAAAATGGCCTCGCTGAATCCCTTATCAAAATATTGCAATTAATTACTAGACTATTGTTAATGAGGTCTAAACTTTCCGTATCAGCTTGGGGACATGCTATATTGCATGCAGCAGCCCTCGTGAAAATAAGACCGACAAGTTATCACTGTTATTCCTTTACTCAATTGGTATCTGAAAAAGTACCAAATATATCTCTCCTGCGAATTTTTTGGTGTGCTGTTTACGTGCCAATTGCACCACCTCAATGGGTTAGGATTCGTAATCATCGTTGTATATGTCGATGATCTCAATTTAATTGGAACTCCTGATGAAATCCAAAAAGCTGTTGAATATCTGAAAAATGAGTTTGAGATCAAAGATTTTGGAAAACCCAAATTTTTCCTTGGTTTGCAAATTGAGCACTTGAAAAGTAGAATCTTTATCTACCAATCAAATTATACCAAAATGGTACTGAAACAATTTCTGATGGATAAATCACATCCGCTAAGTACCCCAGAACACTCGATCCAATAAAGGATCCATTTAGACCAAAAGAGAAAATTGAAGAAACACTTGACCCTAAAGTGTCATATATGAACGTTATAGGCCTCGATCCAATAAAGGATCCATTTAGACCAAAAAAGAAAATTGAAGAAACACTTGGCCCTGAAGTGTCATATATGAGCGCTATATGCGCATTAATGTATCTTGCCAACAACACCCGACCTGATATATCATTTGCTGTAAATTTATTGGCAAGATTCAGCTCATCGCCTACTCGACGACATTGGAATGAGATTAAACACATTTTTTGCTATCTCCAAGGAACAATTGATCTCGGGTTATTTTACTCGAAAGATTCTCGACATGAATTGGTTGGATTTGCCAATGCAGGATATTTATTGGATCCTCATAAGCCAAGTCTCAAACTGGCTATATATTTACTTGTAGGGAAACTGTGATCTCTTAGAGGTCGATGAAACAAACTGTAACTACCACTTCTTCAAATCATGTTGAAATATTAGCAATACATGAAGTTAGTCGAGAATGTGTATGGTTGAGGTCAATGACTCAATATATTCTAAAAATTTGTGGATTAACACCTGACAATAAAATTCCCCCAACTACATTGTATGAAGATAATACGGCTTGTATCGCTCAATTGAAAGAGGATTACATTAAAGGAGATAGAACGAAACATATTTCACCAAAAAAAAAAATTTACTCATGATCTACAACAAAATGGTGAAATTAATGTACAATAAATTTGATCAGAGAATAATTTGATGGATATATTAACCAAGACATTACCTACTGCAACATTTGAAAATTTGGTGAAGAAAATTGAGATGCGTCGGTTCAGGAATTTCAAATAATGCTCAGATCAGGGGGAGAATCAATACAAGAATGGTGTACTTTTTTTCCTTCACTAAGATTTTTTCCCACAAGGTTTTTTCTTAGTAAGATTTTAACGAGACATATTCTTCGTATAAAAACATCCAAGAGGGAGTGTTGTGACACGTTATATCTACAATGCAATATGTGTACGATACATATCATCTACATCGCATTTATGTGGTTGTCTTTATATCCTTCAGTAGCCAAAATTTATACCTATATATATATATGTGTGTGTTTGCTTAATGGAACTTACTGCAAAGTGCACTTATCTTTCTCCCTCTATACCTTTCTCTTACAAGCATTTATTACATATCTTATCAAGAATCACCATCATCTCATACATACATACATACATCAACATCAAACATACACATACGTATATATTATATTTATATAGTGTCCGCATATATATCATATATATACACATACCATTCACACACATATATTATATATAATATACAATATATTAAAATAGTGATTAACGGTAGAAATAATTAATATTTCTATTGGCTAATCCTATACTAATATTACAACAGAAATATATTTTTAAGTTAATTGAATTAAGAAGAATCACAGAATGTCCATTCCATTTCAAGTTCAATAAATAAAAAGACTAATAATAATAATAATAATAATAATAATAATAACACTTTACTATTTTCTTAATATATCATTCAAATTTATATTTATTTTTCTTTCTTGTCTGTTATAAAAAAAATATATTTTTATTTTTTTCTCACTTTTTTTAAAATCCATACCCATCAAATATAGACTTAGATTTCCATGATGAGAAGTAATAAGTTACTTGAAACAAGGCAAACAATTGTGCGGGGTCAAGAGGTCTTCCCCCATTTGTGTAACAGAAAAATTATAAATAATAAAACATAAATAACAATAATAATAATATAGTTAGTTTATTCATGTTTTATTGGTAATTATGTTAGGTTGTAGAGACTGCCAATTAATATTTATTTTTTCTCATTCTAGTCGTATGCAGTGCTGAGTGTTCATTGTTCTTGCAATTTTGTTAGTTTTCTTATATTTTTCAATAAAGTGGTATCAGAGCGAGGTTGCTTGAGCTAAACCAGTTCTCAGTGTCTCACCAAGTGCTATCGTCTCGTGGCACCATGACGACAAATACAAACACTAGTGTTATCAGTATGTCCAATCATAGGTACCTATTTTCAAGGGTGATTCTTATGAGTTTTGAAGCGTTAAAATGAAGATGTTGTTCCGATCGCAAGACATTTGGGATATTGTTCAAAACAGTATCCCTGAAGACAGTGATGATAAAACCCTTAAAGGGGATAATCAGAAGCGAGATGCGAAAGCACTGTTTTTATCTAACAAGCAGTGGGTAATTCAATATTGTCAATAATTGCTGCAACCGCCACAGAAAATGAAGCATAGACATTTGTGAAGACAAAATTACAAGGATCGGAAAAGGTAATTATCATTAAATTGTAATCCCTTTGTAGAGATTTTGAGACGTTGTGTGTGAAGGATGGTGAGTCTGTACAAGATTATTTGGCAAGAGTTTCAGCCATTGTCTGTCAAATGAGAGCATATAGTGAAAATATGACAGATAAGACAGTTGTTGCTAAAGTTCTGATAAGCCTATCCCCTAAATTTGATCACGTTAGTATTACAGTTGAAAAGTCCAAGGACCTCTCCAAGATTTTTGTTGATGAACTCATGGGCTCTCTACAATCTCGTGAAAGGTAGAGTCAACATAAGTATTTCGAAATAAGAAAAAGGTATTTTCCATATCAAAGAGAAGATTGAGTTTTCTAATCAATAAAGAATATAAGACAAGCTGGATTTTGAGGCCAGGGCAAAGGTCGTGGTCAAAACTTGTCTTTACAATGTTCATATTGCCATAAATATGGGCACACTGCAAGATTCTGTTGGTCAAAGCCAGAAAAATCAAAATACGAAGAATAAAAAGAGCAGCAACAAGATGATTTTTTGTTCATGACCATAACAAAAGATGAACATTTCAACAATGATTTCTGGTAGATAGACAACACGTGTTTCCATCATATTACCGGGGATAAGTCAAAGTTTCAAAATATTGATGAATCGTTGAAGTCTCATGTTCGATTAAGTGATGACAAACATCTTCCTATCAAGGTCAAGGAACTATTATGGTCTCTATGGATAGGAAAAAAGACTTATAAGAGATGTACATTATGCCCATTGTTTGGTACATAATCTATTAAGTGTGGGACAGCTAATCGAATTTGGGTATTCGGTTGAGTTCAAGGATGCTAAATGCATAATCAAGAATCAAGGTACTGATGCATTCATGGCATATGATTATATATCAACTAACATGATGTTTCCCCATGAATTATCTTCAAATGTAGCTTTATTGAGTAAGACTATGGAAGAAAGTGAATTGTGTCATTTTGATATGGCCACTTAAATTACAGTGGTCTGTAGCTATTGAAATCAAAGAATATGGTCGCAAATTTGTCACGGCCTGTAGTTCCCTTAAAACATGTTTGCAGGGGATGGATTTTGGGCAAACAAGCCAATAAAGCTTTTCTAGTCGGAAAGGCTAGGCATCCTTCAACCCTATTAAAGCTAGTGCATGCGGACTTTTATGGCCCTATGAAGATGGAGTCACTAGGAGGAAGCAAATATTTTTTTCTTGTTCATAGATAATTACAACTAAATGAGTTAGGTTTAATTTTACAACTCAAGCCCGAGACGTTTAAGCTCTTCAAAAAATTCAAGGCCTTAGTGGAAAAACAAAGTAGGCAAGTATTGAAAGTTCGTCGTTATGATCGGTGGAGAATTTACCTCAAAAACCTTTTTCAGATTTTTGTGAAGAGTATGGAATCAAGCGAGAACTAACACCTCCGTACACCCCAAGAACAAAATAGAGTGGCGGAATGAAAGAACCGTACAGTGATTGAAATGGCTCGTGCAATGCTGAAAGAGAAAGGGCTTCCAAATAATTTCTGGGAAGAATGTGTTGCTACAGCTATGTATCTCTTCAATATATCTTCTATAAAGGCGGTGTGGAACCAAACTCCCTATGAAGCATGGTATGGAAACAAATCGTCAGTGAGCCATTTGAGGATTTTTTGTTGTATTTGCTATGTTTTGCACACAACTTGCAGGCATAAACTTGAAGACAAGTCACAAAGATGTATTTTTATTGGATATAGTTATGAGTTAAAAGAATAGTGGATTTATAATCGCATTACTCATAAATTTTGTGTGAGCAGAAATGTAGATTCGATGAGCATTCTTGTTGGGATTAGGAAGCTAAGACCTAACTATGACTAATCATTTTGTACTTCAAAATGAAGAAATCAACATGGATGATCATGCGGCTACTGGGACTGATGATATACTTGTGGAGAATAAAGAAGATACATACCAACAAAGTAGCAAAATGCTACGCCAACAGTTAAAGAGTTTCTCGAACTATGTAGGAGTGAGTGTGACCGAATCACCCCGACGTCATTTTGAAACTGAAGGTGTGGATACATCCTTATTTGCGCTATTTGCTGGTGACCTAACCTCTGTTAATAAGGCACTAGCATGTCAAACTTGGGAAGTTGCTAATCTTCCAGGAGGTAAAAATATCATTGGGTTAAAATGAATATTCAAGAAAAAATATCTAGCTAATGGAAGTATTAAAAAACACAAAGTAAGGTTAGTAGCGAAGGGCTTTGCACAACAAAAAGGACTTGACTACAAAGAAACTTTTTCTCCGGTTGCATGATTTGAAACTGTACGGGTAGTCTTCGCATTGGCAACCCAAGAGGAATAGAAGCTTTTTTAGTTTGATGTAAAATTTTCTTTCTTAAACGGTGATTCAACTGAAGAAGTATATGTGTCTATGCCTCCAGGTTTTGAGGATCTACGCAATCCGAATAAAGTTCTTCGATTTTGAAAAGCGCATTGCAGATTGAAACAAGCTCCTCGAGCTTGGTATAGTAAGATTGATAGTTTTGTCCTTCTCCAAAGATTTGAAAGAAGCATGCATGAGCCAACATTGTATATAAAAACCCAAAGTACTAATGATTTTATCATAGTGAGGTTATATGTTGACGATATGATTTACACAGCTTCATCTATTAAGCTTCTCTCTGAATTTGAGAAATCTATGATGAGCATGTTTGATATAATGGATTTAAGAGAGCTCACCTATTTTTTGGGACTTTAGGTTGTGAAAACAAGTGCTGAAATACTTTTGTGTCAAAAGAAATATCTTGTAGACACATTAGAGAAATTTAACATGGTGAGCTGCAAGCCAGTGGGTACTCCAATGAAGCTCAATGAAAAACTTGTATTAAGTGATGGTACATGCCTGCAGAGGGCACACTGTTTAGAAGCCTAATTGGACAGTTAATTTATCTAACTTATTCTCGTCCCGACATTAGTTATGTAGTTGAAGTTTTATCCTGGTTCATGCACAGTCCCACCGAGCATCACCTTGGGGCAACAAAGCGAGTTCTTCACTATCTAGCAGGAACAAAGGATTTTGGTATCTGGTATCGCAAGTCAGGAGAGTTCAAACTAAAGAGATTTACCGATAGCAATTGGGTCGGTTCCATGGAAGATCGAAAGAGCACATCAGGGCATTGGTTTATCTTTGGAACAACAACAGTCTCATGGAACTCAAATAAACAATTTACTGTGGCATTATCCTTAACTGCGGCGGAATATATTCTTGCAACGGCATGTGCCTATCAAGTTGTATGGCTAAGAAAAATCTTGAGAGACTTGAAGGAAAAATAGATTGAAGCTACTAAAATTTATTGTGACAACTAGTCTGGGGTGATGCTTGCTAAAAATCCGGTGTTTCAAAGTCGAACTAAGCACATCGAAATCAAACATCACTTTATTTGTGAGTGTTGGTTAATGAAGATGTGAAACTGGACATATGTAGAACTGAAGAGCAAATAGCAAATGTGATGACAAAGAGTCTACCAGAGAAGAAACATAAAGCTTTGTACCAAAAGCTAGATATCTACAAGTTCGAATGAACGGGGCGTGTTGGAAGTGCAGACTCATTAAAACTTTCTAGTTACTAGATCAATAATATATCTAATTTTATTGGTGATTATGTTAGGTCGTGGAGTATACTAGTTAGTATTGGTGATTATGTTAGGTCGTGGAGTATACTAGTTAGTATTTATTTTTCCTCATTCTAGCCCTATGCAGTGCGAGTGTTTATTGCTCTTGCAATTTCATTTGAAGTAATAAACAATTAAATTTTCTCTAATTTAGTTTTCCTATATCTTCTAACACAATATACTGTAATTGTTGTTTTACTATGTTATTTTATAATATTTAAAAAATATGACAACTTCAATAATAGAACTATCCAATAAAAAAATAAATTGTATAAAAAAATATGACAACTTCAATAATAGAACTATCCAATAAAAAAATAAATTGTAAGCCTCTTTCATTGAGCTCTGGCTTTGCCAATGTATTGTTTTGGTACCACGACAAATACCTACATCATCTAAAGCTTGAGTTATGGAGTAATATATAACCATCACATCTCATCTCATCTCATCTCATCTCATCTCATCCATCCATAAATAAAAAAAAATAAAAAAATAAAAAAAGAAGTAGGCATTCTAGCTAACATATGATATGATATGTGCATTCCAAAAAAAAAAAATAATGAATTTGGCAACATAAACTTAGTCAAACATAAAATTATATGTTGGGTAACATCATACAATGTGTAGAAACATATATATATATAAATGTATATAGATATATATAATATCCTTTCACATCACAATGAACACTAGACATGCTATACGACACCAAACCACGCCACACCACACCACACCACACCACACGGAGGTAACTGAATATCCGTAAAAGATCCACAAACAAACAAACATAAAATTTACACTGTAATTCACTCACAACCTTGTGGAGGTGAGCTGAGCTGAGATGAGATTTTAAGCACTGAGGCAGCTGCAGGCACTTGAGGGAGGGGCGTGCCCCGTTGCACGGAACTTCGCAGCTGTTTCTTCCGCTTTCAGGAGTTCTTCGCCACGTCGAGCTTCAACCATGGCTCGCTTCTCCTCTGCCTGCTTGTGAAGTGCTGCAACCTTGTTTCGTATTTTCTCAGCATACGTTGCTTTCTTCTGCTCCAGTTGTTCCTGAATCATTTTATCTCTGTTTATTCACAAACTTCTGACATAATAACCAAATGTGGCGTAATCAAGACAAGACACCCTTTACCTCTATTTTCTTTAGTTGGCTTTCAATTGCTGCCTTTTTGGTGTTTTCCCATGAACATACATCAGCAAGCTTCTTTTGAGCTCTACAAATATCGTAATTTAGGAATATAATACCTTTGCGATTATGCAATACCATGAATATGATGTTGTTCAGACAAGAGCCTTACTTGTTCTCGACTTTGGATTTCTCGCTATCCTCCCAAGCTTTGATGAAGGACACTCTCTTTTCGTCTTCAAGCTTTGCCAGAGCAATATCTGCAGCAATATTCAGACTGCAGTTTTTATTGTATTTACACTATTTTGTTGGTAGATTAGATTGTTGTTCTTGAGGAACAAATTCATCGAATTTCCCACAAATTCAACTCAAATGAATATCATCAGCTTAGAATTCCTCAACTACTTTTTTTCTCATGCCAAAACCATCCAAATCCTGAAACTTTTGGAAACTGGAATTTGTAAGAATCATTTGCTTAAAATACGTACCTCTATCAAGGGATCCTTTGGAGGCTTTCTTCTCCTCGGGCTCTTGCACCTCTGTGAATGGAAACAAACATATTCGAGACAACTTGGATCATCAAAACAAACCATTTAATTTCTGTATGCTATCACTCAAACCAAGTCTTTATAAAAAAAGAGAAACCAATACAAGAACATCTCCTCTTTCAGAATTTCAGAATCTTTAGCATAGAAAACCATCAGAAATTAGCTCTTTTTTCGATAGGCAGATGAATCATACAAACTAAGTCTGATGTCTTTTAGTTCTCGATTTCAATCCTTTTATGATAAATGATCAATGAATTGAATCCTCTTGAACTGAGACAGAACATGAAGAAATCACCACAACTAACCAGAAAATCCATTTGAAGAATATATTTAGCCGTACTGATACAGAAAGAATGACTGGATCCTCAATTTTCTGGCCAATCCAAACTCAACAAAATCAAATAGCACTTCCTTTTCAAAAATCTCAATTTTCCGGATCTAATCCATCAAATCAAAGCTTTTCACCGCAAAAGCAAGTTCATCCGCACCTTAAAATCCATATAATCCATCAATATCACCAATCATGTAAACAAATTATCTCGTGGATGCACACAAACACAACAACTGCCAAATCAACCAATTAAAACTTACTTTCAACAGCCTTGGATTCGTCGTGCGGTGGCGCTGCTACAACCGCCTTCTCAGGAACGGCTTCGTGCGGCTTCTCCTCCACCGCCGCGAGTGGCGGCTCCTCCGCTTGCGGAGCCTTTGGAACAACTTCCTCCACCACTGCTGCCGCCATTTTCCACACAATTATGTAGTCGCACCTTTCTCTCCGCGGCCGCGCTCTCTACGATAAATAAAGCAAAATTCAAAAAAGCTGGTTACGTGTAAGAGCAAAACAAAATTTTCCTCTTACAGGATACAGATAGATAAGGAAAACCAGCTCAGTTCATCAATGGCGACAGGTAACAGGTTACTATACTATATATGCTGTGGCCCTCAGTGCAACAAAACAAGAAAGCGATTAAACGACACCGTATTGTCCAGCTTGTGTGCACGTTGCCACGACGTTATTTTCTCAGGCGGCAGCTGCGATCTCCTGCTCCCGGTGCATGGGTGTTCCGACCATCTTATCCAATCAAATTCAAAATAATTATTCCCACCGTCCCAATTAAAATTAAACTGTCCTTATATCTTTTTTTTTTTTAATATAATGGTATATTTTAACTCTATTTCAAATTTTATAATTTATTTTATAATTTAGATTATTTTAATTTTAATTTTAATATATATTTTAATTCTTTTAATTTTAGTTAAACTATCTAATAATTATATTTTATCTAAAATTTTTTATTTATACACAGAAAGTATTTATTTTTATTATCTAATAATATATAACTAATAATTATTACTTTCTCTGTCTCGAAACTAAATATTCATTTGTTTTTTGTACGTAATTTTAGAAATATTAGTATTATATTGGGATATAGTAGAAATGACTAAAATAATCTTATTAGTACGTGTGACATAAAGGTAATGGCATTTGTATAATATATTATAAGTTGTAAGGATATTTGTAATGTTAGGTAGATAGTACAGTTACTAAAAAAAAAAAGGAAATGGATACTTTATTATGGGACAGACTAAAATGAATGGAAATATAGATACTTTGTTATGGGACGGAGGAAGTATATAATATTATACCCCCTCCGATAGATGATCTTTTTTTTTCTTTTTTGTCCGTCTCATTAAAGATGATCTATTTCTATTTTTAGTAAATTTATTCATCTTAAATATATTTAACAAATATAAATCAATTTAATTAAATTTCTAACCTCTTACACGTGGACCTACTCAAAACCCCTTTATTTCTATCTCTCATCAATAAATAAATATTTTTATCTATATTTATAACTTCTTATTTTTAATAAAATTAGTTTTAAGTTAATTATAAATAAATAAATTATTTTTTTTAATCATTTATATTACATAAAATTTATTATTTACAAAATGATATTCATATTGTATATATTTTTATTGATATATAATGCTAAAAATATTTAAAATGCCAACAACACTACTCATATAAAAATAATAAAATAATATCATAATTTATTATTAACTTACTAATCTACACTACCTAAAATACTGTGTCCTTAAGCAAAAAGGTCATCTTGACCAGGACGGAGGGAGTATTATACTTTTAAATTATTAATTTATAAATATAAACTGTAAAATATTATATACTTTTTTATATTAAAAATAAAAATTTGTGGAATTAGTAGTATTTAAAAATTTAAATAATTGAACTAAATTCTTTTTAATATATTTTCAGAATAATTTTCTTTTTTTTTTCATATAATGTTGTTCAAAAGATATTGAATATGAAAATTTAAAAAATTTTAAATATTGAAATTTGATATATACATATATTGAAATATATATAGATCAGTCCTGATTTTTTGAAATAAATTTGTATTTGTATTGTAGAGATGAATTGTTGATAAATTTAATTTGTTTTAATTTTAAATTTTAGGTTATAATTAATTAACTAATTAATTAATGATTTATTATTTTGTAGAGATAATAAGTTTTTTATAATGTAATATATGTGTTAATTATAATAAAAATAAGAATGCACAAAACATAATACTGCATTCGTCCAGTTACAAAGTATATATATTTCTATTTTGGGATGTCTAATTACAAAGTAACCATTTCATTAAATACCCCACTTTTTTCCACAAATACTCTTACTTTACATCACATCATTACTTTTATACCAAAAAGCAAGGGCAAAAATATCATTAAACTATTTTTACTTACCCGCGATAATTAAAATACTATTATTTCTTAAACTCCGCGCCAAAAATAACTGTATACTTTATCCGTGAACGGAGGGAGTATATTTTATTTATGGTGTGAAACTCTTTGTATTTTGTACGAAAGAATTTCTTTGTCAAAAATTGATATTTTGTTCTAAATAAATTATCTTAAATAACTTTTTTAAATAAAATAAATAAATAATTGATTAATTATTTGTTTTTATAGTTTTTGGAGATAAATTGTTACCTAATTTTTATAAAAACTATAAAAATAAATGATTGATCAATTATTTATTTATTTATTTTTATTCAAAAAAATTATTTAAGATATTTTTTATTTTTGATTTGTATAAAACTGTATAATTTAAATCTTTATTTAGAACTAAATATCAATTTTGAACAATAATAATGTTTCATGCAAACTTTAAGCAATAAATAAAATACAAAATATTTTATGTATTTTTACTTAAAAAAAAAAAAGTAAGAAATTGTTATACTCCCTCCGTCCAACTAGAAAGTATACATATTTCTATTTTGGGATGTCCAATTACAAAGTAACTATTTCATTAAATACCCAATTTTTTCTACAAATACCCCTACTTTATATCACATCATTACTTTTATACCAAAAAAGTAAGGACAAAAATATTATTTCACTACTTTTATCTACCCTTAATCTCTGCACCAAAAATAAATATATACTTTTAGCTTGGACGGAGAGAGTATAATTTAGCCAACAAAAATTGAGAAAGTAACGAAAGAAACGGTGACAAAGATTGTAGCATTTGTCGTTATTGGAAGCCACGGTGACCGTTGGATTGATGGTGTGCAGTGAAAGACGTGTATGGATGAGACGTAGAGGATTATCTTCCCGTGCCGACAGGTTAGCCCTGCCCCTGTGGTAATTAATGCGTCAAAATTTCAACGGTATTGTATGGTTACTTAAATTTTTCCTAGAAATAAACGGAAGTAGAAAATATATTTATAGATATAACTTTAAATAGCATGTGATGTTATTGATGTTTTTTTAGAAATAGACCTTCAAGAATCTTTTCATCATTTAAATTTGTATTTAAATCTTGAACACAAAATTTAATTAAAATCTATCTATATATTTTTTTTTCTTTTGTTATTTATAATAAAAAAAAATACAAAATTACTATTTCGTTTTTATAGAAAAATTATATTCAAATTTTTGGACATTAGTTTTGATTTAGTGTGTATTTTATTTTAACTTTTTTATTAAAAAATATAAAAAGTAATATTCTATTTATCTCATCACTGCATTCTCTTGCTACAAAAATAAGAATTTATGATTGATATAATGAGTAAATAATTAAAAATTTATTTCTGAAAATAATTATCGGATAATAAAAATAATCTTAAATTAAAATTAAGATAACTAATTAATCTAAATAAAATTTAAAAAATTATGAATTAAAAAATTAAAATTAAATTAAAATATATAATTTTTTTAAAAAAACAAAAGTGAATAAGTGGACAGACGAAATGAAAAGGTGAATATGATAAATGAGACGGAAATAATATAATCTTTTACTTAAAAATAATAATTTTAAATGACAGAAAAAAAAAAGGAAAAATGACAACAAATTTAAGTAACTGAAGGAGCTTTAATTTTTATTATAATAATATTTTATTAGTCTATGAAAGTGTGTGACAAATTTTGATATTTATGTTATTTAACTTTATATATAAATTAATTGTATATGTGATGATAGGTTTGTAAATTAGGTAAAAGTAAAGAATATTTTTGTTAGTGAAAATTATTTTTAGTAAAATAAAAAATTTATACTTTTGACTGAAATATACAAAAACAATAAAAAGATACTTTAAGTTACGTCGGAAAAAATATTTTTTAAAATATAAATTTTGTCCAATTTAAATATTTCCACTAACCTAATAGCCCGCACCACCGCAGTAGAATATTTCGTTACATGATCCTACATAATTCCTAATTTATCATTACTCTTCTTTCTATCTATCAACATACTAATGGAATATGATAAGTGAGATTTCGAGTAAGTGTTCACATAATCTTATCATATTATATTTAAATTCATGATATAATTAAAATATATGTTGTTGCAATATATATATATATATATTATATTTTGTAGAATTTAAAAAATTGTGAAAGAAGAATTTGTAAATAAGCACATGCAGAATCAATAAACTCAAATAATAACAATATAATCTAATAGATATAAGCTAATAATAAAGAATTAAGTTAAATAATAAAAATCTAATTCAAATCATAAATTACATGTCTAAAATAACTCTGTCTTTCAAATAAAATACACTATGTAAATTCAACTCACTTTAACTTGGAGTTTCTCCAACCGCCAAAGGTTTTTCAGTATTTCTCAATCGTCTCATTCCTGCCAGATGCCCCGAAGGGACTTTAACTCCTGCGAATATTCACTAAGTTCAAGCAGTGCTCGAACTTCTCCGTTGGTAGTGCCTTTGTCAGCATATCAGTTGGATTGTGTTTTGTAGCTATTTTCTGAATAGAAAAACTATAGCTATTTTCTGAATAGAATAACTATCTTCCTCCAGAGCATCACAGATAAAACTCAACCTTACATCAACATGTTTGGTTCTCTCGTGATACACAGGATTTTTACCCAAACTCAAATCATTCTAACTATCACAGAATAACACCGGTTTCTCCACCTTCAGACCCAAACTCTGCACCAGACCACGTAACCAGATACCTTCCTTAATACCTTCAGTCATTGATATGTATTTCGCCTCAGTTGTCGACAGTGCAACCGTAGGTTGTAGAGTAAACTCTCAACTGACTGCACATCCAAACAGAATGAAGATAAAACAAGTCAGTGATCTTCGTTTCACCAAATCACCCTCGTAAGCAGAGTCTACATAGCCAACCAGACCATCACCATAGCCTTTACCATCATATACCAAACAAATATCATATGCTCATTTCAAATATCGTAAGATCCACTTTACAGCTTCCTAATGAGCTTTATCCGGATTAGCCATAAACTTGCTCACTACACTAACCGCATAAGCGAGATCCGGTCTCGTACATACCATCAGATACATAAGACTTCCAACTGCACTTGAATATTGAACTATCTTCATGTAGCTAACCTCTTCATCTGTAGCCGGTATAGTGCTCCAATCAAGTTTAAAGTGTGCTGCCAAATGAGTACTTACTGGTTTGGACTGATCAACAGAGAATGCCTGCAAAACTTTCTCAATATACTTTTCTTGAGAAACCCATAGCCGTTCTGTTTCTCTATCACACCAGATCTCCATACTCAGTATTTTTTTTGTCGCACCCAAATCCTTCATTTCAAACTCACCCTTTAGTAGAGTCTTTAAGTCATTAATTACAACCATGTTTTTAGCTGCAATTAACATATCATCCACATGCAACATCATATACACAAAGGAATCACTAGAAATTTTTTTCGAGTAAACACAGTTATAAACTAATTAAGAGTATAACCATTAGACACCATTAAAGAATCAAATATCTTGTACCACTGCCTCGGAGACTGCTTCAAGACATATAGAGATTTCTTTAACAAGCATACTTAGTTCCTTTTAGAACTGTCGAACCCCTCTGGTTGAGACATGTAAATCCGTTCTTCTATATTGCCATAAAGAAAAGTTGTTTTTACATAAACCTACTCTAGCTCCAGATCAAAAGCATCCACCATTGTCAAAAGAACCTAGATGGTTTTGTGTTTTACCATAGGAGAAAAGACTTCATGATAATTTAGTCCTTCTTTTTGTGAGAACCTTTTTGCCACTAGTCTCGCCTTGAACCTACCAGGTTCAACACCAGAAATTATTTTATTTTATTTTTTAAAGACCCACTTGCATCTACTGGCTTTACCCTTTTTGGTAGTGCAATGAGATCTCAATTCTTGTTCTTTTCAAAAGACTGCATCTCTTCATTCATTTTTATAATCCAGTTTTTTGCATCTTTACTCGCCACAACCTCTTTATATGTTTTTGGCTCATCAGAGCCAAGATCATCACCAACCGCCAATGCATAAGCCACAAAATCTCTGTCACATGTATTGACACATCCTACAACCCTAGCTGGTTTCTAAATATTTCTTTTTCTCTTTCTAGCTGCTATGGAATATTCAACCCTAGTACCAGTGTCATCAGCTTCCTCCCCAACCGGTTTTCCTTGAGGTTTTGACTGATCTTGTTGATCGGTTGATTAATAGTATTATCCTACTGCTCTTCCTCTAACACAACTTTATCAGAGTCTCAAACTCCACCTTCTTGTCAGCACCACAATTTTTTGTACCTTCAATACTTTCACAACCACTACTCTAATCAAGCATAGCAGATTCATCAAAGGTTACATCTCTGCTAATAAAAAATTTACTAGGATTTTTACCTTATGTACACCACAGTCGATAACATTTGACTTCTGTTGCATACCGTGGAAATATGCATTTACCACCCTCGGCTGCAGCTTACTATCATTCACATGAGCGTATGCAGCACATCCAAATATTCTTAGATTAGAGTAATAAGAGGGTTTACCGGACCATACCTCTTGAGGAGTCTTTAAATCAATTTTGTTGTGGTATGTCATACAGTGCGTTGCTTTAGTATACCTTCTTTCTTACAGAATTCATCAAATGAAGCATTGCAGAACTCCAACCTATTATTAGTTCTTAAAGTCTTGACCTATTTACCCGTCCGTTTTTCAACCATGGTCTTCCACTCATTGAACTTCCCAAACACCTCATCTTTAGTCTTCAGAGTACAACCAGACTTTTCTTGAATAATCATCTATGAAAGTGACAAAGTAAGAACAACCCCCCTGCGATTTTACCGGAGAGGGACCCCATTAATCTGAATGAACATACTCCAAAATTTCTTTTGTAGTGTGATGACCGATAGTAAACGTCACTCTGTTTTGCTTCACTTTTACATAAGCCTCACAAAATTAAATTTTACATGTCACATCCCCACCAAATAAACCCTACTTGCTCAGTACAAACAACCCCTACTCACTTATGTGACCCAATCGATGGTGCCACAAATTTGTCATGTTTATCCAAGGACTGGGATACTACCGCCGTTCCCATCACTGAACTGCCCTGTAGAAAATAAATTGCATGATGCAGTTTTACCTTCATCATCACCAGAGCACCTTTCAGGACTTTCACCCATTTACCTTCACCATGATATTTTAAACCATTCTTGGCTAAAGTGCCAAGAGAAATCAAATTATTTCCGATTTCAGAAACATACCATCAATCAATTTTTTTGACAGTACCTTCATGAAATTTTATCTACTCTATCCCGCTCCCATTTATGGCTAGAACCCCATCATCACCTAACTTCGCCGTTTCATTTCACTTCTTGAAAGAAGTGAGTAGGTCACAAGAGAACGTCATATGATGAGAAGCACTAGTATCTATAATCCAGGTATCGGTAATTATAGCACTACACACTGTCAGAATTTCACCACGGTCCCCATCATAAAAAATGTCTTGTACCACAGTAGCACTGCCAATGTTACTAAACTCAACTTTTGTATTTCTCTTCTTTTGTGGGCAATCCCTTTTAATGTGTCTATTATCCTTGCAAAGGTAACACTTAACTTTGCTAGAGGATTTTGATTTTGAACGCGACCTCCCATTCCCATTACCCCTCTCATGTGATCTTCCCCTACCTGCAAACGATCTGAACCAAAACCCTCTTCGAAATCTTTTTTTTTTCAATTATTTGGATATAAGGATATCTTTCACATTATTAACAGAAATTGTAGTTCTGCCATAGAGTATAGTATCTACAAAATTCTCATATTAACCAGGTAGTGAACACAGTAAACTTAGGGCTTGATCTTCATCATCTATTTTAACCTCAATCCCTTGAAGATAAAAAATAATACGGTTAAATGTATCAAAATGATCATTTACCTGAGTACTTTCTGACATCCAGAGGGTGTAAAGTCGTTACTTTTAATATAGCATGTTCATGAGAGAGTTGTTCTAGTACTTCTCACACAGTTCATCCCATAGCCCAAAAGCCATCATCTGATCTACAATCTCCCATAACACCTTATCAGTAACTAGCACCAAGTTTGCGGAATGAGCCTTTGCCAAAATCTCCTTCTTCACCTCATCTTTCGTGTTTTTAGGAAACTTGTCTTCTCCTTCCAACGCAACTGCACATCCCTGTTGAACTAGAAGTGCCCTCATCTTGACTTTCCAGAGCGTGAAGTCATTCGACCCATTAAACTTCTCCAGATCAAACTTATACGAGGACATCTTCAATCAATCAGATATGGCTCTGATACCACTTGTTATGAGAAAACAAGAAAGAAAGCAAATAAAGAATACAAAGGTTTTACGTAGTTCGGTGACGGTGTGTCAACCTACATCTACGGGCAGAAACCGGAGAGATTTTATTATACTGATTCAGAGAGTTACAATCATTGTCTATGGTTAAGAACCATAGCTATTTATTTATAAGTACCCCCAAAACACCCTAAACCCTAAGCCCATATGTTATTAATTAGCATGGGCCTAAAAAGAACTATGTTAATTGAAACAGTATTTTTGCTTTGATTTCGGGACAGCTAGACCGCTAAATCCAAGTCACATTTCAACAAAGCTGATGTAGCCAAAATTATCCATTATGTCAGAGTGAAGTAGCATTGTCAATTAAGTTAGAGTTGAAAACAAGACTCACTCACAACTGAATTATAATTGGAAATAAGATTCACTAATAATAGAGTTAGAGTTAAAAACGAGATTCGCTCATACGAGAGTTAAAGTAAAAAATAATATTGACTCATAGCAGAGTCAAAGTTGAAAACATGTCTCACTCATAATGGAGTTAATTGGAAACAAAACTCTCAATGCAGTTGGAAATATGACTCTGAATGGAATTACGACAAACAATCAAATGCAGGATATAAATTTATTGAAATTGAAAAGCAAGTTTGATGGACAAACAATTGCAAACGGATCTCAAAATTAAAAAAACCTCTAAGTATATTTCAAATTGAATGTACTCGAAAAAACATGGTCTTGATACCATGTCACATTTTGCATAATTTTCAAAATTGGTTATTATTAATAATGAATACGGGTATATAAATAGACGCGATAAATACTCGACAGATTCAAACATTAACAACTTAATCTAATAAATATAACTTTAGAATAACGAACTAATTTATAGAAATTAAATATAAATCATAAATTCATTATATAAAATATTTCAACAATATATATATATGTACGCAACGATTAATGTGCTGAATGAGAGAAATCAACAATGTGCTAATAACATGTAGTAACAAGATTTTCAACATACGGTATAAATACAATTTACATAAAGTGTTGAATTCAATTATAAATTGTATTATCTTTGACTATGATATATATTATTTATTCTATGTTAACATAAATACAAATACAATACATAAACAGTTGATGTTTTCATAATCAAATATAGTACAATATATAGTTGAATTCAACATAGTTATTGCATTTATACAACACAACTACATTTTTTATTTAACACAATATGTGCTGTGTTAAATAAAAACTTGTGTTGCTTCTATATTTCAAATGTGTTGAATAAAAAAATTAATATAGTGTTGATTTCTCTATTCAATACAATAATCAGACCGCTGTATAGATGTATATAATATGATATTATAAGTTACTTTTATAACATTTTAATAAAATTAAAAGAGTTTGGTTTAATTATATTGTATACTGAATATTTTTTTGGGTGTGATTTGCTTCTTCATTATTTACTATTGTGTAAATTATACAATATCTGTTTGTATTTTAGTAAAAGTAAACAACTCGTGTTTTATTTGTTTTATGAGACCTATTTGTGTTAAATTAAAATATGTACAAAATACTGTTTTCGTCCAAAGTTGATGTTTATTGAATACAGACCTAAATTATGCGAATTTTATACAAATAAGATACGCTAAATATTTTTTTAATAAAATAAATAAATAAATAAATAATTGATAAATCCTTCACTTTTATATAGAGGGTGTTTGGTAATTAGCTTTTTGAAAAAGCTTTTTGGATCCAAAAAACTAATTTATGAAAAGTTCATCTACCCAGCGTTTTGAAAGAACTTTTTCATTTTAATTTTGATTATTCCTTATTTCCCTTAAAACTTAATTATTTATTTTATACATATAAATATATTTTTATAGCAGTATTTATTAATTATTTTTAATATATTTAATTTATTATATTATATTTTATTTTTTAAAATTTAAAATAATTACTATTATTAATTATTATATATAAGTTATTTTATTTGTAAAATATATAAATTTTTAAAATTAAATCAAATAAAAAAATGTTATTAATTTATTTATATATAATAAAACAATAATTAACATAATAAAAATATATATACGAAAGATTTATTTTATATTTTACATAATTTTAATAAAAAATTATTATTATTTAGTAAAAATAATTTTCTCAGAACTAAATAATAAAAATAAAAATAAATATTTTATAATATTTTTATAATTTTCAATAATTAATAACAAAAATTATCATAAACAAAAATAAATAAAACGAACAAAATTAAATATTTTAAAAAATAACATATCAATGTCCTTAATAGTCATTTTATGTATAAACAACTAATGTCAAACAGTTATTTTACCAAAAAATTTAATACAAACCGCTAATTGAATCAGCTAGTCAAACTAGCTAATTGAATCAGCTAGCAGCTAACAACTAATTGAATCAACTAACATCTAAAAGCTATCATCTAATTGCCAAACACAGCCATAGTTTTTGTAAAAACTATATAACAGTTTGTCTAAAAAAATTATAAAATGAAAGATTAATAAATTATTTATTTATTTATTTAATGCAAAAAAGACTATTTAATATATTTATAAATTTTTTATTTGTATAAAACTTGTATAATTAAGTTCGTATTTACACCCAAATACCAACTTTGGATGAAGATTGTATATTGTGCAAACTTTAATTTAACACAATGAAGTTTCACATAATAAATAAAATGCTTCGTATTTTATATATTTTTAGTAAAATAGAAAAAAATGTTATATAATTTATCCTCCATTTTTCATTATGGAACTTCTAAAAATATACACGTTTCTTTCTTTACACTATATATATATATATATATAAATTTGGTCATTTCGGTTTGTTAAATTACAAAAAAAAAAATATATTTGTTTTAATAAATATTCGCTCTGTTCATCCACCATTTTTAAATAGATTGATTTTTGTATATAATACGAGAAATTGTGTCAAAAATATAAATATATCTTATTTTAAATTAAAGATTCGACTTTTTAAATGAGTATTTAAAATTTCTTTTGAAATTTTAACTTTTGTAAAAAAAATATTTTGTACTATTCATTACTTTTTGTAGAAAATCATAATTAAAAAATAATGTTAAGAGAACAAACTCATTGTCACAGTATTATATGTATTATAAATATTTTCAAATTTTATATTTATTTATATTAATGCCATCACATCTTTAAAATACATTGACAAAAAAAGTTTACCAAAAAATACACATTAGTTGTCATTTAAATACTCCATCCATCGTTCAAACTTATTTTCTTTTTTTTTTTTTTTGGTTGTCATTCAAATTTATTTTCATTTTTTTTTAGTAAAAAAATATCATTTTTTTTACAAAAAAAGTAAAATATTTTATTTTTACATATTTTTCTTAAAACTCGTGCCCAATAAAATGAACACACAATTGAATGACGGAGGGAGTATAATATTTTTAAACACCACCCAAAAGAATAAATGTAAATATTTTTGGTAAACAGAAGAATTATAGGGTTTGTTTAATGTTTTTATTTGTCGTAGCTTTTTTAATATTTTCTAAGATAATGAAATATATACTATATATTGAAAATCGTGTAGAATAAAAAATGACTGGATAAAAAAAAACACTATTAGAAAAATACTATTTTTTCATAGTTGAAATTTTTTCGAAAGTATTTACTTTCGCGAATTGTCACGAAAGTAAGTCAATACCGAATTTTCATGTTCATTATGATTATTGCAGAAGATTGCGATGAATTATTACGAAAAACTACAAAAATATAAATATGCATTGTCGCGGTCTAAAGCCTACACTTTTATTGAATATATCAAATGAATATTTCACTTTAAAAAAATATACTCCCTCTATCCAACATAATTTTTCTATTCTTTTTTTTTTGGTCTGTCTCGTACAATTTGTCATTTTTTTTAGAAATATAATTATACACTTTAATCACATTTTAAAAATTCATAATTTAAAATTTTTTATTTAATTGAACTATTTAGTCATCTTAATCTTATCTATAATTACTTTTATTATATCATAATTATTTTTACTAATACATACTTTAATTACTTACTAATTATATAATATCTAAAAGTCTGTGCCCTAAATAAAGTTGACAAATTAGCTGGAATGGAGCAAATTTTTATTTGAATTTGATATATACAGTAATCAAATTCTTTTCTTATTTTATTAATTGTTGGTTTCAATTTTTTATATTATTTTATTATGATTTTTTTTATAAAAATATAAATTAACACTCAAATTTAGAATCAAACTACAAAAATAAAATAAAACCCGGAGAAAACACAACTCAATTCATTTTTAGCACTGTGGCTAATTACGAACTAAGAATGAAATAAAAATTAAAAATTAAAAATTAATTTATTACTTAATTAAAAATAATAATTCAATAATATGTTTTCATGAATATAATAAAATTAAAGAATAGGATGCTACCAACATGCAAAATTTTCCGGAAAGTGTGATTTATTGATAGCAAAGAATCTTTCATTGTCGAGGCAATCTTTTATTTTATGGCATCAATATAATTAATTTATATTGATATCATGAAAACGACCGTACCTTTTTATACAAAACACAACATCAACTTTAATGTGTAATATATATATATATATATATATATATACACACACGAGAGAGGATTGTCTGCTGATTTTTTAAAATCAAAGAGTTATGCTAATCATGTAAAAATAAATTATATTATAATTAATATAATTATGCATAATAGTATTTACATGATGAGCATGAGTGCATATTTTAAAAAATCAGCATCCAATCAATTCTCGTGTATATATATATTACAAAAACATTTAAGATTAAAAATGTAATCATTAATTACTAACTCGCATTAAATTTGTACTCCTAATAATTTTATTGATAAATTTTTTTCGCTGTTATTTCGACAATCTTTTTGTTGGAAATTTTAGTCGTCCGAGGTCTAACCCGACAAATCTCTCGATAAATAAAATATGTTGACCCACTCTTTAGCTTGTTGAACAGATCGGCCCAATCTCCCTTTAACTTAAACCCAAGTCCTTTTACCCTAAACCCAGTTACATATAAGGTGTGATGTGGTTTTGGGGCTAGATGTTAGTTTCGGAGAATGAAAAATGTGAGAGATAATAGATGAGTTTTGGGTGAGTCGCTTTGATTAGACAGAGAGAGCATAAGTGAGAAGTGAGGGCGAGAGAATTCATGGGCGATTCCGGTGAGGTTCGGGGGATCCTTTTTTTTTTGTTGCCGATTCTAGTGAGTGTCGTGGCTTAGAGTGGGGAGCCAATCTCCACCTTGCGACGTGATTACCTCGGGTCATTCCCGTATCATGGACTGAGCCAAAAACTGTTGTCCCTTCACCAGAGAAAGTCGATGTTGCTAAATCGGAGTAAAGACATCACCGTGGTCGACCTGGTCGCTGCCGGAGGCCGCCGCTGCTGTTTGAAAGAGTCCCGGAAAAGACAGTCTGAAGTTGTGCACCATTGCCGAAGGCCCACTGCCGGTCGTCGTTAAGCCGCCACCATCCCGAGATGTTGTCGTCAATCATCGGTGAAATTGGGAATAAGAGACTCGTTCAAAAAGGGAAGACAAAATAAAAATTCATTGATTTCTTTCTTTTACTACCTATATCAGATTCAATTGCATCTTCAATTAGGTTATGTTTGTTTCTGTTCTGTTTTTCCCTAATTCTCAAATTGATTTAGCCTTATTAATATGTGTTTAATTTCAATTTTAATCGATATTGGTTTTATTCGAATTTTGCTTCCGCTAGTTTATTTTAATAATTTGTATACGAGGTATTGTTCGATAAATTCAAGAGATTTGGGAATATATTCACAATAGTGGTATCAGAGTCCGAAAACCGATTACAAAACTTAAAGAAAATTTGTTTCGAGCTTTGTAGGATTTGAATCGTGGTAAAAGGCTAAACCTTCATCTCTTTATTTTCGGTATATTATTTTTGTTGGTGAATCTTGGTAAAATTTGTGATTAAATAATATGTTGAATTTTTTGGTGTTTGTTGGCTATGCAATTCTTGGTGGTTGGTGTATAATCTTGGAATTGATTGTTATTTTCTTGTATTATTCTTGGTGATATTGCTTGAAAGTTTTTTATTCCTTGATTATATTCTTGTTATGTTTCTTAGGTTATGTTGATACCCTTGTGAAATTTTTTGTGCTAGCCAAATTGTTATAGTAGAATGCATGCTAATTTGTTTTTTTTTTTTTTTTAGAAAATGCATGATTCTTGATTTATATGCTATATGATTAGATGTTTGATTATGTCATGAATTGATTACTTGCTTTGTGATTGTGCTCCAAGGTATTCTTCGTGTTAATGTTCGACCGAACTAGGTGCTTAGTGTTTTGCTTTCGTCTTAGTTGCTTAGTGTTTTTCTAAGGTTAGCTTTCTTCCTAATTGCTGGGTGTTTCTCTAGATTTCTGTCCAGTTGCTTAGTGTTCTTCTAAATTTCCTCTTAGGTTGTTGAGTGTTCTTCTTGGTAGGATGTCTGAGTGGTTGTGTCTCCGGAGATTTTAGTGTTAGTAGTCGATCGATCCAGGTTCTTTCGCCATAGGACTTTGTACTAGAGCCGTAGAGTTTAGTGCCTAAGGTTTTCATTGTGTCTAGTACTAAGTGTTCTCTAGTTGACGTCAAATAAGGTGGAGCTTCTATTATGTGATTCTAAGTTTTTATATTTGCCATGTGATTGCTTTCCTTTGTGAATATGCATTTATGTTGCTCAATTGTGTAGTTATTGTGTGTACTATGTGTTAGGTTGCTATGTGATCTATCTAGGTGCATGTTAGGATCTATGTACTCCATGCGATGTATGCAGTAAGGGACAAAAGGCGATGACAAAATTCATTGGTACAAGATAAGTCTATATCTAGCAAATACGTATTTTGGGATATCTTTAGATCACAGACAAAACAGATGGAGTATGTTGAGAAATTTGACCATTAGAGGCCCAACCCGACAAGTCTCTCGATAAATAAAATATGTTGGCTCACTCCTTAGCCCAGCCCACCAGATCAGCCCAATCACCTTTAACCGAAACCCATGCCCTTTTTACCCTAAACCCAATTAGATATAAGGTGTGAAGTGGTTTGGTGTTAGGTGTTAGTTTCAAAGAGTAAAAAATCTGAGAGATAATAGATGGGCTTTGGGTGAGTTGGTTTGATTAGACAGAAAAAGCAGAACCGAGAAGTGAGGGTGAGAGAATCCACGAGCGATTCGGATGAGTTTCAGGTGAGGTTTGGGATCCTTTTTCTTGTGCCGATTTCGGTTGGTTTCATGGCTAAGAGTTAGGAGCCGACCTCATCTTTGCAGTGTGATTACATCGGGCCATTCTCGCATCATGGACTGAGTCAAAAACCACTATCCCTTCACCGGAAAAATTCTTCGTTGCTGAATCGGAGGAGAGCCATCACTGTGGTGAACCTGGTCGCTGCCAGAGACTGCTGCCACTGTCTGGAGGAGTCCCGAAAAAGACACTCTGAAGCTGTGCACCGCTGCCGGTCGTCATTGAGCCGCCGCCATACCGAGATTCTATCGTCAATCGTTGGCGAAATTGGGAATCAGAGACTCGTTCAAACAGGGAAGACAAAAAAAAAAAAAATTCATTGATTTCTTTCTTCTACCTGTGTCAAATTCGATTGGATCTTCAAGTAGGTTCTGTTTGTTTTATGTTTTGTTTCTCTCGAATTCCCAAATTGATTTAGCTTTATTAATATGTGTTTAATTTCAAATTTAATCGGTATTGGTTTAATTCGAATTTCGCTTCCGCTAGTTCATTTTAATAATTTGTATATGAGGTATTGTTCGATAAATTCAAGAGATTTGGGAATATATTCACAATAGTGGTATCAAAGCCCGGAAACCGATTACGAAACTTAAAGAAAATTTATTTCGAGTTTGGTAGGACTCAAATCGTGGTAAAAGGCTAAACCTCATCTCTTTATTTTCGGTATATTATCTTTCTTGGTGAATCTTGGTAAAATTTGTGATTAAATAATATGTTGAATTTTTTGGTGTTTGTTGGCTATGCAATTCTTGGTGGTTGGTGTATAATCTTGGAATTGATTGTTATTTTCTTGTATTATTCTTGGTGATATTTTTTGAAATTTTTTTGTTCCTTTATGATATTCTTGTTGTGTTTCTTAGGTAATGTTGATACCCTTGTGAAATTTTTGTACTAGTCAAATTGTTGTAGTAGAATGCATGCTAATTTTTATTTTTTTTTTTTTTTTTTTGTGTGTGTTAAAAAATGCATAATTCTTGATTTATATACTATGTGATTGGTTGTTTGATTATTTCATGAATTGATTGCATGCTTTATGATTGTGCTCCAAGGCATTCTTCGTGTTAATGTTCGGCCGAACTAGGTGCTTAGTATTTTGCTTTCGTCTTAGTTGCTTAGTTTTTTTAGGGTTAGATTTCTTCCTAATTGTTGGGTGTTCCTCTAAGTTTTTTTTTTTTTTTTCCCAGTTGCTTAGTGTTCTTTTAGATTTCTTCTTAGGTTGCTGACTGTTCTTCTTGTTAGGATGTCTGAGTGGTTGTGTCTCCTGAGATCTTAGTGTTTGTGGTCGATTGATCCAGGTTCTTTGGCCGCATGACTTTGTACTAGAGCCATAGAATTTAGTGCTTAAGGTTTTCATTGTGTCTAGTATTGGGTGTTCTCTAGTTGAGTCAAATAAGGTGGAGCTTATATTATGTGATTCTAAGTTTTTATATTTTCCATGTGATTGCTTTCCTTTATGAATATGCATTTATGTTGCTCGATTGTGTAATATTTGTATGTACTATGTGTTAGGTTTTCTATGTGATTCATCTAGGTGCATGTTAGGATCTATGTACTCCATGTGATGTATTTTGTCTATGTTAATGTTTGTTTGTGGATGCAGCGAGAGACAAAAGGCGATGATGAAATCCATTGGTTCAAGGTAAGTCTATATCTAGTAAATACGTATTTTGGGATTTATTTAAATCACGGCCAAAACAGATGAAGTATGTTGAGAAATTTGGCCATTTGAGGCCTAACCTGACAAGTCTCTCGATAAATAAAATATGTTGGCTCACTCCTTAGCCCAGGCCATCGGATCAGCCCAATCCCTTTTAGCCCAAACCCAAGCCCTTTTTACCCTAAACTCAATTAGATATAAGGTGTGAAGTGGTTTTGGTGTTAGGTGTTAGTTTCAGAGTGAAAAATCTAAGAGATAATAGATGGGCTTTTGGTGAGCCAGTTTGATTAGACAGAAAGAGCAAAAACGAGAAGCGGAGGTGAGTGAATCCACAAGAGATTCCGGTGAGTTTCGGGATCCTTTTTCTTGTACCAATTTCGGTGGGTATTGTGGCTAAGAGTGAGGAGCCGACCTCCACTTTGCGGTGTGATTATCTCAGGCAATTCTCGCATCATGGACTTAGCCGAAAACCGTCATCCCAGCTGAAAAAGTTTCCATTGTTGAATTGGAGGAGAGCCTTCACTATTGTCGACCTGGTCGCTTCCGGAGGCCATTGTTGCTGTCCGATGGAGTCCCAGAGAAGATAGCCTGAAGTTGTGCACCGCCACCGGAGGCCTGCTCCTCGTCGTTGTTGAGCCGCCGCCGTCCCGAGATGTTGTCGTTGATCATCAGAGGAATTGGGAATCAGAGATTTATCTGAACAGGGAAGACAAAACAAGAATTTTTTATTGATTTCTTTATTATACCTGTGTCAAATTCAATTACATTTTCAATTAGGTTCTGTTTGTTTCTCTTTTGTTTTTCCCTAATTCCCAAATTGATTTAGCCTTATTAATATGTGTTTAATTTCAATTTGAATCGGTATTCATTTTATTCGAATTTTGTTTCCGCTAATTCATTTTCGTATTTTGTAATCGAGGCATTGTTTGATAAATCCAAAGGATTTGAAAATAAATTCACAACACTCCCGATTATAATCATTCACTTGCATCCAACGTCTAGGATCAATCACTCGGGCAGGTTGATCTTTGGTTACTCATCTTTGTCCATTATCGGTCTGCCCCTTCTTGTAAGACCGTTCTTAAAAACAGGCCGATCGCGCCGTTCTTCTAGTTCCCAGGGAGAATGATAGAACCTGTTTAGGCATTTTCCATCAATGAATATCTTCCACTCTTCTCATTCGGGCTCTATTAATTTTTTTGCACCGCTAGATGACCTGACCGATATCGTGAACGAATCTTCCCATGTTAGGGACCGTTTACCGAGCCTCTTGTCTTTGGGACTTTCTGAGATAATGACCTTCCATACAATATTTCCTTCCTGAAATGTTTAGGGTTGTACGTATTTTTGGAAATCTAATTCGGCCTTCTCATTAACTTTTGACAATAGTTTTGGATTAAAGCATCTCGGAGGCTGTTTATGGGGCCGATATGACTCTTTTGTAGGTAGGCAATGCTTCACCAGGCTTTTTGACAGCCCCGGCATCTCTTAGTAGTTCCACGCAAAATAATCTTTGAACTCCCGAATCAAGTTGATCATTTTCTTCTTTTTTTTTTGTTTTTAGCATCGCATTGATCTGCGTCATCCGAGGGGCAAATTTATCCCCCAGTGGGTCTTGCACCTCAAATGGTAGGATAGCACATCAAATCAGAGAATAAATCTCATTTTCGCCTTGATTTAAAAAAGGTGACTGGGGAGGTCCCCATGCCTACCCGTCGGGAAATTAAGCGGCATGAGCTCCGGCCTATGCGAATGAACAACTAGAGCTGCCTGCTCTTGCTTCTAGATTCTAGAGGATCATGTTATCATTCATGATAAGCCGATGAGTTGATGGGCCATGTGTAGGCCTCGACTTTGATTTCAAACCCTTTTATGGTCAAATTATATTCCTTCCGAACTTCGACATCTCCCAACATCATGGACAAAGGGTAGACATCGGGTGAGTAATAGACGGCCTCCGCGGAATGAACTTCTATGGCTGGGTCAGCCTTTACCTCGGCCATCTCAACATGATCTCCATTACAAAACATGACCTTCTGGTGTAGAATTGAAGGGACGCATTGGGTGGTATGAATCCAGTCCCTTCCAAGGATGGCCAAGTACATAGGCTTCCCTTCAATGACGAAGAAGGTCATCCAGTCGGTCCTAGTTCTGACCATCATGCTGGCCACCAACATGCCCGATGTTGTATGGGCATTTCTCGTTAAATTAGTTGTCTGCATTTTCGTCGAGATAAGGTCATTCCGAATCTTTTCGATATTCCTCAAAGTCGACAAGGTCATCATCGACGAAATCTCTCTGGTCGACCAAGACCTTCCTCACATTCCGCCCGTTAAGATATATCATGAGGAACAAGGGCTTTAAATGGCGTGTGCTTCCACCCACCAACTTTTAAATATTATCGGTTCCGGGCCACTTTCAGAATGTCGACATCTGTTCTATCCAAGATAACAGACCGCCCCATTCGACTATCACATCTTCTTAAAGGTAAGGTGGCTGGAGATGAGAAGCCTTAACTCTCGAGGTAAAAATCCTATCATATTTACTTTGAAATCAATCTCATAATGTAAGTCTTGTTCAAGGTCTTGATCGGTCGCTACTATGTCCAAACTTGCTTCTGATATCTCATCGCAATTGAGCGCTCCGATCATCGGCTCATCCTCCGAAACCTGAACCGTTTCAGACACTATATAAAGTTTTTGGTCAATAAGATATTCACTCTTCGGCAAAGTACGATTTGGCCTTCATTTCTTCCAGGTCTGAAGCTGATGGCGTAAATATTCCCGATCTAATTTTGTCCTTCCACCAGTCACTGCATCATAATCGTCTAGCTACCGCTCCTCTGGCAGACCATTCTGATGGAGACGGGCATCTAGGCGTTATCGTTGCAGTTTCCTTTTTTGAGACCTCGTGGAAGGTCTTGACTTCTGTTCCTTTTGGTTCACAACCCAATTCCCATTCTCTGGAGCCTTCAGGGTAAGGCGTGTCTGATGCAGTGTGATTTCCATCTGATCCACTGAGGTCACTTGCCAGACCTTTCCACCATTCTCAAAGCATACTCTCGCAACCATGTTGGTCGGGGAGAGTCTATCCCGTACCGAGCTCATTCTCAGAGGTTTAATCAATTTTCCGAGTCTTTCAAACACCGGTTTTCAAGGCCCATCTTCCTATTATCTTTTTTAGATTCTAATGTTGATCTTTCAGATCTTTTCATGCATACTCCATGTTTATTGGTTCGAGAAACAACTCAGTATCGACCTTCATATCAGGCTTCTCGGCCAGCTGGAGGCAACCTTCTTTGATAGTCTTTTGCATTGCATTCTTGAGCGCAATACAATTTTTGACCTGGTGTCCATATAATTGGTCTCATTTTCAGTATAATTTTCCATTCAGCACCTCATCCGTCGGAATTTTGTCTTTCCTTCAGACAAAGCTGGTTATCCCTCAGCATATACTCAAAAATCCGTTCCATCTTAACGACATCAAAAGAGAATGACACCTTCATATTCATCTGCTTTAACCAAGGCGGCTTAAGAGCTAGGCAAGTGTAAGCCTTCCCATGGGAGATCTCAACCGGGAAGGTCTCATCTGATTCCTCATTAGCTTCGGAAGCTTATTCCTATGCATAAATATGATGCATTCCGCTTTGAAACTTCTTATTCCAGGCTGCTCGAGCGCCCTTCAAGAGCTATTTAGCTTTCACGGCTTTGGATGTATGTGATACCTCCGGAGTAAGGCCATTGTTTGGCCAATATCGTGCATGGATGAACCGGTATTAGGCCATCCAAAGTTTATTATAGGTTAAATAGATTGAATATACTACTCATGTCAACAATATGCACATTCCTTTTTGGAAGTGCTACTGAAAAAACTCTAGAGTTAAGTGCGTTTGTCCTAGAGTAATTTGAGGATAGGTGACCCCCTGGGAAGTCTCTCAGGGTGCGCGTGAGAGAGGACATAAGCGCACTGGAAGGACTCCTGTTGACCTGTAAGGCCAGTCTGCAATCCCGACATGCTTGGCTTTGCGTAATTTGCGGGCCGGGGTGTCACAGTTGGTATCAAAGCCGACCTACAATAGCCTGCAGTCGTTGACCGGACTGGTGACGGGTCTAGAAGTTGATAATCTTTGGGGTGCAACATGGACGTTACATTCTAAAGTGGAGGAGAATGTGATACGCCGGAGTTGGGTCGTTGCTTGGCCAACTCCCGTGCGAGGATGGGCCGGTATTAGGCCATCCAAAGTTGATTAGAGGTTAAATGGATTGAATAGACTACCCATGTCAACAATGTGTATAGTCTTTTTTGGAAGCTCTATTGAAAGAACTCTAGAGTTAAGCGTGTTTGTCTTATAGTAATTTGAGGATGGGTAACCCCCTGGAAAGTCTCTCAAGGTGCGTGTGAGTGAGGATAAAAACGCGTTGGAAAGACTCGTGTTGACCTATAAGGCCAGTTTGCAATCCCAACATGCCTGGCTTTGCGGGGTAGGGGGTCATAATGTCAATTTTCTGAAATCATGGTACTTCTCGAGAGCCAATTTTTTTACGCAGCTAATGCGTCATCTGTCTATTACCATGTTTACCACTTGGTTCTCCAGTATGCGAACTTGACACCTACTTTATGACCTTCTGAAGCACTCTAGAAATTGCTCAATTAACTCCTCGTTATCCTGACGCAGATTGGTTAGGTATGATATGGTCATCTCTGGAATGGAGTTGTAGAAACGTTCATAGAAAGCCATTTTCAGACCTGCCCATGTATCGAAGGAATTCAGGGGCAGTGAAACATACCATATGAAGGCTGGGCTAGTCAAATACAAGGAGAACAACGGGAGTTTGTTCAAGTCATTATTCTTGAACTTTGTTCCACACTGAGCTGTCAATCGACTAAAATATTCTATCGTCGAGCGGGAGTCCTCTCCTAAAAATAATAAAAACTCTAGGACCCTAGCATTCCGGGGTAATGGGTGATCCAAGACAATATAGTCCGGGGAGGGTCTTTGATAGTGGGACCTTGCCGATAGTCAGATAGGATCACTATAAATCCTACAGATTGATGCCGGCTCCAGGAAGGCTTGAGGAGCAAGCCCGCGATGTGGAAAACGAACTCGATGTCTTATGCGACTTCTCTAAAGTCTAGTACTTGTTGCGGTGGCCTATTTATGAGGTTCGACATCATTATTTGGATAGGAGTCTGTGACCTTATTGTAACCTAGAGGGACGAAATGATGTGTTGAATGTTCCAAAAGTTATTCCAAACCCATCGTCGTGTGAAACGATTTCAGGCGTGGAGAGAATTGACAATATATCTGTACCAGACATACACGAACAAATTTTGAACCGGGCCTGAAAACCTAGGCCCAAGCACGACTCAATTTGAAATCGGGATGTGCTGGACCGGCTCGGTCTACCAGGTTTTATATATTTTTTATTTTTAATTTTAAAATAATTTAATAAAATTTATATGTTAATGGTGGAAATTTTTAAAATAAATAAATTCGAATCTTCAAATCCAAAACAATTTCTTTTATAAAAATAAATAATAAAAATTGCCATATCCATGTAAACTAAATATGTTACTATATTTATATACGAATATTGAAAATAATAGAATTTTAATATAAAAATAAAATATATAAAGTATAAAGAAATTATATTATTAAAAAATTATTAAAAATTAATAATAAATTAATTATTCTTTATTATTTATTAAAATAAAAATAATAAATCTGCCAGAAATAAGATTATTTATTATGAATATGTAGATCTCCGTCCATCATGCGAAATTGGTCTACTTTTCTTTTTTTTAACTGACCTACCAAATTGATCATATTTTCTAATATATCAATAATTAACAAATAATAATTTAAATTACATACATAACTATATTATATTAAATAATTAATATTTTTTTTATTTAGAGTTTATTTGGTCATACATTTGAAAGTTGAATTTGAATTTTGGAATAATAAAATTTTATATTTTCATATGATATGAATAAGTATTAATGCGATATTTTTATGTAGTAAATTATTTTTTAATATAATATAAAAATAAAAATGTACTCCATCCTTTCCGGCATTATAATGTATATTTACTTTTGGTGCGATATAATCATAACTGTAAAGAGTAGTTAAAAATAGCTTAAAGATATTATTTTTATTTTTTGGTGTAAAAGTAACGATGTGATAGTAAAATAGAGGTTTTTGAAACAAGAAATAGAATCCATAGTTATTAAAAAAAGAAATGCATAAAAGAAATACATACGTTAATCGGGACAGATGAAAATAGAAAGATATATACATTTAGGCGAGTCAAAGATATAATTGTTTGTATTTTTAATTTGAGATATTTTTTACATTAGCTATTAGAAGTATCTTGACAATATAAAAAATATTTTTTTATTAAATTATTAAATTTTGATAACCTTGTAGAATATATAAATTATATTGATGTGTATATATTTGATATATTTTTTTTCAATAATATTAATTATAAAGTATGTCAAATATTTTTTATGAAGGTGTTTGATTTAATATTTTGTATTAGAATTTATATTTTATTTTTTTCAGGAAAAAAAAAAAAGCTTGCATACTTTTTAGTGTTTAGAATTTTTTTTTTTATTATTATTTGTTATTGAGAATTGTAAAAATATTATTAAAATATTTAATTATATTATTTTGTAAGAAAAAATAATGTATTACTCCCTAGTCGGGTAAATTTGACCCAATTCTTATAATATTATTAAAAACTGTGATTAAGATTTTGTGAAAATAAAAAAATTCATAACTCATCTATCTTATTTATTACTATGAATAATTAAATTCAATTTTAAGTTTTATTTTTTTTTATTTAGTTTTAGAATACTTGTATATAAAATATTATTAAAATTAAAAATTTTAGAGTCACATTATGTTTTATTGTTTAATTATATTTAAATTTATAAAATTAAATTTTTTTTACATTAATACTATTTTACCGATGATACAATAATTTAAAAAAATAAAATATTCAGCATAAAAAAATTATTTTATTTTTATTTTAATATATCACGAAATAAAAAATAATTAAAACAACAATACATTATCAATATTATATAAATTAATCAAACTAATTAACTATCTAATTTTTCCTCAGTCCGCCTCTAACGAACACATTTACATTTTGCATTATTTTGCTTAACATTGAAAATATAATTATATTTGTATAATTTTTTTTTACAAATGTCATTCTCTTAGTATTATAAAACACTGAAAGTATTTTTGCAATTTTTTTTTTAAATTTGTACTATATTTTTATATAGTAATTAATATTCAAATATCAACGTACAAAAATAAATGAAACACTTAAAATCAAACGAAGGTAGTACAATATTTCTTAAATTTTGTGAAAAAAAAAAAAAAAACTTAGACCAATTTCATGAAAAGTAATACTCCCACCATCCGCTTACAAAGTTTACATGTTTTTATTTTGTGAAGTCCAATTACAAAGTTTACATTCATTGAATACCTAATTTTTTTCCACAAATATTCTTACTTTACATCTCATTATTACTTTTACATAAAAAAGTAAGGGCAAAAATATCATTACACTACTTTTAACTACTCACTATAATTAAAATACTATTATTTTTTAAACATCATGCCAAAAGTAAATGTAATATTTGTAAATGGATGGATGAAGTATAATATAGATCGACGCATAAAGCCAATGTTAGTTGTAGGGCATTAATGAGCATAGATGTGGAGCCCATACCTATACTATATATATGTATATATGTATTCAATGCTAATCCATTTATTCAAATAATTCAAATAAATACGACAGGCCTTATTTACTTACTTTTAATAGTTTAGTTAAATGATAAAAAATGATGTTCTATTTATATATACATCTTCTAAAAATTGTAAGTTTTTAAAAAACTATTACTAATATTTATGATTTTTTATAGAACATCTAGTAAAATATTTTACTATCTCTTTTTCGCAAAAAGAGTAATATGCACGAGTTTTTAGGTGGGCAGTACTAAGTAGGATAATTTAGAAATTAAGTGATGTGATGGAGAGATAAATATATATTTTATTTTTTTATTTGGATAGGGATAAAGTGTGGGATAGAGATTAACTATAATTAATTATTTTTTATTTGGAAATATTGTAAAGTGTTTGGGACATACCAAAAAAGAAATATTGTAGAATGTTTGGGACGCAGTGAATAGTATTTTTTTTTAAAAGGATAAAAATAAAAATGATATCCTTCTTATACGATCTAGGGACAATTATTTTAAATTTTTTAGGAACTTTAAAGCATCACATACGGGACCTTTAATCGTTGTTTGTAAACACACACCAACGATTTATTTCATTAAAATAACTCGACCTTTAAGATAGTGGCTTACCCTTCCACCAATTATTATCACTAATAATAATAATAATAATAATATTGTATAGGAGGATATCATTTGTTTTAACTTTTTCAATATATATTAAAATGAACGTAGTAATTGGGTAAAGTTTGCTTTCAATTTAATATTCCTTCCGTCTCAAATACTTTGCAATATTTCATTTTTTGTTAGTTCCAAATTCACTGTAATATTTTCAAATTTAGAAATAATTAATAATATTTTTATACATATATTAATATACATTTCACTTTATCCCATCACATCACTCAAATAAAAAAAAATAAATAATCATTTCTTTTTTCAATCACATCACTTAATATCCAAATTATTTCAAATTACCATACTTAATACTCCTCACTTAAATTTCTGTGTCAAACATAAATGTTACACGATGTTTGGGAGGGAGGGAACATTGATTAATTCCTATTGAATCAATAATTTCAATCGCTAAAAGAAGATAATAAATTAATACTCAATAATTGATTAGTAGATTTTACTCACTTCTTCCAACTATATATCACTCTTTTAATTTTTATTTTTTTTCTATTTCATAATAAACAATCAATTTTTATTTTTAATAAATTTATTCATTTTAAATATATTTAAAAATATATATAAATTTATTTAATTAAATTCTCAACCAATTACACGTAGATCTATTTATAATTCTTTTATTTTTATTTTTATTCAATAAACAAATATTTTTTTTTATATTTAGAATTTTTTATTTTTTACAAAATTAGTTTAAGTTAATTATGAATAGATATTTATTTATTTATTTTATAGCATAAAATTTTATTATTTATAAAATGATATTCATATTATATATTGTTATTAAGATATAATGTTATATATAAATCATATTCTAAATCTTTTAGAAATAAATCATCTTTAACGGTAATATATAACCAATGCTTTAGAATGTTTTTTGTGGATGAGTTTTGAGAAATTTGACTTAGGTTTGGATTATATTTAAGTGAGTTTGGATTTTGGTGTTCTTTGAGGATTGTAGTTTTGGTTTGAGTTATAGAATTTTGATGAATATTGATTCGATATATAATAATTGTATTTCTATAAAAATATAATATAATAATTATTATTATTTTTTTTTTAGTAAAAAAAATTGAAAAAAAAAATTGAATTTTATTATTTTGAATTTGTCTTTTAAAATTATCGTAGTAATTCAAAAATCGATTAACCGGTTTCAAAATCAATTAAACAACACCTTCAAAGAAGAAGTTGTTGCCCGAAAACTGTGCAGGTGCTATGCCTAGGAATGGGAATAGGCCGGGCCGCCTGTCAAGTGCCTACGCCTTTTTATTTAAATAGAATAGGCTTAGGCTTAAAAAAAAAATAAAATTAATTAACAGACCAACCTACTTAATATTATTATTTTTTTATAAAAATACTTTTTTATAATTATATATTAAAGATAACTTTCTATCTAATAATAATATTTATCAAATAATTTTAATTATAAATTTATTATAAAAAATAGAATTTTTTAACTTTTGTATATATTAAATAATTGTTTATACTTTATTTATTTTTTATTTCTAACTAAATTTGCAGATAAATAAATAAATAAAAATGTTATATAGTTTTTTAAATAGGCTTGTAGGTCAAGTCAGACTTTTAAAAAGGCCAGGCTCGGATTTAAAAAAAAAAATTCAGACCTAGAGGCCAGGTTTAAACCAAATATTTTTAAAACAGGTCTCGCCTGACCTATTTTCATCCCTAGCTATGCCCATCTGGGCCTTCTTTGATTTTCCCTTAGTTAACGAGAGTATAAAAACTTAAATAATAAAAATTTAAATATTAAAATAGATTTCAATTTATTTACTATTCTTACAAAAAATAATTATTTATTTTCTTAAAATATTACATCTAAACCATCATGCGATATAATATAAATATGTATTGGACGCAATTTTATTTTTTAATAAAAATACATATTTAGTATTCTCTGTCCTAAAATAATAGTTTCATATTTCAATTTTTGTCGGTCCCAAAATAATAGTCTAATTTTTATTTTTGGCAACTAATTCTCCACATTTTTTACAAAATTATCCTCACTTTTTAATAATAATTACCAAAAATAAGAGTATTTTAGAGTATCTCTATTGTTTTTGGACGGATGAAGTATAATATTTAAATAAAATATATGTATCGGATATGATACATGTTTGTCTGGTTTTAATTTGAGTTTAGGATTTTAACTTGAATTTTAGTTCAAATATTATTTTAATATCATATTTGGGAAAAAAAAATATATTTTTATTGAAAATTATACCGACTTAATAATATTAATAGATTTGAAATTGTAACTATACATATTTTTAACAAATAATACTAAAACTTTCAGATATATATATATAAACCGAACCCAAAATTGATCACTCGTATGATACGAACATATTTTAATAAAAATAATTGTCACATTGGAAAAATATATCTTACATATGTTATTTTTTCGTAATTTTCATCCTCTAGTCACGCGTCGGATACAATCGTTGTGACACGTATTCTGCCGATGTCGGTGCGAGTAAGATTGTGCTATGGAGGATGAAAATTATGAAAAAGTAATACCTGTAGAATATATTTTTTCACAGTGATAATTAAAAAACAAAAATAATAATTAGTCATAGGGATATTTATTGCAATTTTTTTTAAAAAAAATAATAAATATTTTCTGTGTCCTTCAAATTTATACTCCAGCCATTCCATTTTAAATGATATAGTTGATTAGAGTAATTGGTTTTATTGGAAACTTGTGGAGTAATCAAATCTCATATATATACATATGGGAGCAACACCTTTTTTTTCTTAAGTGATAGACACATGGGTCTATTAAATGCTATACCTCAAGGGTTTGTAGGATGCAATCACACAATTTTTTATTATTTTTTATGGATTATATTATTTAAAAGTTAGCGCGGTTGAAATATATTACCTATTAGACTAAATGACTATTAGTGAATTTTATGACTTGACACAATCGATTTGGGTATCCTAACAATGTTATGGTCACGCGAATTATTGAAAATCCAAATGATTATTCATTAAATATATATATATATATATTGAGTCTGAATTAATTCACTTGTGCTGCCTATTCCGAATGAAAGTCAATAATTAAACATCTTCAACAAAAGTTGGAATTGGATCTCTAGCTTTCTTAGAATCCATTTAGGGTGACATTTTTTAAGACATAGATCCGCAGTGTAAATTTTTTTAAATACTTTATGATACTAAATGATGTGTCTATGCGATGGTCTATTATCTATTCATAATCTAGCTTTTGTTAGACTACTTGCATAATAATTAAATGGAGAGTTGTATTAAAATCCATGTTAGAGAAACTCAATTGTAATTCCATCCCTATTAGAAATCAATTAGACTGCAGTCCCTACTTTATGAATTAGATTTAATATATCTTCTCAATTTGTATTTCTCTCCTAATCACCGTTGTATACGCAAAAAGGTACTCGAAATAAATTGATCAATACTTCTAATGTCGTAATGTATACCTACATTACTTTCCGCTCTACCCCCATTATAATCTTATATGTTCCTAGTTAAATATCGCGTACCTTTTTTTGTGAATTAAAAAAATAGTAAAAAAAGACAGTTACCCACGATTTAACAGGAGTTGAGGAAAAAAAAATCTCCCATAACTCCCCTCACCCCGATTTCATAGCACTTTTTATTCATAACATAGTTGTAAAATTATTGAGTTTATTCAAAATATACAAGAATTAATGTTTTTTTTGAAAATAATATAAATTTACACTCAAACTTAATTATTTTGCATTGAACCATTTGTTAGATCAACTGAAATTGAATTTTTATTACAGAAAACATCATCCGTTTAAGAAAACTAAAATATATTCATTGATGAAATAAAATTCAAATACATTGATATGAAACTAAAATAATTTATTATAATATTAAAAGAGCAAAATAAACACAAGCATTTAAAAATTATCATATTTTATAAAAAAATCAAAAGAATTGGTAATTGTTAAAACAAAATGATACTTATATGTTAATGAAATAGATATGTTGAAAATTAAAGCAGTATTTCTTTTGTAATTTTTTTTTGTTTTTAACAACGTAGGAATTCGTAAAAAAAGTGTAGTATAAATTAAGAAAAAATTACAAAAATATTTTTATTAGTGTCTTATAATAGTAATAAAATGACATTTGTATAAAAAATTATACAAATATAAGAATGTATATAATATTAAATACAATGACGCAAAAAGGTAAATATGACCCTTAAAATCGAACGAAGGAATTATTATATTAACATTGTAATTTCTATTTTCGTTGATTGCCTCGTGCATAGCACCTCTGTCAAACCCTATCTCTATCCCCAACCCCAACCATTTCTACACTGCTCCTTCCCCAACTTCCTCCCCTTCTTCTTTATTTCTTTTGTCCACCCCCGCACCATGCAGTGATAGAACTAGCTTTTGAATTTTAAGTTGTCAAATTTGTTATGTTATTTTTATGTTTATTGTTTTCTATTTAATTTTAGTTTTAACATATTTTGAACCGTTAATATTTTTTATTTTATTTGAATCGGTGGTTAAATTATTTATATGTAAAAAAAATTAGAAAAATCTACTCATCAATTCACTATAATTAATTCAACGACACTTTATTTTTTTCTTATTTCATTTGACATTATAGTGAAATTACGAAAATAAATAAATAAATAGAAATAAGAAAAAAATATATATATATATATGGCTGTAGTAGCATTTTGAATAAAAATTTATATTTATTTATGTAAAATATTTATAATTAAAATGATTATATAATATTATAAATTTAAAAATAACGAATTTAGGAATAAAATAGAGTAAATTATTTGAATTAGGTGGCAAAATTACATAAATAGAGTAGAAAAAAAACTTATTTTTACTTTAAAAAAACTGCATCCAATTTCCAAAAAAATTCAAACTTTCACACGAGAAATACAAACAAATTCAGTGTATTAACTTCTCACTCCATATAATAAATAAAAAAATTTGGTTGGATTAATATATCTATATATATCAACAATGGACTACATGGGCAAGCCCAATAAATTAAATTAAATTTTACAAAATTTAATTTTGAATTTGAATGTTAATTGACTCATTCATGTCAATTATTGGATAAATGAATTTTGTTGTGAAATTGTTAAATACGTGCATTACATCACTAGGGTGTAAATCAATTTTTTTTTTGGCAAAAAAAAAATAATAATAATCTCGTAGGATTTCCAAAAACCAAAATTTTTTTTCTCTGCAATCAAATATAACTTTTTGTTTTCTTGATTCGGTTCGCGAATCTGTAATTACGTTAAATTCTTTCTATCATGGGAGCGATCGGTGGCGACCGAATTCGCTTCAAAGAAATTGCATCTATGCGATGCTCGGATTTGATTTATACTTAATATTCGATTTCAGTATTATCTTATCTGTAACTTTGATTTTGTCATATCTCAAATTCGTCGTACAGGTACAACGGTAGTTCCGTAGTTCCCCTACACCCTTACTGAGGTCTCCGTCCAGAGTCTCACATAAATTGTTCAATTTTTTTATTTTATTTTTTTAAAATTTTTTTCTGTTCTGCATAATTTATTTATCTTTTAAAAAAATATAATTACATATTTTAATTATATTTTAAAATTCATAATTTATAATTTATTTTAATCTATGTTTTATTAATATATTTTTAATTATTTAATAATTATAATTTATCTGACAATTTATTGATGACTGAGAAAATAATAATTATTTTTATATTATTATTATCACTATTATTATTATTATTATTATTATTATTATTTAATTTTCTTCTTTTCAATTCTCTTTTCTTTCTCCTCCTTAATTCTCCCTTAGCTTACACCAATGGTAGAAAATAGGAGTTTATTCTGACATTTTTTTTTGATATATTTTCTCATATTATCTATTTATTGTTTTTTCTTCTTCCGCCCAGATCCTTCTCGGTTGTATGCTTTCGCCGTCTATGTCTACGTCTCAATTCACCGGTCAGAACATTTTTCCAGGTTGAAAAAATAATGGCATAAAACAACTCAAAATGCTATATTAAAAATAAAAAAATAAAAATAATTTGGGCAAAATAAACATAGACAATATTTAATGGGTCGTAATGGGCCGAAAGGCCCACCTACTTCATGCCCTACTGTCAAACCTTCAATAACCAATACATGTGGTCTGTCTGTCTATGAAGTGATATGCGGAGCGGATGGATTCAGTTCCCGGCTCTGAAACGATTCCTCCCCTGGCTCCGCCGAAGGCCACGGCGAGTCCCGCGGAGAAGACGTGGGGCAGAAGAGTCTCAGAAGAGGTCATTTCAGTCTATAATTCTCTTCCGAAGAAGGGGAAGCCTCAGGGAAGAGAAGTCACCGTTTTAGCCGCTTTTCTGCTCTCCAATCCGTCTCAAGGTTAGTAGCATTATTCGCTGCAGTGGGAACTGAAACTATACGGTATTGTTGATTCTGATCGTGGAATTTATGTTAAGAATTACAAGTGGTGGCTTTGGGGACGGGCACGAAATGCATTGGGCACACTCGGCGGAGTTTGAGAGGCGACGTTGTTAATGATTCACATGCTGAAGTTATAGCCAGAAGATCTCTTATCAGGTTGAGACCTCATTTTCTGAAAATAATGTTTTCTTTATTTTGTTTGTGTGTGTGTGTGTGGAAATTAAGTGGTAAATGCTGTTCTTCGAAGTCTTCCTGAAGGAAACATCTGTTCATTCATGGAGGTGACGTTAGTCATTTGCTACTCACTTGATGACCATTAATCAATATTATCTTAGTAAAAGTTAGTATTAAATTTCACAGGTATTTGTACAAACAGATTGAAATCATCACAAATAAGTTTAGAAAGCTCAACCATACTAATGGAAACTTGAAGTTGAGAATTGATGACGAGAGCATCTCGGCTTTCTCTTTTAAATCAGAGCAACTCAATCAAGGAAAACTCAAATTGAAACCAAATTGGCAGCTGCACCTATATGTTTCACAATTGCCATGTAGGTAGATGTGCTGCACTTGGTCATTTGTGCCGTATGATCTACCCTAATTACTCAAATATTATGATTAATTTGTATTTTTAGGTGGAGGTGCATCTCTCAATTCTCAGATGTTTACATCTCTCAGCAACAGTTCTTCAGAAAAAAGTAATATAGAAAACTTCACTCAAGAATGCTCTGCAAGGCAAGATGGTAATTCTGGTCATTTTCACTAATCTGTGTTTTGACTAATTATCTATAATAGATTGCCTTTGCATTAAAATATGGTTCTCTTCTGAATGAATATATTGATAAAATCAAGGTTTCACCTCCAGTTTCTTCTTCTGAAGTTACTGGCTCAGTTCATAGGAAGCCTGGTCGAGGAGATACTACTCTGTCTGTGAGCTGCTCTGACAAGATTGCTCGCTGGAATGTTGTTGGAGTTCAAGGTTCACATCTGGCTATTCTAATTTATCTTGTGTCGTTTTATCAGTGAAATTTAGGGTATTTCATGCCTTGAATGCTTCTTACTGTTATAGACATCTCAATTGCTGTGCTGTGTCTGATGCATGGCAATTCTTTCCTAGCAATTGACTGAATATGGCAAGTGATAATCTTTAACTGGTTTATGAGATCTGAAGATATTGTGAGAAAAGGCCTGTTTGAAGGTTCTATAGGGCAATATAGGTTGAAATTTGGCTTAATGTGGTAGTTTGGTAAATTATATCCTGTCCTGCTATATTTACCCCCTTGATGAAAAAAAGCACTGTCAGTCTTTGGAGATACACCTTCCAGATGATTACTTTCTGTTGAAATTAAAATTGTAACGCAGCAGTTTTACATTGGAATTTGCCCTTATAGGAAAAACATTGGAATATCAAAGAAGTGCTGATAATTGCATTTATATTGAAATCATTGGTAAGATTTGTTTTGACTGGACATTTTCTTTGGCTCAGGAGCACTACTCTCCTGCTTCCTGGAACCAGTTTATATATCCTCTGTAACAGTGGGTATATCGCAATTCGATTCTGGAAACTTTGCAACTAACCAACTTAGAAGATCTTTACATGAACGGGTTCTTCCCTTGGCTGACCATTTAATTGAACCCTTTCGAGTGAATAAGGTTGTGACGGAATGTCCACATGCCTGTAGCATAGAATTTTTGAAGTATCTCATAAAATTTTATTGTCTCTTTGATTGACAGCCACTCTTCTTTGTAGCTCCAACGCCGCCTAAGGAATTCCAACATTGTGAGACAACTCTTGAAACCTTAACTTGCGGGTGAGCACTATATTCAATGCAGTAAAATTGCTTTCTCATAGTTTTCTCTGGGTTTGTAATCTCATGTATGTGTAGGTATTCAATATGCTGGAATACTTCTGGTTTGCATGAAGTTATTCTTGGAACAACTGGTAGAAAACAGGGAACCTCTGCAAAAGGTGCACTATCCCCGTCTACAGAGTCTTCTTTATGCAAGTAAGTGTAAAATATTACTATCAATCTATTAGAGTTAGAATTTCCTGTTCCCTGTATATATTGTTGAATTCTACATTGTCATATTGTGGGTAAGGTAATGCTCTCGGTTAGCCAACAAAGAGTGAAATCCAAATATATATTTGGACTTGATACTTTGAATTGGGAAATAAAAAATCTCCTAAATTCGAATAAAAGAGCACTATAGAGTTTAAAAACAAGTGACGTAAATGGTGATCCTCAAGACAATTTATGTTTGGTTTGAGGATAATGGAGAAGGGAGGGGAGGGGAGGAAAAAAATTACAATGACCTCGTTTGGTTCTTTTTTTTCTAAAGGATCTGTTTGGTTCAAATGAGGGAAGGGGAGGGAAGGGATTTTAATGGAAGGGTGGGGAGGCAAAGGATAAGAGAATATTAAAATTGTAATAGTGTGTTTGATTCATATGGAGAAGAGATGAGGGAAAATAGTATTTTTGGTAGCTATTTAAAGGCACACATTGGCTATGGAGGTTGCAACTTCTTGTTATTATTTGCAACCGTCATAAGACTTTTGTGGAGAAAGGTAAGTTTGTATTCAAAATAACTATCTATTTATGATGGTGGGAACCGCTTCAAAAAACTTGAGTGCAAACAACCAACGCTTTGATAAAGATGTGGCAGTTTGGAGACAAAGGAAAAAACTGCCCCGATGGGTCATGTTATAGAATCATCGGATCTGATTGCACAGGTAGAATGATGATATGAAAAATGAGTTATTGTGAGATCCATTTCACGTCAGATTCATTTTCAGTATCACCGAATCAAATTGTTTGACTACAGCGCCCAACTAATTGTGCAAGAGATTGTTAGGTATGCGATGACGTCTTATCTATTCAATATGCCAGTGACTGAAAAACATGTTGGTATTTACATTCTTTAATTAGCATTTCTTCAAATGCTTCAATATTCATTGCCAACCTTGTGCTATCCCTGAAATCTCGATCTGTCTTTTTCGTCTTCTTAACTCTCAAATCAAATTTGTGTTTCTTATATCTTCTTCCAATGTTGTACCAACAAGACGAATGGGAAGTTATTCCACTGTTAGAGCCAACCCCCAAAAGTATCCATATAGTACATCATTTTTTCTTATCCGTAGATGAAGCGGTAGAATTGGTAAACCTAAGTTTAGCTGTCTATGATCCTGATTCCTAACCCAAAAATAACAAAGATAGAATGAAGAATACCCTTCATTCGAGTATCAGGGTTGGCATGTTATAATGCACCAAGTTTTTAGAGATCAATGGCGAGTTTAAGTCATTGATCAAACCATTTAGCTTTTGACTCAGATTTTCTCTCCCGCAGCCGTTAATGGCGATGGCTGCATTTTTGCAACGTGGCGACAGACACATTTTTATTCTTACATTCCGATGACCCCCACATTTTTAGTCGTAGTTTTCAGTGCATCACTACATGTGGTTGGTGGAGATCCAATCATTGGCACCTTACCCTCTGAAAAACACCCGTAGAAAACTGCTTGGATGCAGTTTGTGTTGAGCACTTTTGGTACTCCTAGTTCAGCTCCAACAACAAATGAGCACGTCATTTTTCTTTTATTTTGGCTGAACAAGTATATGATTTGTTTAAGTAGAAAGTTCATTTCTTTTGTTTCTATTGATTTAACAGCCCACATTGCTTCTAAACGGGTACGCATCAAGTAAGGTCTAATATTGCATCGAGGCCACCTTTTTTTTTTTTTTTTTTAAATGACGTGGGAACCTACAACCGCTACCCGAAAGTGTGCACTGAGTAAACCCTTGGCCGAACCTAATACTCTGCAAACTAGGTCCGACAGGCAAGTCATACTAAGCGAACCATATGTGGCAGGTGACCTGAGGCATCGAGGGTTTGAACCCATGACCTTACGGTCACACGTCCAATCCCCACACCACCAGGCCATTTTGATTCCTGGGGCTGTGGTTTCAAGTATATTTTCCCAATGCTTTTTTGGCCTTCCTATTCCTTTAGTAGTTGAACCTAGATCATTACACTTCTCCTATTCCATCAGAGCCACTCTGTTTGATTCCTGTCCCGATTCAAGGTTCTTTATGTGTATAAATTACATTTTTTCCCCCCTTTATCCCTTTTAGTTTAACATTCTTCTCTTATCCTTCTAAAAATCTCCTTTATCTGAAATATTCAAGATTGTGGGATTCAATTTTAAAACCCAGGAAAAAGGTAGAATACAACAGGAATATATATTATGTTTGAGTTATACATGCCACATTTGGTGGTGCATTAATTTGGCTGTTGTCAAGGCCTCCCACGAGCCATTCCAAAGTTCCACTGTCTAATTCGAGACCCAAATGATCTTTTAGATTCTCTGGGGTAACTGGCGCATCGAACATATAAAACGTCATCGCATGCCTAACAAGCTTTTGTGCAATGTGTTAGAATTAATTACTTCATTCTAAAGATGAAGCTTTGGAAGTCTTTAAAATTTTTTTTGTTATACGGAAAGTAAATTAAGATCGTAAGATTTTATAGTGGTGGTGGGTAATATGGTAGATACACGGAAAATGAACAAGGTGTTGGTCCATTTGCGAATTTTATTCAAGAAAATTGGATTGTTGTCCAATACACTATGCCTGGTTCTCCAAAGTAGAATGATGTTCCAGAACAAAAAAAAATGTAAGATTTCCTCCAATCTTGTGGATCAAAGCACTAAAGACGGCTGCATATATATTAAACCGGATACCAACCAAGGTTGTCAAAGACAAATTTTGAATTATTCAAGGGTTGAAAGCCGAATATGTTACATATACATGTTTGGGGATGTCCATTTGAAGTGGTAATTTATAATGCATAAGAAAAATAAACTAGATTTAGGACTATTAGTGGGTATTTCATTAGAAATGTTGAAAATTCCAAAGGATATAGGTTCTATTGTTCATCACATAGAACGAGAAATGTCAAATTTCTCAAGAATGACTTGAGCACTGGGATTGATGATTTTCAAGATACTAATTCTGAAAGGGATCACTATAAGGCTCAACCCATTGAATCAGTGATAGGTTGGTTATCATCCATGCACCCTAAGTTCCAACAAGTGTTACAATCAACTAATGAAGTTCCCTAAGTTGTTGAAAATGATCATGTCGATCAAGTTAGGAAAGAACATCAAGATAATGTTGCACAATTTGCTAGTGACTCGGTTGGACAACAAGTCCTTCAATATGATAATGAAACATCGAGAGGATCTACAAGAGTCAGAAGGACAATAATTTCTAGTGATTTTATGGTGTGTATCTGCAAGAATCGAACTACAATATAGAAATTGCAAATGATCTTGAAACATTTTCACAAGCCATGAATTCTAAAAAATCTAATTTATGGCTAATGCTTTGAAAGATGATGATTTCTAAGGGGCATCAAACAAAGTTTGCAATCTCATTGAATTGCTTGAAGATGTAAAAGTTATCGAATGTAAATAGGTCTTCAAAACCAAAATATACTCTAACGGAAACATTGAGAGACATAAAGCTAGAGTTGCCAAATGATTCACTCAAAGGAAAAGAACCAATTACACCGAAACATATTCTTGAAATCTAAGAAAAATTCCTTTTATGTGATCATGGCATTAGTAGCTCAATTGGATTTTGAGTTGCATCAAATGGATATAAAAATATATTTCTTAAATGGTGACCTAGAGGAAAGGTTTACATGAAACAATTTGAAGGGTGCACCTCTTGTGATACAGAAAACTTAATTTGTAAGTTTAATAAATTTATATATGGATTGAAGCAAGCTTTCCGCCAATGGTATTTGAAATTTTATGATGTGAACACTTTATTCGGTTTTTAAAAAATGTCACGGAACACTGTATCTACCAAAAGGCTAGTGGAATTGTATTTGTGTCGTTATGCTATATGTGGATGATATTATGCTTGCAACTAATGATAAATGTATTTTATATGAGGTGAAACATTTTCGTTCAAAGAATTTTGATATGAAAGATACGAGAGAAGCATCTTAATTCTTATATCATTGGCATTAAGATCTATAGAAATAGAAATCGAGGCATTTTAGGTTTGTCTCAAGAAGTCTATATCAACAAAGTTGTAGAAAAATTTAACATAAAAGTTTGTACACCGAGTGTAGGGTTTTAGGGTAATAGACTCAATTTGAGTCAATACCCGAAAAATGATTTGAAATGGTACATATAAGAAATATTTCTTATGCTTTGCAATTAGAAGTCTTATGCATGCTCACGTTTGCACTAGGCCTGACATACATATGCTAATGGAGTATAATGGAGTATTAAGGAGGTATCAAAATAATCTAGGTTTTGACTAGCAAAGAAAGTGAGAGAGGCCTTCAAGGTACAAAAGACTTCATGCTCATGTATAGACAAATTGGTGTTTCAGAAGTGATAGGCTACTCCGATTCAAAAGAGCTATTATTCTTTTTTTATTTTTTTTTTATTATTATTTTTTTTTTTACGTGAAAATCCGCAGCTGCTATTCTTTGAGTGCGCTCTAGTTAAACCCCGACCAAATCTAATAGCTTGCAGACTAAGCCCGGCAAGGAAAGTCACAATAGGTGAACCATGTGTGGCAAGCAGGACTTGGAGGCACTAGTGGTTTGAATCTATGACCTCACAGTCACAAGCTCACCACCACACTATCCAGTCATCCCTTACGGACTTGGTGGAGCTATTTTTTGGAGAAGTGTGAGGTAGTCTATCGTTGCCATTTCCACTATGGAGGCTAATTTTGTTTCCTGTTTTGAGGCCAACTTACATGGTGTATGGTTGAAAAGTTCTATATTCGGGTTTAGAGTCGGTGATTCTATTTTTAGGCTAATTAAGTTGTATTGTGACAACTCTGCTATAGTATTTATGGCAATAAAACTGGGAGTCGAAATAAGTATGTCACATCAAGTATTTAGCCAGAAGAAAGCGTGTTAAAGAAACTAAGGTGGTCATCGAACATATAAGTGCAAAGTTGATGATTGTTGATCATTTGACTAAAGGCATGCCGCTAAACAATTTCAAGGATCACGTAGCACGTATGGGACTAGATTCCATGATGTAATTTATTTTGTGTACATTTGCTATTGAAATTGTTGCTCAATTTGACTTTCTCTCGTATAATTGTGCACATATTTGTTTGTTCTTGAGAAAATTCATTTAATTTAACCATAAGGTGGCGGCATATTTTACGAAAAAAACCAGGCAGTTTTCTATTCAACTGAAGCGTCATATACAATTACATGTGCACACTTCTTACAAGAAATCCAACTCCAAATTCTCTTCATGATTGCCTTCCTACTTGCATCCCTTTTTGTAACCCCACATTTATTTATCCTTAGGAAGCGTCTACTGGAGTTATTTGTATCGTTAAAGCAAGATTGTTTGCCAGAGTGTTGCCTTAATCAGATCACTTACGGAGAACTCAAGGTATATTAAACATCTTGGTGACTCTATGTGACTTTACTGGTAACATTCATCAACATTTGAATTGTTGCATATTGTATTTTATATAGAGAAAATAATGCAGCTGTCGAATAACCATTATTGATATTCATGTTGATACACAAAATCTCAAATTTTGCCGTAACGGATTCTGTGTTATGCCATAAATTGAACAATGTCCCATCAAATATTTATTCTTCCTATCCCTTTTAGCATTTGGACGACATCATATTTCCCTCTGCCCCGCTGTTTACGAATTGTGCCTTTACAAAATTGGAAGTGTGAAGATTGCTAAATCATGGATTTCTTGCTAAAGTCAGACCTTTATTTTATTTATTTATTTATTTATTTTAGTGCCACAATTTACTCTTTGCTTTTTTATTTCTCTTCCTGGCTCTTGAATTTGATTGATGCTGACTGCATGCAACATTTTGTGTAACCTTGGTGTTGTAAGAAAATTAAGGCTTTTTAAGTTTTGAAGTTTTAAAAAAATTTGAATGTATTAAAGTTGCTTCTTTTTTTTTTTTTTTTTAATTACCTTTTATGAATAATGTAAAAGTGTCTCATGTAGACAGATTTTTGGGGGATATTTTTAATGGTAAAAGTTTTGGTAAGAATTATAGGGGTCTTTTTTTCATACCAGTCTTTTTGGTGAGATAGTGACCAAATGCTCGAATTTTCCAATCTGCTTCTAATTAATCCTCCATAATAATTAACATACATATATATATATATATTCATATATTTTTCCAAGTTTCAGGGATCTTGCGAAGAATACAATGCAGCTTTGAGGGCGTTTAAAGAAAGTGGGCATTTTAGAAACTGGCTGGCGAAACCCCACAATTTAGAGTTATTTTGGCGACATTGAGATCGTTAATTATATATATATATATATATATATATTAATTTTGTAATGACGTTCTTTCGTTTATAAATTTATTTTTTTCCGTTAATGATATTAGAGACAAAATTAGAGATAAATTTAATTTAGTTACATTAACTTTAGAAACGAAATTTCGTTATAAATATACTATTTTTTTGTAGTGCTTACTCGACTCGACCAAGTTGTTGTCATGTTAAAGTTATAATGAGTTCCTTGTGGTCGGTCTTAATTTTTCATGTTCGATTTCAGAGTTTTTATTATACAAAATTTATGATTTTCAATAAAAATATATTATTAATTTATATATATATATATAAAATATTACATGAGATTACTATTTAAACCAAAAAATTAAATTTAAAAACTCAAACAAATTAAACATTTTTCAATCGAAATTTTGTATTATATATATATATTTAAATTAAAATTTTATTATTTAAAATATTGGTGTAACACTCAAGCATATGCAAACAAACACGCTAACAAACCCCACCCTCACGTGTTCGACTCGTGTTGAAAACTTCCTTGGACTTGACAATAATCTTTCTTGCAGTTCCGGTTCTACTCCCACTTATTTATTTTTATGAATTTATTCAAATAGACACATGGAAAAGCATGGAGATGTGTGTTTCTTTAGTTTAGTTTTTCCAGATTTTAATGTTTGAACTATGTGGTTTCAATAAAAATATATATATATATATATTTTTTTTCTCATAAAACATTCAATAAAATATTATTTTAATATCAAACTCAAACTAATTTTTTTCAAACTCGATGAAAAGAAAACACCCTAAAATAAATTTATTAATTTATATATAAAGGACTAATTTATGGACATGAGTCACGAGTCTTGACCTCAACCCTCAAGAAATTTAGGGTTTATTTAAATGGGCAATTCCATTCCCATGCCAAAGCCAAACCAATAATTCCAAAATCCCCACCTATCACGCCTTTAATTTTTGCTGCTGCTTCTTCTTCTTCTTCCTCACAATTAATTAATTAATTATTTATTTATTCAATTCCTAAATTTGTAGCACTAATAATCTGTTATATTTCTCATCATTTATGACTGACTATTAGTGGACCTGATTTATGGTTGAGAGAAGATTCAAATGGTGGAGGATTTAATTAAATTAAATTAATTCATATCAATTAAGTTGCTTAATTGGAATAACAAAACAAATCTTAGACTACAATTTATATGGAAACATGTAAATATATATATATATTCTCAGTTCAAACCTCTTCTAATTGAATATATGTGGACCTTAATTAATTAATTATTTGAGTAACTGTAAGCTGTTATATATAGTATTCAGAATTATTCTTATTAATTACTCATTATATATATATATGTGTATATATATATTTATATTTGTTTATTATATAAAAAAAAATAATAAAAAAAAAACCCCATAATGCATTATTAATGTAATGTTGAGATTCAAAACTGAACAGTAATATTAAGTGGTATAAAAAGAAATAAATAAATAAATAATGAATGAATGAATTAAGGGTGTTGAGTAAAATAGTCAATAGCTTGTCCTAAACGTACAGAATTGGCATTAAACAAAGTGCAATAATAAGTCAAGAGTTCTTAACAAAGAAGAAGAAGAATTTGGTTTCTGCACCATACCCTTTTGGACAAGTGCTCTCTCATTGCATTTATTTATTTATTAATGCTAATTACTTTGCCTTATTAACTGCATATATAATCTCTATTTCTGTCTGTGTCTCTCCATAATTATATATATATATATTTGATTTTTCAATAAAATTGTTAAAAAGGGATTGAATTGAAGGGCATGGAGAAGAGGAGACAAAGATGAAGAAAGGTGCAAATTTATACAGAGAATCAAAGTGGTGGAATTGTTGCAAATTAATATCATCACCACCTTCTTCTTCATGTTTCGACAACAAACCCTCCAAAATTATTGCTCTCTTCATAACTTCCCTTCTCTTACTCACTGCTTGGATTCACTTTGTAAGTCTTCTTCTTCTTCTTCTTCTTCTCTATAGAGCTGTTAACGATCCGATCCGAGCCGAGCCAAATTTTAAGTGTTCGTTAATGTTTGCGAATAAGGCTCGTGTTCGTTCGTTAAGCTTTCGAGCTCGTTCGTATTGTTCGAGCTCGGCTTGTTAAGAATTTTTGTTGTTTGAACTTGTGTTCGTATTCGGCTCGATTCAGCTCATTCGAGTTCGTTTGAGCTCGTTTGTCTTATTTTTTTAAATATATATATAAATTATAAAGAAAATTTAAAATTATTTTATTTATATATTTTAAATTAATATTTTATTTATTTATAAATTATAATTTTATATGTATATATAATATTTATAATAAATATATTATTTAAACGAATTCGTTAATCAAATGAGTCTGTTATGTTATTCGGCTCGACTCGTTAACGTTCGCGAACGAGCTTTAACCGAACCGAATCGAGTCGAACCGAGTCAAGTTCACGAACGGCTCGATTCGTTTAACAGCACAGACCCGTGTGGGTGTGTATATACACATATAGATCAAGAAATGTATAGGAACAAGTTTAACCTTGTTAAGTGATCTTCTTTCTTTCATATTCATACATACACATTTCAAGAAATGTATGTTCATCACAAAAACAAGGTTTGCCTTGTAATTCTTGTGTTTATTTGATTTTTTGTTTGAATATGAGTATTTATTTTAATTTTATTTAAATAATATTTTGATATGATTTTTACAAAATAAAATAATATATTTTTATTAAAAATTATTATATAAACTGAGTAATGGGGATTTTGATTTAGAATTAAAATCAAACAAACCTTTCTTCCATAGTTTCACTAATGTGCATATGTGTAGGTATATATGCATCTTCCGGGTAACGTGTCTTTTATTTTATTATTTTTCAGTTCTTATCTTTTGTTTGAAATCTTATTAAATTAGCCTTCATTTATATAGAAATTATAAATGTTTTAAAGTTTTAAAAATAATAAATATTTGATATTTGATATGATATTAAAAATAATAATAATAATAAGTTGAGTAATGAATAAATATATTCAAAAGTATTTAAGGATGTGTTTGCTGTGTGTTTTTTAATACATGTATTTTTATATTAGAGATAGAAAATTGTATCGATAATACACCAAATTAATATTTTGTGTTAAATTATTGTCTTTTTTTGTATAAAATTAAAATATATATTATATATATTGTGTTAATGTGTAAATATATTATATATATTTTTTATAATATTTATAAAAATAATTTAAAAAAACACAAAGTAAACAAACTTATTTATTTACTGATTTGTTTAATTTAAAATAGTTGGAAATATGCCTAAATTGGCCCTTTATTGTTGGTGAAGTGGAGTGGAAATTGAAATGCTAGCTTTAGCTTAGTGGGATTAAAATTGACATGGAATGGAACTCCCCATTTTTCGATACTGTTTTAGTATATATACTCCTTCCGTTCCACGTACCGTGTCTGCTACACTGCAGACACGGTATTTTAGGAGGAGTGTAATTAGTAGATAATTAAGAATATATTAGTAAAAATAATTATTCGATAATATAAATAATTATAAATTAAAATTAAAATAACTAATTAGTTTAATTAAAATTTTTTAAAAAATAAAATTAAAAAGTTTAAAATGAGATTAAAGTGTGTAATTATTTTTCAAAAAAGAAAAATGACATGGTACGTGAGATGGACAGAAACGGCAACGTGTGGACATAGCGGATGGAGTATTTTTTTATTTCATTGTCCTTTAAACAAAATAATTTATTGAATATTTATTTCAACGAAGCATTAATTTAAATATTTAAAAAAATAAATAATTAATAAATTAAGTAACTGATGTGAACATGTTTTGAATATATATATATATTTATATATATAGAGGGCGTTGCTTGGTAAAAGTGAGTATAATTAGATGATGTTGACTGCTTCCTCCACTAGTATTGCAACAACTGCATTGTTGAATTTGTTTAAAAAAATTAATTTATTAATAAATCATTTGTTATAGTGGGTTTGTTTATTATTTATTATTATTATTATTTATTTTTTTAATTTTTATAAATATTTTTTTTATATTAAGATATAAAAATTTATATTGATAATAAAAATAATAATAAGTTTTTTTTTAAAAATATTTTTATTTGAATTTTTTTTTTTTTTTTTTATATATACCTGCAAAGAGAATCTAATATTAATTTTTATAAAAAAGTAAAATAAATATTAAAAATCATTAAAAAAGTATTGAACAATTAAATCTAATATTTTATATTTAATTGTTAACTTATTTTGAGTGAGAAAAATATATATTATACATTGTATTGTTACGTTTATATTTTATTTTTTTTTAGTAATATTTATGAATTATTCCACAAAGTGAACAAGCACATTAATTCTAAAGTTCTAATACTTTCTTCGTCCCACAACTATTGTCTTAGTTGAATTAGACAATAAATTTAAAAAATATCCATGAAAATAGATAAAATATATATATATATATTTTACCTCTGTGAGTGTATTGATACAAAAGACAATAACATTGCGTAATAAAAATTAAAAGTATGAATAATCTTATGATAATATAGTTATTTATGAAAACAAAAATATTATTTTAAATCTATCAAAAATACTAAATAAAATAATCTTATAGAGAGGTAAGTAATATTATATTGTAATATATAATCATTAATTGAATGTTCTATAAAATATACCACGGGATTATATATTATGAATTATATATTCATTCTGTCCAATAATAAAAAATGATATTATGATTTGTTTTGCACTATAATTATATTTATAAAGTAAATTATACAAATATAAAAATATTTTTAATATTAAGTATAATAATAAAAATAAATAAATAATGCACTTTTAATATTATATTATCATATTTATATTATACTTTCACCGTCATCCAATCATGTGTTTATTTGACCGGACATAAATTTTAAAAAAATATATAAAATTAAAAAATTTTTCTTTTTTTTTTTTTTATAAAAAAAAGTATTTTTTTTATGAAAAAAAGAAACGAGAATACATTCTAGCGTATATGATATATATAATTGCTTGAAACTAATTTATTATATATTCTGTTCACTACTGGAGCAGGGTAAATATGGAGGACAATCTCCCGAAAATGCCCTCCATTTTTCTAGCGCAAAACCCGAAAAGGCCCTCGAGTATCCCCTGGACTGCGCCGCATGGAATCACACCCTTGCCACCTGCCCGAAAAACTACCCGGTTTCCCACAACCCTTCTTCGCCGGAAACGGTCTGCCCGGAGTATTTCCGATGGATTCACGAAGACCTGAGGCACTGGAAGCAGACCGGAATAACGAAGGACATGGTGGAGAAGGCGCGCGCAACGGCGCATTTCAGGCTCACCATTTTGGACGGGAAGGTTTACGTTGAGAAGTTCCGCGAGTCGATTCAGACGCGCGCTTTGTTCACGATGTGGGGGATCGCGCAGCTGGCGAGGTTCTATCCGGGAAAACTGCCTGATTTGGAGCTAATGTTCGACTGCGATGATCGGCCAGTCGTGGAAGCGAAGCGTTTCCGCCATCCAGGCGCCGAGCCGCCGCCGCTGTTCCGGTACTGCTCGGATCGGCACAGCTTGGATATCGTCTTCCCCGATTGGTCATTTTGGGGCTGGTAATGTTCCTCTGCTTAGCCAAATTGTTCTGTCAACTCTTTGATTGCTTCAAAGCGTCAAAGAAATTGGTAGAAATACTGCAATTGCTTAGGAAGGGTAAAATTAGGGTTTCAGAGGCATAATTCTGGATTTCTTCATAACAAAAACACAAAAGTGATGCAAACAGGAAGATTGAAATTAGGAAACACAATGATGTAATTGATCTTTGTGGTATAGGGCCGAGATAAACATAAGGCCATGGAGAAGTGTGTTGAAGGACATTAAAGAAGGGAACAGCAGGACAAAATGGGAGGATAGAGTGCCCTTAGCCTACTGGAAAGGGAACCCTCATGTCTGTCCATGGAGGGGTGATCTTTTGAAGTGCAATGCCACACCAGAGCAAGATTGGAACACACACCTTTATGTTCAAGTAAGTCCGATCGATTCGCAGATTAGATTACGAAATGAAGTCACTCAATTTTGGTTGTGTTTCTGTGGGATTTTGTGGATTTGTTTGCTCGCATTGGTGATGCTTTAAAGTATTAGTTTTATCTCAAGTAGGCAATGCATTTTGTCCATTGTTGAAGCAATAACCAATCGTTTATGTGTGTGTGCCGACATGAAGTAGTGAAGGAGGTCTGTCGGGTAGAATTTGCAGTTATGGTGTCACATATGATGTGTCTTGGTTATTTGATCTTAGATTATTACTTGGATATCGAATGATGTTAGGACTCTAAATTCGGCAATCTGATTAGCATTCTAAAGGCAGAAGCTTGATTATTAGGAAGACTTGATTTTGTCTTTGAAATTCTTGTGTGAATCGAAGGGGATGCTGCTATGGTGTTTCATTTTTCCAAAAAAAAATTTGGGGTGTAATAGAACTTAATAAGTCCATTTTATGCATTTCCAGGATTGGGTTGAAGAGTCGAAAAAAGGATACAAGGAATCGAATCTTGGTGATCAATGCACCTACAGGTTATAATTTAGCTCTGATATTAAGTACACTAGAAACCAAAACATGGTTGGATTTTGTGGTTTTGTTGCTCGAACATACAGTAGTTCTTTGGGAATCATTTTAGGTACAAAATTTATATCGAAGGATGGGCATGGTCCGTGAGTGAAAAATACATTCTAGCGTGCAATTCCCCGACCTTGCTTATGACATTGAGATGGCACGATTTCTTCATTAGAGGCATGGTTCCTCAGCACCATTATTGGCCTGTTAGGGACAACGATAAATGCAGGTCCCTTAAATTTGCTGTCGAATGGGGAAACAACCATACGGACAAGGTGATCCTTTTTTGTCCCAAACTTGCAATAATATGCACAAAAATCATTATAATTTAATTAAATTGTTGAAATGTCTGTCTGATTGTTTGGTTGCTAGGCAAAGGCGATCGGGGAAGCTGGAAGCCGTTTCATCCACGAGGATTTGAAAATGGAGTACATCTACGACTACATGTTTCATTTGCTAAATGAATATGCGAAGCTCTTCAAGTACAAGCCCACCGTGCCTCCCAATGCAAAAGAGCTCTGTACCGAATCAATGGTTTGCTCGGCAGATGGTAACTGGAGGAAGTTCATGGAAGAATCCCTGGTGAAGTCCCCTTCGTATTCGGTCCCTTGCAGAATGCCTCAACCTTACAAGCCTCAAGAACTCAGGTCATTCATCGATAAACAGGTGGAGACGACTAAGCAAGTGGAGGCATGGGAGAAGGAATATTGGGACAAACAAAACAAACAGCAGTAGTATCCATCATAATACAATGATCTGCTTAGTGAGTGAAATTTTTCGATAGATTGTGAGATCTTAAATGCACATTACATGAAAATGTAATAATATATTCTGTAAAAAAACAAGACACATGAAAACATTGTAGCATTTGTTGTTTCTGTTAATTCTATACTTATCCTCTGTGATATTATCCTAATTATAAATCCTCAGCAGTGACTAAGGGCAAGAAAACAGGCGCCCTGCGGAGATGGAGAACAGGGCTGGAAATGGAAACGAAAAAAAGCATATAAAGATGCAAGAAAATCGGAAATGGAGACCAGGTGAGTGATGGTAAGAAATCGATAGATCTCTCTTCGATGTGTGTTTTAAAGAGCTCTTGATTTGAGAGTGTCCCAACTCATCTCACTGGGATCTGTTGCCTGCAGCTCGGCCTGAATGCCGTCTAATTCTCTCTTGAACCTGTCTTTTGAGCTTGCATACAGCATCTTAGTCCTCACCTTTGCTATATCGGGCGACCTGCAAAGAATTTGATTTGCTTACATACATATTAGTATTAAGGATTGATCATTTGATTGTTTTTTTCAGGTCGTTTCGAATGTTTGAGTTACTGACCAGGCGATGAAGAAGATCTTGCTCTTGTGGCAGTTCTCGTCGGTGGTGAAGTCATAGTCGAAGACAGCATAGCGGCAGTCGTTGTCAGGCAGGCTTTTGGTGAAGTCCTCGTAGGTCTCGGATTGGGTGCCGACCTTATCGACCACGACCTGCTGATTTTCATCATCAAGCCTGAATATGACATACCTGTGGCTCCTCCGCGCCTTCAGCTCCAGGAAGGCCAGCTTGCACTCGTCGTTGACAGCTACTCCGGACGACGAATTCGCCTGCGCAATTTTATTAATTTGCAGGTACTCAGATCACATACATACATATATATATATATATATATATAGATGATTAGTTTCATTTGATCATCATCAATTCATCATAGAATGGCTGAATCTGAAAAATTACATTACCATGTGTTTGTTGTTGTGTGTCTGTACAATGAATGAAGAATGAGAGGAAAATGAGGCAAGAGATGAATGAATGGAGATGTATATAGAGAGAGAGGAGAGAAGGAGAGAGAGAGAGAGAGAATGATCCTTGAGATGTGGAAGAAATGTTCAGAGGAGAGAGAGGTGGTTGAGGAGTTTTTATAGAGCTATTAAAAAGGAAAGAACAAACTAAACTATACAAAAACTGAAGGTGCATATCTAATTTTGCCTTTTTCTGAGGCTTATCATTCATTCATTATTTTCTTAACAGATTTCACCCTTCATCGAATCAAATCAATTCCATCCATTTTAACTTTTTATTTCTTCATTCCTAATAATAACATACATACATCTATCTCTTTCTCTCTATATAGTATATTATATGGATAACTCAAGTTGTTCAATAATTTTAAGTTCAATATATATATATATATATTTCTTATTTGTACACAATTTCGCCCTTTTATTATTTTAAATATAATTTATAAAATAACTATCTCAAAAAAAAAAAAAAAAAACTATGAAAAATTTACTATCATTTAAAATGCAAAAGTGTGTAAAGCAAAATAGACAATTATATTAGCACATATTCCAAACTATTTTGTGACCATAGGCAATTAAATTATTTAGAGACGAGGGAGTATAAAAGTTAGTTCAGACTCCAAACTAGTTTGTGACACGCAAGGTAGCGGGCCGGAAAATCCTAAGTTGGGGTTGCATGTAGACAAATTATAGGTAAAATTGTTCATAATTTTTATGTGGTTTCGAAATTCAGCGTAAAATTTTCTTATACTTTTAAAATTGCATGGCACCCTTTTATACTTTAAAAAACGTTGCATGAAACCCCACCACCATGAAAAGTCCTTGTATTATGAGAAGATGATTGTTTATCTGTATATTTTGCATGGCGAGGGTTTCATGCAATACTTTTAAAAGTATAAGGGGGTACCATGAAATTTTTAAAAGTAAAGTGGGGATTTACGCTGAGTTTTAAAACCACAGTGGAGTTTCATGAAATATTTTTTAAAGTATAAGGAGACACCATACAATTTTTAAAGTAAATGGGAGATCTACGATGAGTTTCGAAACCACAAGGGAGTTATGGACAACTTTGCCGACAAAATTTGAGGTTGCAAGACTTCAAATCAGTCGTTGAATATAATTCCGCCATGTTTAGAATCACTTCACACTTGAACCTATGCGACAAAAATATTAATGACAATGACATGATGGAGAAAATATTCTCCACATTTCATGCCTCAAACTTACTTTTAGAGCAACAATATCGAGAGAGAGACTACAAAACATATTCAAATCTCATTGTCTGTCTTTTGTTGGCAGAACAAAACAACAAACTTTTTTTGAAAAATTATGCATCTATGCCAATAGGTTCAAGCCCATTCCCTGAAGCGAATGCGATATAGTCTGCAAATCTAGGCCGCAGAAACAACAGACGCTGGAGAGAAGGAAGAGGTCAAAGACATTTATGTCCCTAGCCTCGTTGAAATAATGACAAAAAACCATACAAGCCCTTGAAGTGGCAAAACGAGCATAAAAGAAATTATGAAGATAAGTGTCACATGTGCGACACAAAGGGACACTGGTCGCGTGTCTACAAAACGCATAAAAACTTGGTTGATTTGTACCTAGCTTCTCGGAAAATGAAAAACACATCTGCTGATTAAATCCTGTTGAACAAAATAATGACATGCCTGAAAAACACGTCTGCTAAAATAAATCTCGCTAAATAGAATAATGATGTCCTAAATAGCGATATAATGCATCTTGATACAATAGACATTTTTGAGCACCCTGAAGGTGCAAGATATTATGTATTTTATTGCTCAATTACTTTTTGTACTACTCTACTTTTTGTAATTTCATATTTTTGTATCATTTTGTATTTCACGGCTATATTAATTTATTGTCTTTTTGTTTGTTTTATTTTGAAAAGAATATGGATAACATGTGTCAAAATACACATTACAAGGAGCACAATATTTGCCTAATTGACAGTACGACTACATACACAATATTGGAATACAAAAGACATTTTTCCTACCTGAAGTTGGAAAATCAAAAGTCAACACAATAAGTGGTAGTTGGAAAATTAAAGGTTGAAGAAATTTGTTGAGTTTCAATGATATTCGTAGAAACGGATATCACATTGAAATAATGAATTAGGAAAATTATAAATATTTGGTGATTACAAAAATCATCAATGAAAATAAGTGTACAATTGAGAAAGTGCCCCTGTTGTCTTTTGGCTTGCATTATACCAAAATAAATGTCATTGAAATGTATGTGGTAGAACTGAAGTCTACACAATCAAATGAATTTTTTTATTTGGCATGATCACCTCGGGCATCTTGAAAATACCATAATGAGGCGAATAATCAAAAGCTCAATTGACCATTCATTAAAATATCGAAAGATCTTGAATTCAAATGAATTTGCTTATGTTGCATGCTCATAAGGCAAATTGATAATAAGACCACCACCAACCAAAGTTGAGACTGAATCCCCATCATTTTTGGAAGATTCGAAGGTGATATATGTGGACTAGTAGTCCACCATGTGGGCCATTTAAATATTTTATGTTATTTATTGATGCATCATGCGAGATGGTCACATGTATGCTTGGTATATACACGTAATTTAGCGTTTGCAAAATCATTTACATAAATAATTAAATTACAAGCACAATTTCCTGATTATCCAATAGAGAAAATTCGTCTCAATAATGCTAGTGAATATTCATCACAAGAATTTGACGATTATTGCACGACTTTAGGAATAACAGTTGAACATCTTGTTTCTTATGTTCATACCAAAAAATGGTCTGACAAAATCTTTCATCAAAGGGCTGCAATTAATTTTCAGACTATTATTGATGAAATCCAAACTGCCTATTTCTGCTTGGAACATGCAATATTATATGCAACAACACTTATGCGAATTAGACCGACAAGTTATCAGAAATGCTCTTTAACACAATTAGTATTTGGAAAAGAGACCAATATTTCTCACATGAGGATTTTTGGATGCACAATTTGTGTGCCGATCGCACCACCTCAATATACAAAAATAGGCCCCTAACGTCATTTGAGAATTTATGTCAGGTATGTATCACCGTCAGTAATTAAATATATCAAACCACTAAGGGGTGATCTATTTACTATGCAATTCGCAGACTGTTATTTCAATGAAACAAAAATTTGAAATTGAGGGGATAATATAATCAATTGAAAAAGGAATTTTTTTGGAAAATACCTATGAATTTCCTGGATCTTCGTTCACGATATTGTGAATTAGAAGTATAAAGAACTATACACTTGCAACAAATTGTAAATCAGTTAGCGGATAAATTTAATGACTCCAACAGAGTCACCAGGTCATATATCCCTGTAGTAAAAGCACCGGTGAAAATAAATATTCTAGCAGGACAAATGAAAAGTGCCCAATAAATCTTCTGCGTGCTTGAAACGTGGCAAACCTATGGGTTCCAAGGATAAAAATCTTAAAAAAAAATGGTATTGATTAATGATTCAATCACTCAAACAATTTGTAATGACAAAGAACACATCCTTGAAGATGATGTTCCTAAAGAACTCGTCTCAAAAGAAAATGAAGTTATTGAAAATTCAATTAACTTCCCTACTATAAAAAAAAGTTGGAACCGAAAGGAAATATTCATTGAATGTTTTTGCATATAACGTAACACTTGATATAATGGAAAAATACGAGGATCCCGAAGCAACATCGGTTGATGAATGCCGAAAAAGAAACGATCAACCAAAACGGAAAGATACGATTCAGTCTGAAATAGACTCTCTGGCCAAATCTTTGGACCCATAATTCAAACACCAGAAGATGTTAAGCTAGTTGGATGCAAATGAGTATTTGTGAGAAAAAGAATCGAAGACAATGAATTTTTCCGATACAAGTGAGGCTTGTAGCACAAAAATTCTCACAAAGACATGAAATTGATTATGACGAAACATACTCTCAACTTATGGATGATATCACATTTAGATACCTCGTAAGCCTAACAGTGCATGAAAAATTTGATATACGCCTTATGGATGTAGTCATTGCTTATCGATATAGCTCACTGGAGAATGATATTTATATGATTTTTTTTATAAAGGATATGAAATGCCTGAAGCATGCAAATCAAATTATAAAGAATGTTATTCCATCAAAGTACAAATTTTTTTGTATGAGCTCAAACAGTCTGGACGCATGTGGTATAACCATCTCACCAAATGTTTAACCAAGAAAGGTTAAACTAACGACTCAATATTCCATGTGTTTTCATAAAGAAAAATTGATCAAAATTTGTAATTATTGCAGTATATGTTGATGATTTTAATATTATTGGGATTCCTGAAGAACTCCAATTAGCATGGAATATCTAAAAAAAAGAATTCGAACTCAAAGACTTTGGAAAGACAAAATTCTATCTTGATCTGCAAATTGAATATGTGGATAATAAAATATTCATTCACCAAATCTCTTATACTCAGAAGGTATTAAAATAATTTTATATGGATAAAGCACATTGAGTACCCCAATGATCGTTAAGTCACCTGATCATAACAAGAATATATTTAGACCAAAAGAAGATGATGAAAAAATACTTGGTCCTAAAGTACCATATCTAAGTGCAATGTGCACTCATGTACCTAACAAATAGCACAAGATCAGATATTGCATTTGCAGTAAATTTATTGACATGATTTAGTTCATCTCCCACTAAACAATATTGGATTGAAGTTAAACATGTTTAACGCTATCTCCAAGGAACAAGTGATCTCGGTCTACTTTATTTAAATAATTCTCGACTTGAGTTATGGCAACTCCAACCATACACCAAATATGGAGTTTGGTGCATAAAATAGAGATGAATTCCTCCAATGCACTCTATATTTGGTGAAAATGTTGTAGCAACGCCATTTTTGGTGTTGTGCTCTTCTTTTTTTTTTTTTTTTTTTTTTTTTAATTTTGAATTTTTTTGAAATTTTGAATATTAATTAATTAATTTTTAATTTTTTTAAAAGATAATATTAATTGTAAATATAAAAAATAGTTTAAAATAATATATAAAATAAAAGATTTAAAGAATATTTTTTTTGAAAAAAAATAAAATTATGGGCTGGAATAAAAATAGTCTATAACTGTATTTTAGAGTTAAACGACATAATTAGAGATTGTGGGTTGGAGATGGCCTTATTAGGTCATGAAGAGGCTAGATATTTGTTTGACCCGTATAAAGTAAAGTCGCAAACTGACTATATATTTACATGTGACAATAGTTATTTCTTAGAGATCCACAAAATAGATAATAATTGGTTATTCATGAAGCCAGTCAAGAATGTGTTTGACTGAGGTCAATGACCAATCATATTCAAAAGAATTGTAGGTTAATGTCTGAAAAAAAATCCCTCCAATTATGTATGAAGACAATGTTGTTTGCATTGCTCAATTAAAAGTGGATATATCAAAGAAGATAGAACAAAATATATTTCACAATTTATTTTATTTTATTATTCTTTACTTATGACCTGCAATAGAATTGTGAAATTGATGTACAACAAATCCGATCATCTAAGAAATTTGAAGATTTATTAATTACGGCCGTACCAACAACAACATTCAATAAATCGGTGAAAGGGATTGAAATGCGTCGACTTAAAAATTTCAAATAAATTCCAAATCAGGGGGAACAAATCGATACAAGAAGTGTACTTTTTTTTTTTTTTTTTTCTTTCACCCGAATTTTTTCCACGAGTTTCTTCATGATAAAGTTTTAGCAAGACATATTATTTATCTAAAGACATCAAAGGGGAAATGTTATAGACACATATGCCATATGTGTACACCTTATAAAGATTAGGTGTGGATGTCATGTTCATACATATGTACTCTTTTATTATTGGATGAAATTTTGATTAATTTTCATCCTAGTATTCAAAGTTTAATCTCCCTGTAACACTACAAAAAAATATCATTTTTGTAACGAGATTTTTTCGTCATTAAATTCACTTTTTCCGTTACTAATGATATTAGAGACAGAATTAATGATGGAACTACATTAGCTACGTGATCTTTAGTGACGGAATTCCGTTACAAATATACTATTTTTTTTGTAGTGATAAATACTAGACAAATTATATTTGTTAAGGTAGAGTTTGAAAGCAATCAAATTCACTCCATCATTATGTCTTTACTCTCTCTCCCTTTAATATATATATACACAGGGTAAACTATTTTTTTAGTTTTGTAATTGGACTCCCTTATCATTTTAGTCCCGTAAGTGGAGCATGTCGCAAACTAGTCCCATAAGTGAAAATTTTTTACTGTTTTAGTCCTCCGGTGCCGGAGACGCACGCGTGGCTCGCCGGAGGCTATGTGTCCGCCAGGTTAACATGACCTGGCAGACACGTGGATTTTATTATTTATTATTTATTATTTTTAAAATTGATTTAAAATTGATTTTTAATTTTATTTGCTTTTTTTATTTTTTTTATTTGGTCCAATTGAAAAAAATTAAAAAAATAAATAAAATCCACGTGTCCGCCAGGTGTCGCTGACCTGGCGGGATACCTGGCGGATACGTGGCTTCCGGCAAGCTACGCGGGCGTTTTCGGCGTCAGAGGACTAAAACAACAAATATTTTTCACTTATAGAACTACTTTGCGACAGACTTCACTTACAGGACTAAAATAATAAAGGGGTTCAGTTACGAGATTAAAAAAACAGTTTACCTATATATATATACTTATTCATATATCTGTATAGATTACACATACACCTACATATTATATATACACTAATATACTGCATAATATAACATATATTTATATACCATATACTGATATATTTATATATAATAGTGTTTAAAATAGGAATAATTAATATTCATATTTATAACATTAGCATAATTTTTTATATAATATTTTCTCCGTTTCAATTAAAATGAGTTTTTTGAGGTTTTATAGTAGATTGAGAAATAATAATACTTCCTCGGTCAAGGTAGAAATTATACATATTTTTATTTTGGGACGTCCAATTACAAAGTAAACATTTCATTAAATACCTTATTTTTTTTCCACAAATATCCTTATTTTATATCACATAATTACTTTTACACCAAAAAACAAGGGAAAAAAATATCATTATAATACTTTTAACTACCCACTATAATTAAAATACTATTATTTTTTAAACACCGCGCCAAAAGTAAATGTTTACTTTCTATGTGGACGGAGGGAGTATTTTATTGGTTAGTGAAAGTATGTAAGATATTTTGACAGCTTTGTTCACTACAAAAAAATAATCTATTTGTAAAACGGAATTCCGTCCCTAAAGTTCACGTAGCTAACGTAATTCCATTCATATTTCCGTCTCTAATGTCATTAGTAACGGAAAAAATAGATTTAGAGACAAAAAAATTTTGTTACAAAAATGATTTTTTCTTGCAGTGGTTCTTTGACTTTAAGTATAAAGTAATTATATGTTAGTAGTATATTTGTAATTTAAGTAAAAGTTAAATGATATTTTGGTATTAGTGTATAATTATTCTTTTTTAAATTAGAAATTTTTTTTTTTGATTGAGACAGACAAAAATGATAAAAATTAGTACTTTGAATTGAGATGAAATGAATAACAAACATAAATAAGTTTGAAAATATACGTAATAGAGTGTATTTGAGTTTGTAGTGAATATATTTTCTATATTATGTATGAAAAATTAATTCATAATATAAAAAATATAATATTTTGTTTTAAATTATTAAATTTTTTGTGAATAAATAAAACGTATATATTATTATGTATGTGCAGCGGCTAATGTATTAAGGGAGCCTACCTCTATTTTATTGGATTATATTTAATTATTTTAAATCTATATATATATATATATATATGCAAATAATTATTATTTAATAAAAATAATTATAAATTAAAATCTTAATAACTAAATAGTTTAATTAAAATTAAAAAATTATAAATTATAAAATTTAAAATATAATTAAAGTATATAATCAATTTTTTTTATAAAAAAGACAAATTATGTGGGACGAACTAAAGTAGAAAATTTATCTATAAAAGATATTTGAAATAAAAAATAATAAAAACATTAAAAGTTGATATTTTTTAAAAAGAGAAATTGTACTATTTTATTTTTTTTTATCTACTATATATGCATATAATAAATAAAAAACATTAGAAATAAAAAATAATAAAAACATTAAGTGTTGATGTTTTTTTAAAAGAGAAATTGTACTATTTTTTTATCTAATATACACATAGTTACAATATATATATATATAATTATAATTAACGCCGATGTCGTTCATTATTTTTAATAAAATAAAAAAGAAAAAATTAATTTATAAATAAAAAATTATGTTTTAATTTTAAAAAATTTGTCCCCTTCTCATAAGTATTTTGGTTACCATTATGTTTATTGTATTTTTATAATATTTATGAGAAATTGTGCGAATATAAAAACATTAATTATAAGTAAAAAGAATTCTAATTTTTAATTATTTTTTTAATGTGTGTATATATACATAGATGGTGAGTTTGAGGATATTTTTGAAATTTTTATTTTTATTTTGATTTTTTATTTGATTTTATTTTTTTAATAAGAATATTATTGTATTATCAATATAGAGATAACTAATATAAATATTAATCATTGCTGCTGCTATTCGCTACTTTCTATGTTTAGGATAAATTGTCCAATTGCTGTACATACGAAAATTTAGGTAAAATATAAATACTAACTAATTAAAAAGTGTAATTGTAAAATTAATTATGGTATAATAAAAATAATTATATATTAAAATTAAAATAACTAACTAATTTAATCAAAATTAAAAAAATTATAAATTATGAAATTTAAAATGTGATTAAAAATGTATAATTATATTTCCAAAATAGAAACCGAAAAATTATGTAGGACAGACGAAAATAAAAAATATGGACAATTTATGTGAGACAGAAGGAGTATTATATATATTGTATGTAGTATACATGTGTATATATTTGTGTGGCGTGTGGATATATAATAGTATATACTATCTCTGTCCGGTTCTAAGGGCTGCATTTACTTTTAGTGTGTTGATATTTGAATATTAATTATTATATTAAAACGTAATACAATTCAAGAAAAAAAAGGTAAAAATATTAGTGTTTTATAATAATAATAATATAATGATATTTGTATACAAAATTATACAAATATAAAGATACCTTTAATACGAAATAAAATGATATAAATATAACTAGTATAAATAGACAAGGAAGTATATAATATGTTATGTGTGTTAGTGTATATAACTTATAAAATATATTAACATAATTATTTTTTACACATATAATAAATGCAATTGACATAAATAAAGAGAAAAGCTGGAGATTGAGAGAGAATTGAAAGTAAATAGGGTGTATTTAATTTTCATTCATGCAACTAAAAAAAATATTTCCTTATTCTGTTCATAATGTTTACATATTTTTAGTTTAGTCTGTTTAATTCAAATGTTTATGTATTTTTTTTAGTAATTATGGAACATACCACTAATTATTACTTCTTCTGTCCTATGTAATTTCGGTGTGTAGGTAAACATAAAAATTTAGGTAAAATATGATTAGTAAGTAGTTAAGAAGTGTATTAGTAAAAATAATTATAAATTAAGATTAAGATAACTAAATAGTTTAATTAAGATTAAAAAAATATAAAATATAAAAATTTAATATGTGATTAGAGTGTATAATTATATTTCCAAAAAAGGAAAAGACAAGTTATGTGAAATGGACGAAAATAGAAAATAGGGACAAATTATGTGAAACGGAGGGAGTAATACTTTTTTTTTCACATTAATTTATCATATTATCCTTACTTTATTATACATTTATATCTAAAAGTAAGTGCAATTTGATCTTTACACTATTATATCTACTAACTACTATTAAAATACTAATATACTTTAATCTACGTGCAATATAAATATTAGAGCTGGATGGACGGAGGAAGTACATAACTTGTTTATATAGTTGAAATATGGCAGTATTAGAAGCATCCATGTATGTAATATGTATACACTAGTGTATTACAACACTCTCCTTTAGCCGATAAAAAAAAAAAAAAAACCACTCTCCCTTAGTTTTTTTTATACAAAGGTTGTGACTCGTTAAAATCTTACTAAAAATAATTATGTGGAAAAATAAATTTTAGTAAAAGAAAAATAATACAATATTATTGTATTAATTTATTTCCCCTGATATGAGCATCATATGAGATCCCTTAACCGGATGTATTTCATTTTTTTTTTACTATTTTTTCAAATATTGCAATCGGTAATACATTGGTTAATAAATCCGCTAAATTATTATCTAGTCGAATTTTTTGTACATTGATTTCACCATTCTTTTAAAGATCATGAGTAAAGAAAACTTTCGGTGAAATATATTTCGTTCTATCTCATTTAATATAACATCTTCTAATTAACCTATACAAGCCGTATTATCTTCATACAATGTAGTCAGGAAAATTTCATCTTCAAATATTAACCCATAATATTTTAGAATATGTTGAGTCATTTATCTCAACGAAACACATTTTTTTATTAGCTTCAAGTATTGTCAATATTTCAGCATTATTTAAAGAAATAGAAGTTAATGTTGTTTTATTGATAACCAAGAGAATATAGTTTTGCCACAAATAAAAATGTAGCCAGCTTGAGACATTGTTTTATGTGGATTAAATAAATATCATACATTGGCAAAATAAATTAATTAGTGTCGATAATCTCTCGGATAAAATAACAAAAAATCAACTATTCTTTGAAGATAGTGAAAAATGCGCCTAATTTCATTTCAATGTCGTTGAATGGATGATGAGCTAATCTTGCCAATAAATAAATTATATATCAAGTCGGGCGTTGTTGAAAAGATACATCAATGTGTGTCTATAACATTCAAATATAGCACTTATGGGCCAAGTATTTCTTCGTTATCCTCTTCTGGTCTAAATGGATCTCTTACTGGATCGAATGCTCTAACGATCATTAAGGTACTTAATAGATGTAATTTATCCATCAGAATTATTTCAACACCCTTTTGGTATATTTTGATTGGTGAATAATGATTTACTTTCTAAGCGCTCAATTTGTAAATCAAAACAAAATTGAGTTTTTCCAAAAAAAAATTATCTCAAACTTCTATTTTAAATATTCATTAGCTTTCTGGAGTTCATTAAGAGTTTCAATTAAATTGAGATCATCAACATATACAGAGATAATTATCAATTTTGACTCATTTTTTCTTTTTAATAAAAATATATAGACAGAAAATATCATTTATGTAAACTTCATTTATTGAGCTTTTGTTAAGGTATCACATTAAGCCTGATTGCTTGAGGCCATACAATAATTTTTGCATTTTGATGGAATATGATTCTTTTGGCTTTAATATAGATGATTTAGATATATTAAATCCTTTTGGAATTTTTATGTAAATATCATTCCTGACCTTCTCTAATATGAGCTAAGGAATGGGCTTCTTTTTCCCATGTTGCCCGGGTAGAAGGAAGGGAGGAGCACCCCGTAAAGGACTAGTTAGCTATCCCTTGGCTACTAATATTCTATGAGAGAAAGGGTGTTCAATGAAAACAAGAAGCCCCCCCTTGACTAATAAGGTTTAAGGCGAACTACCGGAAAGAGTTGCCAGCGCAGCGAACCCGGCATCAAGTGTAAGAAGGCTTTGAGGAGAAATCCTAACTACATCCACTAATAGCATATAAGATTAATGTGTATTGTTAGATTCACCAAATACGTATATGTTATTTCATCTATGACTGGCGAATATGTTTCTCAAAATCAATACCCAGTCTTTGGGAAAAATCTTAGGGTACAAGTCTTACTTTATATATTGTAATATTATTATCTCCGTTTGTAATATTTTATTATATCGAGTGCAACAAAATATGCAGAAGCATTATCAATATTGAGTTTTTCTATTTTCAATATTTTTTTATTTGTGGTATAGTTAACTAAAGTTTCAATAATTTCATTCTCCATTTCATCAAGATTTTTAGTATCAACCTGTTCAAAGGTTGTACTGACCTTTTTAGGTATCAGATCATTGATGATCTCTTTATTAGTACTTACAATTCTGTTTCCTTTTTTTGAATTTTAATCCTTAAAATCCAACAGTTTACTACATTTTACGCAGATAAGATATATTTGGTTCAATAGACACATAGCCTGGTCACAAAAAAATCGCATATGAGATATATTTGATTCTTTTCCAAATACAATTTGTGTAGAAGAATAACAGTGATAACTTATTGATCTTATTTTCATGAGGGATTATGCATGCAATATGATATGTCTCCAAACTGATAAAGAAAGTCTATAACTCATTTATAGCGGTTAGAAAATTAATTGCAATTTTTTTATGAGTGATTCAACCATGCCATTTTGTGTACGTACATAAGGAACAAGATGTTCCATAGTGATTCCAATTGACATTCAAATGCGTGATGAATACTCTCCAGCATTATCTAGAGATATTTTCTATATTGAGTGATCTGGAAATTATGATCGCAATTTAATTATTGAGTAAAGTAGTCTAGCAAAAGTTAGATTACAAGTAAATAATAAGCATATGTGTGACCATTGCATTGACACCTCAATTAGTATTATAAAGTATTGAAGGGTCTACACGCTAGATCAATAAGTCCAAAAATATCACCCAAACTTTGTTCTAAAAAAGTTAGGGATCCAATTCCAACTTTTGTTGGAAATGGTTTGATTTAACTTCCGTTGGAAATAGGCAGCACAAGTGAATTCATTCAGACTATGTTTTTTTTTTTTTTCAATGGATGACCATTTGACTTTTCAATAATTTTCTTCAATATAACATTGTCAGAATGATGCCCAAGTTGATCGTGCTAAGTCATCAATTCACTAGTAGTCACTTGGTGTGATACCCCCGGAGTTGGGTTGTTGCTTGACTAACTCCTGTGTGTGGATGAGCCGGTATTTGAGGTCATCCAAAGTTAATTAGAGGTTAAATGGATTGAATAGACTGCTCATGTAAACAATATGCATATTCCTTTTCGGAAATCCTACTTAAAGGACTCTAGAGTAATTTGAAGATGGGTGACCCCTTGAGAAGACTCTCACGATGCGCGTGAGTAAGGATAGAAACGCACTGGAAGGAGTCGTGTTGACCTATGGGGCCAGCCTACGATCTCGAGACACCCGACTTTGCATGACTTGTGGGCCGGGGTGTTATAGTTGGTATCAGAGCCGACTTGTGATAGTCTGCAATTGTTGACCGGACTGTCAACGGGCCTAGCAATTGACGATTCTTGGGGTGCAACGTGAATGTTGTATTCTAAAGTGGGGGAGGATGTGATACCCCCCCTGGAGTTGAGTCGTTGTGTGGCCAACTCCCGTGTATGGATGAGCTAGTATTAAGCCATTTGAAGTTGATTAGAGGTTAAATGGATTGAATGAATTACTCATGTCAACAATGTGCTCATTCTTTTTCGGAAGCCCTACTAAAAGAACTCTAGAGTTAAGCATACTTGCTCTAGAGTAATTTGAGGATTGGTGACCCGATGGAAAGTCTCTAAGGGTGCATGTGAGTGAGGATAGAAGTGCGGTAGAAGAACTCGTATTGACCTGTGAGGCCAGTCTACGATCATGACACACCCAGCTTTGCGTGAATTGCGGGCCGGGGTGTCACACTTGGTCTAGAAGGTAGTGACACTGACTTTTGAATAATACAAGCAGAAGAAAATGATTACAAAATTTCTTTGACAATTCTTTTGTCATTCAATGTTTCAATATGCTATATATTTTTTTGAATATTAGTGAAGTTAGTAAATTTCTTTGAGTTTTGATCGAGAACAAGATATTTTCAATCGTCATTTTGGTCCATTCAGGGAGATATACATAGTTTTTTCTAAACCTTCAATAATTTTTTATGTACCAATAATAGTAATGATAATGGTCTTTCTCATATTCAAATGGAAGAAAGTAACTTCTTTTTTTTCGAAATATTGTGAGTCGTAGCACTATTGATAAGAAAAATATTGTCATCGGCTCCAAAATATTTGGCATCCATATCTTTGCAAGAATATAAAAATAATAGAAATATATGTATTAGTAAACATAATCAAAATAATTTTATATATTATGTGGGGAATTACAAAAAAAAGGGAAAAAATAAAAAAATATTTTATCATTTGGCATCATCAGTTGGATCAAGAAAATCATCGACATGTGTGTGATATTACCATTAAGTATATCATTGAATGTATTGTCATGAGCAGCATAGTTTGTTTCGGCGCTAATTTTTTCTTATCTTTCTTTTGAGGCCCTATATAATTAAGCCAAATGACTGGTTATACCTACTGGGTGGATTGGTCCGAGTCGAGAAAAAAAAGAATTTGTTCTAAGGTTTTTTCATAGGTCATTTGTGGCACGAAACGATTCTAGAGCATCTTCAAGATTAGGTATTGCCTCTCAAATGATTGTAGTCAAGTGCTTCTTGACGCACTCTAATATGATCCAATTTATAAGTAAACATCTCTTTTAAAATATGGCAACACCTAATCCTTCTAGAGTTCAAATTGGTCAAAATCTTTAAAAGAAAACAAAATTTTTAACAAATATAAGCCCAATGATCTTCTATTCCACACTGAGTGCATTCTTCATCATTATGTTTGTTTCTTCCGGTTAAACCTCTGTTGAGATATATACGACATTCTATCACTGTGAAACCGATTCAAATCATATATGGGCTTGCTTTGATAATTATTTTGATTGTATGAGTTAGTCCGGCCCTGTCCACAATTCCGATTTTGGTCGAAATTAATTCTTTGTCATCTGGTATGCCCACGACCACATATCAAATTTTTCAATTGCGTTGCATTTGCCTGTGGAAATTAATTTGCACTTGTTGGCCAAGATTTGTAATTTTTCAATTCATTATTTTGTTTGGTTAACAAAAGATAGGTGGTCAGTTCAAATAATTTTTGGAAGTCTCTTTCGCGATACTGCTGTTGCAAGAGCATGTTTGAGGCATAAAAAATGAAAAAAAAGTTTTCTCTATCATATGAGTTTCAAATATACTTTCGCCACAGCGTTGCAGATGTGATGTAATTTTAAATATAACAAAGTTATATTCTTAAACTATTTTAAAGTCCTAAAGTCATAAGCTTTGTCATTCGTTCCGTGTCTTTGGCAACAAAGTAAGTCTTAAGTGGACATATATTTCTTTCAATCTCTCACATAATTCAAATAGGGATTCCAACGTCACATATTGTATTTTAGTGCTCCATCAATGTGATGGCATAAGAAGACGATAACCTTTGCACAATTTTGGCTCGTGGGATTTTTATCCCAGACAATGGTATTTGTCAACAGATAATGTATTGTAATATTAATATAAGGATCCACTAAACTTATGCACAATCTATTTATAGTATATAATTTTATCCAATAATAATTTAATTATTTTTATATTAACAAATAATAATTAATTTGCCACTATCTTTTCTATTTACCCTATTACTTTTTTTTTTAAATCAATCATTTAAGAATTTTTTTATAATATTTCCACTTTACTTTTTACCTAATTTATTTCAACTTAAAAATATTATTATTTTTAAGTTTTTGTGTCCAACCAAACCTATATAATTTTATCGGATGGAAGAAATATTTTGTAATAAATATATACTTTTATTAAAAACCATAATAATTGTAGATAAAAAAAATAATAATAATAAAAAATAAAAACTAAACTAAAAACAAAAATTAGATCACCATCCATCTTGGACTGAATTATAAACTATACCACACTTCTCAATCTACTATAACCTTAATTCCTACAATAGCCACCATTCCCAATACTTTTCTGTCTTTCTTATTTTTCTGTCCTTTCATTTCCATTTTCATTTTTCATCTTTTAGGGTTCCTTCTTGTTTTTGTTCTTTTTATATTGGTATTTTATTTTTCTTCGTCATCTACTACTACTCTTGCCATCTTACTTTTCATTGTTATTTCCCATTCTTTTCATTCTTCTACTTTGATTATTCTTTTTCCTTTATTATTCTTCTTCAACTTGTCGCTGCTACTGCCGCTATTGAGATTGTTCTGGTGGATAAGAAGTTGTCCGCTCGAGTCAAATGCCTAAGGAGGCTATTCTGGCGGACATCAAAGTTTCCGCTAGCGTTTGCTTGAGGAGATAGCCGCTCGGAACCACTAATGTGCTGTGAATAGCTATCGATTTGTTGGATGCCGAAGAAGGAAGAGTCGCTACCTCTTAGAGAAGAAATGTTGTAAGGCAAGGACGGTGTAGAAAACAACTAATTCAGGGCATAACAAGCTTTATTTATCGGAAAAGGGATTCATATCTATGACTCAGCCCATGATGCAAAATGACTCAAGGTAACCATAGTTAAGAAGTCGGCTCAGCCTCGATACTTACCACAATCGGCCATCGAAAAGTGTCAAAATCTTGTCGGGAAACTTCTCGAAACTTACCTTTATCACTAGAAATTTCTCCTTTTCCCTTTCCCTCTCTACTCTCTGATCTTTCATTTCTTCACTCTGATGAAAACTGTCACCCAAACCTCATATCTCTATTTTATCCTAAAACAACACACGCTTTCACCTAAACAACCACCTAACAAATTCGAACTAAATCACCACTGGGTTTAAGGGTTTGGGGTTAGGTTAAAGGGTCTGGAACGAGTCCGGTGGACCGGGCCAAGGAGTGGACTAACTATTGTATTATCGATGGACTCATTGAATTAAGCCTTGACTCTACCTATTTTGGTCGTAATTTAACCAAATTTCAAATATATATTTACATAGATGTAGACTTACCTACTACACCAATGGATTTCATCATTGTCTTTTGTCTCTCACTGTCCAAAAACAAATGTTACGCAGACATTTATTATATGTAGAACACACAAGTCCTAATATGCACCTAAATTGATCACGTAACAACCTAGCATTTAGCATACACAAATACTACAAAAACAAGCACACAAACATGTTTAAACATAATCAATACAATGAATCTACAAATTCTAAGCGAGCATACAAACTACTATACAATCTAGAAATATATGTAAATTCACAAAGGAAAGCAACATCATGCCGAAAATATTTGAGAGAATATATATAAAAATTATGGTGAGTTTTAAGTTATTTGTGTTTTAAAAATGTTTTCTCTATTTTTCATTGTATATGAATAATTTATATGTAAATTTTTTTTTTTTTTTTTATATTGTACCGATATTTTGGCATTATTTTTTTATAAATATTTCATATTATATTTTTATATTTTTATTTTTTAACTTTGTAGATCTTATCAAATTTTGAATCTTTATCATTTAAAAAAATATTTGTGGGATCTTACAAGAAAATTATGTTGAGTTTTTTATTATGGATGATTTGACATGCAAATATTATTATTATTATTATTATTATTATTATTATTATTATTATTATTATTATTATTATTTTGTTGTATAATTTTCATATTTTTTATATCATTTCATCTATTAATATTAACTTCTGTTTACTTTAAATAATTATTGTGATTTACTTTTTGTTAATGATATAAATTTTATCTTATATTTCAATTAAAAGTGTGACAATGATCATTAGAAAAAAGAATAAGATAAATATGAGATCCCATATAGTTATTCAATTATATATATATATATATTTATACGTTTTCACATTATAAAATTTTATAATACTTATTATTATTTCATGATTAATTTTATTTTTAATTTTATTTTAAATTAAGAGAATTTAGATGATTGTTATCAATACCATTGATTTAATATTATAATTTCATTTTATTATTTTTCTCTATTATTAATTTTATTCAATATTTTTTTATTAATAATTATATTATTTTAAAATTTTAAATTTATTGATAAATTAATCTTATATATAAATTTTATTATAACATTTATAATAAAATATATTATATTTTTTTCATTAAGCTCAGAATCACCAAATATGGCAATCACCTTATTTGATGTTAACTAAAGACTACTTTAACTCTAGACACAAAGAATATATTAGACACTAAACTCTACGGCTCTCGCAAACACCTATATGGGCTATGCACAAAGTTCTATGACCTAAGCACCTAGATCGATCAACCACTACCATTAAGATATTCGGAGACTCAACCACTCAAACATCGTAACTTGGAAGAACACTTAATAACCTATGAGGAAACTTAGAATAACACTAAGAAACTTGGAGGAATGCTAACCCTAGAAGGAGACTAAGAAATTAGGAGGAATGTAAAATACTAAGAATCTAGTTCAGCTGAATGTTATCACAAAGAATACTCGAGAACACAATCACAAAATATCCTTGAAGGAACACCAAGTGAGAATACATACAAATATTCTCACATATAGCCAACAATCACACATAAGAGTCACATAGAAAACAACTAATTCAGGGCACAACAAGCTTTATTAATACAAAGCAATTAGTCCACAAAAATCAACATGCAATCCAAATCATATACATTATCACCAAGGTATATGCTAATTTATATCAATTAAAACATTTACAGATTACATCACAAAGACAATCCACATAATATCAATTAAACAATTAAATTTATCCACAAAGATATCAATAAATGAATAGAAGCCAAAAATCACATAGAAACTAAGAATGAAAATAGGTCAGACTAGACTTTGGCTAAACAGACCAGACCTCCTTTGAAAAACTAAGGCCTAAGCATGGCCTATTAGTCTGTAATAAAAATATTCTACAGCCTGAGCATGGTCTATTAGTCTGTAATAAAAAAAATTATACAATCTGAGCTTGACATATTTTTAAGTTTGTGTAATCTACGAGCTATTTAAAAGCCTATATAATAATTAATTTTTTATTTTTTGAAATTCAATATATAAAATCGGTTGTCTATATCAATGTAATCCTAACCAAGAAGAAACCGAGTCTGTAATATCCTCAGAGGAGTCTGAAATAGAATTAGTATTATCAGAAAATATTAATACAATAAAAGACAACTTCCAAGATGATAATGAAATAAATAAAATATATAGGAGTAGAAATAAATTCAAAAGAACCACCAAATGGAAAAATGCAAAAACAAGAAATTACTATAATAGGCCTACACCGCCAGACATTCAATATGAAGAAAGATAAAAGTTTCATGCTAGTAGGTATGATGGACAATCAGTCTACGAATGGAATATAGATGGTAAATCTGAATATGAAATACTAAATACTCTTCGGGAAATGGGCATGGTTAGGTTAGCATATAAAATTCAAAACATAGAAGAAAAAATGCTACATATCTTATTATTTAAGGATTTACAGGATAACTAAAATATTGGTGGGATAATGCAATTTCTCTTCAAGATAAAATTACAATTTTAGAACATACAATAGAAATTGAAGATGAATTAGGACGTATAACAACTAAACCAGATTCAATCAATTGTTTAATAGTTACTATAGCCATGTACTTGGTAGGAAATCCATCCGAGGAATTAAATTCATCCAAAATATTTTTAACAAATTTAAGATGTCCAACCTTATCGGACTTTAGGTGGTATAAGGATATTGTTTTAACATATGTATTAACAAGACCTGATTGCAATGTATCTTTTTGAAAAGAAAAATTCATAACTGGTCTACCTACTTTATTTTCACAACGAATTATGAGCAATCTTCAAAATGAGCTAGGAACGAATACATAAACTTTGAAACAATAACTTTTGGTCAATTATTTGCTTTTATTAAAAAGAAGGGTTAGCATTATGTTCCGAGCTTAAAATACAAGCTAGATATGGATTTGAGCGTCAAAAAGTAGGATCCTTTTGTCAAGCCTTTGCCATAAGTGGAATAAAAGCTCCTTCATGTCAAAAACCTAAACATTTAAAATTCAAACGTCATAAAAAATCTCATCATGAATACAGAAAACGAAAACCTTATTTTAAAAATTACAAAAAGAATAATAAAAATATAATAATACGTTGGAAATGTGGAAAGGTAGGACACAAAGCAGATAAATACAAATTAAAGAAGAAAATTAATGAAATTTTTCAATAAACTGATTTAAAAGAAAAAATGGTTTCATTATTAGTACAAAGTTCTGACGAAGAAAGAGAATAATTTGATTCAAGTAGTGAAAATTCATGTAATACTTACTATGTCTAGAATATGTATAAACGTGATTACTCAACAGAATGATAAAGAATTTCTTTTTGATATTATAGATCAAATTGAAGATCCTAATATCAAAAAAGATTATTTAAAAAGACTAAAAGATTTAGTTCTCAATGAAGAAGAACATGTTAAATTAGTTGAACTTTTTAGTTTATTAAAAGTATTAGACAAATGTTCATCAAATCCTTTAAGCAAAAAGAATTCTTCAAAAGGTATTCAAAGTGAGATAAATATATTGAAAAATCAAATTAATAAAATAAAATAAGAAATAAATTTACTTCAGATAAAAGATCTAGAAATTGAAGCTAGAATTGCATTTATAATAATTAATGAAGATACCCCTTCAGTAAATCCACCTTCTACGGAAATAAAAATAGGAACACAAATTCCCCCGAATCTGAATTTTTACAAATAATAGAAAAAATTAATTTTAAAAAATGGTATGCTATGATTACTCTAGCAATAGATGATTTTAAAGAAACTTTTGTTGCATTAATAGATAGCGGGCAGATCAAAGTTGCATAAAAGCTGGTCTTATTTCAACAAAATATTATAATAAAACTAATGAACAATTATTAACAACAAATGAAGCACCTTTAAAAGTAAAATATAAATTATCTAAATGATACATATGTAATAATGAATATTGTTTCAAAGATATATTTTTTATAATTAATGATATAAGTCAAGATATAATTTTAGAAACTCCCTTCTTAATTCAAATACATCCATTTACTACCGACAATCAATCAATTCATACTAATATTATGGAAAAAAATATAATTTTTAGATTTTTATATTCCGTAAAACAAAAAGAATTATTCTTACTTCAAACATCTTCTATATTTAAACAAATAAATTTAATACAACAAAAAGAAAAAGAAATCATGTTTCTAAAATAAGAACAATCATATGTATCAATAGAAGAAAAATAAAAGATCCATTAGTTCAAAAGAAAAAGAAAATATTAGAAGTAGAAAATCTATTTAAAAAAGAAATTTGTACATATATTCCAAATGCATTTTGGGATAGAAAAAAATATATTATTAATCTTTCATATGAAAAAGATTTTATAGAAAAAAATATTTCAACCAAAGCTAGACGAATTTAAATGAACCGAAAATTATTACAAATATGCAAAAAAGAAATTCAAAATCTTTTAAATAAAAAACTCATTAGGCCTTCAAAGTCACCATGATCGTGCGTTGCTTTCTATGTTATGAATCATGCAGAAAAAGAACGTGGTGTCCTAAGGTTAGTTATTAATTACAAACCCCTAAACAAAATTCTTCAATGGATAAGATATCATATTCTAAATAAAAGAGATTTATTAAACAGATTATATAATGCAAAAATATTTTCAAAATTCGATTTAAAATCTGGATATTGGCAAAGTTAAATAGTCGAAGACGATATATATAAAACTGTTTTAACAGTCCATTTTGGTCATTATGAATGGAATGTAATGCCTTTCGGATTAAAAAAATGCTCCTTCTGAATTTCAACACATAATGAATGATATTTTCAACTTTTACTCAAATTTTACAATAGTATATATAGACGATGTTCTAGTTTTCTCAAAAAATATAGATCAACATTTTAAGCATTTACAAATATTTTTCAACATAATTGGAAAAAATGGTTTAGCAGTTTCATACTCTAAAATGAAATTATTCCAAACTCAAATTCGTTTATTAGGGCATGAAATTCATGTAGGAACTATTAAACCAATAACTAGAGCCATAGAATTTACAAACAAATTCCCCAATGAAATAAAAGAAAAAAACCAATTACAAAGATTTTTAGGATGTTTAAACTATGTAGCTGATTTCTTTCCAAATACGAGACAAATTTGTCAACCTTTATTTCAAAGATTACAAACTAATCCCCCTCATGGACTGATCAATACACTGAAATTGTTCAAGTCTTAAAAGAAAAGGTTAAAGTCCTACCATGTTTAGGTATTTCAAATCCTCAGACATTCATGATAGTGGAAACAGATGCATCTGATATAGGTTAGGGAGGAATACTAAAACAAAAAATAGAATCAAAAGAACAGTTAGTTAGATGCATCTGATATGGCTTGGACCACAAAAGAGTTATTCAAGAATTAAAAATGAGGTTTTATCTGTTGTCTTATGTATTCCAAATTTCAAAATGATTTATATTTTAAAATTTTTTTATTAAAAATTGACTGTAAATCTGCAAAAGAAATTTTACAAAAAGATGTTCAAAATCTTGTTTCAAAATAAAATTTTGCAAGATGGCAAGCTATCCTATCTGCCTTTGATTTTAAAATTGAATTCATTAATGGTTCATTAAATTCATTGTCTGATTTCTGTACTCGAGAATTTTTGCAGGGTAATGGTAGACCATAAACCCAAATCCATTATTCCTCATAAATATATTCCTTTTAACCATACCATCAATTTATATAAACTTAGAAAAATAAATTTTTTTATCCCAACTCAGGGAAGAAAAAGCCCACTTAATTCATTTCTTACAAATTTTTGAATATAATTTAGAATTCATTAATAAACACCCTCATTTATTTACCAAAAAGATGATAGAAAATACTGGAACATCCTAAATTCAAAAGCCCGTACAAAATTAAAAGAACTAAAAATAATGTATCAAATTATTTTATTACTTAACTATAATTTTTCTTCTTGTAGGTATGAACACTCCAACTCAACCTACAACTCAAAAGGCAAAAGATTATGAACTCATCCAAAAAACAGTGGTTCCTACAAGCAACAGGTTTCAACCATTTTATGATTTTCCCCCACTAACCTATATTTAAGCCACCCAATCTTTTCAAAATCAAACTATTTCAAAACTACAAAATCAACATATGGACAAAACTCAAGCTCCCCATACTCCACCTAGACAACCAACTAATTCCTCATATTTTAGAAAAAATATTACTGAACATATCACATTAACCAAATTCAAAGAAATCCCTGACATATATACCCTTAAACAATTTACCCAAAGATTTTTTCTAACGGGATGTCACTGGAGCACAGATGATCCATCAAAACCCAAAATTTTTAATAACTCATTTTAGTAAATTCCGATTCAATTGAACTCACCCATACTAAAGATTCTCAAAATCCAGACCGCGTAGCTTATTCAAAATGCATAATAAAAAAGGTGTGTTCCCAACGAGAATGGGCTTCCTCATTTTCCACAAAAATATTTTCAGTAATTTTTTCTCCAAAAGGGTATACATACCATGACTATCGTATGGCATGGTATAGAACCTTTCTATTCCGACCATTTGATCATTCATGGTTTTTTACTTTTCATTCAAATTGTATTAAAAATTTCCCAATATTGTTTTACCACTGGTGGGTATTCTACGGCTCAGAAAAGGATATAATTCCTCCCGAGGTTCAACTTTATTTTCAACTCTTCAACAAAAAGTCCAAAGACGAAGAATTCTAGAAACCAATATTATTCCACGCCGAATTCAAAGTTCCATAGGTATTTTGTTAGTCCTTCGAATTTTTGCAGGCTTTCGAAAAACCCAATCCATTATCACTAGTTCAAGAATTCAAAATCAAATGGTGGAACCAATTCAACACCCATTTTTGTGATCAACAAACAATAGCCCATTTTTTCAGGCACTCAAAGAAATTTAAAAAAATCCGTCATCCACTACTCAAAGTAACAAGTCATTATCCATTTCACAGAGTGAAAAGAACATTCCAGAAGTATCAAAGGAACCACCTGCTCCAAAAACCCCGAATACTCAACAACATCAACAAATACTCAAATTCATGGAAATGATAGGTAGCAATCCCCAATTCATGGAATTCATTACAAATCAACAAAACAAAGCCCACGTCGATTCCGATACGACAGAGGGATCAAGTTGTGATCCATTCGGAGGACCATTAGCTCAAGATCCATTTGATATGTAACATATTATAAAATAAATAAATAAATAAATAAAAATAAAAATAAAATAATATATATAAACAAAAATAAGTATCCATAAACTTAAAATAATATATTCTAGATCTAGAAAATAAAAAATCATATCATAGATCTAGCTTTGCTATTTTTAGTTATTCCTCGCCTATAAATAGGGAGAATGATTTCATTGTCAATACACTTGCTAGACTTAATATAGATCTTGAAAAAAGAATTCTCTCTTTGTGTACTTGTTCACCTTGCAATCTCAAGAATCAATTAAGAAGTTTTTATTCGAGTAAGTTTGTTCTTTACTTTGTTCTTGTTCTTACTATTATTTTTATTCTTAATTTTGTTCTTCTAATATATATATATAATTATGGTTAGTATATACAACATGGTCGGCTCCGCCATCTATTTCTAACTTTTGGGTCGGCTCCGCCGCCTATTTATCTAACTTTTGCTTTTGGTCGGCTTCGCCGCCTATTTCTAACTTTTGGGACGGCTCCGTCGCCTACGTCTAATTAATTTGGTCGGCTCCGCCGCCAAGTCTATAGTTACAATTAATCACTTTTACAATTAATATATAAAATATTAATCATTAAATTAATTTTTTTAAAAAAATATAAATATATAATAATTTTATATATTAAATCAAAATTGTATATATAAATAGGTCGGTCTGATAGGCCTCAAAGACTTTTTGTAAAATATAAATCTATTCTAATTAATTAAATAGGCTTTAAAATAAGCCTATATCGAATTGTTTACATAAATAGTCTGGCACTTGTCTTGTCGAGCCTGATTTGCAAGATATTAAGTTGGGCCGAAGGTTTACCCAGTGTGCATTTTCCAGTAGTGGCAGCGAGTTCCCACGGTATTAAAAAAAAAAAAGAAAAAAAAAGCATACATCAATATATTCCTTAATTTCTAAAATTAGTTCTAATTTTTAGCGACTAATGTTTATTTTTAACTAACTTTCTCAAAGAAACATTCCATTTAATTTTTATACATGATATTTTGATTTTTACAAAGGATCTTATGGAAGAATTTCTAAACTAACCACATAGCTTACAAAATAAAAAATCTAACATATGCACGTTTATTCTGTTGGAATATATGGGTATTGCGAGAATAAACGTGAAACCGAGTCGATGATGAATTCTCTTTCCGAAAATTAGATACGCCTCGGTAGTGTCTCCGGTGGATGACGTTCTAACCCAAAGATAAAACGGTTTCCGTCTCCAATGAGAGTGGCACCTCTAATCGTTGGAGCTCCGGCGAACAAAAACGAGAGAGGAACTAAGCTGGGGAGGCTTCCGGAAAGCTAGAAGAGAGAAGAGTAGGACGAGAGGATTTTTTGTTCTTCGTTATAAGAATGAAGGGGGAGGCCCTTTATATAGGCGTCTCCACTTCGCCAAAATGGCAGGGGATTAATTACGATCAAATTACGACCTTAATTATCGATGTAATTAATTATAATTCAAACCTTCCATTTGAAGTAGTCGTAATTGATTCTAATTACAAACCTTCGGTTTGTGACGATCGTAATTTATTCTAATTTCAAACCTTCCGTTTGAAACGATTGTAATTTATTTTAATTTCAAACCTTCCGTTTGAGATTATAATAAATTTATCCAACGGATAATATTTTATCCAAATAATATTGCGACTTAGGCCATATACCCGGGTTTAATTTGGGGTTGCACAATTTGGTTTGTCTCGAGACAGGCAAAATAGCCAAAATATTAACCAAACCCCATACACAATAAATAAATAATATTGATTTATTTCTTCCAAATTAATTATATTAATTTAGTACACCGGTCCGTCGCATTTTCACTCACAAAAATAATCAATTGCAAATAACCGATTATCCAACAATCTCCCACATAAGTGGAAATGCCCATAAAGGACAGAAACTCAGCTCAATCTCTGTGAGACATTAACACATCAGGATAGATAGTTTTTTGCTATGAACCTTCCATAGTCAACATTACAGAGTGTACTGGTGGCCCAGTTGACGTGATGCGTTGAACTATTCCACATTTACGTGCACTTAGTCAATAATATTGACGTGTTGCTATCTCAGTCTCAACTTTGTTCTCATGTTTTGATCCATTTCGGCCATGGATCTCGTCTTTGGATTCATAAGTGTTTCATTTGAAGCGGCCCACACTTCACACTTATATAGGTAATCCTATATCAAGGTATCTAACTCACACCTTTAGGATCATTAAGAGTCATTGACTCAATCTCACCACTTTTGCACATTATAACACTCATTGCTTTTCAGGGAATTGTATTGAGTGTTCGTGCTGGACTCTTACAGTTTAGTTTTCCCATTGAACCAAGGCTTGGGATTTCCAAGTGATTTGGTTGGGTTACCACTGTAATTGTCTCTATCTTGTGGATTTCAAACCCATTCCCTTTAGCAGTTTGTACATTTGATCTCTCTGCAACCCTTTGGTTAGCGGATCGGCTAGGTTTTCTATTGATTTTACATATTCAATAGTCAAAACCCCACTGGTGATCAAATGTCGACCATCAACCGTATTGTACATTTGATGTGCAGACCAAATCATCCGACGATGTGTCGAAGAAAGTGATTGTGAATCAATTCTGAAGTTTTGTCATTCACTAGAATGTGGGGGTCATTTTAGCTCTCAGCGGACTGCAAGAAAGGTACTCGATAGTGGATTTTATTGGCCGACATTATTTAATGATGCTTATGAAGTTTCCAAAGCATGTGATAAATGAAAAATAATAGATAATATTTCTGCTAGAAATTAAATGTCCCTAACACCGGTGTTGTTTGTTGAGGTATTCGATGTGTGGGGTATGAATTTTATGGGTCCATTTCCACTTTCACATGGTTTTTTGTATATCATACTTGCTGTTGATTATGTGTTGAAGTGGGTGGAAGCAAAGGCCACCTGAACTAACGATGCTAAAGTTGTTGCAGAGTTTCTAAGGTCCTTGATTTTCACTCTCTTTGGAATGCCTAAGTAAATTGTAAGGGATCGGGGCACACATTTTTGCAACAAAACCATGTCACCGTTGTTTCGCAGGTATGAAGTTCTTCATAAAGTCTCAACGTCATATCATCCGCAAACAAACGGACAAGCTGAGGTTTCTAATCGGGAGATAAAAGGAATTTTAGAGAAGATAGTGAGGCCAGATAGAAAGGATTAGAGTTTATGCTTAGAGGATGCATTTTGGGCATACAGAACTACATATAAAACTCCACTTGGGATGTCGCCCTACAGGTTAGTCTTTGGTAAGCCTTGTCGTTTACCCGTTGAACTTAAACATAGAGCTTTTTGGGCTATTAAACAGTGTAACATGAATTTGAGTGAAGTTGGAGAATGTAGGAAATTACAGTGGCAAGAATTGGAGGAGATTTGAAATGAAGCTTACGAGAATGTTGTTATTTATAAAGAAAAAAGTAATAAATTTCATGATCAAAATATTTTGAGGAAGGATTTTAAGGTTGGTCAAAAGGTTCTGCTTTATCATTCTCGCCTTAAGCTCTTTCCAGGTAAGCTTCATTTTCGTTGGATAGGTCTTTTTTATTACTAACGTGTTTCTGTATGGTGCAGTTAAGATTCAAAGTCTAAGCACGGAATAGAGGTTTGTTGTGAATGTACATCGTCTTAGACTTTACTACGAGGTGTTTCAAAGCAAAGATATGGAGTGCGTAGCTCTTTTTGAGCCGCATGATTAGCTTAAGAGATATTGTGTCGAGCCAACGACAATAAACAAATGTGCTTTTTGAGAGGCAACCTAAGTGTTTTAATTTTATTTTGTGTGCTTTGAGTTTTTATTGTGTTTGTGAGTTAGTCTCCTGTCTTAATTTTGATGTTTTGATGCAGGTATAGTATTAGTGTGTTGTGATTGATGAGAGAATTTTTTTTTTTTTTTTTTAAAGAAATCAGAACGTAAAATTTCCTAGGGCCTTACATTCTGAAAAATTCCACCAAAAAAAAAATTATTTTGGAGAATAATTAAATTTATTATTATATTTAATCTATTATATTTATTATTATTATTATTATTATTATAAGTATTGAATTTATTATTACTATATTTATTATTATTGAATTTAATAATTATTATTATAGCTATTAAATCCTATTTTTCTTATTTTTATATTTATTATTATATTCATAATTATTATTATATTTATTATTATTAGTATATTTATTTATTATTACTTCTATAATTTTTATACGATATTTATTACTATAACTTTTAATTTTATTATTGCTATAGTTATTATTATTTCTATAATTATAATTATTACTATATTTATCATTATTATAAATTATTATATCAATTTAACCCTAATTCCTCGGTTCAACTTGCGATCGCAGCCCTGCGCCGATCACCGTCCAGCCCGGTTCGAACCGGTTCGCTTACGCAGTCTGCGCGTCCCTGCGCAGCCATCTCTTCCTCGCCGGTCGCCGTCAGCCTCCATCCACGCGTCCCTCATCAGCCGCGAGTCGTCACTTCGATTCTTCAGGGAGTTCTTCTACTCTTCTTCTCTTAATCTATATTGCATTCTCTTGGTTAACCTCTCGAATATTGCCTCGATTATTGCCTAGTTATTATATAAACAATTTCGGAGAAGTTCTTTGATCAAGTTGATAAATGGATGCATATAGATTATTGTGAGAAATTATTGGGTGATTGAAATTGTCTGTGAATTAACATTTGAATACTTTGTTGTGAAATTATTCTTGGTGTTGGAATTTACCGCGAACTTGTTATTTAGTTGGTGAATTTATTATGACTAAAGTGCGAGAATCGGATCCCCTCCTACTACTTCCACCAGTGCTAGCGTCATCGGTCCATCCATCATTGACCGGTCGCTCCCACCTATTCCAGAAAAATTTCTTTTCTCCATCTCTTTTGTTTTATCTTTGTTCTTGCAACAGAGACATTGCTTCAATTAGGTGTGGGGAAGATTAGAACTTTTTATGCGATATAATACTTTATTTTGATAACTTCCCTGCATGCCCTTTTGTGTATTTTGAGCCGAGGTTATTGTGTTTACTTAGTTCATTAAGATCTTGCCGTGTTTGCTGATGAAGTTAGATGACGAGTGTGCTTAGCCTTCTAACAAATAACCCTTAAGTGAGTTGTTTGAACCTTATTTGAGCAAATTCACTCATACATATCATATATGCTCAATTTTCTTGGATTGTGTGAACATATGTTGTATTTGACTACCTAGAACTTATTTGCTTATGCTTATTAACTCCGCGTCTATTGAAAATTGGTGGGATTAAAATGATAGGGCACTAAAATTACCCGTGTTGGCCTTAATTTCATATATTCACCTACATTATCCTCTAGTGAACCAAGTTTGAGCTCAATGTTATTATCTTATTTTTCTTGATTTATATTTAACCATAAGCCGATAAGCCTTTTTATTGAATTAAGCCAAACGCTTACTTGAACCCATGGGAACTTGAGGGATTTTTTTTTATTCATTATATTAGATTATTTAGAGTTGCATTCATTATACAATATTATTCCAAAGTTGTACTTGAAAGTATTCATATTGTGGCACGGTTATAAATTCGTATATATTTTTGTCAAAAGTATCTCATTATCTAGCCCCTTTAAAATAAAATAATAATAATAAAAAAGGGGCCAAAAAAATAAAAGAAAAAATGAAATATTCCGAGTCCTTAAAAAAAAAAAAAGGACTCATGTAAAAGAGAGAAAATATGTTCTTGTATTGCATTGATCATCGCTTATGAGTATTGTGTTGTTCTTGTTCATTCATATATGCGACTTGCGCTCATTGTGATATGATGAATTTATAGATTAATTCATCGGTCCCATTAGCCGTTAATATCCTCTTTCCTACTCCAACCATGGCCCCATTACAACTTTTAGTTAAGACCTTTGATTATGAACGTTAACTTCTTGATGAATTGTAGAGTTGATTTGATTTGCTTGCAAACCTATGTGATCCGTCGTTTACTTCATGTGCTTTGAGTGAATTTAGCCTAGACATTTTAGGGTGAGAGCTTTTACTTATATACATCTCACATTTGGTGAGGTTAGTTGATTCTTGCATGCTTTGAATCTGATGTAATCTATGAAACAGCTAAAAGTGACTTTTGCGCTAGTGAGCATTCCAATTCTTGGTTTGGACATATGCTTGAGGACAAACATGGATTAGGTGTGTGGGAATTTATATGTGCTATATAGGATAATATTTTGTTATATATGGGCAACTTTTTGATGTGAAATTTTGTATATGCTCATTATGGTGTGTTTTTTATTGTGTAATAGGTTTCATGGAGTTGACAAGTTTGTGGCGTATTAGAGAGAAAGAAGAGACGGCAGAACGCAAAGAACTTGGAGAAGGATTGTAGACGGCTTTTTGGGGCATTCTTCTTCTATTCTAGTATTGTTCTTCCTTATCTATTTCTAAAGAATTGAAGGCATGATGAACTTTTCCAATTATTTTGTGTTTTCAATTTTTATGAATTCTGAATAATTTAGGTGTGAATTGACGTTTTGGATTGAATTTGTGAGACTTGATTTTGTTTAATTTGGTGTTCATCGATATTGAGTATTTCTAATTCTTCTATTTATAAATTTAGAAATCTTAAATTGATTATTATGAACGTATTGATTTGAGATTTCGTAGCTAAATTAGAAGAATTTGAAATACCCAATATCGATGAACACCAAATTAAACAAAATCAAATTTTACAAATTCAATCCCAAACATCAATTCACACCTACGCTAGAAATGAAATTAATCGAAATTCATAAAAATTGAAAATACAAAACAATTAAAAAAGTTCATCATGTCTTCAGTTCTAAATAGATAAGGAAAAACAATACTAGAATAAAAGAAAAATACCCCGAAAAGCCGTCTCAATCTTCCTCCAAGTTCTTTGTGTTCTGTCGTCTCTTCTTTCTCCATAATATGCCACAAACTTGCCAATTCCGTGAAACCTTTTACACAATAAAAAACACACCATAAGGAGCATATATATATACAAAATTCCGCATCAAAATATTATCATATATAGCACATATCAAACTGTAATAGATTTTTCTTGTCTTATTAAATTATTGTACTTCTTCAATAATATATTATGAGCGCTATTAATACTAACATAGACATCCAACTTTTTTTTATTCCAAGTACAAAACTTTCATTCACAAAAGTTTCATTGTCACCTTTAGTGTTAAGTTGATCTCTAAATAAATAGCAGTACTAACCATATGTTTGATCTTATTTGACACTAGGCTCTAAGCAATTAGCATATTGATCAAATTACTCTAGATTAAAACAATGCAATTTACCACCAATTATTTTCTTAGAAAACTCATGACTCCGCTTTGACAAAGATCTTTTTAATAAGTAAATTTTTCTAATTTTATCAACTTGGTTTGGTTATGATTGTATTCAAATATATTTTTTTATATTTCTAAAGAGAGCCTATCTAAATCAAAAAAATTTTAGCGGAACCGTTAGAGGTGTCATTTCTTAAATAACGCTAATTTTTTCAGATAATTTTCTTTTAGAATATCTTCCATCATTTAAAGTTTAAACCAATTTCAAGGTGAAAATCTATATAAATAAGCAAAATATATTACAAATTAATCCAATATTTTTTGAAAAACACTTACAAACGGTAATCCAAATTGAGTACTATACAATCTAAAAGTTTCAAATAAGCAATTTAAACGGCCAAAAAAGAAAATAAAAAATTGAAAAAGAATTATAATAACTCACCAAAAGAAAGAATATCAAAATTAACAACCTAAATGAAGAAGGTTGAAGAAATCAACCAAATCAATAGCCAAATACGGCTGCTTGTCGTCCCATATAATTAATAATATTTTTTTTTTAAAAAAAATCAAAATAGGACCTGACTATTCTTTAAATAAGAAAAGAATTTGTAAATAGAATTTATTTTTTGAATAATTAAATTGAAAAAATAAATTAAATACTACATAAAATTTGAATTGATTAAGGTGAGTTCATGTGAATTATAATTTTTTAATTTGAATAATTGTTTGATGTAATATAAATAAATAATATTTTGATATTTTAAATTTAATTTAATTTTTTTTAATATAATATAAGATAGCAATAAAAATTAAGATAAATTGATTTTTTAGTCTCGTCTGGACCCTTTTATTATTTAAGTTTCGTAATTGGAGGATGTCTTAAAATAGTTTCGTAATTAAAAATCTTTTCGCAATTTAGTACTCAATGTCTATGTGGCACCTGCGTAGCATGCTGCATGTTATGTCAGCAATATGTGGCTGACACGTGTCACGTGATCTTTAATAATTTATAAATTATGGTATTTTTTAATTATATTTTTTTATATTTAATATAAAATATATAAATTCTCCACGTAACAGCCGCGTGGCGTTGACGTGACGGATATATGGATAATTTTTATTTTTTATTTTAATTTTAATTGTTTTAGTTTTAACTTTTATATATTTTATATATTTTTTAATTTATTTTTTATATATTTTATATATTTAATTTTATTTTTTATTAAAAGATAAAATTAAAAAAAATAAAAATTATCCACGTGGCGAACACGTGTCCGAAAGCCTGCCACGCAGATGCCACATAGGCATTGAAGACTAATTTGAGAAAAAATTTCATTTATGAGATTATTTTAAAACAATATACAGTTACGGGACTAAAAAATAATTTACTCTAAAAATTAAACTGTTCTATAAGTCCTGTATCTAACACATTTTATTATTTTAAAACTTTAAATGGACCATGTTTGAAAATAGTCTTGTAAGTAAAACTTTTTTGCTAAAATGTTCTGCGGTGCTGGACTTGCCACCCTAGTCTTCTGTTGCTGACGTGGTTAATATGTCATCGTCACGTAAATGTCATGTTAGTGGCACGTGAAATTTTTTTATTATTTTACAAAATATCTTGGTAAACTATTTTTTTGTTCTCATATATCTGATCTCCTTTTTCATTTTAGGACATTAAATTGACACTGTCTGAAAATAGTCCTCTTAATAAAATATTTTTTTGCTAAAATGGTCCTCTGATGTGTCACTGGTGTGACGATCATGTCAGCAACGGCGGACCAGTGTGGGAATGCAGCACCAGATGATTATTTTAGCGAAATTTTTTTACTTACGAGACTATTTTCAAATTGGATCCATTTAAAATTCTAAAATGAAAAAAAAAAATTCAAATAAGAGATTAAAAATAAGTTTACCCTTTGATTTAATATTTTTAAAAATAAAAATAAATAATGAATAATATAAATATAAAGGAAGTCCCAACCAAACACGACTCTAAAGTATAAGATTTCTTGGGAAAAAAAAAAAATGAAAAGACCAACATAAATTTAACCCCAAAAGATCAAATTTACAATATACTTTATCTAACTCATTTTATTAGTGAGACAGTATTTAATATAATAAGTTTAATTAATAATTAGCCAATACCTCTGTGCTATACACAAATATTTTAATAATATTATAAATAATTAATTTAATTTAATTTTTATTTATAAATATCATTTTAACAAATTTTCTTGTTAATTTTTTAATTTTCTTGTCATAATTTATCAAATTATTATATAGCTAAAAATTATAAATGATTTGTAAACAATCTATAAATTATAAATTACAAATGAAATATTTAAAACATATATATAGTAATAGTTAAATGTACTACATAGTAATACTTTTTTTATTTTTTTATTAAGTATATTTAATACTCCATCCGTCCACCTCTAAGGTCACATTTATCTTTTACGTCATTATACTTAATATTAAAAATTTTACTATATTTGTATAATTTTTTATACAAATGTCTTTTTATTAGTATTATAAGTTACTAATTGAAGTATTTTTGCAATTTTTTCTTAATTTGTACCATATTTTGATATAATAATTAATATTCAAAAATCAACAAGCAAAAAACAAATAAAACCCTAAGAGCCGGACGGATGTAGTATTATTTTTTATTATAAGTTACTAATTGAAGTATTTTTGCAATTTTTTTTTTAATTTGTACCACATTTTAATATAATAATTAATATTCAAATATCAACAAACAAAAAATAAATGAGACTCTTAGAGCCGGACGGATGTAGTATTAATTTTTGTTTTAGGAAAAATTTATATTATATATTAGAATATTTGTTATAAAAACTATAAATATTACTACTATAATTTGTAGTTTGAAGATATTTTTTTTATGTGTGGTATAGGAAATTTAGTAGGTAATATAAAAAATAATGAATGTGTGTAATATATTAAGTTTTTTCGAAAAAATATATTATAATAAAACACAAAAAGAACACAAATAATTTACTATTTATGTACACATTTGTAATATATATATATATATATATCAAATACAATAATAAATAATCATTAATAAAAAAATAAATATCTAATTATCATTAAAAAATAAATTTAAAATAAAAAATAATTCAAATCAATAATCAATCAATTATATATAACAATTTTAGTGATATAAATAAAAAAACTAATAGTAATGCATTTTATTATAAATGTTATATTAAAATAATATATATATATATAAGATTATTTTATCAATATATTTAAATTTGTAAAATAATATAATTATTAATAAAAAATATTGAATAAAATTAATAAAAGAGAAAAATAGTAATATTAAATTACTCGTATTGATAATAATCATCTAACTTCTCTTAATTTAATATAAAAGAAAAAAAATAAAATTAATTTTATAATTTGAAAACGTGTATATCATTGAATAATCATATTTCATCTTATTCTTTTTCCTAATGATCATTGTCACATTTTTAATTGAAATATAAGATAAAATTTATATCATTAACAAAAAAATAAATCACAATAATTATTTAAAACTAAGAAAAATTATCAAAGAAATCAATAATGTTTTTTTAAGATCCCCGAATATTTTTCAAATGGTAAAATTCAAAATTTGATACTATCTACAAAGTTAAAAAGTAAAAATATAAGAATATAAATATTTATAGAAAAATGATGCCACAATATCCATACAATATACAAAAAATAAAATCTACTTATAATGAAAAACTCACCATAATTGTCTATGCATAATGGAAAACTCACCATAATTTTTTGTAAAATCCCCAAATAATTTTCAAATCGTAAAATTCAAATTTTGATAAGCTAAAAAATAAGAAAATAATACGAAATATTTATAGAAGAATGATGCCAAAATATCCATATTATTACAAAAATAAAATAAAATCTAGTTGAGTAAGAGATGACCCGTTGGTGTAGGGGTTGGACTTGTGATCCGACGACATAAACCGTTTTTTACCACTTTGAGTTTGGGATATCGTTACGGCACTGTTTTTTACTAATTTTTCGAGTGTGACTTGATTTATTCCTCACCGCTTTCATGTGTTATTCAATTCCCATATGACATCTTCCTATTGTGTTTGTGTTGATGACTAGCCGCGGGGGGTTGCAACTGTGTTGTTATCATGAAAGGTCTATTGTAGGTACATGAAGACTTCAATGAATCAGAACTCAGTGAGAGGCCAACAGGAAGTTACGATGAGCGGCGTTTCAGCAGTTCTGTGGGTTAGGTCTTGCATTTTTCAACTATCAAGCTTTTTGTTCTAATGCGCAACGGCTGCTACAACTCGGTTCTGCGAGGCGCTGATTTCGTGCAAGAACTTGTAAACGGTCATCCGGCACGGATGAAGAATTTGTTACGCCTTAGCCTCGTTCATGCATTGGAGGAACGCAGGTTACTACTGGTAACGCCGCAAACTAGAGTGTACCCGGTGACAATCTTTCTGCTGACTGTAGGGCATGCAACATGACACTGTGTCTTAGCGAAGTGATTTCAACATTCAACCTCCACGTAAAAAAAGTTGCCAAAGAATTGGACCTTTTCTCGGCGGAGCTGATTTGTCCTAGTGACCAAACACACACTCATCCGCGCATACGCTACGATGCACGTTTCTTCAAGTACGTCCTAAACACAATTGCACTTTTTAATAGTGGTTTAGAGACCGTACAGATTCAAAGTTGTTTCGTTGATTGCAGGATGTTGTCGGAGCGATTGACGGAGTATTGTGTTGGAGATTTTATTCGGGGTGTCAATTAGGATTGGCGGAGTGTAAGATAAACATGGTTGATGTTAGTTAGAACTCACCACGTACTAAAATATCTGCACGTAAATATAAATAGGTTCTAGTTAATGAACTCGGGGTTACCATAGTTATTTTAGATGGGTGTTCACATTTGGTTCTCCAACGCTCAATTTGGTAATTTGTAGGAATACGGTATGTATAAAAAAATATTATTGTGCTTAACAACCAACCAATCACTTTCCAAAAGTCAAAGTTCAATTTTTTCACACGAAATAGTCAAATTAAAAAAAAAAAAACAATAACTAAATAGTTAATAAAAATAACAAACAATAATATAGTTTAACAACTTTACACATTTTTCCATACCACACATAAAAAAAAAAAAAAAAAAAACACAACCCCAAAATATAAAACAAACACACCTCTTTTTCATAATTAAATTATTACTCTCTCAGTCTCATATATTTTGGGCTTATTACTGTAGATGTGAGAATTTAAGTAAAGTATAATTAATAGGTAATTAAGAAGTGTATTAGTAAAAATAATTATAGATTACGATTAAGACAATCAAATAGTTTAATTAAAATTGAGAAAATTATAAAATTTAATATTTAAAATGTGATTAAAGTGTATAATTATATTTTCAAAAATAGAAAATGACAAGTTATATCGGATGAATGAAAATAGAAAATAGAGACAAATTATATGGGAAGGAGAGAGTAAATACTTTTAACATGTGTTCGCTTCACGAATTGGATTTACCATTTACTGTATAATTACTGTAAATAAGTTAAATAGAAAATCTCTAGTCTAAACCCTACGCCCTTATTAAATATCTAATCTTTCTTTATGTCAGAATTTGCCTGGAAAAATCCCTCATGAAATCGGTCAAATTGAACGAGCAAGGATTGTTCACGTGCTAGCAATTGCAATCGGTGGATAAAGGGTTTTTTTTTTTTTTTTTAAAAAAAAATAGTGATTAGTATTTCATTCCAAAAAATTCAAAGAATAAAGAAAATAAATAAATAAATCAACGTGTGTGTTTGGGGTCGAGATTTTTTATTGAGATTGGATTAGTGAAATTAAAATTGAAATAGTGATATAATGCAATATAATATAGTATTGATGTGATGATGTGAATAATTATAATTTTTAGTAGTACAATAAAAAGAATTAAAAATAAATGTTTGATTTGATAATTTTGAGATAAAATATTTGCATACAAATTTGAGAAAATTTGATAAAATGAAATATAGTCTTAAAAAAAAAAAGAAAAAAACTTTTTCAAATTTTAATTTTAAATTTTATTTTTAAATATCAAATGAAACATCACTTTTCATTATTATTTATAATTTTTTTTAACAATATTTATATATCATTAATTTCAAATTATTACATCAATATATCATTTTTTTTTCAATAAAATAATAATTTTTTCAATATTATTATTACAAAATTCAAACCTCCAAAACATCAGTTAAAAATTAATACTTCAAAAATTCAAATTTAAAATCCAACCCCCAAAAAAACACACCTTTTGAATAATAGGATCCTTAAATTACGATAATCTTTTTATAAATAAATTATTTTTTAAATTTAAAATTCTCAAACTATTCATTTTAATATATAAGAGAATTATTACTTTTTTTCTAAACAATGTAAATTAATGTCAGTTAATATAAATAATATAATTTACCAAAATTATATATTTTTTATTTTAAAAATTTTAAAAACTTAAAAAATATTTGGGATTGTGAATATATATATACATATGATATGATATTGAATTATAAGAAATTACTCTTTTTCGTTTCAAATACGGTGCAACATTTGTATTTGACATAAGAATTTAGGTGATAAGTATTTAGTATGGTAATTTGAGATAATTTGGATATTAAAATGTGATTAGAGAGAAAAATGATTATTTATATATTTTTTATTTTAATGATGTAATAAAATAAAGTAAAGTATATATTAATATATATATAAACATTATTAATTATTTTTAAATTTAAAAATATTACAGGTGTTTGATGAAGGAGTATTTTATTATTTTATTATTTGAATAGTATTGTTTTGATTTTAAAATAAGAATTAATTTATAAACTATGTTTAAATATTTTAAATATTATATTTCAATAAAATATATCAAAAATAAATATTATTTTGTAGAAAATAATTTTTTAAATAATACAAATAAATAAATATAATAGTTATAACCGAGATAAGTTAATTTTATAAAAAAATAGAAATTTGAAATATAGATAAAAATATTTATTTATTAAGTAGATATATAAATATATAAATTTTGAATGAGTCATATACTATGTATGATGTTATATGCCAATTAAGTTGATTTATATTTATTTAATATATTAAAATTTAGTCAATTTTACCAAAATTTAAAATAACAATTGAAATAAAAATGGAGGAAGCAGTTTATATGGGGTGTGTTTGTTTGGGGATTGGATTTTAAATCTATTATTCATTATTTTTTTCTCTAAAAAATATCAAATCAAATACATATTTTTTATTTTTTATACTATACTAAAAATCAATTTTGCATTTAAAATATCACATCAACACCTATTTATATCACATCATATAACTATTCAAATTCAAAATTTTTACTATTCAAATATCAACTCAAAATTCAAACCCCAAACAAACACACCAGAAATCTTTATAAAAAATTATAAAAATGAGATTAATATGCAATATTAAATAAGAGTAACATTTTCCCTCGATAATATAAAATATATATTAAATTATTAATTTTTACAGATAAACGAAACACTTCTCAAAAAATTTATGTAATTTGATTCGACATAAAATATTACTAGTTTATTAATAAATTGATAAAAAATAAATAGTATTCCCTCCGTCCCAAAATTATAGTTTGGGTTGGATTTGATACAAAATTTAAGAAATATTGATATTATATTGGTAGTGGATAAAAAATACGGATAAAAGACCTTTTGCTTTTGTGACTGTATTAGTGTAAAAAGTAGTGGCAATTGTGTAATAATAATCAAAAAGTAAGGATAGTTTTATAGTAATACGATTATTTATGAAAATGAGACTATTGTTTTAGGACAAACAAAAATGATAAACGGGACTATTGTATTGGGACTGAGGAAATATATATATATTTTTTAAGGATCTTTAGTATTTGTCATTCTCTTATGTAAACATTACGTTTCACTCTATATTATTTTTATCAAATTAAATTACTATTCAAATTAAAAATTTTATTTATCAAAATTTAAATTGAAAATTTAAACTCTCAATCAACCATTCTTAAAAATAACATCCCAAAAAAATAAATAAATATAAATAAACAAATAAACAACACGCATTGGATTTTGTGGTGTAACAACTTGGCAGTCATTTGTGCATTTGGTAGATTCAAGAGATTGATCAAAAAATTCAAGTCGATTCTCTTTGTCATCTTCAATGTGACAAAAAATCAAAAATCAATATAGCATGATTTATTCATTGTAAATTCAAATTACTATTTTAAGTCGTCAAGAAATATGCATGCCATTACATTCCAACACTTACCTCTAATCGTTTTGGGTCTGTCTATATCGACCTGAATTAGGTTCTCCAGCTTCTTCAAAAAAATATCCGAATTGATCTCGCTACGAAAATCGATATACGAACAAAGTTGAACGATATCGAAATGCAAAATTCGTAGCTGATCTGAGATGGCAAAAGTGAATAACGTTAATTACTATTCGTGAAAAATATGAAATAAAAAAAAAAAAAATTGAACTTTTAATTGTAACAGAAAATTGCATTACAAAAGAATTGAAATAAAAATGCAGTAATAATGAAAGTAAGCAATAAATTTACTCATCTATTCTCTCATTTCCTTCTAATATATCTTCTGAGATCGGATAACTTCTCAGACACGTCACATACTCATTTTCTATATCTATTTGTAGAAAATATTTTAACTGGACCGCAGGCTATCACTTGAGCCAGACTCATTTATTATTATTTTTGGTTAATTATATAGCATAAAAATGCATTAAATGCTTTTATTGAGTGAAGCTCTTTTTATTAATATAAAATTTGATTATTTTTGTCAAAAATTAATGTTTAATTGTTAATATGATCAAATTTTATACAAATAAAATAGATAAAATATCTTAAATAAATTTTTTAATTAAATAAATAAATATATAATTGATTAATTCTTTATTTTATAATTTTTGGAGATAAATTGTTATATGATTTTTACAAAAATTATAAAAATAAATAATTGATCAATATTATTTATTTTTTATTTAAAAAATTATTTAAGATATTTTATATCTTTTATTTGTATAAAATTTGCGTAATTTAAATATTTATTTAAAATCAAACATCAGCTTTGGACAAAGAGAATTTGTACAAACTTCAAATTAACACAAGAAGATCGCAATTAATAAAACGCAAGAGAGTGTTATATAATTTACACTTATTCTTTTTTGGATTAACACAAATGCCCCACAAAAATATTTCGAGTAAAGATTATCTTATAGACCAAATATTTTTGCTTAAATCTCTATAACTCTCGCGCACTTTTCAAAGCATATTCCTTATTGTTATTTATTTGTCTCATACACACCGCCGCTCTTTCAATTTTCAAATTATCTTTAAAATCAATTTACTTCATAAAAGAAAATCGTTATCCAAGACCACCATCATTGTTCTATTTTTTGTTCCCAAATGTTGTATGTATACTTGCATTTTCCATCATTTCAAAAATTCATCACACATCTTTACTTTTTTTTTTCATGTCGTCCGAGACTACCTTTGCCTTACTTTCTTCTTTTTCAAGATCGGCGTGAATGTTTTCCTTCTTGAAGACGGTGTTATTTTCTCTTGAAAGTGACGACGCACTTCATTCTTGACTAGCTCAGTTATTTTTGATTCACCATCGATTTATCTTGCTTCAGGTTAATGTCGATGGTTCCTGCCAATCGGTTCGTCCGATCGGTTCTAGGGCTGCTTTGGGTCCGGCAGCGGTGGTTCGGCACGTGGTTTTGCGGTCGGACCATTCGTCCTTCTCCCGTCATTCAGCAGTTGCTTGGCGGGCGTCGTGGGTAGAGCTGTTAAACGAACCGAGCCGTTCGTGAACTCGGCTCGATTCGGCTAAGTTAAAGCTCGTTCGCGAACGTTAACAAGCCAAGCCGAACAACATAAACAGGCTCGTTTGGTTAACGAACGAGCCCGAGCTTTGTTCGCGAATGTTAATTTAAATGATATATTTATTATAAATATTATATATACATATAAAATTATGATTTATAAATAAATAAATATTAATTTAAAATATATAAATAAAATAATTTTAAATTTTTTTATAATTTATATATAAATTTTTTAAAAAATAAGACAAATGAGCTCGAATGAGCTTAATCGAGCCTAAATTAGCCGAACACGAACACGAGCTCAAACAATAAAAATTCTTAACGAGCCGAGCTCGAACACTACGAACGAGCTCGAACACTACAAACGAGCTCGAAACCTTAACGAACGAGCCCGAGCCTTGTTCGTGAACGTTAACGAACACTTAAAATTTGGCTCGGCTCGGCTCGGCTCGGATCGTTAACAGCTCTAGTCGTGGGCTCAATTTTGATACGCTCCAAGGTGCTCTTATCAATCTTGTCGACGAACATTCAGAGATGAGGCTTCTGGCTCAACATCAACATAGGATGAAGAGATTAATGCATTGGCTGGTGGTACATGTCTGCCAATTTTATTCACGACATGTTTTGTTCACCGCGTTTGTTACTTATGTTCTGCCTTTACAAGGTCGGTTCCTTCCAAGCAACTTCGAGACACATTTCTGCCATTGCCCTGCTCTTGTGAATACACATCGATACAACAGATTGCCTATGACGGTGGCTATTTCCAAGTCTCAGGTAGCTAAGGGCAAAAGACGCCTTGTGACTCCGGTTCCATCATGCGTGGTACGGTACATTCACTCCGAAACCATTTGAATATCTCTCTTAGTGCCTTCTTTGACCGTGCATATTTGAGCAAACTTCCTTGAAGAAAGTGGCTCCTTCTTCTAGTCAGGACGTAGAGGTTGTTCCTCATTCTATTTCCGGTAGGATTATGGTCACTTGTAGTCCTTCTCGAGGCTCATCCTTGCATACGCCACCATCTCGTCTCGAGTCGTATGGTGCCCCGACAATATCCTAGCCTCTCATGGCTTTTGGATGTTAAGTGGAGGTCCTCCAGTTAGTGTCCTTACCAAAAAAGTGATATGACAGTATTTGAGCGTTTGGGATGTCAGATTTGTTGCATAATTAATTGAGAGACTTGCAGGAGGCCAAGTCTTTGGCTGGCTATAACTGAACATCGGGGCTTTGCCTTTTCGAGCTTCTTCTTCCCGAAGCAAAGCAAATTCATTATGAATGATCAGCTTCAAAACGTCGGTAATGTATCTAAAAAGTTCCAAAGCGAATTCATGGAAGGATGCTTGGATTTCTCCCCGAATTTGTGGTTGAAGTACATTGGCAAGAAGACTGATGATCTTATCCAGCCTTCTATCAACTATGGAACGACTTCGGGCGCGGGGCGAGATGACGAATCGCCGATGATACCTTTATTTTTAGACATCTTTGCAGCTGTCGGGTTGTAAGTTTTCTTTTCTGGAGTTGCATGAAAGATCACAAGACGTTGAAGTCCTGCTGGGTGTGCCAATTTTGTTACCGACGGTCTAATCGCTTTGGGCTTGTCAAAATCAACATAAATTAGGTTCTTCGATCTCCTAAAAAAATACCCGGGCCGATCTTGCTACAAAAATTGAATATGAACAAATTCGAACGAGATTAAAATGCAAAATCATAGATGATTTGAGATAACGAAAGTGAACGACACTAACTACTGTTTGTGAAAAATATGAAGTGGAAAGGAAAACTAAACTTTGATAGAAATAGATAATTGCAGTACAAGGCAGAATAAAAATTGAAATAAAAATATAGTAAAAACGAAAGTAAACAGTAAATTTCTTGGATGAACAATAGTACTCCATTATTCTCTCTCTTGCTTCTAATATATCTTCGGAGATTGGATAACTTGCCACTCACGTCATATATCCATTTTCTGTAACCACTTTCGGATAATATCTTGACAGGATCTAGGACTGGACTGTAGGTTATCTCTTGGGTTGGGCTGGTTTATTATTATTTTTTTGAAGTAATACAAATGCCCACAAAAATATTTCGGATAAAATTTATCTTGCACACCAAATATTTTTTTATTAAATATCTATAACTCTCGTGCGCTTTCCCAAACATATTCCTTATGGTTGTTTATTTGTCTCATACACGCCGCCACACTTTCAATCTTCAGAATATTTTTAAAATCAATTTCCTTCATACTCGTTACCCAAGACCACCATTACTGTTATCTTTTTTGCTCCGAAATGTTGCATGTATATTTGCTTCCACACGTCATCTTTTCCATTATTCCTAAAACCCATCATACATTCTGATAAAGAAAACCCATAACACATCTTTAGTTTCTTTTCTTCATCATTCGAGACTATCTTTGTCTTACTTTCTTCTTTCTCTTCTTCTTCGAGAATGGCGTGTACATTCTCCTTTTGAAGACAGTGTCATATTTTCTAGAAATCGACGACACACTCTGTTCTTGACTGGTTTGGTTCTTTTCGGTCCGCCGTCGATTTATCTTGCTCCGGGTTAGAGCAGCGTAGAAAACAAAAGTAAAAAATAGACCCGACCAATCCCGAAGGCCGGCCACCAGACGACTCAGGGCGAGATGATGGCGGATGCAAGAATTTTTATTCCGAGACGATGTTGACCCAGTTTTGATGAGCTTCGGCTAGGTTCTGCACCGCCCGACTGTGATTACGTTAAAGTACCATCCATTGCTCCCGGAGCTCAAACAAAGGGCCATCGAGTTTATGAGCCTGTTCGAACAACTCCAGACGCCAATTAGTTGCCTCCCGAGACTATCCACGATCCAGTGCATCTTTGGAGAATCTTCTTCAATGTTCGTGAATGCGCACCAGCTCATTGCAAAGAGCTCTATCTTCCTCCTGAAGGGCCTTAAAGTATGTCGTCTCCTCTTGAGCATGACGTAGCTCCTAGTTGTAGCCATAAGCGGCCCAACGTTCCTCCAAGGAGGTGTACTCAGTCAACTTGCTATAGCTCGTCTTGCGTAGGGTTTGATTCACCCGTAAGTGCTCAAAAGTCTCCCATAATCAGTCAGCCAAGGTTTCCATACGGCTCTTCTCATTCGAACCTGCCACCAACGATTCGGCCGTCTCCAAAGCCGCTAGCTGCATGACTCAACAACTCCCAAGTCATCAAGAGGAGAAAAAACACATCTTTCGAATAAACTGCATGCACATTTGCAGATGGACCTTTTACCACCAACTGTGGAAAATGAGTAGAAGTACCCCGAAAGAAATATGTTTCAATGTCCTCTTGGAACGTCATTAGATTTGGAAAAACTGGTAGTGAATCATGTGAAGGAGAATAGACGGACTTCACAGCAGAAAGAGTTCCCGATGACTTTCGAAAAGGACTACAAGTGATCACAACTCTACTGGAAATAAGAAGAAGAACAACCACTACGTTCCGACTAGAAGAATGAGCCACTTTCTTCCAAGGGACATGCTCAAATATGCATGGTCAGAAGAAAATACAAAGAGATTCAAATGGTTTCAACATGAACGTACCGCGCATGATGAAACCGGAGTCACAAACGTCTCATCCCTTTAGCTACTTGAGACTTGGAAATAGCCGTTGGAGTAGTCACTCTGTTGGATCGCCGTGCATTCACAAAAGTGAAGGCATCAGCAAAAATACATCCCAGAAGATGCTCGGCAGGAACCACCCCTATAAAGGAAAAGCATAAATAATAAACGCGGTGAACAAACATGCAATGAATAAAAAATGCACACATGTACCAACAAACAGCACATTCATCTCTTCATCATCTGCTAATGTCGAGCCAAAAGCCTTATCTTTTGAATGTTCGTCGACAAGCCCAATAAGAGCACCTCGGAGCATATCAAAATCGAGCGCACGGCGCCTGCCAGGCAGCTGCTGAATGGCGGGAGAAGGAAGAATGATCCGACTGCAAAGAACATGCCGAACTGCCGCCGCCGGACCTAAAGCAGCCCTGGAACCGATCGGACGAACCGATTTGCGAAAACCACCATACATTAACCCGAAGCAAGATAAATCAACGGTAGACCGAAAAGAACCGAACCAGTCAAGAATGGAATGCATCGTCAATTTCGGAAAAAAAATGACACCAACGTCTTTAAGAAGGAGAACGTCCACACCGATCTTGAAAAAGAAGATGAAGATGATGATGAAGAAAGTAAGACAAAGGTAGTCTCGGACAATGAAGAGAAGAAAGTAAAAATGTGTGATGGATTTTTGAAATGATAAAGAGAAGGTGGCGTGTGAAAGCAATTATACATACAACCTTTGGGAACCAAAAAGTGAACAATGATGATGATCTTGGGTAACGAGCTTATTTTATAAAAGAAATTGATTTTAAAGATATACTGAAAATTGAAAAGGTGACGGCATATATGAAACAAATAAACAACCATGAAGAATATACTTGGAAAAGCTTGCGGGAGTTATGAAATTCTAAATAAAAATATTTGGTCTGCAAGATAAATTTTACCCGAAATTTTTTTTGTGAGCATTTGTAATTACTCCAAAAAAAAATTAATAAACTTACACGGCCCAAGAGATAGTCTGTAGTCCAGTCCATGATCCAATGAAAATATTATCCGAAAGTAATTACTGAAAATTGGTATATGATGTGTGTGAGAAATTACCAAATCTGAGAAAATATATTAAAAGCAAGAGAGAGAAAAAGGGGAGTACGATTATTCATCAAAGAAATTTACTGCTTACTTTTATTATTACTGCATTTTTTTATTCCAATTCTTATTCTTCCTTGTGCTGCAATTATCCATTTCAATCAAAGTTCAATTTTCTTTTCCTCTTCATATTTTCCACGAATAGTAGTTAGCGTCGTTCACTTTTACCGTCTCGGATTAGCTACAATTTTATATTTTGCATTTTGATATTGTTTGACTTTGTTCTTATATCGATTGTTGTAGCGAGATCGACCTGGACACTTTCTTGAGAAGGCTAAAAAACTTAATTTACGTCGATTTCGACAGGTCCAAAGCGATTAGGCCATCGATAACAAAATTGGTATGCCTAGTGAGACTCCAACATCTCGCGATATTCCATGTAACTCCGGAAAAGAAAATTGACGCTGCCAATAACTACAGAGATGTCTAAAGACAAAAAACCGTCGACGATTCATCATCTCGCCCCGCGCCCAAAGTCATTCTGCAGGACGAGGCATCCGCAGCTGCTGGAAGGCCGGATCAGATCATCAGCCTTCCTTCCAGCGTATTTCAGCAGCAAAATCAAGGAGAAATCCAAACATACCTCCATGAATCCGCTTTGAAACTTTTCAGATACATTACCGACGTTTTGAAATCGACCATTTGGAATGAATTTGCACTGCTTCAGGAAGAAGCTCAAAAAGGCAAAGCCCCAATGGTCAGTTTCAGCCAGCCAGAGACTTGAACTCCTGCAGGTCTCTCAATTAATTCTGTAGCAAATCCGACCTCCAAGACACTCAAATACGGTAATGTCACCTTTTTGGTAAGGGCAATAACTCTTGAAGACTCCATTTAACATCCCGAAGTTGGGAGAGGACAGGACGTCTTCAGGGAAACCCTACGGCCGGATAGGGGACCTTCATTGCCTAGGGGGCATGGACGACGGTAACTCCAACACCTTGCTTTGTTCCAACACCTTCTGGAACGACATACGGACCAAGGGTACCAGTCCTAACGTCATCCCAATTCGTGGGGAGCAGGGAGCTGCCAGAGAAGGTCAACTCCCTGTTGCTTCCGATTAACAGGAAACCTATGGATCTCTTACCAAAACAGCAATGCCAAACCCCGGAAATGTGCCACCACAACAAACATCGGTCTTCAGAGGCCACCGAAGGTATTCAAGCTCGTGTCCCGCATCAGGGGCCTACTCATCAGGCCTTTTTGTAGTTGGCGTTACACAATCTGCCGTCCGTTCAGGCAGCTCTTGAACAGCCAGGAGTGCAGGCAGAGATGGCGCCGCTACCGCATCCTTTCATAAATCCACAGGCGATCGAGGATGCGATTCGCAATTTATGGCGATCCCATTCAACTACCGGCAAGGCCCCATTACCAAAGGTCCTTTCCAGGTTACATTGTATTGGATCATCCATTATCACGGAACACTCAGATCCCCGAGTTTTCACTATTTTCATGGGAAGACTTTCGCTACAATCGAACATGTTAGCTAATTTACGGCTCTATGTGGAGGAGAGTTTGGGAATAATTGGTACAAACTCCACATATTCTCATTGTCTTTAACTGGCGCAGCCTTCTCTTGGTACATTTCTGCCTCCGAATTTCATCCATACCTGGGCAAACATGGAAAGGACCTTCCACTAACGCTTTTACAGTCCCTTCCCAGAGGTAACCATATCGGACATAACAAATTTGCGTTAGCGCGGTGAGAAATCAGTTGAACAATTCCTGGAATGTTTCATAAGGTCCCAAAGCAGGTGCCAAGTTCGCAAACTGAATATGGAGCTTGATAACATGACACCAGCTACATAAGAAATTGGCTCTCCAGGAATATCATAACTACCGTGTAAAGTTGTGAAGGCCGAACAGCTCTTGAAAAAGGCTCAAACGGCCCAAAATAAAAATTTTGGAGTAGAAACCATCATGTTTATGTCTAGGAAGAAGGTGCCAAAGCCGATGATGAATCAGATGAGACCTTCCGGGCCAAGATCTCAAAGGGGAAGGCCCATACTTTCCCGCTCTCAAGCCGCCCCGGTGGAAGAAAGCAAATCCGAAGGTGTTTTATTCCTTCAACATTGCAAAACCTGAGCAGATTTTTGAATTTCTGCTAAAGGGCAACGAGCTCCATTTGAAAGAAGGCCACAAAATTCCGACAAATGAAGAGCTGATCAGAAAATCATATTGCAAATGGCATGTGCTATATGGACATCAAGTTGGGAATTGCATTATATTTAGGAATGCAGTGAAAAAAGTCATCAAAGAAGGGCGCCTTATCTTGGCCAAGAAACCTAATATGAAGGTTAATACAAAGTCGTTTCCTTACCAATAAACGCCGTCAAAGTTCGTCCAACAAGGTCCGGCAGGTCGACAACAGGATCCGAAAAAAGTAGCAGGGTAACATGCCCACAAAAACCGGTACTTGAAAGATTCGGGTGGTTGATTAAACCCCCGAGAAGTAACTCGGTATGGAATAGACTTTCGTCTACAAACACAGTTGCAAAAATAAGTTTCGAAAAAGACAAAGAGGTCTGGCGAATGTCCTCAGCGGATCAGGTGATAATTACACTCCATCATACACATTTTCCTGAGAGAGTTCCGGAAGATGGAAGCTAGACTGTGAACCATAAGGAGCAGAGGTCAAGATTTCCTACCAGGATTAAAAAAATGAGGATGCAGAGACAACGCCTAGCCATTCGCCTCTACTAAAAATGTCAAATAGGGGGCAGCAGGCAGATGAGCAGAATATGATGGCCATTGGAAGGCCGAAACTAGACCGTGAAAATATTCTTTACCAGCTTCAGGCCCAGAAGGAATGGAAGTCAAAGCGTATATTGACGAAGGATTAATGTTTCATCAAGCAGTAACTTCCTATAGCTCCTGGAACAACCCAATTCCCGAGGATGAACCGATGATTGAAACACTCGATTGTCATGAGATGTCGAAAGCAAGTTTAGACATAATTGCACCGATCAAAACCTTGAACGAGGCTTACACTACGAGGGAGACTTCAAGGTCAACATGATAGGATTTTTGCCCGGAGAATTCGAAGCCCCTTAGGGATAAGATTTATCTAAAAGAAAAAGAATCATTCTAGAGATAACAAAATTCATATATCAGACTTCTTCCGGATGCATTCTTCTTTTTATTCCTTCATAATTTTTTTCTTGCAATTTTCAGCAATCTATTTTTTCTACTAATTTTTTACCGATTCCAGTCTTTTTTCAGCACTTTCCTCTTTACATTATTAGTCTTGATTTTTACCTTCTTGCTACGTTAATCACTCAAGCATCACGAGATAACCCGAATCCTTTCTTGAGGAGGCTAGAGAACCCTCCTATTGAATCAATTCCGACAGATTTTTCTGATTAAATCGTCAATAACGATCTTTTACGACCACAGTGTATATATACACACATTATATGATATGTTATATGGATGTATCAATATGAACAAGCGAACCATCCTTCCCACTATTCATTTAAAAACAAAACAAAACAAAAGCAATATAAAACATCATATTGAATACTTAGTATTACATTTTAAATTTTTATTATTATGAGAGTTTAGACTTAAACCAAATCTTGAAAGACGTAATTAATCTTTTCCCATGGCTATGGTTATATGAAAATATGAACGGGCATTATATAAATCATAGATCATAACTGTGGAGTTTTGGACAATAAATTAAAAAGATCCAAAACAAATCCAACCGACCCGCTCAAATTGAAGCCCGGACCCGACAACCCACTGTCCGACCCAATCTCTGAGAGACCCGTCGGTTTATGGCTTTAGACCGGGCTTAACCGGTCTGAACCAGGTCTGCTCTAATATATATATATATATATTGGAGCCTTGAACCGGTTCAATTGGATTAATTCATTCAGATACAGAACATACGAGAACAGAACCTTCTTTGCGATTCTTCTCTCGTGCCCTAGGCGATTCCTTCATCGTCGCTCTGTGTTTCTCCGGTGAATCTGTCCGGCGACTTGGGAGTTTCTCTTCCCGTTGATGCGCGCCTCTTCCCTCGGTGCTTCTACGGTTTGATTTACTCAATTTGTGCCTTTATTTGTGTCTCGCGACGTATATGTTGTTCGCGGTGTAATAGGCTTGAAATCGTTGTATTTTCGTAGATTAGGGTTCGGGTTTGTGTGTTAGTTGCGATTCCGTAGCGAGTCTTTGTGGTTTGGGTCTTGGATGTATATTCGATGTCAGTTTGTTGATACGTGGGTAAAACTGAGTCCGAATAGATTGCTTCCGTAATAATAAAAGATTCTTTAAGTTTTTGTTAGATTCGAGATATTCTTATGCGAATATGTGTTGTTGATCTTGGATTAGTAATAACAATAACAAAAAAATTATATTAATATAATTCAGATATAATATATTAACCGACATCATATGACGATATTTTCACACAAATACGTCCTATTATTGATCTTAGCATATATGATCTTACAGCACACACTTATAAAGTATAACTACCACCAAATATATATTAGGTATGTCCATTTTTACGAACAAATCAGCACCTTAATGAACACCGTAACATTCCACCTCCCATGAATAGTGCCTTTAAAATATAAAATGGAAATTACCTACAACGAGAGGTCACGTGACAAAAACAAGATTTACTTTGTAGAGAGCGGTAATTAAACAAAGAGAATCTCCATCGAAGCCGCCGTTACCATAAAACTACAAAACAAATACTTGAATCTCCATTCTATCTTTAACCTAACAGACAAATAAAGATTCATCATTGCAGTCACTTTCCCAAAAGTTTAAGATATAATATTACCTCACAATGAATGGTTCCTTCTTGTCCCAACAAAATCTGCACTAAATCACAAGAAAACGAATTCAAGATTCACATTCAAAAACCAGACAAAATTTCCGTTATCCCCTATCAGTAAATAGACAACTGTTTTTCGACGTATAAATACGTCTATACGTCGAATGCAGAGGCGAAGGAAGGGAAGGGGCGAAGAAGATGAAGAATGTGTTCATCTCCTCGTTTATATTTCTATCTTTCTACATTTTGATTGCATTGTCATCTGTCGATGCAGCTGGCTGCAAGTCCAGCGGAAAGATTAAGGGCAAGAAGCCGCCGAAAGACAAGTGCAACACATCCAATGATTCGGAATGCTGCGAGGAAGGCAAGTACTACGACATCTACAAATGTTCGCCTAAGGAATCTGGTAGGACCAAGGCTGTGTTGACTCTGAATGGGTTTGAAAAAGGTAAGGACGGAGGGGGGCCTGCAGAGTGCGACGGGCACTACCACTCGGACAACATCCCGATTGTGGCGATGTCGACGGGATGGTTCAACAAGATGAAGAGGTGCTTCCAGAACGTGACCATTTATGGGAGAGGGAAGAAAGTGACTGCTATGGTGATCGACGAGTGTGACTCGACTATGGGTTGTGACGAGGAACACGACTACCAGCCTCCGTGCCCGAACAACATCGTTGACGGGTCGAGGGCTGTGTGGGAGGCCTTAGGAGTACCTAAGAAGGATTGGGGACTAATGGAAGTACAATGGGAGGATGCATGATGGGGAAATGATGAAGATGTGTGGTCAGGATTTTATCAAGGTGCGTCGTTGCGACGGAAACTAATAAGGGCAAGGCGTTCGAAACGGGTTCGATAACCAGTGCCCATTGATTGAAATAACTTGCTCTACTATTGAGCTATGGAGTTCAGATCTTTAGCTACGGTGGTCTGAAAATCTATTTCCTATGTTCTCTCACATATTTGAATAAATTCTATCTTAAGAATAGATCATCGAATTGCTACATAAATGACCAAATAATAACGATAATATAAACTCAAGCAAGCATAGGCCAATACTATCATCTTAAACAAGTTTCAGCACGAAAACTCATCTAAAATAATGTAGGCAATGGCAAATGAAAGTACCTTATATCATCATTCAGAAATATCCCTCAAGAAGAACGCTCTTTCCGGACACACCAGATGTCGACCTTTTCACCGCCTTCACTTTTGTATCTAAATCATTTGAGCTTGGGCCTTGGCGACCGTTGAAAATTGGGAGCACCTCCACTATAGCCTTCTGGAACAAATTTTGTTCAAGCCCTTCCTTGAGGATATTGTCGAAATCTGCATCTGTCCACATCAAATCAAGTAATACGCTGCATGATCCCTGAAGCTTGCAGTGTTCAAGAATATCAGGTAAACATATTCGATCCAAAGATAACATTTGCGTCCCTTCTTGATCGGTTAGTGTCTCTGAGCTTGCATCCTTTGCAGATACTATGGTTAATTTAGAAGAAACATTCCTGAGAGCAGGAATTCGAGTTAAGGAATCTGGAGATGTTTTAAGCACGATGAGATGCGGTTGATTTGCCCCAGGTTCGTTAGAAATGGGGATCGAAGATTTCTTAACCAACGTTGAAGAAGAAACTATGACAGCATCGTATTCCTGCAATAATTTTGAATAATATCCACCACACATTTCAGCTTCTTCACCAACCTTATTTACCATACGGCCGTCCATAGATTTCGAATATCTGTCAAATAAGCAAAAATTAGCCAAATCAAGCATAACTGAAGAAAAAAGGCGAAATACTACCTTAGAGTAAGAAAGGGCTTCCCCGTCAGCATACAATGGATGTAGGCTTCATTTAGCCTTTTGCAAATTTCTTCCTCAACCCCAACCTTTACATTGATGCCTGCTTCTTGCAGTTTTTTTATCCCAGTTGAGGCAACGATGGGATTAGGATCGACCATTCCAACAACCACATTTGCCACATTCGCTTCGATTAATGCCTCGGTGCAAGGTGGAGTTCTTCCATAGTGATTGCAAGGCTCCAAGGTCACATATGCTGTCGCATTCTCAGCCAAATCCCCAGCATCTCTTAATGCAAAAACCTATAGTTTTCCTAGTCATATTCAGTATAAAACAACTTCACAATCAAATTCAGATAGTTTCATGTAAAAATGATGCTGCTGCACTGCAGCTCAAATTGAAGATATTAGGGTGATGTTGGATCAAGTTATATATTAATCTGAGACGAGACTAATCGAATCATACATCAATATGAAATGGTACTAATTGATTCGCAGATATGTCAATTGGAAAGTTGAGGAACCCAATCAATCTAAGTGAGAATTCTAAACTCTAAACTAATCGAATCATAAATTAATTGAATTGCAGATATGTCAATGGGAAAGTTGGGAACTCAATCAATCAAGTGAAACTGAATTATTATAACTGTAAAAGACTTTAGAATTAATCAAATTGATCCAGTCTGCATCAGCAATATACACAGCTCAAATCTTCAACCAAAATGCAGAAGTTTAACCGAGAAGACGAAGCCACTTTACCTCAGCATGAGGTTGCCCAGGTTTGGGGTGGAATCCTTCTCCCACAACCTTCCCATCCTTCACAATGACGCAGCCAACCATCGGATTAGGGCTGGTGTACCCCACACCCTTCCTCGCCAGCTCCACACACCTTTTCATATAATATCCATCGTCAAACTTATCTCCCGGAGCTATTTCATTCCCGGAACACCTGATCACACCCGAATTGCATCTTTTTCTCGAATTAATTCGAAATTCATCCACCATTTTCTTTGAATTGTGAAGCACGACTTCTATTTTCGGTGAAAACGATGAAAGTCTCTGCTGCTCCATGGTCAGTACATTGTGACCAATGCAGTTTGGAAATCGGAGCATGGCCAGAAATCGGCGGCGGGAAAGGAGTCGGAGAGGAAGACGACGCCGGCAATCGGCCTGTGGTGGCGAAAACCTGTGGCTGATGTTGATCTCCGGTCGTCGTCGGTAGAGAGGGAGTGTTTGGTGATTGTGAAATTAAATTAGGAATTAGGGTTTAGTTTTATGAGTAAATTTGTGAAAAGTAAAAAGGATAAAAGTACCGATCAAAAAACGCATTTGAAAATGTCTGAGCCCGGGTTCGAACCGGGGACCTCTAGTGTGTGAGACTAGCGTGATAACCAACTACACCACCCAGACCTGGTTATTTATTTTTATTCAACATTAATTTTATACAAATTAAAAATTACTAAATTTAAATTTATTTCTCCAAAACATATATAAGTAAAAGTAATAGTAATAGTAGTAGCAGCCGGCAACTGAAAGAGGTAAGGCGTTGTTCATAAGATGCCACAGCCACTGCAGGAGCACGACCCCTGCTGCATCAGCCTCTCTTGAATGCGCTCCAAGTGCTCGATGATATCTTCGAACGTCGGCCTTTGATCGGGGCTCTTGTGCCAGCAATCTTGAAGAAGCCTGCAGTCCACAGAGATCATGGATCAGATCAAACTGACGATGATCTTGATCATACTCACCATGATAATGCTGATCTTGATGATATCGATAATGATAATCTTGATGAAATTGATGCGCTCACTTTTTGATCGGTCCCGGGTAAACAATGGATGGTAGGTGTGGTCTTGAGTTCTCGTATGCTCGTTTGTCGGCAAGTTTTTCTGGATTTCCGTCTGTATTCGAGGGTCCTCCTTGGAACATCTATACACAGAACATTCGTTAAAGCAAGAAAGTCATAAGGCAATCTCTGGATAATTCAAAATCGAAGTTATGGTGTTTTGCATTTACCTCGTGGAGAATTAGTGCAAACGAGAAGACATCCACGCTTTGTCCGTATGATTCTCTCCGGTAGACTTCTGGAGCCATGTAGCGATCTGCCGTATGCAGAAAGAGTCATCTCATGAGTTTCGAAACAAACAATCGAAGATTACTAATTTTCTTTCTCATCACAACTAATGATTCATACACGATCCTGTCCCGCCGGTCATTTTGTATCCGGTATTCTTGCCCAGTATAATTTTGCTTAGACCAAAATCCGTGACTTTTAGTCGCCCCGCCTCATTCTGCAGCACATTTCTGGGAAAAAAACCTTTGATTATGCAGCATTATCGAATATGTCCAAGCAGCAAGTACAGGGATCGATACCTTGGTGTCAAATCGCGGTGGATTATCGAGTGAGGTTTATGTTGATGCAGATAATTCATCCCTCTGCAGGAAACTTTGAATCTTACACAAACCCGAAAACCCAATAATCTTCTTAATGATTTCAACGTACATACCGTGCTATATCCAAAGCATATGCAACGGCAGTCAAGGGGTCGAGTCTTCCTTTCTTTCTCAGTATATCGTATAAACTTCCCTACAATTTCCAGTGCATTTAATAGATTTATTCAGAAACAAATGCTAATTGCCAAGGTGGATCTTACATTTCGTAGGTACTCGGTTATCAAGATCAGGCGATCGGGGTGCTTAAGAACGCCGAGGAACTGAACTATGTTGGGATGGCGCAGTTTCTGCCAGAGGGCTAATTCCTTCAGGAAGTTTTCCCTGAAGAGCCGAGCCACAATGAGTATCGAGATATGCAGTAACTGAATAGAGCCAGTAACTATGTCAGAATAGAAGCAGTAGAATTTGGATAGGATAACTCACTTCACTGTTGGGTTCGAAGCAATGGCAGACCGAATGGTTTTGGCTGCAACTTCAGTACCACGCCACTTGAGTAAATAAACTTCACCATAAGCGCCCTTTTAAAAACCGGGAGTATTCTCATCAGAAAAAAACTAGACTTCCGTCGAGAGGCTTTGTTAACAGAGAAAATCGGTGGCTTAATAGGAAATAGCCTTGGCTTGTAAATTTAGAGAAAATTACTTCACCAATGAGAGTTGCTTCCTCCATGTTTACTTCTGTAGGGTCTATCTGACAGCATTCTGTTTGAGAGTCAACTCCCATCTGTAACAAGTGAGATATTTCTCAGAATCATCGACTCGCAGACCAAGTATTCAACTACCATCACGAAAAATGTTCGTAGCAGTGCTGAAATGGATATACCGGATCAGTTCCACCGTGTGCTTTCAGAATTTCGCAGATATCCTGATGGCCAAAGCTACACGCATCCGAGAGTGGCTGCAAGGTTTTCAACATACGACCTATTAAATTTTTAGATAATCAAGTTTCTGGAAGCAAGTTCACGCGAATAAAAAATATGAGAAACAGAGCCTTGGATAGTATGCTAGTTTTCATCGACTTTACTGAGGCACAGGTGATGTTATCAAGGCAAATTGAGCTTGTACTGAACAAAACTAAGGCATGTATGTACTCACAGTTCGACCCCACCGATCCATGGAGTTCACATCAGCTCCTTTCTGAAGAAGGAGAACGACTATCTCCGTACGCCCTTCACACGATGCCAAGTGTAGTGCTGTTCTTTTATCGTAATCTGCCAGATTTGCGTTGACGCCTTTTGTGAGCTCCTGCATGACTCCAGCTTTATCGCCCTTCCCCGAACAAAAAAGGAGACGGTATGGGCCTTCCCTGTCGATAATCTCTTGCTGCAAAAGATAACAGATACACAACCAGAAGATACACTCTAACCGAATCGGAAGATGCAGCTTTCCAAACATCTGTATATGCAAAAGTAACATAGTACCAGTCAGAAAAATAATACCTTATGAAGAGAGGATTGATGCCTGTTATCTTCCATGGGCGAAAGAGAGTCGAAATTAGCTCACCAGAATCTCAGAGGCAATCCTACAAACACTGGGTGAAGAGATCAAAAGTAAAAGACAGCTTTGCATAAAGATAGACCATCCAAACAAAGTTGATTCAGATCTGGAAACAGTCCAAAGAAGCTGACAATCCCAAGAAAGAAGATACTGGAAAATCTGTCTTATTTCCAGTGTTTTTCTTGCCTTGCAGTCCCAACTGGAAAATTGAATGCTTTGGACTCTTCGTCCATGGTGACTGGCTAAAAACACTATTTCCTCAATTTTTTTCCAATTTTGGCAACCTGGGAATGATGCAATTCTTGTTTCTTCACTAACCTTATCCATTGGAGAGAGCTTGAAGCTTTTTCTGGACATGCCAAGCAATTGAAAGCTTAAGCTTTTCTCATGAATTCAACCAATGCATCAATAGCACAAGAAGATGAGCACTAAATTCAAACATATATATATCAAAATGAAAAAATGATACACATCTTTTCTATCATTGTAGCTAGTGCAAATCATCATTAGTAATTTCAAATGGTCTCTGAACAATTCCTCCTTATACTTGATATTTAATGCATCGAGTAAGCGAAGAATCCCAGGAAGACAATCAAACAGAAAGAGATTTACAGCTTATCACTTCATAATCACAATTCAATTTCAAAATGGAAGAACTTAACAGAACGCCTTCAACACAGCTTGCATTTTCGATGTCAACCATCACTGTTCCGAGTCCCTTACCAACAACCAAGATCTTTTTCCCAATTGCAACAAGTCGACAGGGTGGGGTCACGAGATGCATTGAAAGTCGCCTTAATGCTATCCATTCCCTGGCTTCTGCTTGCCACATAGTTAGTTTCAACCCTGAGGTTTGCTCCAACACGTACAAGATCCCGTCTATTACAACTGCTGGGCCACGCCATCCGCTGGCCATGTCAGCATTGGCATGCTGCCAGGTACTGTTCGATGGGTCATATACAAGGGCGCACACATGTGAGGATACAGGTGAGATGGCACACCGAATGTAAATCTTTCCATCCAAGACTACAGAATCCTCAATCTCTGGGATGACATTAGGATCCACATGTGAGCTCCAATGATCGGTGTGGCTGTCGTAAATATCCCAAGATTGTGGATTACTAGATTCTGACCCGATCCCGCCAATGGCATATATTTTCTCATCCAAAGCTTCATAAGCAAAAAAGGACCTAACAATCAAAGACAAGAAATAAACATAAATCAATACACTGGACGACAGCTTAAACTAGTACTAACGTAACAAAGTCCTTAAAAGTTGCAAAATCAAAGAGGTTTTGGATCATCTCCAGGTTTTAACATAAATTCCTAGTTCAGAAAAGTTGTTTGTTTGTAATCAGAGTAATCAACATAAGAATATAAAAGAATTCATATGAAGAGTGGGAGGACATTAGCTTCAATGATAAATGTCAACAATCAAGGATTAATATTCTTTCATAATTTGAATACCCAAATGATTATTAGAATATTCATAATTCTGAGGCAACGGTTTTATTTATCAGTCGCTCGTCCTGGCTCCATGGTACGCTGTGATGCTATCTACAACTATGGTTTGAGCATATAAACCTGATGACCAAATTATGCCGACATACTTGTGTTTTCTTTCTTCCCTCACTCCTAATTCTACAGAAATCAGAATTACATAAATGAAAATTCCAACAACAAAAATAAAAAAATTTCGCAAGAAAATCCAGCAAACAATGCTAAAAATGTACCGAAGTATAAAAATATATGTTTCCATTAATTATCCAACATCCCAAGACAGTTTTCAGCAAATATGTTACCTAGCTGTGGATAGGGAACTCCCTCTAGACCACATGTTAGCCGAACCATCATAACAGTACACCTCATCAGTTGCTGGCTCAATCCAACCACAGCCTCCAAATAGGTAAATTTTCTTACCCAATACTTCAAATCCAACGCCATTTCTCTTGAAGAAGCGAACCGGGAGGCCATCAATTCGCTTCCAACCCCTCTTCAGTTGGTTAGGATCCAACATATACATACAAAGCTGCTCATTCTTGTCCCTACATAAAGCATAAACCCAAGTCTCTTCTAGGTGATGCTTAAGCCGGTACTGATGCAATTCCTCACCACATAACAACTTCCGCCATCTCCTGGACACACAGTTGAGGATCGGATGGAACCACCGGGGAACTCTTGCCAAGCAACAAAGTGCGACGTCGTCTGGAAGTCCTGGCAGCAATGCAGGGTTTTCGGATCGAATGATGTGCATATTGAGTTCCATGCCATTACTCATTTCATCAGAAGATTTCTACAGAAGTCATGCTTTTGATGAACCTTTCAGATGTACATCTCTTAGTTAAAATATGAAACTGAACATAACAAAATCCACAAAGAAGCTAAAATCAAAAGTAATTGGGATGATTATCATAAAAAAAATAAACAGAGGTAATATTGCAGAAATAATTCATCAAAAAACCCTATGCAAAATCCAAACCACCACTCAAATTTTACTTTGAGGTATTACGGAAGCATCTTCCACATATTTTACATATATATATATATATATATATATATATAGGTTATCATCGCAATTGAGTCATCACAATCAAAAAATGATGCCGACGAGAATAAGCAATCACCTAAATTTCCAGTTTTCAACCAGCTGTGCCAATTAATAAACATAGAGAATCGGTGAATTCACAAAGACGACGTCAGATTCCGCCGAAAAACATACGTATCGAAGTTCAACAACGCATGGAATTAAATTTTCCACAAGCAAATTTCCATAAATTAAATAGCCTATCCACGAACTCACCAGTCACCTGAGGAACTGGTGGCTTTCTGAAATTCAACCGCGATTCCGAAATGGGTCGTCCGAGAATCACGAAACAAGCAGAGGTGAAATGCAAAATCCACGCTCTCTTCTCGTGTCCGTGGGGTCGGTTTCGAATATGTACAAATTTCTGGGTACTAAAAAATAAAATAAAATTGGGTTATCGATCAATAGCAATAAAATTTATTGGGCCATCGTTGAGTTGAGGCCTTTGAAAGCTGCCTGCATACATTTTGAAGGTCCTGCTCCTTTAGATAGGCATAGTACTCTTCATCGTTTTGTTTTCACTTTTCAAAACTATTAAATTAAATTAAATATCTACATTTTATTTAATATAAAAAATAATTATTTGTTATGATACATCACATTGTTGGGCCGGTCACTCCTATGTGAAATTTTTTTTTTTTTTTTCAATTATAAAATTTAGGAAAAAAATCAATTTTGGTTCCAATATAACCAAACTTCATCAATTTTTGTCCTAATATAAAAATCTTATCAATTTTGGTCTCAATATAACCAAAACTCATCATTTTTGGTTCCAATATACAATCTTTATCAATTTTAGTCCCAATATAACCAAAACTCATAATTTTTTTGTCCCAATATAATCAAACTTTATCTTTTTTGGTCCCACCGTCAACAAACCAACGGAAAATGCTGACGTGGACTTAACGGAGTCGAGTTGGCAGGTGACCTGGAATGAACACGGCCGTGTACCATACAACACGCCCGTGAACATACAAGTCAGCATCCGCCAGTCACTATACACGGCCGTGTGACATTTAACACGGCCATGTTTCCTGCCTGTGTCTACACACGGCCGTGTGAATAAAATGAACACGGCCGTGTTCATCTGAAAGGCAATTCCCGCGACTACACACGGCCGTGTTAGTGTTCACGGCCATGGACTCAGGCTGTGTTTCTGCCACGCCCGTGTGTTGTTGTGACACGGCCATGTTGGCGTCGTTATTTCTGTTATCTCCCCCGTATTTTACACGGCCGTGTGAAGTTTCATAAGGGCGTGTATCTTTCTGTCTGGCGATTAACCAATTTAACCGATTGAAGTTTAACCAATTTTCAAGTTTAAATTAAAATTAGTAAAAATAGCCTAAACATCAGTCTTTAGATTACTGTAAGGATTAATACATATTTAAAACAAAAAATCATTACATATTACACGCAAAATACAAAAAAACAGAAAGCTACACGTCCTCGTTTCTGTTTGGATGATCCGCAAACAAAGCATCTGTATCAATTGTGACATCGCCGTGTCCCGGTGTAGATGCATGAGGAGCACCATCGTTTGGTGAAATAGGAATGGAGAGATGCTGAAAAATACGGGAAAATGAAGATCTCATCTCCAACCGCATGCCATCCATCTGGCGATGCACCTCCATTTGCAACTCGTCCATACGGCGATGCATATCCATGCGTAAATCATCAATGGCTGACCTGTCAATGGGTATCTGAATGCGGTGCGGCTGATCATCCTCTGCCCTGATCACCCTCTGGCTTACCCTGATCACCTGGAAGCTGATCAACCCCATCTCCTGGTGCATCAACCCTATCAATCAATACATATATATCTACTTCTCCCTTCGTCACCTTCCTAACCATACCCATCATCTGCAACGTTCGAAAACCACAAGGCTGCTGACACAAATCGGATCCTCAATCTCTTCCTCTAAAAGCCCAAGACCCCTTGCCAGTCGAGTAACATACGGACCAAGAGAGATTTTTTCCAAACGGCCATCCTCGACCTGATATATCATAAATCGAGCAAGCATAAAACCCAAATTTATAGGGTGACGCTCTAGCATACTCCAAAGATAACATAAATCAATATTCGAAACTACCCCAGTGCTCTCGCCCCGACCGGAAAGTGAGTGAGTTAGAATATAATGTATATACCGTAGTGGCGGGTACCGAAGAGTCGATGCCTTAGAACGTGCAGAATTGTAAGCCGCTTCGGTGCTAATTTGGGACCAGTACACGGCAGATTGAATAGGCATAAGAGTAGGCAAGGCTTCGAAGTCATCCGTTTCCACAAAGTCCCGGTCATATAAACCCATTATCACTGAAAAATCGGCGAATGATATCGAAAACATCTTTCCCAGTAATCTAAACGTCAAAGTCTTAGGTTTTTCGTAATTATAGTTCACCGATCCATAATCAAGAGTTGACATAAACTCTAAAGTTAAATTTTTGTAACTCGGCTCCACAATCTGAAAAAAAACGAACCCACGCTCCAACCGAAACTAAAGCCTCTACCTCCTCCCGCATTCCCAACATAGCCAAAACATTCCAATCGATATATTTGCTCTTTGAAAAAGATCTGCTCCTAAATCTTTCGTAACGTTCGGTGTGTTCTAATTCACCAAAACCTAAAAAATCATCTGTTGTATCCACTCTCGCTGAAGAACTTGCATCTTTTCGAATTCTCTTGCCCTTACCCTTACCCCCAGCCATTATTACTCTACATTAAAAATAAAATGCAAAATTAAAAATTTATTTTGCGCAAAATATCCATGCAAAAGGCAACCAAAAAATCAAATAATATATAATTTCAAGTATAAATCATTATTACAAAATATAATATGGTGGAGGCAAACCAGTTTTCGGCCACAGTTGTGCTCCATTCATGGGGCCAATAGAATATGAATAAACCCTTTTGAAGTTCTCAACACTGTATACTTCATCAACAAAGTCCGCTGGATCTAGTTGTTGACCGCAGATGGCACTCATTCCATGACGACAAGGAATTCCACATAAATCCCATTTTCTACACCCGCACGATTTCTTCAAAATATCCACTACAAACCTGCTGCCATCGGAACAACCCACCTCGTAGGTCCAATCATCAGCCTTAACTGGAACACATGATGAAGCTTCTTGAATATTTTTTTCCATGATTTTTACTATTTTGGGGCAAAATCGCATATTTTCCCATTTTCGAAGTGCCATTTCTCTCCGTTTTGCAAGCCGTGACAACATATATCTCCTAATCCATTCCAACATAGGCAAAATTGGCATATCTCTTGCATCCAATATAATACTATTGAAAGATTCACACAAGTTGTTCAAAATCATATCACACTTTGAAAATGTCGCAAAATATGACCTCGACTATTGTGAAGGTGGCTTGTCGGCCAACCAATCTACACATCTTTCATCTAACTCTTTGATCTCCTTCATAGCATCCTCGAACTCGGGAACCGTGGTTGCATCTGCTGCCATCCAAATAAGTCGTTTATATGCAAGTCCCTTGAATCCAGCACTTTTCATATTACCGTAAAGATGTCGTACACAAAATCTTTTTTTTGATCCGGGAAAAATCTTTTCCATAGCAGGAACAAGTCCTTTCTGTTTGTCTGATATGAATGTATACGACTCATCACGTTCTATATCTAGATCATCTTTCAGCAGCATGAAAAATCATTCTCATGCCTCACGTGTCTCACTCCCAACAACAACATACGCCAAAGGAAATAATTAGTTATTGGGATCAATTGCAATCGCAGTTAACAAGATACCTTGACACGGACCCTTTAAATGACATCCATCGACCCCAATCACAGGTCGACAACCGGACTGAAATCCAAGAACAAGCGATTTGAAACATATATAATATTTGCTAAATCGTCATCGTCCATTTATAAACTCCCTTTCCAACTCCATCGAGACGCGTGATCCCGGATTCGATTCCCTTAGTGCTTCAGCATAATCCCACAACTTTCCATATTGCTCCTCTGCATCACCATCAATTGCTTTGAGTGCTCTCTTCTTTGCCCTATATGCTTGTTGATAGGATACATTGCATCTAATATCTTCGGAAACATCAACTCTAAATCATTTCACATGTCTTGAAGGGTCCGATCGAAACAACGGTTCGTATTTTTTCGCAAGCTATGAAGACTTTACATTCTTGACATTTAAATCACACATACAATCATGCTTTGATTGATAGGTTCGGATTTGATATGTCGATTGATCGCTCACTTTCAAAGCATTTATTCTCCAATTACAACTTTGAACTGAGCATCGAACATACATTCTTCTTTTGTCATTTTTGACCAAACATAGAGTCTTCATCGTCAAGATAGCGTGATTTTGGATGACAAAACATAGAGTCTTCATCGTCAAGATAGCGTGATTTTGGATGGCCTCTTTAAACTCTTTCTTCGAACTGAAAATCATCCCGAGTACAAACGATGGATTGTACTTGGTAGATGGATCGTACACTGTTTGAGAATCGTTGAGCTCTGTATCGGACCCGGTAATACTTGTGAGATCATTTTCGTGTGAATCTTCCAAAGACATCTCATCGTCAAAATTTTGACGTACCATAATAGATAGATCCTCATTCATCTCCTCATCATCTACCATATCTTCGTATAACAAATGATCTATTAAATTAGCTTCCATATCCTCCTCTTTCATCAAATAATCGGGATCTTCAAACTCCAATTCTTCTTCTCTCATATCTTCTTGATCTAACTGTATATTTTTTCCCTTCTCAATCATATTTTCGATAAATATTTTCTTCACCTACAAGAATACTAAAAAAAATATAACTAAGAAAACAATAATAATACAATACTTAAAAATTATAAATATAAGATTCAAACAAAATATGCAAAAAAATAAATATCTATATAATCAACGTAAAACATATACATCATATATCACTAAACACACAACTTAAAAAACCCTAAAAAAACACTAAAACTATAAATTATATCAACATATAATCGATAGAAGATAAAATATATTGTATACTTTACTTACCAAATGAGTAGAAATCTTTTTCGTCGTCTTTTTCGCCGTGAGAAATAAAATGTAGATGGACAACATGGCTGGGAAGAAGAAACGTTGCAGAAAGACGACGCCAACACGGCCGTGTCAGAACAACACACGGCCGTGGCAGAAACACAGCCTGAGTCCATGGCCGTGAACACTAACACGGCTGTGTGACACGTATAAAACGGCCGTGTGTAGTCGTGGGAATTGCCTTTCAGATGAACACGGCTGTGTTCATTTTATTCACACGGTCGTGTGTAGACACATGCAGGAAACATGACCGTGTTAAATGTCACACGGCCGTGTATAGTGACTGGCGGATGCTGACTTGTATGTTCACGGGCGTGTTGTATGGTACACGGCCGTGTTTATTCCAGGTCACCTGCCAGCTCGACTCCGTTAAGTCTACGTCAGCATTTTCCATTAGTTTGTTGACGGTGGGACCAAAAAAGATAAAGTTTGATTATATTGGGACAAAAATGATGAGTTTTGGTTATATTGAGACTAAAATTGATAAAGATTGTATATTGTGACCAAAAATGATGAGTTTTGGTTATATTGGGACCAAAATTGATAAGATTTTTATATTGGGACCAAAATTGATGAATTTTGGTTATATTAGGACCAAAATTGATTTTTCCCCTAAAATTTATTTGTAAATCATATTAGGGTAAAGGATGCAGCAGAGTAGATGGATTTCAAATTGATTTTAGAACACAAATAAACACCAACGAGCAGCTATTTCCGCAACACAATGCACAACTTCAGAAAATTGACGATTCGGATTTGAGTGAAATTTGGACACAATATTTGTAACACTCCGTTATTGGTTTTTACTGGTTGAATTGTTGTTTAGAGGTATGTAATTTGAGTTATTTGAGGCAGACGGTAGCAGTTATTTTTTGGGAAGAATTTGTTCGTTTCTAGTTATTTTGTGTTGTTGTTCTATTTAACTGGTTTGGGATTATTGGTGCATTGTTTTGTGTTATTGCTTAGAACACTCTTGTGTACTTAGATTTGATTATAGTGGAGCCGTTTTAGTGGTCCATGTAATACCCCGTAAAAATACTCGCCGGAAGTTTGCCGGAACGTGCGGACTTCGACGCCGGAGTAGGACAATATTATTTTAGACCTAATTTATTTTGAGCTTTTGGTGTAAGAAATTAAGGAATTGGCTGTAAATTAGGAATAAAATTGAGTTTAGGGTAAAATAAATAATAAATTAGATTTAGTTTATCAGTATCTCTTAATTTAGGTATCTTTATCTATAATTTGTTAAGATTTATCATATCTAAGTGTAGATTTGATAAGATATAGCGTATCTATATTTTGTTAAGATATAGCATGTTCAGGTTAGAGTGTCTATATATATATATATATATATATAGAGGATGAGTCCAAGTCTTTTATGTTTAATAATATAAAATAAAATAAAAAAAGAACAGAGGCAGCACAGCAGAACGCATGCTGCCAGCCAACCCCCTTCTTCCTTGGAGTCCCTTTTCTCCAAAACTCTTCGTTTTGGTCTTTTCTCTTAAGGTAAGTGGGATTAATCTTAGATAGATTGATATGTTCTAATCCTTAGACCCCTTCTATTGATATATTTTCAAAATTATTGTCAAATGTGTTTGCCCTAAAAGTATTAAGTTTTGCCAATTTCTTTTAGGAAATTGATTATAATGTCATCTAAGGCTTATGTGAAGATTATTATTGAATTGTAAATTAAAAATCGTAGAATTTATGGGTTGTGTTTGAAACCCTAGTTTTGCGCTAACCTAGTTATGGTTTTTGGAAAAAGATTTACGATTATATTTAAATATTATGATTTTTTGGAGTTAGACCATGTCTATTGTGATTGACATATTTTTCGAATATTTATTTGGCGAAATAAAGTGAGATTATAACGAACTTCTTGGGTCTAATATCCTATTTTGCATGGTTAAATGTTGATAATTGAAATATTTTGAGTTAAAACACTCTTTTTGAAATTTGCCTAGGAGCATGTTGAGTATTTGGTCAAATTGGTAATTGAAACTACCCGTCGAGTCCAATCAACTCGTCGATTGTTTGGATGATAAGGCATAGCCTTCCACTCTGTGCCTTGCAAACACGTGAGGGTATACCGGTATTTTAGGATAACTAGCTAACCTTGAACTAGATCCTGAATGGGCTAGGTCGAGGGATCGATATGGCGGGTTCCCTTTTAGGGTGATTCCGAGGTGCCCGTCATTCACGATGAAAAGGTCTTTAGACCGTCATCCGTGATGGAGGGATGAATTGCGTACAATCCCCCCTTGGTATGTTATATTGGAGACTAGAGAGTTGTGGGCCGTATGGCGCCCCTCGCAAACTAATAATAAATTAATTTACGTGTACTTTGGATTTCGAACCCTTATGTACGCATTGTGGAGTTTCCTTTGAGGGTTATGACCCTATGTTTGTTATGTGAAATTATGTGACGTGTCATACGAAGTAATAAGGTTGGAAAACCGGGTCAAGCTGGCCCTGATTAAGGCCTAGTGGAGTTTTCTTCGTGATGTGCTCATCACTATTATTTGAGAATGAAAAGGCGATATAAGGGAGGCACTAAAAGACTCGTGTGTGTGAGTTATCCTTATGTGATATGTGTCATCTTATTCAAATTATCTTCTTCAAATGATTTTGTGGCATTATACCGTATTAATTTATCTTCGATTAATTGCGCTTACTCAACCGTTGTGTTGACCCTCTTCTTACAACCTTTTTGTCAGTGATCATGTTTCAGTTATACCTAAATGATGCATCCACGTCATATGATCCATCGAGGGGGAACTATAACTACTTTATCTTCTAAAATATTTTTGAAATCTATTATTAATGTTTAAGAACTATTTCCAACTTATGCTTTTGACTCGAACTTTATTTATTTAAATGATAAGCCATTGCGCTTTAATTCTAAATCTCTAAATAGTTATTTTGTAATGGTTATTTTAGCCTTAGCGCCACAACGTAGGGCTAGTTGGTTGATGAACGAGCCTTACGGTGTGGCGTGGCGGTGACGCTCCGGTTTGAGCCGGCCGGGGTATTACAGAAAATTGACAATTCCCGCTTCGTCAACCGTCGGATTGGAGTGAAATTTGGACACAATATTTGTAACACTCCGTTATTGGTTTTTACTGGTTGAATTGTTGTTTAGAGGTATGTAATTTGAGTTATTTGAGGCAGACGGTAGCAGTTATTTTTTAGGAAGAATTTGTTCGTTTTTAGTTATTTTGTGTTGTTGTTCTATTTAACTGGTTTGGGATTATTGGTGCATTGTTTTGTGTTATTGCTTAGAACACTCTTGTGTACTTAGATTTGATTATAGTGGAGCCGTTTTAGTGGTCCAGGCGACCGGTAGTTTTTCCTTCAATTTGAAGAATTTTTAGCATTAAAATTGTATTATATCTTGCATTGTTGAATTTCTATTTCTATTTGTTATTGTTTTTCCTAATTAATTCTTGCAAGCTTGCATTTGTTTAGTCATATCATAATGGTATGATTGAATTGGGGTGTTATTTCCTTGCTTGAATGATGGAGACTAATACAAATGAAATGATTATTTTGAAATAGGCTAGACTTTGTCCAGCCTATTATAAAAATATATTGCTTAAGGCTGGCCTGTAAGCCTAAAAAAAATATTTTAAAAGTCCAAGTCTGACCTTTTAAAAATCTGGTCTGACTTACAAGACTGTTTAAAATGCTGCATAATAATTTTTTTCTCTCTTTTTTTTAAGAATTAAATGCTATAAATAAAAAATAAAATAAATACAATTATTTATTATATACAAAATAATTAAAAATTTTATTTTTTCAACGACAAAAATAATATTTTTAATTTGCCCTATAAAATACAATATATAATAGTATTATTTTCCAGAAAAGAAAAAACTATATTACAATTCACATAAAAAATAAAAAAAAATTATTGGCAATAACAAGTTTAGAAATAAAAACAGATAAAGATCATTGCATAATGAGTTTAAAAAAAAAAACAGTTTACATCATTATCATTCTATTGTTATTGAGTTGACTATCTTAAAATAAAGTTTCACAACAATTAGCTAAAAAGCAACATTGAAAATTCCAACAAAATGTTTAAAAATTAATGACATAGCTTTTCAGGTTCATGTCATCGCAAAAGAATTGCAAATTCGCCCAAAATTTTTGGAACCACTAAAATTGTTCAAGTACAGAAGCTCATCAAACCGATTTTTTTCACTCTATAGAAAAATTTCACGAAGCATCAAGACACTATGCTAGAACAAGAAGATAAAAAATGTCTTACTTATCAATGCAATAAAAGACTCGAGAGAAATAGCAAACAAATCAGTAAACAACTTCCGGGCTTTAGCATTTCCATTCCTAAAATAAAAACTTCAAATTTCAATAGACGATTAATCCAAAAACTTCAACTTGAAGTACAAAAACAGTCTAACAATTATACTCGTAAATGTTAGACATGTAAATGCATGCATACATATATATATATACATATTATATATGTATCTGAATAATTCATATCCAAAGCAGTGAAGTTAATGCAGTATAAATTATAAAAATAAAGAAAATAACTCTGAATTTGATCCGGTAGAAAAGGAAAAGTAAACAATGAACAAATCTTATGATGATCGCCTGATTTGTATTATTTGCAACACTCACAACAGATCTAGGCTATGCAACAAGAGAAATATAAAGTCATCATTTCAACATAAATGGCATATTAATGCTAGTAAGTTATTATAAAAATATTTAAGTATGAATAAACACCTTTCATCATTTCATCGCATGTTATATTAGCAATAGCATAAACATGAGGTATATCCAAATGTTTCTGCTTATAAGCCGCAACAAAGTCCTTCCTGTCCAGGTGACTAATATTAAAACTGTAATATAAAAACAACCACCTGCAAACTTTTTAAATTTTACGGAGCATTTATAAACATCTTGAGGAACTCAGAAAACAAAGCTGGAATCCTCCAACAAAAATACATCATGCAACAACAATATCTTACTAACAAATTAGATTTTTCAAACAATAAATCTATACAAAAATTTCAAAAAATATTATAATTCTAAAATATACCGCAATCAAAATATTAAAGAATGTCTTTGAATCAATAAACTTATCTCCTTAAAAACTCATCCACCTTCAAATGAGAAAAACAATTTTATTAGAAAAAAAAACATATAGTAGGTGATGAATAATATAAAGAATAGATATTTACTAATAAAATTTACCTTTTTTTTTCAAGTTGTATTTATGTCGAAGCCAATCTCCTCCACAAATGAGTGTCTCAATAGTTTCTTTATTCAATCTTGAACAATAATTCTACCTCCGGCACTAAATGTAGATTTTAAAGCTACCGTTGATATTGGAATTGCAAGTACATCGGCTGTCATCTTCCATAAAACTTTATATTTCATGTTGTTGTTCATCCACCACTACAAAGCACAAAATAAAGACATATTTTCATCAGGAATATAAACATTGTCCTCCAAATATGCATTTAATTCAGATTTTGATACAGGAATTGGTTTTTTTTTGTACTTACAAGACTCATAATTTGGTCAAAATCAGTAACTATTGTAGATTCAGATTGGGCGGTGGCGGAGGAGATGTTGCTAGCCATATTGCATTCATTTGAGTACGAATCTTCAACACTTAAGGCGACATAATCATTATACAAATGTTGCAATGAAGCACGCATTTTGTTCACATACTCGGCAACAACTTCTCTAGTGTATCATTGGAAAACATATTTCAACACCATGAAATTTCACCCTCGGATCCAATGCATTTGCAATGACCATCAACATATTGCACTCATTCCAATATTTATCAAACTTTTCATTCATTTGAGTTGCCATTTGTGTCATAAAAAGATCCACATCCTTTGCCACATTATCAATTACTTGCTTCACTTTCCAAATCTCTAAAAGATACTGGTTGGCAGTAGGATATTCACTTCCAGAGATTACAGTGGTAACTAGGTCGAACATTCCTAAAAACATAGAAACTTTCTCAAGTTTCTCTTAATCTTTATTTGAAGGTGCAAATGTATAATGAAACTCTCTTTATTGGTATTCCGATAATGCAATCTTGAATTTTTAAAGTGAAAGCTAACATGTAATATGTAGAATTACATATTGTTGGACAATCAATGATCAACTTCGTTTCTTTAAAATGCTTTTGTTCAACAACTTCACCAAAAGTCTTCAATCTTGAATCATTGAAGTTTACATAAACATTGTGAATGATATCTTTGATTTGACTAAGTCCGTCTTGCATAAAAAAATTCAATATGTGTGTCCAACATCTAACATGAAATAGAGCTCCATCAAGGACAAGCTTGGTGCTACGTGATATGTAATCTTTTCGATACTTTAAGAACGAGTCATTATACGAAACTTTATCAACTGATACGGAAAATAATTTATCTTCGATCCCCCAAGCCTTCAAGCATTTGAAAATGGCATTGACTACATCAATTCTTTGCTTTGGAGCTGGTACTTTGACAAAGCTTAAAATCTTTTTATGAAGCTTCCACTCAGAATCTATGAAATGACCGGTGATTACCATGTACTCAATTACCTGATGACTGCATTTTCACATATTTGTTGTCAAGCTAATCTTGCTCACACTCTTTAATAATTCATTCAATGTTTTCTTTTTTGTCTTATATATTGCTATGCAATCACTTCTTATCATCTTACGAGAAACTTTTTGAAATTCAGAATTTGCATACTGAAAGGACCATATAAAAGCACCGTCTTCTATAATGCTAAAAGGATACTCATGCACCATAATATTTGTGGCAATGGTTTCCCTCGTCTTTTCATTAAAATATCTAAATCCGGGACTAATAAACGGATTGGTTGTACAAGATGGCTTAAAAGGAACAACAACTTATTTCTTTTGTGAATCCATATGTACTGACCTCTGCAAACACCCCTCTAAATGTTTATGTAGATGGCTTATGCTCGCACCTCTTCCCCTAGTAGCAAATACATTTTTACAAAACTTGCAAATAGCTTTCTTTGCACCTCCAGCAACCTCAATTTCATCAAAATTATTTCATACAAACTGAAGTTTATTTCCTTTTTATCTTATTGGCACCTTCATTTGTTTGATTTGGACTTCTTTCATCTTCATTCACCAGTTGGCTTGAAATGAAATCCATTGTGTCTTTTGTAGATGAAGGACAAAAAGTATTTGGTTCATCGACCGATTTCCTTTTCTGCTTGAAAATGAAAAAAAATACATTTAATTAATGAGATATATTATAAACAAAAATATTAACTTGTTCAATAAATGTTAGTATTTTATTTACATGTTGACGGGCGACGGCTTATTCTTGCAAATGCCAACGTATTTCTTAATTTTTTTAAAAGAAATTAAAATAAAATTTATTCATAGATCATCTAAATAAAATATAACATAAAAACAAAAATAAATAAAATATAACAAAAAAATATAATGAAATTCATATAAAAAAGAACAATGGAAAAGAAACAAAAATATATTTAAACTTTCTTTACCTTAGTGGATATTTCAAATTCCACAACCAGCAGCGACAAGGAAGAAGAAAAAGAAGGAAAATAAAAAAAAAAATGGCGAGACTACGTGAAGGAGATTGAAGGAAGTTGGTAATGGCTATGGAGGTCGGCGGCGGCCGTCGAAGAGAGGAGTAAAGAAAAGGAATTGGGTTGAAAATTCAAATATAAGTGCAGGTGTTACGCAGACGGGTTGTGTATTTGAATTAGGGTTAAAAAAATAAAAGAAAAAATTAGGGATGAAAACTAAAAAGGAAATATCGAGTGCAATATTTGGCAGCCATATTTCATAATTCAAAATAATTTTTGTTTTTTTTTTTCATAATTGAAATTATTTAGTAATACGTAGTATTATAATATTTATATATATTATTATTAAAAATAAAATCATTTTTAAATAATAAAAAATATTTTTATAAATAGTACTCCCTCCGTCCACTAAAAATAGCCCATTTGGATCTGACATGGAGTTTAAGAAAAAAATTATTTTATTGAAAAAGTGATAGGTAGTTGGGAATATTTTTGGAAATTTGGTTAGAAATAAAAGTAAATGAATGGAGATAATGCAATAGAGTTAGGTATTCGTTGTAAATAAGTGGTGAAAAAAAGAATAATAATTAAATGTTGATTTATTGACTTTGTCAAAATTAGTAATGTGATTAATTTAGCAGACAGACTAAAAAAGAAAGTAAGAATAAATTTGGCTAACGGATTAAATAATAATAAATAGGTCGGCCTGCTAGATTAAAAAAATTTTTTTTTTTAAGCCTAAGCCTATTTTATTTAAATATATAGGCTTTAAAATTGTTTTAGACCTGACATTTTTAATAAATAGATTAGGCCAATTCGTAGGCTTTTGACAAGCCGTCTGGTTTATCTTCATCCCTAGTTTGAATGAAACTAATTGTATTTTGTGGAATGGGAAGATTAAAGACTTGGTGTTTTTGAAAAGTATGCATCTACATGTCTTTGCTTTGCAGAAGCATAAATCTATGTCTGAGGAAGATTAAAGTTTCCAACATCAGGAGGTTTGTGGATTTATTCGACAATTTATAGATGACAATGTCTATACCACATTATTAATGAGACATAGAACATTATGGGAGAAGATTAAATCTTTATATGCTTCCAAGTCGGGAAATAACAAATTATATTTGTTAAATCGGTTCCTAAATTTGAGGTATCAATAAGGTCTTCTATCTCGGATCATTTTAATGAATTTCAAAGGCTTCTTGATCAAATGTCTAGAATGGGAATCGATTTTAATGATGAACTTCTGGGGATTCTTCTCTTATTGACTCTATCTAATTCTCGGGAAATATTTCTGGTATTTATTACTAGTTCTGCTCATGATGGCTTTGTATTTTTGCAACTGGAAAAGAATTTGCGTTCTTAATGAAAAGATGAGAAGGAATGCATAGGGATCTTCGTCTCATTAGAGGTTTTCTTTACGGAAAAAAAGGGTGAGAATTTCAGAAAAAGGAATCGGGCAATGAAGAGAAAAGCAAAAACAAGTCTCGGTCTAAATACAAAAATGTGGGCAATGATGATACGTTAGGAAATGAAACTCATGAAAGGGCTCAGGGTGGGCTTGTAAATAATGCTATAGCTAACCAAATATGGTTAGATTACGATCATGATCATCATTTAGATGAATAATGTGCAACTTTTTATTTATTTTAGCTTTTTGGTCTTTTCAATAAGTGTTTTTTTTTAAAAAAAAAAAAATTAGTTGTATTCATGACATTGGACTCTTTTCATTAATAATTTATTGTGTCTTACCTTACTTACTTTGTTGACATATTTTTATCTTGGTATAATTATTTAAATAGCATCATGTTATCTAAAAGACAATCATTAACTAATTTTAATTAGACACGAACAATGGATGGTACTCTCATTGATGCATTCTTGCACGAGTTCATTGAAGGAAACAAATTTAATGGTTCTTTCACTTCTACAGCATACCAAAATATTGTTAAGAAGTTAGATGCTATTTTTGGCATGAACATTGACAAAGAGAAGATAAAAAATCGTTGGAAGACATTGAAGAAAAAAATTTCTGAGGTTTATGATATATTTAAAATAGTATGAGTGGATTTGCTTAGAATCCTTTTACTCAATTATGGGACGCCGAACCAGAAGTTTGGAATGCTTTAATAGAGGTTTGTTTTGAAATTTTATATTTTTTTATTATAAATAATTTTAATTATATTTTCTTATTATTGTGTGACTAATTCATTTATTATTTTGCAGTCAAAACCTAGAGCTGTGTATTGGGATACTATTTATTCTCCAAATTACGAAAAAAATGTGATTCTTTATGGTAATGATCGAGCAACTGGAGAGGGTGCTAAAACTGCATCTATGATAAGAAGACGTCAACATCTAACCAGTGAAAAAGTTTTTTTTTTTTAGAATCGAATATGTAGACAATCTTGTCTCTCAGAATAAAGTCACTTGAGATCAAAATGATATCTTTTCTAACGATGATATGGACAATCTCTCAACTCATGAAAGTAATACTTGTGGCGCAGCTAGGGGAGATAAAAACAAGAATATAAGAAACTCAAGGAAAAAATTAATGAAATTGAGGAGATCATGAGAGGATTAAAAGAAGTAACGCATGCAATAAAACACAGTAATGCAGTAATGGAAAAGAAAGTGAATAACAAATTATGTCCACTTTCAGGAGAAGAAACTTGTAATTTAATTAAGAAATGTTGAATTGAACAACACGGTGGGCTCAGATATATTATTTTCTTATGAATAATCCAGACCAACTTCAAGCAGTTATTGAATGTCCACCCAAAGCACGCAAATTGATCATTATGTAAATTTTGTTTTATTATATTAAACAAATAAATTTTGTGTCATGCTTTATGAATAAATTAATAAATTCTTATTATATATTTTATTTTTATTTACCTATATAATATAAGGATAAAATAGTAATATTATTCTATTTTCATTTCCTTCTTCTGTCTAACCAAATACAAAAATATTATTATCCCTCGTCTCCTCTCCATTCCCTTTGATATGAACCAAATACAATATTACAATTTTAATATACTCTCCCATCTTTTCGTCTCCCCTCACTTCCATTAAAATTCCTCCTCCCTCCTACCTTCATTTGAACCAAACAGACTAAAATAGATCAAGTGTCTATATTGTATTGGACAAAAGCTTTGCTTGCTGGAGATATGGTACATACCATGGATATGGATGCTTTTAATTTATGGCATCAGAAACGTAGTCATATCAGTGAAAAGGGGCTAAATTGTTTGACTAAATGGGAAGTGCTTCCAGGTTTGAAAAGTGCAGATTTGGAGAAGTGTTTTCACCGTATGGCTAGTAAACAAACCAATGTATCATTCAAGAAGCACTCTCCAACAAAGAAACCAGAGTTGTCGGAATTGGTGCATTTTGATATTTGCGGCCCGTTGAAGGTAAAATATTTTGGTGGTGTATGTTATTTTCTAACCTTTATTGATGATTGTTCCAAAAAGCTTTAGTTCTATGATTTGAAGACTAAAGACCAAACACTTGAGAAGTCTAAAGAATTTCATAATCTGGTTGAATGACAATCTGACAAGAAATAGAAATGTGTATGTATAGACAATGGTGGCGAGTATTATGGGCCACTCGATATTTATTGTAAGTATCAAGGTATCAGACATGAAAAGACACCCCTAAAGACTCATCAGCTGAATGGTTTATCCGAGAGGATGAATAGAACTCTTATTGAAAGAGTTAGATGCTTGCTTTCTGAAGCGAAATTGTCTAATTATTTTTGGGGTGAGGCATTGCACAAGGTTGTGCATATTATTAATCTGAGTCCAGCGGTTGCTTTAAATACTGAGGTGCCAGATAAAATTTGGTTTGGTAAATGTGTCAAGTACGATGATCTACGAATCTTCGGTTGCAAGGCATTTGTGCATATTCCAAATGATGAAAGGTCCAAGTTGGATGCAAAGACTAGGCAGTGTATCTTCATTGGTTATGGGCAAGATGAATTTGCTACAAGTTTTATGATCCTGTTGACAAAAATCTTGTTAGAATTCGTGATGTGGAGTTCATGAAAGACCAACCCATTGAAGATATTGACCACACGAAAAAGGCTACATCTAAGAAATATACTCTCTCCGTCCCAAACAAGGTGCAACATTTACTTTTGGCACGGGTTTTTTAGGTGGGTAATATTAAGTAGGATAATTTAGAAATTAGGTGATGTGATGGAGAGAGAAATATATATTTTATTTTTTTATTTGGATGATGTGAGGGGATAAAGTGTGGGATAAAGATTAAGTATAATTAATTATTTCCTATTTTAGAAATGTTGCAGGGTGTTTGGGACATACCAAAAATGAAATGTTGCAAGGTGTTTGGGACGGAGGGAGTACTATTCTTCTTGACTCCGATCCAGTGCGATTGCCTAGTCACGGCCAAGATGGCATGAAACACGGAGCTCAAAATAATGAACAAGATTAAAATGAATTGAATTTTCCTGATCTTGTCAAAGAAGATGATGCAATGTCACAAAATAAAAATCTTGAATTTGATCATCTCGAGTCGTCTAAAGCTCCACTTAAAAGGTCTTCACGACAATGACTACCATCTGAAAGGTATCCATCTAATGAATATGTTACTTTAACTTATGCAGATGAACCCAAGTACTATTCAGAGGCATTTGAAAGTGAAGAAAAGAAAAAATGGTTGGATGTGATGCACTATGAAATGAAATCTTTGCATGATAATCACTTTTGACATGGTGAAACTGTCCGATGGAAAAAATGCCTTGGAAAACAGATAGACTTTCAAGAAAAAGTATAAGAATCAGTCTTCGTCGCTAAGATACAAAGCCAGACTTGTGGTGAAAGGCTTTAGACAGAGGAAAGACATTGATTTCAATGACATATTCTCTCCGGTAGTGAAAATGTCATCCATCAGAATAGTGTTGAATCTTGTTTCTACTATTGATTTGGAGGTTGAGTACATGGATGTAGAAACTGATTTTCTGAACAGAGATCTTGAAGAATAGATATATATGAAGCAACCGGATGATTTTCTTTTCAAAGGCAAGGAAGAATTTTTGTGTAGGCTAAGAAAGAGCCTATATGGTTTGAAGCAAACTTCAAGACAATAGTATAAGAAGTTTGAGTCTGTTATGTGCGAACATGGCTACAAGAAGGCGGCTTCTGACCATTGTGTATTAGTTAGAAAATTTTCTAACAATGACTTCATTATTCTATTATTGTATGTCAATGCAATGCTTATTATTGGAAAAGATGTCTCTAAAATTGACAGGTTGAAGAAGCAACAAGGCCAGTCATTTGCTATAACGGACATGGGAGCTGCTAAACAGATTCTTGGTATAAGAATCATTCGTGACAGAAAAGAAAAGAAACTTTGGTTGTCACAGGAATACTACATCAAGAAGGTGTTGCAGAGATTTCGAATGGAAGATGCTAATGTTGTAAGTATTCCTTTTCCTTCTCATATTAAGCTAAGTATTGGACAAAGTCTCTCAAATGAAAATGAGAAGTATGACATGGCACGAGTTCCTTATGCATCTGGTTTAAGAAGTTTGATGTATGCAATAGTGTGCACAATACCAGATCTAGCACATTCCGTTGGTACAATGAAAATTTGTTTATCTAATCCCGACAGAGAATATTGGAATGCAGTGAAATGGATATTTAGATATCTTCGTGGTACAATTAGTTTGAAACTTTGTTTTGGAGAAGATAAACCTATTCTTGTGGGATATACAGATTCAGGCATGACTGGAGATATTGATTCTAGAAAGTCCACTTTAGGCTATTTGGTTAAATTTGTAGGGGGAGCTGTGGCATGACAATCTAAATTGCAGAAGTGTGTTATATTGTCCATTAATGAGGCTGAGTTTGTTGCTATCACAGAAGCAAGTAAGAAGTTTCTTTTGGTAAAGAAATTCTTGTATAAACTTTGTTTCGTTCAAGACAAGTACGTCTTGTTTAGTGATAGTCAAAACGCCATTCATCTCGGTAGGAATCCTACATTTCATTCTAGATCTAACCATATTGATGTGAGGTATTATTGGATATGCGATGTCTTGGATGCTAAAGTATTGAAATTGGCTAAACTTCATACTAATGAAAATGGTGTTGATATGATGACAAAGCCATTTCCGAGGTGGAAGTTTGATGTTTGTTGTCAAATCGCCGGTTGGCGATTACCTCTACATAATCGTGAGGGGAAGATTTGTTGGGCCGGTTCACTCTCATGTGGATCTTATTTGGCCCAATTATCAAGCCCACTTTGTAAATCATGTTAGGGTGTAGGGTGGTGCATTAGAGCAGAACTGGATTCCAGATCGATTTCATAACACAAAGAAACACCGACGAGCAGCCATTCCTTCAACACACTGCACAACTTTAGAAAGATGACCATTCCTGCTTTGTCGACCATTGGATCGGAGTGAAATTTGAACACAAGGTTCGTAACACTTTGTTCTTGATTTTTATTAGTTGGATCATTGTTTGGAGGTCTGCAGTTTGAGATATTTGAGGCAGACGGTAGCTGTTATTTTTAGGGAAAAATTTACTCGTTTTTAGTTATTTTCTGTTGTTCTATTTGATTGATTTTTAGATTGTTGGTGTATTGTTTTGTGCTATTGTTTGGAACACTCTTGTACCAAGATTTGATTATAGTGGAGCCGTTTCATTGTTCTGAATGACCCGTGGTTTTTTCATCGATTTGAAGGGTTTTCCACATTAAAATTGTGTCTATTGCATTGATGAATTCTTATTTTTATTCATATTGTTCCTTCTAATTGATTCTTACAAGGTTGGATTAGTTTAGTCCTATCACACATATGATTATATAGGTATCATTATATGTATATACATGTAAATTAGTGTTGTATTTTAATATTGTCAAATCATCTTGATTGATAACTAATGTTTTGTAATGTTGCTTATAAATAAACTTATTTTTGAATCAATGAGAAAATATTAATAACTCATTATCTCCTCCAGTTTAATGTCTCCCTACATAACTCAATCACACAATCTCTGTTCTCTCTCTATAAATTCTTTTAACATAGATATGCTTACATATATATCACACACACATAATAATATGATATCTATTTATATATACATTTTATATGTATGTTTATCTATACTTTTATTAGTATTTATAGATATATTACATAGTAAGTTATCAGCATGAAGCTTTGTCGAGCAAGTGCTAATATAAGAATAATATTTTTTTATTTTTTTAAATTACTCAAATATATTGTGAAATTTGTATTTGAAAAATATTTTCTCTTGAAGTTCTGCCCAAATACAATAAAAGAATAACAAAATGCTGTGAAAGCTCTGCCAAAATTTGTAAAGTATTTATTTAATTATTATCTTCAATACAATTATAACTAGCATATAAATATTTGAATTCTCTGACTAGTTATAATGAAGAAAAGGCACATAAAGCTGTCAATATTCAATAAATAAATTTATCTGAAAACGATGCTAGTGTTGGTAATAATTTTATTGATAATATATAATTAGATGTGTGATTTATATTGTGTACCCTGAATGTACATATTTTAAAATTCTAGATGATTTATATTTTGAGCACCCCAAAGATGACGAAATGTGATAATATATATAGTTGGTACCAATTATATATAATTATTTTTACTTTCATATTTTGTAATAATATAATAGTTATTAAAATTTTGTTCAAATTATTGATACATTTATTTTCTTATATTTCTTTCATAAGAAAGATATATGAATACTAAAAGTGTCATAATTAATAATACCAAATACAATTTATGTCTAACTGACAGTGCATCAACGTACATTATAGTGAAATAAAAAAGAAAATTATTTCATCAACTTGAAGTTGAAAAAATATTATGTTAATACGATAAGGTGGTATTACGAAATTGATTGAAGTCTTCGGAAGAACAATATTTTTTTTTCGAGAAAGAGTAAAATTTGATATAAAAAATGCACTATTTATGGAAAATCTCAAAGATATTTACTAAGTTTTAATGATATTCTTATAAATGAATATCACATTAGACGTCGAATAAGGCGAATAATAAATTTGTATTGATTACAATATTCATCGATGGACAAAAATATATATTAGAAAAAATTATTTTCATTGTCTTCTAGGTTATATTACACAAATCTGAATGAAATTAAAACATGTCTAGTAGACTAAAACTCTACAGATTTTATGATTTGGCATGACCGTCTTGGGCATCCCTATAATGCTATGATGAGATGAATATTTTAAAATACACATAGTCATACTTTGAAAAATCAAGTGGTATTAAATACAATTGAGCTGCAATGTATTTCCTGCTCAAAAAGAAAATTAATAACTAGACCATCACCAGCAAAAGTGCCCACTGAATCCCTTATAAAACGAATTCAATGTGATATATGTGAGTCAGTAGATCAACATACGGACCATTTAGATATTTTATGGTGTTTATTGATGCACCTACTTGATGGTCGCATGCATATTTATTATCCACTCATAATTTAGCATTTGCGAGGTAGCTTGCTCAAATTAAATTACGAGCACAATTTTTACATTACCCGATAAAGAAAATTCTTCTTAATAATGCTGGTGAATATTCATCCAAGATGTTTGATTATTGTAATTGTATGTCTATTGAGATTGATATTCAGGATCATATACGACATGTACATACTCGAAATGATCTAGTTGAATAACTTATAAAAATATTGTAATTAATTGCTAGAGTTATGTTGATGAAATCTAAACTTCACGTATCTTCTTGGGGACATGCAATTTTACATACAATAACGCTAATAAGATTAAGACTGACAAACCATCATAGCTACTCCCCAATACAATTGGTGTACAATGAAAAAATCAATATTTCATATTTGCGAACTTTTGGTTGCGCATTTTATGTGCCAATAGCACCGCCCCAATGCAAAAAAATTGACTACCAATGGATATTGAGGATATATGTCGGGTATGAATCACCATCTATTATTAAATATCTTGAACCATTAACTGGTGATTTCTTTACAACTCAATTTTTTGACTATCATTTTGACGGGTAGTATTTTTCAACGTTAGGGGGGAAAAACTGATCAATTGAAAAAGAAAGTCACTTAGAAAGTACATTTCAATTTTCTTGATCATCATAATAGCTAAAGTGAATTAGAAGTGCAACGAATTATACATTTGCAGTGAATAGCAAATCAATTGTCTGATGTTTTTTGTGACGCCAGTAGAGTCATCGGATTATATATAGCTACAAAAAAATGCACAAGGTAAAATTATTGTTCCTGAAGGACAAATGCAAAGTGCTAATGAATCAAATGTACGTCTGGAGCATGATAGACCTTTAAGTTCAAAAGATAAAAATCCTCGAAATAACAGATGAACAAATAAAAGGGTTGGAGAATTATTGAATTTAATCTAAATCCTCACAAAACAACTAGTATCATGGATCAAATTCCTAAAAAAGTTGATCCTGATAAACTTTCTGAAGAATTTAATTATGATAAAATTTCTCCTGAAGATTATGAAGTTATGAAAATTTAATTCATCAATATGCATATTCACAAAAGATATTAAAACGATTTGCAATGAATAAAACACATTCATTAAATACTTCAATTGTCGTTAGAACTTTCGATCCTATTAAGGATCAGTTTAGACCGAGAGAAGACAATAAGGAAGCACTTGGTCATAAAGTATCATATTTAAGTGTTATTGGTGCACTGATGTATCCGGTTAACAATACAAGACCATACATAGAATTTTCTGTAGATTTGTAGCAAGATTTAGTTCAATGCCAACACAATGATATTGAAAAGGAATTAAACATATTTCCTTATCTTTAAGGAACGATTGATCTTGGTGTATTATATTCAAAGAATTCTCAACATGAATTGATTGGATATGCAAATGCTTGGTATCTTTCTGACCCGCATAAAGTTAGGTCTCAGACTGCCTACATACTTACTTATGGAGGTACAATGGTATCCTGAAGATTCACTAAGCAATTATTAACGGCAACATCTTCAAATAATGTTTAAATAATAGCTATTCATGAGGCTAGCTGATAATGTATCCGGTTGAGATCAATGACTCACCACAATTTAAAGAATTTTGATTTGAAATCTGAAAATGATAATCCTCCTACTATTTTGTACAAAAATAATGCAATTTCTATAGCTCAGCTAAAAATAAAATATATTGAAGGAGATACAACAAAATATATTTCACCGGAATTTTTCTTTATTCATTATTTTCAGAAAAATTGTGAAATAGAGGTGTTGTAGATTCGATCGAATAAGAATTTAACAAATTTATTGACCAGAGCTTTACCGAACATTTGAGAAATTGATAAAGAACATTAGGGTGTCTTGATTACGAAATTTTAAGTGATGTCCACATAGGGGATATTTTTTTAATGCATAAATTACATATATTTTTTTTTTTCATTAAAATTTTTGTTCTATTGAATTTTTTCCTAATAAAATTTTAACGAAATATATTTGTTACAAGTAACTGACATAAAAGAAAGTGTTATAATAATCACATTTAATTAGTTATATATGTTTTATTATATCTATATACATGTAAAAAATATGTTGTATTTTAATGTTGCCAAGTCATCTTGATTGATGACTAATGTTTTGTAATAGTACCTATAAATAGGCTTATTTTTAAACAATGAGAAGATATACATAACTTATTAGGTCTCTATTTCCGTCTCGTTTCCTCTCTTTACATAACTCAATCACATCATCTCTCAACTCTCTCTATAACTTTTCTTAACATATATATATATCATATACATATTTTCCTCTCTTTACATAACTCAATCACATCATCTCTCAACTCTCTCTATAACTTTTCTTAACATATATATATATCATATACATATAATAATATGATATATGTCTGGCTGCGGATTCTCACGTCATAAAAATAATAATAATAATAATAATAATAATAATAATAATAATATGATATCTATTTATCTGTACATCTTATCTATCGGTTTATCTATGTCTTTTTTTTTTTTTTTTTTTTTTGTATTTATAGATATATGACACAACATTGTTGTATTCAAATAGTACATAAGACACTTATATATACATGTTGTCAATGAATGAGAATAATCATCACATGTTAATTAGCTCATTCAACACATAAAAACACACTAGATAGCACATATTCTATAGATTGTTAGTGCTATTCTAATTAATGTCTAGTATATTGATATATTGTGTAATGAGATTAATTGTAATACCCATTGTGTATACTACTATTACATATGTCAATTCACATGTGAGTTGCATTATATTATATTATTTATGTTTTCTCCTTCCACTTATACATTTCTATTTTGGATTGTCCAGTTACTAAGTAGTTATTTTCTTAATGATTATAGATCCTATTTTTTTTACAAATATCTTTTCTATTATCATTACATAATTCCTTTTACACTAAAAAGCAATGGTGGCCAAAATAAGTACGGTATGAAAAAACTGTGCTTGAACCTCTAAAAATAGGTCCGAAAAATTTCGGGTCATGCCTGGCCCGGTATGCTAATGAACCGGCCGTGCCCGGGCTTATGAACATCGGGCCGTGCCTGGTCCAGTCCGATTTTTAAATTTAATATTTAAATTTTAATAAATTTATGTATATTAATTTTTTAAATAAAGACAAATATTAAAACATAATTTGTTGGCGAAGTTCTTAGCTAGCATCTATTTGGTTGTGTTCAATTCTTCCCTTTTGCTATAAAATAAAAAAAAATAATAAAAACAGGCCCAATTTCAAACCGGATCATGCTTGTACCCGCCTTTCCAAGCCCGATTCGGAATCGGGCTGTGCTAGCTGGATTTGAATTCAGGTCTGGCCAAGCCAGCACAAAAAAAATCAAATCCAGCCCGAATTGTCATCCCTAATTAAAATACTATTAATTTTTAAGTCTTGCACCAAAAATAAATATATAATTTTAAAATAAAGTATATACTTAGGGAACAGTTAGGGTGCGGATTAAGGCTAATCAACACCATGCTGATTAGTTCTAAACCGTTCGATTAACAATATAATTTAACTGTTATGATTTTTTTAAAAGGTAGAATAATAATTTTAATTTATACATAAAATCACACGTAATCGCACACACAGTCTATTTGTTCCATTGAAACAATTTCTTCCTTGATATGACTAAACGCGCTAAGCCTAATACTAAATTTGTATGTCAGCAAACAATTACTATCAATATTTTTATAATTTTTTAATAAAAAAAATCATATTTTATATAAAAAGGTTAAAAAAAACCATATTATACATAAATTAAGCACATGTATAACAAAATAAAACACAAAATAGAATTTCATTTTAAACTTAAATTACACCACTATAAACAAAACATCAACTCTATATATTTAGAAAATCACCCACAATATAGCGAAAAAACATTACATTAGTTATATCTAAACCCTAAAAACTTTAAGGTAGTTTTCTTTATGCGTGTGTCAGAAAACAACGTAATATGTGTAGAAAAGCACCCAACATGCAGCGAAAAAACACAGGAAATATGTATAATAAAAATAAATAAATAAACCTTGAAAATTCTAAAATTAATATTTTGATCGTACTGCAATTTTTAGTATGTCAGTAAAAATTAATTATTATATTTTTATATTATTAAAATAATTTTTTTAAGATAATAAAAATATCATACTTCATATATAAATAGATAAATAGCACACATATAACAAAATAAAAGCACAAAAACAACAATACTATATAAACAAAATAGCAACATTATAAAAATTAATTATTATTATATTTTTATGTTTTTAAAATAATTTTGTAAAGATAATAAAAATATCATATTTGAATTACACGTAATTGATAAATAGCACCCATAATAAATAAATAAATCACACATATAGCGAAATAAAAGTACAACAAACAACAATACCATATAAAAAAAAAAATAACAACATTATAATAATACAAAATCACACATAAAAAAAATAGCACAAAGAAATATATAACATAAATAATAGAAATATATATATATAAATCCTAAAACTAATCCATAGCTATGCTCCAGTGTCTCACTAAAAGTAATGATTATATTATAATGTGTAGAAAAACATACAACATAGAGCGAAAAAGCACAAGAAATATATATAATAAAAATAAATAAATAGACCCTGAAAATTCTAAAATTAATCTTTTGGTCGTACCGTAATTTTTTAGTGTGTAAATAAAAATTAATTATTATTATATTTTTTATATTTTTCAAATAATTTTGTTAAGATAATAAAAATACTATACTTCATATATAATTAGATAAATAGCACACATAATAAATAAATAAACCACATATATAACAAAATAAAAACATACAAACAACAACACTATATAAACAAAATAGCAACATTATATCAGTACAAAATCACATACATTAAAACAAAATAGCACAAAGAAATATACATAATAAAAATAAATAAATTCTTCTAAAAACCCTAAAACTAATCTTTTGGTCATATGATGATTTTTTAGTATGTCAGTGAAAATTAATTATTATTACATTTTTATGGTTTTAAAATAATTTTGTAAAGATAATAAAAATATCATACTTAATTACACATAATAGATAAATAACACACATAATAAATAAGTAAATCACACATATAACGAAATAAAAACACAACATAAAAACAAAATAGCACAAAAAAATATATAAATGTATATATAAAATAAAAATATATATAAACCCTAAAACTAATCCATAGCTATATTCCAATTTTCTAAATAATAGTACACACGTAACAACACCATATAATCTTTTCATATGATTATATATACAAAACAACAACGTAACATGTCTAAAAAAAAACACTATGCAACAAAAAAACACAAGAAATATGAATACTAAAAATAAATAAATAAACCATAAAAACCATAAGACATATTTTTAGTGTGTCAGTAAAAATTAATTATCATTAAAATAATTTTTAAAATAATAAAATTACCATACTTCATATATAAATACATAAAGAGCATACATAATAAATAAATAAATCATACATATAACGAAATAAGAGCACACAAACGGCAATATTATATAAAACAAAATAACAATATTATAGCATATTATGTATATGTAAAACTTTATGATTATATATTTAGAGATATTGAATAATTTTGTTAAATTAATAAAATATTTCATATGAATAGGTAAATAGCACATGTTGTAAATAAATGAATCTCATATGTAAAGTAAGAAAAGCGCACACAATCATTTTTGTTTAAAACATCAATTTTCATTGTGTCAGTAAAACTTAATTATTATATTTTTATACAATATTTTTTTAATAATTTTATTAAGATAATAATATTATATTTAATATAAATACATTGATATGCTACAAATAAATAAATTTGATATACACTATATTAAAAGGACACAGTCTTTCTATCTAATAAAGCATAACAGCACACAAAAACTTTCAATATAGCAACTGTTTCAAAAATTAAAACACCACATTAAATACATAAGAAAAATAAAATTATATATTTAACCCGATTTAATATACACCATCCGATTTAATAATCCATGGATCTAAAAGTTAATAATAATTCAACTCGGTTCTGACAAAAAAAAAAAAACCGTAAGCCGCCATATATTTATATCATATGTCCTGTTGTATATTAAATGTAGAATGTAGTGTCAATAGTTAAACATCTTATTTGGTTTTTATATATTATACTCTCTCCGTCCCATAACAAACTATCTATTTTTTCATTTTAATCCGTCCCACAACAAAGTAACCATTTTCTTTTTCTAGTAATTGTATTACCTACCTAACATTACAAATACCCTTACAACTTACAATATATTACATAAATGTCATTACTTTTACATCACACATACTAATAAAATTATTTTAGTTATTTCTACTTTATTCCTACTATATCCCAATATAATACTAATATTTCTAAAACTACGTGCAAAAAGCAAATAGATACTTACCTATGGGTTGGAGGGAGGGAGGGAGGGAGGGAGGGAGGGAGTATGTGTTTCACTAATTATAGTTAGTAAAGTAAAAAGCTAACAACAGCCATACCATACATATTATATCAGACAAATTAAATTTAAACTTTTACTATTTTCAAATATTTTTATTTTATATAATATTCATTAAAATCATGTCAAACTTAGCCATAGCATTAATTTTCCTACCGAATAAATTACAAGTATATTAGAATATCAATGATAAAAGATTCTCATATTATAATTGATAATATATTCCGAATCAAAATTAACTAAATTATCTAGCAACACAGGCAAGTGGCGCAATACTATGATCTGATCCTAATACACAGGCAGCTAATAAAATTAATACGTTTAGAATTTCTGAAAACTAACATGTTTACTTATGTGTTCATACCATACCAGCCAATCCCTTGCATTCAAAGCTCGATCGAGATCCAATTTTCATTCTCCATGTCTTTTTTCACTTCCTCCTGCAATCGGCACTGCAAAATAGTTTTCAGAAAAAAGCACAAACTCAGAACCTGCTTGAATGTTTTGCAGAACTAAAGAATAGTCGAAAGGGAACGAGAACCATGGCTGCAAAGTCTGATGGCTGCTATATGGACGCATGGAAAGGTAGAAAAGCTCACTAGAGGTCATCAATCCAGTCACCATATATCTTGCTGATTTTATCAGGACCATTCCATTTTCGAATGCGCACCTCTCCTGGCGTCGCGGCCATCTCAGGCAACTTCCACGGTGTGGCTCTGGTGCGGGAAGAACGAGTCACTGAAACAACGGATGGATTAACAATGCCGGCAGGAGCCAACGGGATCATTGTTGCTCCATATTGATCCGATTGCAGCCCTTTCCCATGTGCTGAGAAACACATTCATACACAACCGTCAGAGTTGTGCAACACATATTCAAATAAAATGGCGATTTAGCATCCAATTTCAGATATATAATTACACACTATTTGAGGTTTTTGGCACTATTTACCTACACTAACTTTTTCAAAAAAGCATCAGATCAAATACACAAGTACACACAACTTTTTACTACTAAAAAATAAAAAAAATTCAAAACTCCAAAACCCTCTATATAAACAGAGTCTATATAGAATGTGTAACTATCATTCTTTTGCACAACCAAAAACCTATAGATGACGAAAACCATGGAATTGTGTAGCTTATATACACAGTATAAACCTTTAACGCATGCCCATGTTAGCTAACATACCTCACCAACATCGTCCTAATGCTCTCAATCATCAAAAACACAAGAAACAAGAGAGAACCAAAGTCAACTAGAAAAACCAGCAATTTTTTTTTTTAACAATTTTAAAACAGCAAACCTACTAGCAGTACAATATACAAGTCAAGAAAATCAAGACAAAGGATACATAATATGGAATCAAAGCTTACCAGAAAGAGCATACACAAAATGAAAGATTTATGTGAAAACACTTGAACCCACAAAGAAAGTATAATTCCAGTAATTAACAGAGAGCACAACAAAATCCCCAAATCAACTATATGCTGGACTCTGGAGAATAATGTGCAAACGAATCCTAATTCTCTCTAAATAGAAGTGGAAAATATTTCGAAGAATGTGATTCTCAAATCTCTCTATGGTGCTGGCTTTCATTACAATCACAAAACTAAACTATAAATATATACAGTGAAAAGGGCAAGAGTCTCCAAAAAGGTATTTCTATACATCTCCAGTCTCCAAAAGGAAAGTAAATCTCTAACTCAACTTGCATTATAAACTAACTTCATATGTGAAAGCTTAAGGCCCCAACTGAATTTAAATTATAAATCCAACAGAAACCATATCTTTCTGCTTATTTCAAGCGTGTAGGTTTTAGTAAGGGTCATGGATGATTTCCAATAGCCTCCAACTAATAATTCATTCCAAGTTGTCCTGTCCTCTATTCATTTTCATATAAATTCCTTTTTTTATGTCAATCCCAAGGAAATCCAGAATAGTTCTCAATCATTATGAATATATTGAGAACTAGCTACAACATATTGAAAGTAGTAATACACTGATAATTTGAAATAGTTAATTGCAGCATAAACTAAGTCAACTACACAATCATAGATTAACAACAAATTACTACTAGAAGGGATCTGACAATATGAGATCTATGATATCTGAAAGGTTGAATTTGTAGCTATATAGGCTTACTGCTAGAACTAGGATGAAGATGAAAATAAAACCACTTTTAGTGGAGGAAAACTAAAGGATGATGAGAAAAAGCGTAAAGTTTAGCCAAGTTAGACATAGGCCTAGTGTTCTTAGGGTGATTATATAACAAAGGCAATCACAGAGACTAATTTGATAAGTTTCTGTGCACAAAAAGCATGCAGTGGCTCCTGGTATCCTATCTATTAAAATCCTTATCAGCTGGACGAAATGAAATGATAAGGATATGGTGGCATAAACAATTAAGTTGTGTATCTTGTGAATTCCAAATAAGACATGACACTCCTCGCAAACTAGGCAAGTAAAATCTCCCAAAGAATAAATCCGAATAAGAACTATTGTTTCCAAATAACTATTGGAACCATCACAGAATTTTAATTGTGACTGCTTGAAACTAAAATGGCATAAAAATTAAACCAGTAACTTCATGAGCAAAACGGGACTTACTACCAAAGGACTTCCAGTTGGTAGACATCTTCGTTTTATATTTATCAGCAACATCCTTCCCTGGTACCAAACATATTGCTGCATATTCTCGTTTTTCTAATTGTTCATCATGAGTAAAAGGACAATATACATCATATGGGCAACCTCCCTGAGAGAACAAACGACAGGCCCTTTTCAACTTACATAACCGTCGATCATGACTCAAATTCATTACTGGTATCTGAAACACCTCCTTTCCATCAGATAATCCTGCATTTTCCTTGGTTGAGGACACAGGTTTTTTAAAATTAGGTGGAAGATCTTGGCCTTCTGCCTGAGAGCGATTCAAAGATAGCAAATCTGATGTGAGTGAGTTTCTAGTCTTCTTTTTAGGTACCTCATTTCCCACTTCCAAATCTCTGTTACAAACACCACCTTTAGTGGGCATAAACACATGAGGAGTCAGGCTGAGTTCGAAATTCTCACGCAGCCCTATTTCTTTTTCTGGGTTACTAGAATGAAATCCTACAAAATCTTCATCAGCAAAACTGATTGATTGATGGCAATCCATTAGCATAGAATTTCAACAATCAAATGAAGGGGCTAAGGGTTTATTCTCAAGAAACGGCTAGATCAAATTACTACACTCAACTTGTGATATGATGGTGGATCAAAGGAAGTTTGATTCTTAATTTGTTAAAGGAAACTTATGGTTCAGATCCTCTTCTGAGATCAGAATCATCATACAATACATACTGATATGTGAATCCTTAAACCTCTACAATTTCACGGAATCGAAGAAGATTCGAGAGAAGGGAGATGAAAGGGAGTGAAGGAGACTGACTGACAATATAGTAGACAAGAGAGATAAAAGAATAATCATCCAATAGTTTCCATCCACGTGCACATAACAATTAATGATATCCCGGGGTAAAAATAAAATTAATAAATTCACTGGGGCAAATAATCATCCAGTAGTTTTCATCCATGTACACATATAGAAAATAATGAACTAACTCAACGAGAAGTCGGATTGACAATTAGCGACTGGGGGATGATTCTTTGAAACTTTTCAATTATATTGTATTGTCACTAGACTCGCTATCTTCAAAGGTCTATTAAGTTCTGGAATCTCACAATGAGTATTACACCATATTCACACAACATATTTTACAGACAAAACAAGAGCAACTCTTAGCCTTTCAGGGAGCTAATCATAAATCTATTTCACGCACCAAACAAACAAGTAACTCATATTTAGAAAGACGGAAGAGAGGATGCCAAACTGAATTAGTGCACAGAGAAAACCACAATTTTGATATGACCATAAAAAGAACAAATACTTGTGACACTATATAGCAGAAACAGAAGCATTTTAAACAACTGAAGATAGAAAAGAAGCATGCATAACTATGGCATCACATTAGAACAACAAGAGGCATTCCAAGTCATGAGTCTCACTAACACAATTTAACGGTTATTCTGAAATATGTATTTTCTATCTGCGCTTAATTAAGGGATTATAGATAGAAGAGTGTTCATGGATATATAATTGATAGAACATTACCATAAGAAGGATTTAAGGAAGCACAAAAATAACATCTGCCCAAAAAAAATGGCATCCAAGGTCTTTAAGAGCATACAACAAACCAAATGCAGTAAGGAAATCCAAAAGAAAGTTCGCACTCCAAATTTATTAAAAATAACTGCAAACATCTAGTAGAAAAACTTTAATTTAAATATTCATTAAAAAAATTTCCAACTATTTCAGACATACAAAATTTTTAAAATAAAAAACTCAACATTTTAAGTATATCAAAATTTATATGCTCTATTTTCAATAAGATTTCTTGGGGTTACTAAGGTCTAATAGGGTAATCAGAAGTCAAATTTGGAACAGGAGAAGAAATGAACATCATCCGTATAGCATATCTAAACCCAGCCTTATCTACACATCTCCTTTTTCCATAGCAAAAACTATGTCAACAGAAGAGCTCCTCAGCACAAGCATCATGAAGTATCCGTAGTTGTCAATTGCGCGCAGTATAGCACTAATAGCGGTGTTCCAGAGCAAGCAGCAATCAGTCACTACTGCTGCTCTGCGATGCCACATTTATGCAATCATGGCCGCAGCGCCATTTAGCAGTAGTGTGGAACAGCAGAAGCTCTATATTTGTTTTTACATGTAAAACTATGTATTTATATTGCATTTTATTGCTAAACAATCTACTAATTATTTAGTTTATTGTTATATATATATATATATATATTGTGGCCATTTAGTTTTAAATTATATATAATGTAATATTTCTACAAGAGCCTGTCATCTAGACTATGAAGCAAATATCAATAAGTAAGAAGGCAATAGCTACTTAGGGAAAGGCAGAGTGTAAGACATATAATAGAAGAAATGGTAAAGGACTACTCCTCTAGGATAACTGTTCGAGTGGTAGTTAGGGGTAAAAATAAGAAAGAAAATTAGTTATCAGATTTTGAATCTTGATTAACTTTGATTATCTATTTATCAAAGTGGTAGTTATCTAATTGCTTTTGTTTATATAACTATCTATTAACTATGACCATATACTTTTTGTCATTTTATTGGTTTGAATGATAATTATAAGATTAATTCATGCATTTTTCTTAAGATTTTTATAGTAATTTTGTATGCATATAATAATTTTTATAAATGTACTTGTAAGTTTTTTAATAGTGACGCTATCCACTGCTCCGATATAACATTTTAAAGGTTGACAGCAATGTACCACTACCCGAGATTAAAACTATGTAAGTACCACAAGTGCAGAAGACTCATGTTTATTCGCAGCACAGTCTATAGATTCAGCACCATGATACTGCAATCAGAGTGGCATTGAATAACGTCAATCAATCGCAGAATACTATGGTGATCTGTTTACACATGCTCCACAAGTTTCAACACTTGCACTAAGAATTCTCCAAAGCATCAAATTCCCCATGTATGGAAAAAATAGATATAAATACAAATCGAAACGAACACTTACATGTATGGAAAAAGAAGCAATGGTTGCACTTCCATAAAAGAAACAAAAAATCATTGAAAATATAAGTGCTTAGCAAGAAATATATGATAAAAAGAAACTGCAGATAGCAATAAAAAATCTCTTGAGTCATCTTGAAATGAATAGCAAATGAAGTAACACTTGCAAGGGTTTCATCGATCGATAAATGAATCGCATTAGCGTCCTTGAAGTTCCACGACCTACAGGTTTCAAAGAACATAAACAATAAGAGAAACAACAACACTAGGTAAGAACAAGCATGCGGCAATCAATCTTCGCAGGCAAAATCACGATTAAAGGTAACCAACCGCACCCGACTGCAGGTAAATCAATAACCTTCGTGATATTGGTAGCAAAGATGCCAAAGTAACCGAAACATTCTAAATCAATAACCTTCGTGAAAAACAACATCAAAATATTATGCGGCATACGACCTTCTAAATAGGTGCGGTTGGGGGCGGCGCGGTGGCAACAGTTGGTCTCTCCATCTCCGTCGACGGGAACGAATTACCGCGAAGAAATCGCTCCACTCCATTGCATTGCAAAGAAATCCGATTGCGATAATCTTCTCCCGTATGGGTTTAGGGTTTAGCTCTTCTTCTTCAAACAAGGTATTAGGATGGTGGTATGGTGTTGGACGTGACAGTGAGGTCATGCTTCAAACCTCCGCCTCGATCACGTGCCACATATTTCCCAAATAGCTTTTTAATTTATTTTTTAAATAGTTTATTGAAAAAATAAATAAATAATTTATGAAAAACTGTATTCTGAAAGTATTTTTACTTTAATTATTTATTTTTATTTATTTTTAAAATATTATTATTTATTTTATATACATGTACATATATTTTCCACAGTAATTATAAATTATTTTAATATATTATTTATTAAATTATAATTTATTTTTATAAATTTAAATTAATTAATTTTATTTATAATTATATATATTTCTTAAAATAAAAAAAAACATTAAAACACAATAAATTTATATTAAAATTAAATAAAATAAAATAAATTTATTAAAAATTATAAATATAATAAAATTAATCAATAATTAATATAATAAATATATATACAATAAATTTATTATTTTATATTTTACATCATTCTTAATTAAAAAAATATATTTATATTTCTTAATAAAAAAATATATTTATATTTCTTAATATATATTATTATTTTTCTCACATCTAAAATTAATAGAAAGAAAATTTTATAATACATTTGTAATTTCAAATAACCAATAACAAAAATCTTAAAATTTTTAAAACATAAAAAAAAAACATAATTAAAAAATTTTAAAAATTGAAATATAAATGTTCTTAATTGTCATTTTACATACAAATAACTAATATCAAACGGTTATTTTACCAAATACTTTAATACAAACAACTAATTGAATCAACTAAACGCTAACAGATAATTGAATCAACTAACAACTAAACGCAATCAGCTAATTGTCAAACATATTATAGGTTTGGTCAAGGGTTTATCCCACCCAGTGCTCATTTTTAGGTAACAGCTGCGAATTCCACATATTATACCAAAAAAAAAAAATCGAACCGACCTTACCCTTACGCGAATTAGTATTTTTGGATTTAATTAAGAAAAAGAATATATAATATAATTTTACTATTTTATTCCTTATATTATATAAATAAATAAAATATTATTACTCTAATATAATTAAAATTAAAATAAATAATACTAAGTAAATTTTTAAGGATATTATAAAATTTCTAATAAAATATTTAAAAGATATAATAAGTAATTAAATAAAATAAAATCTCTTACTTCCAAACTTTTCAAAATTGAAAAAAAAAATTAGAAAAAATTGTCTCGCTTCCTCACCTTTCTAAAAAAATTCTAAATAAACACATAAAAGGGTGTGTTTGTTCGTGAGTTTTAGTTTTGGGGTTTGGATTTTTTAATAGTAAAAAATTAAATTTGAATAGTTGTTTGATATGATATAAATAAATGTTGATGTGATGCATTGAATATATAATAAATTTTTTGTATAATATAAAAAAAAATGTAATTGTTTGATGTGATATTTTTGAAAGAAAAAAATAATCTAAATAGTAAAAATCTATGATAAAACCCACAAAAGAACACAACTTTAAAATTCCCTCGTCTCTCATTCCCTCCTAAACCTAGGGATGACAATGGCTCGGGTATGGCTAGACGTGAGACCTGACCCGAATGTAATTTTGTGGACTCGAGATTCGAATCAGACCCGAATGTATCTGGACCCAACCCGCAACATGCCGGTCATACCCAATAGACCCGATATATCCGAAATATTAAAAAGATTTAACTACAATTTATAAACTTGACTCGGACCGGAACCTGGCCAAACATACCTAAAAATTATCTATTTATTTTTAAAAAAATAATAAAAATTATAGCAAATATAAAATTATCAACAACAACCTTAACAATGCCAACAACATTTGTTTTTGTTCATTCATCATAAATACAAAAAAAAAAAAAAAAAAAAAAAAAATCAAAAATCAACACTCACCACACCAAATAACTAATTGTAATTCAAAATAACAACAATAAAAACAGTCTACTTCTGTTGCAATCGGACGCGGACGGTCATACTATAGTTTGAAGTTGAACCAATACTTTCAAAACTCTCTAAACTTACCATATCTTGGTGCCTACAAAAAATTACATAATTCAATAATCAATTGGAGATTTTAAATAGATTATTTTGTATTAAAAAGATAGTTGAAAAAAAATACATAAAAAATAATATAAATGGATAACAAACCATTATTTTCGGGCAACTATGAAATTATTGTTCATTATTTTCTTCATCTTCATCATCAGATGCTCTCGAGCATGTTTTTTAACCTCCCAAAATCAAATTGCCACCTTAAATATAAACAAAGAAATAATATAAGTCATACAACAATCACATCATATAATTTAGGCAAAATTGCCCAAAATTTCCCTGTGGTTTCGAAACTCCGCGCAATTTCCCCAGTGCTTTAGAAATTGCGTCACACACCCTTATGTTTTATAAACTATGCAGACTCACCCATTTGTGGAAAAGAGCTGACGGTGTTAAATTTTGACACTGAATGACCGTTATGCCCTCACATATAATTCACCCCACCCTTCCCTAAATTAACCTCATTCACCCCAAATCACCACACCACACACGACTTCTTCTCCCATCGACGGACCCTGTCCATGCTGACACACTCTCTGATAGTGCGCCGGCGAGATTCACCGTTTCCGAGTCCCAACGCGGCGAAACATCTCATACCTATTTCTTGTCTAAGATGTGAAGTTCACCGTCGATTCAATTTAATTTGTAGGGCTTCGAAGCCTACTCTTTCTGTGAGAGTCACCGGCGGCCTGGTAAGACCTAAGACGACGAAGGTTAGTGCGTTCGGTAGGGGATGATTCCCGATTTCACTTCTTCTTGCCGATTTTTGCACATTGCGTTGTTTTGCCTTGTCGATTCTAGATTTTTTCCTCATTTTTTTTGTCGAACAATAACGAAACAAAAGTGAGTTTAGGAAAATTATTTCTGGGTTTAGAAGATAGTTCCAGCGTGGGATTTAAGGAAGATTTATTATTTATAGGCGTTAGAAATTTCTTGGGATTCGAGTGAGAGGCTCTGTCTCTATCGAATAAAGATTTCTATATTTTACTGGCATCTCTTTCTTGTGTGGGGACCGGTGTGAATGGTCTGGATTTGTATGGGTACATAAATATTTATTTTTGTTAGTGATATGCTTGGTTGGTTAACTCATTTTGTGCACGTGAAAGTATTACGTCCAAAACGATGAACATCATTCCGAAGGTCCACATCTACATGTGGGTAGGGGGTTACATAGATTACGATGGACCTTCTACGCTTTACAGATCTGGACAAGGAGTGCAATTTCCAAATTTCGATAAGGAACGTGTTTATTATGGATCTTTTCTCCGGATGTACGGGATGGTAGGGGGCGGGCAACCATGGGGCGATTGTACTTTACCGATAAGCCTTGCCCGTCGAGACTCATGGACGGTAAGTTTCGGTACATAGAGGGCAACGAGGAAATAATGGATATGTTTCAGGATCTAAGGAAACATGAGGCTATCAACATCATGACCGAAGATGTATTATTTCCTATCAAGGTGAGTGACCGGCATTGGCAAACAATTGGAAGGGGAGAGAAAATCCTTGCCATCGATTGGTATGGTAGCAACAACATTCCTGGTGATGCAGATTGCCCAGTAGTCTTATCTTCCAAATCTGATCCATGTACTGACAATTCGGAGGCAAGTGAAGAATTGAGACGCCGCAAGGGTAAAGGCATGGTCTCGGAGGACAGCAGTTCATCAAGTGGGACTCAGTCGTCATATGACGAAGACGACAACGATGAAAATTAGGCTGATGGTTTTTTTGGAGCTGGGGTTCACAATGATTATGATGATGATGATATGTGGGATTATGAGCAGCATGGATTTCCATTTAATGTACACATTGAGGAGGACTTCTTTGATGCGTATGATGATTATAGTGATGAGGAAGACGACGACAATTGCGACGACGATGATGATGATGAAATGGGTGACGATGGGCAGCACGGAGAGCAGTCTCGTCTGCACAGCAACAATGTGGAAGACCCCATGGAAGAGGACAAAGCTAACCTACATAACAATGAAGCAAACATGGAATTTGAGCATGGCATGCCCACCGGTGTGGGGATTCTCAGCTACGAGGGGCTCTCATGGGCTGACTATTATGATGATTTGGAGACTAGGCATTGGGGGGATTATGGTGACAAGGCTAGCTACAAATACAAAGATCCATTTGACGTAGGGTTTGGGGTGCATGATGAACAAGGCACCTACTACGGTGAAGTGGAAAGGGACTGCCCAGAGCAAGAGGCGGGCAACGGAGGTGGGAATGAACGGGAAGAGAGTGGGCCCGTTGACGAGATGGATCCGAATGAGAACTCAGACACGATAAGTAGTGGTGGAAGTTATTCGAAATCCGACCATAGCTCGATACCTGAGGAGTTGAAGGATTCTTCGGACAATGAAAATGGTACTGAGGCCTTCGAGGTTAGCCAGGAAAATAGAGGTGGGCAACGGAGCAGGACAATGGGGAGATCGAAAAGGAGTGAACGTACCGAGGGAGAAGAAGGATGGTATAGTGAAGATAACATTGAAGATGCATGAGGCATCGATACACCCGGGGTTTCAATGATGATGAACCTCCTAGATATCATGAGTGGGACGAGGACATCAATTTGGGGTGCATGGATCTGAAAATTAGTTTAAAATTTGCAAATTGCGAAAAGTTTAAGGAAACATAGGGGGATCGGGCGGTCAGAAAATGGTGGGATCTCATATTCATACGGAACGAAAGAAGTAGGATAACAATTGTGTGTAAGAAAGAGTGTCCGTGGCAAATTCCTGCCTCATGCGTAATGGGCAGGACAACCTTCCAAATCAAGATAATGAAGGGAGAACACAATTGTGCACACCAGACCGACAACAAGCACGCAGATTTCAAGTATATTGGAATAAGGATAAAGGACATTATGACTAATAATCCTAATATTAGCTTGTCGGCTTTGAAGAAGAAAATTCAGAGGAATGTGCGGGTTGAAGTAAACATATACAAAGTTTACCGTGCAAAGAAATAACACTTGAATTTGATCAAGGGGAATATGAAAGAACAGTTCACTCACTTGTACGATTATTGTGCAACTGTGTGCAAGTACAACAAGGAAGTACTTGCATTCTGGACGTGGATCGGTCAGTTTCGCCACCCTTAAGAAGATGTACTACTGCTTGGCAGCTTTGAAACAAGGATTTCTTGACGGATGTCAGGCAATCATCGGGCTGGATGGATGTTTCTTGAAAGGGCTATATAAGGGTCAACTGCTCACGGTCATTGGTAAGGATCCCAATGAAAACTTATACCCCCTAGCCTTTGCATTTGTGGAGATAGAAAAATTTGAAACATTGGATTGATTTTTGGAGCGGCTTATGCGGGATTTGGGGGATCACAGTGACAGGGAGTGGGCTTTCATTTCTGATAGATAGAAGAAACTGGTTGAGGTAGTGATAGCCCGGACCCCTAGGGCCGAGTATCGATTTTTTGTGCGACATTTGTATAACAACTTCAAGGGGCGGTTCAAGGGGTTGGAATTAAAGAAATTATTCTGGAAAGCAACGTCTACTTACAACATTAAGGAACACAAGAAGACGATGCGTGAAATCAGAAAATATAACACACTTCATGGCATCGGTGAAGAGGCTTACGAGTGGTTAAGTGACATTAGGGAACATCACTAGTGTCGTGACTATTTCCCCCAATAAGGACAAAGAGTGATGTTTTTGGTAAACAATATGTGCAAATCTTTCAATCAGTATATAATGGATGCGAGAGATCTATTGATCGTTGATATGTTCGAATGGTTCCGCCGAAAGTTGATGGTGCGGATCCAAGTAAAACAGGCAGACATAATTAAATTTAAGGGGTTGGTGTGCCTAATATTTTGAAGAAGATTGAGACTCAGAGGGCTGAAAGTCGTAAGTGTTTTCCATCATGGGGTGGAGGGGACAACTTTGAGGTTATGGATTACACCCATAATCATGTTGTGCACCTTGGTAGCCGTACTTGCACTTGCTGGATGTTTCAGATCGCCGGATATCCATGCTGCCACGCAGTTGCTGCAATACTCTACCATAGATTGAAAATCGAAAAGTGTGTCGATGGTTGTTTTAAGAAGGAAACCTATTGTCGAGTATACAGTTATAACATAAACCCGGTACCAAGCATGCATGCGTTTGAGAAATCATCACTTGGCACAGTCGCATCTCTTATAGTAAAACCATGAACATGCAGACCAAAGAAGGGAAGACTACATGATGGCAACGACGATGATGTAACTGGCAAGGCATCGCCGTGGGTTGACTGTCACTTGCTCTAAGTGCAAGCAACAAGGTCACAACCGAAGGCGTTGTAAAAACGTACCATTTCCCCCGAAGGTACAAAAAGGTTATTTTAATTGTGGTTACTTTAATGTTATGATATAGTTTTTACATATTTTATGAATTACTACTAACAGGAGGCTGCCCTTCGGCCGGAGAGAAACATGAAAAAGACTTTCACGCAACATAAAGGCCAACAGGTATGAAATAAGTCTCATGCTTTTATGACGAAGTTTGTTCCATTTTTTATGTGATGGAAACATATTTTCCCCTCGACACAGACATGAAGATGTTGCCCCTCCGCTGGTGAGAAACATGAAGGCTTCCGCGCGCGTTGCAAAACCACAGGTACTTTTTATATCCATACATTTGATGACAAACAATTACATAATTTCTGTATCTTTTTATGCCAAAACAGCCCAGTACAATACCTTCCGATAGAGGATTATCTCAGCCAGCTGCTCCGGTGTCGAGCACTGGGCACGAAGCGCCGTCGGGGTCTAAACGTACTCGGGCTTCTTCTAGACGCCCGACACTTGCCTCACTATTGAAGAGTCTTCGGTTCTCTTATAGACCAAAATCGCAACGTGACACAATGTCATCCTTACTTACGTTAAACTTCTTCAATATCTAAACGTATGCCATATTCGAATCATATTCCTCTTCGAAGTTTTCCTTTACCGGTTTTACCGGCTCAGCACAATGCACACTCAAAGGGACTAACCAACGAAAAAATCACAAACGCCGATATGATAGTTACAGAATAATCTGTCTTGCGTCACTTTCATCGGTCAAAAAATGCATATTGCTGCAAGAGCTCCACACTTGCACCGAGGGCATTTGTACCGCAAATCGATCTCATCTTTCTTCACATTCTTTGTCTTGCTACTAGCAGATGACATCTTTGAAAATAACATTCTCTCTACAACAACACACATCGACATTAAAAATTGAAAATTGCACCCAGTAAATCTGAGTAAACTTCAACTACCATTACAATGAACAAACACAAAAATACACCAAGGAAATTTTCAAATAAATGAAACCCAAGAAATTCATTAGAAAAGAAATTTCACATAGAGCTTTCATTGAAGCCCTAATTTATAAAACGGAATGGATGACCGAAACAAATATCACACGAATTTGGAAAAAAATTTCATAAATTTCGTAAGGAAAAATAATAGATTAAAATTTCGATCTGAGGTGAAACGAAATCATCGACGAACCCTACAAATCACCCCGAATGACAATCAATGTAGGATTTTGAAATAAAATACATAAGTTCATGCCTTGACGAGTTTTAGAAAATGAGAATATGTTGAGCACAAACCTGGGTTGATTTAGGTGTTTTTTTCCGTCACCAGCGATCCGTCAACTCGAAGCGACCATTTGCTCGTCACTGTACGGGGTAAATGAGAACTTGGTAGGGTAGAAGTATATCATATATAATAGAAGGGTAGAATAGGCATTTCGTTTGGTTAATATAGCACTTTTCCACCAAAAATCGTAATACTGGCGCGTGTTTGTCACTGAATGTTAACTATAGACAGAATGGGGGCCTGACGCATAGTTTTATAAAGCATAAGAGTGTGTGGCGCAATTTCTAAAGCACATGGGGAAATTGCACGGAATTTCGAAACCACAGGGAGGTTTCGGGAAATTTTGCCTATAATTTAAATATATTAATAAAATTATTTTAAAATCAACTTACTTTTTGCTTCATTCCATAACCAATGACGAGTACATACTAATGCTTCCAAAATAGAAGGACTAAGCTTACTACGATGAGGGCTAATAATCTTGCTACTATTACTAAATGTGGATTCAGATGCAACCGTAGAAACCGGAATCGCCAAAATGTCATTCGCCATTTTTTGCAAATATGGATACTTCACCCCATTCATCTTCCACCAACCCAATAAATCAAAATTTTGTGTCCATCGTAAGACGTTTTCTTCCAAATATATATCAAACTCTGACATCGTAGATGTCCTAGAAGAATCATTCAAACTTGACTCTACAAACTGGTCATATTTCATCAATGGATCAAGATCAAATACGTCATTAGAAACAAACTGATTGCGAGACATTGTACTTCCTAAATCCAAGGTACCAATATCATACATCAAACTCGTACCCGAAGAAGGCATAGCCCTAGATTGATAGTCAATTAGCAAGTCATAACAATTTTGATGAACTTGATTAACTTTATCATCAGCTCCATCACCATATATCAAATTAAAGTAAAACTCAATCAACTTCAACTTTTACCTTGGATCCAATACAGCAGCAACCCCGAACATGATGTGACAATCACTCCAATATTTTTTATACTTCGCAAGCATTTTTCTTGTCATTTCATGAACCAACACATTTGAACTCTTCATCTATTCATCTAATTTTTATTTGATCTCACATATATGTGCAAAATATAAATTAAATATAGGATAAAGAGTTTCATAAAACAACTCAGTCATTTGATAAAAAAAAAAACCCTTAACTTTCCATATATTTCAACTACAATGTCCTAATTCTCATTACTTGATTCACAATTGTAATATCTCTCCCGGAATTTAAGTTGCTGAAACACATCTTTATATGTTATAGCCGTCTCTAACATCAAATATGTAGAGTTACAATGAGTTTTTTTTTTCAATCAAGAACTAATCTTATAGTACAATTAATATGCAACTGGCGAGCAAATTCTTCAAAATTTTCAATTCTAGAAGGCGAAGCAGTCCAATAAACGACACTATCATGCACATTTTCAATTCACCACTTATTATTTCTAATCCATCTTTGACAATGAAATTTAATATATGTACAGAACAACGCATGTGAATTACCTTTCCATCCACCTGCATGTCCCTCGATAACAACTTCTCCAAAATAAGTTGAATTATGGAATTATTAGTAGTACAATTATCAATAGTAATAGTTGATAATTTCCTATCAATATTCCAATCCATCAAAGACTCAACAATGACATTTGATAAGATTTCAGCGGTATGAAGACTTGATACATAAACAAACCTATAAAAGAAAATATATATTTTTTGTTAGTAACTTTCATTTATATACAAACAACAAAAATCATTTTTAAATAAACATACCTCAAAATAACATTATGCAAAATTCAAGAGTCATTAATAAAGTGTCCAGTAATTGACATAAATTCTTTTTTATTATTGTTTGATGTCCACATGTCCGTTGCGATAGCAATTCGACTGTTAAGCTTATCAAATACTTCGTAACATTTCGCCTTTTCAACTTCATAAATTTTGACGATGTCACCTTTCAAAGTATTTCTTGTAATCACGTTGAAGCACGGTTGAAGATTACCAACAAATCTTCGAAACCCAATGTGATCGATCATTTTCAACAGATAATCATGCAAAATAACCATTGTTGCTAGAGCATTCCTTGAATCTTCTTGATTAATACTCGAGTTTCAAGTGTTTGACCCATACCAAGTTTTTTTATTCTCATCATCATAACAGTTTACCGAATATCCATTTTATTTTATTTTTTTTGTCTCTTTTTACAAGCTTTTTCAAAATGCTTCTTTATTTGTTGTTTCATAATCACTTGGAGCTTTGAAACGGGCTTTACAATAGTTGCATTCAACAAATATCACATCATTAACTTTTATTCTTGCAAAATGATCCCACCATTCCGATGTCCTTTTCCTTTTACAATCTGTGGATTTATTACTTTCCAAACTCTCATTTGTTGACATTTTCTTCTGAAGTTGTATTCATATTCATACCTTCCCGACTATCTCCAAAACAAAATTGTCAGCTCATTCAGATTTCATCTACAAAAAAATATACTACTCCCTCCGTCCCAAACATCCTGCAACATTTCCTTTTTGGTATGTCTCAAACACCCTGCAACATTTCCAAAATAGAAAATAATTAATTATACTTAATCTCTACCCCACACTTTATCCCCTCACATAATCCAAATAAAAAAATAAAATATATATTTTTATCTCCATCACATCACCTAATTTTTAAATTATCCTACTTAATATTACCCACCTAAAAATCCGTGCCAAAAGCAAACGTTGCACCTTGTTTGGGGCAGAGGGAGTAATATTTAGGGTAAACTGTTTTTTTAGTCTCGTAACTAGACCCCCTTATCTTTTAGTCCCGTAAGTAGAGCCTGTCGCAAACTAATCCCATAAATGAAAATTCTCGTTGTTTTAGTCCTCCGGCGCCGGAGACGCCCGCGTGGCTCGCCGGAGGCTACGTGTCCGCCAGATCAGTGACACCTGACGGACACGTGTCTGGCGGATACGTGAATTTATTTTTTTCTTTTCATTTTTTTAAATTTTTTTAATTTGATTTTAAATTTATTTTTAATTTTATTTGTTTTTTTAATTTTTTTTATTTGGTCCAATTAAAAAAAATTAAAAAATAAAATAAAATCCACGTGTCCGCTAGGTGCCGCTGACCTGGTGGACACGTGGCTTTCGGAGAGCCACGCGGGTGTCTTCGGCGTCGGAGAACTAAAACAACGAAAATTTTTCACTTATGAAACTAATTTGCGACATGCTTCACTTACGGGACTAAAATGATAAGGGTCAGTTACAGAACTAAAAAACAATTTACCCAAATATTTACAAATATTTAATATTCTATTGATTCTATTTTATTTGTTATAATTTTTATTTTGAACATTTACTTGCAATTTCCTTTTTCTTTTTATCCTCCAGTATACTTTATAAAATTATTTACAAAAAATAATAAGAGTAAAATAGTAAAAAAGAATCATCAAAATTATACTCCCTCCATCCCATAAGCAAATATTCATTTGCTTTTTACTCGTAGTTTTAGAAATATTAGTATTATATTGGGATATAATAGGAATAAAGTATAAATGACTAAAATAACCTTATTAGTACGTGTGATATAAAGGTAATAACATTTGTATAATATATTGTAAATTGTAAAGGTATTTGTAGCGTTAGGTAGATAGTACAATTACTAAAAAAAGAAAATGGATACTTTGTTATGGGACGAACTAAAATAAAATAAAATGGATACTTTGTTATGGGACGAATAGAATATATAAATGTCAAAATAAAAAACTAGTAGGTGTGTTTGTTTAGGGGATTGGATTTTAAATCTACTGTTCATCCAATTTTTTTTCCCCAAAAACACCAAATCAAACATCTATTTTTTATTTTTTATATTATACTAAAAATCAATTTTACATTAAAAACATCACATTAACACCTATTTATATCACATCATACAACTATTCAAATTCAAAATTCTTACTATTCAAATCCCAACTCAAAATCCAAACCCCCAAACAAATACAACCTTAAGTAAATTAGACGGAAATAGTGTATATACTATTATAAATTTAAAATAAATTTGATATATATGTAAATTTAAATAAAAATAAAATATTTAAAAAATATTTTTTGGTTTTGGTCTGTGATTGAAATTGCGGTTTTGATTTGATTTAATGATATTTTAATTGAAAAAACAAATGAATATTAGTTAATTTGATTTTAAATAAAAATCTGACGCACCCTACATATTTATATATATATATATAAAAAAAAGTTAAAATAATAAAAATAATAGTAACAGAAAACTGACCCAAACAAGAGGAGGGACAAGTTGTATATAAATTCAGCATTTTCTGATATACATACACATACATTTCTAGTCAGTCATCACTTGCGCACAGAGAAAACTGAATATGGAGACGGTTACTGCATCGCTCGAGATGCTCCGAAGCTTCGCCCTTCGCACTCCTGCTTCTTCCACTCGATCAACGCCATTTCCCTTCCAGTGTTCCACAGTCAGTCCTCGTTGCCGCCGCACAACAACTGAAAGCAAAATGTTGAGGACTGCGTTCCTGAATCGTGGTGTTGACTTCCGCGCCAACTCTCGAAGAACTGATTTAATGGTGATTCTAGTTACTCTCCTTTTTCTCCAGAATTATATACATACATATACATATATCTGTATATATATTCATCACTGTATATTTACCTGTTGATTTTGTTGTTTATATGCGCATATGTTTACGTATGTTAGTAAGCAGTGTTGGTTATGTTCATAGGGGTGTACCTACTTTCAGAATATATATCCTTGCTTGATATACTTCCTGCGAGATTAGGTGTTAACTGAAATTTCTGACGTAAATGAGATTGTGCATACAGTAAAAAACCTCCGAGAAATGGCGCGACTGTTGCTTTCATGTTCATGATTCGCGGATAGAAATTTAGCAGTTCGTTTACAGATGTTTGCAATTATTGAGAAACGCATATTCATAGAACTTGTAGCTAGCCAGTTGATTTTTGGTGCATATGCAATCAACTTTACCTATGCAGATGGGTCTCCTGGTTTGTTGTAGTTGACTGAATACATTTATTATGCATATTCCTATTATGACGACGATTGGTTTAAATTAATGTTTCACGGATAAGATTTGTTTATTTATGCGATAGGTAAATGAGCTCTTGTAAAATTACGTATTGTGGTATATTCAAATTTTTACTTTTCATTGAGTCTGGTTTCCCAGGAGAGGAATTTTGAAGGCGATAACTACATTCCAGTTTACGTGATGTTACCTGTAAGTTCACTCATCCATCAATATAAGACAATTCTTCACTTACATTACATATGTTGTTTTCCTTCACCAAATTGCTAATAATATATAAACTGCATGATTATTCTTATCTCATGTTAATTTTCATTGCATTTGGTTAACAATGTATCCCATCCTTTGGAAATATATAGCTGGGAGTCATCAATGAGCGGGGTGAATTGGTTGATTATACAAGTCTCGAAAATCAGCTATTTCAACTTAAGAGAATGGGGGTTGATGGCGTTATGGTTGATTGCTGGTGGGGATTAGTGGAAGGACGTAGTCCTCAACAATATAACTGGAGGGCCTACAACGAACTTTTTCAACTTGTGCGAAACACGGGCCTCAAGCTGCAGGTCAGAGTCCCCTCCCCTGTGACTGTGAGGTTGTGTTGTGAAATCATATACCGTATATATTTTTGTTGCTGTTTTTGTACTGCTGCGTGGCTTTGATTTTAATCGACAATGGTAATAGGTGGTCCTGTCCTTCCATGAATGTGGAGGAAATGTTGGCGATGATGTGAATATTCCCCTTCCAGAATGGGTGTCACAAATTGGCAATGCGAATCATGATATTTTCTTCACAGATAGAGATGGAAGACGGAATCACGAATGTCTTACCTGGGGAATTGACACGGAGCGTGTTTTGATGAACCGGACGGCCATTGAGGTAATTCCAACCTTAGAACTCTATTTGCTTCTTCTCTCAGATTCTCTGTTTTCCATCTTGAATTGTCATATTCATATACCTCTGCTACTTTCTTTTTTCTTGAGGTTCGTTTTGATCCTGCTCCTGCTCCTGCCTCTTCATTCAGGTTTATTTCGATTTCATGAGGAGCTTTCGTGTGGAGTTTGATGAGTATTTAGCAAATGGTACCATAACCGCGGTTGAAATTGGACTCGGCCCCTGCGGCGAACTACGATATCCATCTTATCCCTCGAAATATGGCTGGAAATATCCTGGTATTGGGGAATTTCAGGTCCTGCTTCAACCATTCCAATGCTTTTTTTCTCATCCTTACAATGATCGATCTGCCTAAATTGAAACTACATTTCCCTTCTTCCAGTGTCATGACAGGTACTTGATGATGAGTTTGAAAGAAGCAGCAGAAGAAAGGGGTCACTCATTTTGGGGAGTGCCTCCTGCAAATGCAGGTGACTATAATTCTTACCCATATGAAACCTCCTTCTTTGGCGATGGCGGCCAGTATGATAGCTCTTACGGCCGATTCTTCCTCGACTGGTACTCGCAAACTCTTATTGATCATGGCGATAGAGTACTATCCTTCGCAAAGCTAGTATTTGATTGTACACCAATTGCTGCCAAGGTATTTTTGTTTCACCTCAACTTTTTTTCCATCATCTTCAGCTCCCTCCATTTTCGATTGATTCTACTATTTTGATGCACTCTCAGGTATCCGGCATTCACTGGTGGTATAAGACAGCTAACCACGCCGCAGAGTTAACTGCAGGGCTCTATAATCCTAGCAATCGCAACGGCTACACTGCAATTGTGGAGATGCTAAAAAAGCATGGGGCTATTTTAAACTTCACATGTGCTGAACTACGAACTCAGGATCAGGCCAACGAATGCCCACAGGCATTATCCGATCCCGAGGGATTAGTTTGGCAGGTTAGGCAACAAACAAATTACTATATAACTTCACCTATTCAGTCACTAATGCTGCTGTTAACATACATATGTTTTTAGGTGTTGAATACTGCTTGGGAGAAGGGCGTAAATGTCGCGTGTGAAAATGCTCTGTGGTGCTTCAGCAAAGAACGCTACGAGAAAATCCTACAAAATGCGAGGCCTGCCAACGACCCGGATCGAAGAAAAATCTATAGCTTTACCTATCTGAGACTCTGCCCACAATTGCTGGAGAATCACAATTCCGAGGACTTTTGTGACTTTGTGAAAAGAATGCACGGTAATATATTATCTCACTTTATGACCTTTCTATAGAGATTCAATTGTAGCTATAGCCTGATTTTGCCGGATCTGCAACTGCAGGTTAACTCTGATCATCCATATAATGGCTTCAAGTCGTGAACATTTGTCAATCACCGACTGATGAAACAAGGTAGTATAGTATTAGTATTCTAGTACATGCATTTTCAGTATATGTCTAAAGATGAACTGAATCATCATTCAGGTTAAACTGTTTCATTGACTCTACCACATCTATAGTCAAATGAAGGAAATCGTTTTCATGGAGGATTGGGAAAGCATCATCACACACATCTACCTATGCTATATAATATACACTAATATATGCGAAACTAAAAATACTATATAATAATTAATGATGCATGCGTATCCTTTTAAATGATATAATTAGTTAATATGATATAAGAGCCCGAACGTCCAGTATTCAATAATTAGTTAATATGATATAAGAGCCCGAACGTCCAGTATTCAAGTCCTCCCTCTCCCCCATTCATCATAGTCACATACCACACATAACCTGCATATCGATTAATTAGGAAATAATATTTGAATTGCAATCAAAAGCAACGACACAAAAGTTTATACTACATTTCAACAACACTATATTTGAAGATGTATGGTTATCATTTTAAAGAAAGGGTACAGAAATAAATAGGTTCAATTCAAAATATAAGTAATTTCATGTCTTAATATTTATTATTTATTAAATGGAATTCTCTCATCGCATAACTTACTAAAAGGGTATGCATTTAACGAAAGCATGCTATTGAATTCCAATTTAAGTCATGGATCAGCTCAATAAAATTAAAATGAAATGAATTCTTGTAACTCCCTTAATGGTTGCTATTGAATTGAAGTTTGCATAACTTCCTTCCATTTGTGACTAGTGACAAGAAATGTGAAGCAAAAATGTACCCTTAACCAAGATGAAAGGTGCAGTTCTTGAAGTAGTTCTTGTTAGTGCACAAGGCGTCGACCGAGCCATCATCCTTGGTGCGTTTGCATTTGCATTTGCGTGCATTTTTTAGCTGAATTCTTCTTACACAGCTTGTTAAACATAAATACATTAAACTTTTAGAGTGTTGCAATGGCAGGGCATCCCGACTATTATGTTGTTGTCGAATGCGGCAAGCAAATCTGCAGAAGCAAGAGCTCATCAGGTCTATTATGTTGAAACAAAATAGCATTATTGCTTCCATTTTCCGCGAATTAGCAGGTCGATGCTTTGGATGACAGTCGTCTGCGTTCATGCAGGAAAATTGGACAAAATCTACTGGAACGAAAAGTTTACATTCCAACTGCTGCCATCAGAAGTAGAAACTGTGACACACCTCAAGCTTAGGATTCTGAAAGAGAGATTTTTCTTGGATGCCAAATTTGTCGGCGAAACCATGTTAGTAAACAATAGCCGTCTACTGGACTTAATTTGAATTGCCACTTTTGAAACTATGTCGAATATGATACCATATGGTGTGCGCGCAGGATTTTCCTGAGACGAATAATCGTGGAAGGAAACGAGCACGGGGGAGGGTGGATAGAGGTGAGGCCAGCGGCGTTCAATGTGGAGCTCAAAGATGAGACATACAGAGGACAGATAACAGTGGCGATGAAGTTCATTCCCAATGTAAGTAGTACGGAGCTCTAGTGTTGTTGTTCAGTTCAGTTCTTCCTCATGAATCCATATATATAGTTGGCTTGGTTGTGGTGCAGGTTGATATAAATCCCAAGAGGAGTAGTGATGGATACACGGCGGCCTCGGTGCACAAGATGGCGCGGCAGATGATTGCGCATTGGTGGAGGCTCTTAACTTCTTGTGGTTGTGGGTCAAACCCTTGTAGATCAAACGGTGAGACATCGTCCGTACAAGGGTTAGGTCTTGAGTTCGATCCTGAGTGCATGTGTTTACGCCAAACTTCTTGTGGTTGTGGGGATAAAGAGCTTCTAAGGCAGCGTCACAAAGAATCCTAGGAAGGAAGCTAGGTAAGACTGTGTTGATTCTTACTATTCACTATTATTGTGCACCTTGGCTAGTTTACTATAATAATTCATTTCAATTTTAAATTTTAAATAATATTTATAATATTACAAATTTTAAATTAGTATTTTTTTTATAAATAATTAGTAGTATTTTTTCAAATAATGTGTATTATTATGTAAATATTAATTTGGAATTGAAAAAAAAATTTGTTCAAATCATAAAAAATTTAATATTTTAAAAAAAATTTGTTTGGTTGTAATTTGAAATGGGATGTTTGATTTAAATTTTTGTTTCAATAGTATGCAAAATTGTTCACAAAATTTTTAGTCCAATTGGATCCACCCTAAATAAGACACAGATACTCAATTATGTAGTCTAATAGAACCGTGGCCCTAACCCACGACCCACACCCGTTGACCCGCACCTTGTGACCCGTCTACCTAAACCGCTCCAACTTACCTGCTGTGCCCGCGACCCGCGACCCACAACCCATGACCCGCCCCAGTTAGGATCTGCGTCCTTTGCTAGACGCAATCTGGGCCGTCCATTTTAGGGCTTTGATCTTGGCTATCCATTCACCTTTGACCATCCTATATATTGAGAGAGAGAGAGGCTTCTCTCATAATACTCACACTCTCTCACTCTACACTCACCCTCTTTAGCCTCTCTCTTTCGACCTCTCTATCCATCTTCTCCGGCGATCTTTTTCGGCGGTTCATGGCGGCGTCTTTCCTCTTGTAACATTGTGGAGTTCCTGTGACGCATTTTTTTTCCCTTGTTTGATGTTGTTCGTAGCCGCAAGTGGCTCGATCAACTTATAGACGTTTGTTTTAAACTGTTTCGCCTTGTATGTTTCGTGGGGGTTCTGTTTTTGTTAGTGTCTTGTGGTTTTGGGCCGGTTCTTTTGTGTAGTCGCTAATTGGTGTGGTTTTTGTGTCAATTTGTTTCCGAGTTTGTTAGGGGCTGAGTTTAACCAAATCTAGTTCAAATTTTTGTCGATTTTGTATTAAAATCTTTGATCTGTTCATATATTTTAATAACAAGTGGTATCAGAGCTTTTGGTGTATTTTAGTTTCGAAATCATGTTAATCTTCTCTATTTTGCGTTGCTTTGGGTGCAAATAGTTAGATCTATAAATGATATGGTTGAATCAAACTATTTTAAAGTGTTTCAATTCTTTTCCTTATAGATCTATTTTATACCGGCCGAAATCTCACTCGATATGTGTTTTCTAGCCTCGGTCGAGTACGATTGTGTTGTTTTGGACTTAATCGCTACAAATCGTATAGTTTGGTTAAGTTTTTGGACTAGTTTTTTATTAGTTTGTTACAAAACTGTTTTATTTTTTATAAACGAGTTTTGTTTTCAAACTTCATTCTTAATAAAGTGTAAATCGGGTGTGGTAGCCTCTGTTTTGTAAAGTTTGTTAAAGATCATTTCAAATCTATTCTTGGGGAGTCAAAATTTAAAAGATTTATTCAAATCTTAAAAGTTTGCTAAATATATTTTGAAGATCTATAATATTCAAACTAAATCTTGTTTGAAATCTTTAAAATCTTTAAGTCTTGTTTTGTTCTTGTTCGTTTGTGTAAGTTTTTGTAATATTTCATCAGTTTCGGGGATTCTAACACTTTGTTAGAATAAAAACATCTTTTGTTGTTTCTGTTTCTGATACAAATAGTTGGCTAACATCTATTTTCTAAAACAGAATAGGTTTGTTTTGTAGGAATATAATTTTTTGTTATTGTGCTACGAGGATAAACCCTAAACTCACTTTTATTACTATTTTTTGTGTTTGGTTTAATTTCTGCATTTAATATTTGCATCCAAACAATTGTAAAGGCTATTGTTAAACCAAGGTTACTAAACTCCGATCCTCACTGCCGTGAGTGATTCTCGAGTACCTTCGGTTGAATAGTCACGAATGTATGTTGTAATAGGTTTGTGATCTATTGCTTTATTTGCCTAAATTGCTTCTGTGATTATCTATTGTTGTGTGATAATCTGTATTTTTGTTTCGTGTGTATTGTTTGTCATATTGTCTATTTTTGTGTGAAAATTAAACTAAATAATTTTTTGAAATTAAAATATGTTTTTATTAAAATAGTAAAATGGTTGGTCAATCTATTTTTAGTATTCATCCTTTTGATGAGAAAATGAATTTTGGAATTTGGAAACAAAAATGAGGAGTATTTTAGTTACTCAAAGATTAATTAGAGCTATTAAGTTGGATCATGCAGCTCAAATTCCTCTAGAGAGGAAAAATGAGTCGGATGAAATGACTTACTCTATTATAATACTTTTACCAGATCATGTTATTAGAAAAGTAGGTAAACAAGAAACTGTTGTGGCATTGTGGAATAAATTAGATGAACTATACACTCAAACTTCACTTTTCAGTAGACTCACTACAAAAAAGTATCTAATTAGCTACAATATTTTTAACTACGAAATATTTTTATAGTTAAAATGTATCATTTAGCAACAAAAATTAATTTCATCGCTAAAAAAAATTATTTATTACAAAATTAATTTCGTCGCTTAAAATTTTTTGCTAGAAAATTCTATTTTTATAGCAAAAAAGTTTTAGCTACAAAATTATCTTTCATAGCTAAAATCATTTGGTTACAAAAGTCATACATATTTTGTTGCTAAAACTCTTTTGTTATGGATTTTAATTTTATAGCAAAACAATTTTAGCTATGACATCATATTTTTGTAGCTATATCTATTTTCTAAATTTTTCATTGCAATAAACTTATTTTTTTATTACGAAAGTCATATTTATCGCCAAAGACCTTTACTAACGCGGTATAGGCGACAAAATAAGTTTCGTCGCAAAAATATTTTTGTTATGAATTATTATCTTTTGCTACAAATTTTTTTTTTTTAGCTAAATTTCAACTTTTTTGTAGTGACTGTATTTGTTAGAATTTTTTTTTTTGTTTTTTGTTTTAAACTTGATTTGTCAAAATAATTAGAAGAAAATTTGGATAATTTTTCAAAACTAATACAAGATATAAAACTTACTGACCGTAAAAATATTGATGATTACAGTGCTATAGGTTTTTTTTAAATGTCATACTTAACTCATATATAGATGTTAAATTTGCTATTAAATATGGGTGTGATAATGTGACATTAGATGTAGTTATTTATGAGCTAAAATCTAAAGAATTAAATTTACAAATTCATAAGTTTAATAAGGGTGAAGTCATGTATACAAAAGGTAGATCTCCTTTTAGATCAAATAAGAAAAGTAATTCTGGTAATAGTAATAATAGTAAAAACCAGAATAGTAGTAATAAACATAGATCTAAAACAAGAAGAAACAATAGACCTAGAACTCTAAATAAAATGGGTAAAAGATGTTATAATTGTGGTGAACCATTTTATACGTGATTGTCCTAAGAATAATAATAATAATAATAATAATACAAACAGTAATAATAATAATGGTAGTCAACAACATGTTCATGAGTTAGCCAATATGACATTACTTGATCAAAATTATTTTGATGTATTTATTGTGACTTCCGATTGTTTGAATGTGAACAATATATGTATGAATGATGGTTTATTGATTATGAATGCACTTATCATATGACTTCTATAAAATCAATTTTTTGTGAATGCAAAACCTTATAAAATTGCATTGTTTCCATGGCTGATAATAGTGTTTCTATGTGCTTGGTATTGGTAGTGTGAATTAAAAATTAACACTGGTTTTGTATTAAAATTAAACAATGTGAGACATGTTTCTGGTTTATCAAATAATTTGTTATCTTGTACTGTCTTATCAAATTTAGAGTTTGAGGGAAAATGAGAAAATTATTGTATGAAAATTACTTAGGAATCTTTACTTGTGTTTAAAGCTGTAAAACGTAATAATTTGTTCGTTACTTGTGCTGAACCAATTAATATGTCTGTAAACACAATAAATTCTGTTAGTGAGAATAGTGATTTGTGGATAAGAGATTAGGACACTTAAGCAATAAAGACTTAGAAATTTTACATAAAAATAGATCCTTTGGAAATGTAAAATTTAATCATGTGTCTTTTTGTAATAATTGTGTGTATGGTAAACACCATAGAGTACAATTTCCCCATTCCCTTAGTGAGAAACGTAAATTGTCTAAATCTGTGTTGGATTATTTGCATGATGATGTGTGGGGCCCAGCTAGTGAGCCCACACATTGTGGGTCTAGATATTTTTTTTATCTATAATTGATGATTTTTCAAGGAAAACTATGGGTTTTCTATTGAAAAATAAATCTGATGTGTTTGAGATTTTCAAAAATTGGAAAATTAAAGTTGAAAATCAAACTGGAAAGAAAATTAAATATCTAAGAACTGATAATAGATGATTTGATGATTTTTGTAAAAAAAAATGGTATAAATAGACATAGGATTGTCCTTTATACACCACAACAGAATTGGGTGGCATTGAGGATGAACCAAACACTCTTCGAGAGGGTTCGAAGCCTTTTGGCTTCATCTGGTTTGTCTAAAAAATTTTGGGGGGAAGCTGTTATGACAGCAGCTTATATAGTCAATAGATCACCCTCAAATACTTTGAATTGTACTTGTCCTGAATTTAGGTGGACTGGTAGGAAAATTGATTTTTCAAATATTCAGGTGTTTGAGTGTTCTGCTTTTATATGTGTTAATAATGACAAATTAGACCCTACAGCTAAAAAATGGGTTCTCTTGGGTTATCCGGAGGGAGTTAAGGGTTATAAATTATGGTTAAGATCTAGGCCTGATTTTAAAACTGTTGTTAGTAGAGATGTTATTTTCAATTAAAATGAGATGTCATGTTTAAATACTGAAAAATCTGTTTTGGATAAATTTGAAATTAATATTGAAAATTTAGACTCTACTAATATTCCAAATAAGGTGGAGCATAATGTTGTTAGTATAAGAGATGCTGAAAATACTGAAAATAATGTTGAAATTCGTGTGGAATCTAATGTGAGATAGGAAAATATTTCTGAAATTGAAAATGAAAATGATTTTGATAATAGTAATAAAAATGAGTTAAAAAATTACCAATTAACTAGAGATAGGGATAGAAGAGTCCATAGGTTGCGTTCTAGGTTTAGTGATTTTGATTTATCCTCTTTGGCTTTTAGTGTATTCGATAATTTAGATGGTAATGAACCTAAGACATTTATGGATGACATTAAATCTGAAAATAAAAACCAGTGGTTAAAAGCAATGAAAGAGGAAATAGATTCATTGTATGATAATAAAACTTAGTGTTTAGTCCCTAAACTTCCTAATTGATCTCTTGTTGATTGTAAATGGATTTATAAATTTAAACAAAAAGATAATGGAATTAGGTTTAAGGCAAGATTAGTAGCTAAGAGTTTTACCCAAAAGAAAAGAATAGATTATAATGAAAATTTTGCCCCTATTGTCAAATTTACCATTGTTAGAGTCATGGCTCTAGTTGAATTTTATGATTGGGAGCTAAAATAATTAGATGTTAAAACAATTTTTTTACATGGTGAATTATATGAGAAAATTTATATGAAACAACCTAAAGGTTTTGTTGATAAAAACAAAATGAATCATGTTTGTTTGTTAAATAAATCATTGTATGGTTTAAAGCAGTCACTTGACAATGGAACATCAAATTTGATTATTGTTTATATTTTAAGACTATTAAAAATCAAACTATCTTTTTTTCTAATTTATGTTGATGTATTGATTATTAGTCCATTTTTAAAGCTGATTGATCAAGTGACTAAGTGTTTATGTGATAATTTTGACATGAAACTATTGGGTGATGCCAAAGTGATTTAGACATGAGTATCACAAGGGATAGAAAAAATTTAAGACTGTTTTTGAACCAGTCAGCATATATTTAGAAAATTGTTAAAAAATTTCTATGAGTGATGCTAAATTTGTTTCTAATCTTATGGCTTCTAATTTTGTGTTAAGTAGGGATCAATATCCTAAGTCGGAATCTGATTTTGAATATATGAAACATGTGTCATATTCTAATGCAATAGGTTTCATAATGGACTTAAAGGTTAGCACTAGGCCAGATTTAGCCTATGTATAACATTGGCATACATTAAAATGGGTCTTTAGATATTTAGTTGGCACAATAAATGTTAGTCTTGTCTTTGGTAAACATACTGAAATCTTAAATTGAAGGGTTTTGTGGATTCAAATTATGTAAATGATAGATATAGTAGGAAAAGTACAACTTCTTAGATTTTACCTTGTGTGGAACTTGTAAAAATTGGAAATCTCAATTGCTACACATTGTAGTACTATCGACAACAGAATCTGAATATGTAGCAATAACTGAAGATTTAAAGAAAGTTTTGTGGTTATAATGTTTAAGCAATGAATTAGGTTATTTGCAACATGTTGTTACTATTTTTTCGGATAGTCAGTCACGAATTCAATAATGTAAAAACCCTGTATTCCATGACAGAACCAAACATATTGACGTTCGTTTTCATTTCATACATGATTTTGTATCTAAAGGAATATTAAAATTGGAAAAGTTTCCTTCTGAGTATAACCCATCTGATATGGGTACTAAAGTTTTGCCTGCAAATGAATTTGTATCTTGTATGAAATATATACACTGTGATACCTTTGATTAGCCTTGTACTACTTAGAGTAGTTGGTAGGCTAAGTTAATGTTTTTAGACTAATATTTTATTTTTCTTTTGTGCATGTATATATATGGGCAATGATGTACCCCAGCCACTCGGATAAAAAATTAGATGGAGGACTCGTTAGATTTTTTAGTCAAATTGGATCCACCCCAAATAAGACACACATACCCAATTATGCAGCCCAATAGAACCACGGTCCTAGCCCGCGACCCACACCCGCTGGCCCACCTGCCTGAACTGCTCCCACTTATCTGTTGTGCCTGCGACCCGCGACCCGTGTTAGGATCCGTGTCCTTTGCTAGACGCGATCTAGATCGTCCATTTTAGGGCTTTGATCTTGGCCATCCATTCACCTTTGACCATCCTATATATTGATAGAGAGAGAGGTACCGTCTCTCATAATACTCTCACACTCTCTCACTCTACACTCACCCTCTCTAGTCTCTCTCTTTCGACCTCTCTGTCCATCTTCTCCGGCGATCTTTCCCAGCGGTTCACGGCGATTCTTGGCGGCGCCTTTCCTCCTGTAACATTGTGGAGTTCCTATGGCGCGTTTTCCCCCTGTTTGATGTTGTTTGTAGCCGCAAGGGGCTCGATCAACTTGTAGGTGTTTCTTTTAAATTGTTTCGCCTTGTATGTTCTGTGAGGGTTCTGTTTTTGTGTGTGTCAAGTGGTGTTGGGCCGGTTCTTTTTGTGTAGTCGCGAGTTGGTGTGATTTTTGTGTCGATTTGTGTTTCGAGTTGGTTAGGGGCTGAGCCTAACAACATCTAGTTCAATTTTTTGTCGATTTCGTAATAAAATCTTTGATCCGTTCATATATTTAAATAACACAGTTATTGTTTAAAAAGTCTGCATAATTTTTATTCATGATCTAGAAACGACATAAAATCCCTCGTATTTTAAAAGTATTGTACAATTATTTTATATTAGTGTTTTTGCAATATTTTCAAAACTATAAAAGATTTTTGTCAATTTTTAGGAGATTATGTGCATTATTTTTTAAGATACGAGAGCCCTACGCACTTTCTAAACTACGGTAGAGAATGCACAAAAGTGGATTATAAATATTTTTTCCTAAATAGTATGTAATATTTTACAAAATAAAATAATATATATTTATTAAAACCGATACGGAACGAATAGTGGTTATTTCAAACTGAAATTACAAACAAACAAATTCAATTTTAATTAAGACAAACAATTAGAAATTAAATAAAAGATCAAAACTTTAGAGAAATAAAATTATAAGTGAGAGATTTGAGAGATTTTAATATAAGTGAGAGATTTAAGAGAAAAATATTTATCTCATTAAACAATTAACTCAACTAAAATTGAAAATTTTGGTCCTTGCTAAGTTTAATGGGCTAATCTAAGCTATAGGATTAGAACAATGAGCTACACTAAATTAATTAGCATGGTCCAAAACAAGGCATACTCAAAATAAATAAAGAAATGAGAACACAAGCGTTAAACTTATTATGCATCTTGCTTCTCTTTTTCTTCTTCTCAAAGCTAGTGTATTCATCTTGAGCTTGGTCCTCTTCATAACACCCCTCCATTGAACCAAACGAGTATAAATAGAGCTTGGTTCACAAACATTTATGAGTTGGTCTAGGGACAGATTTAGTAAATAGATTAGCAAGTTGATGTGTGCTACAAACATGGAGTAAGAAATGAACCCAATAGTGTAATGGTTCAGGATGAAATGACAATTTGTATCGATGTGCTTGGTCCTCTCATGAAAAATATAATTCTCTGCAATATGTAAGGCAACATAGCCATCATAATTCAATGGAATTGGCAGAATAGAGGTATATGAAGGAAAATTTTATTGTCTTCATAGTTTTATACTCATATTTTTCTTGTAGACAAACTAACGGTGGACTGCTTCTTAGCTTTTCAAGAGACTAAATTTGGTCCAATGAAGTCATAATAGCATGTAATAGACTTTCTTGAATTTGCATATGACCCACAATTAATATCACAATAAGCAACTAGTTACAATGAATTAGACTTTAAGTACACTAATTTCAAATTCAGTGTTCCTTTCAGATATCGCAGAAGGTGAAGAGATTATTTCCAATATAGTGAAGTAGGACGATTCATGAACTGACTTAGTTGCTGAGTGGCATAACAAATGTCAAGTTTAGAGAATTTAAGGTATAGGAGATATCCAATTAGCCTCGTGTATGGAGCAGCATTAGGGAGAGCCTCATCAGCATCCCTTGATAGTTTCAAACCTGCTAGTAAAAGTGTACAAGCAGCCACAACATCCCACAATCTTATATTTTTGATAATGTCCTTAATGTATTTAACACGACACAGTACAAGTACACATTCATGTCTTTTTAACTCTGATAACAATAATTTTGGACTTATTTTTTCTAATAATTTCTATAAGCACATCTTGCGATTTTAAACTGTATTTGTCATTATCTATGCCAAAAAAACATCTTGGTCAATGTGTTGTGTCTTTTTTGTATAATTTGATGTGCCTTGGTATTTTGAGATATCTCAGGCGCGAACATAAATACAATCATGCATTTTGAAAAGAAATAAAAGGACGCATGCGAAAATAAAGAATGTGAGCTTGGCTATATGATGTCTAGTCGTGATTTGAAAAGGGTTTGAAATGCAAAATTTGGGCAAACCAAAATTGTCTTTCTAGTAAAGAAGGGCTGAATTGATAAAGATTCAAGTCTCAATCCATGTAAAAAGTTATTATGTCCGTTGATTAAATATTAGCATTTGCATTATTAGACGATGGGCTATCAATTCACCAATTGTCAATAGAAATTTCCGTCTTCTAAAATCTTGGCCTATGCCTATAAATATGACCCAACTCAGAGCTCATTTATCAAGATTTTACAATCTGAAATTCGCATTTCGTTGGAAAAGAGCTCAAGTTGTAAGGAGCTCTGGACGCTAAAAATGGGTGACCAGCAACACTTGTGACAGAAGTTGCATGCTCGCTGTTCAATTAGGAGGAGCAAACAATGGTAAAATAAGGACTGCGTATTCTTAGAAAATGGAAAACCAAAAGTAGTGTAATTTAATATGATGAAATGGCCTTTTTTATAGGCTACATATAAAGCTGAACTAATTGCTTAAAAATAGCAACAATAAAAGAAAGGGGACTTAACTACTACCCACAACTCCTAATTGTGCAACTAAAGAAAGAAAGCAAACAATTAAATTAGGACTTGGTCTTCCATTTATTTTTGGTGTTGATTGTCAACACTCCCCCTCAACACCAATATCAAAACTTTGCTATGCCAAGCTGCTATTCAACCTTTTTGTGAACAAATCTACAATTTGATCTTCGGTTCCAATGGGTTGCATGCCAATTTCTTTTCACAGAACCTTCTCCCTAATGAAGTGATATCGGGCAGCGATATGATTTGTTCTTGCATGAAAAACTGGATTCTCTGTCATATATATCGCTGAACGATTTTCGCAATATAAGGGAACAACATAGTTGACAGGCTGGACAAGATCACTTAACAGCTGCCTAAGCCATGTGCATTCATGGGCTGCCTTTGATGTTGCTCGGTATTCCGCTTCAGAAGTTGAGATTGACATTGTTTGTTGTCTTTTGTTGCACCACGAGACAGCCCCGCCACCCAGCGTGAACACATAACCGGTGGTAGATCTTTGAGTATCATGATCACCGGCATAGTCCGCATCACAGTAGCCAACCATATTGCAATCCCCACATTTCTTAAAGAATATGCCATAACTAAGGGTAACTTTAACCTATCTTAAAAGTTGACGAACAATTTCCAAGTGAGTTCGCTTAGGACAGTGCATGTACCGACTAATAACTCCTACCGTGTAAGAAATGTCAGGTCAAGTGAGAGTTAGATAGATTAAACTACCAACTAGTTGTCGGTACATAGTTGCATTTTCCAAGTCCTTCCCTTCGTAAGTAGACAACTTGACATTTGGTTGTATAAGAATTGGAGTTGGCTTGCAATTATACATCCCAAACTTTGTCAATAGGCTTTTGGAGTATTTTTGTTAATGGAGAAGAGTTCTTTCTGAAGTATGATCGATTTCCAAACCAAAAAAGTGCTTGAGGTGGCCAAATTCTTTCATGTGGAATTGAGTAGATAAATTCGCCTTTATTTGAAGGATTTCTTCCTCGTAATCTCCTGTCAAGATTAGGTTGTCTACATACACCAGTAATGGCCGATACACCAGTAATGGCCGATTTTCCATCATTCGTTTTGACAAATAAACTTGAATCAGAGGATGCCACAACATAACTGTTATGGATTAAAAATTCAGCAATTTTACCATAACATGCCTACGGTGCCTGCTTTAATCCAATTGCCACTATTCATTCTTTGGCAGTCACAAGAACAAATAGGATTCGAACAGTGGTAAGCTTGGCTACGAGACTAAATGTCTCATCATAGTCTAGTCCATATTGTTGAGAGAATCATCGAGCAACCAAATGTGCCTGACGATAAACTTTTGAGGAGTTTATTTAACATGGATGGTCTAAGAATATCTTAATTTATAATTCTATTTTTTTTATAATATTTTTCTCTAGTTTTGTATGACAATAATTCATCTCTAATTATACCATCTATTTTTGTAGGATACTATTTCCCTTATATTTTATTTTATGTAATTTGTTAATAAAAAAATAACAGTCAATATTTTATTATTTTTACATATGTATAGTCATACATAACTGATTAACTATATATATATATTAATAAAAAAAAACTTAGATAAATTACTATAAATATTAGTTATAAAGTTAAAACATATAAAAAAAATATTTAATAAATAATAAAAATTAAATTTTACAAAATAAATAAATAAATAGAACATCAATATAATTTATAATTTTTAAAAGAAAAGAAAAAAATTAAAAAGAGCACATTATTATAGGGTGAAATGTCCATATTTGCATGGTGTGTGGAGCATTTTTTTTTTTTTCAATACCTTGTAAAAATAAAAATTTTATGTCTATATTGTAGATGGTTTAAAGCAAAATCAGAATTCAATATATTTTTAAATTTTAAAAGTAAAATAGTTTATTTACACACATAATAGGACATGTATTTAGTATTATTGAAGTTGTCAAATTTTAAAACATTGATAAGTTATAAAATATAGCAATAGCAGCTATATTATATATACTTCTTCTGTCAAAATTGAAAATACTATTTTTATCATATTTATTCGTAATCATTTGTTAATAACAAAAATATGTAAAATAAAATGCTAGATTTCATATATCATTAAAAAATAATAATAAAATACTCCCTCCGTCCCACCTACCATGTCCATATTGCCGTTTCTGTCCGTCCCACATTTCATGTCACTTTCATTTTTTGGAAAATGATTATGCATTCTAATCTTATTTTAAATTTGTTAATTTAAAATTTTTTTAATTTTAATTAAACTAATTAATTATCTTAATCTTAATATGTAATAACTTATATTATAAATTATTTATTTTTATTAATATATTTTTAATTATCTACTAATTATATTTATCATAAATTCTCGTGTCTATCGTAACTAAAACATCCAATATGGAACGGAAGGAGTAGTAAATAGTAAAAAATAAGTAAAAAAAAAAAAAGAGATAATAAGAAACCATTAGCCTCTTTTATATTTTCAATTCAAAACATACTTTTCATCTCAAAAGTTTCAAATTTAAGGTTCGCTACTTTTGTGTTTTTGGATATTTTTTCGATGAAATAATTGTTGAATTAACTATTTTGTATAATAATATATACATATATATTATCTTTTTTTATTAAATATAATAACATTACATAGAAAAAATTAAAAAGAAAAACCAAAAATACCTAAAACTAAAACATAAATAACACAAGATTGTGATCCTACGATCCTTATAATATAGATGCGTTTTATAATATATATATATATGTATGTATTATTTGAAATACTTATTTTAAATAAATGAAAAGTGATGGGTCAATAATTACAAAATTATATTATGAATATTATTTAAAAAAAAAACGTTAGTAAAGAATACGTTAAATTATATTGTAATTATGTTGAATAATTATATATTAAATTACATATATTATATGGCATACAAAATATATTAAACTACAATATTCAACATTATTAAATAATTCGATTCAAGATAATTTAAATCATACTATAATAATATTATTCGCCTTTGTCTTTGTTTTTCATTGTGCAATTTGTTATTAACCGGAGTTTTAGAAATATTAATATTATATTGGGATAAAGTAGAAATAAAAGTAAAAGGACTAAATTAACCCTATTAGTATTGTATGATATAAAGGTAATAATATTTGTGTAATATATTGTAAATTGGAAGGGTATTTGTAATGTTAGATAGATAGTACAATTACGGAAAAAATTAAATGAATATTTTATTATGGACACATCAAAATGAAAAAAATTGGATAGATTGTTAAGAGACAAAAAAAGCATATATATATATATATATATGTATATACGTTTTTTTTTCTATTTTTTTATTATTTTTTTTTGTCAATGGGTCAACTCATAAAATAAATAAATAAATAAATTAAATAAAAAATGATGATATATGGTCATCATTTATTTATTTAATCACATCCATTGAATTGATTTGGTTTTGGCCAATTATTAGTTGCACGTTCTATGCCAAATTAATCAACAACACTCTTATTAATATTAATGGTTTGCACGTCTCTAATTTGACCAAAGTTTGGATAAAATACATAAATATATCACTATTTATTATATATAAAAATAAAATATCGACTTTATTGATGTTTTATGTATATCAAAAATTTTAATATGATGTGGCTATCATTTTTAAATTTTTGACACTATCAATGTATACATATTTATATATTTATAAATACTTAATTCTTTTTTATGTACAGCAATGGCTAGGGCTGGCAAACGGATTAGGTCGGGTCGAGTTTAGGTTCGGGTCAACTTAAACGGGTTATAAAACCCTTGATTTGAATCTGACCCATTTAAGTAAATGGGTTGATATTTGCAACCATAACCTGACTTTTTATTAATCGGGTCAACCTGAATCTGACTCATATAACCCGTTTAAATCTAAAATATTTAAATTTTAATTTAAAATTACAATTTATACTAACAAAATTTTTAAATGCTTAGTATATATACATATTAAAGCAAAAAATTATTTATTCATATCATGAAACCGATATTCAAGAATTGAATTAACAAACACTACATAACAGTACACAACACAATCCTTTATTTTTTATTGTTTATTTTTATAAAATTGGCCATAAATATTGAATTGTATTTATAAAATTTAAAAAATATATTTAAATTTAAAATAATGTTAATTAAACAGGTTAGACGAGTTATTTTCATGTCGAAAATGTAGACCTTAACCTGACCCATTTAATTAAATGGGTTAAACAGGTTTGACCCAATTATTAATTGAGTCAAAAATCTCATCTCAAACTCAACTATTTTAGGTCAATTCGAGATCGGATTAATTTTTGTCAGGCCTAGCAATGGGATAACTACATGGCGGCAAGGTGGCTTCAGCCCCCCTCCCCCATCTCACCCCTTAATTATTTATATAATTTTCAAATAATATATAATAAAAAAATATATATAAATTTTGGTATATAAAAATTTTTTGAACTAAAAATTTTTATTATTTTTATTATAAAAAATACAGAAGGTTTAATATATTAAAATTTTTGGTATATTTAATATTATATTGATTTTTTTTTAAGTACGGTAACAATATATAATTTGATATTTTCAGTATATATTAAAATAATTTCGGTATATACAAATAATTCAATATATTGATATCAAAATTATTATTTTTAATTTGAGTATTTGAGTATGAAATGATATGCTCCCTTCGTCTCATTGAAAGGTTAACATTTTTATTTTCGTTCGTCCCAAAACAAGGTTATCATTTCTTAATTTAGTAACTGTACTACCTACCTAACATAATAAATATCATTTCAACTTACAATATATTGTACAAATATCATTATTTTTATATTATATTATATTAATAGAGGTATTTTTGTTTTTTTTTTTTTACTACAATACAATATAATACTAATATTCAAAAATCTACGTGCAAAAAGTAAATATCACCCTCCCAAATGTGTAGGATATGGTCTAAGAATAGGCCTTTTCAACTAACCACAACATTGTTTCGGTAGACATATCCCTATTTGGTGATAATACAATCGTGATTTTATACTTGTTACAAATAATCATATTGATTTTAACAAACACAATCGTATGAGATTGTGAACATCGCCGTGTTTGCATCCATGTTCATGTTGTAACTGCAACACAACCGTTTTTTGATTAATGCTTCTATGTTGATTGATTGTATATAGTTATATTCGGTCCAAATTAGATATTGCGTTAAATACATTTATATATATCTCAGCAAATATGGTTAATTTTGTCGGGATATGATTAATATACTTTATATTAGAGATAAAGTTAATGAAATTTTCTTTTATTTTAAAATCAATATTAATTTACTTAGTTTTAATTTTTTTCTCGATTATATTATTTCGTTTTAAATTTAATAGTTGTTTTTTTTTATCAATTTTATCTCATAAGTATTAATGTTGTATTATAATTAAAATGCATTTTTAATATTTAAAAAATATTGATTTATTTTCCACTTAGTCAAAATAAAATATTAAAATTATCCTTAACATATCCACTAAATATATTATGTACTTCCTCCGTCCCATGAAATTGTCTCATTTCTTTTGGACACGAAGTGTAAGAAATATAGTATTAGATGAGTAATTAGTTTGATTAATTTATATAATATTTATAATGTATTTTTGCAAATATATTCAAAAATGTAAAGCAAAAGTTCAATTGAATTATTGATGAATAATGATTTGAGAAATTGATTCAGATAACAGCAATAATTAAATGTTAAAATGTTGCATTTATTCAAAATATTTCTTTATATACATGTGTTAAAACTTTTTTTTCTTATTTAGATACAAATTTATCGATTCTCAATTTTATATATAGTTTTTTTTTTAATTTACAATAATGTTTCAAACAAAAAACTAAGGTCACAGTGAATTTTAAAAAAAAAAACCAAAAAAAAAAAACTATTTAAATTTCTATATTCATATGAAAAGTAAAACAATCTAAACTTGTGGAAGAAATGCCATACTTTAAAAAATGATAAATAAAATTATAAATTATAAAATATATATCAAATAATTATATAATTTTAGTAACTTATTCAACAGACTTTTTCTATTTACTAATTATATGTACATCAGAGTTTTATATGAATTTTAGTTAATATAGTATTATATTAGTTGATTGTAGCATACAATGAAATATTTTACAATATATATAAGTGAGTTAAATGAGATGAGAGAAAGTTTTTAATAAATTGAGTATATAAACGGTTGTATTATTTTTATCAATAAATTTAATATTGATAAATTTAATATTGATAAGTAAAAATTAAAGAACATGTAAAAAATTATTTTTCATAAATAAAAGTAGATTTTTCGTGAATAAATAGAAAAATCATATATAAATTTAATGGACAGAAATAACATATTACAAACCAATGAATGAATGTATTGTATCTTAACAAAAAAAAAGGTCAAGTTTGTACTGCCTTCGTTCTGGGTCAAATGACCCTCTTGTCAGGGACATGTGTTTTAGTAGTATAAATTAATAGAGTATTAATAATAAGTTATAATATTATTTTATTATTTTTTATATAAGTAACATTATTGGTATATTAAATATTTTTAACATTATATCTCAATAAAATATATACAATATGGATATCATTGTGTAGATAATAAAATTTTATATAATACAAATAAATAATGTATTTATTTATTTGTAATTAACTTAAAATTTAATTTTATAAACAATAAAGAATTTTAAATATAAATAAAAATATTTATTTATTGATGAGAAATAAAAATAATAAATGAATGATTCCTACGTGTAAGAAGTTAAAATTTTAATTTATTATATTTTTTAAGTATATTTAAAATGAAAAAAATTATTATAAATAAAAAGAGGTATATTTTATAGGGACGAACAAAAAAATAATAATTCATCCGGCGGGACAGAGGGAGTATTTGCCTTCGATTTTTATTATTTGAATTTTGATTTAAATAATATTTTAATGTCAAATTATATAATAAAAAAATAATATATTTTCATTGACAATCACAAAAGAATTGTATAACAAAAAAATTTTAAAATTGAATGCTAAAAGAATAACTTTTAAATAAGATATACTCCCTATGTCATTCAAATCTATACTAATTTTCCTTTCTGGGTTGTCATTGAAAATATTCTTGTTTCTTTTTTAAGTAAAAAATTATTATATTTTTGTACTTGTTTTTACACTATAAAAGAAAAAAAAATAACAATTATTTCTCACTTTTATTAAAATTCGTACTTGATCAAATGAGCACACATTTGCATGACGGAGGAAGTACTATTATACAGCAAATTATACTATGTTCTTTATTTGTACACAATTTTTTCTTTATTATTTTATCCATCTAGATATAATTTATAAATATATTAAGAAAAGAATAAGATAATAAAAAAGTTATTAAAATTATATCATACTATTACAAAATATTATACCAAAAGTAAAACTAGCCAACAATATTTGGTTTAAAAATTTTGGCATTCATACATGCAGCCGGCTTTGCAATTTTGAAATAAAACATTATAATATCTCTATTCCACTTTTTTTGTTCGATTTTTTTTTATAGATACAAAATTTTAAAAATATTATAATTAGTAAATAATTAAAAATTATATTAATAAAAATAATTATTTATAATACAAATAATTATAAATTAATATTATGATAATTAATTGATTTAATTTAAATTTAAAAATATATAAAATGTATACAAATTTAGAATATAATTAAGATATATAATTATTTTTAAAAAAATAAATTATGTGACGGATCAAAATAAAAATGATAAAAGAATTTATCTAAAATGGATGGAATAATAAATTTGGGATCCATTTATATACATTTTTTAAGTTTTAGATACTGTTTATAGTAATATTTTTTAAAAATATATATTTATTTTTAAATATTTATTTTTTCGCATAAAAAAATCACATCGACTTAATATCTATAATGTTAAAAAAGTAAATTTTAAAAATTTTATATTTAAATTGAGTTAATATGTTCATTTTGTATTTTATATATTAGATATAAAAAATATATATATTAATAATAAATAAATAAATAAAAACTTTGGTGTTAAATTATTATTTTTTGATACCTAAATAAGATATACTTTCTCGGTTCAAATACAATAGACCATTTTTGTTCGTTTCAAAATAATAGTCTCATTTTTATAAATAATAATATGAATGTAAAACTATCCTATTACTCTTTCATTATTGTTACACAATTGTCACTAATTTTTTACACTAATATAATAAAAAAGTCTTTTATCTGTTTTACTCGCTACTAATATAATATCAAATATTTCTTAAATCTCATGCAAACCACAACCGAGACTATACTTCAGGCACCGGAGGAGTATATACTTTTTATATTGTATCTTAATAATATTAACGGAGAATGGTGTAAAAAGAAATTGTATGTAAACACACCCATTATTTTATTTTATCCCATTTGCTAATTAAAATAACCAATAAATTAATTATATGGTCACATGTGCTAAGTGACAACCACCATAATAATTTCCCATTAATTCCCAACTAAGAACCCTTTATTTCACCATCTTCTTCTTCATCATCCCACCCCACCCCACCCCACCCCACTTCTATTCTTGCATTTTATTTTATTATATCCAATTTACATACACAACATATATATATATATATATATATAATTAGGAGGTTAAAAAAACGTTTGGTTCTTGATCACATCCTATATTGATGAATGTCTTCAAATTCAAGATTCCAGAAAAGAGTTAAGGGGAAGAAGCAGAAGCAGAAGCAGAAGATGCTCTAAAAGGAAGCCTTCAAATTCAAACACTTGATCAAAAAGTACATACAATACATACATACATCGTTTGCTTTTCTTTCATTTCTCAGTTTTCTAATGTTCTTTGCCTTTTTTTTTTCTTTTTTTTTTTGTTGTTGTTCTGAAGAAAAAGAACACTCCCAAACTCACTTTTTTTCAAAAAATAAAATTAAAAACTAAAAATTCTTGTGCTGTTACATTCCCCCAATCTTGATCCAACATCTTCCCGGGCAATTGTGCATTCAAACATTTCAATTTCAGACACCCTTTAATTTATTCCCTAATTCTTTTATATATATACCTCATTCTTGAATGTATGTATGTATGTATGTATTTATGTAACAAAAAAAGATGCATTCTTGACAGGAAGTTGAAATAAATATATAGATGAGTTATCAGGACATGACAAGGTAATAATCAAGTGAGGCAGAGAGACAGCAAATGGAGAGCAGCATCAGCAGCAGCACAGCAAATTCAGATGAGAATTCTGAGGTAGGATATCAGCCATCACTGTCGTCTTCTGTGGATCAAAGTTCATCAAGGATCAGCACTGAATCATTTGCCTATTGCCGGACAAATTCGGAGACCTCGTCCGCCCTGTCTGAGCTCGAACCGGCCTCCCCGATGAGCTGGCAGGGGCTCAAGTCCCCGGCCCGTGTCGCACTCTCGAGGCTCGGCATGCGCCAGCATCGCCGCCATGGCTTGGACGACGAAATCATGGATTTAGGTGAGACAGACAGACAGACTACTTATAAATTCCATTGTCTGAATACTCTGTCCGCTGTTGTTCTCTTGCAGCATTAATTGGCTAATGGTTTTGTTTCCGAAAATTAAAATCGATCTTTGAAACAGAGTTGGAGCTGATGAAGGAGAGGTTCTCGAAGCTTTTGTTAGGCGAAGACATGTCCGGGAGCGGCAAAGGAGTTTCGACGGCCGTCACAATCTCCAACGCCATAACCAACCTCTATGGTAATAATAACAATGCCAGTGAACTTGTGACTGTGAGGTCATGATATTTTTCGTATAAAGAAAATATTGAAAATATATCAGATGTGAATTGATGATGACGACGTTGTTGTTGTAGCGTCTGTATTCGGACAACATCAAAGATTAGAGCCATTGCAGGATGAGAAGAAAATGATGTGGAAAAGAGAGATGAACTGTCTATTATCAGTGTGTGAATATATCCTCGAATTCAGACCGACTCTCCAGAATTTAAAGGATGGAACTACTCTAGAGGTATGGATTCACGAGAAAATTGCAAAAAATATTTTATACTTATACCCTATTATCATTTTATTTTTGTTCTGTATTTATATCTCACATGTTTACAAAAGTCGTTATTTATGTCTTTTTTCTGCGCGTGACATTCACACACGCGCCCTTACACGCGATCACGCGCGGCCAAATAATAAAAATACAAATATGTGGGATATATTTTGCTAGCGAGATAACTACAGGATATAGCTGTGGGATATTTTTTGCAATATAACACTAACATCACTATCGCATAACAATAAATCATACATATTTTCAAATATGTAGGTTATGACAAGCAGGCCAAGATCAGACATTTACATCAATCTTCCAGCTCTCAGAAAGCTCGATGCCATGCTCCTTGTAAGAACTCATCATCAAGAACACCATTTCAATTCTTACATCAATCAATCTACCCTAAGACTAACCCCATTTCCGTGCCGGGTCCGGGTCGATCTCAGGAAATATTAGACAGCTTCGGCGTTACAGAATTCTGGTACGTCGAGCAGGGGACAATGTCCGGGACTTCGACCCTGTCGGGATCTTTCAGAAAAATATTGCCGCCGCAGCCACAGAGAAAAGAAGAAAAATGGTGGCTCCCGGTCCCCTGCGTCTCGCCCGAAGGGCTATCCGAGAAATGCAAGAAACATTTACGACAAAAGCGCGACTGCGCCAACCAAATTCACAAGGCGGCCATGGCCATAAACAGCGGCATCCTCGCCGAAATGCAGATCCCGGAATCTTACATGTCGTCCCTCCCTAAGGTATGCCGTCCATCCTCGACAAGAAATGTCGCAAAATAAAAGCGTCGATAAGTAACTCTAAATCTTCGTGTGCAGCAGAGCGGAAAGGCGATCGTAGGAGACGCAATATATCGATACATGTACGGCGCGGAAAAATTCTCGCCCGATTATCTGCTCGATACTCTGAGCATAAGCTCGGAGCATGAAGCGCTCGAGCTTGCGGACAAGATCGAGGCCGCGATGTACACATGGCGCCGCAAAGTGTGTATGGCGAACTCAAAATCGTCGTGGGGCGTCGTGAAAGATCTCGTGTCGGATATCGACAGGAGCGACAAGAATCATCTCTTGGCGGATCGAGCAGCGACGCTGTTGTTCTGCTTGAAGCAAAGATATCCCGAGCTTTCGCAGACTACGTTAGACACCAGCAAAATTCACTACAACAAAGTACGCGTTATTTTAATGAGTCAGTTGGTTGACTATATGATAATAAATATAATGATGTCTGTATATTCTTAAGTGTTTAAGCTTTTAGGTGAGATGATAATTTAATATTATTTTTTTTTTTGGATGTTTAATGCAGGATGTAGGACAGGCAGTGCTCGAGAGCTACTCTCGGGTACTCGAAGGTTTGGCGTTCAACTTTGTAGCTTGGATCGACGACGTAATTTTTGTAGACAAAACCACGAGAAATGCCAAGTAGGAAGTGAAACATTCGGTCGGGTAGTTCGAGTCAGTACAGCGAGCGTGGGAAGGAAGGATCTTTGTCGAATGCTTTTTTAAGACAAACACTTGTTGAGTAACTGAATTTCGTCGTTCTTCTTCGCTTTATTGCGCGAAGATAGATTATATTCGAAATGCATATTGTCTATCAAATTTATAGAACCTTGTTTTTGTTGGTAAACTATATAGTATTATCTTCGTCGGCCAAATTTAGAGACATATCTTTGGTGAGTTTACAGAAGAAATGTCCCTAAATTTGGTGGACGGAAAAAAATATGTAATAATATATTTTCTTATTAGTTTTTGGTTTTAGGTAAGATATTATTTAAGGCGGTGGCTAGAGTGCTGAGATTCAGCACATTGTGTGTTATTAGACAGTACATAGTATTATTATATGGTAATATAATATAAATACATGCTATAGTCTCAACTGCACAAAATATTAGTACAAACAGTACATTGTATATGTTAATATAATTCAAATACAACACATGAATTGCATATATTATAGTCTCATACAAAAGAATTACGAACAACACATTGTCTGTCGGGCCTAATTTGCAAGATATTAGGTTCGGCTGGAGGTTTATCTATACGTATTTTTTTATAGCGACTGCGGTTCTCACGTCATTCAAAAAAAAAAAAAAATTAAATTGCTACATTCAAGAGCTATTCTCTCTATCTTTAAATTAACTTACTTTGGTTAGTTATACAACACATAGCAACAAAATCAATCTTGGTTTTAGAGTCAACATGTGATGAGGATTCTTGAGTGATCTGATCATTTAGGTTGTGTTTGGTACAGAAAAATGAGGCCAGAGAAATGGAAATGGTATCATTTCTCTTGTTTGTTTGAGTCAAAGAGAAATGGAACTTGAGAAATAAATCATTTTTATTTTTCTGTTTTCATTTTCTCTCCCATATGCAGAGAAATGGAGAGAAATGATGTTGCAGTATATATATTTTTTAATTTTTAAAATTTTTTGTACTATTTAATTTTTATAATTTTTTAAAAATTATATTATTTTAATTTTACAAAAAACAAACTTAATTTATTTTTAAAGTATTTAATTTTTACGACATTTTAAGAAATTGTACTAAAATATAATCTTAAAAAACATCGTATATAATTTATAATTTTTTTAAAAAAAATTTACCAAAAATATTTTTCATGAATTCTCATTCGTTAAAACTCTCTTTTTATCGTGTTAATCATTTATTTTTGTTTGCTCATTCATATATCTGCATTTTTTTTTAGATTTCTCAAATCAATTCTCTGCTTTATCAAACAAGAGAATTAATTCTCATTCTCTACTCAATTCCATTTCTCTCCAATTCTATTCTCTACTATCATTTCTCTGCAATTCCATTATCTGTACCAAACGCCCCCTTAGGGTGTGGTCAGGAGTTCGGTTTTAAAGTAGTAATATACTATTATTTTTTATTGTAAATTGAACTATAATATAATATATATTTGATTAAAATAAATTTATAATAATTATTTTAATATTTTAAAAATTATACATTTATAACATTCAATAGAAATATTATTTTGAAGAATAAAATAATATATATTATTGATACATAATTTAATTTTATAAAACAAAATAAGAAAAATTTAAATGTATATAAATAGAAGGTTATAAATAGTCCTTTAAGAAAAATCAGAAAATAATAATAATAATAATAATAATAATAATAATAGTAATAATTTAGATAAAAAAAAAAAAATGTATATATATTGAAGCGTTAAAGCCAATTTGAATCTCAATTTACAACCAACAAACGGACATTGTCCAAAGTAAAACTCATTGTCTATAAAAAAAAAATAAAAAATAAAAATGTGATGTTTTGTATCTTGTCGATGTACCTGTTTTAGACAAAACCATGAAAATTTGTATATTCACATATATTTTAGAATTAATTTGAAAATTTTCAAGTATAGTAAAAATTGAGTAATAAAAATAAGTGTAGAATGCAGAAGGAAATAAAATTGCATGATTGCTCTAATTAATAGAGTCCATATAAGTTAATTATTCTTGACTGAACATAAATTGAAGAGGCAGCAGCTAGGGCTAGCTGATCAATACAGGCTCTACAAGATTTCGAAAATGCAGTGGCAATTCCCATTTTCAACCATATTATTATTAGCTATAGCTACCTACCATCTCTACTTCTTAGAAAAGACAACGACACCTTTTTATTATAAAAATCTTCATATCATAATTCTAAAATTGCATCAACTTAAATAATCGATCTACATCAACAATTATTTTAACAAAAGTCACAATAATAATAATAATAATAATAACAACTGGTGCACCTTACCTTAACCTTTCCAACGAAAACCAGCAGAGAAACAAACATCGACAAAAAATGCGACTGATCGAATTTAAATCGATATGTTGACAAAATATTCCTGAGAGAACCGAGCAAACTACAAACTGTTTCCGACAGTTGGACGACGACAGCGACAACAATTCTACACGACGACAGATCGGCAGGAGAAGACAAGGGAAGAGATGCGATGCCATACCTCCCCGTATATACAACAACAAACTATAAAAATCGCTCGGTTCAGAACCACCGCCAACACAAAACAGGTTAGTAAGCGACGAGCAGAGCCGGAAGGGATGGACCTAAAATCGGAAACCCAATACCTGAAATTTCAGTCGGATAAAAGAATGAGCCTGAAATCGGGCACAAAAGAAACGAAACAAACAAACCAAGATAGCCACCTGATTCCGATTAGGCAAGAATAGAATCGGAGCCGGCCAACAAACAATTGCAAACCGCTGTCGATCTGTCGAATCAGCTGTCCTCGTCTACTGCCCCGACATACGTTAGATCGCCTCTTCTTACCCGCACAGCCCCCTTAAGCCACGGCGATGCCTTTAGATTGACTTGGTCGTTGCCGCCAACGACGGCGGAGTTCGGCGACGGCTGGCCGGACCCGGCGCCGTCTTCCAAAAGGGTCCACAGGTTGATCTCCGGGTCAAGATCCTGCTGCTGCTGCTGCTTCGACTTCGAACGCCCCGGTAAGACGGGAGTTTTCTGCGACAGGCTTGAACTGGTGGGATTGAGTGTCGTCACCAGGTTACTTGGTTGAAGACAGGCAAGGGCAGTCGAGGGGACAGATGGCGGCTCGCAAGAGATCAAACCGAAAGATGATGGGGTAAGAATCGGCATCGCAGTTTGGATGCGCCACCGAATTGTGTCGGGTAATTCCATACGATCCAATTCATTCTGCACAGACAGGAACACACCGTAAGAAATCAAGGTTAAAAAATTAACGTAAAACTGTAAAGAACGAGGATGGGGATAGGTTCGGACCTGCAGACTTTCGGACATTTCACGGTCGAAAATAACGGCATAGTCAGCCAACTTGGCGTCGGGCTTGGGTTTCAACCAGCTAGGCTGGTGGCTGCTCAGGAGAGCGTGTAGAACCAACAATAAATAATCGAAGAGGCTTTCACCGGACATAAGCGCCGCTGCGCTACAAGTTTCGATGAGAGACGCCGTGTCTCGTTTGGAAGAAATCAGTGCAGTAGCAACAGAGTGAGAAGAATCAGCATGCACAGCTCGGCTTCCTAGTAGACGTAAAATGACATATGCAAGATTGTACCGCATGTTGCGGCCTGAAGGCTCCCTGAAAAGGTAAGCAACGGGATATACGTATGTTCGATATAAAATAGGCAACACAAAAACAATGGGTACATCATCTTCACAAGCTTTAACTAGTTTTGAAGCTAAGTATAGATCAACTTGTAAAATTTCGCCGTAAACGTAATTAATCAGAAGATAAGGTACCTGTCTGCACAAATAATCGGGAGCAACCGTAGTAGGATCTGCAACCGTAAAATCATGGAAGCTCGCAGTGCTGCAGGAGATGGAGGAATAGCATCGGCAGATCCGGTTGATTGTCTGGATATCCCAGGACTGCCACTCTTTCCACTCTTTCGTGTCCCGCCTTTACTGGCGGGACTTCCAATAGCAGAATTAGGAGTTCCGGAAAGTTTGTAAACGCCACGGGTTATGGCATTTATCTGTTGCTCGATGTTCGTCATTTGCTTGATCATTTCGTGAGCAAAATTCTTACGCAGGTCATCAGAACTTTGATCCAGACAAGGAAGAATAAGTTCGATAAGAGCTCGTTCGGTCAAATGCTGCTGGCTAGAAATAAAACCTTCAAAATCAACGCCGTAGCGTTTCCCAAACGGGCTAGAATCACGTCCCCCATCGTCAGCAACTTCTCCTTCTTCGAGGGCACCAGATTCCGATTTCCATCTCTCTCTCCTTTGCGCCGTCGAACTATCGTTGGTGTGACACCATCCCCAAGGTTTCCAATATTGAGGTTTCAATGACAGCTCCTTGAGCTCGGTAGCAATGTTCATAACCTTCTGCCGAATCGATTTCTTACCAAACAGAACTTCTGCGCCGCTGAGCAACCATTTCGCCTGCGAAAGCATTGAATCCTCAAGAGACTTGCCCAATAGGTGTACAGCTTCGGAAAATAAGGGGGCGGCGTCTGGCCGGACCAATAAACGGGTGAGTATGATTTGAACAAAGTGGCTCTCGTTGTCCGAAGCAGTACTTTTATCAGGATGGGAAGATAGAGACCTGATGGCGTCGCTCAAGGAGACGTCGTTCACCATTTTCTCATTCACAGCCTGCTCGTTTAGCAGAAGCCGAAGCTCAACCCACTGCCAATGAAATTTTGCTGGCTGCAGAGTATCCAGAACAAGAACGAGCTTACTCATGAGCTTTTTCACATTTTCATCGCATTGTTTTATCAACTCGCCGGGACCAGAGATCCAATTCCCGCCGTCTAGTTTACCTACAGGTACTGGTAGTTTGCAATCTATAAGTGCGTCTAGAAACAGCCGAGAACGGAGTGGAGCCAATGCAGCAGCTTTCAAGTAATTGTCTGAACCGGCGGATTCCAGCAGGGATACAAATTCAGCATCGAGGCTATCTGCAGCCATCAGATCGTACAGACGATAAGTGTCCCGGAAACATATCTCACGGAAAGGAACGTGCTTTACAGCATCGCTCAAGGTTTTTGCTAACAGCTGATAACATTGATGAAACTCGTCACGTGAACCAAAGCTGGCATCGAGAATGGGCTTCCATATCAAGAACGCAAACATAGAATAGGCTGGCGGAAAGACCAAATTCAGAGACAGCATTCGTTGCATTCTAGATAGAGTTGCAATCGAGGCTTCACCCAAGAGCTCCACAAGAAATCCATCAGCCACCGTTCGACAATTCCCCACAAGAACCCTGAACCAGTTAGCTGAAACAGCAACCAAGCTATCCACCTTCAAAACCCCTCCCGAGCGCACACTACTGCCATTCGTATTCGATTTCATGCTCCTCGCAAACTGAATTAGATCCAGCCCATCTTTTAATTTAAATACGGTGACCATTCTGTCCAGGCTAGTGACTCCCTGAAGAATTGCCCCAACGACAAAAGCAGATACAGCAGCAGTTATTTTCTCAGCACTTCCAAGAACACTCTTAGAATGGTTAAGGCTTTCATTCGGCAAATTTGGATTTAGATCATGGGTCTCCGGAGACATCTGAAACTGAGCTCGAGATACCTTTCCAGATGAATATGCTTGCATGAGAGTAGCAGAAGCTTCCCTTGCGAGAGCGATTTCAAGAGCACGGGTTTGGCGCTCTCCAAGCGCGTCTTTAAGTATAGAGAGGCAAGTGATCAGAACATGTAATATCCTCCAAGCGAAGTGCAACCCGGAAGTCGGAGGGGCATTTGAATGATTTAACTGCTGACCATGTGCATGATTAGTGCTACCAGTCAACTCGGGAACTCTAACAACACCACACATAATTGCGGAAATAGCAGATGATACCAACGATGGATCGCCTTCCTGAGCAGCTCCACCAGTTTGTCTTATGCAATCCATCAACCCTGCCACTATTTGGTGAGCTATCTCATAGCAGTCATCTCGCTTGTCCATGCTAGAATTTATTCCAGCTCCTAGAGGCTTCCTCTCTTTGCTGTAAAAGTGGAGAGCTTTATCGACATTAACCTTTACTATTTCTTTCATGTTCATCCTAAGTCTAGACGCTGGAGGTCCATTTAGCTTTTGGCGGATACTATCGTCAAGATCTTCCCCTCCATTTGTGTTGCCAAGAGTATATCCATATTCCCCTTCGAAAGACCTCCCAGAGTTCATTTCAGTAGTAAATCTCTTATCATAAGAGGACTTGAAAGTCCTTTCCCATTCAATAACACTGGACACATTGCTATACTTCCTTCGAAGCCGCTGTGAATAAACCAAGGCCGGTGAACCAGTGATCCTACCTTTGGAAGCAAATAATGTAGCAGCACGGTGCATCGTGGTGGACAACATCTCAGGGATAAGATCCGCTGCAACAATTACATTTTCATAACTGGAATGGAGGAAAAATAAAACATGAGATAAAGTAAGAATATAGAGCATATCAATCTTAAATGAAAATGGAAATTCCTTCAATCCATGAAAGGCAGTAAATGATGAGACACAAAAGATCTGGATTGTGTTTTGATGACAACAAATACTCAGACAGCAAACAGTTCCAGAGCTCTAAACAATATAAGCATCACCCAAATAAATATTGTTCAAATGAACGAAAGAGAACACATGCTCCATCAGGCAAAGCTAAAAATACCAGTATCTCAAGCCCACATATTGTAAAAGAAAATCTCAAATAAAGAACCCAAAATCTTCTTTGAACAACCAATTTTCACTAGTCTACAAAAATAAGTTCCATTAGCACTATGTTTAATTGTGTTCCAAATTGGATGAAGGTAAAATGATCAAAACAAGCTTGGATTTGAAATGAAAGGTCAAGCTTATGGTCAGTGCAACATGCATTTAAAATAAGCACAAAATGCAAACAGGGAAATTAGCCAAACAAAACAAGGAACATAGGAAGAAAACAATCATAACAGATGCAAACAACAGAAGCCAATGAAGATAGACCTGCGCATCGATGATAAAAGAAACGCCTCCCCAACATCACAGGGATTGTTCTCGGAAGTCCTGGGGAGTATCATAATATTCCGGCTGGAGATGGCAGAGCTAGGACTGCAAGGAATTTTGGGTAACAACCAAAGAAGAAACCTAGTTGCTGATACAAACTCATTACAAGCATCCATAATATACAAAATTGCGGATAATTCATCTTCCCCAAGTCTCCATTTTGTGGAGCTTCGATCATCCGCAGCAGGATATGACCTACCATACTGCCCAATCTTGGGTGCAGTCTTTTCAGCTTCTTCAATAAGCTGTTTTACAGCTGATAGCAACCATACAATCAAGATCCTCTTCTCTACAGACCGCATTTGCTTCAAATTCTTCCCAATCGAAACAATATCCCGAGATGGTGGATTGCTTTTCCCATCCACAGGTTTTGCGGCGTCAGAATCAGTTCTTTGATGTAGACACCCTACCCTACTTTCACATACATGACTTGTGGATGCACCTTGACTACCTTCGATTCGAGAAGCAGCTAATTGTGCGAGACTTTGTGTTTTACGGGGAGGTTTCTGCCTACTCTTTGGCATCTGTTTGGTAGGCTTTGGATGTGGTTTTGACCCTTTTCCTACCCACCACATTTCATCATCATCTACTTGATTTACAGAGCTCCATTCTTCACTTAATTTTTGTTTTTTTATCCTTCTACATTCTTCACATTCTGATGTTTCTTCACGACCACCATTTCCATAGTAAGCCCCTCCAGTTCTCTTAATGCCCCCTTTGGATTCATCAACTCCAGCTTCAATCAAAGGTGTAGAATGCGGAAGTTGTAACAGAACAGAGATTGATGATTTTAAATCTTCAAGCTTGATATCAGCATCAACGTCAACTGTTGATATATTGGGCATAGCCTGAAAATACCACTGATCAACAGACGAAGAAGCACTTCCACTTTCAGACCTCAAATGATACTTCCGTTTCTTAGCAGCACTTTTTGTGCCAGAACTGGATTTACTGTGTCCTGATAGACCATGTAGTAACAACCGTCGTTCATCTGAGTAAACAGCCATTGCCTCCACAAGAGTTGATGATTCAACAGTATGGGCTTCTTGCAAAGCATCTTGGACATATGGAGCTGGTAACTGCTTCAAAAGTTTGTAATGTCTATTCCACTTCTCGAGGTTAGCCATAGGCCCATTGCCATCCATGATTCCACTTACAATCAGCTGCCTGGCATATGCCATTGGATTGAAAATACCATAGCGAATAAATTCCCTGATTAGAAGCTGCAATCGCTTGAAACCTTCTCTATTATGCACTTCATGTTGATCAATCCAACACACAATAATATCATGCAAGGGGCTTGGGCTGCTGAAAACATCTGAAATATTTTTTATCTTCCTATTTGAGCTGTACAAGTTGGGCAGGTTCTTCATCTTTAGTTTCAAAAGCCGAGTTGCTATAAGTACCTGGGAGTAATCTCTTCTACCTGTCAGCTTCAAACCATGAGGAGGAGCAGTACGGAAATCCCTAAACTCACAAGTTGCCCACTCACAAATGAAAAAGGTGGAACAAAGCAATGATGATGTAGCTACACTGATATGCTTAAGAGATGTGTATAAACAGGGGCTCACTTCAGCACTCCACCGTTCTGCACAAACCCCCTCCCAACTATTTTCTAAGAGCAAGCTGTAAGAAACCCCAATATCTCCGTGCATGAGAGCCTGGTCCAACAATTCCAAGGCTTTAGCTACATTCTGACCAGAATGACTAGGTCTCGCTGCTGTTGCAAGCGTTTCAGCACGTTTTTTGATGGAGGCAACAGCACTTTGGAAGGACAAGGACTCAACTTGAACTTCATGATTCCGATCCCTAAGTGGACCGGCAATGTCAGTCTGACCAAGTTTCACCTTCCTAGCATCCTCGGTCATTTTGGATATGAAGCTTCCATCATTCACCACTTGAGTGGTAACACATGTAGGCAGAGGAAAACAGTCCAAGGCAACAAAAGTATCAGGTACAGCAAGTATTAAATATCGGAGCATTTCAACAACAGCAGCAGTGGTGTAAGCACGGCGAGAATTTTCAACAAGATCAGAACCACCAGGAGAAGGCTCTCGGATGAACCTAACAGCTATCCCCACCAAAGTGCGCACATAAGTCTGACATGAAACAACAGTTTCTATGACACCATATATAATGGGCAACAGTAACTGCAGAACACTGAGAGCATCTTTTTCCTGAAGTGGCATCATTTCACAAGTTAGAACCCAAACACATTCATTGCAAACAATCATACTCATCAATGATTCATAGCACAGGATTCAATGTTCCAAAGGCCAGAGCTAAATTATATAATAAGTAAATAGTATTAATTCTTCGAAAAAACAAAAATCTAATAATTTTATGATAAATGACAAATGCAAGTAGCTTTCATCTTAGATTTTCGTAGTAAAGGTGCATTTTAGATAAACCCAAAACAGCATGGTATATGACACAAGATTCTTGAAACATGTGGTAAAGCACCATGAACTACAACGAAATATGGATAAAAAATATGACTTAAGAAATACATCAACCAAAGGGTGTGATACCTGAAGCTGATTAAGAACCCAGTCGATAACAAGAGAAGGAACTATCAATCCTTCAGAATGGTGCCAATGAATAAGCCTCACTACATACCACCATTTAGTGTGCAGCGAAGGCTCCTCACTATCAATGACAGAGGGAAATGAATCACCTTTTTGCTGCACTGAACCAACAAAAACCATTTGTGCAGACCGGTCTCTCATGTGCAGAGTTGAATGAGAATTATTTCTTGTAACAAACTCATCCAACAGATAATGCAAGTAGTCAATAACATCTTTTGTCCATTGATCTGAACGGCTAATTTGATGTTTATCATGACTACCCGAAGTAAAATTAGAAGACGGACGGACCTGTGAGATTCAACGGCAATTTAATATCAGCCAAAGCATTTCTGGAAACAGTTTGTTTCTTTTCTTAACCAGAAATTCTTACCTGATTAAGGTATGTTACTTTAATGAACCATGTTGCTCTCAACAACGGCACATTATTCCTAATTAGAACCTCAAATAGAGATTTTCTTCGATAACCATGGGGTACATGCTCAGCCAATGATCGCAGTCTCTTATGAGGTTGTGATAAACCCTGAGAGAAAAGTTCCCGAGTATCTTAGCAGCCTGATTAACTTTCAACACTTTCAATTTTATTACAATGATATTACACCTAAAAACAACATATACTCCTCAAAACGCCTGGTAGCAGGAAAATTGAAGCCAGCTACCATTGATTTCATACAATTTGAGTAAAGCAACAGTTCAAGCAGTCATTGAATACAATGATAAGCAATTGCAATCAATGGATCATATCCACTGTTTGGAACTTAAAGCATTCAATAAGTGTTGTCAACTGTCAAGAATTATGCCCTGAGAAACTCAAAAGTCCTTTATTTTCTCTTTTAATAAATTCTCCTCAAAAGTTCCATCAGCCAGCATTTACAACATATTTCAACACAAAATACAGCTGAGAAACAAAAAGAAACTAGTAAAAATTTGCAACTTATCCAAGATAACAGTGGAATAAATAAGCATCAAATATAAAGCATAACTGATGAGCACCAGGTAAAGTGTAACACAATTTTTAATAATCATCAATAGTAGGAAATGAGAAGAACAAAATATAAATCAACAATCACGTTTATAAAACAAAATCTGTATTAGCATTGAAAATAATGTTTCTAGACTGATTACGGCGCGGTCCAATACACTCAAGCACCAGAAGATGAGGATACTTTTAAGTAAAACGGCACAAATTAAACATTTCAAGCAACAACTTCGCAGTATTTTAATTGAAGATACAAGACAAACCTCAATCCATTTTTTACGGAAGTCCTCTCCACATGGCCTTTGCTCTGGAAAAATACCAGGCTTGGTCAACAGTGTACCAGAAAGCGGCAATCCATAAACTTGACCAGCCTGCATAATCACATATTTCACTTATCATGCTTGCTCATACCAAAAGCATATCTAAAAACCAAAAACAGACATGACTTTTATATAGACTGCGAGAATTCAATGTTGCTTTCAAGTGCTCTATAATATATGACTCTACTTTAGAGGATGAGAAGGACAAGTAATCAGCACCTTTCGCTTCTGGGCACGAGACTCATTGATAGCTCTGTGGCATTTTCTGATTGCCTGCAAAAGAAGATTTTAATTTGACAATAAGTCTTACATGTTAACACCTAAAGAACATATGTGAGTGTGTCCAAATATAAAATATAAAAGAAATACAGATCCATCCCAGTTCTCTCTCATACCTCTTTGCATTTGACAACAATGGGTTCCTTGAAAGAGTGAACCTGTGATAACAAAAGCTCTCGAGCTTCCTGGTTCAGTTTTAGCAAATAACAACATGGTGAGTGAAAGTACTAAATCTTATATATAAGAACAGTATAACATAAATATTGACAAATGATTTAGCCCACCTCAAGCCCTTCAACAGTCTCTGTATAACCAGTTTGCACATAATCTCGGGTGAGAGTCTCTTCAGGACAAGTTGGAGTCTGTGGGTGGAAGTCGGGTGGTCCAAGCCTGCAATCATAGAGCAAAGCTTAATTAAGGACAAGGATTCATCCAAAAATATTAGTGACAAGCCTAGGAAAGCTTCAAAGAATGAAAAAGATGGAGTGCAAAGTTGACTCTCAGACTCAGTAGTTAGTATGAGAAGAATGGCAGGCGAAAATAACAAGAACCTTGTCCCATGAGCAATAAAGTTCACTCCCAAGGAAGCAAATGGAATAAAAGTGGAAACCAATAAATGTTATATGACTATTACCGGGGATTCAACTGGTCCTTCTCACACCTTAATTTATACGGTGTTAGCTGCGAAGACCGTCTGAAAGAACAAGATAAGCACACCACTTAGGAGTGAAAGCCAAAGAATGTTTAGTAAAATATGAAAGCCACACAACTTAAATTTGGCATATCTGAGTTAATGTAGCAAACTTAGACTTTTCAATGACATACAATTTTATCCTAATCACAATATTCAAGAACACAAAACAGTGTGTTTTGGAGAAGAGATGTACCATTAATACACCTATAAAATGCATGCTTGCATATAGAAAAAGAAATGATTTTCCAGTCACCAGGAATAATAACATTCCATATAGAAAATAGTTCAGGACACATAAAAGTACTATGTGAAACGATAAGTGATATTTTCATAACTGTATCAACTAGAATTCTGTGTGTAGCAATCAGAAAAGCTTCCAGTGATTAATAGCTTATTTTATCTATAAAAAAAAATGGATACCACATAGCAATTCAGGTGCATGCAAGTCAATCCTCCAACAAAAAAGTGAAAAGAAACAGCAGATAATGAGACCACAAATCACTACCTTGAATTCACTGAGAAGTTAGGAGGCACACTGGATGAGTCAGAACGGGATGTTTCCCTTCCCTGTATCCCACCAATTGCATTACTATTAACTGCAGTATTGCAGCTGCCAGCATGATACCTTTGCATTTCTTCCAACAATCATCTGCATGCTGCCATCAGCATTAAGCAGCAAAGATAGATGCTGGCCACTCTACAAGAGAAAATTCCTCAGAGAACTGGCATACACCAGCCAGTAAATTGCAAAATTCTCACCTACCTAATAGACCAGGTAGAAGAAAGAAACTATTATTGGCACATGGCAATTAAAAGATGAAATTACTGAAAAAAATTTAACCACTGAATAAATGCTGCAGCTTAATTATCAAAAACTTCATGCTTGTGGCAGTAGATTGCCGTGAACTATCAATGACTATAAAAAAGCATGTTTGATGAATTTCATGCTAACTGATTTTGTTTTTAGTTTTTTACGCTAAGTTGATCATCCAATTTAACTATAAAATGTATGCTGTCCACGTAGATGATATGGGCACCCAATAGATTATATGTTAAGAAGCAATCAGCAAGACAATTAATGAAATTGAACACGTGATCACATAACAGAATGACCAATTTGTCGCAACGTGTAATGAGTTGAAAATTAGAACCTTCTATTTATGTTTTTTTAACAGTAAGCACGAAAATCATTGCCAAGCTTTTTTTGGAGTGTTAAGGGATACTTCAAAAAAGGATAAATTTTCGTGCCGCATTAAAGCCAATAGCAAGAAATTTATAAAACTTAGCTCCAAGGTATATAATGAGACACTCAAAATGACCATCAGCACATCGGGGCAACGGAAACACTTGATTAAACAACAAATGTCAAAAAGATGAAAAAAAAAAAAAAAAAAATCCTCAGGCAGGCAATAAAAGCCGTAACATTAATTATAGAGCTTATCCACATGAACCATATACTCTGCTCTTGACTGCAACAAGAAAAACAGTAAACTTTACACTACGTAATTCATGATTCACATCTCATGAGTTCATCTTCAAAGCGTTGCCAAATCAACACACAAACCCTAGACACTATGCTCCACCATAAATTAAAGAAACTTAGTTCCCACAACATCGTATAAACAGAATAAATGAATTTGCAAATCCAAAGACCAATTTTTCATGTTCTCTTCTATATTTCTAGTGAATCAACATTCATCCAAAGTCATAATCAAATGCAAAGAAGCTAATCAACAGGCAATCAAGCAAGGAATTAAAACCGAGACAATTGACACAAAGCATTTGACGCCCCCAAGAAGTCAGAGAACCCAAAATCAGAGCAAACCTGACGAAGAAATACAAAAGCCCCCAAACAAATCGAGCCCACCGAAACTAAATACGCTACGATTGCGAATTAGAAGCCAAGACTTCGAGTAGGGCTGAGAGAAGTAGAATCAGTAAGAGCTAGGGTTTTTACAACGGAAACCCAAATCAGGAAGTAAATTGGGGACGGCGCAAATTGGGGGGGATGGAAAACGAAAGGGATATAGGTCGAGGAGATTCGAGCGTCGGATAGGCGGAGGTACGCTGCAAGATTAGGGATTTGAATATCGAATTGGAGGAATCAAAAATCAGGGGAATCCCAGATTACGTAGTGGGTGGGCGCTATTAGTGTGTATCTATCGATGTATGTATTGGCTTATTAGATATAGAGAGAGAAAGAAATGCGTAGAGAGAGAGAGAGAAAAGAGCAGACGAAGGAAGTAAGGTTTTAGTACAAATTGCGAAGACAAGAAACGGTGTGTCTGAAGAGTCTTTGTTGAGGCAGTCTTTGCTGGGATTGGTCGGGGTGGGCTGGGTAGGGTAGCGAGCGTAGGGTAGGGGTAGGGAGTTGAGGCTCTCTTGGATTGCTGACGTGGGAATTTCAGTTTTTATTTTTCCCTAAATCGTGCCAAATCTGAGGGTCTGTTTTTATATTTTGAGTGTTTTTTGTATTTTATTTTGAAAATTATTTCTGCCGTGTTTATTTATTTTACCGACTTACCATCTATGATCCAAAAAAAAACAAAATAAATTTCCCGCTCTAATTTTTTTATGCTTTTTCTTCTCTGTCTTATTTATATACAAATTCAAAAAAGATATATATTTTATAGTGAATATATTTAAGATAATTATGTATATGTATAGTTTTATTTGTATTACATTAATGTAAATTTTAAAATAATTTCAACGCATTTTTTTTTTAATGAAAATATATTAAAGCATATTTTTACTTGTATACATTTATCTAAAATTTATCCTTGTAAGTTAACTCGACTTGATACCCACTTTAACTAAAATTTGAAATTATATATATAGATGTTTTAATTAATTATTTGTATTGTATTATGATTGAAATATTTAGTCTAATCAATCTTGTTTTCTTTATTTGATTATTTATATGTATGTTGGTATATAATCAATAATCTAAAATAGAACGATAACAGTAATTTTGATTTGAAATTTAAAAAAAAAATGGTTTATAGTATTTTTACTTTTTTTTTAATAACTTTTTCAAAATTACTAAAATACTTTCGGTGACATTTTTTAAAAAAATTATTTTGAAATGTAATTATTTGTAGATATATATATTTATTCATTCAAATTTGAAAATTTATAAAGTTTTTTAAACTAAATTATTAATGAAATTATGAATGGATATTTGTGTTATTCTTTTTTTTTAAAAAAAATATGTTTACATTTATAATATCATTTTTTTTAATATGTCTACATTCATAATATTTTTTAATTAAAAAATACTTAAACTCGTATTTTTTTAATCCAAATTCAAATTGAGAATTTGAATACTAGAGATAAAACACGGTTAATCTTAATATAAACAAATATAACTAAATACATTAAGATATGTCTATATTCATAATATCTTTTAAATTTTAGATTTTTTTAATTATAAAATACTTAAACTCATTTTGTAATCCAAATTCAAATTAAAAATTTAAATACAAGAGATAAAATACTTTTAATTTTAATATAAACAAATATAACTAAATACATTGAGATATGTCTACATTCATAATATCTTTTAAATTCTAGTCTTTTAATTAAAAAATACTTAAACTCATATTTTTATAATCCAAATTCAAATTGAGAGTTTGAATACAAGAGATAAGAACATCTTTTAATAAGAAATACAGTTATAAAAATTTATTACCTTATCCATTACCTTCAACAAAAAAAATAAAATAAAATAAAACTATCCAAAAATTTTTGAAATTTCAAAATTTTAAAATTTAAATTTAACAAAAATTATTTATAAATATATTTAAATTTCATTAATTAATTCTCTACCTTTTTCATATTCAATTAATCAAAATAACTAGTGAAAATGTTGATCTTTTTTATCACTGTTTAAATTAAATTGTTGGACACGATTTGACAATAAAAATAATAATTTGTAAGTTATATTGTTACTATATTTATTTTATATGTTTATATTATATTACGATATTTTTTATAATATTTTTTATTAATATATATATTGATTTATTTCGAATAATTTCAATAATTAAAATTTATATAGATTAATATTTAAAAATTAAAATATAATATTATATAAAAAATATTATTCGATAATAAAAATATATAGAAATATGTATAAATAAATAAATAAATAATTTTTATATATTATTACATAATAAAAATATATAGAAATAAATAAATTATTGTGGATTTATAAAATAGTAAAGGTAACGTGTTAGAGGTGATTTATTACAACATGTGATAAATAAAGTAATTTGAATGTTGAGATAAATATGATTTGGATGAGAAAGATAAAAAGAAATAATAGTGTAAAGGTGATGACTATAACAAATGCTCCAAAACACTTTTAATTTTAATATAAACAAATATAGCTAAATACATAATTAATAGTTGTTGTAATTAACTTTATATTCAAATATATATTTTCTCCGTTCCAACATAATTGACACATTTCATTAGAGACACGGTATTTAAAAAAGCCTTTGGATCACACTCTGAAGTGTATTTTTAATTCAGCATATGTATACTCAATCTCAACCATTACTTAATAAAGGGTAATTAAGTCAATTTAGACATAATCTTAAAATTAAAGGTTGAGATTAATTTTCAACATACTGAATTTATAACATTCAGCATAGGATCTGCATTGTTTAAAAAAAATAATATTTAATTAATTAATAATATTGAGTTATGATATATTATTTTATTAAATTTTATATAATTAATAATATTGATAGTTTTAAAATAAATTTAATATATATGATTTTAAAAATTAAAATATGTACTTAAATATTTAAAACTTATATCGCAATAAAAAATATAAGCAATATGTATATCATTTTTTTAGAATAAAATTTTCTATAATAAAAAGTATTTTTATTTATTTATAAATAATATAAAATAATTTTATAAAATAAGTAGAGTTTTAAATGTAGATAAAAAAAATAAAAAATAAATAAAAAAAATCTTTTTTTAGGAGGAAGATATAAATAAAGAAATTTTGAGTGGGTCTTTACGCAGCTAATCAAGTTTATTTATATTTGTTAACTATATTTTGATTTATTAAATTTTACTCAAAATAAAAATATATAAAAAAATAGAAATTGTGTCAATTATGGTGGGATGGAGGGAGTATTACTTTCATAGAATTTCAAAAGTTAAGAAATCAAATGGTGTGTTCTTTTTGTAAAAACTACACAGATATTTTTCCAAAAAAAATAATATATTACATATATTTATTATTTTTATATTACCTATACAACTTTATATACCTCACATAAAAATATATCATTTCAAATAATTTTACAAAACAAACATACCCCAAGTTATATTTTTTTTAAAAAAAAAAAATCTTAACAACCTTTGTAGTTGAAGCAATCGACACATGTTAGGGTAGCTGATAACTCCAAATATTAGCATATTTTTTGCTTAACAAAATTATGTATTACTTGAATTTCGGTGTAAAAATTATCACAATATTTGATTTATGGCATACTAATTTATTGATTTATTCTGTTTGGCATAATCCAGAATTGGTTTGTTGAGATTATTAACTTTTTTGTCTTTTTAAGCAATGATTCTGGTCCAGAAAAGAAAAGTCCATAAAGTTAAGCGACTGCTCTGACCGCTCAATAAGCGACGTCTTCCTCGCTCGAGCCAGCGCCAACAACCGGACATCCACCGCAGCAAAGCGAGAATGAATTACCCCAAGAAAATGCCTAAGTGTCTAACTCGCAGCGGTAAAGTCATTCTATTACCGGCCAGTAAGAATAGCTCCACTTAGCTGCGCTAATGCCCTCCAGCCATCTAGGCAAGCGACGAAGATCTGTGCCCCTACATGCCAAAGCAAGCGAAGCGAGCGCCGTAGGAGTTATGACCAGTACAACTGCTTCAACAGAATAACCACCGCCAACTGTCTAACTGCCCAGCGATTGAAACAACTTTCCAACTGCTCACAACTGTTGTCTCGTCCAACTATAAATAGGGTCAAATATCTCTTGTAACATACACTTCAACAGGAGTATACACTTGTAATTTTGCACTCTACTTTTGCTTCATTCCTGCCTCTCGAGAACTCAAATCCTGTAAGGGAGTTCTCAACAGAAATGGCCAGAGGAGTTGAGATTTTCTTCTCATCTGGCCGGTATCTTACTGCTTTTTAGATTTAGTTCACATCTTTGAATTACAGCTTTTGTAATGTCCTTTTTGTAGAGTTTTACTAATTTTCTTAGTAAGTATTAGAATATTAACCTTTTTTCATTATCACTTATACCTCATTCTCATATTTGTATAAATCTGAGTCATAGAGAATCTTGAATCGCTGAGAAAGAACAGAGAAGAATCGACTATATAAGCCCAGTTTTGCGCCGTATTCATTAACAGATTCTGGGTGGTTCAACGTAGTTAAGCACGTGGGAGTCTTGTCGACCTGCTTATTTACTTATCTAAATTCGATTTTGATTAAAAAAAAAAGGTAACATAAGGGTAAAGCCACTAATAAGACAGAAATTATAATAATTAAAGGGGTATAGGCGTTTGACTATTGGGTCACAGAAATGTCTAGTGACAGTAGCATTTTTTGCTTATAATGTTTTTATTCTGAGCGTCATTGAAGTCTTGTTGTAAATCCCTTAAGGTCAAGTATCATCAGTTTAAGTTATGTATAATTTTGTTTATATGATTACATTCATCCCTCATACCGCCTTCGTACTATACATATAATCTCCGTTTATGCACCATCATCATTCGCTCATTTCACCCATGGCAACCTAGTCATTAAGGAACGCACAGATCAGACACAACATCTCTTAGTCGCCTTCTATCGCTCAATATATATATATATATATCATGCTCATCTCCCTCGCTCACCTCCGCTCACAAACTACTATCACTGCCTTCATCACTCATCAGTTTCGCTTTGCTCACTCCGCCACTCACTTTTACTGGTTTTCTTATATTTTTGTTTTAAGCTCGTTGTAGTTATTTTGGCTCGCTCATAAGCGAGCCCCCCCCCCCCCCCTCTTATGCTTTTCTCTCTGCTTTTTTCTCTGTTTTTCATTAGTCAATTTTTGATAAAATTTTGTGACTTAAAATCCCTGTATTCGACCTAGAAACTCACCAGCTAAAGAGTATAAATAATTGTGATAAACGATTCAGGGTCTACAACTACATGTTTTTAATCTATATCTGACCATCCAAAATAGTCCACTTCATTTTGATTTCGATACAAATTCAATATAATTGAACAACTTAAAAAATCGCTTATCATAATTTGGCACCATTGCTGGGGATTTTGAACTAAAGAATTATAATCTTGGATATATATAGTGATGCGCCATAATTTACATTTAAATTCTGTAATTTTGTGTCGTTTTTATAATTCTTCTACTGTATTTATAACTTTTTATCTGGTGTGACAATCTTAATTCAGCGGTCCAAAACGTTTCCAGCGTTCAACCAGTCTAACTCTTTCTCGCACACAGAGATGCCTGTTCAGAGAACTGACTAGAGATCGGATCATGGCCAACCAAGGAAATGCCGCTGCCCCTTCCACTGTTGTTCCAGCTTTCCAGACTGCCGCTAGGACTTCCTTTAATTCTGCCACATCCGCTAGATCCCCACTGTAGTCCAGCCACCTGTTATTCCCCACGTCCTGATAGCTACCGAGGAGCAGCTTTTCAGAACCCTGACTAGCATTCAGCAGGGAATGGCTGGAATGTAAGTGCACCTCGCTCAGGTTGAGCAGGCTCAAGCCGCCCAGGCCACATTTATCGCTGCCCAAATGACTTAGGCCACTCACATTGCTGCGACTTCCGCCATCATCGCTCCCCCTCTACCTACTGTTGAGCCTAACAAGAGGCAACAGGAACAAAGGGTTGTTGATCGCCCACTTGCTGAAATCCCAATGGACCTTCACTATCAGTTCCTTCTTGATAGCACTCTGATCACCAGTTTTACGCCTAGAGGCTCTGGGAACTATGAGGTGAAGCTAGCGCTGGTAGGTCTGGCCAGCCAGAGCCAATTCCATGGGCTGCTCAATGAAAACCCGTACGAGCACCTGCAGAACTTGCGGCAAAGAAATGATGAGAAGTTCCTCGAGCGTTTCATGTGTGCGGAAGAGCACTGCCAAGTGTGAGTTGTGGAAGGGTAGGTCATAGGCATTGTGATAATTTCATCCACTTTCATTCCGGTGTTCATCCCCCCCTTGATATGATTCCCTGAAAATATGCTTCGTATCTATAGGAAAGACTCGTATTGCAAGAATATCCAGATCTTTATCAATTGACATTGAAATCCATAAAGGTCGAACAACTGCATAACAAAATGTAGGCTGGTCGGTAGCAGCATTGTTGGCCCAATATTCATTTTCTCTACGGCCTAGAAGAGAAGGTAATATTTGATGATGAGGCCGAGGAGGCTTTCCTTGCGGAGATCATGCAAAGAAAAATATACACTTGTCCAGCATTACAAGCCTCCCAAACTAAGGATGTTGGTCCTAAAGTGTAATATTCCTTTGATATCGTGAAGACAGAACAGATATTTGATTATTTATTGAAGGACAAGAAGCTCCGGTTAAAAGAGAGGCATCGGTTCACGTCCAAGGAAGAGCTGAATGGGAAAAAGTTTTGTACTTGACACGAGATCGTTGTCCATACCGTTGCGAATTTTATCGCATTCTGGAACGCACTGCACAAGGCGATTAAAAAAGGCTGACTACGCCTCGTTGATCGGACATAGATGAAGATCGACACCGACCTATTCCCCGTCTTTTGAATGTAGTCAGAATTCACCTACGAAAGAAAAGCAACTATCTTGCTCTCAGAAAAAACGTTGGCAGCGCTGGAGGCAGATGGCCCGGATGGCGAGCGAGGAGAGGTACAAAATATTGTCGCTCTCGAGGACTATGGCTATTTCAAAGCTAGGTTGTATATATTTTCTTCATATAAGAACCTTGATCGAGCTCTCCGATACCAAGGCGCTTTCGTTAAACCAAAAGCGATTTGGTCCAAACTTTCTACCATAAGTATTGATCAGTTTAGAAATTTTAAATTTCTACATAATCGATATTTCTGTGGGGGTGGGGGGATTTTGTTTTTCAAAAATTACTTTTCAGATAAATTTAATTGATAACAAAGTCGGTTGAGCCAAAATAGAGATCAAATCAAGATTTTGATCAAAATTATCCAATTGAGAAAAAATAGAGAAATTTGGTGTCGATAAGATATGAATGTTAGTCCACCCTTTTGCCAAAATAAAAGAGGGTAACAACAGCAGAAGAGAAAGGCCAATTCATTCCCACAAAACTTCTTCCTTTCTTTATTTTTTACTATTTTCTTGTTATCTTTAGTTCTTGTAATTCAATCCAAAAATTTAGCATGATTTCATTTATTTTTATTTCCTTCCGACATTGGTCTATTATTCTCTTTTTTATTTATTTTCTTGCTAATTCTTTCTCTTTCCCCTTTAATATCTTGTGTTTTTTTTTCTCGTTTATTTCTTTTCCTCGATTTTCTGAACATGATTTCGGATCATTTTTTGAGAAAACTGAAAAATCCACCCGATCTTCAATCGGCTCGCATCAATAAGCGGTCAAAGAATTTTTTTGAATGATATATAATATTATCATAATTTATATAAATTGATATTTTGAAATTAAAATATAATATTATATAATAAATACTCCCTCCGTATATTGTAAATTGAAAGGTATTTGTAATATTAGCTAAATAGTACAATTACTAAAAAAATAAAATAGATATTTTGTTATATGACAGACCAAATTGAAAAAGTTGATAGATTGTTAAGGATATATGGAGTATCATTTATATATTATTAGATAATAAAAAAGTATAAAAAAATAAATATAGATTTTTTAAATAATAATAAAGATAATAAGTTGAAAGTGATAATATTACAACGAATGTTAATAAAAATAATTTGATGTTTTGGTTACTGTAGTGCTGATTTGACCAAATCAAAATATTTATAAAGAAAATAATAAATATTCTATAGGATATGTTAATACAGTATAACACATTTTTATAATACATTATATAATTTAATGTAATAAAATATTGTCGATAAAAAAAATCGTGTTAATTTTGTAAATACAAAATTTCGTACAAATTATATTTATTTTGAATTAAAGGGGGTCATATTCTTTAAAATGGTCATTTGATTATTTTTTTTAGTCGATTTATTTTTCAACTCAATTTGAAAGCTTCTTTAAAGGATCTTGAGGATTTGTTCTTTGGTTTGACTTTGCCGATTTTGGAGAAATTTGATCTCCGTGCAAGCGAATTCTTTTGATGGTTTTGAGCTTTTGATCTTTGAGGTGAATTTGATGCTCTATAACATTTTTCGGCGGCGCGTCCCTTTGACTTTTGGATCGAAGAGAGCCGGATTTGATGATTTGGTGAAGTACGCGATGAACGTTTTAAAGTTTTAGGATGAAACTTGGAGACTCTTTCTTGTCTTTGACGGATTCTTCAGCGAGTTTCGGAGCTTTGATCTTTCCTTCGGCTTAGACTTACAACGAAAAACGTTAACTTCATCGCTTTGTCAACCAACATTAAATCATTTGTCCAAATCAGCGACTTTTTTACAAAGAAAGCTTCGAAAAACATGAAGAATACAAAGAATAATGTAGAGTATCTAAAGAAACTTACGTTTGCTCGAGTCTTCGAATAACTCCAGTATCTCAAATGAATTGGCTAAAACTCCTATTTACAAGAGAGAGGTAGCTTCGGCTTGCTTTTCAGATGATGTCACGTGGCGCATTTCGATTGACCTACGAAAATTTTTTATAATCCCTTCTTTTTCGTTGGATGTTGTTTTCCATCTTTGAATGATTTGATTGTACGCCTTCAACACAATAATATATGATTTCATATATCATAATATATTAGTATAATTTTAGCATAATATATTGTGATTTCAATACAATAAATAAATTATACAACATAGCATAATATATATAACACAACATATATTATCTATGTTTGTAATAAAATGTTAATTACTTCAAATTAGCATGCTAACATAGTCAAATCAGCTCAGTTAACTCCCTAATTACTATCAGGATTTGAATAACAAGGTAAATATGATGTTAATAAGAACATTAAGAAAAAAAAAAAACTTTAATGGACGTCTTATTTTAATTGACATTTTTTTTATATATTACGTAAAAATTGACGCATTTTTATTTCGGATAAAATTTATTAAATCAAAATATATTTAATATATACAAATTAACTTAATTAATTGCATAACATATAATATCATGTATCATGTATGACCTATTCAAAACTATTTTGTTTCTATCCCTCTTCAAAAAATAAATATTTTTATCTATATTTAAAATTTCATATCTTTTATAAAATTAGTTTATACTAATTATAAAACAATAAATGATTTTTTATTTACTTTGTATTATATAAACATTTTATTCTCTACAAAATAATATTCATAATGCATATATATTTTTATTATAATATAATTTTTAAAATATTTAAATACATATTCTAATTTTTTTAATTATATATTAAATTTATTTTAAAACTATTATTACAATTAATTACATAAAAAAATAATATCATAATTTATTATTATTAACTAATTAAATTTTGAATTGAGATTTGAATAGTAAAACATTTTGAATTGAAATAGTTTGTATGATATGATATAAATAGATGTTGATGTGATGGTTTGAATGTAAAATTAATTTTTAATATAATATAAAAAATAAAAGATAAATATTTGATTTGATTTTTTTATTTTATTTTATTTTTTTAAGAAAATTAGGTGAATAGTTGAAATCTTTAGAAATCCTATAAATAAAATATTGCTATAAAATATAATCAAATATATAATAACTATATAACATAATATATATATATGTATAGGGTGCATAAAATATATGATATGTAATATATGGATATAGATATACTTTATATATATATAAATGTATGTATATATATTTGTGTGTGTTTGTATTTTAAAAGAGAGAGAGAATATAAGAGAAAAGAAAGAGAAACGAGACAGAATGAGTTCAAAGTTAAAAATCAGTGTATTTCAATTCCACCAATTAATACAATGAGTAAGTCTATTTATAGATCTTGATTGTAGAGATTAATCATCAATTACACTAGGTGTCAATACATAAATAAAACACATGTAATACTTAATTGAATGACACCTATAATAATATACTTATGTGTCATAATACTCCTCTTTAGGTGTCATTAATTTGCAATGAATACGCCTCGTTAAAACCTTGTTAGGAAAAAACTCATTGGGACAAAAATTCTAGTGAAATAAAAAGAGTACGATATTCATGCATTTAAAAATACTCCCTCTTATATGGACATCACTTGAAATCCTGTAGCCGACGCATCCCAATGTTCTTCACTAATTTTTCGAACGTTGCGGTTGGTAAAACCCTGGTCAATAAATCTACTAAATTCTGGTCCAATTGAATCTGCTGCACATCTATTTCACCATTTTTTCTGGAAATCGTAAGTAAAGAAAAATTTTGGTGAAATATGTTTCGTTCTATCTCCCTTAATATATCCCCCATTTGAGTTACACTATACAAGATGTATTATCTTCATATAAAATAGTAGGGGGATTATCTTTTTCAGATTTCAACAACAATTTTGTAAAATGTGTTGAATCATTGATCTTAGCCAAACACACTCTCTACTGGCCTCATGAATTGCTATTATTTCTGCATGATTTGACGATGTGGCGGTTAATGTTTGTTTAGTGGATCTCCAAAATACCACTGTACCGCCACAAGTAAACATATAGTCAGTCTGAGACTTGGCTTTATACGGGTCAAAAAGATACACAGCATCTGCATATCCAATCAATTCATGTTGACATCCTTTTAGATATAATAGGCCGAGATCAATAGATCCTTGAAGATAACGAAGAATATGTTTGATTTCCAATGTCGTTATGTTGGTATTGCACTAAATCTGACCAATAAATTTACAGCAAATACTATATATGGTTTAGTACTGTTAGCCAGATACATTAGTGCATCAATAGCACTTAAATATGGTACTTCAGGACCAAGTGCTTCATCATTCTCCTTTTTTGGTCTGAAAGAATCTTTAATATGATCGAAAGTTCTAATGACCATTGGAGTACTTAATGAATGTGTTTTATCCATTTCAAATTGTTTTAATACCTTCTGGGTATATACAGATTGATGTATCAAAATCTTATTTTCCAAATGTTCAATTTGTAGACCAAGACAGAATTTTGTTCTCCCGAAATCTTTAATTTCAAAATCTCTTTTCAAATATTCAATAGCTTCTTGGACCTGTCCAGGGGTTCCAATTAAATTCAAGTCATCCACATAAACAACTATCATTACAAAATTTCACCCATATTTCTTTATAAAAATACACGGACAAGTAGAATCATTGGCATATCCCTCTTTCAATAATGATTCACTGAGACGATTATATCACATGCAACCAAATTGCTTGAGCCCATACAAAGACTTTTGTAATTTAATAGAATAACATTATTTTGGCTTTGATTTGTATGCATCAGACATACTAAATCATTCAGGGATTTTCATGTAAATATCACTATCCAATGAGGCATATAAATAGGCAGTTACAACGTCTATCAGACACATATCCAAATTTTCATGTACTGTCAAACTGACAAGATATCGAAATGTTATTCTATCTATTACTAGAGAATATGTTTTATTAAAATCAACTTCAGGTCTTTGTGAAAACCCTTGAGCAACAAGTCTTGCTTTATATTTGGAAATTTCATTATTCTCATTTCACTTTCGAACAAATACCCATTTATAACCAACAGGCCTAACACCTTCAGGTGTTTGAACAATGGGTCCAAAAACTTTATGTTTTGCCAGTGAAATTAATTCAGACTAGATCGCATCTTTTCATTTTGGCCAATATATTCTTTTTCGACATTCATCAACTGATCTAGGTTTTGGATCCTCATCATTTTTCCATTAGATCAAGTGCTACATTATATGCAAAAGCATTATCCATAATTGTATCATTTCGGTTCTAATATTTTCCAATAGTAACATAATTTATTGAATTTTCAATAATTTCATTCTCTTCAGAAGAAATTTTATTAGGATTAAAATCTTCAACAAGTTTATCAGGATCAATTTCTTTAGAATTCTGATCCATGTTACTACCCGTTTCTTGAGGGTTTTGATCAACATTCAAATTCTCAACCCTTTTATTTGTTCCTTTTTTTTCGAGGATTTTTATATTTGGAACCTACAAGTCTGTCACGCTTTAGGCATGCATTTAATTCATTAGCACTTTGTATTTTGTCTCCACGAATTAAAATTTTAGCAAGTACATTTTCAGTAGCTATATAAGATCTAGTAATCGTGTTGGCATCACAAAAAACATCAGATAACTGATTTTCTATTCGTTGCAAATGTAAAATTCTTTGCACCTCTAATTCACTTTGACTTGTACAAAGATCAAGAAAACTGAATGGTATTTTCCAAGTAATTTCCTTTTTCAGTTGATCAGTTTCTCCCTCTAATGTCAGGAAATGCAACTAATCAAAATGATAATCAGCAAAACAAGCCGTAAACGAATCACCAATTAATGGTTCAAGATATTTAATGATAGATGGTGATTTTTACCCAACATATATCCCCACTATCCGTTGGGGGCCCACTTTTGTACGTTGGGGCGGTGCAATTGACACATAAACTGCGCACTCAAAAGTTTTCAAATGTAAAATATTGGGTTTTTCATTGTACACTAATTATATTGGGAGTACCTATGATAGCTTTTCGGTCTTAATTTGATCAGTGTTGCTGCATGCATAATTGCGTATCTCCAAACAAAGACAGAAAGTTTGGGTTTCATCAACATAGGTCTTTCAATTAATTGCAGTCTTTTTATATTCAGCTAGACCATTTTGAGTATGTACATGAGGTACATGATGTTCAATGTCAATTTCAACAAACATGCAATCATTATCAAATGTCTTAGATGAAAATTCACCAGCATTATCAAGACGAATTTTCTTGATTGGGTGATCTGGAAACTGAGCTCGTAATTTAATTATTTGAGCAAGCAACCTCGCAAATGCCAAATTGCGGGTGGATAATAAACACACATGCGACCATCTAGTAGATGCATCGATAAGTACCATAAAATATCGAAATGGTCTGCATGGTGGATCTACAGGCCCACATATATCACGCTGAATTCGTTCTAAAAATGAAGGGAATTTATTTCCACTTTTGCTGGTGATGGTCTAGTTATTAACTTCCCTTTCGAGCAAGCAACACATTTAAGCTCATTTGTATTTCTCACAGGGTCTCCGTTCTGAAATTTTGCCCTAAGGGTTCAGCGTCTCACTTCAATTGAAGGAAAAATAGAATCGCCGCTCCGCTTGTATAATCGCCGCTCCGCTTGCGCGCAGAGACAGATGCTGCTTGTTTGGGAATGACCCGCTTCGCTGGTTGAAGATGGCACCGCTTGAACTATGTCGCTGCTCAAACATATTGTTACTGCTCTGCTGTTTCTCCTTTGCTCCGCTAAAAAAGGGATCCGCTCCGCTCAAAGAGGAGACCGCTTCACCGCTTACAGGACATCAGGCTTCACCAGTTCGGGACAGTTGTCCAATTCTTTCTTTTGTTTCAAAATTCACTGTAAATGAACGAGCAATCATCTTAAATATTCAAAATAGAACAGTAGCGTTGCTGCAAAACTTTCTCTTTTTTTTTTTATTTTTTTGAATTTTCTTCCGAAAGATAAATGCCGAGCAGGTATGATCCTTGAAGGATATCGCACTCTCGAAACCTACAAAGCGTACCGCCGATGGATTAGAGGTTCAAAATAAAATAAAATTCAATATTACAATTAAATTAGCATTAAACTCAATATTTTCCATTAAAACAAAGATACTAGGCTTATTCCCCGGCAACGGCGCCAAAATTTAATCGAAGATTTTTGGAGAGATTTTAAAAATATCTTTTAAGATACAAAAAAAATTATATATATATAAAATGAAAATTGTGTCGTGCGTGTTCGTGTAGTAACTTCAAAATTGTTCGTTAAAAATAAAAAAATCTCTTTAATCGGCGAGTGTTAGGGTCGAACTCAGGGAATATGCGAATATCCTATATTTAATTAGAAAAAGTGCAATGAGTTAATGCAATCAAAGAAATTGAAAAGATAAATTGCAGAAATTAAATCTAACTAAAAAGCGATAAAATATATGTATCTCGAAAAGGATGAAGCGAGGCGTTTATGTCTGACTTTTGCGTTCCTTAATAGCTAGACTTCCATGGATGAAATAAGCGGGATGACGATGGCGTAATAGTGAAAAATATATGTATAATTGCGGGGCGGCTCGAAGGAATGAACGTGATCGCATTTGCTCGCTTAAGCCGATTCTTGACTTTGTTGGTACTCGACCTTAGGGGATTTACAACGAGGCTTCAGCGACACCCGGCGAAAAACATTATAAGCAAGAAACTCTACTGTCACTAGAAATTTTTATGACCCAATAGACCACCGCCTATGCCCCATGAATTATTCTTCCAACCGTTCCGCTAGTGACTCTACCCCTCTGATACCTCTCTTTAATCGGAGTTGAATTCAGAACAGCAACTAAGCAGATCGACAAAGCTCTCGCGTACTTAGCTACGTTGAACTACCCAGAATCTGTTTGTGACACGAAACAGGGCTGAAATAGTCGATTGTTCTACCGCCCTTCTGCAACCTTGTCGAAATTCAACTTGAACAATTCAAATCGAACATGGGATTTTTAGGTGAATGTGAGGTGGAGAAATATGATAGAATTTTACTAGCTAAAATAATATGCAGGAATTAAAAGAAAAAATAAAAAAAAGGGAGAAAATCAGTTTGCTCGCGACACAAAACCGAAAATCTCGTATTATTAAACTAGATAAAAATATGGGAGAAAAGAAATGGAGAAAATGGAGTGTATGGAATGTATATTATTGTGTATATATGGTGTGTATGGGTATTTAAAGGGGATATTTATAGGGGGAAAAGCTTCTAGAAGCTTCGCGGTTACAACTGCCCATAAAAAACTACTTCTAAAAATAACTACTAACTACCTCTAAAAATAATAATAAATAACTACCTCTAAAAATAGCTACTAACTACCTCTAAAAATAGCAACTTATATAACTACTAATAACTTATTAAAAACTACCTATTTTCTAGAATGTTCTATAATAAATATTACAAAAATTGCCAAAAATTGGATAAGTGATTATGCAGGAATTAAATATGGGAGTTGGGAGAGCGCCGGAATAAATGCAGGGTGACTGGAATAAATGCAGAAGCTGAGGAAGGTTTGACGGATTTAATGCAGCCACCGCTTGTTTTCTGCATAACCGTCATCGCTCACTTTCATACAGATTTCCACTCCGCTCATATTTCCGTGCAGCTGCCGCTCACGGAGTCCGCGCCAGCCGCCATTTTCGCTTTTGAAAGCCAGTTTTGGAACTCTCAAACAGGTTTTCAAGCATTATTTCACCTGTATAAATAATAAACACCTTACAAATATTTATTCAAGTAAATAATAAATAAAATTAATCTAGCCAAAATTAAATACTTAAATAGCACATAAATAATGCTTAAAAATATAATTCAAGAAACACATCACTTAATTTAAATTATACACCAAATAATTATAAATTACACCTAAAAACTAATAAATTAATATTATACACACAAGATGAAATAAATACAATTATTAGAGTAAATTAACATAAATAATACCAAAATTTGACATAAATAAATAATTAATTAAATAAATGTAAGCTATAAAATATAACAAAATCAAGAGTTATCAGCAAGCAACCTTGCAAACGCCAAATTGCGAGTGGATAATAAACACACATGCGACCATCTAGTAGATGCATCGATAAGTACCATAAAATATCGAAATGGTCTGCATGGTGGATCTACAGGCCCAAATATATTACCCTGAATTCGTTCTAAAAATGAAGGGGATTTATTTCCACTTTTGCTGGTGATGGTCTAGTTATTAACTTCCCTTTCGAGCAAACAACACATTTAAGCTCATTTGTATTTAATATCCTTTGATCTTTCAAGTTATGACTATTGGTATTTTCAATAATTCGTCTCATCATAGTATTACTGGGATGCTCAAACTGGTCATGCCAAATCATAAAATCTATAGACTTCTGGTCTACTAGATATGTTTCAATTGCGTTAATCTTTGTGTAATATAATCCCGGAAGACAATGAAGATAATTTTTCTAATATATTTATGTCCATCAATTAATTTTGTAATCAACAAAAATTCATTATTTGTCTCACTTGATGTCTCAATATGATATACATTTCTACGAAGATTATTACAACTCAACAAATTTCTTTGAGATTTACTAGAATATAGTGCATTTTGGATATCAAGTTTTACTCCTTCGGGGAGAAATATTATTGCTCTTCCAGAGCCCTCAATTAATTTCGCACAACCACTTATAGTATTCACTTCAATTTTTCTCAACTTCAGGTTGGTGAAATATTTCTTATACTACCCCCGTCCCATAAAAGGGGCAACATTTTTCATTTGCGTCATTGTACTTAACGTTAAAAATATCATTATGTTTGTATAATTTACTCAACAAATATCATTGTATTTGTATTATATGAGACTAATAGAGGTATTTTTGCAATTTTCTTTTGATTTGGACTACGTATTGATATAATAATTAATATTCAATATCAACATGCAAAAAGCTCATGGTACTTTTATTATGGGATGAAGGTAGTATTTCAAAATGGTGTGTGTTGATGCATTATCAATGAGACATGAATTGTCTTCCATATTATTCATTATAGCGTGCTCAACATTCATATTTCTTCTTCTGGGAGAAATATAAAAATATTTATATAAAAAATTGGAGAAAATACATAGCCGTAATATTATTACAAAATATAGGGAGCAAAAAGTACATGAATTAAAAAAATATAGACATATCTGTAAGTGTACACTATTATATCGTACTTTCAGGTTATTTTCCGATCGCCTGGAAGGGACAAAAGAAAGATCTTGTTGTTTCTTCAAGAATTTATGATCTCTAGTGGACCTCTCAGTAGGATTCGAACCCAGATGAAGTTCTGACCATCTATCAGAGAAAAAAGAACGAACCGATCTTGTAGGATTCCCAAGAAATGCTTCGATTTCTTCCGGAAGCTCACGTTCCGTGAATAGCCGGGACATTGAGGAATATCCAGAAAGGCATTTCGGGAATTGGTGATCGCTCAGTGATAAAGGAGGTAGGGGTGCAGAGACAGCCAAGAAGTTTGCCTAGAAGCAGCCACCCTTGGTTTCATAGTATCCACCTTCAGGGTGTATTAGAAAATTAGATACATTTAACTGTGTATTATCAGTACATTTATCACCCTCACTACCATTGACAATATTTTCTGAAAAATTAATCACCGGAGGATTGATATTTTCCGGTGCTTTAACATCTTCAGATACTTCATTTTTCTATTTCAAGGAATTTTGGTACAAGTCATCGAAATAAGAATTGGAACGACAATTTTCTGAACCAATGTCCTGTCATTTCGCAACGATAACACTTATCATCGATTTTCTTTGAACTTTGCCCAATATCATTCTGAGGCCGTTTAAAGGGCCTATTTGATTCATGTTCATTCAAATGTCTCTCACGATAGTAATGCGAAACAAACCTGCCACAACCACGTCCACGATTATATCCACGTCCATGACTAAATCCATTTCCATGGCCTTGTCCGCGAACTCGTCCGCGGCAGAATCTAGCATATTATTCAAACACTAAATCGCATTCACTTCAGGGAATGAACTTGCATCAGTTGGCCTCGACTCGTGATTTTTCAATAATAATTCGTTATTCTGCTCAGCATAAGGAGACAAGTAATAAGATCACAATATTTATTGAAATCCCTTTCTCGATATTGTTGTTCTAAAACTATATTAGAGGCATAAAACATGGTGAATGTTTTTCCCAATATATCTCTATCAGTAATATTTTCTCCACAAAATCTTAACTGGGACGTGATTTTAAACATCATAGAATTATAATCGGCAAATGTTTCAAAATCTTGCAAACGCAAGTGTTACCATGCGTGTTTCGCTTTTGACAATATGACCGACTTCAAGTGGTCAAACTGATCTTTCAAATTTGTCCATAATTCGAATGGATCTTTCACCATTAAATATTCCATTTCCAGGGCTTCGTCAATATGATGACGCGAGAAAATCATTGCCTTTGCACGTTCTTGATTTGTATATTCATTTTCACTAATGATTGTTTTCGAAAGCACCATGGATTCGAGGTGCATCTCGACATCCATATCCATAACCCACGGCATATAATTACTTCCGATAATTTCCAGTGGGAGAAATTCAAATTTTGCGATATTAATCATGGTTAAAAGAAAATAAATAAACTTACCAGAAACTTCGCAACCTTTCGAGTAACCTAAAAAAAAATATACAACAACAAAAATAACAAAAAAAATACATTATCTTTATATACACTTCTTCAGCGAAACCCCGTACTGTATTATATAATATAATCAAATATATAATAACTATATAAGATAAAATATATCTATATATGTATAGGGTGTGTGAAATATATGATATGTAATATATATAGATATAGATATACTTTATATATATAAAACCGTATGTGTATATATATATATATATTTGTGTGTTTGTATTTTATTTTAAAAGAGAGAGAGAGTACAATGAAGGGAGAGATAGGAGACATTGAGAGTTCAAAGGTAAAAATCACTATATTACAATAAAACACAGTATCATATTTCCTCCGTTCCAAATACGCTGCAATATTTTTTTTTTTTTTATGTCCCAAACATCTTGCAACATTTCCAAAATAGAAAATAATTAATTATATTTAATTTTTATCCTACACATCACCTAATTTCTAAATTATCATACTTTAATACTACATACCTAAAAATTCGTGCTAAAAACAAATATTGCACCTTATTTGGGCCGGAGGGAGTACTTAATTGAATGTCACCTATAATAATAATATAGTTATGGGTCATATCAAATACACCATTTATTGACCCAGGAGAGAGGGTAGAAGATTACAAATAAATTACACAAAAAGAACATTCATAATTAGAATATAACTGGGCGGCCAAACTCATCCGTACAACCTCGTAGCATTTCTGTTAGTGTACGTACGTATACACACACAAACAAACAAATACAATTACAACAAGAGCAAAAGCTTCTTCTTTTTCCCATAAGGTAAGGTTAGAGCCACCAAACCATCATTCTCCTACATAACATAACATGTCATTGTAGCTTCTACGTACATACATACGAGCCGAGTCGAGCCGAGTCGAGACGACGAGCCAAGCCGAACGAGCTGGGTCGGGTCGGGTTAGATCCGGTTAGTTATCGCTCTACAATTCCCTAACTGGCATCGGATTCCACTTCGAGATCGGGAAGCAAAACCTCGTCTACGAGGCTCAGCACAAAGTCCTCGACCAACTCATCGATCGTAGCCTCCGTTACGACGAACCCAACAACCTCGACGTCCGATCGAAGTTTCATCCAATTCCCGGGCACGCCCATGTCCATTTCGATCAGCTGCTCGAGCGAACAACGCTTCGGGTTTCGAAGCGTGCAGCCATCGATGAGCTTCCACGTCTCCCGAATCAGATCCATCCCTCTCGGGACGGGTCTAATATTTCGTTTACCGTCGAATACGCCGGAAAACTGTCCAAAGTATTCCTCGCAGACCTCCTCCAACGCCTCGTTGGCACAGTCGAAGAGGAGCTTCTGGTCATTACAAGGCCGGCTTGAAAATAACGCCACTTCATCGAATAGAGACGAGTCGAGGATGTCATAAGAAGACACCCACCGCGTAAGATACTCGTCCCAGTTCAAACCCGAGCCGAGCAACACGGCTTCAACGTATTCGAATGCCGATTCCTCGTCCTCCGAAGAGATTCTCATGCAAAGTCCCGACTCGATCGGACAAGGTTGCTCTTCGAAGCAGATCCGCAGAGGTTGGAGTTCTTTTTCTACTGAACATAAAAGATCCTCATTTTAGAGAAAAAAAAAAACGTCGTAAAATTGTAAACATGTACTATAATTAACCTGGCTGAGATACGGTGCTCGCAGGGCTAAGGTCGTCGTCTGCGAACAATGGGTAGAGAACAGACACGGGACTCGGCCTCTCAGTTTTGTCGATGACAGGGTAAGAATCTTCTTCGACTTCCCTGCTTTCCGATGAGCACGACGGCGACGCCGGCGGATGGGACAATATTGGAACTTCTATAATCGAATCCTTCGGATAATCACACGAAAAATACAAAATGCAGTAAGTATACTCGCAAGGAAGAAAATCCCGAAACAACAGAGCACGCTGTAATGAAGATAATCGAAAACTTACTGATTCATGGGAAGTACTTTCTTCACTTTCTACGTCTCCTTCTCGGGTTTCCACAGCGAATGAATCATCGATGATCTTTTTATCCTCCCGGCATCTTGATTCTGCAACTTCTTCAATCTCCGAAGCTGTCAGAGAAGCATTTTCAAATTTGGTTAAACTCTACCGAAATTTCTGATGAATCTACAATTATCGAGCAAAAAATAGAAGGAATTTACCTTCGGGAGCTCTATCATCTTCCACGGAGCATTCAAGTTCCGGAGAAGAATTCAACCCATCTTTTACCGGAGACTGTTCTTCATCCGAGGAGCTGCAACGCTTCCTCAAACTCGAACAATCGTCAATCTTTTCTTGCAAAGTCCGGCCAGCGCTACTCCAAGCTTTTCCAAGTGGAGAGAATCTCATCTCAGGAGTTATAAAGATGTCGTCATCGGTTTTCCTAGGACTATGACATCGGTTCTGGTCATGAAACGAAATGATCCGACTGAGGGATTCGGAAAGATGCTTCTTAGCCTCAGTGTGGATATCAGATCCCCCGAGTCGCGACAATCGGGGAGACTCCGAGCTTCTCTCTTTCAATTTAAAGCTAGGCGAAAAAAGGGTGAATCTTTCGGTGTAGAAATGGTTTCTATTCGGCGAACTCCATCCCGGCGAGCTTTTCCCGTTTTTGTGGCTAGGAGACGATCTAAGGCTCTGTCCATCGGAAGAAACGACGCGCCTCTCCTTCCCCATTGCATTCCGTAGCTTTTGTTTGAAATTAGTGAAAGAGAAGTAAGACGGAATCCGGTTTCCATTCTCCTTATCATAATCCGACGAAGCAGACAAGCCACGAACAGGGCTGTGTCTGTGTGCTGTTTCTCGGCTCGGCTTCAAGACAACAATTCTACCCGGTGACGTATAATCCTTGTTCCATTCCAAGCTCTCGACCGACTTGCTCCTTCGAAAGAAATTCCACTGCCTGCGGCTGCGTAATTCGTTGTGTTTAGGAACGGATCTAAGCTTTTGGTCGTCGTCTCCTCCACGGGTATCGACCAATTTCTGGAAATGCTTGACGAGGGCCGAGTTCTGATCCCGTAGAAGCTTCAAGAACAAGCCCTTGTTCTCGCTCAATGTCTGTACCGCGTCCATGAAATCCTCAGCGCAAAGCTCGTCCCTTTCTTCCCGGGAGTGCATAACGAGTTTTAACGCCGCAACGAGGTTTTCCACGTCGGGAGGACTGTCGCCATCACCGCCATCTGGCGTACGAGTGTTTCTCCGACTGATCCGCACCAGCTCTTCTATCGCTGCTTCCAGATCAAGATTGTTCGTCGCGTTTTGCTTTGGAACTGCATCGACGTTTTCGGCCGACCACACGGCGCCATTCAACTCGGCGACATCCAGATCGCTGCTAGACTTGATGTGGTCTCTGTTTCTTCGGTTTCGCTTGTTTTTTACACCTTTTTCGGATTCAAAGCCAGCTCGCTCAGAATTGGTTTTGCGACCATTCGATGAAAATCCGTTCTCGTTGATCATCTCAACGGCCATAAGTTCCTTCACACTCGAACTCGCAGCATCGGCTGCATCATTCTCGCCATCCTACATTACTTACATGTTAAATTCGAACAATGCAACAACAAATGGTCAAATCAAACACTAACTACAACATCGCAAAATCGCATCAAACATACCGTTGTATAATCAAGATTCTCGATCCAATTGGGGATAACCTTTTGGCTACTCGAATGTCTGATTGCTATAAGAAACACATAAAACAATGCTCAAATAACCAAAACACCTCAAGCTAAATATAGAACACAGTTTCCGAAAACTCGAAACAATCGATCGAAAGATAGCAACAACCAATTTGTATCGAGCTCTTACCATGCTTTCTTTCTCGCCTGCGATCGGAGAGCAATTTCGCTGAAGATCGGCCCTGCCGGAAGTCAAAAATGCTCATCAAACTCCACATACAGCCCGGCTGCTGCCGCAGAGAATGCTGCAGTGATCTCTTTGTCATTGCAAGGATTATCTATTTCCTTCAATGGCAAGAAAAAACACCTTAGAAACAGTATGGAGAAATCAATGATATCTGAAGGGAAGATTATTCCAATTCTGAACAACAAAATCGTAATAACTGGAAAAAGAATTGCAGTGAATTCACCCTCAACAAAAATTACCAATATATATATATATATATATATATAATATACTTATACAATTAGCTGATTGACTCTAAAATCATTTATCACATTCTTGTCTATGAAGGAAAGAACTATTGATTGCAACAGGGCAAGAAATGATATAAATACAAACATACACACACATATATATATACCTGAATTTGGCAGAGAAGAAGCAGCGAGGGATACTTTATGGAGCATCCGGGGAAAGAATTGCTGCCAAAGGATAAGTTCAAAGCAACTGTAGCCCTGGGGGATTGTCAAGGAATCAACTGCTTTTTTTTTTTGGTTAATCTAATCGTCGTCTGTTTTACAGCAAAAGAGGACCTGGAAAGTGGTTGGGTTAATGGCGGTGTGATCCTCCCTGGAACGGAATGGTCGAAGGAGAAAAGATTTGTTGGTGGCAGTTGAATCAAAATGAGTTTCGCTTATGAAATTTTCAATCGGAGTGAGATTTCTGCATCGAGAAGCAAAATCTGAAGAGGAAATTTTCAGATTGTATTTGCAGAGATTTTTATTTATTTATTTCAGGAGGTGCCAAAATCAACAAAAGGGGGAATAGAACAAGGAAGAAATCGAAAATTGGGAATGATTGAGAAAATATGAAAATTCCACACCGACCAGAGAGAGAGAGAGAGAGAGAGAGAGAATAGTAATAAGTAAAAGGAAATTGCTAAAATGGAGGGGAGAAAGTAGGCGTGGGGACAGCCATTAAAGAGAGGAGCAGAGCACTGTACAGATCAAAAGGAAAGAAAATTAATGGAGGAAGAAAAGTTGGAAAGTGATATTAACCAGTGGGGCGTGCGGGTTGGGTAGGATTATGGGGGCATTTTTAGAGAGAGAAGTAGACGGGTTAGAGAGAGAAGGGAGGGAAGGGGGAGGGTGGGTTGAAAGGTGTATTGAAGAAGATGAAGGACATCGTTGATAGAAATCTTTGGGAGATTTTTTGGTTTAGAAAATGAATATGAATTGTGATCGTTGATGTCAAAACAGTGAACGGTTGGGATCTATTTGGTTTTGTGGTCCCGGAGTTTGCATGACTATACTGGACTTGTTACAAATTATATTTATGTATAAATTGTGAAATTTATTACTATTATTAATTGGTTTATTTTTAAATTTAATATAGCAAGGGTGTGTTTGTTTGAAGGATTTTGGAGGATTTCCACTATTCATCCAATTTTTTTCCCCCAAAAACATCAAATCAAACACCTATTTTTCATTTTTTATATTATACTAAAAATCAATTTTACATTCAAAACATCACATCAAACTCTATTTATATCACATCATACAACTATTCAAATTCAAAATTTTTACTATTCAAATCCCAATCCAAAATCCAAACCCCCAAACAAACACACCCTAAGTAAATGAAAGAGGAGGGTTAAATGGGGGGTTTATTCTTTCAGTTTTTATATAGTGGTTTTTAGTATTTGAATTATATTTTTCTAAAAAAATTGAGTATATAACTTTTTTCTATTACAAAAATATTGTATCAAATTATTTTAATTAAAAAAAATCAAATTTTAAATTTAATTTATACAGAAATGTTTGACTCAAAATTTGAAAAATAGTAAAAGAATAATATTGGATGTAGCATTTTAAGATAAATAATACTCCCTCCATCTCACGTATCATGTCCGCATTTTCATTTCTGTCCGTCCCACATTCTATGTCATTTTCCTTTTTTAAAAATGATTATACATTTTAATCTCATTTTAAAATTTTTAATTTTTAATTTTTTTAATTTTAATTAAACTAATTAGTTATTTTAATCTTAATTTATAATTATTTATATTATAGGATAATTATTTTCACTAATATATTTTTAATTATTTATTAATTACACCCCTCATAAAATACCGTGTATACAGCGGAGGGATTATCATTTGATTGGAATTTTGAAAAAAGAAAAAAGTATTATTAATCAATAATGTAAATTTTTTTTAAATATGTCTATATATAAATAAAATTGAAACTCTACTGTATATATATATTAAAAACATTGGCATTATTCGATAATTATATAATATCAAATCAAATATTAAAATATTTTAAATTTAATAAAAAAATTGTGAGTTTAGTTCACCTTGAATTTAATTTTGTATTTTTTGTTTAGACTATTCAAACATTATAAATAAGATAAGAGTAATATATTTCTATAAAATAAAAAAAAATAAAAAATTATGAATATATATGGTAGAAAAATAAAAATCAAATTTCAAATTTCAAATATATTATTGTTACTTCTTATAAATACCAAATCAAACTACCTTGAGCTTAATTTTTGTGTTTTTAAAATATTTAAAAATGAAATGACTATTGAATTTGGTAATTTTGTAAATAAGTATTAAATCTAATATATTTTTTTAAAAAAAAAAATAGTAAATGGTAACAAAGTAAAAATATAAATGGATAAACTTAGGCCAAAGTTATATTGAGTGTGCATTTATTTTTTGACTTTTGAAATAAATTTACCTTTTACAAAAATAAAAAATAGTACTTTATTTAATGGAAGTTTGGGTTCAATTTTTTTTTTTATCATATATTCTTCATGAAATGTTTTAAATATATATTATAAAATATTGCATTAAATTACCGTTCAAACAAACAAAAATTAAAATCTAAAAATTAGGATATGTTTGATATTTTTATGTGAAACCAAAATCAAGTTACTCATGTTATATATTGTATAATAAAATAATATTATTTATTTTTATAAAATATCATGTTTAAATATTATTTAAATTACAATTTAAAATTAAAAAAATATAAACTCAAAACAAAACCATCACAAAAAAGTAAACACATCTAACAAAATTGATTGTTGTTATTACTCCCTTCGTCCAATTTCTATTGTCTTAAAGTATATTTGCACAATTTTTTAAGTGATTGTCTTTTTGTTATGAATTGACAAATTTGCCCTTAAGTGTATGGTAGAGATTAAAAGAATAAATAAATGAAGGATAAAAATATAAAATTTTTGTTTAAAAAAAAAATAAGACAAATAGTTGTTGGACATCCCAATAGGACATTAGTTCGTAGAAGGAGGGAGTATTATTTAAACTAATAGTAGTTATTTTTATTTTAATATTCCTAAATAGTGTTATGATTACCAAAGCAACATTAAATGCAAGTAAATGAATACAAATCATTTTAAAAAAATGGATAATCATTACAATTTGACCATATTACCGATAATGCTGTTTGCTTTAAACTCTAGGCATTGCTACATTGAAAAAGGGAGGTTTTTGAATATTTACAGTTTTCTCCGGCCAAAAGTATAGTTTTAGACCATCCGTAACGGAGATATCCGCTTTTGGGTATCTTTATTATTTTTTCTTATCTATTTTACTTTTTTTTTTTTTTTTCTATCGCGTCAGTGAAGATATTCTCTTCTATTTTATATTCACAACAAAGATACTCATCCTAATTATTTAATAAATTTTTATTTTTATATTATATATATATTATTTTTTAATTATAATTTTACTTTGTAGTATTAATTATTATACTATATTATATTATATTATATTATATTATTATTTGTCAATATTTTGATTTATTAAAAAATTATGGAAAAAACTTTATATTATTTATTATTTAATTAAATTTAGTTTTAATTTTAATATCAAATTTGTATTTTGTTCGAAGAGTTATTTTTAAATATTGTTTAAATTATATGTATTTTGTTCTATGCTATTCAAATTATCTTGTCTTTTATTTTATATTAATATCTTATTATTAATTATGTATGTATAATTAATTATAAACTAAATATATTTATTGTTTAATATAATTTTATATTATTTAATTGCTTTAAAATTTATAATTATATTTTATTTAATAAATTAAATTAAATTTACTAATATTGATTTGTTCAATAGAATTATATAATATTTGTATTTGTATATTTTAAATTTCAAATTGATAAAATATATTCAATATTGGTATCATTTTGTAGAATACAAAATATTATAAATTATAAAAATACTACAAAATTGAAATATTACAATAAATTCAATATAAATTACAAAAATAAAACATATATAATATATTATATATATATACATACCTAAGTACCATGTGTCCCAAACTTTTAGAATTTTTTTAATTATTTTTTATTGAGAAATGTAAAAATATTATTAAAAATATTTAATTGTATTATTTTGTAAGAAAAATAATGTATTACTTCATCGCTAGATAAATTTGACTCAATTCTTTTGCATATTTACAAAAAATGAGATTAAATTTGATGGAAGGAGAGAATATTATTAAGAAATGTGATTAAAATTTTATGAGAATAAATAAATTCATAACTCATCTATCATATTTATCGCTATCAATAGCTAAATTCATTTTTAAATTTTATTATTCGTATTTACTTTTGGAATAATTTTTTTTATAAAATATTATTAAAATTAAAAACTTTGTAGTCACATTATTTTTTATTGTTTAATTATATTTAGATTAATAAAATTAATTTTTTTTTTACATTATTACTATTTTATTAATGATATAATAATTTTTTAAAAAAATTATGTTAAAATAGTACTATAAAATATTCGGCATAAAAAAATAAATTATTTTTAATTTTATTTTAATATATCACTAAATAAAAAATAATTAAAACAACAATACATTATAAATATTATATAAATTAATTAAACTAATTAATCATCTAATACAATATTTTTTAAACTTTGTATGAAAAAAAGAGACCAAATTTATGGAACAAAAGAAGTATTTATTAAAATACTATCATATCACACTATACACTTTAAATCCATTAAATTCAAAGGTATTTAAGATTTTTTTTTTTTTTTTTCACTTTAAACAAATCCATTCACCCATATAATATAATTTTCATGAAATACAATAAAAATCATTGAAATAATTTAAGTGGAGTGAAAAATATATATTTTTATTAAAAATATAATTAAAAGTATATTTGAGAATATATTAAAAAATTAAAAACAAAAAACTCAAAACAATTATGATTTATTTGATTGTGATTTAAAATTAATTTGAAATTGAATGTTAGGTTTTAGTTTTGTTTAATTAGTATTTTGATGTGATATTTTGTAAAAAAAAAAATAATATATTTTTATTGAAATTTGTTTATGGTAAATAATATTAATTTCAGTTTAAAATTAAGAAAGAATAAAGCCCATATAATTTATAAGTGTGTCCACCCAATATGTTATGATAAAGTTTTTAATGAATATTTCAAAAATATATTATATAAACAATTCTATAATACGAGGAGCGTTGCCTTGTTGATTTCAGTTTCAAATCAACATCGTAAAATATAAAAATAACACATATTTTTATTACAAATAACATGTCATATGTTAAAATCAACTGTTGCATATCTTGTGTGAGACTGTATCATGTGTTATATTTGTATTATTTTAATATAAATTATGCGCTGTCAAAAGTAATATCGTCTGTTTTTTGTTAGCAGATCGCGTGCTGTTCAACCTAATGCTAGATTTTAAATTCAATATTATAGTTGCCTCTCTAAAATATATTTTAAATTCAATATTTTATATTACTGATATATTTGTTAATATCTAAATATATATATATTTAAAAAACACAATTATGTGTGTTTATATCTGTCAAGTTTTGATTTTGATTTTTAGTTTTAAATAATAAAATTTTATATTGAAGTAATTATTTATTTAATATAAATATATATTAATATGATATTTTGAATATAAAAATAAATTTTAATATAATATAATAATTAAAAGATAAATAGTTGATTTAATACTTTTAAAAGAGACAAAAATTAAAAAGAGTAAAATCATCTCTAAAATCTTACAAGTAAATACACTAAGCACTTATATGTTTTTTATATCAAGCATATGTTATAGGTAAAAATATGTATATATGTAATATTTATTTATTTAATGTAATTTACCTTGAACAAATGTAGATTTTCTCACAAACGTATATATAATTATTTTGTATTTGTTTATTTGTTTGTGCATTTTTTTTTTTTTTGCTTATTTGATTTGATTTTTTTTTATTTTTTATTTGTCAAATAGTTATTGGATATTGTATTTTATATAAAAATCATATATTTTTTTTACAAAAAAAAAAAACAGATATATATATATATACACGGATATTGATCAGTTGCGGATCACCATGATGCTGATACGGTCAAATCATCATGTATTGCTGACTTGTTCGAATATATACATATATATATATATAACCGTAAAATAAATAGGACTTCAGAGAAATATTTTTTATTTAGTGTGGTATTTATTTTTTAACCTACTCATTAACAAAATCATTTTGAGTGAACTTAGAGTGACTCTTTTATTTTTTTTATGTAGAAATAATTATTAAAATTTCATATAAGATTGCTAGATGTAATATCTTTAAATTGCAAAATGATAGATTAAATTACTAAATACATATAAAAGAATATTGAATGATAATATAAAAATCTCTCACTTTATCAACTTTTCTAAAATTATTTGAGTATATTTGCAAAATCGAATTATTAGTATGATTAGTTAGTTGAATTGCAACTTTCCAACAACTTAATTAATATAACAACTAAAATGGCCAATAGAAAAAAGACAAATATGTATACACTTAAAAAGACAATGGTAAGAGACAGAATGTGAAGTCATAAGACATTACCCCACTCTATAATTTCTCAATGGATTGGAATATACATCAAATTTAATAATAAAATTATTTCATTAAACCCATATATTTATTTTTTTATTTTTTTATTTTTTTATTTTGGTCAGCCAACCATTGCAATAATTTCCACCCAAGTTCTTTCAACTGCCCATATTTAAATAAATGAAAATGAAAATACAAACTCAAAGAGTCTATTAATAGATAGTAAAATTTTGAATTGAAATAGTTATTTGATGTAATTTTAACTTTGTATTTATGTGATATTTTAAATTTTTAGTGTAATATAATAAATAAAAAATAAGTGTTTGATTGTATATTTTTTGAAAAAAAATAAATTTAAATAGTAAAATCAAAACTAAAATAGGACAAATAAACACATCCAAAGTTACGTTATTTTCATTTTGAATTTTTTTTTTCTTCGGTGTTTGATTTTAACGTTTTTATTATACAATTATTGTAATTTTTATAAAAACCAAACAAATTATTTCATACCATACAATTAAATGGGAAAGATAAAATTTCTTGGTAAAAATTTATGAGTAATATATAATAAATAAATTAATAATATATACAATAAATAAATTAATGACAAATAATATTTTAATAGTTAAAATATAAAAATAAGTAATTAAAAAATAAACAGTTAAAATTGGCGTGATAAATGATTAATTCATTTTACCATAATTTTATTTGTAATACACAAGATGACAGCGTGGATGCATACATGTTGACTGCCCATTGAATTCTAATTGGAGAATATATATAGAATGGTGTATTTTTAACCATGTACTTAAGTCGGCTTAGGTCGGCTAATGATACTATAAATAGAAGTGTGTATCGTACTCCTCCCATGCCAAACAGCTTGTAACATTTTTTTTTTTGTATATCTCAAATACTTTGCAATATTTTTAAAATATGAAATAATTAATTATACTTAATTTCTACCCCACATTTTATCCCCTCACATCATCCAAATAAAAAAATACTCCCTCCGTCCAAGATACCGTGTCTGCTACACTGTAGACACGGTATTTTAGGAGGGGTGTAATTAGTAGATAATTAAGAATGTATTAGTGAAAATAATTATCCTATAATATAAATAATTATAAATTAAGATTAAGATGACTAATTAGTTTAATTAAAATTATAAAAATAAAATTAAAAAATTTAAAATGAGATTAAAGTGTGTAATCATTTTCCAAAAAAAAAAAGTGACATGGTATGTGGGACAGACAGAAACAGCAATGTGGATATGGTATCTGGACGGAGGGAGTAATATATATATTTCTTTCTCCATCACATCATCTAATTTCTAAATTATCTTACTTAATACTACCCACCTAAAAATTCGTGTCAAAAGTAAATATTGCACCTTATTCGGAGGAAGAGAGTATTTTGTAAAATAACAACAATAATAAAGCAAAGACACTGCACTGCACCTTCCCCTCTAAAGATTCATCTCTAATGTCTGCTTCTATATAAATATATATACCTGCCTACATACAAATATCAATTGCGTATTATGTTAATATATATAATAGCGATTAACAGTATGAATAATTAATATTTTTATTTGGTATTTCTATATTAATATTTATAACAAGTTCAATTTTTTGATAATGTATTACTTCCTCCGTTCTATAACTAGATATTTATTTGTTTTTTGCACGTAGTTTTAGAAGTATTAGTATTATATTGGGATATAATAGGAATAAAGTAGAAATGACTAAAATAACCTTATTAGTATATGTGATATAAATGTAATTACATTTGTATAATATACTGTAAGTTGTAAGGGTATTTATAATGTTTGGTAGATAATACAATTATTAAAAATGAAAATGAATATTTTGTTGTGAGACGGACTAAAAAAAAATATAGATACTTTGTTATGGGACGACGGAGGGAGTATTATTATTGTTATTATTATTATTATTATTTACCCATCCGGCAGCATCCTATATTGCTTGCTTATGTAAGAAGGAAGGGGAGTAGTGGGACATTGTTGATAGCCACAGGAAGTCGGCAAGCAATTGTTCTTATTTATTACTTCCACCGGCTATCTGAGATGACGTTTGTTATTTTTAGGCTGATATTTGAATATTAATTATTATACTGAAATATAATATAAATTAAGAAAAAATTATAAAAATATTTTAATTAGTGTTTTATAATACTAATAAAATGATAATTGTATATTTTTTTATATAAATATAAAGATATTTTTAATATTAGATACAATTACGCAAAAGATAAATGTGATTCTTAGAGGCGGACGAGAGTAAAAACCAATCACTAATTTCAGCTCTATTTAGGTATATATTTTTTGAAAATTTGGCATAATTCATTAATAGTATATTTTTTTAAATAATTCACTTATTGTGCGTTGATATTTGAATATTAATTATAATATCAAAATGTAGTACAAATTAAGAAAAAATTATATAAATACTTTCATTATTTTCTTATAATACTAATAGAAGAATATTTGTAAAAAAAAACTATATAAATATAAAAATATTTTTAATATTAAGTATAATAAAGTAAAAGATAAATATAACCGTCAGAGCGCGGACTGAACAAATATTATTATAGCACAACAATTGTTATTATTATTATTATATCTCTTGGACACACAAACATGATGGATTTATGATGGTCAATATCATATATAGGTTTATAATTTATTAGTCAATCACCAAATTAATTGACCAATGCAGGTTGCCCTTCCATAGTAGGCAAGAATCAAATGGTCTTTCACTGTTTACATATATATTTTTATTTATTTATAAATTATTTTTTTTAAAAAATTATAATTATATTAAATTTTTATTTTTATTTTTATAGAATATTACATTAATAAATGAATTTTTTATTTTTAACTTTTTAAAAATATAAAAATATTTGTCTAATTGAAAAAATAGAAAAAAAAATATAATTATATCAATTGATTAAATATATATAGATACAAACAACATATGAATCAGCATCAAACAATATCATCATATACAAAATGCAAAATAGGGACAAACAACATATGATATAGATGTATACAATACATATACTCTCTACGTACGCCTCTATGGGTCACATTTATCTTTTACGTTATTTTACTTAACATAAAAAATATTTTTATATTTTTATAATTTTTTTTTTGTATGAATGTCTTTCTATTAGTATTATAAGACACTAATTAAAATATTTTTGTAATTTTTTTTTAATTTATACTATATTTTGATATAATAATTAATATTAAAAAATCAACACATAAAAAATAAATGAGACATTTAGAACCGGATATAGAATATTAAATTAACCGAATACAATTTCAACAAATAAACTAACAATAATGCATGATAGCGGCGGACAACCATACATACACAAAAACAAAACATGTTAATTGTCCAGTAAGGGATGACCTGTTAATGGGGATTGGACATGTGACCGTGAGACCATGGGTTCAAAGCCCCGATGCCTCAGGTCACCTGCCACACATGATTCGTTTAGTATGACTTGTCTGTCGAGCTTAGTTATCTAATAAAATACAAAGAAACAAACGAATTCATACAAAACATACATATGTTTATTTAAATAAAATATGTATTATTTATTTGTTTACGTTCAGTGAAAATTAATATAAGGGTAAACTGTGTTTTTAGTCCGTAACTGGACCCCTTTATCATTTTAGTCCCGTAAGTGGAGCATGTCACAAACTAGTCTCATAAGTGAAAAATTTTGATTGTTTTAGTCCTACGGCACCGGAGACACCCGCGTGGCTTGCCGGAAGCCAGGTGTCCGCCAGGTCTCTTGCAAGGTCAGCGACACCTGGTGGACACGTGAATTTTATTTATTTATTTTTATTTTTATTTTTAATTGGGCCAAATAAAAAAATTAAAAAAGGCAAATAAAATTAAAAATAAATTAAAAAATAAAAAAAAACTAAAAAAATTAAAATAAAATCCACGTGTCCGCCAAGTCAGCATGACCTGGCGGACACGTGGCCTCCAGTGAGCCACGCGTGCAGCTTCGGCGCCAGAGGACTAAAACAACCAAAATTTTTTTCTTATGGGATTAGTTTACGATAGACTCCGCTTACGAAATTAAAAGAATACGAGGGTCCAATTACGATATTAAAAAAAAAAAAAAAAAAGTTTATCCTTAATATAATGCTAATTTTGTACAATCATTAAGGTAACCGTATATGGATGGCATTCCCATTCAATATTTATGTCTAATTGTTTACGCTAACGTACTATTCAATATTTAAAAAGCATAAAATTAGATACATGAAATGACACTTGTCTCCTTCAAACAACCATGAAATGACAAAGATTCAAGTTTGATACGGAAGAACGGCTACCCCATTTTATTTTATTTACTTTTCTTATTTTCTAAATAAATAAATAAATATATTATATATAATATAAAATAAAACCCAAAATGAAGTAGGTGTGGGTGGGCCAAAATATATACTATTCCATCCGAGCTATTGAAATGTTATTATTTTTTATTTTTATTCGTCTCAAAATAAAATTATTATTTTCTAATATAGTAATCGTACTATCTACCTAATATAATAAATACTTTTTCAATTTACATTAACTTTTATATTACATCATACTAATAGGAATATTTTTATTTATTTTTACTACAATCCAATATAATATTAATATTAAAAAATCTACGTGTAAAAAGCAAATGTCACCCTTCCAATGGGACGGAAGGAGCATAATTTATTGCAAACACAAACAAATAAGAGAATGGATATATATATATATATAATAGTAATAGAAGAGAAAGGCAAAGGGATTATGCTTAACACTGTTTTGGACAAACTTGTCTTGAAAATGACTCAAAAGGCAATAGTAGTAAGTAGTAGTCATAGTATTCAATTCAATTCAATTAAATATAGTGTCCACGTCACACAGTCATCAATCAATATTATTATTTGGCAACAAATTAATTAACTTTAGACTAGTGAAATAAATATTTTCTTTCTTTGAAAGAGATATACATGCATACAGATTTTTGTTACTATTGTTCTCTATCATTCCATTCATCACTAGTAATGGCTTATACAATTATTATTATAAAATCGTCTATTATCCTGGCCGACAGTTCCACTCTACTTTGGGATTTGCGGTTTGTGTTTTTATATAATATTCCCATTCAGATTTTAAAAATAATAATATTATATTAAAAATAAATAATAAAAAACTAAAAAATAATAATTATTTATACAATATTGATATTTAATAATATATTTATGTAAAAAACAATAATATTTATATAATATTTGTGTTTCAGCGTGCACACAACTATTGTTTTGAGATAAATAGATATAGAAAAATAAAACTTATTTTAAAATGGAGAGAGTATTATATTTTTATTAAAAATAATTTTAATTTGAAATCTAAAAAGAAAACAACTCTATGTATATATTACTCATATTTTAAAATATGTATATAAGATATTTATGTAAATTTTATTAAATGATTTGTCATGTTAAAATAATAATAAAAAAAGACAGAACTATTGAGTTTGGTCACCCAATATTTTTTTAATGTCACAATTCATAAATATTATTAAAAATAATATTCACATAATACTTACCTTAATATATATAATATATATTTTATTCACTCACACAAAATTAATATGTAATACAAAATATTATATATATTACTCACATAATTTTCCATAACTAACATAAAAATACATACAAAAAATTGATATCTAATACTCTCTCGGTCCATTACATACAAAAAATTGACATCTAATCTGTTAATTAAATTTAGCCTATTAAAAATTTTGGCCAAATTAAAATTTAAGTATTAACTATTATCATCAATTCAACACTTATTTATTACAATTGTTACTATTTTTATTATATTTTTTCTTTGCCATAATTAATTATTAATTAAGTTTCTAAAAATACCTCTATTATCTTTTCATTTTTTTTTTTTTATCAATTTTAATAAAATCTTAATTAATTAATCTTAGTATCCAATGCAAACTAAAAAAGTATAATATTTTTCAAAATATATATACAACTTCTCTATGGTACCAACAGTAGTACAAGATATTTTACGTGATATCTTTTTTTTTATTTTTTTTTTTATTTTTTATTTTTTTGATAACATGGGAATCCTTAGTTGCTAGCCAAGAGTGCGCACGGGGTAAACTCCCATCCGAACCTAAGTGATTTTTTTTTTTTTTTTATAAATTTATTAATCATGAGTCAAGCACAACACCAACTGCTTTTACTATTCCAATGTTCGCTCCTGCCTTGAACATAAGGAAAATGAAATGATAAAAAATTTAATTAAAAAGTGTCATTTGCCATTTCTTACTATTGGCCTCTCAATTGAGTGCTCAAAACGCCATTATATGGCATCCAATGCTTATTGGTGCCAAATTCACAATAGAGTGGTCCCAAAAACATGGTTGCAATCCAAATCATTTCTAATCAAGACAACTTCGGTTATCACAAGCAGGGCAATCGAATTACTAAAACATGAACAAGACAAGAGGTGTTCTGTTTTTTTTTTTTTAATTACATCAATTTAGATGGAAACAAAAAACAGGAAGTATTCCATTTTCAATATCATTGAACCAAAAGACCTCAAGCATGTCTTCATTCTCAAGCAGGACAAAGGGTTTGATATATTCGAGAGGACAAAAAGGGGGGCCTTTAAAGTGAAGGCTAAACTAATCAGACATTTAATTATGCATATAGTGGGTAATAATTATGATTACTTTAATAATTGGGATTAGGATTATTAGGGAAGATAGGCTTTTTGGAAAAAAAAAAACCAGATCCTAGGAAGTATCGAGATGGGGAAAGTCCTAAAAGGGTACTTAGAAATCCTCTGTATTGATAACCTAAAATCTTTAGAGTAAGTGAATTGGCATAGTTTCGTAGCTAAATAATACATGACCATTTATATGTGTATTTTGTGTCACTGTGTGATGTATATATATTATTTACACAAGGAATTATTTTATGCATAATATATATATAATATGTTTTGCTAACTTTACGTGTTAAATTATTTGGAGTTTATGTCAACTTGGAGTGTAGTCTAAGTTCTTTATCATGTTAAATTATTATTATTTTTTTGATAACGTGGGAACCCGTAATCGCTACCCGAAAGTCCGAACTGGGTAAATCTCCGACCGAATCTAATACCCTGTAAACCAGTCATGACGGAAAAGTCATACTAGGTGAACCATGTGTGGCAGGTATTCGTGCATTTTGCTTGCAAGGATAACATTGGAAATAAAATCTAAGATCGAAAGTTGTTATTCAAACTTGTTTTTTTTTTTAAAAATAATAATAATAATAAATGAGGTAAAGTTATGGGATTTAGTTGTAAACTGAATTATCACTTCTCTCCTCTTATCCTTTATGTGTTTTTTTTTCTAGAATAGGCCTCATTACCTCTATTCAGTACATGTGGATACAAGAAGGTAATTTGGTGAAGTTAACAATTAGAAAGGGTGCTATTGGTACTAATCAAAATAATTCTATCCAGTCCTAGACTCGACCATTGAAATGCTCTATAGTTGTCTATATTTCTTAGGTTATATGTGACTTAACCAAATATAGGAAATTAAGTACAAAAACCAAGACTAAACTAGGAACTTAATCATGGGATAATTTCGTTAACATATAGGAAAAGGCTCATGAGAAAAATAGAGACTACTGCAAAAATGAAACCATGGAAGGTAATGGAATTTGGGAATGAAGCAAACCTGTTGTGGCTAGAGAATAAGTTTGATAGAGTCTCCTCTGTCACAAGTGAACGATCCGGAAAATGTCCTGCCGTGCCGAGCATTATTTGAGTTTCTTCCATGTCCTGTCGCGAGTTCATGAAAGTGAAACTCAAAAGTATGTAAATCCAGAAGGAATCAAAGATAAGGTGAAAGAAAGCAATAAAAAGACATGGAGCTCACAAGTATGGACTTGTTATCTGACTGCTAAGAATGAGTTCATTTAGGATCCAAACATGGCTCAATTTATTGCATGCAAACGCAACGCAAATTATGAATGTAGGCGTCTAAAAGAGGGACACATACATATGTAGAGCATGCCTTCAGTTTATGATGATGGTATTGCGAAATTTTCTCCTTTTCCTCCTTGCTTTCCTTAAGATCCGCGCTGTTTCTTCCATGGCTTCCTCTGTCGAATATTCATCCATTCCTGATCAAAGAAACACAATGGGAATAACAAGCACACAATTGATCATGCAACTTCGAGAGCAATAGAAGCAAAACTAGTGTTGGCAGTCACAATATTTTTACCTGTTCCATTTTTTGTATACAAGCAGGAAAAGCATTCCTCGTCTGAATCAATGACAATTTGGCGTTCCTGTTCCAACCACAGCATTACATATATTATTCACAAACATTTTTCATCTAGAAGGCTAGGATTTTCTTAAAGAAGTAAGACAGGATTTTCATAACATGCACATGAAGTGGAAAAGAAGCACAACAGTTATAGAAGTTACCGATTGATTTGGTGGACTTTTCATATGATTGTTCCGCTTATAAAGATTTCCATATTTAGTTGTTGCTTGCTCTTGCTTTACCAATGTCCAGCCTCCCATTTCAACCTTTGGTGCTAGCCTTGTTTGTTTTGCTTTTGAAACTCGTGTTGAACTACAAACAAGAAGGTTTTGCGTAGTTAGGGAACAGATTGAAGCATCTTTAGTAAGTGAATATAATGATCTTATTACAGAACAAACTTATGAAGTAGAGTGCATGCAGAAACAGGAATAGCCTTATATATCAGATGGATATCGTTCCGGCAAAGAGTAGCCCTGAATAGGTGTACCTGCTTAGAAATTGAAATTTCTCAGGAGAAGCATGGAAAGTGACAGCCTGCAAAACATAGTAACTACTTTAAGAAAATATCTTCATGATGATTACAAACAACTCAAAATGAATCTACCCTGTGTCATTAAGGCTGTGCAGAGAAGAGTACCTTTGGTCTCTGGGCAGAAGAAGTTGATTGTCTTTGTTGGGACATCTTTATATTGGAAGAAATTTCCTTTAAGTATTTGAACAAGAATATGGTGAATAAATCTTTCTGTGGTGGACTTAAATGCACATATATAGCGCAAACTGTTGACCTAACATGTCAACATTGTCGTCTGAAATTCATCAAATTTGGTTTTAAGAATACGTACCTGAATTTCTTTACAGAATTTGTTGTGAAGTTCATTTTGAAACTTGTGTAGTTGCGTGTCGATTTTCTCCGATAAGGATGACAGCATTGAGACTACATCTCCCAACATCTCTTGGTTCATAATCTGCTTGAGCTGATCAGTTACAGATTTCAAGCCCATGTCCAGTTGAGTTTTGATGTCTTCTTGTACCCTGCTCTGGTTAATAATGGATTAATAATATAATTAAATTCAGTTGCTTCTTAGCTCATGGCATATCAAGAGATTAAGGATGCAATATAGCCGGATATGGAAATCTTACTATCGAGTGCACTGAGTCTTCATGAACAATCAATTTTTGCCTCACACCTTCCACTGTAAAGCATTAAACAGCTATGTCATTTAGCTCTAAGCTGATCTAACAAACTTTTTCATCCCTAAACCCCAAAATACGAGAAACCAATGTTTCCATTTGAACAGTATGATAAACTCACAATATTCTCATTGGCAAATAGTGAGATAACCATAAGTTCCCACTATCAATAGCATGCATAATTACACAAATCTAGCTTTCGAGTACATGATTACTTTGGGTTCTAAACTACAGTCAAGAGATGTTGTGTACTTACTCTCTAATGCCACTTCTTTTGTAACCTTGTTCACTTGCATGATGTCATTTTGAACAGAGTCTAAAATCATTCCAAGCCTGCTTAATGAAGTTTCCATCATTCCAATTCTGTTGTCAAGTTCTTCACTGTTCTGACCTGATTGATAAAGTAAGATTCAAATTTAGGCAATAAACTGTTATAAGATAATATTGCTAACAAACCTATTAGGAGTTGGTTTTTTCACATGAAATTTCTTCATCAAAACCAGAATTTTATTACAAACTTTCAGATTTCTTTTGGATTGAACTAATACACAATACAGTTCTAACTCCAGGCAAAATATTACAAACAATTGCAATCAACGAGAAAACCAAGGTTGTTTTACTGGATTTTTGTATCAAATAAGAATCTTACATTTGTATTCTTGACTGGACCACTTGCGCATCACATTGTTAGAAGCTCTAGATACAATCATTCCACTCTCTTCTTGTGTGTGGCTCATAGGAGGTAAGTAAGACGTCCTTCTGATTGAATTTTCTCTTTCTTGAGACCCTATTTTCTACGAACAATTCAAATTAACCACAAATTAGCAGATTCAAGGTGAATAAACCAGAAACGAACACCAGATTATTTTCTTACTTTTGTTAGAAAGGAAGAGAACTCTCATTCAGTCGAGAAACATGAACTCCACAATAAATCAGCCAAGGATGGAAAGAACAAAAAGACAACAAATTGAACAGCCAATTCTCATAGTATTACTCCTTAATGGAACTAGTAGAATCACCTTCTACAAGAAAACTGCTTATAAATCCAAGACAATATTTGTCACAGAATCTTTTCAAGTTTATTAGTCTCCATGTAATATGATAATATGTGTTTATAGATAGATGCATACGAATTAATGAATGTTGAATCCAAGAATATGCTGGATTCAACGTTCCTCTAAATCAGTAATACATCCCCACACACGCAAGCTCATGCAATACTCAAATATAAGGATGAACACCTCGTTAAGGAGACCTTCGCCTTGAGAATTCTGTGAAAACTGAGATAGGTGCTGAGATGAAACTCCTTGAGAAAGCGAACGCTGTGAGTGTTGCAGCGGCTGTAGCTGAAGCTTTGACGCTGTTTGGCTTCCTCCAAGTATTGCAGAAGTGTCTAATCCGCTTGAAATCACACTCGATCTCCTTAGTATCCAGAACAAAATCTTCAATGTCATAACAATGTATCCAATTCAAATCTATTATATATATATATATATATATTCAAACATACATATATGCGATCAATTTTTTTTCGTTGCATGAACTGATAATAGGAATAATTTATGTATGCTGATGAGCAAATTGAGTAAATAAACATCAATATTAGGAACAAAAGAAACCTCTTACTACGAATGCTGCTCCGCAGATTACAAATTATTCTTGTGCTTTGCAGATATTTGCAATTCGTTAACCAAACAGAAAAGCGTACGCTGTAGAACGCAAAAATTTAAAAACAAGCGTGATTGGAAGAATTTCATATACCTGGACTGAGGAGGAAGAACAGATATGGAGCTAAGATCGCAAGCTTTGTTGATCTTCAGCTTCATTTCTCAATTGCTGATGTGAAACTGGAGATTCGTACGAAATCAAAATTTTGAAGGAAATCAGCTCGAACGTTTAACCATTTGTTCCTAGCGTTTGACTTTGGTTCGAGGCAGCGTATTTGGAAAACAGAGGCAAAAATGTTCAGAGCAGTCTTGAAAGTATATTTATAGTTAAGAATTGGCGGGAATGGGCTAAGGGATTGCTTGGATCCGTAATAAGAGAAGCATATTGGGCCGCCACGAGGCCCAAATTTTGATACAAATATTATTTACAACTGAAAAGGAACGAATGAATTAAAAATGAAAATAAAAAGGAAAAGAAGAAAGGGAAAGCGAGGCGGCAGCGGCGGCTATGTGTGGTAGTAATTTTATTATCTTATTTTCTTTAAAGCTTCTTATTTATTTATATTATGTAATATCAATAAAAATAAATTAATTATTTTTTCTGTATAAAATATCATATTTAATACTCCATCGTGATAAATTTAATTATGATATTAATTGAGAATAATTTTATATTAATTTGATGATTATATAATAAAGTTTGATATATATTTTGATTTAGTAGATATTGAATAATAAATTATATAATAATATATGATTGAGTGAATATTGGATAATAAATTAATAATATTTGTGTTTATCCATTATATATATTTATATATATTGTAATAGTTTTGTAGAGAAAAGTATCGAGAAATAAAGTTTATTTTCCTCCTTTATTATTCCATATTTTGTTAATTTTTCTATCAGTATCAGAGCCAAAGCCATGAATGACTCGATCCCTTTATCCGTGCCGATTCTCGATGGAAAATTTTTTAATCAATGGATTGTCCAAATGAGGGTGTTTTTCGATTTTTATGAATTACCGAATATTGTTGAAGAAGGTGTTCCAGTATTGCCGGAGGGTGCAACTGTTGCACAACAGACAACCAATCGAGAGAATAAGAAAAAAAAGATAAAAAAGCTCTATATCTTTGATGAAATGATGAAAGATGAGTCTTGGTTATGACATCTTCGCTTTGGTCACTTGAATTTTCAAAGATTGAAAATGCTTGCTCAAAGGAATATGGTGAATGGATTGCCAAAGATCTATCACCCCAATCAAGTGTGTGAAGCATGCATTTCAGAAAAGCAAAGTAGGCGACCATTCAAAACTGAAAATAATTGGTGGGCAAATCACTTATTGGGTCTTGTTCACTCTGATGTTTGTGGCCCGATGAGTGTTAAATCTCATGGCAAAAATAGGTACTTCTTGATATTTATTGACGATTTTTCTTGAAAGATTTAGGTTTACTTTCTACCTAAGAAATCTGCAATGTTCACAAACTTTATGAAATTTAAAGCTCACGTAGAAAAACAAAATGATTTTTCTATAAAAAAAGGTTGTGAACAGATGGTGGCGGTGAATATATATCTTCCTAGTTCAAGAGTTTCCTAGAGGATCATGGAATCGAGCATCAAATAACTCCACCTTACACTCCTCAGCATAATGGAGTTGCAGAGCCGAAGAATAGAACCATCTTGGATATGTCAAGAAGCATGTTGAAAGCCAAAGGGTTACCGAATTCCTTTTGGAGAGAAGCTGTTGCTTGTTCGGTGTATTTGTTGAATCGGTCTCCAACAAAAGCTATTCGTGACTTGACGCCAGTAGAAACATGGTGCGGAATCAAACATAAAGTTCAACATTTGAGAGTATTTGGTTCCGTGGTCTATGTACATATTCCGGCGGCCACTCGAACAAAGCTAGATGATCGTGGAGAAAAGACCATCTTTGTGGGTTATGCGCATGGTGGATACAAAGTTTTTAACCTAACAACAAATAAAGCCATCATCAGTAGAGATGTCATTGTTGTAGAGGATGAAACATGGAGTTGGAGTTTGCCTCAAGTAACTCAAAGCCGACCTGTTCAATTACTTGAAGGTGCTTCTCAAGGTGGAATTCACAGTATGGCTGAAGAAACTACACAAGCCAATACTTCCAATGAAAGACCGACACAAGCCAATACTTTCGACGAAAGGCCAAGGCGTCAGTGACAACTTCCGGTCACACTACATGACTATGAGTAGAGCTGTTAACAAGCCGAGCCGAGTCGAATTTTCAGTGTTCATGTTCGTTCGTTAAGCTTAACGAACAAGGCTCGTGTTCGTTCGTTAAGCTTTCGAGCTTGTTCGTAGTGTTCGAGCTCGGCTCGTTAAAAATTTTTAATGTTTGAGCTCGTGATCGTGTTCGGCTCGATAGGGCTCGATTAAGCTCGTTCGGGTTCGATTGAGCTCGATTAAGCTCGTTTGTCTCACTTGTTTGTTTTTTTTTAAAAAATAATAATAAAACATGAAAAAATTGTAATTCAAGAATAAAAGCACAATAAATAACAATCCACTAAAAATTTAACAACACGAACTTAATTCAACAAAATCCAACACAATTTAACACAAACTTAATCCAACATAATACAACACAATCCAACACAATACAACACAAACTTAATCCAACACAATCCAACACTAACTTAATCCAATACAATCCAACATAAACTTAACCCAACACAATCCAAAACAAACTTAAATGAAAATACAATCTTTCCAAATATAACATCATGATATGCTATCAAACTATGGATGCATCAAATGATCGTATCTTTTCACGCTGAAAATCTACAAAAATTTGTATATATATGTTAGTATATCTAAATATAAATTAAGTACAATAATAGAAGAAAATAAGTACCCGGACATGAAATTAAGATACGCCATCAAACCATAGGTAGAAAATATGTACCAAGAATAAGCTACCAAACCGCTAATTCATCAAGAAATTACGCCTTTAGCTTTGAAAATCTGCAAAAATAATAAATACAAATATCAATGCATGTAAAATAAAATTAAATGGCTAATCTAAATACAACTATAAAATATAAATTTAAAAATGATATATTGAATTACAATACATTATTTATTTCAATGATTCAACCTGGAAGATCAATTTCTTTGTAGTTAGAAAACTCCTTAGTATCCAACTCTTCCTGTAATAGAATTCAAAATTATATCAATTTAATTTAACATAGAAAAATTAGAAAATAAAGAAAATAAGAAAAGTATTACCTTTTTTAAGAAATATTTCTTAAGACCATGCAAATTTCTAATCCAATCATTGTCACAAAGCAACATTTGCACCGTATCAACCGACATAGAAGCCTAACGATCATCAATAACTCTACCACCGGCGCTAAACGTAGACTCAGAGGCCACTGTGGTTAAAGGAATAGATAATATATCACTTGCCATCCTTGCCAATACTCAAAACCTCAATCTTTCTTCTTTCCACCAACCCAAACCATCCAGGTTTGCATTGACATCACAATCATATCTACTTTCACTCAAATAAACATCCAAATCAGATTTCTGTGGCGGGGCTTTATTAGACTTACTCACGTGCATATGAAACTTTGCTTTTCCGGTTAAAATTTCACTTCCAACCCCACTAGTACCCAAAGAGTTAGAAGTTGAAGACCCTCTAATTTCAGAATGTTTACGCTTCAATACAATCAGAGGCCTCTCTTTAGAAGTGTAATTCGTGACATACTCATCATAAAGATCATACAAAATCTTCTTGATCTCACCCACGTAAATTGAAGCTTCATCCTCACCATAAATTATTGGAAAAGCAAAATCAATAAGCTCCATTTTATATCTTGGATCTAAAATAGCACCCAAAGATATCAATACATTACTGTCTCCCCAATACTTGTTAAATTTCTCTTCCATTCTTAATGCTATAGACCCCATATGAGAAGAATGATGTGTGCATTTCTCATTAAGAAGCTCTTTAATCCGATACAACTCAGGGAGGAAAATATTAGCCGTTGGATATTCAGATCCAGAAATCATATTTGTAATCTCATGAATAACTCCTAAAAATTGGCAAACATCTTCCACTTGGCTCCACTCAAATTCAGTCGGCATATAACGAAATCCAACATCAATATCAGCATATCTAGAAAACACATCTTTAAACTGTAAAGCTGAAGCTAACATCATATAAGTGCTATTCCATCATGTTGGACAATGAAGAAATAACTTCTTCGGAGACAAAGAGAGTTGTTTTTTTTTTATTTTTATTTTTTATTTTTATCTTGCTAAATTCAATGAGATGCGCTTCAGAATTACATAAATACTTTATTTCATCCCGAACACAATCAACCACAGACCCAATCTTATTAAGACTATCTTGCACCAACAAATTCAGGATGTGTGTACAACAACGAACGTGAAATATCTTTCCCCCAATACTTAATTGTTTTCTCAACAAAAAATCAATTTTCAATCTCTTCACACATACATCATTGTAAGAAGCATTATCAACTGTAATACTAGACACTTTATTTTCAATTTTCCAATTAATGAAACATCTACTAAGTGCATCAACTATAATAACACCAGTATGCGGAGGTGGAACATTACAAAAATTCAACACTCTCTTTTGTAATACCCAATTGTCATCTACAAAGTATCCAATCACCACCATATATTGAACCTTTTGGTTCGACTTCCACAAGTTAGTTGTAAGACTAATTCTTGTAACACCTTTTAACATTGATTTTAACATTTTTTTTTTTTTTTCAGATTCAAAAGTAGTCATGCAATCCTTCTTCACAGTATGTCTACTAATCTTTTGATAAAAGGGAGAAATAACTTTAAAAAACTTGTTGAAAATAGCATGCTCCATTATGAAAAAGGATATTCATAAGCTAAAATCATATGGGATGCAAGTTCCCATACCTTAGCATGATCGTACCGATAATTCGCAATCAAAGTTATCCCTTCTGAATGAGATTCGGTAGTGAAAGAAAGAACCTGCTGTTCCGAAGGCAATGATGTTTTAATGCAACTATCCAGATGACGCTTATAAGTAGTTGCCGTTCCTCCCGAATTTCTTGAGAAAATCCCTTTACAATGACTACATTGCACTTTTACTGACCCATCAGGTTGAGATATTTCTTTAATATGTTGCCACACAAACGATTTCTTAGCTCAACTTTTTTTTTTTTTTTTATAATCCTCCCTATTTTCTTCCATGTTTTTTTTTCTTTTTCTTTATCCTTTTGATGGCTATTAACAAGAATCTCCAAGTCCACGTCCTCGTGCATTTCATCATCTTCACCTTCATCAATGGGAACTTGTTCAACAAGATGATCAACATAATCTAGGGCATGAGCAGTAGATGAACCTTATTGGGATTAACTTTGAGACATAACTACAATTACAAATATGAAAAATATTAGAAACTCTTATTGAAATTGAAAATTATGATGACTAAATTGAATATTATTGAAATAGATATAGTAATTTACATATATAGTCATGATAATCAAATTGAATATTTATTTAAATATTTATATATGGATTTGTGAACTGTAAATCTGTAATATATATTTATAAAGAAAGAAAATGTCAGAACAGAGATCCAACGGTTGAGGTGAAATTCAATATATATATTTGTTCATATGTATTCAGAATTTCAAAGAAAGCGGTAAAGCTCCTAAATCAATAAATCAATGTATGTGAAAATAAATATAAATTTACGTGTTGGAGCTCGGATTGGGAGGAGGCGGGGAGGTGAACTGCAGACGGCGGGCTGTGGTCGGTGGAAAGGTGGAAGAAAAGGCAGGCGAAGGCGGCGTTACTGTCGCGCAGACTGGAGTATTGGCGGGAGCCAGCGGCAGGACTGTGGGCTCGCAAAGGCGGCGACTGTTGACGGCGGCGAACGGTGGAGGAAGACAGTGGTTGCACGCTGTGGAGGAAGACAACTGTGAGAGGAAGAAGACGGCGATGACGATATGATAATTGAGCAATGAAGCGATTACTACTAGCGAGTGAGGGTAAGAGAGAAAGTAAATAACAGAGAGGAGCGGCGGAAGAAGTGAGGGTGAGAAAGAAAGTAAAGAACATAGAGGAGCGGCGGAAGAAGTTGTTGGGGGAAGTGGAATTATGGTTTGAGAAATGACAAGTATATTATTTTATTCTTAATATATTATATATATGTGATATTTTATGTATTAATCTAACGAAAGAAAGTAAAGAACAGATAGGAGAGTGGACGAAGTTGTTGGTAGGGGGGAAAATGGAGAGATTACTCAGAGGAGGGCGTTTATTTAATATTATTTTTTAATTGAAATTATAATTTAAAATTACTTTTAATTTAAAATTGTTTTTTTAATTTATATATATATTTAATTTATGTATAAATTAAAATTAAAATTTAGAATTATTTTTATTTATTTATTTTAAATCAATACTTTATTTATTTATTTATTTTAAATCTATACTTTATTTATTTATTTATAAATTATAATTTTTATATAAAATAATATATTATTTTAACGAACGTTCGCGAACAAGGCTCGGGCTCATTCGTTAACCAAACAAGCCTGTTTTTGTTGTTCGGCTCGACTCGTTATTCGCGAACGAGCTTTAACCGAGCCGAGTTCACGAACGGCTCGGTTCGTTTAAAACTCTAACTATGAGGTAACTTATGATGATGTCATTTCTAATGATAGAGAAATTGTGCATATGACTATATATGCATATTGTGAACCTGCCTTGGTTGACGATGCAATGAAAGATAGTAAATGGGTGAAAGCTATGGAGGAGGAGTTGAGTTCCATAGAAAGAAATCATACTTGGGAGCTTGTGGATACTCCATATGGTTGCAAACCCATCGATGTCAAGTGGGTTTTTAAAAAGAAGTTGAAGGAAAATGAAGAAGTAGAAAGGTTATGGCGAGGCTTGTGGCGAAAGGCTATGAACAAAGGCCCGGATTCGACTTTCAAGAAGTATTTGCGTCTGTAGCTCGAATGGAGACGATAAGGTTGTTGATAGCTTTAATTGTGCAAAATTGTTGGAATATACATCAAATGGATGTAAAATCCGCATTTTTGCATGGCCCACTTCAAGAGGTGATTTATGTGAAGCAACCACCCGGATTTTAATCATATGGAAGTGAGCACAAGGTGTATAAACTGAAGAAGGCCTTGTATGGACTCAAGCAAGCTCCACGAGCACGGAATGTGCGGATTGATTCATTCTTCTCCAAGATTGGATTTCAAAGATGTCCAAGTGAACAGGCTCTTTATGTCAAATTCACTCCTACTGGCGATAATTTGGTGTTGTGTATATATATGTTGACGATCTTATTTTTGCAGGGAACAATCCCCGCATGATTGATTATTTTAAATTATCCATGAAGTGCAAGTTTGATATGACCGACATGGGCTTGATGTCATACTTTCTTAGCATCGAAATTACTGAGAGAAATTGTGGATTTTTTGTTGTACAACAAAAGTACATTTCTGAAATATTAGAAAAGTTTAACATGCAAGATTGCAATGTTGCACGAACTCCAGTGGAAGTTGGCACGAGGTTGGTAAAAAGTGAAGATGAGTCTGCTGTCGATTTGACATATTTCAAACAAATTGTTGGAAGCTTACGATATCTCACACGTTCAAGGTTGGATATTACTTATGGTGTTGGGCTAATTAGCAGGTTCATGGAATCTCCACGCCAATAGCATCTTCAAGCTGCTAAAAGGATTTTGAGGTATTTAAAGGGCACTCATGATTATGACCTTTTTTATTCATTGTCTAGCAATTCTCTTGTTGGATTTAACGATAGCGATTGGGGAGGAGATCTTGAGGATCGAAAGAGTACTACCGGAAATTGTTTTTTTTTTTATTTTTTTATTTTTATGGATCTACTGTTATTTCCTGGTCTTAAAAAAAGCAGTCTATTGTTGCACTATCAACTTGTGCATATAAGTATGTTGCTGCGTCCACGACTGCTTGTCAAGCTATTTGGTTGAGAAATATGTTGGATCAAATTGACATTCCGGTTGAAGGTCTTATACAGTTGCAAGTCGATAATGTTTCGGCAATTAATTTGGCCAAGAATCCTATAGCGCATGGGAGAAGCAAACACATAGATATTCGTTATCATTTATTGAGGGAAGCCGTGAATGAATGGAAGATTGAATTGAGGTTTTGTAAATATGAAGATCAAGTTGCCGATATTTTTACAAAGTCAAAGCACGAATCATTTGTGATGTTGAGGAAAATGTTTGGGATGACTTCGGCGGAATATCATAATTAAGGGAGGGTGATAGAATTTAATTATGATATTAATTGAGAATAATCCTATATTAATTTGGTGATTATATAATAAAAAGTTTGATATATATTTTGATTTAGTAGATATTGGATAATAAATTATATAATAATATATGATTGAGTGAATATTGGATAATAAATTAGTAATATTTGTGTTTATCCATTATATATTTATATATATTGTAATAGTTTTGTAGAGAAAAATATCGAGAAATAAAGTTTATTTTCCTCCTCTATTATTCAATATTTTGTTAATTTTTCTATCACATCGGTCTTATATAATTTGTTCATTTTTTTCTATTTTGATTTATCCTACATAATTTGTCTTTTTTCTTTAATCACATTTAAAATTTAAATTTATAATTTTAATTAAACTATTTAGTCAACTTAATTTTGATCAATAATTATTTTTATTATATCATAATTATTTTTATTAATATACTTCTTAATTATTTATTAATTATATAATACTTAAAACTTCGTGATCCAATTAAAATGAACAAATTAATTGAGACAGATAGAGTAACAATTTTAATAAAAAATGCAAATACATACTAGAATAACACCAATTGAGAAAATCCATACTCTCTTTAGAACACCAAAAAATTATTGGCATAGAACTAATATTTTGGATTTATTTGATTGTGGTTTTAAATTGACGTGAGATAAATTGTTGATTTAAAATATTATTTAAATAATTTTTTGATATAATTTTTTGTAGTATTTTATTGAAAATTATGTGACAAATAGTATTGATTTTAATTTGTAATTATAATTAATTAATTTTTTATTTATTTATCAAGTTTTATTGATTATTTTAAAAACATTTCATTTAAATTTCTGTTTACCCTTTATTTAAAAAATTAATAATTATTTTGTAAAAAAACATTTTTACAATTCTACGAGTAAACAAACTATTTAACCATGGATGTTTACAGCACTTAGCTTATACAATAGTTGCACAAAAAAATATCTCCATTTATCTTTACGCGTTACACTACAAAAAAAATAGCCATTTGTAGCGAAATCGTAGTCGTTACAATTTTCTTACTACAAAAGCTATTTTTTGTTCCGGATATTACCGTAACAAATAGTATTTTTGGTATGGTCAACACCTATTCTTTTGTTGCGGTATATTTCCGTTACAACTACAATAATTATCTTTTAAATTTCAAAATAAATCTAAAATAATCTAAAATAATATATCATATTTACATATATATGTATATCATATATAATACATACATAATACTTACATATTAATATATACAAATTAAATACTTATATATTAATATATACAAATTAAAATTAAGGTAATTATTTATTTAAAAATAATAAAATTTCAAAATAAATCTAAAATAATCTAAAATAATATATCATATTAATTTACATATATATGTATGTCATATATAATACTTACATAATACTTACATATTAATATATACAAATTAAATACTTATATATTAATATATACAAATTAAAATTAAGGTAATTATTTATTTAAAAATAATAAAATTTTAAAATAAATCTAAAATAATCTAAAATAATATATCATATTAATTTACATATATACGTATGTCATATATAATACATACATAATACCTATATATTAATATATACAAATTAAATTCTTATATATTAATATATACAAATTAAAATTAAAATAATTATTTATTTTAAAATAATAAAATTTGAAATTAAATCTAAAATAATCTTATATAATATATCATATTAATTATTCCCTGCCCTGCTTCTTCTGAGTCTTGTTTCTTCTTCAGCGTCTTCTTTCTTCTTCTTCCTTCGTCGATCTCCTGGTTCGTCTTTTTTCTCTTCGTCATTGTCTTCTTCTTTGTGTTCTTCTTCACCAACTGGCTGACCTTCGCCCTACACCCCTGAAAATCGCACCTCCTCACTGTCTTCGGCCGTCGACCGCGTCCCACACGCAAGCTATAGCTTTTCCTGTAAGTTTGGATATGGGATTAATTATTTATTTTTTTTTTCCTGCCTAGTTAGGCTTTTCTGATTTTTAATTTTTGTTCCTAATGTTAGATTTAGGGCTTAATTTGTTACATAGATGATGAGAGATTTTGCAATTATGTGGTTCGTCTTGACACTACTTGATAATTAGATTCATTCCTCTTGTGCCTTACTTCATGGATGACAAATAGCCTTTTCCAGAAAGAAATTATTCCTGCATTTTTACAAGTTTGAGGTTTAACTCATTACTGGGCAGCTAGATATAATATTTTTAGTTCAAATGGAAATTTTAAGTGGGAAGTTTGTTCATGGCATTTCAAGTTGTTCCTGAAGTACGTGATTAGCATAAACTTTATTTTTACTGGTAAAACTTACTATATAGTTGGTGGAGGCAGAGCACATATATAAGTTTATATATATGTCTGTGTATTGTTTGTATGAATGAATATTGCAATCAGAAAAGGGGAGGGTTGGGTACATCAACCAAAGAATTACTTGGATTATAAGGTTTAGGGACCACCTCCAAATTTAATTCTAATGGGGACCACATCAATTGGTTGCTTCTCCAAACCTTCTAGAAGCTTATATATATGTATATATATATGTGTGTGTAAGAAGATAGTGGTGCATTCTGTGTAGTTCATCTTCCATGCTGATAAAGCACAACCACTACCAAAAGTCCAGTCTAAATATACCATCATCACTGATATGTATAATATTGTTTGTGTTTTCTCTGTTACTTTTTACTGCTTTTATAAAGTGTTCTGCTGATTCTTGGATCTACTAATGTGCATTATGGATGACACGAGGCGTCTTTGAAATTGAATAGGTGTGTCATACCCGCCATTGAGGGACAACGTACTTTTTGGCACAAGTCTAAGCGTCGATCCAAGCTTGCTGCATTGTAGTAAGTTATTCATTCATCAATAGTATATCACATTACTTGTATAGCTTTTATGATATGAACATTCGAATTTTAGTGCTGATATTCATATTTTTAGTTCAATACTACTATTTTCGGTGGTTATATAAGCCGAGGCAGGTTAGTATTAAGAACCAACCTGAAATAAATTATCTTAGGGCCTGAAAATTATTTACATGGCACGCTATTAAAGTGGTACTTCTATCTTGATCCACATTACAACATGTGTTTAATTAAGTGCATACGATATTTGTTAATGGGATTATGAAAAATCTTCAAACTTTTTCTTTCTTAGATGGACAAGAGTTGGATTGACGAATCGAACCATACTTCGTCTACTTATTTAGATGGTGTGATTCAATTCTTAAACTATGCTTTTCGTGGGAGGGACGTAGACTTGGTTGTATATTGCCCATGTAGGACTTGTTTAAATCGTGCCACTAATACTCGTAGGGAGATATTGCTTCATTGCATTAGGTATGGGTTTGAACCGTCTTACAGGGTGTGGACTAGCCATGGTGAAGTTATGGGTGAAACATCAAGTACCACGGAAGACAGGCTTAGGTCAGCACTGTGGGAAGATGACCTAGATATGCTATGCCTGACCACCAGGGTGAAGGGATCAATGAAGGTAACACTGCGAACAATGTAGGTGACGACCATAGAGATGACAACAACAGTGGGTGGAGGCAAATGCTTGAAGACATGCAAAATGATCTTATCCCAGGGTCTAAGAAGATTAACAGGCTTTCATTTATTGCACGTCTCTTGCATTTGAAGGTTCTATGTCAGTGGTCTAACCACTCGGTCGACCTACTATTAGAGCTGTTGCGGGATGCCCTACCAGATGTTGTGATCTTGCCGAAGAATTACTACGAGGCAAACAAAATAACAAAGAAGTTGGGGTTCAATTATAAGAGTATAGATGCATGCATTAATAACTGTATGTTGTTCACATGAGATGATGTAGAACTCAAATCTTGTGTGATTTGTGGGGCTAGTAGGTTCGTTGACGGCAGCCCTACTAAGGCAGCAAAAAAGATGAGGTACTTTCCCTTAGTGCCCCGTTTACAGAGATGGTTTTTTTATCTTCGAAAACTGCAGCTTCCATGCGCTGGCATGCTGAAGGCCGTGTCAACGATGGACTGTTACGCCATCCGGCTGATAGTGCAGCATGGAAGAACTTCAATCATCGTCACCCGTCATTTGCCAGTGACATACGCAATGTATGTCTAGGGTTGGCCATTAATGGGTTTAATCCTTTCGGAAACATGAGTGTGAGCTACAACATTTGGCCAGTAGTTCTTGTTATTTACAATCTACCACCATAGTTATGTATGAAACAACCATCATTCATCCTATCTACAATTATTGATGGTCCGAAGGGACCCGGGGATCGCATTGATGTTTTTCTTCAGCCTCTGGTTGCTGAGTTGAAAGAATTATGGAGTACGGGGGTTAGAACATATGATGCAGTAAGTAAGGAAAATTTTCAAATGCGGGCCGCTTTAATGTGGACCATTAGTGACTTCCCAGGGTATGCCATGTTATCTGGCTGGCCAACACGGGGAGCAAACGCATGCCCTAATTGCGGTATGAGAACACATTCGGCATACTTGAAAAATGGTCATAAATTATGCTATTGTGGACACCGGCGATACCTGCCCGACGGTCACAGAATGTGTCTGGATCGACAGTCCTTCGATGGAACGATGGACTTTGCAGCACCTACTACACGCATAACTTGTACAGAACTGGAAGAACAAATACGCGATGTGCCAACTACATATGTGAAAGACGATTTGATTACACAACACTTGGCACATCGATTTAGAAAACGGCGTCGCTATGAGCATGAAGAAGTGTTAAGGTGGAAAAAAAAGAGCATATTCTTTGAATTACCATACTGGGCTGAGAATGATATACGACACAACCTTGATGTGATGCACATTGAAAAAAATGTTTGTGAGAATATCCTTCACACTTTGTTAGGCACGAAGGGCAAAACAAAGGACAACCTTAATACAAGAAAGGATTTACAGTTGTTGAATATAAGAACTTCTTTGCATCCTATTCCGAGACTGAATGGTGTTTTTTATTTACCTGCAGCCGCTTACACCATGAGTTCCTCTGAGAAGAAAATATTTCTATCGTTCTTGAAAAATCTAAGACCCCCCGATGGTTTCAATAGCAATTTATCCCGTAGGGTGAGAGTGGAGCAACCAAGCATTTGGGGATTGAAGAGCCACGATTGTCATGTTCTAATGCAGAAGATTCTTGCCATTTCCCTCCGCCGGTACACCTTGTATTTTTTTTATCATTTCTCGAATATGATCATTGTGTGCTTGTACAACTTCAGATCAAATGTTGTATTCGTTCTCCTTCTATAGGGCACTACCGAGAGAAGTAGTTCTTGTATTGATAGAATTGTGTGGCTTCTTCAATTCGATGTGCTCACCCAACAACTCAGTTCGTCAGTTGGAGAAGTTACAGAAAAGGGTAGCTTTGACTCTCTGCCATCTAGAGAAGTTATTTCCTCCGTCATTTTTTGACGTGATGGAGCATCTCCCAATTCACTTGGCGGAAGAGGCAATGATTGCCGGACCTGTGCATTACAGGTGGATGTATCCTATTGAGCGGTATTTAGCTACTCTTAAGAAGTATGTACGCAACCGTGCACAGCCAGAGGGGTCCATTGCATGCGGATACCTCTCGGAGGAGTGTATGTCATTTTTTTCAAGGTATCTTGGTGGTGTCGAGACAAAAGAGAACCGAGGCCCGCGACATGATGACCAGGAGTGCACAACTGGCCGTGGTATTGGTGGGGTGCGTTGTAACCTTGATTTTATCTCCTTGCAACAAATTCACGGGTACATATTAGGCAATTCGGAAGCTATTGAGCCAGCAAGGATATTGCAAGGAGAAATACCAATAACTCCATCAAAAGAAAGTTTCCACACAGGACTGGTCGGAAACCATTCACAGCGTTGGCGGATGAGGTCCTTCATTCTCTTGTTTGTGCAATATTTTAGTCCACAGCTACGACTCCCTAGTTCTTATGTGTAAGTGAAGTTAACTACTGGTTTCTTATTTGGCTAACTCTTAGATAAAGGCAACAGGGAAAGAGGCTGATAATCTGGAAATTTGGATTTCGTCTCGCACGAATGGACGTAGTGGTGATGATGAGATGACTGATGATATTTTGGTATGCAAACCTATCTCACCTTTTGTTGAATGGAATTGTAGTACTTCTCGTCTTTCATCTTTGTATTTGTTTGAAATTCTGTAGGCTTATTTGAATGATGAACTTAATAAAATTCCTGTTGATAAAAGAACCCCGGTGGCTCGTGAGGCTTTGTACCGCCGTGCACTCGGGGGGAAACGAATTAGAAAAACAGTTGTTGATAGTGCTGCCAGCTCTGCCTACCCCCGGAGTCATTTGACTGGAGGGCCCGATGGTCCTGATCTCCGGAAGCTTGCTGAGGACTATCAAAATGGCCTTGTTGAGATTAGAGAATTTATGTCTGAATTTATGAGTGTCCGTGCTGAGATGTCTGAAATTAGAACCATCCGTGCTGAGATGTCTACTTTGTTGAATTCTTCCCCGCGTGCCTCCATACGGGGCCCTGTAAGAATACATATCTTGTGTATTAATTAGTTTTGCATTGTACCATTTGGGACGAGTCATGTCCTTTCATACTCACTTGTTTTGCAGTGTTCTAGCCACACAGATGGAAGGTCAGAGACCCCGGGGACTGATGTCCTTACCCCGTTGACGGTTAGTAATTTTTCGTTGATAATTTTATTTGTATTTGTTAACTGAATCACCCTTTAGATAATAACATCCACTACTAATACATCACCACCACCTTCGAGAACATGCATGTAGATTATATGATTGACATTTGATAACGTTTTTCATGTAGATCGTGTCTCGTATTCTTCTCATATCTCGTGGTTTGGAAAAACGCGTTGTCGGTGAGGGGGTGTTGCTACCCGACCCTACCCCAGGTTTGTTGTCAACCTAGTTATATTATCTATATGGAATCGGTTTTGGTTGCAGCCATTTTGAGTAAAGCATATTCTATGGTTATTAGTTAGTCAAAATAGTAATACATGATATGGTGACAATGCAATTTATATGGAACTGCAATTGGGTGGTTGTTTGCTCTGTATGACCTTATTGGGTAGCATATAAATCTATAATTAAATATTTTTGTAGGCTGGTGGGTAAATTGATTTTTTCCCCAAACCACTTTGATCTTTGATGTAACTTATGTGTTAGGTATTTGGATAAATTAACACTACTCAATTAATTGTTGTTTTTAAATTGGTAAATGTTTAAGTTGGTAGTTTAAACAAACAGCTTTTCACATGTATCAAATAAATTGATCACGTTGCTGATTGTTTTATACTTGTGGGGTTGTACAGATGTTGGTCCGGATGTCATCAAGATAGGATCCATGCTATTATTATAGTTATACTAATCTATATTTTACAATTTTGATTACGCTGTTGTATGGATGGTTAAATTAGGCGATCATCTCCGACCTTTTCTCTTACGTATGCTATAATGTTTTAGTTAATATCTTTAATATTTTATATTGATTATATAAAACGTGAGTCTTATTTTCTTTCCGATGATTTGCACATGTTTTCTTTATATTTCCATAGGTGACACTGTTGACATAGTAAGGGTTTTTGTTACATCTGCTACTGTTCCGGAGGCTGCGCTTATTCTACGGACAACCTCCGGAGCACAAACACTCGGTGAGGTTGTCCGCGTTGAGCCAATCGACTGGACTTTTAAAGATGTACGCAACCACATTTACAAGATTTTCTATTGGATTACAACTTAACCATTTTACAAATAAATTCTTATATAATTTTGCACAATGCTGTGTGACGGTGCATGGGGCTATGCAGCATGACACGTGATTCTATGATGATTGACGTTTGTTTGTAGATTGATGCTAACTGATTCCTTTATGTTGGTTGAACTTGCTGTCTCTGCTACATTTTGTGTGTTTGTTGCTACGCTTTGCCATATATGTTAGGCTACATTGCGAAATATTTATGTTTCCACATAGTGTGTACTTGCTACAACTTATGGTGATACAGAATTGCCGTAATATTTCCATATTTTGTAATGTCATTTGGCAGTAGTTTCTCAAATCGTACAGGTTTTTTGGTCCCGAAACAATTTTTTTTAGGTTATTATTGAAAAAATAAGAAAATCTTTTTCGATACAATAAATTAGTCGTTACAAATACTGATACAAAAAATATTAACCAGGTTTCTGAAAACCACCTATTGTAACCAATAACTACCGTAACAAAAACCGTTACAAATGGATAAGCGTTTATTGTAACGATTCTTTTATAACGGTAAATGGCCGCTACAAATAAATCAAAAGTACAATGATAGCGTTACAAACACTTTTACAATAAATGCGTTGACCACCCATTTTTTGTTACGGAAAAAGTCCGTACAGAGACTTTTTGTAACTTGAGTATATGCACCGGTCAAAATCCGGTACAAAATCGTTACAAATAGCTTTTTGTATCAAAAAATGGCCATTTGTAGCAGTTATTGAGCCGCTACAAATGACCATTTTTTTGGTAGTGATATTGAGATGTCATCTAATCCAGAGACAATATATCATTTTATCCTCGATTCGACGTAATTATCGAATTTATTCTATAATTTTTTTATTATTTTAATATTCTCACAACATTATTTATTATTCTAAACGCACTAATTATTTAAAACCAAAAAATCTTTATCTTTATATATATATATAAAGTCGAATTATCGAATTTATTCTATAATTTTTTTATTATTTTAATATTCTCACAACATTATTTATTATTCTAAACGCACTAATTATTTAAAACCAAAAAATCTTTATCTTTATATATATATATATAAAGTCGAATTATCGAATTTATTCTATAATTTTTTATTATTTTAATATTCTCACAACATTATTTATTATTCTAAACGCACTAATTATTTAAAACCAAAAAATCTTTATCTTTATATATATATATATATAAACCTCAAATTCATATACAAATTAAACAATATTAGGTTTTGATTACTTATTGGGTTATTTTGGGTTTTAAGACAAGTTTTTACTATTTAATTTTATTTTATTTTTAAAATATCAAATCAAATACTTTTTTTTTTTAATTTTATATTATACTATAAATTTATTTTACATTCAAAATATCAAATCAACATCTATTTATATCACTTTAATTAACTATTGAAATTCAACTTTTTATTATTCATAAATCCAAACCCAAAACCCAAAACTCACAAACAAACACATAAGTATTTTTGGATGGATTCCTCATAAATATTATTTAAAAATTACAATATAAACCTATTAACACAATATATAATATATTTTATTTACTCGCAAAAAGTCAATAAATTTATACAAATATTATTATTTTTATATTATTAATACAATTCCCGGTAAGATAAAATGAACAAAATTGAAAGATACTTATAATTTAGAATTATTCATCAACTCATGGCTTTATTTGATCAAATTCGATTTGTGGTTCGATTTTGCAAATGTTGAAGTTGTTTGTTATTTCACGCAATTCTAATATATACTAAATAAAAATATACTTATTATTTTATTTTATAAAATATTATTTAAAAAAAATTCAAATGCAAACACTAATCCTCCTTGAACCTATAGGACGGAACGATAGGTATGCTAATTTTTGGTTTCATTATAGAGTTATCATATTTAAGCATAAAATTTCAATAATAATAATAATAATAATAATAAAGTAATATTTTTTCCGTCCCGGATATAAAGTTATGATTAATACAAATATAGAAATTTATGAGAAATATATTAGTAAATAATTAAAAAATATATTAGTAAAATTAATTATAATATAATATATTCATTCCATTCTACAAGAAGATTGTAATTTGATTTTTGCATCATCGTGCTTAACATTTAAAATATCCTTATATTTAAATAATTTATTCGAAAAATATTATTGTATATCTATTATAAGATATTAATAAACACATATTTGTTTTTTTTTTTTTGATTTATAGTACATATTGATATAATAATTAATATTTAAAGATCAATATACAAAAAATCAATGTCAACTTTCTTGCGGAATGAAGGGAGTAAATAATTACCGATTAATTTTAATATAATTAATTAATCTAATTAATATTTAGAAAAGTTATAAATTATAAAAGATAATTAAAATGAATTTTTTTTTTCAAAAACAAAATAACATAAAACGTGTAATAAATAGAAATGTGTAATAAATATATTATTAACATAATATTAAATTATACAATAAAATTTAATATGATATTTTGTATATTTTTAAAAAATAGTAATAAAATTATATATTATTTCAATTTTTAATAATATGTTCAAATGAAAATACAAAGTCAAGGTCATTTTCAAATATTAAAGACAAAAAGTTATTAAGGGTGTGTTTGTTTCGGGGTTTACATTTTGAGTTGAGATTTGAATAGTAAAAATTTTGAATTTAAATAGTTGTATGATGTGATATAAATAGGTATTTAATTTGATATTTTTATTAAAAAAATAAGATAAATAATGTATTTAAAATCCAATCCCCAAACAAACACACCTAAGTTCAAACATCACATTGACCGTGATTTTTAGTAAACTTACATATATAATATTGGTAGTTACATACGTATGTTGCGTGAGAATATTATAAATAGAATATTATGAATAATAAAATATAAGATAAAAAAATATTAGATATAATACTACATCATATATATATATATATGCCTCTCTAATTTGACTTCGTTTGATTTTAATTTGAAATTAAATGTTTGATTTTTATTTTTGATTTAAATAATTATTTATCCATTGACACGACATCAAATGATCATAACCAGTTTGAAGATATTAGTTTGTTTAGAGAGATTAGATATATGACCTAAGTTAGTCATTTTTTAGCATATATTCATTGTATTTTCTTGTTGAAATATTTATTCCGTTCGGTTCAAGGAAATTAACTGTAACTAATGATGAAGTTTACTTCGTTTTGGAGGGAGCCAAATCATTTATTAGAGTGTATTGTTGTAAAAAATCCCCACCGATGACTTAATCAACAAAGTTTGCCGAAATTGATTTGATAGTAGAGTTCTCTGATCTTTTCAAAAAAGGATCCGGTCTATCTCAAGATATTTGAGTAATTAACATAGCAATCAAGATTGGTAATGTAACAAAAACACTGAAAAAGACTGGAATTAATGAAAAAAATCTATAAAAAAATAATACAAAGTTGTAAAACAATATGAAAAGACTAAGAAAAATTAAAAGAAGAATTATTCTGAAAAGAAAATGCATGTGAAACACGTGCAGAATCTCTCTGGAATGTCACTGGAATTGAATTTGAATGTTTGGATGTTGATCCATAATCTGGAAAAGGTCTTCCTTTTGGATAAACTTTCTCACCCTCTGGATCTTCTTTATAAATATTTCAACCTCCAACCTACAAAACAATCCCCACGTCACTAATGGTTCTCTGAAATCTTGTTAGATAAATCTTTTATTCATATTTTTTCTACAACAACTTCCACCTTCCTACAAAACAGCCTTCTACATCACTTTCTTGCTAAATCCAAGAGCTGGTTTTTCCGGCTGTCTGCTAGGGTTGGGCAGACCTGACTGGACCTTGTTATTGTTTTCTATGGGCCTTCGGTTGCGAGGAGTAGGCTGGGTTAGATTTGGGCTTTTGAATAAAATTTGAAATTGACTGATTTTGGATTTGGTTGATTACAGAGTGATTCCAATCAACCGAAAATTTATCGTTTGAACCTTCGGAATACAGCTTACGTATGAGATGGAATAAACATTCCAAAGTCTCAAACAACTCGTATGGATTTATGAAGATGTGTGCACGTGAGGGTATTCGTCAATTGAGTTCATGTTATCCAATTGGTTTATTTTTCATTCGGTTTCATATCCTTGATTCACCATTTTGAATTGAATTTGAAGTTATGGAATTGATCCTATTCATGTCATGCTTGTTTTCCTTTTTTATTTGTCTACATAAAATATGTATTTTCTATTTATAGTAAATAACTTTTATATCCTTCTTAATTTATATCCTTCAATATTACATTCATTTACACAAATGTCATAACTACTTACACACTCAACCCCCGGCAACGATGCTAAAATTTGATCGAAGAGTTTTGAAAGATTTAAAAATATCTTTAAGATACAAAAATTGATATATGTATAAAATAAAAATAGTGTCGTACGGGTTCGTGAAGTAACTTCAAAAACTCCAGGAAATATGCTAATATCCTATATTTAATTATAAAATGTGCAATAAATTAATGCAATCGAAATAGCTGAAAAGATAAATTCCAGAAAATTAAATCTAATTAAAAAACAATAAAATATATGTATCTCAAAGATGATGAAACGAGGCATTTGTGTGTAACTTTTGCGTTCCTCAATGATTAGACTTCCATGGAAGAAACGAGTGGGATGAAGATGGTGTGCTAGCGGATAATATATGTATAATTGCGGAACGATTTGAAGGAAGGAATGTGATCGCATTTGCTCGCTTAAGCCCGATTCTCGACTCGGTTGGTACTTGATCTTAGGGGATTTACAACGAGGCTTCAACGACACCTGGCGAAGAACATTATTTGAAAGAAAAGCCGTTGTCACTGGACATTTCCGTGACCCGATAGGATAACACATATGCCCAATTAATTATTCTTCCGACTATTTCGCTAGTGGCTCTCCCCTCTAATACCTCTCTTTAATCAAGATCGAATTCAGCCCAACAATTAAGCAGGTCGACAATATTTCCACATACTTAATTGCCACGAACTACCTAAACTATGTTAATGAATACAACGTGATCATAGACTTCGATAGTCGACCCTTCTACCGCCCTTCCACAACCTTGTCGAAAATCTAACTTGAACTATTCAAATGCGAATATGGAATTTTTGGGTGAAGGTGAGGTGAAGAAGCATGATAGAAATTTTATTAGCTAAAATAAAATTAATAAAGGTGAAAAAATCAGCTTCTCACCACAAAACTAAAAACCTCATTTTATTAAATTTAGGCAAAAATATGGGAGAAAAGAAATAGAGAAAATGAAGTTTATGAAATGATAGATTGTGTATGGTTATGTATTAAAAAAAATACAATGATAGAGGGTATTTATAGGGGACGAAACCCTATAAATAACTATCTCTAAAAAATAACTACTTATAATTTACTAATAACTACTTATTTTCTAAAATGTTATAAAATAAAAATACACAAAACATTAAAAATTTAGTTAAATAATAGTGCAGAAATTTAATAGATGAGTTGGGAGAGTGCAGTGCAGATTTAATGCAGACTGACTGGAGTTATTGCAGGAGCTGAGAGAGTCTGACAGATTTAATGCAGTCGCTGCTGACTAGAGGAAATAAATGTGCATCTGACCAGCGAGAGTTAATGCGTTGCTTCGCTGAAACTGAGGCAAAATTAATGGCCACCGCTGGAATTCCGCGCAACCGCCACTTCACTAAATTTCATGCAAGGACTTCCGCACTCGCTGGTGTCTGTTAGCCATCGTTGGAATTCTATGCTCGTCGCTTTCTGCGCTCATAAATGCATCATTCGTTCACGGATTCCGTGCAGCTGCCGCTCGCTTTTCTACGCCAGCGATGATCGTTGACCACTGTCTGTTGACTTTGGCCCTCTGACGTTGACCGTTGTCTTTCGTGCCTATGGCTCTTTTTCGCTCATGAAGCAATTTTTTCCTTTATGAGGCTTAATTTGGACCCGAAGACCAATTTTCAAGCATTATTTCACATGCATAAATAATAAATACCTAATAAATATTTATTTAGATAATAGTCAAAATTAAATACTTGTACATAAATAATACAAAAAATATAATTCAAGAAATACATCAATTAATTTAATTTATACACTAAATAATTATAAAATATACCTAAAAATTAATAAATTAATATTTTGCATACAATATACAATAAATACAACTATTGGAATACATTAATATAAATAATACAAAAATTCGACATAAATAAATAATTAATTAAATAAAAATAAGTTATAAAATATGTCAAAATTAAGAGCTATCACATAACTACTTACACACTCAATCCCTTCAAATTTTTCTTTCACTTCATTAACTTACTTGTATACTTCGGAAAATACCCCTATTTTATATGACAATAAACTAATATAATATTATATTGACAAAATTGTCCATAACTCCCTTTTTTATTTTAAAACTCAGCGTAAATCTCTCTTTACTTTAAAAATTGCATGGTGCCCACTTTTACTTTAATCAATATTGCATGAAACCCTTTCTATGGTTTCAAAAGTCAATGTAAATCTCCATTTTACTTTAAAAATTATATGACTCGTGTAATACCCCTAGTTTGCTCATATTGGAAATGTTACCGCCACACTGCATCATGAGGTCGTCATCTTCTACTTCGGGCCCCACAATACAGTGTTAAGGCTAAAATTAACCTTAAAAGCGCATTATTATATAACAAAATCTGATTTATGAATATTTACAAAACACACTCCTTAACAAGAGGTTTTTCCGGTTAAAAATTTACATATAATATAATAGATGTAAGTTCACTCACTCAACCCGTCTTTCTATATCCCGAGACGTCCCCTGTCTCGGAGGTGCCAGGCATGCCTGAAATCAATATTTTTCTTAAAAGCAGTCTAGAATTAGATCCATTTTAAGAACTAATATGAAATATGTCATTTCATACCTTTTTAAAGTAAATTCTAATTCCCGTCAATCATAAAATACGTGTCATGTCATGTTAATAGTGAAATGATGCAACAAAGATATCAAACTCGACAACAATGCACATCCACATATATATATATATATATACATCCGCCGAAGTGAGCATCCTGAATAACCTTGACTCCATAATCATAGGCTCACTACATCTGTCTAAGTGAGCAGCCGAAATACCCTCGGCCCCGTAATAACAAGCTCACTAGACCATCATCAATAAATAGCCGGAAAATTCTCGGCTCAAGGAAGGATCTGATAAACTCATAATAATATAACAGTCATCCGGTCACTTCCATATACCCACCATACGACTCCCACAATCAATACATGAACAGCCGAACGTTGTCGCCATTAACCACAAGATGCCCCATAGCCTGTGATAGCGAAGATAGGGCCCCCACTGACTAGCCCTATCCCGTGTAATATAGTAGAATCCGTGCAACCTAGAATCACCCAAGGAAACTCGGAAACTCTACTCCTCCTCGCGCGCCAACGGGATCACGTTTGGAGTTAAGCATATAATCCTAAACTACCGGTAGACCTGACCAGTGATCAGTCTAATGAGTGGAACAACACCGAACACAAATGATTACACCAAATATGTCTCAACTAAAATAGGTCTAATCTCTGAATGACCATGCGACTAAGTCACCCAGTTGTCCGACTACTATCGTCCACTATCGCCAAAGTGTTACGGTACATCGGGGTCGAATATCCTAACCCCAGACGATGCCCTCGCCTAGCACTACCGCACACGGTGACTAAACGATAGATCCATAAAATATATCCAATAAACTGTGCAATATGTGTGCAACATGCCAAATTTTGAATTTAACGAAAAGGGCTGGTGAGACAGCTCACCTATCCTCATTTTCATAAATTCACCAGACGCGATCAAATACGTATATCAAATATCATAAACTGTGAAGTCTCCCACATACATACGCACACATATATATAATATATATATGCATTGACAAAATGATTCACATAATATCGCATTGCATATTAATCAGAATCGCATGCAATATACATACCTAATTTCTTAAAATTGGATTTAATTCCTTACTGCTTACCTCTTATCGACACTCCCTAGTTTTTGCAATCTCACCCAAATCTCCTCCAACGTACACCTGCCCCATTATTTACTCAAATCAGCTGAGCTATATGCTTATTTATAGGAGCTACATGCTTATTCAAAAGCTAATTTCTATAATTAGTTCGTTGGGTTTCAAACTTTTATATTTAGTAGAATATGATATTTTAGCTATAAAACTCTTATACCTCATAATATTTATATTGCTCGATTATTAAATAAAAATACTTAAAGATACGAATAAATAGGCAGGTGCATTACACTGTAAATCTTTTTATTTAAAATATATACTTTGTTATAAACTACGCAATGGCCACGTCGACAGGATGTGGATGTTTTTACAATGATTTATTTTACCGCCTCACTCGTGTGTGTATATATATGTATGCGGTAATGTACATAGAGTGAAGAAAAATCAATTTACAATAATTTCCCCTCTCTGTCTGCATTCATTGTATACTTACGCATACATACTAATATACACTATAATAAAATTGAGAATGCTTAGAGTGATGATTAAAATCAGCACTGTGCTAATTTTTTAACTCAACACACGTTATATGTACAAACAACACGCAATATTATTATATACAACACATACTATGTATAATAAAGGTATGTGTTGTTTTTTTTTATAATAAGAAGTGTGTTGTATAAGAGTATGTTATGTGCTTAAATTAACTGTTTCGTGTATTGTATGAGACTATAACATATGTTGTTACTTCATCTGTTGTATTTGTATTATATTAAAATATATAATGTGTTGTTAGTTCATGTATTGTATTTGTATTATATCGAAATATACAATGTCTTGTATATAACAATATTGTGTGCTGTCAGACAGCACACGATGTGCTATTGAGACTATAACATGTATTTTTTGTTCATGTGATCTATTTGTATTATAGTAACATATACAGTGTGTTGTATGCAATAATACCATGTGTTGTCAAACAACACACCATGTGTTGTTCAGCACTGTAGTCGCTGCCAATACAATTATAATCATTACTTACATATATATATATAACAATACTTATCTAATACAACTACATATTATACATATATATACATATACTTACCATTATTATATAAATTATTATATAATACGTTATCAGCACGAAGGCTCTTGCCTGTTTTATTTTTGGTAAGTTTTATTTTTATACTATTTATATTATCTATTTTCTGAACTATGAAAAATCTTGTAAAATTTTCTTTTAAACATTTGTCTCTCACTGGCAATAATTTTCTAACTTGGTCAATGGATGTAGAAATGCATATGGTTTCTATGGGCCTTGTTCATACAATTGCTAGTAAAAATATGGCTACAAGTCAAGATCAGGCCAAGACTATTATTTTTATTCGTCATCATCTGGACATTCCTTTACAGTCCGAATATTTAACGGTGAAAGATCCATTTGATTTATGGAATAAATGGAAAGAGAGATTTGGGTACTTGAAATATACACTATCCCAAAAGCCCGACATGATTAGCTTAACCTGCTGTTGCAGGATTTAAAATTGTTACTGAGAATGATAAATTGGAGAAGACTCTCTCTACCTTTCATGTTTCTAATGTTGTACTGCAACAACAGTATCGTGAGAAAAAATTTCAAAAGTATTCACAGCTCATTGCATGTCTTTTATTACCTGAGCAAAATAATGAGTTATTGATGATAAATCATCAGTCTCGGCCCACTAGTTCCAGTCTGTTCCCTGAAGCGAACGTGACATTTTCTGAACGAGGACGAGATGTGGTTGTGGTCGTGAGAGTTAACGCGGTCGATATACCCCTTGCAAACACCGCGGTTTTGACATTAATAGGAAGCAGAATAAACCTCAATATGAGGATATAACCGAAAAGACTAAACAGAGAAAGAGGCAAGTCGGCATTTGTAATCGGTGTGGCATTGAAGGTTATTGGGCCAATACCTGCAAAACAGCCAAACACCTAGTCGATCTTTATCAAGCCTCACTGCAGAAAAAAGGGAAGAAGGTCGAGATTAATCACGTTGATAATAATGACGATCCCGATGATGATCTTCTAGTTTACGACACAACGCGTCTTGATATAGCGGATTTTTTCGTAGATCTAGCAAACCCAGTGGACATATTATGTCATTTTACATTATGCTACTTTATATTTTGTAATCTTTAAATTATCACATATTACACTTTTGTAATGTATTTTGTAATATTTACATATTTTTTTATTAAAACTGCATTTTTTTATATTTGAAGGTTAAATGGATGCCAATCAAAATGATACAAATATATATTTTATTGACAGTGCAACAACACATACTATATTGAAACACGAAATATTTATCTTATTTGAAAAAAGAAAGGATAAATATCAATACAATGACAATGCAAATTTAATTGAAGGTTCTGGAGAAGCCATTATATTTCTCCCTGTTGGGACGAAAATTGTGATAACAGTATGCACTGTTGGCCACTAAAGCTCGAAGAAATTTACTGAATTTACTGAGCTTTTATGACATTCGAAAAAATGGTTATCACATTGAGACTATGAGTGATACAGATGGTAAATTTTTTTTGATCACCAATATCTACTGGTTTATATTATGTCAGATTAGGTGTTGTTGAAACACACCTCATGCTAGATCAAAAGACTACTGATTTTCAAATATAACATTATCACATTGGGCATCCTGACAGTATAATGATGAGGCAAATACTTGAGAATTCGCATGACCATTGATTAAAAGATCAAAAAAGTGTTAAACTCAAATGAGTTAACTTGTGTTGCTTGCACTCAAGGTAAATTGATAACCAGACCAGTGCCAGCTAAAGTAAGTATTGAATCACTTACATTTTTGGAAAAAATACACGGTGATATATGTGGACTAATAAACCCACAATGTTGGCCATTTAAATATTTTAGGGTGCTTATTGATGCATCTACCAGATGATCATATGTTTGTTTATTATCTACTCGCAATATGACATTTGCGAGATTGCTTGCCCAAATTATTAAATTACGGGCACAATTCCTCGATAATCCAATTAAGACTATATGTCTGGATAATGCTGGTGAATATACATCAAATGCATTTGATGATTATTGCATGTCGATTGTAATTAATGTAGAACACCCAGTTGCTCATGTTCATACACAAAATGGTCTGGAAGAATCACTTATTAAAAGATTGCAATTGATTTCTAAACCATTACTAATGAGGTCTATGTTGCCCGTTTATACTTGAAATCATGCAATTACATGTAAGAACACTTATAAGAATGAGGCCGACAAGCTATCATAGCTATTCCCCTATGCAATTAGTATTTGGTCACGAACCAAATATATCTCATTTACATATTTTTGGTGTGTTTTTTATGTTCCTATTCCACCCCCTCTCAAACGTACAAAATGAGTCCTCAACGTAGATTGGACATTTATGTCAGATATGAATCGCCGTCAACTATGAAATATCTTGAACCTAAGATGGGTGATTTATTCACTGCAAGATTTGCATATTGTCATTTTGACGAATTATATTTTTTGAAATTAGAGGGAGAGAAATGAACCGAAAAAAGGAAATTAATTAGAAAATCTTATTGAATATTTGTGATCCTTGTAAAAAGCAGTGTGAACTAGAAGTTCAACGCATTATACATTTGCAAAATATTGAAAATCAATTAACGGATACATTCAATGACTCAAGTAAAGTCACTCAATCATATATTCAAGCTGTTAATGCTCCGACTAAAATAATTGTCCCTGATAGACAAATTACAAGTGCTAATGAATCAACGACACACTTAAAGCATAATAGACCACCCGGTTCAAAAGACAAACATTCTAGAAAGAAAAGAGGAATGAATGATGATAATCACGTTATGAATGACATTGATAAACCTCAATCTAACGAAGAAGTCAACCCTGAAATAATTGCTCAAGAAGAGCATGATCTTGATGAACATGATGAGATTATCGAAAACTCAATCAACTTGTTACTTCAAGAAAATATTGTAATTGTAAAGAGACAATTATTGATAATGCCTTCGCATACAATTTAGAACTTGATATAATAGAAGAAAATGAGAATCCTAAGCCAAAATCAGGTCATAAATGTCTGCAAAGAAATGACTGGCCAAAATGGAAAAATGTGATTTAATCAGAACTTGACTCATTAAACAAAAGGGAGGTCTTCAGACCAATTGTTCAAACATCAGATGATATAAAATCAGTTGGATACAAATGAGTATTTGTATGAAAAAGAAATGAGCATAATGAATTTGTGAGATATAAAGCTTGTCTTGTAGCTCAAGGATTCTCACAAAGGCCTGAAGTAGATTTTGATGAAACATACTCTCCAGTTGTTGATGAAATAACATTTAGATATCTTGTGAGCCTAGCAGTGCGAGAAAAGCTCGACATGCTTCTTTTAGACATATTTACTGCACATCTTTATGGCTCATTGGATATTGATATTTATATGAAAGTTCCTAAGGAATTCAATATGCCTGGAGTATACAAATTAAACCCAAAGGAATCATATTCCATCAAATTGAAAAAGTTATTGTACTGACTTAAACAATCATGACGAATGTGGTATAACCGTCTTAGCGAATGTTTAATAAAATAAGGTTATATTAATGATTCAATAAGCCCATGCGTCTTTATAAAGAAAAATAGATCAAATTTTGTCGTTATTGCAATATATGTTGATGATCTTAATTTAATTGAAACTCCTGAAGAGATCCAAATTGCAACTGAATATCTAAAGAAAGAATTTGAGATCAAAGATTTTGAAAAGACAAAATATTGTCCGGGATTACAAGTGGGTCATGTTAATACTGAAATATTTATCCATCAATCGACATATACCCAAAAGGTATTAAAACAATTTTATATGAATAAATCTCACTCTCTGAGTATACCAATGGTGGTCAGATCCCTTGATCTCAGTAAAGATTCATTTAGGCTAAGACGAAAAAAAAAAGAAAAAATACTTGGCCCCGAGGTACTAATCTTAGCGCTATTGGCACATTAATGTACCTTGGGAGTTGTACCAGGTCAGATATATCCTTTTTAGTTAATTTACTGGCCAGATTTAGCGCATCTTCCACAAAGCACCATTGGAACGGTATTAAGCACATTTTCCGTTACCTTCAAGGGATTCATGACATCGGTCTATTTTATTTAAGTAAATTTCGAAATGAATTAATTGGTTATGTTGATGCTGGTTATCTGTCTGATCCACACAAAGCAAAATCTCAAACTGGCTATTTATTTACTTGTGGTGGAACCGCAATCTCTTGGAGATATGCTAAACAGACAATAACAACTACATCTTTAAACCATGTTGATGTTTTAGCAATTCACAAAGCTAGTCGTGAATGCGTTTGGTTGAGGTCTATGACTCACTATATTCAGAAAAATTGTGGCTTGAATTCTGATAATGTATTACCTCATACAATTTTGTTTGAAAATAATGCAGCTTGTATAGTTTAGTTAAAAAGAGGATATATTAAAGGCGATCAGACAAAGCACATATATCCGAAGTTTCTTTTCACTCACAATCTTAAAAAAAATGGTGAAATTAATGTGCAACAAATTCGATCATCTGAAAATTTTTCAGATTTATTTATGAAGGCGCTACCGGCTGCAACATTCAAAAAATTGACACAAGGTATTGGAATGCGTTGGCTGAAAGATATCAAATAAAATCGATAATAGAGGGAACGCGTTAATACAAAAATGTTGTACTCTTTTTCCTTCATTAGGATTTTTTTCCACCGAATTTTTTTTTTCTAATAAGGTTTTAAAGAGGCACATTCTTTGTATAAAAGCATCCAAGGACGAGTGTTATAAACTATGCAGTGGCCACGTCGACAGAATATGAATACTTTTACAATCATTTATTTTTCCGCCTCACTCGTCTATATATATATATATATGCGTTAATGTACATAAAGTAAAGAAAAATCAACTCACAACTCTCTCTCTCTCATACATACATTATACAACAATAATTATCTAATACAACTACATATTATACAAAAATAAGCACGGTCTGAAAGCCATGGCTCAACACGCTAATGAACTGGGTTATTCCTAGGCTCATGAAGGTCGAAGCATGCTTGGACGAACAAAAATAGAAAATAATATCATTTTTATGAGACAGATGAAGTATTATATTGTATTATAGTAAAAAGACAAAAATATTCCTATTAATTTATAATATAAAAATAATGATATTTGTGTAACAGACACATTTGATGGACAGGCGAATTAAGGAAAATAATATTATATTGATATTGGATATACAATTGTTTCTAAAAAATTAAAATGTATTTACTTTATATAATTATTGTAAAAAAATAAGGATAATTTTACTAAAAAAAAAAAAAAAAAGATGACAAACTAGTTAAAAAAATGAAAATAAGATTATCGTTTTTAGACGAACAAAAATGACAAAATAAAATTATTATCTTAAAATATAAAAAAATATATTGTAAATTGAAAATATATTTATTAAAATAAAAAATGAGTCATTAGAAATGATAAGTTGATGGAGGACCGATGGAAATATAAAATGAGACTACCGGAGGGAGGGAGTGTCAAGAAAGACACCCTTGTATTAGACAAGCAAATTCACCCAAATAGCCACCAAAATCAAAACAACGGCAGTTGAGCTGATTGACCTCACCAACGCTGAATTCGTCCAGCCTATTCTTCGCTGAAATTTCATTCCAATATTAAATTTGCTGCACGTTTGTTGACAATTGATGAAAATGACTGCAATGACGTATGCAGAATCACTCAGAGGAGGTTCGGCAATGGCCATGGAGGAGGATCCGCCGCCTATTAAGGAAGTTACTTCAATTTTGAGATCGATTTAGGTTGAAACAGTTCAATTTTGGAGAGGAACAGCTGTCGCGCGGGTAAATATGGAGGAACTGGAGCTAGGAAAGACGTTGTATACGTCTTCACCCTCGACTTCGACTTCGTCGTCGTCATTGTCCGCTCCATTTGTTAACGATGGAGTGATGTTTGTAGCCTTGGGTGGGAATGTGAAGGAGAATGCGAGTGTGTTACTGTGGGCTCTGGCGAACTCCAGGGGGTTGAGAATCTGTATTCTTCATGTTCATCAGCCTCCTCACACCATGCCTATGCGTCAGTACTCTACTCTTAACTCTTTCATATATTTGCAACATTAATTTATTTGTGATCGATTTCGATGATTTTGTGTATGTAAGTACAACTGTATTACGAGCTGAGTTGGTTGAAAGTTTAGCAGAATAATTACATAATCGATTCAAGGTTGAGCTTGAGCTTGAAAAAATACTCTCTATTTAGAAGATACTTGATAAGATTTTTCTTTAACCCACACACACTCCAGGGATGTCTTACCACTTTGACTACTTGATAAGACTTGAACTCTAAGCTCGAAGAAATTACTTATATGATCTTCGAGTCCGTCGAAAGCTTTGTTTAGCTGAAAATTTACCTAATCAAGTAAAAGTTGAGCTTGATAAAATACTAGTATTCAGCTCAGGAAAGGTGCCTTGATAAGACTTGAACTCTAAGTTTGAAGAAATACTCGTCTGTTCTTCATGCCGAAAAGTGTCTTTGAGCCGAGTAGGACCTGTTATATTAGACTTGAGCTGGAAAAAATACTTGTGTTATCGTTGAGTTGAGTTGAGTAGGTTCAGCTTGATAAGACTTGACCACAGTGAATAAGTTCATATATTTGTCAATATTCAACTCAAGCTCGAGCTTCAGATCAAATTAAGATATGTGTTAGAGTTGGACTCTGTATAAGCTCGAGTTAAGTCTCAAAAACTCGACTTGAATAGCAGCTGCATATGTAAGTTGGGGTGGGGTGATTTGCTTGTCTGAATGGTTGGTTTTTACTGGTCTTTTGCTTTAATTGTGGTTTATTTACAACAGTGGGGACTGAAGTTCCGATTCATTTGATGGATGAACAAGAAGTTAAAGCATATCGTCAAATCAAGATTGAAGAGATGCACAAACTTCTTGAAAATTATATCAACATCTGTGGCCAAGAAAGGGTATATGATATGCTCCTCTTCCACACATATTTCCCATTTATTTTATTTATGGATATACCTAACTAGACTACTGACTGCTGAATGCTTTAGCAGCCCAGAACCAGTGTCTGTAGCCGTACCTTACAGAAGATGTAATTTAACTATCATGTCCGCCCGTCCTATCGAATTATTTACTCTCTCTTCTGTAGGTTCGAGTGGGGAAGATATGGAAAGAAACAGACTGTATCAAGAAGGGCATCGTGCAGCTTATATCCGAGAATGGCATCAAGTGGCTCGTCATGGGGGCAGCTGCTGATAGGCATTATTCACGGTGTGTGTTGCTGGAAAAGTTTGATCGTTTTGGCTAACACAGGTTTCTGTTTATTCTTTCTTGCCAGGAGGAAGTTTCACAAGTTGCTTACTGCTTTTTGTTGTTGCAGAAGAATGAAGGAGCCGAGGTCAAGGAAAGCAATCTACGTGCGCAAGGAAGCACCCAGTTTCTGTCACATCTGGTTTATATGCAAAGAGAACCTCGTACATACGAGGTATGTGTTTAGCACAGTGTCTACGAAGAACAGTTACATATGAATACTGCATCACCCAAATATTTAATTCCCAATGCAACCATTCACTAGGGAAAGTAAGCCAAGCATTGTTAGCATCGGAGCAGAGTATCAACATATTAAAGCAAGTCCATATGCTGAGGAAGCTGTATGGCCGTTGAGATCGAGCTCTGTTGCAGAAGGGGGAGGCGCCAAAATGAAGTCAGCAATGCGCCATCGTAGGGTGGAATCAGACAATCATGGAATGCAGCATCGATTACCATTCAGTGGCTCCCCGGGGGTGCAATCTCCTCCGAGCCATTCGAGTTCTGTAGACAGCCTTATGAGAACTCCTTCAATAGGTTCTCGCATTTCAACGAGTTCTAGCGAAAGACTCGATCGTTCATCTGTGACACCTCTTAAACACGAGGTGAATGAGATTGGGTCGGAGTCTGAATCGCTTATATTTCAGCTGAGCCCCAAAGACTACTCTCATTCCTCTGCATCAGCCAGAACAATCGTATGTACTTACGCGATTGCATCCACGTTTTCTAAGGTTGTCTGATGCATTTTATGTGATTCGCTCGTTGAACTCGAGCAGGTAGAGAAGAATACAAGAGATGAGCTGTACGATAGACTCGACCAGTTTGTGGCGGAAGCAGAAAGTTCCAGGAAAGAAGCATACGATGAATCAATCAGGCGAAAGAAAGCTGAAAGAGAAGTCATCGATATCATTCGCAGGGTAATGTTCTATACTGCTCTTTCCTTACATACTCTTCCGGGATGAATGTATCATGTTATTACAGCTGAAGGAAAGCGAAACTATCTGCGCCGAGGAGCTGAGGCGCAGAAGAGAAACCGAAGAAGCACTAGAAAGGACTAGGCAAGAAACTGCAGAGATCAAATGGCAACTCAACAAAGTACTCGACGACTTCAGCGCTGTCGAGGAACAAAGAACAATGCTGCAGCACAGACTCGCCGATGCTGACAGAATAGTCAACGAGTTAAAGCAGAAAACTTTTTCTTCTGTAGACTTGCTGCAAAAGTGCGAGGAGGAACGAAACGAGCTGGAGGTTGAGCGAGACGCTGCGCTCAGAGTAGCCGAGAAGCTGAGAGAAAAGCTCGGTGAAGAACTCTTCTTTTCAGAATTCTCTGTGATGGAAATTGAAGAGGCAACGAACAACTTCGATGAGTCCTACAAGATAGGTGAAGGAGGCTATGGAGGCATTTATATAGGACGGCTACGCCACACCCAAGTGGCGATAAAAGTTCTGCATCCCGATAGCTTACAAGGGCCGGTCGAATTTCAGCAAGAGGCGAGTACGACATGCACAAGTTATTACTAAATATGAGAATCGAATTCATAAACACTAATCTTGCAATGTTGCTTCAGGTGAACATCTTAAGTAGGTTGAGGCATCCAAACATTGTCAACCTTATCGGAGCATGTCCCGAAGCATGGGCTCTCGTCTACGAGTATCTACCCAACGGGAGCCTCGAAGACCACCTCATATGCAAGAACAACACGCCCCCGTTGCCATGGAAAACCCGGGTTCGTATAGCTGCAGAGCTCTGCTCTGCTTTAATCTTTCTGCATTCTTGCCGGCCGCAGGGAGTCATCCATGGTGACTTGAAGCCTTCCAACATTCTGCTCGACGCCAACTTTGTGTGCAAGCTCGGCGACTTTGGGATATGTCGCCAGCTCCCACGAAACGAATCTTGGGAAAACAACATCACATTGTTTTGGAAGACTGAACGGCCGAGGGGAACTATCGCGTACATTGATCCAGAGTTTCTTGCAACGGGAGAACTGACAGTGAAGTCGGACGTCTACTCATTCGGGATCATATTGTTGAGGCTGTTAACAGGGAGACCGGCGATGAGGATAGTTAAGGAAGTCCGGTCTGCATTGGAGAAAGGGAGTCTAAAAGAGGTGCTGGACCCGACGGCCGGGGCCTGGCCATTGGTGCAAGCACAGCAGTTGACACATTTAGGCCTCAGCTGTTCGGATCTGAACCGGAGAAATCGACCAGATCTTGGTTCCCAAGTATGGAGAGTGATTGAAGCTATGAATATGAATATTTCATGTAGATATGAAGAGCATGGAAGAATACCTCCCTACTTCACTTGTCCCATCTTCCAGGAAGTGATGCAAGATCCAGTGGTGGCAGCAGATGGATATACATATGAGTCGGAGGCTCTCAAGGGATGGCTGGAGAGCGGTCACGACACATCCCCTGTCACAAACCTAAAGCTTCTGCACTTTAATATGGTCCCCAATCACCATCTCCGATCCGCCATACAACAATGGCTCCAAACACCACAAAACTAGTAACTACTTACAACTTCTTCTACTCTTCTTATGGAAAAGTGCCCATGTCATGTGTGTATTGATATAAAACTTAACAACACTCCACAAGTGGAGTTAAAAGCTTTTGTATAGGAGATTGCTAATAATGTAAATCCCTCGAGAATTCCAGGGTACATCTTTATTTTAATTTTCATTATTTACTTCAAAATCTGACCAGAGTTAAGGGAGGGATTCATTATTCAAGAATCTAAAATCTTCATTTAACAGACCAAGGATGGGTAGATCTCATCTCACACAGACATATATCATTAAATAGGCTAACTAACTCCAGCATACGTAGAACAAACAGTCGACATGCAGAGTTTGGACAAAGTTATGCAAACCCTGGAAGTATGCAACTTTGGAAATAAGTAAAAATCCAATGTATAGAACTTAACCAATTCCTTATCTATATAGTTGCTCCAACATTTCATTATCATTCCTTATCAGCATTAAATTTGGGGTAGAATAAAAAATAAATGGCAGCAAGAACACAAATCCAATTACACAAATCCAATTACACAAACCCGGGGAAAGAATAAGTGAACTAAATCCTTTTCGGGGCATTGCTTAAATTTTAAAACAAAAATTTAAGCATTAAGGAACAAACGGCAGGGAAGTCTATCAGAGCAAGAACTAAATGACAACTTGATGTTGCCGTATAAGATTCGGGTTATCAATGTGTAAGCCAGAAACAGAACAAAGGGCAATAAGAGCTCCTCCTCAACACAAAAGGGCTATTTTTTTTTTTTTATTCTTTTCAGCGATATTACCAAACGAATAAAGCATAGGAATAAAATATACTCAAAAGGGTATAATTATCAGCTACTCACCATTTGAGGTTCACTTCCCATGCTGCGATACACCACAAAATTGTATGAAACCTCCGTGACAACCTATGCTAAGACTCCTAACCATTGTCCATCTGCAAGAATGATTTAGTGAGGTTTTGGCTTATATCCATCAACTGCAAAGTTTCGTGTAGCAGCCGGGAGTGCTAAACGAAGTCCATCAAGTTCAGGTTTGGCAATTATCTGACAACCCAGACGAGATCTGCAGCAAATTATTGCATTTTAAATTGTGAAAAAAGTACCAAATAAAAAATAGATAGAAACTGAGATAAAGAGGGCTACGTTTCGGTGAGTCCAAATGCAAGATCTAACATATCATTTTCCTCATCAGTTGGATCTGGTAAATTGTTATACTTGTCCACATCCTGCCCCATGTAAAGCATTAGCATAATAGATGCCAAAGAGTCAGAATACTCATATCCATTTGTCTGAGGTTACACATTATAGAACATAGGAATGATTGAACAATAAAGCTTAGTTGGAAGGTAATTGACCCGCAGAAGCTTACCATCACAATAACATGACAAGTGGAACAAGCCAGTGATCCCTCACATGCTCCTGCAACAAATAACAGAATTTAGCTAACTTGTGATCTTCTTTATCTCAAAAATTGTTTAAATTAAGATTGTTGCATAGGGTAGTGCATGAACTTGATTGATGTCTGATAACAATGGAACAAACAGCTACTTATAGATGATATTGTATGCTGTAAAATATAGATAAACTCAACCAGCATTGTCACCTTCAAGTTCTATGTCATTCTCATGTGCAGCTTCCAACATTGACATTCCAACTGGGACTTTAACATGAGTCTCTTCTCCATCTTTGTCAACAAATGTCACATTTATTCTGGAGAGAGCATAAGAGGAATATAGATATTGTAAGAACTCCACATAGTGTATACCCTTTAGAACCATCTGCTTGATGGTGTAACAAAATCATGAGGCATAAACTACTTAAGAACAAAACTAACTACTTAAAGACTTTGATGATATATTGATCGGGAGTTCAAATCAGAAAAAAAAAAAAAAAAAAAGAAAAAAAGGTAAAATGGTCAAGATACTTACTTTTCTGCATTGTTGTCCTCTGGATCAGGTTTATTAGAGGTGCTGCTAAACAATTCATGTCTCTGACAAATATAAAAAAATAAACAGGTCTCAACGTTTATTCTCCGGGATCAGATAGTGCAGGTATGTACTGAATATGTAAAATAAAAAGATGAGGAAACATGTTAAACACAAAGAGAAGGTGTGAGATTAAAATGACACTGATAGCTTAAATGCACGAGGAAGTGACTGCCAAAGCTAACCCCAATTAATTTTTATTCTCACAATAACACTTCAATGGATGAAAGTGTTGCTAGTTCTTGTTATTCTGTTCCAATTATATTTTTCTGTTTTGGATTTTATATCTAATTTTTCTAACATCTGGTTCCCACTTTTCTTAGTCCATCACAACATGATACTAATCCTAATAGTAATGCCTAATCTTCAAACTGCATGTCTTAAATAAAATTTAGTTAAACCAAATGTGCAGAGTTCATATTCATAATCCATCAAGAAACTATACTAAGGGTGAGGTAGATATGTTCCCTTCTCAATTAGGGAAACATATTATACAATTTACCCAGACAATAGGCATAAATCAGGTTTGTAATGCATCTAGGAACAAGTGACAGTAGCTTTTATAGGAATTACTTGACTACATCGAAATGCCTATCATATTCAAATGCAGAAGCTAAAATTATACAAAATCAGACTTATATCGGAGGTATGAGCAAACTAACCAGACCACGGAGGAATTTATTATGGGATACAGGAAAGTAAGGCGTTCTTTGAGTAAGAGTTGGAGCTGCAATTCAAATAAATGCAAAGTACTAGATAAGTGTATTAAAAAAAAAATGGAAAAAATAAAATAAAGGCACAAAAACAAGTAGAAGAACAAAATGATCATATCATAAAACTTGCAAAGGTGACACTTCCTTTCTATACACCCCTTCCCTTACCATTATTAGATCTTTCTCCTTCCTTATTTGTGGAAGGATGATCTTCAATTCAAACATAGTTTAAACAAGCATCTATCAAAGATGTACTAACTGCATTTTCGCAAGTATGCTGACTTACTACATAGGAGACAAAAATGAGAATCATAGTGAATTGACTAGTGCATTATATCAAATGGTTTCTACAGCAGGCAACAACAAATTTCAGTTTCAATAAGTGAATTGCTTTAACCAATTAGCTAAAAGAACAAACCTTTGACCCGACTCTTGATTATATGAGCTCCTAGCAAATAAAACCTAGAAAAGAACATAATCCTTCAACCTGTGAAACCTACATGAGTAAGCAAAAGAAATCAATGAACAAAGTGGAAACATGACATGGTGGTATCGAAGCTTGCAAATATATATATATATATATATATCCTCAATCTAGATGCAAAAATCATGTTAGGCATAAACTCCCCCCACAGCATAATATATACCCATAAATCTCGTTAAAAGTGAAGACAATAGATTTGATGCAAAATATATGCAACCTTCCACATACAGATTCCAATTCTAGAAAACCTAAATTCAATGGAATTATGTACGGATTTCTGAATATCCTAGAAATTGGGAGGCGATTGCGTTTTGCAATATAATCAACCCTTTGCTTAATGCTAAGCCATGGCAACGTCTTTCTAGCTCGAATTTACGTTAACTACTTCAGCAACTATCACTTCTCGAAATTGAAAGTCTCATTCCAAATTCACAGTATCAAATTTATTGAGCAGCCAATCATATATAAAACCAGAAGATGAAGAAAGTCAAAAAAAAAAAAAGGAAAAGTTGTCTGCTCATCATTGCGATCAATATCACTAATCATCCACGGTCATCAAGTTCCAGGATTTTTGCTTCTAGGAGCAATACTCTCAGCTCCTCCCCCAACCTCCGAACAGGAAACAAATCGAGAGCAGCACATAGAATCCGAAGAACATACCTCGGTTCACCAAAGTACGCGCGAATCGAATTGCGATAAAAACACAATGCGTAATTCCCACGCAGAATGGGAACCGAAGGAGACGACTGAGGCAAGCTCCACAAGAAAAGCAATCGAACGATGTCGTTCAGGCATTTGTGCGCAACCGACTTGCCCAATCGATTTCGAACCGCCGGTTCGCCGGTTTCTAACCGGCCCCGATCGAACCGCATCCAAAACCGTTTTTATCCGGTTCGGTTTGAGTTTCTTCGTTCTCACATCCAGCTTGCGGTTCGAACCAATCGTTTTTGTACTTTCTTAAAATAAAAAAAATATAGTACTACCTCCGCTACGGAAGAAGAGTGATTCATTGCACCTAGATTTTTGTGATATATTAAAGTAACGATATTTTGTAATATATTGAAAATTATAAAAATATTAATTATATTAAATAAGTAGCATAATTACTAAATAATAAAATGATATTTTTGTTTTGTTTTAACACAAACAAAAATAAAAAATAATATCCTTGTATACAGAATCTTCCGATCACCTCGGCAGGTTGGTCGAACAGCAGGATGAAGAAAGCAAGAGAAGATGAGGAAAAGAAGAAGGAACAAAGGAAAAAATAACAAGAAAAGAAACAAAAGAATGAGGAGAAGAAGAAAGAGCGACGTGACAACGGATGTGGATGTCAGCAGGGCAAAAAATTTTAATTATGGAGAATATTTTATAATTATAATATATTTATATAATTAAAATTATTATTTTTTCATGGGTGATACGAAGATTTTAAAAAGTAAAATATTAAAATTGATAAAGAAAAAAAAAATTAGTTGAAAATATTTTTAAAATTTGAATTATAAATTAAAAGTAAATAAAAAAATATAATAATATTTGTTTTAAATAAATATTAAATAAAAGATAATAATTAAATATTAATTTATTAATTTTATTAAAATTAGTAATTGAAAAAATTTAATAGAAGAATTAAAAAAATAAAAGTAAATTTGAATGAAAAAGTATATATTTCTGTAATATTTTATTGAAATTCTTTTGAAATGTTTATCTTTAAATATACAAACGAAAAATAAATATTTTTATAAAAATTACAGGTATTTTAATATATATATTATAACTGAAATTAAATATTTTTAAATAAAACAAACAAAAAAATGATAAAAAAAAATATATTAGATTGGAACGTAGAAATTATTATATTTTTATATAAATAAAAATAATGTTAATTTTAATAATGAAAAGATAAATATTAATGATAAAAACTAATATAATATATATTTTTATATTTTGTATATTTTATTTCATAAATTTTGTATTATATAAATATTTATACAATTATATTTAGTTTAAATTATTTATTATTCAACATATTAATATTTTTATAATTTATTTTTATTTATGTTAATTTATTTGTTTACTAAATCCATTATAAGTTTTGTTTTGTTTATAGACTTTAATTTTGATTTTATTATTTTTTTACAAAAACTATTCATGATAAAACATGGAAGGAGTACAATATTTATTAATGTTATAATATTATTTTTATTTATATCATATCAAATAATTATTTTAATTTAAAATTTTGTTATTCAAATTAAAACTCAAACCTAAAAACAAAACAAACACATTATATGTTAATTTTATTTTATATTATAAAAATTTTTACACGATTTTCAATCTATAAAATATATTATTACATTTGTTCCAAAAATAATACAATATTTAATTTTGGTACAAAATTTTAGATGGATAATATTAAATCACATCATTTGAAAATTATGTTATGTGATGGGAGATATAATTGTATATTTATTTATTTTTATTTGGATGACGTGAGAGATAAAGTATTGAGTGGAGACGAAATATAATTAATTATTTTATATTTTAAAAATATTATAAAATATTTGAGATATATAAAAAACAATATTGTAGGTGTCTGAGACATATCGAATATATTTTATTATCTCATAAAAACGTTAACATTCAGGTTTTGTTCACTCAAAAATTTTGGATGACACTTTCTCATAAATACTTTTAAAAATATAATATAGGCAAAATTGCATAAAATCTCCCTTTAATTTTTCGAAATTGTTGAAAACTTCTCTATTTCTAAAACTTCAAAAAACGTACTTGTGGTTTGTAAAATATTGCACAAAACCCCCCTACTCGTTAGGACTTAATGGAGAGTGTACGTCACGAGTCTGAAATGCGAATGTTGGTCTAGAAAATGATAAATCTGTCTATGAAGTTACTAAAATGACCCCCTAAACTATATTGTATGCTAACTTATTTCCTTCAATCTTCGTTAACTTCACAGCATATTCTCCTTGCCCAAAATCCAATACGGCTCAGTTCTTCGACAACATCTTCTTGTCACCTGATTTGAAGTTAGGATTCCGCAAATTTCGGGAACCTCTATTTCGAACGGTAGTTTATTTTATTTGCTTGGAGTTTCAGTAATTTCTTTTTTTTTTTTTCCAGAAATTTATGTTCTAAAATCGGGATTGATTTCATCGTTCGATTTTATCATCACTTGTAGATCGTTGTGAAGCAATGGGTTTCCTTTAGGGTCTAGGGTTACCAAATTTATCGTTTTAGGGTCAGTCGATTTAATCTCTGGATTGAATTTGTTTGGGTGGGTAATCAGTTTTAGTAATTCATTTGAAATATTGAAATCCCTATCACTGTAATTTTATGATTCTCGATCGTTGTTCTTGAACCTCATTTTTTGCATGGGTATTTGGTTTCAGTAATTTTATGATTTAAGATCCCTATCATTGAAATTTTTTATGTGGATATAAACAATTTTATGTTTTTTTTTTATCTTTTTGCAATCATTTTAATATTTACTATTAAATATAATCAGAGATGTCGTTTAGCGACTCAAAATCAAAGTCTAGGGGGCGGAGAAATCTTGAGCTAAGGTATCGATGTCCACGATGCAAGTGTGGGTCAATTGCAGCAACCTGTGTTGTTGGACTAACAAAGGAAACTCAAGGTAAATTATTTTGTAATTGTCGCGTTGGAACCTGTGATTTTTTCCGTTGGTTTAATCCGCTAAGCACCCGCTTTAGGGAGTGGAGCAACGATAGAGATGATGTGACTGAATCGGAGGTTCAATCCGTTGCGTTTGATGGGGAGCAAATAAAACAAGCAAAGGTGATCATGGATAAAGTATCTTAACTGAAGGTGGTTGTAGAAGGACTACACCGTGAAATAGAAGTCTTGCGCGCTACACTGAGGTACATCAAACTTATCGAAGTCTTGTTTTGAGTAGTTGGTTATATGTTTGATGGTTCGTCCCATCTCGTTTTGTGTTGTAATAGTAGTAATGAAGAACATGGATGTTTTGATGTTCTAATTTTAGCTTTGGTGTAGGTTTGAATAATGATGTTTTGATGTTCAAATTTTAGCTTTGGTGTAGGTATGAAGATGGATGTGAAATGTTGTTTGATTGTCACATTCCGTGGTATGAATATGGATGTTTTGATGTTTGGATGGTAAGTTTAGATTTGATATTGTGATGTTGTAAGATATTTATCTGGGACCAACATTATACAATTGGCACAATTAAATATTCCAATCACTACTATTATCCTTGAGTATTGAACAATAGGTATTCAAAAATATACCGTAGGCATTATAACATGGATTATAACATGCATTCAACATTTCAATCATTGTCATTAAACAATAGGTACTAAGAGATATGCAATTGGCAAAATTAAACAAAACATGTATTATAGCCACAACAACATTATAATATTAAGCAATCTAATAGGCATCAGATAAAATGTTCCAATCACAACCATTATCGATGACCGTTAGACATAGCAACAATATAACGAGCGGCCTACTAATATAGCTGCTACTTATACAAAATGTTCCAATCCTAACCATTAGCCGACGCAAAACAAACATGACAAATATAGAGCTTCAAGTGTCCACATTGTCAGGCAACATACGAACAAAGTATATAATATGAAAATACTCCAAATCAATTAGAGGTTCATCACAAACGGCTACTAGAAGATTCACCTGCTGATAGCGGTTGATGCCCTCTTAGTTTAAGTGAAAATCTAACGCTTCGGATGAGCGAGGATAAAGTTGGACGTCGAGAAGCTCCACTCCTAACCGTTGTCTCGGATGGACCCTATAAATGGGCATTTCGTCAAATATTCACACACGTTTGTATATTTTCCATAAATTAAAAAAATAGAGTGTTGTTGTCATACAAACTGGACCAGACTGTGTTGCTCGTGTCGATTTCGGAGCGGGATGAGCGTTGGAAGCCACCTAACAAATTGGTCGCAATGGTAAATAAGTTCATCACATTTATATTATCCAAAAAAAAATGCAAAACAGTCCCATTGCGTACCTGTTCTGCCTGCGGGCGGTTATCCGAAATCGGCTCGGATGGGTCCTCATTCGATATATTTTCCTAATTTAATGTACATTGCAACAACATAATAAACAACACATTTATGGTGCACCAAAAATAGAGATTTAGCATAATTCTATCTTGTACCTGTTCTGTTTGGTTGCGGCTGCCAAACATCTTTCCGGATAGGCCCTCTTTGTATCAATTTCCCTAATTTGATGGTGAAAAATGTCAGTGATTCATATGCTAACTCAACTGACATTACCAAAAAAAAAATAATGAATCAGGTACACCAGATGTCAACGATTCTAGCTTGTACCTGTTGATGATCATTTTTATAGCTTCGTTTATTGTGTCCTTGACAATGACACTTTGAACAAGTAGTCGCCAATCCCTTTCGAGAAACTTAACCGTCAACACGCTCATTGTTCCCATTACGGCGAAGGACTTTTTTTGGACGACCAATTCTAACTTTCACGACCAGCGGGGCAACCACTCCTAGTGTGGATTCCTCCAATTCATGCATGTCAGGGATAAGATGAATTGCATGATTGTAAACAGCTTTGTAGGTCTCCTTTTCGAAGCAGTTGTCAACAAATTTTTTGACGGGCAGTTATTGATACTCGATAGCAGCAACACCGTGGCAACATGGATAGCCGCTAATCTAGAACATACCACATGTGCATACACGCCGATTCAGCTTGACAATATGGTTCTAGTTGCAATGCAGCACTTCGTACATGTCATCCCCTCCCTAAAATGGAAAACAATTACGACTTACCTTCCATTGGTTCTCCACCTTCTTCGTAATATTTGGATATACAATCCCCTCAAACTTCTCAATACTGGCCTTTTTCTCTTGAATACAAACCATCAATCTCCGTCAAATCCACTCAAACATGTCTATGATCGGTAGGTCACGTGCCTCCAAGATGTAACGATTGAAAAACTCACACATGTTATTCATGACCACATCGCTCTTCGTCCGTGTGGGAAAAAAAGCTCTCGCCCAATGATGTTGTGGGATCTCGCGCAACCAAGCATATGTCGCTTCTCCCGTACCGGTAGCCGCATCGTGCTTGTGAATCTTTCTTAGGAATTTTTTGTGTTCTTTTAAATTATATGTTGATGATGCCCTCCAGAAGTGATGCTTCAATTCCAGTCCCTTAAATCGCGTCTTGAAGTTGTTGTACATGTGCCAAAGACAGAAGCGATGCTCGACCCTTGGTGCTCGATCGGCAATCGCCTCCACCAAACCTTTTTGTCGGTCAGAGATGAATGCCAACTCTCGAATCCCCAAGGTCTCGCAACAAGCGCTCGAAAAACCAGTCCCGTATTTCATACCTCTCAATCTCTACAAACGCAAAGGCAGTGAGGTAGATATTCTTATTCGGATCTTGTCCGATGGCCGTGAGAAGCTGCCACTTGTAGAACCCCTTAAGAAAACACCCGTCGAACCCAATAATCGTATGATAGCCCGCCTTGAAATCGTTCCTCAAAGCCGCTAGACAATAGTACATCCGCTTCAGGACTGGAGAATTAAGTCCACGATCAACATGCAAAATACAACTGTTTTCTAGGTTGTACTTGCAAACGGTAACACAGTAATCATAAAGTCTTCTTTACTGCTCAACCTTACTACCCTTTATCAACTTCAATGCGTACTGCTTGGCTCGATAAACTTTGTACAAAGTCACCTTAACATGCACATCCCAACGTATCTTCTTCTTCAAAGCGGGTATAGATATATCTAGATTATCAGCTACAATATCCTTAATTTTTTTTATGAGGTACTTGTAGTTCGCTTGTGCATTAGACGACTGGTGTGCGCAAGTATGGACTCCCTTTAATGGTTTAATTTGGAAAGTGTCCCCCCTCCATGACGCATGACGCGTGAATCCTCGTTTGCACCCCTTTCTACACACGGCTGTCATTTTCTTTTTTTCATTCTTTATCAGATTCAAATCCCAGCCACGTCGGATAGCTCAATTCCGAAGAGCCTGTCTGTATTTATCTCGATTGACAAATTTCATATCAACCTTCAGTCACCAACGGCTAAGTCCATGTCATTATCTAATTCCTCGAACACCGGACCCAATCCATCATCAGATCCTGCTGGACTGCGAAGATGCCCATCCTTCTCACTCGAGCCATCAGAACACCAACCCTCGGCCTCCGCATTTCCCCCTCATTCCTGCTCACACTCTTCAGCCTCCTCATTTTCTCTCACTTACGGGAGTTCATCAAACAAATCTGTCTTATCCTCATCCTCATCCATAGGCGAAGAATCTGAGCTAACTTTCCCTTCCATATCCTCGCTCTCCCACTCTCCACTGTCCGAGCTTCTCTTCGAATTATTCACTTTTCATTTTATGTGCGGCCTCCTTCTGTGACTCATGAAAAATCCGTACGTCATCCCAATATTCATCGGCATCAGTGTTGTGACTATCATCCTCGTCACCCTCATCTACATGTTTTATGAAATTTCAGCCATATGTCAGTAAAAATAATTAAGAAATGAAGATAAGAAGTCATGTGAAGCTACAACTGATCTTACCGACAGGGCTTGCATGCTCCGCCTCACTCCAAGCATGAGCTCTCATGCTCTCATTGTAATATGTCAACGACCTTCCCTCGTCACCCTCATCTACATGTTTTATGAAATTTCCAACCACAAGTCAGTAAAGATAATTAAAAAACCAAGATAAGAAGTCATGTGAAGCCCCAACTGATCTTACCAATAGGGCTTGCAGGCTCTGCCTTGCGCCAAGCATGAGTTCCCATGCCCTGGTTGTAATATGTCCACGGCCCTCCCTCGTCACCCTCATCTACATGGTTTATGAAATTTTTAGCTATATGTCAGTAAAGACAATTAAGAAACCAAGATAACAAGTCATGTGAAGTCCCAACTAATCTTACCGACAGGGCTTGTAGGCTCCGCCTAGCGCCAAGCATGAGCTCCCATGCCCTTGTTATAATCTGTCCACATTGGTTCCTCGACATCCATGTACTCGAATGCCCCTTGGCTTTCCTCATCATCATCCGCACCATCGATGTCCTCATCATCATCGTTGTCCTCGTCATCATCGCTCTCCTCTTCCATTTCTGATCGTGCAATACATTTTCCTTTTCTATCGATTTATTCGTCACACGGATCAAATCCACCTGTTACGTCCTCAACTCCTTGGCTTTGAAGATAATCATTCCTCATCGCACACATAGCATCCATGACCACTGCATCGTCATCATCCTTGCTGTCCTCACCGTCTTCGTCCTGCTCAACCGGCATGAAAGTTGGACCGCTACTTTCCCCTACTTCACTATGCCATTTCAAATAACGTATATCCTTCTCCGGGGTCCTTGTGGGACGCCCGTACTGATTGCATACCATCATTGGCAAGCCATTGTCATCGGCACATATAGAAATTACATTTTTTTTTCCTAATGGATCTTGAACATTTCTAGAACATCTTCGTCGCATCTAATTGTATAAAACGGACCTTGAAGATTAGCACCAAGGCCGCTGATAAGGTTCCAGTGTGTGAGCTCTACAATCCTTGCTCTTCCGCCTGCATGGGCATACATATCTAAGAGAGCACCATAATAAATATGGTCCTTGTCAATACCTGGAAACCGAAGTGTCCTACCATCCATGTAACGACGACATGGGCCCTCCCACTTGGTATACCCACCAACCCACATATATATAGTGTATAAATTGTCCATAAAGAGGTAGGGACCACAACCAATCACAACAGCTACAAATTTGAATCAAACGCCATTGAAATTGGTAGTTTCAACAAAAGATACGACAAAATTTTGCATAATAAATAATGGAGTAAAGTAACCCAACCCAAAAGGACAAAAAAAACCCATATATTCAAGAGAGCAACGTGTATATACGGCCGACCCTCATGAAACAAAAATCAAACTTAACAGGTTGTTTTCTGCACAATTTAATGTCTCCTTACTCACAATTTGACAAACATTTGCAAAATTTCACCTATATACGGCCGACATTTTGCTATGGTTGTTTCATGTCAATCCGTTGCCCAATATTTGCATTATGACATACGTATATGATGATTGTAGCTCAAATAAAAACACAAAACTATTAAGAATTTAGTGCAGCATGTGAAGATTTGGCTTACTGCTTATATGACTAAAATACAGTAGTCTAATAGATTTAAAATATAGAAGTGTACATTATCCATCATAATTAACTTTGTAATCCACGAAATATAAAAATAATTTAAAATATTTCAAAAAATATGTATAACAAAAGCATGATATTTATCGTAAAAAAGTAAGTGATTGTTACAAGTTGTTCAAAAAATTATATATTTATTATTTTTAGTAACAATAATTAATTTTAATAATCTAATAAGTGTATAAATATATATTCAATATGATGTATTGTACAAAAGAATTAACAAATAATTAATTTGTTGCTTCGGTCGGGCATAGTACTGCTCTCAACTAGTATATATATTTAAATAAGATAAAAAAATTAAGAATTTTTAATAAAAAGTTGAATTATATGTTAAGAAATACTATAAAAAAATTCAAACAAGAAAATATAAATTATATAACCCTCTATTTCATATTTTTTTATTTATTGTTGTGAAACTCTTTTATGTTAAATTAAAATTAGTATAAAATAACCTCTTCATCGTGTGGTTCTAAATACAGTCCCAATTATATTACTTTTGTACAAATAAAAGATTTAAAAATCTTAAATAATATTCTCTCTGTCCCATCAATGATTCGTTTTTCTTTTTTGTCCGTCCCATAAAAGATGATATCTTTTTCTTTTTATTAAATTTATCAATTTTAAACACATTTAACGAATATATATATATATCAATTTAATTAAATTTTTAACATATGTATTACACGTGAGACTCACTCAAAACCCTTTTTTTTCTATTTATCTCCTCAATTTATAAATACTTTTATATACCTTTAAAACTCTGCATTTTTTTATAAAATTAATTTATGGTAATGAAAAATAAATAAATATATATTTATTTATATTTGATAAAATTTTATTTTCTACAAAATAATATATATATATTTTATATAATTTATAAAAAAAGAAGGCTTAAAAATATTTAAAATACGAATAAATCTACTCATATAAGAAAAAATATTTTAATATTATTAATATCGTATTCCTATAAAAGGCTCATAACTGAAGAAGTATTTTTTTAATAAAATAAATAAATAATTAGTCAAACTTTATTTTATTATTTTTGTAAAAAAAAAATTAAAAAATCAAATATCATTTCAAATAAATTATAATGATCGACAATTGTTTATTTATTTATTTTATTAAAAAAAAATTTTTATTTTATCTATTTTTCTTAAAATTCATATCTAGTCAAATGGACTTAAATTTATTGGATGGGTGGAGTAGTACTAATTTACCCAACAAAAAATTCTAAAGTTTAATATCAATTTGATATTTTTTTTTACAAACCTAGCGCCATTGGAGTTAGGCGTACGTAGATGGGCCTACACTCTATTGGGCTTCTTGTTATAAAGCCCCAACAAAAATCCCAATATTCTTATACTATATATTTAAAGGAAAAAAATTAAATTTGGTTCCAATATAATTAAAATTTATCAATTTTGATCTCAATATAAAAAACTTATCAATTTTAGTTTTATTATAAACAATTTAATCAATTTTCACATTGTTAAAAAATTAACGGAAATTGCTGACGTGGACGTAACAGGACAACTAACCTGAAAACAACACGACCATGTACAAATATACACGGTCATATTGTCACACGGCCGTGTATAATTTATTGTACAATTATACGCGATCATGTTTAATTCTACATGGCCGTGTATCTTGTTTTGATTTAAAATTTTATTTTTTTGTTATATTTTTTTTAAAAAAATATTTTGAATTTAAAATACTTCATATAATTAAAATGAACTAAAATTAATAGTAATCACAATATAATTAAAATGTATCAATTTTAATTCAAATATAAAAATTTATCGGGTATGTTATTTGGAAGATTTGGCCTAAATCTACAATTCAACAAAATTTTTCGGCAAAATCTTTCAAAAGAATATACCCAATAAATTTTTGTATTTAAACTAAAATTGATACATTTTAATTATATTAGCAATTAATTTTTTCCATTTCAAATATGTCGACTATTTTAAATTCAAAATATTTTATTAAATATATATATATATATAACAAAAAAAATAAAATTTTAAACCAAAATAGAAAGATAAACGGCCGTGTAGAATTAAATTATACACAGCCGTGTGACAATATGGTCGTGTATAATTGTACAAGACCGTATTGTTTATAGGTCAGCAATTTCCGTTAGTTTTTGAATCGGTGAAACCAAAATTAGTTGAAATTGTTTATAATATGACTAAAATTTGTAAATTTTTTATATTGTTATCAAAATTGATAAATTTTAATTATATATTGAGAGAAAAAAAAAATAATTTTTTCTCGTTTTAATTATATATTGAGACCAAAAAAATTAATTTTTTCTCGTTTATTTATAATGTTAAAAGCAAGTAAGAATACAAATAGTAGTATTATATTTTAAAATAATATGGAGCGACCGACCACGGCCGTAATCATCCAATTTAAAACCGAACGTGTAAACGTAACTTTAGTGGATCGCGCCGGGGATTCTAAAGCGTGTTTTTTTTTTTTTTTTTTTTTTTTCTGTTCTTATTTTATTTTTTATTTTTTATTTTTTATTTTTTATTTTTTATTTTATCGGATCTTATGTTTAAGTAGTCCTTCGCTTGTGTAACATTCTGCTGTGCAGCCTAAAAGAGAAAGACTCTGCTCTTTTACCGATTAGAATTTTTATCGTTACTTATTAAAAATTATTATTAAAATATTTATCAATATGTTTTCAGTATTTTGTAAAATAATACTTCCTCTCTTTTATTTAATTTGTTCATTTTAATTTAGGCATAAAGTTCTAGATATTGTATAATTAATAAGTAATTAAAAATGTATTAGTAAAAAAAATTATAAATTAAGATTAATATGACTAAATAGTTTAATTAAAATAATATAAGTTATAAAATTTAAAATGCGATTAAATTATATAACTATATTTCCAAAAAAAAATGACAAATTATATGAAACCGACAAAAATAGAAAGAATTGACAAATTAAGCGAGCCGGAAGAGTATATTATTTCATTGTTGAAAAATAGATTTATTTATTTTTAATATTAATTTTAATATGATGTGTACCTTTTATTTTTATACCAAAAACAATAAAAAAAATAGTAAAAAATAATTTATTTTTAATCTTAATTTTAATATGATACGTACCTTTTATTTTTATACCAAAAACAATAAAATAAAATAGTAAAAAATAATATAAAGTAGTATGGCTTTTTACAAGAAAATCAAATGAGCTTAGTTTTTATGATAAAAAAAGATAATTGAGTATATTTTTCCATAATAGAAGAGTATATTTTATTAAAAGTTGAAAAAATTCATAGCACTACCTCGTCCACCTTTTTTGTTTTGTGTTATGTAAATACGGAAATTTAGAAGTAATATAATTAATAAATAACTAAAAAAATTATATTAGTAAAAATATTTATAATATAATACAAGTTTGTTGAGTACAAAAAATAAAATTGGGGTTTGAGCTTACGAATGATGAATGGATGGGCTCAGTGGTAGTCTAGTGGCGGGTCAGATCCATTTGGATGGGATGATTTTTTGATCTAACCGATCGAACGATTGGTCCTGTAGACAATATATTTGTCTAAGTGTGGGCCTTGGAATGGTTGGTCACAAAGGTTACTGAAGTGGAAACAGTTTTGACGGTTCAGATCGGTAACCGCCATGGGAGCAGTTTTAGACGGTTCAGATTGGTAACCCACGTGAAAGTGGGCCTTGGGACAGTTGGTCACAAAGGTTACTAACGTGGAAACGGTTTTGAACGGTTCAGATCGGTAACCGACATGGGAGCAGTTTTTTACGATTCAAATGTGACCAACGTGGAAGCAATTTTTTGACGGTTCAAAGGTAACTGACATGAAAGCAGTTTTTTGGACGGTTCAAAGGTGACCGATGTGGAAGTAGTTTTTTTACGATTCAAAGGTAACCGATGTGGAATCGAATTTTTGGGCGATTCAAAGGTAACCCACGTAAAAAAAAGTTTTTTTACGGTTCAAAGGTAATCGACGTGGAAGTGGTTTTTTGGGCAGTTCAAAGGTAGCTGCCATGAGAGTGGTTTTGGACGGTTTAGTTTCATACATATATAAGCAGTTCCAGTGAGAAATGATAGGCATCTTCAATCAACATCAATTTCAGAGAAATTCTCATTGGGGATCATCATTTTTAATTTTCCAATTTTCCAATTATCCTTGTCTAGGGATTCGTAATCTCACACACTCTTCGCTTAAATTCGAAATAGATTTTCGCATCTTATTTTTTATTGTTGAACTTTTACCATCAACAAATTGGCAACCGTAGTGGCAATGTGAAGCAAAATTGCTGATCCTACGTCTAACGAAAATTTTATACAACTCCAATCTGGTTGAGTTGTTGCAAGGAACTTCATGGAAGGTTCTCAATCTCAAAGCCTCAGCACAACCATCGGGGCCACAACGACAACGCCACCATCAATACCCATTACGGGGGTCGTCTCTCAAATACCATCAGAATGGTTAAATCATGTTCAACAAATGAACAATTAACAAATAGCAACCATGTAGCTAATGTTGCACGAGCAAAAAAACTAGATACATAACATGTTAGATCAAGTCATGTCGAGAGTTACACTTCATTTTGCACCTTCACCTTCAGGAATGTCTCTATCGTGCCTTTAGACAAACTTTGCAGGGCCGTCGCTTGTTGATAACGTCATTCCAAGTGCTACAGCCCCTAGTAGGGCAAAGAGAAGGACTCATCCTGAGCCGTTTCGGGCAAGTTTACAAAGGGATGACCGACCTAGAGGTCATCCTCATGATCCCATTCTGATGCCAGACCATCATCCATGCAGATTGGACCCAGATGATGTCGCACATGTCCTGAGGGTCTATTTCGGTATGACTCTACAGGTTACCGATAGGCCCGCATATCAATGGTCATTCCCTGAAAAAATCATCAATGAACATCCTCTTTCCAAGAATTATCGACCATCCGACTTCTGCGCATTCTCGGGGGAGGATGGTTCCTTTACTATTGAGCATGTGGGACGTTTCATGGCTCAGTTGGGGGAAATTGGTAACAATCCATTTTATAAGTTGCAGCTTTTCGGTCTATGACCAAGACGGCTTTTTCTTGGGTTGTCAATTTGCCACATGGGCAAATACACACATGGGAAGGATTTGAGACAACCTTTCACGCTAGGTTCTTCAATCCTGTTCCAATGGTGTCTCTAACTGATTTATTGGAAATGAGACAGATGTCAAAAGAATCTACTGCTCAATTTATAGAAAGGATCCGTTTGATGAAGGGTAGATATCCGACTGTGATAGAAGAAAAAAAGATGACCAATCTGGTGGTCCGAAACATGCATGGACGACTTCGAGAGGCATTAACCGCTCATGAGGTAGAAGATCTTGCTAGTCTAGCGTCTAAAGTTGGGCATTTGGAGTCATTATTTAGGGAAAAAGATCAAAATTTTCGACGCCACAATGGTCAACAGATGATTAGCATGGAAGTAGAAGCATACATATCAAAGACCGATCCAATGGTCGAAGCAGAAGAAATGGCCGCAAAGATAGTCAATGGGAAACCATACGTCTGCTCGAAATTGAAGCCTCTTCCAGGAACAGAATGGAAAGATCAACCGACTCTTGACAATACCAAAATAGACAAGATTTTTAACATCCTTCTGGCGGATGGGAAAATTTGGATTCCTAAAGGACAACGATTGACAACAAAAGAGGAAATTAAGGGGAGACCTTATTGCAAATGGCATAACTCCTTTACCCACAGTACAAATCAGTGTACACATTTCAGAAAGAGGATTCAAAGGGCTATCAAAGCTTGCCGCTTCAAATATATCACTATGGGGGTAGAACAACAGCCGTTCCCCAAAGTGACGACGGCTACAATTGGAATTGCTCCGAAAAAAAAATTACAAAGAAATGCAAGATCGGAGGAAAAACAAAAGGAAGAATTCAAGCTGTGTAAAGACCGAATTGCAGATAAGTGGGATCCGCAAGGATACCCGCGGAGGCGGCCCCCAAGGTACCCATGTTTCGACGCCAGACTCCTCTGCAGCGGGAAGTGGGTTGGGATCGGCAACAACTGCCTCGGAACCCCTGATTTTTTCATTGAAAGCTTTCCCCGATGTGGAAGACGATAGCTCTACGATAACGACTCGGGGGCAATCGGCTTCAGGAAAATCTGCTACTGGTGGGTCGGAAGTTGGCTAACCGGCTTCGGAGGGTTAGCTGCAAGGGGACTCAAATACGGGGGCCCAACGGCCGGAAGGTCTGCAGCTGAAGGGTCGGCCGCTGGCTGACCGGCTTCGAAGGGGTTAGCCGGAAGGGATCCAAAGACGGGGGTCCAACTACCGGAAGGTCTGCGGCTGGAGAATCTGCCGCTGGCTAACCGGCCTCAGAAGGGCTGGCTACAGGGGGATGCAAAGATGGGGGCCCAATCGCCGAAGATATGTGGCTGGAGAATTGGCCGCTGGTTGACCGGCCTCAAAGGGGCCGGCTGTAGGGGGACCCTAAAGACGGGGGTCCAATTTCCGGAAGGTTTACGGCAGGTAGACGGTTGTTTCTAGCTGATCGGTTGGTGGTTGCTCAGGAGAAGTCGGCAAAGGACCCAAAGACGAGGACCCAATTGCCGAAAGGTCTGCGACAGGGGAGACGGCTATTTTTGGCTGATCGGTTGGTGGTTGATCAGGAGAAGTCAGCAATATTGGTCGCGAGACCACAATGTCTTGAGCAGCACAGTTGGCATCTCAGGGTGCGTCGGATGTGAGGAAGTTTGTCTCCTAGTCAGTTCCTCGGTCCGATCAATCATTGGTGGTTCCTCATGGGGTTGATACTTGCCTCTTGTGCGGGGCCCGTGTTGGGATGACTAGAAGAAGTTGGAATCATTTGGTCGGATGCAAGAGCCAGAGACCATGTGACCGACCACCACTAACGAAAGGACTCAACAATCCGAGGTTTGGTTTTGAAAGGAAGACGATGAAAGTTTGACTGAAACAACGATGATTATATTCTTGTTGTTGCAGACTCTCAACCATCATTTCTAGCACTGATCGAGGATGACGTTTGGGAGTCAGAGGAGGAGGAGACAAGTTGTTGAGCACAAAAAATAAGATTAGGGTTTGAGCCCAGGAAGAATGAATGGATGGGCTCAGCGGTGGTCCAATGGCGGGCTAGATCCATTCGGATGGGATGATTTTTGGACCCAACCGATCGGACGGTTGGCCCTGCAAACAATATATTCGTCTGAGTGTAGGCCTTTGGGCGGTTGATCATAAAGGTTACCGATGTAAAAACAGTTTTGGACGGTTCAGATTGGTAATCGACATGAAAGTGGGCCTTGGGACGGTTGGTCACAAAGGTTACCGATGTGGAAACGGTTTTAAGTTAACCGATGTGGAAACGGTTTTGGACTGTTCAGATCGATAACCGACATGGGAGTAGTTTTTTACGGTTCAAAGGTGACCGGCGTGGAAGCAGTTTTTTTATGGTTCAAAGGTAACCGACGTGAAAATAGTTTTTTCGACGGTTCAAAAGTGACCGATTTGGAAGCAGTTTTTTTACTGTTCAAAGATAACCGACGTGAAAGCGATTTTCAAAGGTAACCGCCATGTAAGTGGTTCTGGACGGTTTAGTTTAATACATATATAAGCAGTCCAAATGAGAAAGGATGAACATCTTCAATCGACATCAATTTCAGAGAAATTCTCATTATGAATCATTATTTTTAGTTTTCCAATTATCATTTTCATTTTTTTTTATTTTCTTTAAAAATATAAATTAATTTAATAAAATTTCAAACCTCGTACGCATGAAACTCATTAAATAAAAACCCTTTATTTATTGGGTAAACTGTTTTTTTAGTCCCGTAACTGGACCCCCTTATCATTTTTAGTCCCGTAAGTGGAGCCTATCGCAAACTAGTCCTATAAGTGAAAAAATTTCGCTGTTTTAGTCCTCCGGCGCCGGAGACGCCCGCGTGGCTCGCCAGAGGTGACGTGTCCGCCAGGTCAGCGACACCTGGCGGACACATGGATTTATTTATTTATTTTATTTTTTTAATTTTTTTTAATTGGACCAAATAAAAAAATAAAAAAATGCAAATAAAATGTCCGCCAGGTGTCACCTGCGGCGAGCCACGCGGGCGTCTCCGGCGCCGGAGGACTAAAACAACGAAAATTTTTCACTTATGGGACTAGTTTGCGACAGGCTCCACTTACGGGACTAAAATGATAAGGAGGTCCAGTTATGGGATTAAAAAATTAGTTTACCCTTATTTATTCTATCTTTAATAAACAAATATGATTATCTATATTTAAGATTCATCATCTTTCATAAAATTGGTTTATATTAATTATAAATAAATAACTATATTTTATTTATTTATTAGTATTAGCGTATAAAATTTTATTTTTTATAAAATAATATTCATATTATATATTTTTTTTATTGAGATATAGTATTTGAAATATTTAACATATATTTTAAAAAAAATTAATCATATATATTAATTTTTATTCTAAAAATACTAACAACACAATTTATATAAAAAAATAATAAAAGAATATTAAAAGTACTATAATTAATCAATTAAATTACATTACTTAAAATTCTGTGTACTTGAATCATCCTACTCGGGATGGAGGGAGTATTATAATACTCCTAATATTTCCTCCGTCATGTCAAATTATATCTATTTGAATGGGCACAAATTTTAAAAAGACAGGATAAAAATAGATTTTGTTTTTTTCTTTTATGCTAAGGAAAAAGTAGAATAAATGGTATTTTTTTACTAAAAATAAAAACGATAATAAATTTGGATGACAAAATAATAATAATAATAATAAATTTGAATGATTGAGAAGGAATCATTAACTTACAAGCAAATATACTTTCATTATTTAAAATTAAAACTAAAATCAAATTTCTAATTGTACTTTTTTTGATAACGTAGGAACCCGCAGCCGCTACTCGACAAGTGCGCTTTGGACAAACTCTCGATTAAACATAATACCCTGCAAACTAGACCCGATAAAACAAATCACACTAGACGAACCATGTGTGACAGATGAACCTGAAAACGTCAAGGAGTTTGAACCCTATGATCTTAGGGTCAAAAGTTGACCGTCACACTACCAAACCATCCATGGTGGGATTTCTAATTGTACTTTTCAACATGCAACCGGATGCACAAGCAGGGTTTGTTTGCTTTGTTTGCTTTTTGAAAATTTAGTAATGCATTTTTAATTAAAAAAGTTAATTTATTACGTATGCTAATTATTTTATATTTTCTTTGTTCCGTGAGATATGACTTCGTTCAATAAAAGATGATTTATTTATATTTTTAATTAATTTATTAATTTTAAATATACTTAATAAATATAAATCAGTTTTATTAAGTTTCTAATTTTTTATAGGTATAACTCACTCAAAACTCATTTAAGTTTATCTCTCTCTTTAATAAATAAATATTTTAATTTATATTTAAAACTAAGTTTTAAGTTAATTATAAATAAATAAATATTTTTTATTTATTTGTATTATATAATATTATATTATTTACAAAATGATATTCATTGCATATATTTTATTAAAATATGATCACAAAATATTTAAAATATCAACAGTACTACTCATATAAAAAATAAAAAATAATATTATAATTTATTATTAATAACTTACTAATTTACAATATCTAAAATATTGTATCTCTAACTAAAAAGTTCATCTTTGCTAAGACGTAGAGAATATTATTTATATAATTTTCTATATTTTACGGAAAAAAAAAATTCAAACAAACCTGAACATAATACAACCAAACAAACCCATAGTTGTTGTGAGGTATTTTAGATTTGAAAAACATCGGAAACTGTAAATATGGAGTAATACTATTCCCTGCGCCTCCGCAGCTCAGAACTCTTTTGTTAGAGATATGATATTTTAGATAATGTAGAATAATAAATTATTAATAATAATTTATGATATTATTTTTTATATGAGTAGTATTGTTGGTATTTTAAATATTTTTAGAAATATATTTTAATAAAATATATGTAATATAAATATTATTTTGTAAATAATAAAATTTTATATAATACAAATAAATAAAAAAATATATTTATAATGAATTTAAGTTAATTTTATAAAAAATAAAAAAATTAAATATAAATAAAAATATTTTTTTAATTAAATTAATTTATATTTTTTAAAGTATATATAAGATGATGATATATATATATATATATATATAAAAGAATTATGTTATGTAATAATAATAATACTTCCTCAATCTCACCGGAAATGAACTCTTTGATTAGCGACACGATATTTAAGGTGAGTATGTTTAATTAGGTAATAATAATTAGTTATGATATTATTATATTATTTTTTGTATAATTAATAATATTTATAGTTTTAAAAGTAAATTTAATATATATGATTAAAAAAATTAAAATATATGTTTAAATATTTAAAAATTATATAGCAATTAAAAATATATATATGCAATATGGATATCATTTTGTAGAGAATAAAATCTTCTATAATACAAGTAAATAAAAAAATATTGTTGTTTATTTATAATTAACATATATCCATTTTATAAAAGATGTGTAGTTTTAAATATAGATAATATTATTTATTTTTTGAGGAGAGAGATGTAGAAATAAAGGGATTTTGAGTGGGTCATAGGTCATTTATGATGTTGTATGTTATGTAGTTAATTAAATTGATTTATATTTGTTAAATATGTTTTGGTTTAATAATTTTTATCAAAAATAGAAATGTGTCGGTTGTTACAGGACAGAAAAAAATAAAAATATTGTCAATTGTGGTGAGACGGAGGAAGTATAATACTCCCTTCATCCCATTGAAAGGTTGTCATTTTCTATTTTCGTCCGTCCCAAAATATGGTTACAATTTCCTAATTTAGTACTTGTACTACCTACCTAACATAATAAATACCCTTCAAACTTACACTATATTACACAAATGTCATTACTTTTATATTACACAATACTAATAGGGGCATTTTCGTCATTTTCACTACAACCCATTATAATACTAATATTAAAAAATCTACGTGCAAAAAATAAACGACAACCTTGCACCGGGATGGAGGGAGTATTATTATTGGTAAGATGTATCAATATATGTGAGTGTACTATCTAATAGTAGTATATGATAATATATATCAATGTATATAATATAATATACTCCCTCCGTCCCATTGGAAGAGTGACATTTGTTTTTTGCACGTAGATTTTTTAATATTAGTATTATATTGGATTGTAATAAAAAAGACAAAAATACCCCTATTAGTATGGTGTAATATAAAAGTAATGACATTTGTGTAATATATTGTAAATTGAAAGAGTATTTATTATGTTAGGTAGGTAGTACAATTACTAAATTAGGAAATGGTAACCAAAATAGAAAATAATAATTTTTCAAAGAGACTGAGAGAGTATATTTAATGTAATAAAGAGAGACTAGTGTGAGAGAAATTGTAATGCAATAAAATGATTCTTCTGTCCATTTTCTTCATTCATATGTACATATATATAGGCAACATATAGGTGAATGGATGAATATAATGCATCCGTATAAACAACACATAATATCTACGTATTCAGTACGTATTGCCTTGTAGGTGTTGAGAATTTTAACAAATTATATGTTATAGGACGAAAGAAGTATAATTTAGCTTTTAAATTTTAAATTTTAAAAATGAATTAATTTAAGAAACAAATGTGTTTGTTTGGGTATTGGATTTTAAATTTACTATTCATCACATTTTTTTTCTCCAAAAATATCAAATCAAACACCTATCTTTTATTTTTTATATTATACTAAAAATCAATTTTTCATTCAAAATATCACATCAACACCTATTTATATCACATCATACGACTATTCAAATTCAACATTTTTACTATTGAAATCTCAACTCAAAATACAAAACCAGAAACAAACACACCCTAAAGAAATGCCGTGTAAATAATTAGCCAATCAAGCAGCCGATCCAAGCTAGAGAGGGCAAGCCAACCCAACAATGAATAAATAAATGAAAGGCAGCAATTGGACGATGAAACATTGGAAGGGAAGAAAAAAACGAAGCGTTGACCTGAAGAGATGATAGGATGGGGCTTAGGGTGGACGCGCGCGCACTTAATAAATCCCCAGCCAGCAGTTCAATCAAAATCCTATACTATTATATCCATACGGCTGCCTGCCTGTCTTGCAGAGTACGGCCGAGATACGGACGCCATTTACCGCCTCTTCCGGTTCCCCACCACTTCCCCCTATTTGCTTTTTAATTTTGCTGCCCATATCTAGCGCCGCGTTTGCTATATTTAAACAAAATAGGTCTTTTTTTTTAGAAAAATAAAAAAATAAAAAAAATATTGAATTTGAAATATTAATTTAAATAATAATATATTAAGATAATATTACTTTTTTATAATAGTACTTCGTTTTTACTATGTGTGTTTCTTTAAAAAGTTTTGGTAAAATTTAAGTTTTGAGTTTAGTTTTTATTTGAATTTTGAAAGGAGTTTGAATTTATGTGTTTCTTTTTTGTTTATATTTTGGTTGATTGGGAGAGTTTTGATGCGTATTGATTTGATAGTAATAAACATAATAATATAAATATGTATTAATTTGTATAATTTGATTATAAATTTATATTATACCTACATATATATTTCTAAATTTTTATTTATTTGTATTATAAATAATTTTTATTTTTATTTTACAAAATGACATATATATCATATATTTTATTAAATTATAATTATTATAATTTTTTTTATAAATAAAAAAATAAAAGAGGAAAATTGCCCCAAAACCCCTCTAATCCAGTTTTGGGCTGGATTACTGCACAATTATTTTTATTTTGAATTGCTCATTACTTTTCAAAATATAATACTCAAACTAATGTCTTACTTTTCTAAACGTCCAACAACTATTGTCTTATTTCTTTTTTTTAAACACAAATTTTACATTTTTACCATTCATTCATTTATTACTTTTACTCTCTACCAGACACTTAAGGACAAATTTGTCAATTCATAACAAAAAGAATATCACCTAAAAAATCATACAAATATACTTTAAGATAATAGAAATTGGACAAATGAAGTATTACTTTTTGCAAATACTCTTAAGGTGTGTTTGTTGGGATATTTGAGATTTGAGTTGAAATTTGAATAGTAAAATTTTTATATAACAGGTGGTATATATTTTTTTTTGAGTAAAAGTGAAATAAAAATATCAAAAGAAACAAAAAAGGAACAAGTGCTTCTTCCCAGTATAAAAAAAAATAGTTTTTTGATTAATATAATAAAAAATAGATAAAACTGTACAAAATCTACGGTTAGTTTCATGAAATTACGTTAAATCGTCGTACTTTTAAAACTATGTTAGATTCCTTCGTAATTTCATAAATTATGCGTTTAACTCCTCGGCCGTTCTTATTTTATCGGTATTTGACTTACATTTGCCCAAACTACGAATGTATTTCATAATCTTTATTTCTAAACTTCTAAATTACAAATATACTCACTCATCTTATATTTAGTCTCACCCAATATTTGCAATTTCAGGAGTTTAGAAATGGAAAATTTGAAACCTATTTGCAATTTGAGCGCATGAAAGTCAAATATCGTTAAATAAGGATGACCAAGAGGATTAAACACAGAATTTATGAAACAATGAAAGAATCTTACGCAATTGTTAAAATATGAAAATCTAACGCAATTTTGTGAAATCATGTATAGATTTTGTGCAGTTTTACCTTAAAAAATAGTATATTAATACAAAATATATAACATATATTCTATTTATTAAACAAATTCAACAATTCAATAAAAAAATATCATTCCTCTATCATAACTAAATGTATCGGTTTAATAATTTTTGTTCATCCAACTCAAAAGTATCTATAATAAGTAAAAGTAATTCATATAGAAATACCAAAATATTTTTTGTTTTTACAAATGTATATTATTTTCAAAGGCAAAAATATCAAAATCAGCTTATATGCTTCCATTAATCAATAAAACACTATTAATTATTAATTCACTATTAAAAAAAAAATAAAAGAATACATTCTATTGAGACATATGAAATATTTTTTATATTACCGATACACTTATCTCTATATAAAAGAAAAACACATCGGGTGTGTTTGTTTTGTGAGGTAATTTAAAAGAATATTTTTTTTATGTAAAGTATAAAGAAATACACATAAATTATAAAAATAATCAATGTTTGTGATATATTAATATTTTGAAAAAATATGTATATATTTTTTATTGAAAGAACACACCCTCAAACTACAAATACGAAATAAACTCACATTGTTGTGTTTTGTATATATATTTTTTAACTTTTCTTTTTTTATATTACATAATTCTTATTTGTTAGATGTGAATATATTTTTAATTTCAAATGCGAAACCCGCATAAAATTTAGTGCATTTTAATTTTTCTTTTTTATGTTACATAATTCTTATTTGTTAGATGTGAATATATTTTTAATTTCAAATACGAAACCCGCATAAAATTTAGTGCATCTTCATACTATTTTATTTATTTATATATCTTGTTATTTTTACTTGTTCAATTTATTAATTTATATTTCTCATTTCATATAAGAATAAATCATGCCACTACTTAGATGAATAGCAATATTTTTAGAGCAAGTAAGTGAAGGAACAATATATATTTTATATCGAGAACTTGTAGGAACAAACACAAGTATTGAAAAATGTGCATGGAGGCTTTACCTTCAAGGTCAAGATCAATGGGGTCTGGTTGATGGCGATGATTCGACAATTTCTCCAAATATTCTAGAAAATACAGACACAAAGAAAATGGAAGATCAAGTCTGATAAAGCAATATTTGGCTTATAGACTTCAATTAACAAAGATTTCATTGATTACGTTCGTGATGTAAGCTCGCCTAAAGAAGTATAAGATACTTTGGAAAAATTGTTCTTAAAGAAAAACATTGCAAGGTTACAATGGTTGGAAACTATATTGATTATGCTAATCCAATGTAATATGTCAATCTCTTAATATTTCTTGTGAGTAAAAAATATTTGTGCCAAAGTTTTAGAGTTGGATTCAACGGACAAAATTAGTGAACCAGAGTTACGATGCTATCTCATCCGAGGTATAAAAAAGAAATACACCATTTTTATTCATTATATACAAGGATGGGTCACACAACCGTCGATTGAGGAGTTAAAAAGTCTACTTTCAAACTAAAAAGCCTTAGCTAAGCAATAGTAAAAAAAATTTGTTTTGATGATACCCCATTCCCAGATGGGAAGCATATGAAAATATCAATAGGAACCAACTCAAATGAGAAAAGTTTGAACAAAGAAAAAAAAGCCACTAGCAAACATAAGTCTTTGTATATGCTACCGGTGCGAAAGAGTTAACCATATAAAAAAATATTTTCAAGTTAAAAATTTTAAAGCAAATGTTGCCACACAAAAGAAGAATGAAGATCATCCAAGATGAGAAAATTGCTTCACCATAGAAGTTGTTAAATGGTTCAACAATATACCTGAACCAGTTAAAGACTAAGCTCTCTTTACCAATATATTAAAATGATGAATGGATCATCGATTCAAGTTGCTCTCATCACGTGACTATAAATGATTTGCTACTTTTGAAGTGCGAAAACACAAAATAGATAGGGTCATTGTCACAACTGATAATTCAACCTATCTGGTAGCAAATGAAAGTGTTGTAAAGATTGGAGCGATTGACAAAAGCATGGTCAAACTAAACAATAGCTTTCATGTTCCAGGTTTAAGGAGAAATACAATTTTTGTTTCTCAAATAACAAATTTGGAAACTAAGTTTTGTTTTGGCCTAAAGATGTTAAAGTCTTTGATAATGTGAAACATACAACTTGATGTTATTATTTCTAATAAGTGAAAGAGTTTGCTATATGTAATGTTGGTAGAAAAAATATATTTGAAGAAGACGAGCCAAATGGTTAGCACTGCCATACGGCATGCTCGTTTAGGAAATTTAGGTTGTCAACTTTTAAAGCAAATATGCTCAACAAAACTTTGGACAACTTTATGAAGTAAAAAAATGTCCGTGAAGACTTAACTTGTCCCAGATGTCAGTTTAGTAAATCACATCACCTTCCGTTGATAAAGTCAAAAAATCGCAGAAGCGCAATACTCGAGTTGATTCATACGGATCTTATGAGACCAACGCAAAGTCCCGCTACAGTGGATATCATTATCTTATGGTGTTTGTTGATGATTTTTCAAGAGTTTACTTGGTGAAATTTCTAAAAGAAAAGAGTGAAGCCTTGTCAAAAAAATTCTTTTGGGTGTGTTTGTTGGGGTTTGGATTTTGAGTTGGGATTTGAATAGTAAAAATTTTGAATTTAAATAGTTGTATGATGTGATATAAATAGGTATTGATGTGATGTTTTGAATGTAAAATTGATTTTTAGTATATAAAAAATAGATGTTTGATTTGATTTTTTTTTGGGAAAAAATAGGATAAATAGTAGAATTCCACCAAAATCCTTCAAACAAACACACCAGTATTGCGATAAAATTGGTATTACACGAAAATTGACATGCTCAAATATGTCCTCAACAAAATGAGGTTTCAGAAAAGCAACTAGCTCATTTGCTTCCGTAAGTTTGTCATGATTGTACAACCAAAATCTCCTTCGAAATCTTTAAATTGAAGTTGTCCAATGTGTGCCCCATGTGATCAACCGACTACACCGTGTAATGATAAAGAAAAGTTACATTTTGAAATTTTATATAGCATCAAGCCTAATGTGAATTACTTTAAGGTGTTTGGTTAATTGCATTTTATCCATGTTCCAAAAACCAAGCAAACTAAGCTTGATCCGAAAGTAAAGAAGTACATTTTTATAGGCTATGATCTTTTGAGAAAGGTTGGAGGTGTGTGGATAAAAAAAAATAATTAATTTTATAAATGTCGTGTTCGATAAAATGTCATCATACTTTCAAGTTGCTGATGCAAATAGTTATAAAGAAAATTTGCATCTTCTACCAAAAATAATTATGGACAACTATAATGATGCAAGGAACTTGCAACCATCACTTGAAATCATTGTGGACAACTTAAGTAATGAGAATTTGGAGCACCAAATATATCATAACCTAAAAGTGTTGCACCAAATATATCAAAGCTTGAAAGTCAAATTCAAAGGATGTCTACAAGGAAAAAAAAAAAAAAAGCCAGAATACCTCTAAGACTATGATGTATGCATTAACCAATTTTTAGTACATTTATGCTTCTTTATAGGAGCGACAGATGATGAAGAGCTACCAAGTTTCGAAATAGCAAAAGATCGATTAAAATGTATAGTAGCATTGCAAGAAGAATATGATGCCTTAAACAAAAAATCACATGGGCGTTGGTGCCACGCTCGGCAAGTTGTGATCCAAACACATGCAAATGGGTGTATCGTGTGAAAATGAAAACTGATGAAACTGTGAACAAATATAAAGCTTGGTTGGTGGCATGTAATTTTCTCAAAGCTAACATTCAATCCGGTGGCAAAAATGGTGGCGCTTCAAATGATGTTTTCTTTCATTGCATATAAAGGATGAAAGTTATGGCAACTTGACGTAAATAACACATTTCTGTACGGAGACTAAGATTTTGAAGTCTCTATGGAGCAATCTAAGGGTTACAACTCAAAGAAATATCCAAACCATATTTTTCGGCTAAATAAAGCATTGTGCAGACTTAAGCAAGCCCCCACACTTGGCATAGTAAAGTAGCTCAGTACTTTACTTTTGCAGCTTAAAAATTTCTAATGCAAGTTTCAACTTATTTATAAAACATGGTGTGATACCCCCAAAGTTGGACCAGTGCTAGGCCAATTCTCGTGTATGGATAAGGCAACTGGATCATCCGAGATTGAATAGAGATAGTTGATTGAATAGACGCTCATGTCAATAATATATTTCCTTTTGGGAGTGTTATTGAAAGAATTCTAGAGTTAAGTCTACTTGCCCTAAAGTAATTTAAAGATTGGTAACCTTTAGGAAGTCTCTCAGGGTGCACGTCAGTGAAAAAAACACGTGCTGAAATAACTCATGTTGACCTGTGGGGCTAGTCTAATCCCAACACACCTAGTCTGCATGGCTTGCATGCCGGGGTGTCACACATGAATCAAGTGTCCACTTGTTGATTCTACTATACATGGAAGACATGGTTATTACAAGAAATGATGAAGATGAAAGTGCTAAACTGAAAGATGATTTGGCAGTTTGATTTGAGATGAAGAATTCAGATGCTCGAAGGTTTTGTCAATTGGTTGATAGTTTAATTTATTTAACTATTACTAGATCTGATCTTTGTTACTCTGTTAAAGTGGTCTTGCAGTTCATACAATGTCCAAAGAGTTCTCATCTAGATGAGGCAAAGAAAATTCTACACTACATAAAAAATTCTCTTGATTATGGCATAATGTACAAAAAATGTGGAAATTTTGTATTACATGAATTTAGTGATGTAAATTGGACAGAGAATGCAAATGGGAGGCAATCGACTTTTGGCTACTGTATCCATACAAACTCATTTACTATATCGTGAGGTAGTAAGAAGCAAAATGTGGTTGCCTTATCAAGTGCCGAAGTGGAATATATTGCTGCAACTATGGGTGCATAGGAATGTATATGGATCAAAAGATTAATGGCATAAATATTTTCCAAAGTTGATTATGTTGTGTAGATTGAGTATAACAATGAAAGTATTGTCAAGCTTGCCTACAATCCGGCTTTCCATAGAATGACAAATTAAAGCACATTGAGGTCTGTCATCACTAAATAAAAATATTTAATTTTAATGGATAGTTGAAAATAATGTAAATATATTTTTCCTTTTTATATGTAAATATATTGGTACAATGGTAAATATATAAAAAAGTAAACGTATTTGTATTAAATAGTAGAGTCCATAATTACTGAAAAGTTAAGTATATATATTGTTATGAGATGGACGAAAACGAAATATATTTACCTTTATGCGAGATAGAAAGAATATAATATAAAAAAAATAGTAACAAAACAAAAATAAATATAGAATACTAAATAATACTTCCTTCGTCCCACTTAATTTGTCCATTCTTTTTATATCCATCCGTCCCACATAAATTATCTCTTTTATTTTTTAAATATAATTATACACTTTAATCACATTTTAAAATTCATAATTTATAACTTTTTTTAATGTTAATTAAATAATTTAGTAATCTTAATCTTATTTTTATTATATCATAATTATTTTTATTATATCATAATTATTTTTATTAATCCACTTTTTAATTACTTACTAATTACATCGTACTAAAACTCTGCGGCCCAGCTAAAGTGAACAAAATAACTGGGACAGTGGAAATATCAATCATAAATCAAATATCACAGAATTTATATCGCAATTTAAATTCAAATTTAAATTGGAGTGTAAACAACTACTTATAATCCTTGTAAAATTTAAAATTAAAATAAATTTGAAGAGCTTAATACCTATCAATGTGAACAAAAAGAAATTATTGATTTATTTATTTTTTGTTATTGTTTATCTTATGTTGTCTACAATAGAAAAAAATTCAGACAATATTAAAAAATAATAACCAAAACAAAAGATATCATAGAATATTAACTAATATAAATCATAAATAGTCAATACATTCATATCCCAATTTCAACTTAAATTAGATTTTTTTTTTAAAAAAAATAATTTATAATCTATATTAAATTAAAATTTTTTAAGATATTTTAGATATTTAGTTTTAAATTTAATAGATTTATATTTACATTTTGTTTTATCCATATATTAGATTACTTAGATTTGAATCTACTGAGTCTGTTTTGTATTGTCTATATATAGACACCTTATTTTGATGATCAATAATATAATTTCATTCTCTCAAAATTCTAACATATAGTATTAGAGCCTATTTTTCTCATGGGCTAGACATAGCTTATCAACCCTCATTTCTCCAGGTACGTTCAACTTGTATTGTACCCGGAGATCTTGTGATTTTGAGATAATGCCTTTGCAAGTCTGTCTTTTTGCAAATCTGTCTCTGAAATTTTTCTGCTATCCGTCATCTGGCTGTTGTCTACGTTCGATCTAAAATCTATCTGCTCTGCGTTTCTCCAGAGCCATGTTTCTAATTGCAATGAGAGTCCGTTATTTCCGATTTCGTGAAGAGTATTCCCGTCCTTTCCGGCTCCAGTAGAGAGTCATGTTGTTTTTGACTCCAGTAGAGAATCCGACTCTGATAGAGAGTCATGATATTTTTTGCTCCAGTAGAGAGTCCGACTCTAGTAGAAAGTCATGTCGTTTTCGGATCCATTAGAGAGTCCGGCTCATGTATATATCTATATATATATATTTATTAGGGTTTAGGGACATGACTTATGCAAATAAATTTTATTTAAAATCAAATTATTATTTGTTTATAATTTTTTTGAATTGGATGAATTTATTTTTGATGTATTGATAATATAAAAGTAATATTTTATATTAAATTATTAATTTTTTAATAAAATATATATACATTATTTTGTGTTAATCGAGTATATATTATATTTTTTATAATATTTATAAAACATCGTAACAAACAAATATAAGAATGGATCGGTTGTTGGTAAAATTATTGTTGAATTCCGCTTAATAACTTTAGAATTAATTATAATTTAGGACATTCAACATCACGTGCTGAAATTGAATTCAACACTTGATCCATGCCGAATTTTCCCTAAAATTATTCGAAATTCTTGGCACAATAAGCAAACTCTTTTAAGTACTCTTGTAATTTGATATATTTTTATATTTTCAAATATATAATATTCTCTTTGTTCCATATGACAGAGATTTTTTTGAGATTTTATAGTAGACTACAAAATAATAATATTTAATTGATTAATGGAACTGTATAAAAAATTTTGATATTTTGATCGTGACCATATATAAAATAATTGTACGTGTAATTGTCTATTTGTAATTTAAATAAAAATTAAAATTATTTTGGTATTAGTGTATGATTATTTGTACTTTAAAAAAAATGTGATACTTTTGAGTGGGACAGGCGAAAATAGTAAAAAAAAATAGTCCCCCGTCCCATAACTAAATATCCATTTGTTTTTTGCACGTAATTTTAGAAATATTAGTATTATATTTGGATGTAGTAGGAATAAAATAGAAATGACTAAAATAACCTTATTAGTATGTGTGGTATAAAGGTAATGACATTTGTGTAATATATTGTAAGTTGTAAGGGTATTTGTAATGTTAGGTAGATAATACAGTTACTAAAAAAATAAAATGAATACTTTGTTATGAGACAGATTAAAATGGAAAAATGAATACTTTGTTATGGGACGGAAGAAGTATTTTGAATTAAGACGGATTTAGTATCTAATATGTCTTCTGTTTAGATTAATTATATCATTTTATTTGGGCATATAAAGTAAAAAATAATATTCTCCCATTTCATTTATTGTGTCCATCTTTCAATTTTTATCTATATAGCTTATTTTGTTATTTTTTTAAAAAAAGAATTATACACTTTAATTTAATTTTAATTTTTTTAAATTTTAATTAGACTGATTAATTAACGTAATATATAATTATTTTTATTACACAATAATTTTTTTCACTAATGCATTCTTAATTATTTAAAAATGATATCTCTTCTAAATTCATGTGTCTACGGTAACGTGGACATTATAATCGGGACGGAGGGAGTAATATTTCAATATAAAAATAAGTCAAGTAAAAAGTAAAGTGAAAATATTATACTACCTCTATCCGGCTCTAAGAGTCTCATTTACTTTTTGTGTGTTGATTTTTGAATATTAATTATTATATCAAAACGTAATACAAACTAAGAAAAAACTGCAAAAATATTTCCATTAGTATTTTATAATACTAATAGAAGGACATTTATGCAAAAAAAATTATACAAATATAAAAATATTCTCAATATTAAATACAATAACGCTAGTATGACCCTTAGAGGCGGATGATGGAGTAATTGGTAAAGTATAAATAATAAAATTATATGTGAATAAAATTATTTACTGATTATGCACAAATTTAACGAAAAAAATAAATGACATAATTATAGGAGGCAAATGAAATATTTATTTTCATAAAAATTATCACATTTAAAATTAAATATTTGTTGCAAAAATTCATATAAAATACCCCAAAATAATAAAAAGCACAAGACACTTAAGAGTATTTTCAATTATTATTTCTTCCGTTTACAAGTTTGTTTTTTAATATATAATTTCAATTAAATGTAATGGCTATGTTTGGTTTTATATTTGAGTTTTAAGTTTTAATCTAAATAGTTTGTTACATGATATGCTTTTGAAAAAATATACTTGTTCCAAAACAATTTATCTATTTTTTTTTTTTTTATTTTGATTTGTCACATAATAAAGTTTTCATTTCTTTTTTATTAATTGTATTATCTACCTAACATTAGAAATACTTTTCCAATTTACAATATATTACACAAATAACATTACCTTTATATCATACAATACTAATAGAGTTAATTTAGTTCTTTACCTTTATTTCTACTTTATCCCAATATAATACTAATATTTTTAAAAACTCTGTGCAAAAAACAAATGGATATATAGATATGAGATGGAAAGAGTATTTTTTTAAGAATTGTAAAAATTAAACAATATTGATCTGCATTTGAAATTTAAACCAAAACTCAACGGTTAAATACATTTTTATACTCCCTCCGTCCAGCTACAAAGAATACATATTTCTATTTTGGGATGTCCAATTACAAAGTAATTATTTCATTAATTATATTCTCTTTGTCCCATAACTAGGTATCCATTTGATTTTTGCACGTAGTTTTAGAAATATTAGTATTATATTGGGATATAATAGAAATAAAGTAGAAATGACTAAAATAACCTTATTAGTATGGTGTGATATAAAGGTAATGATATTTGTATAATATATTGTAAGTTGTAAAGATATTTGTAATATTAGATTGATAGTACAATTATTAAAAAAAAATAGATACTTTGTTATATAACGGACTAAAATAAAAAAATGAATACTTTATTGTGGGACGGAGGAAAGATAAAAGATAAAAAAAATACACAAATGAGAACACCCTCTATTTCTATTGATTATTGAACTTATTTCAAAATTTGTCCTTTAATGATTGTGGGTTCAAATATTAGGTGAAATTAGACTATAGGTTTCAATTTTTGGTGAAATTGTCAAAATCACACCCTTTAACTATACAAAGGATTTATATAGATACTCATTCCGTTCCAATACAATAATTTTGTTTATCATTTTTGTCCGTTTCAAAATAATAGTTTTATTTTCATAAATAATCATATCACAATAAAAATACTCATACTTTTTCATTTTTATTACACAATTGCCACTACTTTTTACACTAACATACTCACAAAGGCAAAAAAAATCTTTTATCCATACATTTTACCAACTACCAATATAATATCAATATTCCTTAAATCTCGTGTCCAACCCAATTAAGACTATATTTATGGGTCGTCCAAAAATAATAGTCTTATTTTCATAAATAATCATATCACCATAAAATTACCCCTACTTTTTTATTTTTATTACACAATTGTCACTATTTTTTACACTAACACACTCACAAAGGCAAATAAATCTTTTATTCATACTTTTTACCAACTACCAATATAATATCAATATTTCTTAAATCTCGTACTCAATCAAATTAAGACTATATTTATGGGACGGAGGAAGTATATTTTATGCATGTAATTAGTTGTTGAATAAACTAGCTCTGAACAAGTGTATTATTTTTATTCTTAAATGTTAAGTGTATATTTGTTTAGACTTTATTCTTTCTATTATTTGTGAAGATATTATTGAAAATGATATTTTGATTGTTTTTGTTATATTATATTGTTATCTATCTATATGTATATATTTAAAATTATTTTTTTTAACTAAATATTATTCCTTTCTCATTTAAGAATCTGTTCAAATTTTTGGTCATAGGTTTTAATGTAGGATGTACATTTGGTTACTTTTTATTTTTATTATAAAGAAATATAAAAAATATAAATTTTTACTAAAATGTAAAATACAAATATTTTTAATTACGTATATAAAAAAAATAAGTACAAATTTAGGTGAGAGAAAAATATTCTATATGTTGTAACAATTGATATATTCCCTCCGTCCTATTGAAATGTTACTACAGTATTATTTATTTTTGTTCGTCCTAAAACAAGGTTATCATTTCCTAATTTAGTAATTGTACTACATACCTAACATAATAAATACTCTTTCAACTTACAATATATTACACAAATGTCATTACTTTTATATTACACCATACTAATAGGGGTATTTTTGTATTTTTTTTACTGCAATCTAATATAATACTAATATTAAAAAATCTACGTGTAAAAAACAAATGCCACCATTCCAATGAGACGGAGGGAGTATTTTTATTTTGAATAAAATTTACTAAATTAAAGTATATAATACTTCATATTGTATATATTTTTTTATTGCAGTATAATTTTAAAAATATTTGAATACATATTTTAATTTTTTAACCTTATATATTAAATTTATTTTAATATTATCAACATTAATAATTATCGAAAAAAATTATAAATAATATGATAATACACTATTATTAACTAATTAAATATATCTTAATACTATATCGTTAATAAAAATGAAAAATTACCTAGTAACGGAGGATTATAATGTAACAAAGTTTGATTGAATAAACTAAGTATGTGTTTGTTTGAAAGTTTGAATTTTGAGTTGAGATTTAATCGTAAAAATTTTGAATAGAAATGTGTGATGTGATATAAACAGAAGTTTGATAATATAAATAGAGATCAGTGTGATTTTTTTTTTTTAATATAAAATTAATTTTTAAAATAATATAAAAAATAAAAAATAATTATTTAATTTAATATTTAAAAAAAAAATTATTTAAATGAATAAAAAATCCGTCAAACAAGCCACATCCTTAAATGATGAAGTGAAGAAGAAAGAAGAATTGCAAAAAGTAAATGGCAAGGTACACCGTACACACACACACACGGAGGTACTATTGTATATATGAGTATTAAACACAAAAGGTCAAATTTTAGCTAAAAGCCTACAAATTAGAAAATTATTTAGGGCAAGTACAGGCCAGAAGACCGATTTATTTATTTTTTTTATACAATAAAACCGGTTGCGTGATGCCCACGCGCCGCCGTGGAGCCGGCAAAATTCCTCATTTCAACGGCGGAGGTTGAAAACCTGTTCAACGGTCCGCAGACGGCGCTCTTCTCATGATAGATAGATAATATACATACATATATATATATAATGAGGTCTGAAAATAGACAACCTAAGCCAAACACCCCTTCTCTGCCTTTTTCTCCTCTTCTTCTCTCCTCTCTTTCTTACAACCTTCGTGCATATCTTTTTTTCTCTCTCTCTCTCTCTCTCTCAGTTCACACTTTCGAGGAAAAAAAGAAAATAAAGAAGATTTATTGTTTATTTCAAAAATAATTTTCGTACAAGAAATCAGGAGGAGAAGGAAGAAACAATAATAAATTTGTTTTGACTGTAAATTTTTGAAGGAAGGAAGGAAGGAAGGAAAAGGTCTTTTGGTTGGGAGTGAAATGAAGGGCGGTTCTTTCTCTGCGGTTCTTGCTTTTTTGTGGTGTTCTGTTGCTTTTGCGGGAGATATTGTTCACCAGGACGATGTTGCCCCAAAAAGGCCCGGTTGCGACAACAATTTCGTCCTGGTAAGAAGTTCTCCTGTCGTTCGATCTTCTTCTTTTGGATGAATTGCAGTAATTTATTTGTTTATTTAATTTTTCTGGTTTGTTTTTAGTTGTAATTTGTTTGTGCAGACAGTAGATTGGATAGAAATTGAATTGAATTTCGAAAGGCATCTGAGTAGCTGACTGTTTGAGTTTTGGTTATGGCTTCATTCTTATGACGTTTTTGTGTTAAGGAGGGTTTTGTAGTATTTGTTTATCTTCAGGTTTTCTTCTGCTGTCTTTGTTTGATCATATGTTGTGTGTGAATTATCTGTTTCAGATTTTGATTCAGATTCTAATTGATTCAGATTACAGACATGAACTATGTTCTTGCATCACGCCTAAATTCCACAGCAGCAATGTTGTTAGAATAGGAAGGAATCGCATCACAATTCTCAGGATTCGACAGATATGATCCTTAGTCACAAACAGCCAATCATAGTACCGTAGTAAAAATTGGATAGGTTCGATCTATAGTCGTCCGACTAGGACCGATCCAATAAGTTGTTTGTAATAATTATTAGTAGAGAGCATTCGTTGTCAGTTTTCGGAAAATACTCATGTTGTAGTGCTAGGTCTTCCAAGTACATCGATATTAATTGCCTCGACTCACGCCTCCCGGATATATATATATATAATCTTGTATAAATACGTAATGCTGCTTTAATACCGTGTTAAATGATTATCTCGGCTTTAGAGGCCTCGGTTTATTATTGTGACCAATTGTGTGATGTGATTGTGTTTCGATAGGTTAAGGTGCCGGTTTGGGTCGACCATAGAGAGCAGAGGGAGTTTGTCGGGATCGGCGCGCGATTTGGTCTAACATTAGAATCGAAAGAGAAGCGCGCGAACCAGACCAGAATCGCTCTCGCAGATCCTCCCGATTTTTGTACTAGCCCGACGAATAAGGTCTATTTCTTCCCTCATAGTCTCGCGCAAGAATCGGACTAGAAAAAAAAAAAACCGTATGCATTTATTGATCTCATCTTTGCCGTTTTCTACTATTCGATAGCTCGCGGGAGAAGTCGCTGTGGTCGACCGAGGCAATTGCAGCTTCGTCAGTAAAGCTAAAGTTGCGGAAGCTGCCGGTGCGTCAGCACTGCTCATCATAAACTACCGGACAGGTTTGGAGCTTTCTTACAATTGTCGTGATGCAAACGCTTCTGATCGTATGAGGATCAGAAACACCTTTATTATATGCAACATGTGCTGTTTGTAATAAAAGTTTGTGCTGTTAACTCATAATTATAGCGTGTGCTGTCTGAGAGTATATAATGTGCTAAAATCAAGTATTTTGTGTGCTGTGTAAGATTATATCATGTGTAGGTTATGTACTGTATTTGTATTATATTAAAATATACTGTGTGCTGTTTATAGTAACACCGTCTGCTGTTTTGTAGAACGGTGTGCTATTCAGCACAGTGCTTAATGTTTCTTCAGCATTGTGGCTGCCGCCATTAGGCGTTGTATTAATCTAACAACGGTTCGGTCTTGTCTAAAATTATTTTTACCTCGACAGAGTTGTTCAAGATGGTTTGCGAAGCGAACGAGACGGACGTGTGGGTGCGCATACCCGTCGTCATGCTCCCGCAAGACGCAGGTGTGGCCTTGAAGCAGATCATGCAGAATAACACTTCACACGGTGAGGGTTGTTAGAATTGTTCGAAGATTATGTAATGGTAGGTACGTATGTATGTATGTCTATCCTTAATTGTTGCTAAACGGGCTTCCCGATTTTTCCAGTTTCAATACAAATGTATTCTCCGAAGCGACCAAAGGTCGACGTGGCTGAAGTGTTCTTATGGCTGATGGCTGTTGGCACCATCCTGTGTGCATCTTATTGGTCGGCGTGGACAGCGAAAGAAGCCGCGGTCGAGCAGGAGAAGCTTTTAAAGGTCGCACACTTGTTTGTCTGATTATTACATTTGAGTTTGGGTTTGAAGGATTAACTGATCGTTGGTGTGTATTGTTTACTGTCTCAGGATGGTTCCATCGACGAGGATGCTTGTCAGTCTACTGGCATCGTGGATGTGGGCGTCGCCTCGGCTGTTTTCTTCATTGTGATCGCGTCGTGTTTCTTGGTGATGCTTTACAAGCTGATGTCGTATTGGTTCATCGAGATTCTGGTGGTCGTGTTCTGCATTGGTGGCGTCGAGGTTGGTTGATCATTTCATGGTCTTTCGAAGAATCCTCTCCAAGCTGTCTTTTCGATTCGAAGATTTATATGTTCTCTGTCTGTCTTCTGTTTTTCTTACAGGGCTTGCAAACTTGTCTTGTCGCTCTGCTATCATGGTACGTATGAGGGTTGCATACTTCACTACTATGTCCCGGCAAGACAATTTCGACTTAAAACATCCCTTTTCTACTTCAGTTTCAGATGGTTTCGAACGGCATCGGAGTCCTTTGTCAAAGTTCCTTTCGTAGGCCCTGTATCGCATCTCACACTCGCCGTGTCACCATTCTGCGTTGCATTCGGCATTCTATGGGCTCTACACCGTCGTCACGGTCCATTCGCCTGGATCGGACAAGACATACTTGTAAGAACAGAATAACCGAATACTTACGTTTACATTTCCATGTATCGTTAATTGTCTTAGCTGCCGGGACTTAAAAAGATTTCCTTCGGAACAGGGCATTGCGCTGATAATCACGGTTCTACAGATCATACGCATCCCAAATCTTAAGGTACTCGTCTACAACCAAGTTCTTTTATCTTAGCTTCGATGAATAAACATGTCTCCAAACATTGTTCGAAATATTTCCTCAGGTGGGAACAGTTCTGCTCGGCTGCGCCTTCCTTTACGACATTTTTTGGGTGTTCGTCTCGAAATGGCTATTCCACAAGAGCATAATGATCGTGGTACGTTAAAGCTCTCGATAAGTTCCGCAATGTATATAACCCGATGGGACAGTTAATATATTGCGCGCTTATCTTGTAGGTAGCACGCGGCGACGGGAGCGGGGAAGATGGCATCCCGATGCTGCTGAAGATCCCGCGGATGTTCGACAAGTGGGGCGGATACAGCATCATCGGATTTGGCGACATTATCTTGCCGGGTCTGCTTGTCGCATTCTCCCTCAGGTAACAAACATTCTAAAATATATAAAAATCGATCAAACAGCACCACTCCAGAGTGTAATTTCCGAACATATATATAGGTATGACTGGCTGTCGAAGAAAACCCTGAAAGCTGGATACTTCATCTGGGTGATGCTCGCCTACGGTTCAGGTACATATCCAACAATCGTGTCCAGGAATTCATCAATGTCGCACTTTACTTACAACATCGAATCTGCAATGCTCCCGTAGGTCTTCTGGTAACGTACGTGGCCCTGAACCTGATGGACGGACATGGGCAGCCGGCGCTACTCTACATTGTCCCATTCACTCTAGGTAAGCATCAGCACAACCTATCAAGACATCCAACACTATTATTAAAATCAAAATTAAGAGCTTTAATAATGTTCACCCGGTCGATGTCAGGGACGATGATAGGATTGGGGAAGAAGAGAGGGGACTTGAAGCATTTGTGGACACGAGGCGAGCCTCACCAGCCGTGCCCGCACGTCGCCCCTGCTCAACAACAGCAACATCAACAATGAACGAGAGAGTTGAGATGAGAACTAACTAGGACACTTGTATACACAGGAGATGTATATGTAGAGTAATTACAGTAACAAAGGATGTTTGCATTTTTCTTGGCTGTTTTTGCAGATTCAGTTTTTGGTTCCTAGACGATGAAAAAATCCAATAGATTGACAAATACACACCAAAATATAGCGATATATTCAACAGAAACTGCAAGCAAGGAATGGAATTAATATCAAACCAAGCTCGAAGCACCATATAATTATATATCATACTTCTAAAATGCTCCAAAAAATGGATCTGCCAAAGCTAGAAATAAATCATACCTTTCTAAAATGCTCCCAAAAATGAAACTTCCAAATTTAAAATTTTGACATCGCCTAGACAGTCAAAACGTACGTACCAATAGGTTCTCGATCTTGGGGGAGCAACTCGGTCTCAAGTCAATCTGTCGATTAAACTGCACCTAAGCTGAAGTAAAGTTACTAAGCACAAAAACATAACTTTCAACACATGAAAAGCACAACTCAGAAAGACAAATCAAATTACATGTGAGAAAATTAATGATCATCGAGCAACTCAGGCTAAACTCAAGCTAAAGTAACTTTACTCAGCATAACATCATTACTTTCAACACATAGAAAAGCGGAACTTAGAAGGAAGATTAAACTCGACAAATATGGGAGTTTCAATGAACAAAAGCAGTAAATCTCTCCATCAAATCATTAAATTAAAGAACAAGGAAAAAGTTTCCTGATATTTACAGAAACTTCAGACTCACTTGGCTGCAGGCTTGCTTTTCCAGCAACTAAGATTTCTTCTAAACCACCTTGTTGACAGAAATTTCTATTACAAGACCCACAAGAAAAGGAACAACAGTCTATGACATTGTAAGCCTCGTGGCCTAGTCTGTTTCTCTGTTTCCGGGGGAGCGAAGACAATGAAACAAGAATTTTTTTAAAAAAAGGTAAATTTGGAGAAAAGGGAGGCTGGAAAAATAGGCCGATTTATGCGCATTCTTTCCCTTATTGTTTCTACAGAAGTACCTTAAGGATCAAACTCAAACATCAAAATTGAATCTCTTAAATGATTCCAAAAAATAGCCGGTTGTCGATCCATAATGATGTTGTTTCCAACTCCGGGCTGCGAGAGATTTTCTTTCTTCTTCTTTTTCCTTGTTTGGGGTCTGTAATTGGAAGTTGATAGGCAGACACGGAGCATCATTTTTTGTGATGATCTAAACCTGCAATGAAATTCAGTTATACAAAAAGTTTAACAGAAACAAAATGGTCTGAAAAGGTAAACACTTGGCGACATGCAAATGCTTGTCACGTTTAGACATTTTGTACATTAATGCAGAATACAATCAATGGCAATAACAGAACCATAATTAGAGCATGAAAAATAATCGTATGATTGCAAGTGTCTAATACTAGAAGGATGAGACAGCATAAGAGACAATAACATTAAACGTACTTGTGAATCGCCTCAATGAGCCATTTCCATTAATTGACAACTGTAATGGCCTGCGCTCTTGACCTAGGGAAAGAATCTCTTGCATCCTCTCTGGCCAGTCGGAATTTAACCTTCTGGCGAAGTCTTCCACTTCCCTGTTCAATTAAATGCAAAACAAAATTGTCACATATAATATTTCATTTGAATATCTTGAATTCCACCACTGCATTTTAATGCAGTGCATTACTAAACAACTCAACTAAAAGTAAGAATGAAGCATGATATCAGAAATTTGTCAGAAATGTATGTTTCTCCAAATACAATAACGGTGTCCTCAATGCAGCAATGCCGCCACTTTACGACTGTGATACTGCTATTAGCAACAAATATCATACCAAGATATGTTACATACACATCACTTACCTACGGACACACAAAAAGACAAAATGAACAAACTTTAAGTTGTAGACGCATGTCCAATTAACTTCATTGTAAGACAATAAATATATCAAGAAAATATCTCGTCTGATCTGTGGGGAACATGGTGTAGTCGTGTGCAAAAAATACAGCAGTGAAAATTTATAGAAAATATATCATAAATATGTATTGTGAAAAGAATGTGCAAAAAGAATCTTACAATAGATAAAAACAAATATAAACTCAAGGTGAAGATTACACGGACATGTTAGTGGTAAATCCAAGCACCATGGTATGCTGGCCTATACTGAAAATGAGCTTTTACTTATCCCACAAAATGATCATCAGCCGACACAGAGACTTCATTTTGTTTACAACTATCAACTAAAACTCACTCGCACAAATCAGGCATATTTTTACCCAAAAGTGTTTGTGCTCTCTCATATTGCCATAAAATAATTCAAATTCAATTACTATGGCCTATTCAAATTTATTTAAACTTTCCAAAACCCTGTACACCGTGGCCGAAAACCTAACCATATATTCTAGATCCCACCACATCATCCCCTAATACACAATAAAATAAATAAAAAGGAAAAGGAAATATAGTAAAATCAAACATAATCCACCATTATTCATGTCTGAGTAACCACACAATATTCTATCGCTAATAGTATCGGAACAAATAATAATAAAAAATTGCACAGTAATCCATAAAGCAGCACCATGCTCACCTATCAATTTTTTCTTTCAATGCAGGATCAATATCATCATCTAAATCACAATCATCAAAGTCATCTACCACAGCTAATCCACTATCTTCAATGTCAAGCAACTTTGTCGAGTTGGACATGTTGGGATGAAGCTTGTTGAGTAAAGAATGATTCCCACACTCAGAATGACACTTGTCTAGTTCCTGCCACATAAAATGGCATCAATCAAAACAGAGGCACATGCATCAGAACAACCTCCAACAGCCTATTTTTGCCTGTACTGGAAGACAGGGCTTAGGAAATTAATAAGGCCATGACTGAAACAATGAAGCCGACAACTTCAGAAAAATACAGAAAAGGTTTCTCACTTTCTTGTCCTTATCTGCAGTGTTTCTTGAACATGATGTGCTGTTCGATGGGCTAGTGCAATCTGAAGGAGCATTCTTCTGATTTTCTTTTCTCTTACGGTTCTTCTTTTTATTTTTGGAAGCTCTAGTCCCCTTAGAATCTACAAAATAATGCTTATCCAAGGTTAACCTTAACATGAAGAGAGAGAGAGAGAGAGAGAAAGAGATGGAATGATTGAGACGCAAAAAAGGTGTGGGGGGATGACAAGTGCATGACATCAAGTTCATCATTAAAGGAGGTATAAAACAAGGAATAAAGGAAATACAGCTCTAAGTTCAGAGGTAGTTGCTTCTGATAGATGATACACATTTACACATTCTCAAATACAGGACTCAGCAGAGCCACTGACAAGCATATCTTCAAAATAACAGTAGCATTTACCAGAAAATCTACAGAATTTAGTACAAAAAATATACTAACAAAGCATACAAAAGAAATTAAGGAATTAGGTAACAATGCAAACACCCAACTACACGAAAAAATTCAATTCCAATTGGAAAAATAAAATAAAACAAAGTGCCAAACTGTAAGATATAGAAAGCAAATACTGCCCAGGAAATCTTTGATGCCTAAATTTGAACCATAATGTAGAAAAAATTAAGAAAATGAATTCACCAATAAATACCTCCATTGCCTCCATTGATAAATGATAAGAGGTCATCAACTGATCGCTCATCTGAGTGATCCTCTGCAATCTCAACACTCTATAGAACACACAATAAGTTTAGTATTAGCTACTTTAAGTATTATAAGAATAAGACTCATTGTTCAAAGGGTACAAAAACCTAAGACTATATTTCGGTCCAATATCAAAATAGAAATCAATTATCATATTCACCTTTTGTCTCTCCCGTTCCTTTAACTCTTTCCTTTTCCTAGCATATAATCTGTTTAACAACCGAATTCTTGGATCATCCATGGTATTTTTTATAGGCTCCAACTTTTCTTCCTGCATTGACAGGATAAAAGAATATAAGGTAGAAGAGATCACAGAATTGGGTTCTCCCACGCAAAGAGGAACATCAAACATGCAGACTGCTTGCAACAACAAAACACCTCAGTGAGATCATCAGGCAGATGAAATATCTCCCGTATCTCTTCAGGGGTTTTCCCTTCAATCACCCTAGCAAGGGCACGGCTAGTGAGATCAACAAGTGGCTTCAGCTGAAGGCTATCAGCAGCAGATGTCAGCTCACAAAGCCTTTTGGTATCCATTCGAACAAACTTCTCATCGAAGGATTTTCTTTCCTGCACCAATGTATTCAAGGATTATTTTCCACTACAATCTAGCTGGAATGCCTATTGAGCTATCAAAATAATAATCAAGTAAAAAGAAACAGGCACAGCAACAACAACAACAAATTCAGTAACAGCTGGCAACCTTGTTTGACCGGCCTGGCACTTGATGAAATCGGCAATAATCAAGAATCAGACTAAGCATAGCTGGATTAACCCGAGAAGGAAGAGAAATGGGATAATTCTTTGAAGACCCGAGGCCTGAATGTATTTCCTGACATATATATGGACAATACATCGCAACCTCTTGTTCAACTTGCTGTATAGAGCCATCAGACGTTTGAAGCCACACATAAGCCTTCAGCATCTAGCCAGAACAGAGGAACGGACAATTCAAACCAGCAGAAAGTGTAACAAGGATATTACAATATTAAAACTATGAGCTTTGTGTGTTGGTAAGGTGGGCGATCAATAATTCAATAATTTATCAAACAATGAGAATAAGTAGTAAGGGGAGCTTGTCACCAAATAAACTTCGAAGAATATGCTAATAAAAACTAAGAAGGTAATTGTGCCAGATACCTCGGGTTTTATAATCTCGCTGTCGGCTTCAACCATTGTACTGAATCCAGTGCACCAATTTCACAAGCTATTTACTACCTGCAGTGAAGAACACGGGTTAAGGAATCACACAAATTTCAATGAATGGATATCATGAAAATAGTGTTATACAAATCCTAATTAACAAACCTCCTAAAACAAAACAGTATGGCCACATTGAGTGATAGTTCTAGTTTGTGCTCACATCCAGGACTACGGACCATACAAAAAAAAAAAACTCTTCAAGCTTACAAGTACCGGTAAACAAGTAAAAACATTGGCTCTCGGAAAACATTAGTATATATGGACATCTCATATAAGAGGGCATGCAAAATTAAAGATTGAGAATTACTACTGTTGGCATTTATTCTGTTCAAGAACTGAAACATAGTTGAGATATATAAAAAAAAAAAGATATTAACTATGAAAATTGTTACTAAAGTAAAAAAATCTGTACATAATACTAGGAAAGAAGAGCTAAACCAAAATCTTTCCCTCCGCTAACTTAAGATATTGTTCTTTGTTTTTTTCCTTAGAAGATGCTTTCGGTTCAGCCTCAAACATCATAGAGAAACAAGAAGAAGCCAACGATTTGCCACACCAATTTGAGTTCCGAAACCACAGAAAAGTTCAAAAAACCCAATAAAACCTAGACTCAACTTAAACAGCTAACAAATCTGAAATTTGCTGATTCCCAGCAACAACTCCCAAACTTAAATCCATAAAATGGATACGAAAAACCACCCAAACCAATAGAGAATCAACAAGCTCCACATCAGAAAAGCCCCAATTCCCCACCACAAAACAAGCCCCACCCCATTCCAATCCCTAATCGAAAATCTTCGCATACAAGATGCATTTTACAGTCACAGAACAGCAACAGAAAACCAAAATCAAGCAAATCTAAGAAATGGATTGACAAGCACACCTCACGAACCCCTCACCGGTTCCTATAATCAATCGAATCCAAACCTTAGAAATTAATCCAAAACCCCAAGTCAGAAGAAACACGTCAAATAAACACAAAAATATAACAAAACAACTCGGCAGCCGCTGTTATTGTGCGGTAAATGAAGTGGAGCATTTCCCACCGGCAAATTGAGAATAAAGATAACCTCAGTTCGAGCTGAACGGCGCTTTGAATTGCAGAAATGGCGGTCGCCCTCGAAAGCAGAAAAAATGGATAAATGCAGCCAAAGAGGCGAATAGAGAGTATCCGAACAGAGAATAGGGGATTTTTTTAAGACAAAGAAACTTACAATTTTTGTGCGGAAAAGATTTGTCTTTTTTATTTTATTTATATTTATTTATTAGTATTATTTTGCCTATTTTCATTTGGGTGGGTAAAAAATCTCAAATTTTAGGTAGTTCATTGCTTTTACAAATTTTGATTTGCATTTTAATGCACTCCGGGATCAAGAGGTCCAGAATTGACTCAGGCCACTTGTTGAGTGGGATCCACATTTTATTTGTAGTAGAGGTTGAGTAGGAGTCGAGTTCCTGGACTCGTTTATTAATCTACCCCTGATGAATCAGAGTATTACACTTTTATTTTAATATATACTGCACAATTTTATTTTATTTTTTTATATTTCAAATAAAATAATTAAAAGAACATTTTTCCAATAATTTCGCAAACTAAACACAATTTGGTGTCTAAAAATTATTTTTAATAAAAAATATTAAATACTATTTAGGGTTGGTTTGTTTCATTTTTGTTTCAATTAAAAAGCAATATCTTTATTCAATTTGCATGGTAATTTATATAAATATATTTTTTTTATATAAAATATTAAATTACATACAATTTAAATAACAAATTAAATTTCAAAATCAAAATCAAATAAGCTGTTACAGTTTATTTAGTTGTAATTTGAAATTGATTTGAAATAAAATATTAATTTGATTTTTTGTTTATATACTATTAGTTTAATTTAATATTTTATAAGAAAAAAATAATTTATTTTTATTAAAAAAATATATGCCAAATGAAATGGTAAAAAAAATTTGGTTTAAAATGCTAAAAATACATAACAAACTGAGTTCAAATTCAAATTGTAGTTTAATTTTAAATAGTAGTTGGTTTAATAGATTGATTTTTATTATTATTATTTTTAAAATAGTAGTTGATGTGATATATTATATGATAATATTATTTATTTTACAAAAAATTGTTTGACCAGTGAAAAGATTAAAAATATTATTTATTTTTGTTTAAATTAATGCATTTTTTTGGAATTTAATTTTAAAATGTTTTATTATATATTTCTTTCATAAAACAGTATATTTAAATTGATTTCGAATAAAAAGCAATATCTTTATTCAATTTGTATGATTTTTTTATATAAATATATTTTATTTTATTTCATAAAATATTAGATTAAGATAAAATTTAAATAAAAAATTAAATTTCAAAGTCAAAATCAAACAAGTCTTTACAGTTTATTTAATTGTAGTTTAAAATTAATTTGAAATTTAATTTATATATTATTATTTTAATTTAATTTTTTATGTGAAAAAATAATATATTTTTATTAAAAAAAATATGTCAAATGAAATGGTAAAAAATTTGGTTTAAAGTGATAAAAAGAAACCAAACAGACCTAGTTCAAATAGTAGTTTAATTTTAAATAGTAGTTGATGTAATAAATTGATTTTTATTATTATTATTTTTTAAATAGTAGTTGATGTAATATATTATATGATAATATTATTTATTTTACAAAAAATTGTTTGACCAGTGAAAAAAATTAAAAATAATACTAATTTTTGTTTAAATTAATGCATTTTTTTGAATTTGATTTTAAAATGTTTTATTATAATATTTTCTTTCATAAAATAGTATATTTAAATTGATTTGGAATAAAAAGCAATATCTTATTCAATTTGCATGATTTTTTTATATAAATATATATTATTTTATTTCATAAAACATTAGATTAAAATACAATTTAAAATTAAATTTCAAAATCAAAATCAAACAAGTCCTTACAATTTATTTAATTGTAATTTGAAATTGATTTGAAATGAAATACTATTTGAATTTTATTTATATACTATTATTTTAATTTAATATTTCATGAGAAAAAAAAATAATAATGTATTTTTATTAAAAAAAAATATGCCAAATGAAATGGTAAAAAAACTTGGTTTAAAATAATAAAAAGACACAACAAACTAAGTTCAAATAGTAGTTTAATTTTAAATAGTAGTTGATGTAATAAATTGATTTTTTTATTATTTTTTTTAAAATAGTAGTTGACGATATATGATAATATTATTTATTTTACAAAAAAATTGTTTGATTAGTGAAAAAAATTAAAAATAGTAATTATCTTTGTTTAAATTAATGTATTTTTTGGAATTTAATTTTAAAATGTTTTTTATTATAATATTTTCTTTCATAAAATAGTATATTTAAATTACTTATTAAAAAATAAATTTTAAAATAACAAGCTCATAATTTTACAATAATTTGGTTTCATTTTTTGCCTTATTGTATTCGATTACCTTTGGCATGAAGCTTAATTAAAAAATTAAAATGTGAAAAATATTACTTACTTCTAGCTTGATTCTATAACGAACGTCAAGTGCACATTAATACCTCCAAAGTAGATGGATTAAGTCTACTACGATGAGGACTAACCAATTTTCCACTCGTACTAAATGTTGATTCAGAAGCAACTGTTGAAACAGGAATAACCAACACATCTCGTGCAATTTTTTGCAAAGTAGGATATTTCACTCAATTAGTTTTTCACCAACTCAAAACATCAAAATTTGGAGTTCTTGGTAGCACATTTTCTTCCAAATATAAGTCCAATTTAGATGTTGATGATACTCTAGCAAAATATTTTGAACTAGAAGCAATATACGGATCATACAAAGCTAATGGATCACTCTCAAGTGTGTCACAAGTAGAATTATACGATGATGCATTTCTCAAGTCCAAACATTCAGAATGTCCAACATTTGAACATGTATCCCTAAATTGATAGTCATGCAAGAGATCATAGCAATATTGTCAGATCTCCTCAATTTTTTTCCTCCGATTATCACCATATATGAAGGGAAAATAGAATTCAACAAACTTCATTTTGTATCCAGGATCCAAGTCTTTCAAATACTAATAATAACACAAAAAAAAAAAGAACAAATCAAACTGCATCCTTTTATCAATAGACAATAACATCAAATGCAACTTTCTATAATCCACTCATTCACCCCTGCCCGTCAATAACATCAAATGTAATTCTCCAAAATCCACTCATTCATCCCTGCATAAAAAAAATAAAAAAAAATAGCAGTAATAGGAGGTTATTGTACTTAATATAAACTTTGAGAATAATATATTATACTACCATCGTCCGGCTCTAAGAGTCTCATTTACTTTTTGCGTGTTGATATTTGAATATTAATTATTATATCAAAACATAGTACAAATTAAGAAAAAATTGCAAAAATACTTCTATTAGTGTCTTATAATACTAATAGAATGACATTTATACAAAAAATTATACAAATATAAGAATATTTTTAATGTTAAGTACAATGACGCAAATTGTAAATGTGACCCTTAGAGACAGACAAAGGGAATACTAAATAATAAACAAAATATGTGATTCAAGTTAAAAAAAGAAAAAAAACTAAACTAAAAATAAATATAACTTGCAAGATCTGTTGGTTTTCTTAAAATAAGTGATCTTCATTTCTTTGCATCATCATAAAGTAGAACCGGTGATACCTTAAAAAAGTGAATAGACAATTTATGAATATGAACTATATTTAAATAAGAATAAAGAGAAATATTAATATTATGCCAGGTTAATATTAGTAATGAAATAACAATATAAATAAGAGAATTACCTTCTTCAATAGTTGCTAACATATTCAAATCTTCCTCCACATTGACTATTTTAGTATTTTCAAAAAAATTTCACTACAAACAAGGGATTCAACTATTTTAGGAGTTAATAAACTCCTAAAAGGGTCAAGAACACGTCCACACAAACTAAATGCAAATTTGAAAGCCACTATGGAGATGGGGATGGCTAAAGTATCACGAGCTATTGAACTAAGAATAGGAAATCTTTGACAGTTCAACTTCCACCAACTCAACACATCAAAATTAGGAGAAACGGCTTCCCTTGGCTCACTCAAATATTTTTCTAATTTAGATTTATTCTCAACACTTCCAGCTACGAGTTCAAACTTTTTCAATCTTGCCTCTGTGACAGAGTATCGTTTCTTCATTTGCCTTTCCAAATCATGAGTTTCCACTGATTTCAAACTTGATTTTCCAAATTGAGATTCAGGTTGAATGACTTTCTTATACTCATCAAACAAGTCATATAAGACATCTCTGACTTTTTTCTTGAGTTGTAATCCACTGGTTTCTTTATACATGTCTTCCAATGCAAATTCAAGATAAGCTAACTTGTATTGTGAATTAAGAATAACTGCAATGAAAATCAGGATATTGATCTTATTCGGATTTCCGAAATATTTAACATATTTAGCCTTCATTTTTATAGCCATAGTAGAAAAATTCTTATTTTCATTGCTGCAACATCCCTTCAACATCATATATTTCAAGGAAAAACTTGTTGGAAGTCACATAAAGAGATCCAGACACCCTACAAGTAAGCTCATAAAAGCACTCAAGAAATTCTACCAATGCTCTCACATTATTCCAATCTTCATCACTCAGAACACCATGATTAGATTTAAGCTCAATCAAATAAACTGGATCTTGCCTACCAAATCGCTCAAATGTACTTTGGAACTTTTGGGCTGTTTGTAACATCAAATATGTGGAGTTCCATATGGTACAAACATCAAGGCATAACAATGCCTTGCTTTCAATCCCTTCAACTTCAGCATATCTTTTAAACTTCTCCAATCTTGCTGGTGATTGCCTAATGAACTTCACTGCATCTCAAACTCGAATCACACATTGATTGAACTATTTCAAACCATCATTCACAATCAGATTCACAATGCGAGCAACACATCGCATGTGAAGAAACTTACCTCCAGCTATCCCACCCTTCCTATTCAATACTTTTCTTTGCAAGTACTCAACAACAACATCATTGGATGATGCATTATCCACGGTGATAGAAGAAATTTTATACAATTCTCAATTCCTTAAACAAATTTCTATAAGCATGCTAATATCATCACTCTTGTGACTTGTAATAGGACAAAAACTCAAAAAACATTTCTCAGAATCCAATTTTCATCAACATAGTGGGCTGTTAAAACCATATAATTAACCCGTTGAATAGAAGTCCATGTATCCGTTGTTAGAGCAACCCTTATAGATGTCTTCTTAAACAAGTCTTTCAACTTAGATTTCTCATCATAGAACATAGAAAAACAATCTCTACCTACTGTAAAGCGGGTAAAGATACAAAATCTAGGACATACCATAGACATGAAATATTTAAACCCTTTATTCTCTATGTGCTTAAAAGACAATTCATCCATAATCACCATAAAAGTCAATGCCTTTTTTATAACTTCATCAAATTCCAACAACTAAGTTTACCCTCCACATTAGTATTTCCCACAAGAAGAGATTGACTTGATTTTACCTCGGGATTCTTATCACATTTTCGGATATGCGCATTCGAGGAGCTTGTCCCATTGCCTTTTGAATTTCAAGCATATTGTTTACCACAATATTTGCACTTTCATCTTTCCTTCCTTTTGTCGGTCTTGAATTTAATGAAATGGTTCAACACATCAGACCTTGGAGCAATTGCTTTCCTTTTCAATGATTGCATTTTACTTGATGATTGAAGTGGAACACACTCCGTAGAAGAACTAATAGATCTACCAGTGCTTCTTCTTGGGCAAGTTGAGGTATTGTTGACCACTAGATTTAGGGATCCAACATCCTCGTGTAGTTGTTCTGAAGTTCCCACTTTAGATGAACTTATAATCTAGAAATATAAATAAAATAATAAATAACAAGTTTGTTTGGTTAAAAAAAAATATATATCAAAATAAAATTAAATTAATAAAAACATGAATGAATTCTAAGATTCAAGAATATGGCTATAGAAAAAAAGAATAAAGTAGCAATTGTGCATATGTGTTGTTAATTAAATTAAATAAGTTAAAAATTACCTCTCTTCGGTTTCGAAATAATCTTGGCAATTGAAAGTCAGGAAACAACTTTAGACGTTGTTTTGTTTTCCTCGGGGGGAAAGAGAAGAAGATAACACCGTCGATTCATGAAGAAGAGAGATTGAGAATAGCGGGCGCGGGCAGAGAGGCTGAAAAGAGGATTGTCCGCCATTGATGATTGAGAAAATTAGGATTTCAATTTTTAAATGGGTGAGTGAGGACGTGAGAGTCAATTTGAAATTCAAATATTAACATATAATCAAAATAAAATTCAAATAATCAAAATTCAAATATTAAAATATAATCAAAATAAAATACAAATAATCAAAATTCAAATATTAAAATCATAATATATATTATTTAAAATTTATTTGATGTAAAGTTTGGTTTTTTCGGTTAAAAAATTGAAACCCATAACCGAACCGAAACCAATATTTATAAATTTGATTTTGGACCGAACTAAACCAATTAGCCGAACAAACCAAACTGAACAATCCAAACCGAAAAAAAAAATTCAGTTTTTTCGGTTTGAACCGACCAATGCTCACCCCCACCTACAATGATAATTGTGACAATTCTCACCCCTACCTACAATGATAATTTTGATTAAAGAGGAAATATTTCATAATGTAATATAATATAGATAGAGCACGTAGCATACTAAAAATAATCACACTATCGTAACATAATTAGCACAAATTGTAGTATAACTTATCACAAAAAAACTCTCTTCTTTTGAATTATTCTCTAAAAATTAGTGTTTAAGTTTAATTATATATACAACAAATTATAAATAGCACATAATATGTTAACAAAAATCACACTAAGAAGACTATTTTGCACACGAACAACTATATAGAAGAGAGCTTTTTTTTTTTTTTTTTTATTAAAAAAACACACACACATTCAAATATAAAATATCACACATATAAAAAATTAATAGTACAATAAAAATAATAGAAAAATATAATTTGATTTACTAAAAATTATAAACGATATGCCTAAAGGGACCAACCCTAGAAATAGTGTTGTTTTTGCATATGTCAGTATAAAATAATAGTTACATTTTTAGTAATATCTTAAAATTATTTAATAATTTTATTAAACTAATAAGGTATCATCATTTTAAATAACAAATATTTTATAGAAAAATATCACATATATAACATATAATAGCACATAGACAACCGTAGTATATAATCTTTAATGGAATAATATAAACAAAATAGCAACATAAGTAAAAAAATCACACATATTAAATAAAAAAACACAACAAATATAATGAAAATATATAAACCCTAAAAACCTTAAAGTAATATGAAAATTTTCAACGTGTGTTAGAAAAAGCTAATCAATATATTTTTGTAATTATTTTTATAATATCATATTTTATATAAATAGATAAATAGCATACATTGCAAGTAAACAAATCCCACATTTAATGTAATAAAAACACACATATACACTTTTTGATTAAAATATAAATTACACTAATATAAACAAAATAACAACACTATAAACGTAGAATGTCACACATATTAAACAATAAAGTACGGTAAAAATATTTAAAAATATATAATAAAAAAACATAAACCATGAAAACGCTAAAAGTAATGCACTGCATTTTTTTCAATATGTCATGAAAGCTAGTCATTATATTTTTATAATTATTCAATATTTTTATTAAAATAATAATAGTATCATATTTCATATAAATAGATAAATATGACACATTATAAATACATTATAAATAAATAAATCACATATATAATATATTTAAGAAAATCACACGTACCGATATATTAAAATATGTGTATATATAATAAAAATATATAAATCCTAAAAATTCTAAAAGTAATCTATAATTTTTAAACGTGTGTCAGACAAAGCTAATCATTATATTTTTATAATTATTTAATAAATTTAATAAAATAATAATATCATATTCATATAAATAGATAAATAATATACATTATAAATAAATTAATCACATATATAAATAATGTTTAAAATATGAATTACACTAACATAAACAAAACAGAAACACTATAGGTACATAAATCATACACATTATAACAATAAACCGCAACAAATGTACTAATATATATAATAAAAATATATATAAAATCTGAAAATCCTAAAAATAATATGTTGAACGCATTGTATTTTTCTTTCGGTTGTGTCAATGAAAACTAATCATTATACTTTTTTAATTATTTAATAATTTTATTAAAATATTAATATCATATTTTATATAAATAGAAAAATAGCATACATTATAAATATATAAATCACATATATAACATAATAAAAGCACACATACAAATTTTCATTTAATAAAACTAAAAAAACAATAATGTCATATTTATTATAAATAGACAAATAGAACAACTACAAATAAATTAATTATATATATAATAAAAACATATATATATAGATTTTCATTTAAGATATAAATTACACTAATATTTTTATAATTTAATAATAATTTTATTAATATAATAATATCATATTTAATCTAATTAGATTCATAGCACACATTACAAATAAATAAATTACATATAGAATGTATTAAAAGCATACAATTTTCCTATTTAATCGAACATAAGAGCACACAAACATCTTTCATAAAACATCAACTTGGTGCGTCTAAATAACTGTAGTTGTAAAAACAATCACTACTGACGGTTTAATCGGAAAACTATGTCAGAATTGATTTATTCGAAGGGTTTTTCGACCTTCTCAACAAAGGATCCGGACTATCTCGCGATGAACAAATAATTAATGTAAAGAGAAAACAAAATAAAGTTGATAAACAAGAAATAAAGCTGAAAATTAAATTGGAATTAATGGAAAAAAATTATAAAAAATCTGAAGAAAAATACAGAAAAGCAATGCAGAGAAAAAATTAAAGAAAAAAGAAGATGAATTGATGTGAATGTGAATGGTGTGTGATGATCTGATCTAATCCGCTCTTTCTTTTATCTTGAATTTTGTTGTTATTTTTTGAATTTTTTAAGTAAAATATTATTCAACTTTTTTCTCCAACAACTTCAATCTTCTTTCAACCACTTCCGCATCCTTTTTCCGAGCTTCTTGCCACCCTCAAGCTGAACTGAGCCCTTCACATTGGGTCAGGCGGATCGGCAGGCTGTTCGCTGGTTTGGGCCGGCAAGTTAGGCTAGAACTCATCCTTCTTGGGTTGTGCTTGTATTGAGCCGGTCCAATTAATTTTGGATGTGTACAAATACTCCGCAAAAAATCATCTGGACAAGAATTAACTCGTGGTCCTGATGATTTTGTCAAATACTTGGTGTTTCTTTTCTTCCTTGGTCTGTCCGACCATTCTTTTTGCTTCTGGGAGGTTATCGTTTACTACAGCTTGATCGTGCCTTCTTTACAGCTCCCAAAGAGAATGGTATAATATTTAAAGATGTCTTCCATTAATAAATATCTTCAGCTCTTTCCCTTCGGCCTCAATCAATCTATCTGCGTTGTTAGATGACTTGACCGATATGATAAACGGCCCTTCCTATATTGAGAACCACTTCCCGAGCTTCGCATCTTTGGAGCCTTCCGAGAGGACGGGCTTCCAGTCCAGGTCACATTACTGGAAGGTTTGAGGCCTCACGCGTTTTTAGAAGGTCGATTCGGCCTTCCTCTTTTGATGCCAAATGCGTTCAAGAGCCTTTAGTCTCTCTTCGGGCAAGGCGTCGAGCTCCTGTAGCAATATCTGGTCATGCTCTTCCATCGGTAGCTGGTTCATCTTCAAGATCCGGAGAGAAGGCATTATAATCTCCAACTGAAGCACAACGTCATGGCCGTAGGTCAGCCTATAAGGAGTGCTCCCGATTACGCAAGATTTGACATTTCGATACGCCCATAAAGTCTCTTCCAAAGTATCATGCCAGCTCTTTTGGTTGTCTTATAATGCTTTCTTGATAATGGAAATCAAGATTTTGTTCGTCGTCTCGGCTTGTCCGTTAGCCAAGGGTAGTACGGAGAGGAATGAAGCAGCTCGATTCCGTATTGGACTTTAAAAGTCTTGACCTTCGTGCTCATAAATACGGTCCCTTGGTTGGTGGTTATCGTCTTTGGAATGCCAAACTTGTGAATGATGTTATTCTTAATAAAGCGTATGACATGATTATGTTGTACCTCGGCCAATGGAACGACGTCCGCCCACTTCGTGAAGTAGTCCGTAGCTACGATGATGTTGACGTCCAAAAGCCTCCCGAACCACTTGGACAAATTACCCGAAGACAAGCTCATAAACTTCAAGATCAATTTTCCGACTTTGAGAGCTCGAGATGAAGAATAATAATAAAGATGAAGCATGAAGAGCTATCGGCCTGAGATTAACGGTTATACAAATCAAAATAATTGAAGACATGTGATGATGTCATTGCTTAGATCATAAACATTGACATCATTGCTTACATCACATGTGATGATGTCATTGCTTACATCACTTTTTGGGAATGTACTACAATTAATTACAATCTTGGAAATATATATTCTTTTGGAAATATGTTATCATTATTGTGAAATTGGTAATATACTTTTGGAAACATGTAGCAATTATGTATATTGAAATATGTTCGCTATAGGAATGTGTTGTCAATTTAATTGTACTAAGTGCTTTGTCCCCCTCCCTTTGACTTGTATATAGGCTCTTGTATCCATTTTCATATCAACTTTGGTCATAATATATTTCTTTTCCTTTGAAAACTTGTGTTTTTCATTGTGTTTACTTTCAAAGTGTGATTGAGTGATTTCTTGCACATTGTTTTTAAATAAGGTCTTTGGAATTATCTATTGGTTCGTGATAGTTCTTGCAGAGGAATTAAGCCTATCGATTTTTTTTCTTTTCCATAGTTAGGATTTTGGGTCTAAGATTGAATTCTTGAGGTTCTTAATCAATTAGATTGAGTATCAAATTTCTGTTCTACTTATCTATTTTTTTTCTCAAATTCCTTACATTGACTAAGGTTATTTTTCTTCAACCTGGGAAAAACATATGAACCCACGCGGGTTAAGTCATTTTAGTATCAGCGCTAGTTAGCTTGAGTTTATACACTTGAGTGTTATTTTTTTTTCTAAAAAAAAAAGAATCTACAAAAAAAAAAAAGAAAAAAAATTAAAGCTTGTGCTAATTAAAAAAACAACACACTTGTTTGTTTGTTTTATTATAGCTTTCGCATTTTCCATCATAAGTATTTTTTTGTTTTATTTTCTTTCTCAATTTCATTCGAGTTCTTCGCAGTTGCTTTCACTATCTTGATTTTTTCATCACATCTTTGAAAATATTCCACCGATCTAATTTGTGCTTTGTGCAAGATGGAAAGATACAATATGTGAAGAGTGAAACATGAGAGTTGTGAGGACTTATTTTCTAACTAATCTATACATATATTTTCATATTAGTTTTCCTAATTGTAGGAGATGAGGACACACAGATTCAAAATGTAGATGTTCAAAACCTCTTGAACTTGGTAATGAACCAACTGAAGGAGTAACACCATTCCACACTTGAGGTGCTTAATGACCGCATGCATAAATTGGAGTTTAACCAAAAATGGCAACAAACTCCACATGGTTTTGAAGCCATTGATGGGGAAGGTGTTCGTGGTGAGGGAGTTAGAAATAACGCCCTTCAAAGAGAAGTACCAGCTCCCCGACATAACCTCCATGAACCAAGGAGGTACGAGTGTGACTATGAAGATGAAGAAGAAGAGTTCAATGATGAACTCCCACGATGGAAGGTATAATGATGAGGTTGCACTACCCGTTAAGTTCCAAGTTCCGTCATTCAATGGAAAGTATGATCTCGAGGCGTTTATCGAATAAGAGCGTAAGATGGAGTTGATTTTTGACGTGCAACAACTTTCAGAGCAAAAACGTTGCGTGTTGTTTTCATGAAGTTCTTTGACTATGCTTTATCATAGTGGGCAGACTAACCTCTCACGACATAGACACGGAGAGCCGCCTGTGCGCACTTGGAATGAGTTGCGAGGACTCATGCAGAGAAAATTCGTGCCGCCGCATCATCACCATGAGGTACTAAGGAAGCTAGAAGGTTTGAAGTAAGGATCAAGAACAGTGGATGAATATCACAAGAAGTTAGAGATGTTGCTGAAACAAGCTAATGTTGATGATGATCCGGAACATATTATGGCCCGTTTCATCAATGGGCTTAATCAAGAAATTGCTAATAGTTTGGAGATGTATCATTATGTGGATTTTGACGAGATGGTACACCAAGTCATCAAATTAGAGAGACAATTGAAGAAAAAAAATAAGGTGCACATACATCAAAGGACGCTGCAGCCGACAAATGTGTCAAAACCGAAAACTCCCTCAACAGCAAGTAAGGGGAAAGAATCCACCGTTCTTGCATCGTCACACTCTAAGGGTACAACATCTTCTCCAAATCATGGATCCACTATTGGCACTCGTGAGTTATTAAATATTTTCAGTGTCAAGGACGATGACATTTTACCAATCAATGTCTTAACAAGAGGACCATGATCATCACGTCCATCGGAGATTACGTATTCGAATCCGAAGAGGACATGGAAGAGACCGGGGAGATCAATCCGGAGGAAGATGAGTCCATAACCAATAGTGGACTGACATTGGTGACCTTGCGAGCTCTAAATACCTTGCCCAAAGGTGTCGAGGACATGGATAAATGGGATAACTTATTCCATGGGAGATGCAAGGTGGGAGAAAAGGTATGTAGATTGATCATTGATGGAGGTAGTTTCACTAATGTTATGAGTGACCTTGTAGTAAAGAAGTTGGGTTTGAAGTTCATCCGAAGCAGTATAAGTTCCTATGATTGAACAACTGTGGCGAGATCAATGTTCTTAAACAAGTGGATTTGGAGTTTGAGAATCAAGGCTACAAAGACAAAGTAAGGTATGACGTAGCCCCGATGCAAGCTTTCCCTGTGTTACTAGGACGATCTTGGCAATTTGACAAGAAGGTCATTCATGATGGATATCATAATAGGTACATTTTCTCCCATCTTGAGTACGAGAGAGGTCAACGAGGATCAAAAGCATATATAAAAGTAATATGCGGCGGAACAAAGCGAGAAGAGAGCTCAAAAGAATGGCAAGAAAGTCCTTATAAGCAAAAATAATGAGAAAAGTAAGTGCATTTCAAACACTCTTGACCCACATAAAATTGTTGAGCAACTTTCTTTTCAAAACTCTTCCAATCCCTCTTCTTCAAAAGCCAAACACTCAAATTCCAAAAACACGAGTGGTGTTAGGAAAATGCCGACAGATCTTCTATACACGAGAGCGTGATGACTAACTTATTTGTTAGTAGGAATGAGATCAACCAAATGGAAAAGAGAGTACATTGCTTGTTAATATTCACTAAGCCTTCATATTTGTCTTATCAAGATACTAATGTTCTTCCCTCTAGCATTGCTAACTTGTTGCAGGATTATGAAGATGTGTTTCCCGAAGAAATACCTTGTGGGTTGCCTCCAATTAGAGGAATTGAGCATCAAATTGACTTTATCCCGGGATCTTTTCTTCCAAAATGAACAACATATAGAGCCAATCTGGATGAGATAAAAAAATCAAAAGCAAGTTGATGAGTTGTTGAGGAAAGGATCTCAATCCTTGTGCAGTGCTTGTACATTTGGTGTCAAATAAAGATGAAAGATGGAGGGTGTGTGTTGACTGGCGTATTGCCAATGCAATTATGGTAAAATATCGTCACTCAATTCCTCGATTTAGATATGTTAGATAATTTGAGTGGTTCAACGATCTTTTCCAAAATTGATTTGAAAGGTGGGTATAACCAAATTCATATGAATCAAGGTGATGGATGAAAAATAACCTTCAAAACCACTTTTGGTTTATATAAATGGCATGTTTTGCCATTTGGACTCACAAATGCCCTAAGCACTTTGATGAGGTTGATGAACCATATTTTGAGGAATTTCATTAAAAATTTGTTGTTGTGTATTTTTATGATATAATTATTTATAATCAATCTATTGATGTACACACAAAACATGTTAATGATGTACTTGATGTTCTTCGAAATGAGAAGTTGTTTGCTAACCGCAAGAAGTGCGACTTTTTTGTAGACAAATGCATTTTTCTTAGTTTTATTGTAGGCAAAGATGGGATTATTTTGGATGAAATCGAAGTTAAGGCAATTCAAGAATGGCCTACACCAATGAGCGTGAGGGATGTTCGGAGCTTCCATGGCCTTGCAAGCTTCTACCGATGATTTATGCGAAACTTCAGCACCATTGCCTCTCCACTAACCACCATCACCAAAAATGATGGTAAGTTTGAATGAGGAAGTATTCAAAAATATAATTTTGATACATTGAAACAAAAGCTCACACAAGCACCTATCCTTGTTTTACCCAATTTTTTAAAATCTTTTGAGGTTGAATGTGATGCTTCTTGTGTAGGGGTTGAAGTTGTTCTACCTCAAGATAAAAGACCCTTGGCCTACTTTAGTGAGAAGTTATATGGTGCAACCCTCAACTACTCCACATACGACGAGGAACTCTATTCCTTGGTATGTGCTCTCCAAACATGACAGCATTACTTGCGCCCACATGAGTTTGTTGTCCATACCGACCACGAGTCCTTGAAGCACATTAAATCCCACAAAAAGTTGAGTTCAAAACACATCCGGTGGACCTCTTTCATCGATACCTTCCCGTACATTGTCAAGTACAAGAAATGTAAAGATAATATTGTAGCCGATGCACTCTCCCGAAGGTACACTCTTGTTGCTACCCTTGAATATAAATTGTTAGGATTTTCCTACTTGAAAATTTTATATGCAAATGATTTAGACTTTTCTAAAAAAATTTCTAGGTGTCTTAAGCATGCTTTTGATAAGTATCATTTGCATGATGGGTACCTAATGTGTGAAAATCGATTGTGCATTCCAAGATGTTCACTAAGGCATTTATTGATTTCTAAGGCACATTCGGGAGGATTAATGGGTCATTTTGGTATTTCAAAGACTTTGAGCTTGTTAAAAGAACACTTTTTTTTTGGCCAAATATGAAAGCTTATGTAGAGAACGCTATTTAAAATGCACCATTTGTTTATCTTCCAACGTCATAGTTTTTATACACGCCTCCCAATTCCTGAATCCCCTTAGGTAGATATTACTATGGATTTCATCTTAGGATTGAGTAGAAGTAGAGGTGGAAAAGATTCAATTTTTGTGGTTGTTGATCGATTTTTAAAGATGGCTCATTTTATACTATGCACTAAAACCACTGATGCCTCACATGTAGCGAATTTGTTTTTCAAAGAAGTTCTTAGATTGCATGGTATTCTAAAAACTATTATTTCTGATCGTGACTTTAGATTTCTAAATTACTTTTGAAAAACCTTGTGGGTTAAAATTGGTCACAAAATTGCTATTTTCAACTTCACATCACCCACAAACGGGATGACCAAGTTGAATCCGTGAATAGAATTGTAGGTAGTTTAAACCTTAGTTCAAGAGCACTTGAAATCATGGGAAGAATGTTTACCATATGCTGAGTTTGCTTACAATATTACCATTCGTATGGCTACAAATTATTCACCGTTTGAAATTGTGTATGACTTTAACCCACTGACACCTTTTGATCTTATGACATTGCCTCGAAATAAGCAAACCAATCTTGATGGTAGAAAAAAAAATGGAATTTATGTGGCAATTGCATGATGAAGTCCGCACAAGACTCCAAAAGATGGCTGAAAAATATATAAAGCAAGCAAACAAAGGTCGTAAGAAAGTTCAACTCCATCCGGGTGATTGGGTTTGGTTGCATTTGCGTAAGGAATGCTTTTTCGAGATAAGAAAGTCGAAGTTAACACCACATACTAATGGCCCCTTCCATGTTTTGGAGAAAGTGAATGACAATGCTTACGGCATTGAACTCCCAGGCGAGTACCAAGTCTTCAATACCTTTAATGCTGTTGATTTGACTTTGTATGATGTAGGAGACGATGATGTTGTTCCGGAGAACAAAACACCTTTTCAGGAATGGGGGATGACGTGGACGTAAAAAAGCCTCCCGAACCACTTAGACCAATTATCCGAAGCGAGCTTGTAAACTTCAAGATCAATTTTCCAGCTTAATCCGAGAGCTCGAGATGAAGAATTTAAACAAATATGAAGCATGGAGACCTATTGTCCTGAGCTTAATGATTATACAAACCAAAATAATTGAAGACATATGATGATGTTATTGCTTACATCATAAGCATTGACATCATTGCTTATATCACATGTGATGATGTCATTACTTACATCACAACATTGACATCATTGCTTACATCACTTTTTGGGAATGTACTACCATTAACTACGATATTGAAAATATATTCTTTTGGAAATGTGTTGTCATAATTGTGATACTGGTAATATATTTTTGGGAACATGTAGCAATTATGTATATTGAAATATGTTCTCTATGGGAATGTGTTGCCAATTTAATTGTTTTAAGTGTTTTCCCCCCTCCCTCTGGCCTATATATATGCTCTTATGTCTATTTCCATATCAACTTTGGTCATTATATATTTCTCTTCCTTTGAAAATTTGTTTTTTTTATTGTGTTTACTTTCAAAGTGTGAATGAGTTATTCCTTGCACATTATTTTCAAATCGGGTGTTTGGAATTATCCATTTGTTCGTGGCTTCTAAATTCATGCAGATGAATTAAGCCTATCGATTTGTTCCTTTTCCATAGTTACGATTTGGGTCCAAGATTGAATTCTTGAGGTTCTTAATCTACTGGGTTGGGTATCAAATTTTTGCTCGATCTTATCTATTTTCTTTCTCAAATTTCTTACATTGATTAAGGTTATTTTTCTTTAACCTGGGAAATATATACGAAGCCATGCAGGTTACGTCATACGAGAATGAAGGAATGCCCCTTGAAAGATGGAGGATGGATCTTGCCGATGATGTCTATCACCCACTCACGGAAAGGCCAAGGTTTGATAATCTAATGAAGTTCTTCTACGGGGACTCATCGAAGTGGTCCATAGTGCTAACATGTTGGACATCTTCGAGCATAAGCCACGCAATTCTGTGAGATTCGCGGCCAAAATTAGCCGTAATGGAGTATTATCCACTTTATAGCCGGTCCAGCCCTATGAACACCTCTAACACTTTCTTGGACCTCGGCCATGACTTTCATAGCATCCGTTGGTACAAATCTCCATCTATTTGCGTGTATTTTAGAAACTGATGGCACACTGCTTTTGAAGCGACCTTCCCAAGGTCAGTTAGACCTTCCAGCAGCTGAGTTCGCCAGTCTGGGTCCTGAGTAGCCTGCAAACATTCATATCTTTGTTGTATTTCCCCTATTTTAAATCGGAAAGCCTATTGGGCCAAGTCATTGGCCTCTAAATTTTATTCCCGAGGTATGTTCTCTAATGTCACCTCCTTGAGCTGCTGAAGGAGATCGTGGGCTTTTCGAAGAAGGTCCTGAAGCTGTGGTTCCTTGTTTATGAATTCTTTGAGGGTTTATCAAATAACCAGTTGAGAATCCCCTCGAATGACGACTTTCTTGACCTAATTTGTGACCAAGAATCGCAATGCTAAAAGTAGCGCCTCGTACTCAGCTTGGTTATTCGTGACACCTTGCGGAAGTTGGTGGGCAAAGCGCCACACTTTTCCTTATGGACTGGAGATCACCATGTCTGCTCCGGTTGCTCCCGAGGTGCTGGATCCATCGAAAGTAACCAGCGAAGGTTCCAGTACCAAGTAATCCCAGGGGATGGCCTGAACCATCCCAGGATGTTCGGACAAGAAATCAGTGATGGCCTATCTTTTAACGGCCTTAAGGGGCCGGTATGTTAATGCGAATGACGCAACTTTAACGCCCAGTTAACGAAACAACCTCTGAGGATTGGCCTATTTAATAAATAGCATAAAAGGTCAACTTTGCATATGACTTTAGTTTCAACAGGAATCAAATAATACTCTAATTTTGTGCATGCATTATATAATGATAGACAGAGTTTTTCAATACGTGAATAAAGAGTTTCAACATGGTTGGGGGTCTCACTAAGATAATAAATAGCTCACTCTCGACCTTCATCGTTATCCTGGGCAAGGAGAAAGCCCGTTGTATCATCGGTCGCAGCTATGTACAGCTTCAGTTTCCTTCCACTGATTGGAGACATTAACACCGGAGAGGTGTTAACGCCTACTTAATTTGATCCAGGGCTTGTTGCTGGGTTGTTTTTCATTCAAACACGTCCTTACTCCCATGCATAGCAGCACCGAAAAGACTTTCATTCTCCCAACCGCATTGGCGATGAATCTCCTCAAGAAATTGAGCTTCCCCATCAAGCTTTGTAGCTCTTTAATGTTGCGTAGGGGCCCAAGGTCCTGGACAGCGTTGACCTTATTTTTGTCAACTTCAATCCTCTTTTTATGGACCAAAAAACCTAAGAAATTCCCAGTTTGTACTCCCAAAATGCACTTTGCCGAGTTCATCTTGAGGTCGTATTGTCTCATACGCATAAAGGCCTTCCGAAGATCGAGAAGATGCTAATCAAATGCTCGGGACTTCATCACCACATCATTTATGTATACCTCCATGCAAGCACCGATCAGGTCATGAACATCATGTTCACCGCCCTCTAGTACGTCTCTCAGGCATTCTTGAGGCTGAAGGACATTGCTATCCACTCGAAGATTCCAATTGCTCCGGGGAAGCGGAAAGCTGTTTTATGGGTGTCCACCTCGGCTAAATATATCTTATTATAGCCAGAGTAGCCATCCATAAAAGATATATCTCGTATCCAGCCGTAGAATCAACGAGCATGTCGGCAGTATGCATCATGTATTCGTCCTTCAGTGTCGCTAAATTGAAGTTCTGGAAGTCAATGCAGATCCGGATCTTTTCATTCTTCTTCACCACTAGTAAAATATTGGAAATCTACTTTGGGTACTTGCATGTTCAGATAAAATTAGCTTTAAGGCATTTTTCAACCTTTTCCTTCACTTTCGGCAACAATTCCGGTTTGAAACGTCTATGGGGTTGTTTGTGCAATGATGCTTTGGTGGATATTCGGTGTTCCACCAAGTTCCTCAACAACCCGGGCATCTTATGGTAATCCTACACGAAGAAGTCCTTGAACTCTCGGATTAAAGCAATTATTTGCTTCTTCTTCTCGAAATCTAACAGGGCGCTGATCCGCATCATCCGACGGGCTGTCTCGTCCCCCAGGTTGACCTCCTCCAATGGATCTTGCACTTTGAAAGGTGGAGCGGCTCTTCAGATTGAATAATAGACCTCATCTTCACCTTCATCCCAAATAGGCGGCTGGGAGAATGCCCTTGCCTGGCCGTCAAGAAGGTAAGGAGCATAATTTTCGGCATATATGAATGGGCAGCCGAATCTGCCTGCTCGCACTTCCTAGTCCTGGAGGATCATGTCGTCATTCATGATGAACTAACGAGTTGCAGGGCCGTGTGTTGTCCTCGGTTTGGAGGTAAAAATCTAATCACCTTGACCTTGAAGTCGCCCCTGAAATATAAAACTTATTCAAGGTCTTGATTGGTGGCAATTATGTCCAAACTTGCTTCCTATATCTCGTCGCAATCGAGTGTTCCAATCATCGGTCCATCTTCCGAAACCTAGATCATGTTAGATATTGCAGGAGGCTGCTGGTCAAGAAAAAATTCACTTTCCAACATGACACGCTTCGGTTTCCATTCCCGCTAGGCCTGACACGCTTCGGTTTCCATTCCTGCTGGGCTTGAAGCTGATGGAGCAGATCTTTCAAATCCAATTTCGACCTTCCAATGGCCACTGCATCCTGATCGTCTGGCTGCTGCTTCTAACGTTCCCAATCTAATTTCGGCCTTCCAGTGGCCACTACATTCTGATCGTATGGCTGCCGCTTCCTTTCCTGATCTTCCTGGTCTAATTTCGGCCTTTTAGTGACACTGCATCATGATCATCTGAATGCTGCTTCCTTGTCTGACCTTGCTAGTCTAATTTCGACCTTTCTGCGGCGGCTCTTTCCTGGTCCTTGGCCTACTGGCCCCCAACCCGACCCTTCTGGTAGAGGCGAGCGGCCAAATGTTATTGCTACACTCTCATTTTTCGGGTACTAGTAGAAAATCGCGATCTCTGCTCCTTCTGGTTCACGGCCCAGCTTCCATCATTAGGAGCTCTTTTAGGAAGGCAGGTCTGGTGTAGTGTAATCACTATCTGATCTACCGAGGTCACTTACCAGACTTTCCCACCCTTATCGAAGCTCACTTCCGCAACTATATTAGTAGGAGAAAGTCTATCGCACACCGAGCTCTTTTTCAAGAGTTTGATCAACCTTCTGAGTCATTCGAACACCAATTTTTTAGGTTCCATTTTCATGTTATTTTTTTTAGATCCTGATGCTGACTTTTTGGCCTTGTTTGACGTATTCCGACGGCATTTATTAGTATAGAGAATGGTTCAGTATCAATCTTTATTTATGGTTTCTCAGCCAGCCCAAGGTGGCCTTCTTTGATGGCTTTTCCATGGGATTCAGCCAGGAAGATCTCATTTGGTTCATCCTCAGCATTGGAATCTTCTCCCTGGGAATGAGCAGAGTGGTTTCCGCTCCGAACTTCTGGTTTCGAGCGGTTTGAACCTCTTTAAAGGATTGTTCGGCCTTCAGAGCTTTGGACATCGGCTGCCGAAAGTCATGACACTCCTGGAGGGCCAGCCTGTCCCGCAGCTGATGCATCGTATTATTTATTCTCACATTCACCACCTGGTCCTCTGATACACGAAAGTCATCCCAAATCCGTCGGTTGAAGGCAGCCCAAAGGAAGCCGGCCTGGCCGACGCTCGAGATTCTCCGACCTTCTGGGTGGTGATCGGAGGTCCTCCAGATCTAGACCCTTACCGAACAAAGTAACATTGTCATACTAAGTGTTTGGGAAATCCTTAGAGCTGAACGGAGGTAGTATAAAAAATTTATTTAAAGAAAAATATCAAATATCTATTTATATGATGTCAAATAATTATAAAACTAAAATTTTTAGTAAGTTTGACCGAAATTCACTCAGAGAGCATTTAAAAAATAGCATTGTGGATTTTCACGTTGCGAAAAAATTTATATTCTAAAATCCTCATACACAACCAAACCAATCTTAAAATTTTGAATAAGTATTATTATATCATGCAATATTTTGAATGAAAAATTAATTTAATACTTTCTCCGTCCAGATGAACCGTGGACATAGTATTTTAGGTAATGTAGATTTAATAAGTTATTGATAATAATTAATAATATTATTTTACTTCCTCCGTCCCGCTGCAAGGTTGTTATTTGATTTTTGCGTCATTGTACTTGACATTAAAAATATCCTTATATTTGAATGATTTACTCTAAAAATGTCATTGTATTGCTATTATAATAGACTAATAAATATATTCTTGAATTTTTTTTCTCGATTTGTACTACGTCTTGATATAATAATTAATATTCAAATATCAACATATAAAAAACCAATGACAACCTTGCAGCGGAACAGAAAGAGTATTATTTTTTTTTATATGAATAGCATTATTGATATGTTAAATAATTTTACTATTATATCTCCGTAAAATATATTCAATATTGATGTCATTTTGTAGATAATATATTTATTATTAACTTAAAATTAATTTTACAAAAATAAAAATTTTTAAATATAGATAAAAATATTTATTTTGAACATAGATATAAAAATAAAGGGGTTTTAAATTTATCCTACATGTAATAAGTTAAAATTTAATTAAATTGATTTATATTTATTAAGTATGTTTATGAATAAATTTACTAAAAATAAAAATGGATCATTTTTATTGGACGAATTAAAAAGAAAATTAGGTTATTTGTCGCGGGGAGTATATTTTTACAATATATATTTAATTTACTATTTGTATAGAAAAAATTATACAGTAGATATTAAAAACCCACCCAAAAATCAAGCTTGTGTTGTGAATTAAAAAGAAAAAAAAGAAGAACAATTTAATATACATAATTAAAATTTAATTATTCAATATAATAAGTTTAATATAATATATAATTTCACTCTCCAATATTCAGATAAGAATTTATGAAAATGTCACTGCAAATGATTATTATTATTATTTATTTATTTATTATTATTATTATTATTATGGATAAACTATTTTGTCATTTCGTAATTGTATTTCTTTATCATTTTAGGGTCTGTTTGAATTAATGTGAAAATTAAACAAAAACTAAAAGCAAAAACAGAAATAGAAAGAGTTCGATTTTGTGTTTGATGGATCGTTACAAAAGCAATTTTTTTATAAAAAAAACTATTGTGATGTAATAGAGTTCTTTTAAATGGTTAAAATTAATAAAAAAAAAATGCTCTTATTATAATTATCTTTTTCTATAAAAATTTTATAATTTATTTTTAAATTTTATTATTTATATTTAAAGATTTTAAATTAAAATATAAAAAAGTATTCTATTTGTCATAATTCAAAATATAATTTTAACTATTTTCGTATGTCCAACTTCAAATATCTCTTTTCTATTTTACAAAAAGTTAAAAGTAACCAGGGGCTGTGGGTTCCCACGTTATAAAAAAAAAAAGTATTATATACTAATACCAAAATACCTTTAACTTTTATTTAAATTACAAATATAAGATTATACGTACAATTACTTTATACATAAAGTCAACGAACAAAAATGTAAAAAATTGTTACACATTTTCACTAACGTAATATTATTTTTAATCTACTACAAAATTTCAAATGTTATTTATGTTTTAAAATTTTAATTTAAAAATATATATAAATTAAAATTAAAATTAAAATCTAATATAATATAATATTAAATTAAAATTAAATTTTAATTCAAGTATAAAATATAAATAAAAATAATAATATAATTAAAATTTTATTGATTTTTATTAAAATATAATATATAAATTAATTATTTTATAGTATTATTATTAAGAAGGATAATATTTTATTTTTAGTTGAAAAATGTTTCTACTTATTTAAAATTACCTTCAATATACTTCTGGAAAAAAAAAAAGAAAAAAAAATTATTTTTCAACTTAAAAATTGTTTCTATTTTTGGACAAAAGCCAATGTAAATATACAAATTGTTTTCTCCTGCCAAAAGCCAAACTAGACTAGGTTAGTTTGTAACGGAAGGTTGTCTTAAAACAGTCATATAAGTGAAAATTTTTCACATATTTATTCATCACCGGAGATGCTTGATTCATCACCGGAGATGCTTGTATAGAATACCAGAGGATATGTGTCTGTCAAATCAGCACCACCTGATGAACACGAAGATAATGTTTATTTTTCTTATTTTTTATTTTATTTTTAAAAATATAAAAAATAGAAAAATAAAATAGAAAATATTGTTTTTTTTTAAATTTTATTTCATTTTTTATAATTTTAATTTTCAGTTTTTAATAATTTATGTTTTATTTTATTTTAAATTATATTTTATATTTTATATTTTATATATTTTGGAAATTTTTTTTATTTTTTTATTTTTTATCATATATTTTAATTTTTTTATTTTCATTTTATATTTATATTTTTCATTTTTTAATTTTCTTTTATTTTATTTTATTTTAAATTATATTTTATATTTTATAATTTTATTTTTTATATTTTTAAATTTTATTTTTTATATTTTATATTATTTTTAAAAAATAAAATATATATAAAAAATAAAATTATTCATTCGCCAAGTAACTTTGAGCTGACAAAAACGTGTCATCCGGCAAGACAAACGTTAGATGAATTAAATATACAAAAAATTTTCAAGACTATTTAAATACAATCTCCTTATGCAGTTTACTTACTACTACTATTATTATTATTATTATTATTATTAATTTTTATTATTATTTATGTTTTTATTTTTTACGTAGCAATCCAAAATGTTCTCCAAATAATATAATGGGCTAATACAATCCATTGAATGAATGTTAGCACAGCCCAAACAAAAAGTTTATATATATAATGACCTTGAGGAAAAAAAGTTAGATTAAACAGAAAATATTATGAAACACATCCCAAAAGAACCTGTAGATATGTGTTTGATGATTGAATTTGATGTCCAATTTTAATTTGAAGAATTATTTAACATGATATAAATAAACATTATCTGTATAAACGAAGACTAGACGATACTCGTTGCTATGCACAGTGTAATCGACGAAAAAAAAATTATAAATACTCATATTGTATATAATCAGTGAAAAAAATTGCAATATTCATAGGTTGAATTTTATCGTATTTTCGTATTATAATTTTTTATATATTATGTGCATTTTTCATCTTTTTTTTTAAAAGATAGTATTAATAAATTATACATGTATATATATCTTGTATAAAACGGTAAAAAAAAAATAGAAATTAAATTGTGTTTGATTGTAGATTTACATAAGTTTTTTACTGTTCTTACCATTTATTATTATTTTTTTTTTTATAAAATCCATGAAATCAAATATTTCCTCTAAAATTTATGAAATATTTCAATACTAAAATTAAATTTTAATGTAATATACTGTGAATTTCATGTTATTCTTATTATTATTTTTGTAAATTATATATATAAAAAAAAAACATGTATAAAATTAGAGGAGGAAAAAAGTAATAAATACAAATAAATATTTGATTTAATATTTTTTTTTCGAAGAAATTCAAGTAATAGTAAAAAACCTATAAAAATCTACAACCAAACACAATTTTACTTTTTTATCTAACATATATATATATATATACATTTGTGTATAATTTATTAATACTATTTTTTAAAATGATTAAAAAATAACCTCGTGCTTAGTTGTAGGTTTTTATATATTTTATTTTACTATTTCTATAAAACTTCCTATAAAAAATTATTAAATCAAAAAAGAAATTTATTTATTAATTTCCTCATCCTCAATTTTATACATATTTTTTCTTTATAATTTATATATTTATATATATAAAACTATAAGATTTGAGATGTTTAATTTTGTATTTTTAGCAAATTCTTTTTTATTTATTTTATTTTATTTTTGATAAATAATAAATTTTTTGTAAAATATGATAAAAGAACCTACCATTTTTTTCCGAAACATTACATAAATTTAAGAAAAGTATTTATTTAAAATATTTTATAAGAAAATTTGTGAGAATACTGAAAGATCTTATAAAAACCTACCAACTAAACACAACCTTAAGATTTTAAGGTTTTTTTTTTTTTTTAAATAAAGTAGATTTATAATTAAAATACCATGTAGAGAATATATATATATATATAAACATATATATAGAAAATTATATGTTTATATATAATAATTAATAAAGACATAGGTTAAAAATGAAAACTGTTGAGAGAAGAATACATTATCAATTTTCTCTTTATCGGAAAATATTAATATATATCTGACATATCACGATATTGCCACATAAAAATGCAATAATTAAAAAATATATATATATCTCAATATCAAAATTAAAGAAATAATTTTTATATTAATACATAAATAAACAAACAACTTACCAACAATATATAATCATTGATCTATTTTAAAATCTGCACTACAAAGAAAAAAAAAAATCAGTAAATGAGACGAATAGGAATTATATACACACAAACATAAAACACTATCATTTAAATAATGAAATAAATTTATTGTATATTAATAACAATTATTTAATGTAATATATGATAAAAACTACTAAATATGTTTTACCTAATTTTTTATTGTTACAAAATGTTATAATATAGAAATAATATATCCTAATTTAAAATTTATAATAAAATCGTAATTTTTTTTAAGAAAATAATTGAGCTAAATTTCAATATTTATATTATAATATAAAATTAATATGTTAAACTTTTAACAATATTTAATAATAATTTTAAATTTCATTTAAAGCTAATTTTGTAAATTAATTAAAATTATATATTATTTTTATTTTTTAAATATAGTTATAAATTGGAATATTTTTAATAAATAAGAAAAATAATTTTATAAATATTTAAATAGATTAATAGAATCATTTTATCAAATAAAAAATAATTATTAAATTAAAATTATATTTGTATTAAAATTGAATATATAAAACACATTCTTGTATAAATTAAAAAAAAATCACTTTATGAATATTTAAATAGATTGATTGAAACAACAAAAAAAATAATTATTAAAAATATATGTTTATATTTAAATTGTATAGAATAAAATAACAGAAAATATAATCAATAATCAAATTTATTGTAAAAATATTTAAATATGTTAAGAAAAATACTATATCAAACAATCAATAAATAATACTCCCTCAGTCCTAATACAATAAATTTGTTTACTATTCCAAAACAATAGTCTTATTTTCATAAATAACTATATCACCATAAAAGTATCCATATTTTTTCATTATTATTACACAATTGCCACTACTTTTTACACTAATATACTCACAGGGTCAAAAAAGTTATTTATCGTTACTTTTTACCACTGCCAATAAAATCTCAATATTCTTTAAATCTGGTGTCCAACACACAAGACTATATTTTGGTGACAAATGGAGTAATTATTAAAAATTAATTGTTTGCATTTAAATTACACAATATTATATTATATCTTATAACCAATAAAATAAATAAATCAAAATTCAAAACTCCTATAAAATAAATGCAATGACCAATCAATAAATTTAAAAAGAAATTCAAAATTCTTCAAAATTCAAGCTTTATATTATGATGGAACTAGAGCTGTTAAACGAACCGAGCCGTTCGTGAATTCGGCTCGGTTCGGCTTGATTCGGCTCGATTAAAGCTCGTTCGCGAACATTAACGAGCCGAGTCGAACAACATAAACAGGCTCATTTGGTTAACGAACGAGCCCGAGCTTTGTTCGCGAACGTTTATTTAAATAATATATTTATTATAAATATTATATGTTAGAAATTTTGGAGAAAAATAATGAGATTGTCTTATTATCGTCAAAATAAGTAGCCTATATATAGGCCATACAAAATAGACTCGATAGACTCAAATCTAAGTAATCTAATCTATGAATAAAATCAAATCTAGATATAAATCTACTAAATCTGAATATCTAAAATATCTCAACATCCCCCCTCAAACTCAAGATAGTGCAGTAGAGACCAACTTGAGTTTGTCCAAAAGTAATCAGAAACGGCCTGGAAGAAAAGATTTGGTAAAGATATCTGCTGTCTGATCTTCAGAAGATACTAGAATGAGATGAACTACTCCATTGACAACATGTTGTCGAATAAAGTGACAGTCAAGCTCAATATGCTTGGTGCGCTCGTGGAAGGTATCATTATGGGCCATCTTCATAGCACTCTGACTATTACAGTGAAGAGCCGTAGAAGATGGTTGAGGGGCACCAAGGCCAGTGAGTAGCCGTCGAAGCCATAAAAGTTCTGAAGTAGAGTCAGCAAGAGCACGATACTCTGACTCGGCATTTGAGCGAGAAACTAAAGTTTGCTTCTTGCTGCGCCAAGAAATGAGAGAATCACCTAGGAAGAAGGAGAAACCAGTGGTCGAGCGTCGATCGGTGGGATCACCAGCCCAATCAGCATCAGAGTAACCGCTGAGAGTCAAAGAGGAGTTAGAGGAGAACTGTAAGCCATGCAGAAGAGTACCTTTCACATAACAAAGAATATGTAAGACGGCAGAGTGGTGAGAGGTCCTCGGAGCTGCCATGAACTGACTCACAATATGGACTGCATGAGCGATATCTGGTTGAGTGACAGTCAAATAGATCAAACTCCCAACAAGTTGACCATAAAGAGTAGGATCATCAAGAAGAGAACCATCATGAGGAGTAAGTTGAACGTCGTACGCAAGTGGTGTAGATGCTACCTGACAGTCTGTGAGACCAGCTCGAGCAAGAAGATCGGAGGCATACTTAGCCTGGGACAGAAAGAAACCATCGGGAGAATCAGAGACTTCAAGCCCCAAAAAGTAACGAAGGGGACCCAAGCTCTTCATCTCAAACTGCTGGCTAAGATATGCTTGTAGATTAGAAATACCAGATACATCATCTCCCGTGATGATCATATCGTCAACATAAAGTAAGAGTATAACTATCCCTGATGAAGAACGACGAAGAAATAAACCAGAGTCGTAAGCACATGTGGTAAAACCAAATTCCAATAGTGCAGCGCTGAATGTGGCATACCAAGCCGAGGGGCCTGCTTCAAACCATAAAAAGCACGACGCAAACGACAAACTTTTCCAGAAGACAAGAAACCTGGAGGAGGGGTCATATAAACTTATTCAGAAAGTGTGCCATGGAGGAATGCATTCTTGACATCTAACTGAAGAAGGTACCATTGACGAACAACCGCAACGGCAAGAAGACAATGAACAGTAGTGAGACGAGCAACATGAGCAAAGGTCTCCTCATAGTCAATTCTATACTCTTGGGAATAACCTTTGGCCACCAGACGAGCCTTGTAGCGCTCAATGGAACCATCAGAGTGTGTCTTAATTTTAAAAATCCACTTGCACCCAATAGAGGTTTTTCCTGAGGGCAAATCCACTAAATCCCAAGTGTGAGTATTTTCCAGAGCCTGCAATTCTTCAGTCATAGCTTGCTGCCATAATGGATCAGCATTCGCCTCACGAAAGGACCTAGGTTCATGTTGAGATAAAATGACAGAGTAACAATGGTAATCATTAAGGTGTGAAGGAGGTTTACTTACACGAGTGGAACGACGACAAGTAGGGAGAGGTGTAGGAGTAGACATCGGCTCAGGAGGCGCAGGCGGATTAACTCCAGGAGACGGTGACAAGACAGATTGATCAATGAGCTGTGGTGAAGAAGAGGAAGAGGTTTCTGGGAAGAGATCGGAGAGTGAAGACGAAAAGAAGGGAGAAGATGAGTGAAAAGATGTACTAAACTTGGATAAGGTGGAGAAATATGTGCGGTCCCAAAAGGTGACATGACGAGATATGCGCAATCGATTAGAAATAGGATCCCAACATCTATAACCCTTGTGTTCGTCGCCATAACAAAAAACAAAAAATATACAAGCTCGAGGTTGAAGCTTTGTCCGCTCATAGGGAGGGAGGAGGACAAAGCACACACAACCAAATGGATGGAATAAACTATAATCAGGAGACTGACCAAATAGACGCTCGAAGGGACTGACATCATGGAGGACTGACGAGGGTAACCGATTAATGCTGTAAACAACAGTTAAGGCTGCTTCCCCCTAAAAACGATCAGGACACTTAGCAGAAAGAAGGAGGGCACGAACAGTATCGAGAATGTGACGATATTTGCGTTCTGCCCGCCCATTCTCTTGAGATGTATAAGGATAGGAACGCTGTACCAAGGTACCCTGACTAGATAAAAACTGCAAAAATGATGACGTATTGTACTCACAAGCATTATCAGTACGAAGGACTTTAATAGGACGGGAGAATTGAGTGTGAATCATCTGAGCAAACTGAGCATATATAGAAGGTAATTCAGAACGATTTTTCAAAAAATAAATCCAAGTAAATCGTGAAAAATCATCAATAAATATAACATAATACTGAAAACCACTGACGGAAGCAACAGGAGAAGGACCCCAAATGTCAGAATGGACTAAAGAAAAAGGCTCAATAGCAATATATGAACTTTCTAAAAAACTAAGAGCAGGTTGCTTTCCAAGTTGACAATCGACACACTTAAAAGACTCAAAACGACCTGGACCTAAAAGACCTTTAGTATGGAGTGATTGGAGCTTACTGAAAGACGCATGACCTAGGCGAAGATGCCAATGAAGACTAAAGGAATTAGAGGTAAGAGCCGCAGAGCGGGGATATGCACAGGAGGTATAAAGAGACTCAAGCTCAAATAACCGAACCGTTTTGCATCCCGTCCCGAGAAGTTGACCCGTCTGAGAATCCTGAACCTGCACACCACAAGAAGAGAATGTAACGGTAAGACCTTGTTCAACTAATTGACCAATAGAGATAAGATTTAAGGCTAAGTCAGGGATGCAATATGTATAAGAAAGATATAGGGAAGGGGAGGACGCAAGACTGGTATGGGTAATATGCATGGTAGTACCATTGGCAGTATGTATGGGTGGTAAATGGGAGACAGGGGACATATAGGTCAAGTTACGAGGGTTAGAGGTCATATGGTGACAACAACCAGAATCAAAATACCAAGTAGATGTACCTGGAGTGGTAGACATAGCAGAATTGGTTTGCATAACCTGTTTGATGATGGCTTCTATGTTGTGAGGATTGTAAGGCGCATGCTGAGTCTCATCAGTAGTAGCAGCCGTAATCGTAGGAAATGCAGTCGAAGAAGACCCACTAGGCTCTCGAGGTTTGGGAGCAAAGCTACCGGAATGTGTAGGAGCAGAACTACCTGAACGTTGAGATCTTGTGGGACAGACCGGAGCAATATGGCCACGCAGACGACATGAGTGGCACTCAATCTTCGGACAGGTAGACCAAGTGTGATCAGGAGATTTGCAAACTCGACATCCAGTACGAGCAGATCGGGACTGGCGAGACACAGCTAAAGCAGAATCAGAACTCGGTGTCTTAACCAATTGGAAACGGGTCTCCTCAAAAGTAATCTCCTGAATGGCAGCATCAAGAGTAGGCAATGGATGTCGATGTAGGAGTGAGGCACGAACAGCCTCATATTCAGGTCGAAGGGCCATCAAGATCTGAATAAGGTCAAGATGGTCCTGACTAATTTGTGACTGCTGGAGACGATAACGAATAGGCTGAACCTGAGCAAGAAATTCATTAACAGACTGACTAAGTTGCTGTCGGGCGGAGCTCATCATGGTCCAAAGTTGATAATAATGAGCAAGACCTGTATTTTGAAAACGAGCAGCGAGGAAATCCAATGTCTCCTTTGCAGTATCAAAAGGAGTCAATTGTACCTAAATCGCAGGTACAGAAGTATTGTGCAACCAAGTAAGAATCTGATGATTCTTACTATCCCAATATTCCAATTTGGCAACATAATCTTCATGCTCCCGAGAGGTGGGATCAACATGCACAAAAGGAGATTGAGAGACAGGTGGTCGGATATCGCCAGTGACAATTCGCCATAACTTCCTACCAATCAAGAAACTTTTCATAGACTGCATCCAAATATCATAATTATCGCCGGACAAGATAGTAGTAATAGGTAAATGAACTTCCATACGCTCCATAACAAAAAAACGTATAAAAATATGTGAATCACGAAATCAAAGCCCAAATAAAAAAAGTAGATCAAACAATCCAATAGGTAGCAGTCGCAAAACGAGATCAACTCCGATGAAAAAACCAACCACACCACGACGTAAGGAACAAAGCAGGAGGCGGTGACCGAAAAAAAAAACGACGACCGGAGAAGGGCGGACGATGGACGGTAAACAGCGGCGGCGACGACTAGGGTTTTGGTTTTGGAAAACCATGCTCTTATACCATGTTAGAAATTTTAGGGGAAAATAATGAGATTGTCTTATTATCGTCAAAATAAGGAGCCTATATATAGGCCATATAAAATAGACTCGATAGATTCAAATCTAAGTAATCTAATCTATGAATAAAATCAAATCTAGATATAAATCTACTAAATTTGAATATCTAAAATATCTCAACATTATATATATAATTATAATTATAAATAAATAAAAAATTAATTTAAAATATATAAATAAAATAATTTTAAATTTCTCTATAATTTATATATAAATTAAAAAAAAATAAAACAAACGAGCTCGAACGAGCTTAATCGAGCCGAAACGAGACAAACACGAACACGAGCTAAAACAACAGCAATTCTTAACGACCCGAGCTCGAACACTACGAACGAGCTCGAAAGCTTAACGAACGAACACGAGCCTTATTTGCGAACATTAACGAACACTTAAAATTTGACTCGGCTCGAATCGTTCACAGCTCTAGATGGAACCTACAATGAACTCGAATATATATATATATATAAGCTTTTACAATTATTTATTATATTTTTCTAGAAAATATCAAATTAAACATTATTTAAATGAAAATAAATAAAAAAATCAAACTTTTAAACTCATCTAAACTAAAAAAAAAAAAAACATTGTTCTAATAAATAATTTGAAATGACAATGATAAATTTTGAATGTAAAAAATAAATGTTATATACCCCTCCATCCCACCACACTTAACACATTTTCAATTTTAGTTTGTCTCACTGCACTTGACACATTTCTATTTTTATTAACTTTTATCTACCAAAAACATAATTAACAATTACAAATTAATATAATTAAATATATTTTCCAAATATATAAAATTAATATTTAAAAAAAACTAAATATAAATAAAAATAAATCTAAATAGAAGACAAATCGTGTTGAGCTTTGTCATAGCGATTTCCTCCCAAATGCGAAGAAAACTCTAGCCGATCTCTTTCTCCTTCAATGTGCGAGCTGATTTCCGACGATGAAGGCAGATCTGTCGCCGCGCCACCGCGGCCGCCAAGGGTTTCAAACGAGGTAGATACAGACCTCCATTTCTCATTCACGGGTACGTATTTCTCTTCGATTAATTCAGTTGAGGTTGTTCTTGATACTCTTTCCCCTGACGAATCGGCGATGGCGGCGCTTGGTGACGACCCCTTCTCCTATGTGGCTGAAAACCCCCATTGAAAAACAGCCCCATAGCCATGTCGATGGATATGTTTCTTCATTTTGTCCGAATTCACCATTGCGGTTCAAACGCCCGTTAACTATATTTGAAGAGTTTCAATTGCTATAACTTTTTTCATCTTCACACTGTGAGATAATTAAATTTTAATTTTGTACTTATTGTTAAATTTTTTGGTATGAGATTTCTAAGCTAATTTATGTTTCTGTGTTGCCTTCCTTTGTTGGACATGATGAAAATATTGGTTAGTTCTCTTAATTTGATATGATATATTTATTATGAATATGCCTAAATAATATTTTAAAATTACTATCATCACCACTTAAATAAAAAAACTAATAAATTAATATTATAATTCAATATCATTAACTCTTTAAATACAACTATCTTAAATATCATGTCCACACTACAAGAAAAAATCATTTTTGTAACAAAACTTTTTTGTTTCTAAGTCTACTTTTTCCGTTACTAATGACATTAGAGACGGACTTAGAAACGGAATTACGTTAGCTACGTGAACTTTAGGGATGGAATTCTGTTACAAATATATTATTTTTTTGTAGTGCCAACTCAAATGTGTCAAGTGTAAAGGGACGGAGGGAGTATATGAGAAAAATAATTTTTTTAAAATATTTATAATTGATAAGAGAATATGTTATAGTTACTATATTTACTCAATTACTTTTCATATCTCTCCTCCACATCATATTTATCTCAACGTTTACATTACCTCTTTTGTCACCCGTTATAGTAAATTATATTCAACCTATTACTTTTACTATAAAAATACTATTCACAATACTTTATTTTATTTTTATATATTTTTATTATATAATAATATATATAAATAATAATTTATTTATTTATACATATTTAAATATATTTTATTGTTTAATAACATTTTTATATAATATTAAATTTTAATTTTTAATATTAATCAATATAAATTTTAATAATTTGAACCATATAATTTATTATTTTAAAATTGAATATAAAAGTTAGAAAATTTTCTTATTTTTTTCTCTTTTTTTATAAATATGTTAGATAAAGCTTGATAATTTTTTAATATATTTATAGATAATTTTCGATGAATTTAGAGTTTAATAAAATTTAAAATTTCTTAGATAATATTTAATTATTTTTGTTAAAGGTAATCAATTCTTGAGAAATGTAATAAATTTATATAATTGTAATTTTTTTTTGTTAAAGATAATAAATATTGTTATAGTAAAAATTGAAAAGACAATGAAGAAGGTGACGGTAACGGATGTTCTAACGAAAATACATAAAATTTAAAATTTACAAATGCAAATAAATGAAATATGTATTTAAAAAAATAAAGAGAAACAAGTTGTATGATAATTTGAGTACTTTCATAAATATGAAGTTGCTTGCAATTTCATAATTTGGTTGTAACTTAAACTAAAAATAAAAAAATAAAAAACACAAATTTTAGTTTTATCTTTTAAGTTAATGAAATTAATAACTTTTAAAAATAGTATAAAATTCTGTATTTTATAGAATTTTGTTAGATTAGATTTTCCTTCTTACCAAAACCAATTTTGGTAGATTTTCATATAATTTGGTTTACTTACAAAAAAAAAAAAAAAAAAAAAAAAAATCATAGAGAAAAAGGAGAACAAAATTTGTTTCGTGCAAGTCTGATCGGAGCATCATTCATTGTCTGATTGGGGTGATATTGGAGTGCTTCTACACTTAACTATCTTGATTCTGAATGGTGGGATCTTAATTTCAATAGTCAAATTTGAAAAAATGATTTTTTTTTTTTTTGTTACAAATATAATACATAAAAATCGAAATGAGAGAAAATTCAAATAAAAAATCAAATACAAACTTAACATGAGAAAATAGATTAGATTTTTGAGTTGTTCTCAATCTACTAGAAACAAATTTGACCCACCACCGATTACTTTTCAGAATAGAGTGAATTTAATTGGAATTAAAAATTCCGCCACAAATCGAACAAAAAAAATATGTAGCAAAAAAAAAAAAATTCAGAAAAATTTTCTTTTTCGCGTGAAAAAGAGAAAATTATAATATCTTTTAGAAAAAAAAAATATATGTGAATGATCATTGAATGTTTTACTTTAAGCTAGAGAGGAAGAAATTTTAATTATCTCAATAATTATCCCACATAATCCACCCACTTTGAATTTGCACGTTGCACTAGTCGCAATTGATTCTCATTATCTTATTATTTTGATTTAATCGGTCAAATATTCAAAAAATTAAACTAATACAAATACAAAATTGAGTTTATTATTATTAGACTTAACCCATGTGGCCAACAAACCCCTACTTCCCAAAGCCCAATATTTGACCATTAACATGGCTTAAGCCCAAGCCTAAGCCCAAGCAAACTCTAGTTCCATCCAATTATGTCATTTATAATTGATGGTGTACACATTCATATAATGAGAGATGAAACCCTTTGTGTTTTCAAGATAGGACAAAAATTTTCACTTTTTTTTTTCACCTCTTAAATACCCAATGATTCTCCACATGAAAGGGGAAAAGATGATAACTCGAAGAAAGAAGAATGAATTATGCATATGATAAGTAGGTTTCTTTTTTAATTTTCCTTAAGCAGTATGTAGTTCTTACCAATTGTCCAGTAAACACGTTGTCCTTAAACAATTCATTTTTTTAGTAACTGAGCTACATACCGACACATAATCTATATTTTTAGTTTTGGTTTTCATTGTTTGGTCGGTTTTGGTCATGGAACCCATTCTGATTCTGCGAGAATTTATAAAAAACTGAGTCTGACCAATTCTTCTTTGAAGCATCCCCACTTTTCTCTCACACAGGTGATCACTCTAAGTTTCTTAGTGATACCACACTATCTTAGCGATTTTTAAAGCAATCATTTACCATCATTCCTACTCTGTCACCGTTCGTTGACAGGAATTGATCGAAGTTGTTATCCCCCATAACGACACACATTAGCTTTATAGGCAACTTGTCCTATTGAACCTAGTTCTTGGGATTTTTAATCTTTCTAGGTTAGATTTTCCTTTATAAGTTTATGTTTCGGCAGGCTTTAGCCATATTCTTCTAGTCAGTTTGTAAACTGCATCACAATTTAACCCTTTGATTAGTGGTTCTGTTATGTTATCCTTTGACGCAACATGGTTCATGACATAAACTTAGTTTTTATCAGTTATCTTATGGAATTGTATCGATGATGAATGTGTCAACTTTTGCCATAATACATTGTGTTATCTGCTCTACCAATGATAGATTTATTGTCACAATAGTAGATAATGACAGAGACAGGTTTGTCCCATTCTGGAATGTACTAAAAAAAATGGTGAATCCACTCAGCCTTATTTTCAACTTTATCTAAGGAAATAAACTCAAATTCCATTATAGATTTGGCAATTATTATTTGTTTCAATGATTTCCAAAAGAATATTGTATCAACTAGTGTGAACACATAATTACTAGTTGATCTCGAATTAAGTGTGCCAGATATCCAGTTTTCATCTTAGTAGCCTTCTACTACAGCTGGATATTTGTTATAGTGTAGCTTATAATCTCGAGTGTACCGGAGATAACTAAGTACGCGAATGATGGCTTTCTATTGCTCGCGATTTGGATTGCTTATAAATGTACTCAACTTGCTTATAGCATAAGCTATGTTGGGTCTGATATAACTCATCAGGTATATCAAGCTTCCATTTCTCCGAGCATACTCGATTTCGGATACACCTTCTCCACGGTTTTTGGATAAATGAATGCTTGTGTCTAGTGGGTTCTCGCTATTCTGTGTTATCTTTGCTATTTTTTTCAAGAATCTTGTCTGCATAATGAATTTGATTAAGTATCAGACCATCTTCAATTCTTTTGATCTTGATTTTTAAGATCACATTAACATTACCCATGTCTTTCATTTCAAATTTAAAATTTAACATTTCTTTGGTAGACCTAATAATTTTTTCGTTGCTGCAAACGATAAGTAAACCACTACGTAAAGACATATAACCCGACTCAGTGGTTTTTATGTATATACAATTATCGCATTCATTGATTCTGAAACCAATGTGCATGATGATATGATCAAATTTCACATGCCATTTCTTTCGAGTTTGGTTGAGTACGTTTAGTGATTTCATAAATTTATAGACTTTCTTTTCTTGTTTTGGAATAGTAAAACCTTCTGGTTGTTTCATATAGATTTCTTCATCAAAATCTCCATTCAAGAAAGTCATTCTTATATCCATTTGATGTACTTTAAGATTCCGAAAAACGGCTATCGCTAGGATCAATATAATAGATGTTATTCTCGTGACAGAAGAATATGTATCAAAGTAATTTAGGTCTTCTCGCTGCATGTAACCTTTGATTATAAGTTTGGCCTTATACTTGTCTATTATGTCATCCAATTTTAATTTCCTTTTGAAGTTCTACTTAGAACCGAAAGGTTTCGAGTTAGATGTTAGATCCACAAGTTCTCAAATGTGATTCTTATGAATAGAATCGATTTCACATTTTATAGCTTATTTCCAGAGAGGTGCTTTTGAAGACCGCATTGCCTTATCATAAGTTCGAGGCTCGTTTTCACGGAGATCTGTGAAGTAGTCATTTCCAAATGACTTTTCAACTCGTACACGCTTGCTTCTTCTGAGCTCAGGTTCTTAACCTGATTCAGATTCATATTCATCTATTTCAATTTGATCTGATCCACCATTTTATGTTCTCGGTCATCCGAACTAGATTCAACGCCTACTTTTGCTATGAACACATTTTCAAATAACGATGCATTCTTTGATTCTATATTCATATTTTTCGAGATATCTAAAATTTTCGAACTGAATACCAAGAAATGATAACCACTATTATGTGCATATCCAATAAAAATATAGTCAACTATCTTGGGACCGATTCTCACACATTTGAAAAGTTGTACCACTACTTTGGTGAGACACTTCTACACTCGAAAGTATTTATAAGATGGTTTTTTACTTTTCCAAAGCCGATAAGGCTTTTTTTTGCAAGAAAAAATTATGCAGATAATTACTGCTCAAAATTTTCCCCCACATGTTTTGGGTTGTCCACAACTTAATAATATCACATTCATTATTTCTTTTAATATTTGATTCTTGTGTTCAACAATGACGTTTGATTGAGGTGAGTAAGGTGGATTTATTTCGTAAATTCTCCCATTTTCTGTCCATCTTTTTGTGAGAAATTAAGTTAAACAAATAATTACTACTCAAAATTACTTCCCCCACATGTTTTGGGGTAGTTCACGACTTACCAACATTGCATTCATAATTTATTTTAATATCCGATTTTGGTGTTCATCAACGCCGATTGAGGTAAGTAAGGTGGAGTTATTTCATAAAGTATCCTATTTCGTGTACAATATTCACCAATTGGAGTTTCATATGTTCGACCTCTATCACTCATAATTCGTTTAATTTGTTTGTTAAAGTTGATCTTCCCCTTCATTTTTATACAAAATGAATTTACTTAACGTCTCGTATTTGCTTATAAATAAATACAAATAAAAAAAACTTTGTACAATCATCTATGAATGTAATAAAATATATATCTCTACCACGTGTTTGTATAATTTTTAAGTTTCGCATATGTCACTGTGAATCAATTTGAGTGGTTCTATTTTACGTTGAATAATTTGGAATGACAATCGAGTTTATTTTTGATTCAATACAAATTTCATATTTATATTTATTTAATATATATTTTGGAATATGGTACAGGTTAATTAATCAATGTATTGAATTATAATTAATACAACCCAATCCAAGTATGTCATAAAATAGATGAGTTAACAATATAATCAACAAACTTATTATTATTATTATTATTATTATTATTATTATTATTATTATTAACTGTCATAATACAATATTTTGGAAGCTCATCATCTACATATTCCTTACCCACTATGCAAATAAAATTATCATAATTAATATTAATATTAAAATTGTGTTTTATTAGGAGCGTCCCCGAGACTAGGTTCTCTGTCATCGCCAGCACGTACAAAAAATTGGTCAGTATCACAATTCTTCCATAAGTCATCTTTAGGAGAACTTTTCCTCTCCCTTTGATTTCAGCTGGAATTGCATTTTCCATGTATATCGTTTCTCCTTTGACGGGATCGAAAGAGAATAACTTACTTCTATCCATGTAGATGTGGCGAGTTGCTCCCGTATCGAGCCACTACTGAATCTTGTTAGATCCTACCAAGTTTGTCTCAGAGATAACACATATAAGGTCGAGTGGATCTTTCTCTTTAGTAACGATGTTTGCTTGCTAACCTCTTTCTTTCTTTTTGGTACTTTGCGGTCTATCAAACAGTGTCCTAGCTTTCCGCAATTGAAAAATTTTCCTTTGAAGATACTTTTTGATTTTGCCTTTGTTTTTATCAATGCCACCATATGACTTTAGCTTCTCCTTGCGGCTTCCAGTACTTTCCAAACTGCTTATTGTTCCTTAGAGCAGTCTTGAAACAAGAGCCTTAACCCTTGTGTTTGATCATATTGATCTTGCTTGCAAGAATCGTATGTTTCATACTTGCTAGATTTGATCTATGCTCCTCTTGAGTTTGGAGACGATTGATCACTCTTGTTATGTTCATTTTTTTTTTCTTTTTCTATTTGTGTTTCAAGTAAATCTTGAGATTACCCTAATTAGACAGTAATTTTCCAATTATCATCGCCACTTGGAAGGTTTCACTCAGCTCCATACCCTTAACTTAGATTTCATGTCGAATTAACTAAAACTCACCGGGCTGCTTCGTAACACTCTTTTCGTCACCATCTTGAAATTCAAAAATTGTTCCACAATGGATATCTTGGCACTAGTATCATCAGATGTGTACTTCTTCTTCAATGTCTCCCACAACTAGTTAGCCATAAGGGCACATGGGTAGACACCGTACAAAGAGTCGTTTAAATTGTTTAGTACACAATTTTTGCATATAAAATTTGAGCATTTTCAGGCTTTCAGATTTGTGCATTATGTTCTTTCGATGATCCTTCAGACACAATAGGTGCATCATTCATTAGCTAGTCCGCCAAATTCGGTATGGTAAGATAAAAAAAAAAAAAAAAAACATCTTTTGCTGCCACGTTTTAAAGTTTTACCCATTGAATCTTTTTAATTTCTTAGCCGACGCAATAATAGGTTACTTAAAAGTGGCAGCAAGAAGATACATGAAGTGGTCTGTTACAGCAACAAGCTATAAACTCTCCAAGTCGTTTAGCCGTTGTCTGGATGATGCAATGAGACCTTGCGTATTCCCTTAGCCATATGCTACGGATGAGGTAGAACAACAACAAGTTGTCTCACATGGGCATCAACAAGATCCTATTTTTTAATCTAGCAACAGACTGGTTGAAGATCACAGCAACAGGCTGCGCCTTCTCCATCGCAGCCTTGACCTTTTCGTATGCTGCTTTTGTAGCCTTTTCCACAACAGCCTTCCTAGCCGCCTTACACCTCTCGCTCCTGGTAGTAGTGAGTTCAGCAACATCACCAATAGTGCAGGGTGGTTGAGATCGGGGTACAAAAATAACCAGAGTGTGAGACTCGTTGGAGTTTATCTCCTCATTCTTCTCCATGTCCCTACCGATTTGAACATCGTCGTTAAGATTTCTATCGCTTCCATCGTGCATGACTTCAATCATTAGTTCATTTTCAAACACGATATAGGCACTCACGATTTGATCATTTGATCATAAATAGGAATGATAATGAGTCCAGGTAGACCCGAGACCTAACACGAACCCAACCCATTTATTTGGGGTCGGATCCGGGTCCGGAATGGGTCTCAGGTTCAAGGGTGGACCCTACCCGGACCCAGACCCGATTAATATATTGCTAGTATATTAATTATATATATGAAAAAAAAATAATTTTTAATAATATAATTATATTAAAAATATGTTTTTAGCTTAATTAATTAATTAATTATTTTATTATAATATTTTTTAATAAAATATATAAATTTTAGTATATGTCGGGTTTAATTTTAAGTTTAATTTTGAAAGATTTTTTTGTGTCTGTCGGATCCATTGGATCTTGTCAGATATTGTTAGGGTCGGATTCGGGAATGGTCGGATCCCGGAATAATCGGGTCAAATTCAAATCTCGGATCCAACCATGTGTATTCGGATTGAATCTCGGGTCCGGCTAGACCCAACCTATTGGCATTCCTAATCATGAATCTAGGGAAGTTCGTCAACAATCTCGATTATCACAACAAAAATGAACATGCTTCAAGATTGTTAATAATATAATACTTGAAAATCGAGGCGAGAGAAAATCCAAATCGAAAATCGAATTAAAAATTTAAGATGAGAAAACATATCTGAGCTTCACATTGTACACGATATCCTTAAAGCAATTTCGGACCGTCACCAATTGCTTTCCAGGCTAGAGTGAATCAGATTGGGATCAAAAATTCCACCACGAACCGAACCAAGAAAATATAAGAAGTTTTTGGACGATCTGACAAAAAAGAACTTTTTAGAGAGATTTATTTTTTCGGTGTGCATAAGGTATAATTATAATATTTTTAAGAAAACAAACAAAAAAAAAAGTGAGTAATCATTGGGTGTTCTATTTTTAAGTTAGAAAGAAAGAAATTTTAATTATCCCAATAATTATCACATATAATCCGTAACATACTCATTTTGAATTTTCACGTTGCAATAGTATTGATGCAACTGATCCTGATTATTTAATGATTTTGATTTAATTATTCAAACATCTATAAATTGAAATAATAAAAATATTAAATTAAATTTATTATTATTGGGCTTGACCTACGTAGGCTACGGGCCCAAATTCAAGCATGTTCAAGCTCTAAAACTATTTGTTTTTCGCTTTCGTCTTTTAAATACCCATATTTTTCTTTAAGTTGTACTTGCAGATTCTTTAAAATGCACAGATCATTTGGGGTTAAATTGCATGATCGATTGTAAGGCATCATCTCGTCTTTTAAAGCTTTGATTTGTGCTCTATGATTTGAATTTGGTTGCCGAAATCAGAAACTACATGGTTGTTTATCTAACTCCCACACCACCAGGCTATCCTTTACTGGATATATATATATCTTGTGTATTGTTTTAGTTGTGCGTGGATATTGTAATCCAAAAATTATTGAAGTTAGTGAATGTATGGATGAAATACGGTCCTATAATTTTATTATTTCATTGAAAAGATTTTCATATAAAATCTCGTAGCTATTTATTTTTGTTGCTTTGAATGTTATTGTGCTACTTGTTTGTCTTCATCACTAGTTCACACGAGGACGGAATATGAAGTCATGCACTTTCTTTCCCAACATGTATTTTATAGTAAAAAAAATATATTTAATGTATTATTTTTTTAAAAAAATAATAATTATTTAATAGTAGCAAAAATTTCAAAAGAAAGATATTTACATTAAAAGAGAGCCTAAATTCCGAAGCCACGCTTTTAGATAGTAAATAACATAACATATTGGTGCAAAAATAATACTCCCTCCATCTCAAGTATTCTATCCGTGCTACTGTAGACACATAATTTATGAAGGATATGATTAGTAAATAATTAAGAATATATTAGTAAATTTAGTTACAATATAATACAAATAATTATAAATTAAAGTTAATATAACTAATTAGTCTAATACAAATTTAAAAATATATAAATTATAAAATATAAAATATAATTAAAATGTATAATAATTTTCTAAAAAAGGAAAGTAACCTAATATGTAGGACAGACGAAAATAAAAATTGTGATATTATATATAGAACGGAGGGAGTATACTGCAAAATGAGGGATGAAAACATAAAAATCATAGTTGGAATATTAAAATTTTGGTTTAAAATAGTTGTTTTGATGTGATATAAATATGTATTGATGTGATATTTTGAATGTAAAATAAGTGTTATGAGAAAACGAGAAAGAAAGCAAATAAAGAACACAGAGGTTTTACGTGGTTCGGTGACGGTGTGTCAACCTACGTCCACGGGCAGGAACCGGAGAGATTTTATTATACTGATTCAGAGATTTACAATGTGTCATCCGACTAAGAACCATAGTTGTCTATTTATAAGCACCCCAAAACACCCTAAACCGTAAGCCTATTTGTTATCGATTAGGATAAGCCCAAAAGGAACTCTGCCAATTGAAACAGCCCTTTCGCTTTGGTTTAGGGTCGGGTAGACCGCTAAATCCAAGTCACGTTTCAACAATCTCCACCTTGACTTGGAGTTTCTCCAACCGCCAAAGGTTCGTCAGTATCTCTCAATCGTCTCCTTCCTGCCAGATGCCCCGAGAGGGCTTTACCTCCTACAAATATTCACCAAGTTCAAGCAGTGCTCAAACTTCTCCGTCGGTAGCGCCTTTGTCAACATATCAGCTGGATTGTGCTCTGTAGCTATTTTCTGAATAGAAAACTTGTCTTCCTCCAGAACATCACGGATAAAATTCAACCTTACATCAATATGTTTGGTTCTCTCATGATACACTGGATTTTTAGCCAAACTCAAAGCACTTTGACTATCACAGAATAACACCGGTTTCTCCACCTTCAGACCCAAACTCTGCACCAGACCATGTAACCAGATACCCTCCTTAATACCTTCAGTCATTGACATGTATTCCGCCTCAGTCGTCGACAATGCAACCGTAGGTTGTAAAGTAGACTTCCAACTGACTGCACATCCAAACAAAGTGAAGATAAAACAAGTTAGTGATCTTCGTTTCACCAAGTCACCCCCGTAATCAAAGTCTGCATAGCCAACAAGACCATCACCATGGCCTTTATCATCATATACCAGACAAATATCAGACGCTCCTTTCAAATATCGCAAGATCCACTTTACAGCTCCCCAGTGAGCTTTACCCGGATTAGCCATAAACCTGCTCACCACACTAACCGCATAAGCGAGATCCGGTCTCGTACATACCATCGCATACATAAGACTTCCAACTGCACTTGAATATGTAACCGTCTTCATATAACTAACATCTTCATCTGTAGCCGGTATAGTGCTTCGATCAAGTTTAAAGTGTGCCGCCAAAGGGGTACTTACCGGTTTGGACTGATCAACAGAGAATGCCTGCAAAACTTTCTCAATATACTTTTCTTGAGAAACCCATAACCGTCTTGCTTCTCTATCACGCCAGATCTCCATACCAAGTATTTTCTTTGCCGCACCCAAATCCTTCATCTCAAACTCACCCTTTAGTAGAGCCTTCAAGTCATTAATTACAGCCATATTTTTAGCTGCAATTAACATATCATCCACATACAACAGCAGATACACAAAGGAATCAGTAGAAACTTTCTTCGAGTAAACACAGTTATCAAACTGATTACGAGTATAACCAATAGACACCATGAATGAGTCAAATCTCTTGTACCATTGCCTCGGAGACTGCTTCAAGCCATACAGAGATTTCTTTAACAAGCATACCTGGTCCCCTTTAGAACTGTAGAACCCCTCCGGTTGAGACATGTAAATCTGTTCTTCTAGATTACCATGAAGGAATGCTGTTTTTACATCAAGCTGCTCCAGCTCCAGATCAAAAGCACCCACCATTGCCAAAAGAACCCGAATGGTTTTGTGTTTCACCACAGGAGAAAAGACTTCATGGTAATCGATTCCTTCCTTCTGTGAAAACCCTTTTGCCACCAGTCTCGCCTTGAACCTAGCAGGTTCAACACCAGGAATTCCCTCCTTTCTTTTAAAGACCCACTTGCATCCCACTGGCTTCACCCCTTTTGGTAGTGCAACAAGATCCCAAGTCTTGTTCTTTTCAAGAGACTGCATCTCTTCATTCATTGCCATAATCCAGGTTTCTGCATCTTTACTCGCCACAACTTCTTTATATGTCTTTGGCTCATCAGAGCCAAGATCATCACCAACCGCTAGTGCATAAGCAACAGAATCCGTGTCACACGTATTGACACATCCTGCAAACCTAGCTGGTTTCTGAATATTTCTCTTTCCCTTTCTTGCTGCTATGGAATCTTCAACCCCAGTACCAGCGTCATCAGCTTCTTCCCCTCAACCAGTTTCCCTTGAGGTTTTGACTGATCTGGTTGATCGGATTGATCAATAGTATTATCCTGCTGCTTTTCCTCTAACACAACTCTGTCAGGAGTCTCAAACTCCACCCTCTGGTTAGCACCACAATCTTTTGTACCTGCAATACTTTCACAAACTCTACTCTGATCAAGCATAGCAGATTCATCAAAGGTTACATCTCTGCTAATAAGAAATTTACCAGGATTTTTACCTTCTGTACACCACAGTCGATAACCTTTTACTCCTGTTGCATACCCTAGAAATATGCATTTTACCGCCCTCGGCTCCAGCTTACCATCATTCACATGAGCGTATGCAGGGCATCCAAATATTCTTAGATTAGAGTAATCAGAGGGTTTACCGGACCATACCTCTTGAGGAGTCTTTAAGTCAATTGCAGTTGATGGAGATCTATTAACCAGATAGCTAGCAGTGTTTACTGCTTCAGCCCAGAATTGCTTAGACAAGCCAGCAAATATACGCATACACCTAGCACGCGCCATGAGGGTTTGGTTCATTCGCTCTGCAACTCCATTTTGTTGTGGTGTGTGTCGTACAGTGCGGTGCCTCACTATACCTTCTTTCTTGCAGAAATCATCAAATGGAGCGTTGCAGAACTCCAACCCATTATCAGTTCTTAGAGTCTTGACCTGTTTACCCGTCCGTTTTTCAACCATGGTCTTCCACTCCTTGAACTTCCCAAACACCTCATCTTTAGTCTTTAGAAAGTACAACCAGACCTTTCTCGAATAATCATCTATAAAAGTGACAAAGTAAGAACACCCGCCCTGCGATTTCACCGGAGAGGGACCCCATACATCTGAATGAACATACTCCAGAATTTCTTTTGAAGTGTGATGACCGGTACTAAACCTCACCCTGCGTTGCTTCCCTTTTACACAAGCCTCACAGAATTGAATTTTACCTATCACATCCCCACCAAATAAACCCTGCTTGCTCAACACAGACAACCCTAGCTCACTCATGTGACCTAATCGCCGGTGCCACAAATTTGTCCTGTCATCGTGTTTATCCAAGGACTGAGATACCGCCGCCGTTCCCATCACTGAACTGCCCTGTAGAAAATAAATTCCATGCTGCAGTTTTCCCTTCATCATTACCAGCGCACCTTTCAGGACTTTCACCCACTCACCTTCACCATGATATTTTAAACCATTCTTGGCTAAGGTCCCAAGAGAAATCAAATTCTTTCTGAGTTCAGGAACATACCAACAGTCAAATTTCCTGACAGTACCGTCATGCAATTTTATCTGCACTACCCCGCTCCCTTTTATGGCTAGAACCCCATCATCACCTAACTTCACCGTTCCATTCCACTCCTTAAAAGAAGTGAGTAGATCACGAGAGAACGTCATATGGTGAGAAGCACCGGTATCCATAATCCAGGAATCAGCAGTACTAGCACTACACGCTGTCAGAACTTCACCAAAGTCCCCATCATCAGAACTGTCTTGTACATCAACATCACTGCTGCCACTGTTACGTGGTTCGGTGACGGTGTGTCAACCTACGTCCACGGGCAGGAACCGGAGAGATTTTATTATACTGATTCAGAGATTTACAATGTGTCATCTGACTAAGAACCATAGTTGTCTATTTATAAGCACCCCAAAACACCCTAAACCGTAAGCCTATTTGTTATCGATTAGGATAAGCCCAAAAGGAACTCTGCCAATTAAAACAGCCCTTTCGCTTTGGTTTAGGGTCGGGTAGACCGCTAAATCCAAGTCACGTTTCAACAATAAGATTAGTATAATAAAATAAATAAAAATTAAATATTTGATATGATGTTTTTGAAAAAAAAATAAAAATAAAATAGTAAAATCAGTAGCAAAATTTTACAAATAAACAAAGCATGTTATTTCAAATATTTTACCAAGGCCATCTCCAATATGCTTTCTATTTATACAGCTCTAACTCTAAAAATGAAGTTGCTATAATATTTTTATTTCAATTCAAAACTCTATTTTTAACTTCAAAGAAAGAATTTCTCCAAATATTTTATTTTATATATTATTTTAAATAATTTTTTTATATTTACAATTCACACCCAATATTTATTATTATTTACATAATTTTTTATTATTACTTAATAATATTTATAATATAAATAAATAATTTTTTATTTTCAAAGAAAATAATTTTTACGAGTTAAATAAATATTATATTACATTCGTTCCGCTTTAAGGATCTCATCTACTTTTTACATGTCGATTTTTTAATATTAATTATTATATCAAAGCGTAGTACAAATTAAGAAAAAATTATAAAAATATTTTCATTAGTGTCTTATAATACTAATAGAATATTTGTAAAAAAAATTATATAAATATAAAAATATTTTTAATGTTAAATACAATGGCGCAAAAAGTAAATATGTAACCCTTATAGGCGAACGGAGGGAGTATTAAATACAAAAAATTACAAAATATTAATTTAAAATAAATATTACATTAAATACGAATATTACAAGTTAATTTATATGTTTTTATTCATTTACAAATATAAAATATTATTATGTGATAAATACTTAGACAAAATTCATAATTTTTTTTATCGAAAATTACTTCGAATGTTTACAAATATTCTAATTATTTATTGTAAAATTTAAGTATATTTAAAACATAATTATTATAATAAATTTAAATCACTAACTAAATAATAAAAACAACAAATAGATATAATTAAAATATAAAATATTGCATATTGATCCGTGTATAATTAAATCAAGACCAATATGTAATTTTTAAAAATTAAAAAGAAAAATTTAAAGAAAAAAAGATCAAAAACCATAAAATGGTATAGTGTTGCAATATAGCAAACACCATAAATGGTGTCAAGAATGGCGATGGGTTGGAGGGCTACATATCCATTTTATGCGGTTGTGACAACGCGTTGTAGATGCCCTAATCTTTTTCTCATAATTAAAGATATATATGTATATATATATTTTTATCGTAATTAAAAATAATAATATTTTATTAATTATATAAATATAAAATATTTTGATATTTTTGTACGTTTTACTTTTTATATAAATTCATTCTATGTGTAATAATATATTTTAATTTATATAAAAATTAAAATATGTTAATATTAATGTTCGATGACTTTTATTACTCACTTCGTTTCAATACAATAGTCTTGTTTACTATTTTTGTTCGTCTAAAAACAATAGTCTTATTTCCATAAATAACCATATCACTGAATAACTACCCTTACTCTTTCGTTATTATTACACAATTGCTACTACCTTTTTACACTAATACACTCACAATGGCAAAAATATTTTTTATCTATATTTTTTATTTACTGTCAATACCCAACACAACCAAAACTATAGTTTCAGATCGAGGGAGTATAATATAAAAAATATTTTAAACGATATAAACAAAAATGTTAAAAAAATACATTTGGTTGGGATGACGGTAGTATCATTTACTATAATTTAAGACATTGCAAAATTTTGGGGGTTTGTTGGGTTGTGAAATTTGTTTTATTAACACAATTTTTTCTCTTACATTTTAAAAATAATTTATAAAAAATCTACAACAAAGTTATATAGTTTAAGAAATCATCAAAATTATATAATTAAAAAAACAGTAAAAAACACAAAACAAGCAAAAGAAAATAAACGAAATTAGTACTCCCTCCGTCCCAAACATCTTGCAACATTTTCTTTTAGGTATGTCTCAAACATCCTGTAACATTTCCAAAATAAGAAATAATTAATTATACTTAATCTCTATCCCACACTTTATTCCCTTACGTCATTCAAATAAAAAATAAAATATATATTTCTCTCTCCATTACATCACCTAATTTCTAAATTATCCTACTTAATACTATCCGCCTAAAAAATCGTGCCAAAAGCAAATATTGCACCTTATTTGGGACGAAAGGAGTATTATATAATTCCATTGGATGTACCATACGTGCTTAAAGAAGCATATTTGATATTAATAAATACTCCATAAACAATAAATTATCTCCCAAAATAGATAAAGTAAAATTATAAGAAAAATACAAAGAATCAATACAATACCAACACCCCAAACTATAGAAAAATAATTTATAATTTATAAAAAAAACAAAAAGGGGGAAAGAAAAAAAAAGGGGGACATTAAACTTAGTACCCCTCGTCCCCAACCAAACCATTCAATATTTCACCCTCCCCGCATTGAATGCTTGTACCTTCTAACATGTGTATGTTAGTGCCTTTATGACCATTCTGCCCCAAATTACGCATCCCACGTGACCTTTGCCCCCACCATTTTGCCAGCTGTCAGAAATCCAACCGTCCACTGACTTGTCCTATAAAGACTACACATACCCCCGTCTTTAATTCGCCTCGCCTCTTCAACAACCCTAACCACCGCCTTAAACCACCGCCGGCGCCGCCGTGCCGGAAATTCTTGGATCGTTCTTCATGGATTCCACGGCGGCGCTCAGATCTCTGGGACGGACATTCACTTTGAGCCCGTACTTCATGAACAATGTGAGGGACATCTTCTGCTCCACCTTGTGGCCCTCCGCCACCGTCAGGCGGTGGCGGAGCAGCACCGCCGCCGCTATCGACTTCATCTGGAGGTACGCCAGGTCCTTTCCCAGGCATATTCTCGGACCGGCGTTGAACGCCACGAACCTGTAAGAATCGTGCATCACGAACTTGTCGCCGCCGTTGGACAGCCACCGCTCCGGCCGGAATTCATGGCAGTCGTCTCCCCACGCCGATTTCATCCTCCCCGCCGAGTAAATCGAGTAGGTCACCGACGACCCCGCCGGCACGAAGGTTCCGTCGGGAAGCACGTCGTCGGCGACGACGTGCTTCGAATCCTGCGGCACGGAGGGGTACAGCCGGAGAGTTTCCGACAGGGCAGCTTTCAGGTAAATCAAACGGTCCAGCTCGTCGAACGCGAGCGGCTCGTTAATCCAAGCGTCCAGATTTGCGCCACGTGTCTCGATCAGGACCGTCGACAGCTCGTTCATAATTGCCCTCTCCACCCTCGGATTTTGCATGAGCAGCCAGAAGAACCAGCTGAGCGCGACGGATGACGTGTCACGGCCAGCGAGGATGAAATTCAGCGCCACGTGTTGCAGAAACTTGTCGGAATACGAAGATTCCTTCTTCTTCATAAATCTGGAAAGCAAATCATCGTGCGGGTTCGTGTCCTTCTGCTGACACGTCAGCTCGAGCTTACGGGCGGTGATCACACTGGATAAATACTCATCCACGTGGACCAGGCTCCGGCTCAAGCTGACTTCCATCCCGAGCCGAAGCCACTTCTTCAACTTCCATATAACCTCAGGGAATATGAACCTCTGCAGCGAGGCTTCGGTGGCTCGGTCGAACGCAGCCGCGAAGCCATTCTCGGGCAGGCCCGGCGCCAGCGTCTGCGGGTCCTTCCCAAAAGCCAAGCCGCAGATATTATCAAAGGTGAGGCGAAGCAAGAGATCCTGCAAGTCGACCGGCTTGGCTTCGGCTTGAGCCGACTCCAAAATGGGGCAAAACCTGTCCTTTATAGCGCGATTGACCCATCGAGCCATGGCTTGGCGCAGCGTCCGAGTTGTGAACTCGAGCGCCGCCGTCTTCCTCTGGAACAGCCACGTGTCCCCGTCGGAGTTGAAAATCCCCTGCCCGAGTAAATCGTGGAACACCGCCTGCCAGGTCGGGCCCTTAGGGTAATTATCGAATCGGGCTTTGAGTATATGCTCCAAATTCTTGGGGTCGCACGTGACGGTCACGAGGCCCTGTTTCCGTGCGAGGAAGGGCACGGCGCAAATGCAGGTCTGGTAAGTGCCGCCGCAGGCACGGAGGTTGTCGGCGATCCAGTCGTGCATACGGTCGGCGTTCTCAATGAGGCCGGGGAGGCTGCCCAGTAAGGGCCAGACACGTGGCCCCTTGAGCGACTTGGAAATGAAGGTGAACCACAGCAGATAACACGTAACCCCACTGAACAATAGCAACGCTACACACATATCCATCACTACAATGCCCGGCCGGCTGCCCCTGCCCCTGCCCCTGCCCCTGCCCTAAATTAGAAAAAAGAAAGCTCCAAACTTTAATTTTACTATACTACTTTATATTGCATCAACACAACACCCTTTCTCTTTCTCTCTCTCTCTCTCTCTATATATATATATATTATGTGTATGTATCTGTCTGTGCAGAATGGAGATGGAAGAAAGGACTGAAATGGCGATGATTTATAGCTAGAGAGAGAGAGAGAGAGATAGAAGAAAAAGCAAGCCAGGCTGTGCCTTTAATACAGAGAGAGAGAGAGAGAGACGACCATAATCACAAATTGTGTCAATATAAAGAATCACCATAAATGCATAGCAGAGGCAGTTGAAGAAGATAAAAAAACAATTCAATCTCCAATAAATAGAAAATCAAAAAAAAAAAAAAAAGAGAGAGTTACAGAGGGCAAAGGGAAAGAGTTTTGGTGCAAAAGGTCCTCCAACTAATTGAAAAAAGAGACCGAAAGCATTGAATTATCACAGCTATAAATGACAAGGCAGAAATAAATGGGATTAGTTGAGAAACCATGGGTAGACTAGTAGTACTACTACTACTTAGGGGTGGAAATAGGCCAGGCCAGGCCAGGCTTTGGTTAAATAGGCTTGGCCTGTCTTAAAAAGATATGGCCTGAGCCTGGCCTACCAGCCTGAAAAAAAAATATTTTTAAAGCCTGAGCCTGGCCTTTTTAAAAGCCTGGCCTAGCCTACGAGCCTGTTTAAAAGGCTACATAATAATTTATTATTATTATTATTTTTTTTTTTTTTGTAAATTTCGTACTATAAATAAAAAATAAAACAGATACAATTATTTATATTATATATAAAAAAATAAAAAATTCTGTTTTTTAATGACAAAAATAATCATTTTTATTGCCATATAAAAATACAATATATTATACTAATAATTTGCAAAAAAACGTATATTACAATTCATTCAAATATATATATAATTATTGAGAATAAGTCTTGCAAACTCCAGACAAAAGCTGATAGAAATTACTGCATAATGACATTAAAAAAAAAAACAGTTTACATCTATCTATTGTCATTATTATATATAAAACTATTCTTATTTTATAATAATAAAAAATAATTTTATATAATAATAATATTATTATTAAACAGGCCGGCCTGTTTAGTAAATAGGCTTTTTCATAAGCCTAAGCCTATTCTGTATATATAAACAGGCTTTAACAAAAATCTGAACCTGGCCTTTCTAATAAATAGAACAGGCCAGGCCAGGCTTGATGTAGGCCAGGTCATAGGCCCCTGACAGGCCGCCTGGCCTATTTCCACCCCTACTACTACTACTACTCTATTGCATTTGCAAGCTTCAATATATATCAAAATATATACATATATATATTTTAATTTCTTTGGGATTGTGGAGATAATATACATATATGAATCTTGAATTTGTAAAAATAAATGAAATGAAAGATGGGGTTGGATCTTTGTGGGTTGTGACTGGTTCACAGTTTGGTGAACAACAACCCACCAACTATTTACACCACGGTGCTTAAATTGCGTGACTCAATTAAAATTTTCAAATTTCAGGCATAAGGCAAGGCAATACTTCTAAGAAATTCCATCTTTTTATCAATCTTAATTTCAAATATAAAAAGATAAATATATATATATAAATATTTTCCTTTTTTTTTTTTTCATTCAAAGTTTCAAACCTTGGGGCTTTGTGATTGACCGTCGTCGTCGTCTTCAATTCAATGCAGGACAGGGCAGGGCAGTGCAGAAAATAAGGTTGCAAAAGTCAACGGCTTTCAGCCATGAATTTTTACTACTGCCAAGAAAAGAAAGACACAAGTCAACCTGTATTTTTTTTTTAAAAAGAAAAAATTAAATTAAATTAAAAGAAAGAACGAAAGAAGTGTGAGGTGAGGTGATTTTTGGAATTTGAGCCCTTTAAGTGCCAATCCTTTATTTTGCATGAAAAATCAGAGTTGGGTACGTGATAACTACCGTTCATGTTCGCTCATCCAAGTTGGTTATGTTGTTTTGTTAATTTTATTATAGTTTTTATTATTGAGATATTTTATTTTTTTTATAAAAAAATATCATATCAGATTATTTTTTATTTTTTATTTTATATTACAAATTTATTTTAAATCTTCGTTTATACCCTATAAAATAATTATTCAAATTCAATTTTTTACTATTAATAAATCAAAACCTAAAAACTAAAATCCACACACAAACAAACCATTCATGTTTTTTAATTTTAAGTTTTCATTGTATTTGATTTTTTTCTTTTTATAAAAATATATATTGTGTTTGTGGTGTTTTGATTAAGTTTTAATAATTCTAAATTTTTATTTTAACAAAAATCATATCAAATATATTATTTATTTATTATATTGTACTCCCTCCGACCCATAACTAGATATCTATTTGCTTTTTGCACAAACTTTTAGAAATATTAGTATTATATTGGGATGTAGTAAAAATAAAATGGAAACGACTTAAATAACCTTATTAGTATGTGTGATATAAATGTAACGACATTTGTGTAATATATTGTAAATTGTAAGGGTATTTGTAATGTTAGGTAGATAGTACAATTACTAAAAAAAGAAATAGATATTTTGTTATGAGACGGACTAAAATAGAAAAATAGATACTTTATTATGGGATGGAGGAAGTATTAAAATTTAATTTTACATTAAAAATATTATATCGATACGTAATGTGCGGTTGCTTAGTGTTTTTTTTAACTATTTTTTTATGTGATGTATAAAAACGCGTGTCAATGATAGGAAAAAAAGTACTCCCTCCGTCTCCACTTAGTTTGTCCACTATTTTTATTCTATCAATTCGCATAATTTATCTTCTTTTTTTTCGGAAATATAATTATACATTTTAATCATATTTTAAAATTCATAATTTATAATTTTTATTTAATTTTAATTAAACTATTTAGTCATCTTAATCTTAATTTATAATTATTTTTATTAAATCATAATTGTTTTAACTAATACACCTTTTAATTATTTATTAATTATACAATCTCTAAAACTCCGTGCCTAATCTAAACGAGACAATTTAGTTGAGACGGAGAGAGTAATATTTTAGATTGAATACTTACTTTTTATAAGAAAATAGAATATACTATTCTCTCCGTTCCTTAATAAACTATCAATTTTTCTCTTTTGGCCCGTCCCATAACAAATCTACCTAATATTACAAATACGCTTACAACTTATATTACACAAATGTCATTACATTTATATCACACAATTCTAATAAGGTTATTTTAGTCACTTCTACTTTATTCCTATTATATATTAATATAATACTAATATACATAAAACTAGGTGCAAAAAGTAAATGAATATTTACTTATGGGACTGAGGGAGTATACTTTTTCAGTCCCATAAAAAAATATAATTTTTTATTTTTTTTGGTTCCAAAACAAATGTACAATTTTTTAATTTATTAATTGGACTATCTACCTACCATAATAAATACTTTTATAATTCATAATATATTAAACAAATGTCATTACTTTTATATTACATCGTACTAATAAGAGCACTTTTGTCATTCTTTTTTTTTTTTTTTAATTACATACCAATATAATACTAATATTAAAAAATCTACGTAGAAAAAATAAATAATGTTCTTGTTACGGGACAGAGGTAGTATTATAATTATTGAGAATTTTGTTGGGTTTCGGTGAACAGAATCATATTTATATCATGTCAAATAATTATTTCTATTCAAAATTTTATTATTTAAAATCCAAATTGAAAATCAAAACCTAGCGCAAACATACCCACATAATTTTTAAATAATAAATAAAATTAATCTCCAACACAAAATATACTCCCTCTGTCCCAACTAAATTGTCCTATTTAGCTTAGGCACAAAGTTTTAAGTATTGTGTAATTAGTAAATAATTCAAAAATGTATTAGTGAAAATAATTATGATTTAATAAAATAATTATATAATACTCCCTCCGTCCAAGCTAAAAGTATACAATTACTTTTGGCGCGGAGATTAAGGAATAATAGTATTTTAATTATAATGAGTAGGTAAAAATAGTAAATGACATTTTTAACCTTACTTTTTTGGTATAAAAGTAATGATGCGATGTAAAGTAGGGGTATTTGTGAAAAAAAATGAGGTATTTAATGAAATGGTTACTTTGTAATTGGACGTCCCAAAATAGAAATATGTATACTTTCTAGCTGGACGGAAGGAGTAATATTAAAATGACTAAATAGTTTACTAATTATTTTTCTCAACGATTACATTCTCAACTATATTCTAAATTTAACACATTATTTCTACCAAACAATCTTGTTTTTTATATTCATATTTGAACTTATGTCAAGAAGTGATCTCAAACTGACAATCTAAACTGTTATAATTTAACACACTGCCGTTTTAAACAAAAGACTTACTATGTTAACTTTAACACACCGTTTTTACCAAAAATGACTCTTAAAATTTAGTTAAGAATGGAAGCTTAATATCAATCTTAAGCTTGTAGTACAATAGCAATCTTGGTTTAACTAAATTATATGTATTTGCTTGAGTACTTACTAGTAAAATTGAGAAATATTCCTGTGTGTATTATGTAATTATGTGGCTAGTGTAAGATGGAGCTACGTCAATTCATAGGGTAGTCTATTGTGTATAGGGATGTTAATGGGGCGGGTTCGGGACGGGTTCTGCAGGCCCCGAGACCCGCCCCGCTAGAAAATATTAATCTCTGAGACCTACCTCGCCCCGCTTCCACCCGGTCCCAGGACCCGCCCCGAACCCGTTTTTAAAAAAATATATAATAATAAATATTTTTTTAACAATCGAATACTAAAACAAATAGCATTAAAAATACAAGAAAAAAAAATCTAAAAACAATCAAATATTGATCCAAAAAAATAAGATAAATAAATAAATAATATATTTTTATTATATAAATATACATATATTAGGTATAATAATTTTAAAAAATTATTTGGAGCAGTTGACTAATTGAATTTTATATTTAAAATTATTTAAGTAAATAAATAATATATTTTTATTATATAAATGTACATATATATTAGTTATAATAATTTTAAAAAATATCCGAGTTCGGGTCCGGGTCCGGGTTGGGGCAGGTTTTTAGTAAAACCCATAACCCGCCCCGAACCCAGCCAGATTTAAAATTTTAAATCTACAATCCGCCCCGAAACATATTATTTAGACCCGAACTCGCCCTATTAAGAACTGGTCTGGGGCGGGTCCGAGGCTAACATGCCCCATTTGACATCCCTAATTGTGTATGATTGCCTACGTAAATGAGATTTGAATGTTCTCAATTCCCAATTTTTTCTTATTGCTAATAAGGTCTACAATTCAAATTATAAACCACTTGCCCTTATTGTTCTTTTAGGATATTAAAGCTCATTGTGATTGGCTGCTATTGGAAAAAGTTGATACATTGCGAAAGAAATTGGTATCGGTAAGGAAAGAACATCCCTCCATATATTCCAAGGTTGTAGTTGGTTGACTTCTAATTAGTTTTTCTATGTGAATTTGGTGATAAAAACATGACATAACAAACTAATCACATAGCATACAAATAAAAAAATCATGTATTTTCACCAAGAAATCATATAAGGCAACTACAACAATTTTATTATTGGTTATCCTTCAATTATTCATTTTTTTAGGCATTTTTTACTAACACCTAACATACAATTTTCTATCTCACAAAGAAAATTAAAAAATATATATATATCTAACACAAAAAAAAAAAATTAAATATGCATGTACTATAATAATTGGCTAGCACATAAAAAGAAAATTTACAAAATTATTAACATAACCCAAGAACTACCTCAATAATATAACCAAGGAACAAAATAATAATAATAATTCCAAGAAATTTCACCAAGGAAAGAAAATAATAATCAATTCCAAAATTATACAATCTAATCATCAATAATGCATAGCTAACCAAACACAACAAAATTCAATATATTATTTATCCCAAATTCACAAAAAGATAATATATCGAATTTTGAAGAGAAGAGAGTTTAGCATTTTATGATCGAGCCCTACCAAACTTGAACCAAACAATTTCCTTCAGTTTTGGAATCAATTTTCGGGCTCTGATACCATTGTTTTGATTTTATTTTCGAATCGATGGACTTTGTTCAAACAATACTTCGTAGACAAAATTATACAAAATATTAGCGGAACCGAAATTTGAAAAAAACCTAAATTAATATTAAACTATATCAAAATGCAAAAACTTAAATCAAAGAAAACACAAAGAAACAACCTTTAAGATGAATTAAAGAATTTAAACTGAAGAAATGACCGTTTCAGCAGCAGACATTGACCTTTCTTCTTGACAAAAAACCGATCGACAGTTTAGGCCGATCAACGGACATTACGCACAGTGACAACAGCGCAGATCGGCGATCAACTTCAGCGGCTCGCGGGCGGCTTCCCTCTCGTGTTCAATCCGACAGTCTGCTCTGGCGGTCATAAAATCAAATTGACCCCTTTATCACTGTTGTATATGAATCATGTAATTCTTCTGGCTTCTTTTATCGTATCTTTCACTAACAATATATCTCCGATGTCTTCTAACATCAAATCAATGCAATGCGCAACGTATGGAGACAAAAAAATATGCTTCATTTTCCTTATCAGTTTTTTCCCAGCAACCTTCATACTAACTTCACTATCAGTTACAATTTATACAATATTGTCAACTCCTACTGATTCCACCACCTTATCCATTAGGGTGTAGACAAAGTCCGCAGTCTTTGCCTTATTTGTACAATCGACCGAACTGTGATATATCATATCTCTATCACAGTACATAAAATTAATGATTGGATGTTTTGTACGAGTACTCCAACCATCATGAAATAAATGTTGAGTCAAAAATCATCGAGGGACATAATTGTACATCCGTATGTTTTCCATTTCTGCTTTAAAGAATCAACATACTGTACAACTTCTTGCATCTCATCGTTTAAATATTCACCACTAATTTTCTTACCAGTAGGTCCTTTAACTCCAGATCCAACCAATGCAATCATGTCAATCATCGTTTGGTAGTAAGGACCACTATCGACAGCGTGAAATGGTATTGCATTAAAATGAAAAAATTTTGAAATTGCTCTACCCACCTTTTTTGCATTATCTTTTGAAAACATATTTTTCAAAAACTTATTCTTCGATTGAAACATGTATGGATCAAGTTTTTTTTTTTTATGCAAACCTTCTGTCTTTTTCATAGAGCTTTCGAAAAAATTTGTTTTACTTCCTTTTGTATTCGAACTGCTTCTTCCTACAAAGATAAAAAAAAACATATGATCATATATGATTGTTATCTAAAAAAAAATACTAATATTTAAATATATTTTATAAAAGTCAATAAATATACCGGCTTTAAAATTCAAGCTGGATAGATCTCGGGATACAGAATGTCTATGCTGCTGCTCCATAAATTCCATATCTCTGCTTTCAGGCATTGCTCTTTTTAATTATTTTCTTTCAAGAGCATCTATCTCATCTTTATCTTCTTCCTCATCAGAATCATCTTCCAAACAAATGGAATTGTGCAATGCTTCTAACTTTTTTTTTTATGTGCCGCTCGCATACTTTTTCCTTGAATCAAATATTTTTTTAATAACTCATTTCTTTTGGAGCTCTCGTGCATGCTTTAACTTGACGTGTAATATGTGCTATATGTTGTTTCATCCTAGTAATTCTGCCGTGAGCAATTTTACCACAATAATTGTATTTTGCTTGTTTTCTATCGTTCCTGATACGAGTAACATGATCCCAACTAATATCTTTGTGTGGTGCCATTTTACACAAACTCTGTAATTGAATAATACAACTGTTAAAATATTTATAAATAGTAATTTATTAATTAACTAGACAAATTATATGTATTAGTTTATTAATATATCAAACTTATACAAAAATTTAACTAGATAACTAATTTGTTTATATAAAAAATCTAGTTAAAATATTAATTTTTTACAATAATTTTACAATTAGTACAAATCTTGTCTAAAAAAATATTAATTTTAAACAATAAAGTTATAAGTTATTCTGAAATATTAATTTTAATGAACTCAATTTATATAAATTAAATAAAATTAAATACAATGCAAAATAATTAAATTGAACCTATCAATTAAATAAACAAATTATTCTAAATAATTAAATCCAACATAATTAAACTTATCAGTTAAATAAACAAATTAATCAAAATAATTCAAAAATAATATCAATCCAAAAAATAAGTAAAATAATTAATTTTATACTATATTTATAAACATTTAAATATTAATACCAGACTTTCTTATTTCGCTTCCTTCTTCCTTCAAACGGCTGTTCTTCTTCAACACACCGACGGCAGCGGCGGGTGATAACCTTTTTTCAATAGAGCGAAATTTCTTTACCAACTCTTTCTCGACACCGACGATTTCAAAACCCACCTTCCCCAACACTGCGATACCCAAAACAACCTTGTTTTCCAACTAACTGCTTTCTTCGCCAACCTGGGTCGAATCTTAGACGAATCTGATATGAATGGTATGAATAGAAAGTAGAAAATGTAAGGGGTAAGATGTAGAATGATTTTTAAGATAAGACATGAATGGAGCGGAGAATTTTTATAAAATATTCAATATTTTTGTCAAACCGTTCCGGTTCCGGATCGGCCGAGTCGGACCAGACTCGGCTGATCCGGCGAACCATGTTGATGTCAGTTCGACACTCTAAGCCTCGACATACACCATAATCGGCAATCGAAAAAGCTTTTCACTCACCTTAACAATCGCCGGAGGCTGCTCTCTTCTCTTTCTATCATCGGCTCCTCTCCACCTCTCTAATCCTAAACTTACTAACAATTTTCCCCAAAAATACCTCTATATCCACGGGGTGTTCGAAAAGAATTTTTTTAAGTGTTTTTAGCTTATCAAACCGTTTTTATCTATTTGATCAGTAAAAAATTAATTTAAGTATTTGGTAAATTAATTTTTTGAAAGAGTTTTTTGAACCCAGTAACCTAATTTTAAAAAACTAATACATCCATCGTTTTAGAAGAATTTTTTGACTTTAATTTTGTTTATACTTTATTTATCGTTAAAAATTAATTATTTATTTCATACATATAAATATATTTTTATTACAGTAATTATTCATTATTTTTAATATATATTTATTTAATTATAGTTTTATTTTTGTAAATTTAAAATAATTTCTATTATTAATTATTATAAAAAATTATTTTATTTGTAAAATATATAAATATATTATCATATAAATTATATTTTACACAATTTTAATAAAAAAATATTATTTTTAATAAAAATATTTTTTTCAATTCTAAAAAATAAAAATAAATATTTTATAATATTTTTTTAATTTTCAATGATTAATAACAAAAATTCTCAAAAACTTTAAACCAAAATGAACAAAATTAAATATTTTAAAAAATAACATATAAATATTCATTTTACATATAAACTGTAACACCCCAGTTGGCTCATACTGGAAATGCTACTGCCACACTGCATCATGAGGTCGTCACCTCCTACTTCAGGCCCCACAATACAATGTTAAGACAAAAATTAACTATAAAAGCGCATTATTATATAACAAAATCTGATTTATGAATATTTACAAAACACACTCCTGAACAAGAGATTTTTCCGGTTAAAAATTTACATATAATACAATAGATGTAAGTTCACTCACTCAGCCCGTCTTTCTATATCCCGAGACGTCCCCTGTCCCGGAGATGCCATGCATACCTGAACCAAATATTTTCTTAAAAGCAGTCTAGAATTAAATCCATTCTAAGAACTAACGTGAAATATGTCATGTCATACATTTTAAAATAAAGTCTAATTTCCGTCAATCATAAAATACGTGTCATGTCATGCCAATTGTGAAATGATGCAACAAAGATTATATTAAACTCGACAATAATGTACATGCACATATATATATATACATCCGCCGAAGTAAGCAGCCGGAATAACCTCGACTCCATAATAATAGGCTCATTGCATCTGTATAACTGAGCAGCTAGAATAACCTCCGCCCCGTAATAACAAGCTCACTAGACCATCATCAATAAATAGCCGGAAAATCCTCGGCTCAAGGAAGGACCTGATAAACCCATCACTTCCATATACCCACCATCAATACATGAATAGCCGAACGTTATCGCCATTAACCACAAGACGCCCCATAGTCTGTGATAGCGAAGATAGAACCTCTTACTAGCCTTATCCCGTGTAATGTAGCAGAATCCGTGCAACCTGGAATCACCCAAGGGAAAACCCGGAAACTCTACTCCTCCTCGCGTGCCCTAACGGGATCACGTTTGGAGTTTGGCATATGATCCTAAACTACCAGTAGACCTCACCAGTGGCTAGTCCAATGAGTGGTAGAACACCGAACATGAATGATTAGACCAAATACATTTCAACTACAATGGGTCTAATCCCTGAATGACCGTGCGGCTAAGTCATCCAATTGTCCGACTACTATCGTCCACTATCGCCAAAGTATTACGGTACATCGGAGTCGAATATCCTAACCCCAGATTATGCCCTCGCCTAGCACTACAACACATGGCGATTAAACGATAGATCATTAAAACATAACCAATAAACCGTGCAATATGTGTACAACATGTCAAATAAGTGAATTTATCGAAAATGGTTGGTGAGACAACTCACCTATCCTCATTTTCATAAATTCACCAACGCGATCAAATACGTATATCAAATATCATAAATGAGAAGTCTCACACATGCATACGCATACATATATATAAATATATACATGCACTGGCAGAATGATCCACATAATATCACATTAACATATTAATCAAAATCGCATGCAACTTGCATACTTAATTTCTTAAAATTAGATTTAATTCCCTACCGATTACCTCTTATCGACACTCTATAGCTTTTGGAATCTCACCCAAATCTCCTCCAATATACACCTGCTCCATTATTTACTCAAATCAGATGAATTATATGCTTATTCATAGGAGCTACCTGCTTATTCAAAATCTAATTTCTATAATTAGCTCGTCAGACTTCAAACTTTTATATTCAGTAGAATACGATGTTATAGATATAAAACTCTTATACCTCATAATATTTATATCGCCCGATTATTAAATAAAAATACTTAAAGATATAAATAACAGGCATGTGCAGTATCCTGTCATTTTTAATTTGGCTCAGATCGAAACAAAATTCTCATAATATAACGCTAGGACTACGAATAGGCTATTAGCTAAAGAAATTAGTCGATTAAATAGCCAAATAGCCAGTGATGAACATTTGAAAAATTTTAATTTAATATCTTCAATATATTCATATTAAAATCTATAATTAAATTTTACGTATAATGAAGAATACAATACCCAAGTCAAAATCAAAATCGAACCACTAATTTTTTTTTTCCTTCTCCTTTATTCTTCTTTCCCGTGCGTTTCTTCTACTTCGGTTCGAAGTAGGGGTAGGTTTGTCTGTTTATTTATATATATTATATATTATTACTATTGTTATTATTATTATTATTATTATTATTATTATTATTATTATTATTATCATCATATTTATCCTTATTATTATATGTTTTTATTGTTATTATTATTATCAATTATCCTTTTACTATTTTATCATATATATATATATTATATTTTATATTTCTCGATATTTATTTTGAAATATTAATTTCATAATTTCAAAATATTATAAAAATATTTATTTTTTATTATAATATTATTTTATACGCTCCAAAATTGGGGCATTATATAAACAACTAATGTTAAACGGTTGTTTTACCTTTAATATAAACAATTAATTGAATCAGCTAGTTAATTCAGCTAATTGAATTAACTAACCGCTAAAAGTATCAGTTAATTGTCAAATATAATTTCCCCCAAAATAACCACTAAGATTGGATTTAGGGTTTGAAAAGATAGAATTGAATTTGGGTTAAAGGGATATAGCCCATCTCGTGAGCTGAACTAAAGAGGGAGCCATCTTATTTTATTTCCGAGAAAATTTATTTCCACATGAATGGACTTTATTCGACAATACCTAACTCGCCGCAAGATCTCTCGCATTTCGGCGCGAGAAGAAGAGAGAAGGGAATGTTTTAGGTGCCATTGCATAAAAAGTTATATAAAATATTATCGTAAATACAATTAAATGTAATAAATCCAAAGCCATATTAAACTGAAATCGAAATAGAAATTAAACTAATTAAACAAAGGCTAAAAAGTAATATTCTAGAAATGAAAATTGGGAATATTAAAACCCAATCAAACACTGCCTAAATTCAAATTAGGATTTGAAGCAATTGACATGAAAAACTTCCCTGCTCGTTCAGTTACAAATCAGATGAGGACGATCGACGACGGCTTTGGTTTCAATCGACGAGCAACGACAGCCCTTTCTTTTCCGGCGACGGTGCGACCCTTTTCGACTGAAAATCCGGTCAGCAGCTCCAACTTCTCCTCCAGATTGTTGGCAGCACAGCTACGAACCGGGAACAACCTCCAAGAACGCGGCTCTGATAATCTTCTTCGGGACTCCTTCCGATGACAGCGGCTCTGATAATCTTCTCCGCGACTCTTTCCGATAGCGACGAAAACCTCCGATCGAGTTCTTCCTTCCATCAATCTTTCACCGGAGGTTAAGAACATTGCTTTTCGGCTCAATCCATGGTGCGTGAATGGCCGGAGCGGCTCCACGCTCTAAACTTTGACACGCACCGGAATCGATACAAAAAAAAAAGGCTACAAATCTCTCGGACTCACCGGAATCTCTCACCAGCTATTTCCCCTCTTCCCTCTCGTTGTCTGTCGACGGTTTCTCCCTCAGGAAAAACTCGCACTCTCCGAAAAACCCTCTCAATCTCTCCATCGCACTCTCTCTCGGATTCTTTCTCAAATACACCTAACAAATTCATAACTAAATAACTAACAGTTAGTTTGTTAAAGAGTGTGTGGGTAAGTTTTTTAAAATAGGTGAGGCAGTAAGGGAGAGAAGCTGGCGAGTTTTCCTGATGAGTTTCCGGTGAGATTCGAGAGTTTTTTGGAGAGAATGGAAGCCCTTTTTTTTTTTTTTTTTTTTGTGCCGATTCCGGTGGATGTCGCGGTTTTAAGTGAGGAGCCGACCACCATTCTTGCTGCATGGTTACATGCCATTCGCACCATAGGACTGGACTGAGCCTTACTTTGAAGTCCTCTCGCTGGTTAAAGAAGACTCGACAAGATCGAAAAAGATCGGATAAAGAATTGGCAAGAAAGCTGTTCGTCTGAGGAGTTCTGTCTAGATTGATTCAAATCTGTGTCGATGCGGTTTGTCGGAGGAAGTCCGATGTAGTGCGCCGCTGTCCAGCCGCGCCGGAGCTGCCGCTGGTCGTTGCGTCACCGGTCGGGTGTGTATTGCTCGCTGCTCATTGTCGACGGAGTTTGAGTTCCAAATTTCAGAAGCTGTGCTAGCAGAAGCGAAACAGGAAGTGGTTTAATCCAATTTCAATTGAATTAATGTTTGTTTGTGTTTTCAATTCCTAAAAACCTAAGATGCCTTATTAATTAGTGTTTAATTTCATTTCGGTATTGGTTTTAATCGAATATTGCTACTACTATTAATTGATTTGTATTTCGTATAGGAGATATTATTCGAATAAAATCCAATTGATTCAGAAAAAAATTCTTAACAATGGTTTCGGAGCCCGACAACTGATTACGAAATTTAAAGAATCTTTTTGTTCGAGTTTGGTAGGACTCGATTTGTAGTAAAAGATTAAACCCTCGTCTCTTTATTTTTAGTATACTAATTTTCTCGGTAAATCTTAGTGAAATTGTGATTAAATAATATGCATTTCTTGGTGTTTGATTGACTATATATTTCTTGGTTGATTAGATTAAATAATATTGAAATATATTGGTCTTTCTTTGATATTCTTGAAAATTATCCTGAATATTATTTTTGGGTTACTTAATTATTGTTACTTGATGTATTCCCCTGAATTATTTTTTAATAGCTATAGTCAATTGTATTAAAATGTATGCTAAGTTTCTTTGTGAGAGTAGAAAATTGCATGTTAGGTATTAAGTAGATTATACCTATAAAAATTCTATAATTTGAGGATAATTAAAAATAAAATTGTTGTTCTTGCTTATGTGATTTTTTAATGAAAATTTATGATTCTTGTTGTGTGACAGTAATTGACATGAATCTTTGGTGATTATGTTTATTGTTTGGATTGCATGTTGATTTTTGGTGCTCTAATTGCTTTGTGATTGTGCTCTCGGGTATTTTTTTTGTAAGATTTGGCTAAACTAGGTGCTTACTATTTTGCTTTTTGTATAGTTGCTTAGTGTTCATTCAGGTGTAGCATTTTTTTTAGTTACTTAGTGTTCTTCTAAGTTTCCTCGTAGTTGCATAGAGTTTTTCTAGGTTTCCTCATAATTTCCTTAGTGTTCCTCTAAGTTAAGATGTCTGAGTGGTTGAGTCTCTGGAGATCTTAGTGATAGTGGTCGATCGATCTAGGTGCTTAGGTTGTAGGACTTTGTGTTTTAGAGCCGTAAAGTTTAGTGCCTAAAATATTCTGTCTAGTGTTGAGTGTTATTTAGTCGACGTCAAATAAGGTGGAACTCATGTTATGTGATTCTAAGTTTTGTATTTCAGCATGTGATTCCATTACTTTGTGTATATGCATGTATGTTGCTAGATTGAGTAGTAGATTATATGCTTGCTTAGAATTTATAAGTTCATTGTGTTGAATCGGTTTGAACTTGCTTTAGTGCTTGTTTTGTAGCTTTTTTGTGTGTGTACTGTGTGCTTGGTTGCTATGTGATAGATCTAGGTACATATTAGGACTATATGCGATATGTTTTGTATGCATAACATTTGTTCGTAGATGCAACGAGGGACAAAAGTCGATGATAAATCCATTTGTGCAAGGTAAGTCTATATCTAGTAAATATGTATTATGAGATTTGGTGAAATCACGGCCAAATAGGTGGACTGTGTTGGGAATTTTAACCGTTCGAAACTTATTCCAACGAGTCCCTCGATAAATAATTAGTTGGCACACTCCGTAGCCCAGTCCACCAAATCGGCCCATCCCTTCAACCCAAACTCAGCCTTAAACCGAAGCCCATTTTCCTACGCCCAATTTGTTAGGTTGTTAGATTAGTTTATTAGGGTAGTTATTAGACATAGATAGGGCGGGTTTGGGGGAATGTGAAAATACAACGAGAGCATCCGATAGAGAGGGAGAGGGAAAGGAGAAACCGCGAGTGACTCAGTGAGTTCTGATAGATTTTTCCATTTCTGGTTAACGAGAAGCCTTTTCGAGTGTCGATTCCGGTGGGTGTCAAGACTTGAAGTGGTGAGCCGACCTTTAACTTTGAGATGTGATTACCTTTGGCCATTCTCGCACCATAGACTGAGCTGAACATCATCCGTCTCTTCGCCGGTGAGATGATCGGAGAAAAGAACGTTGAAAGAATCGACAAGATCGGAGCTGGTTCACCAGAGAAATTGGAAGCCACCGCTGATGTTCTTCGGGCTTCCGAAAACACCCGCAAGACGCTGCCTGGCCGCCACCAGTGTCGGTCGCCTGGAATTTTCCAATATGAGTCGTCTTCGGCCATGGAGGATGAGGGCAGAGATGAATATAAGATTAATTTGAGAAAATTGACACAAATAGGGAAGTGCAATTCAAGTCTTCTATCTCAATTTCATTGCCTAATTTTTCGTAATTCCTAAAATTCTAATATGCCTTATTGATTTGTGTTTAATTTCATTTCGGTATTTGTTTATATTTGTTTTGGTTTTATGTGAATTTCGCTTTCATTATTAATTGATTTGTATTTTGTATAGGATGTACTGTCACTACAACAAAAAATCATTTTTGTAACAAAATATTTTTGTCTCTAAATCTATTTTTTCCGTTACTAATGACATTAGAGACATAATTAGGAATGAAATTACGTTAGCTATGTGAACTTTATGGACGAAATTCCGTTACAAATATATTATTTTTTTGTAGTGTGTTTGCGGTAATAGTTATAACCATGCACTTGAAAATTAGAGCTTGAACTTGACTTGATGAAATTAGAGTTTGTTTCATTTTTATGGTCGAAATAAAATCGTGATGAATTTAACTCAAGAAGAACATAAAAAAGAAATAGCCCACTTACCATACTGAGTCCAAGTCTACAAAGTTTGGGTGTGGATTCAATGATTTAGACATAGAAATAATCTTGAAATTAAAAACATGACATTGTTAGATATAAAGAAAATGTTACAATATGGCCATAATATTGCATATAATGGTCACAATATTATAGGCTATATCTTGATCATAATAATCATAAATTGATGATTTCAATATGACATTTAGATATTTTAACTTCATTTATAAATGGTAGAACTCATTTATAAATATTAGTGTCATGTTCTTATTTCAACACACCAAAAACAAAAAGCTCTCTATTTTCCTTCAAAGTGTTTCACATGTCTTACTACAACATTTGTATAACATTTCAATTGTCTTTCTGAAGCATTTCTACTTCTTTTCCATATCATCCCGATCCGCGGACAACTTATTTTCTAGCTTTAGTTTGTTTGTCAAAATTCCGATTTATTAGAATGCTGTTTAAGTTGAAGACGAGAGCAAAATGTAGAACTGTTAAAATGGGTTGAACCGTTAAATTGTTCAACTTTATTTTTAAAGAGAATTGAATTTTAATTTTTTAGGCCTATTAAAATGCGGGTCCAAATGAGTCAATTCACACGCACCGCATGATAGGAGTGGGTTATCCCACGGACGGCCACGGTAATATGGGTTAGCCAGTTGGTCAGATAAATATAAATGATATATATATATATATATAATTATAGTATATTTTTAATAATTCATCCATCTGAAATTAATCTATCTATTTTTTCATTTAGCTATGTCCGTAATCAATTTATTTCTTTCATTTTTAGTAATTATGTTTACTACATAATAAAACAATTCTTACAACTTGTATATCATTAAAAAATATCATCGTTATTGCTTAACTAATTTTTTCTTTTATGGGTAAATTTGATCATTTATACATCTTTATACATATAAAATACTAATATTAAAAATTAACATGAAAAAGTGAAACAAATAATATATAAATATCAGATTGAAAGAGTATTATATTTTATAGTAGTTTTTTTTTTTTTAAATACTTTAGATTAAGTTAAATTAAATCATTAATTTATTAAGAAGATTAAATTATGTTAAATCAATTAACCAATATTGTCTGATGTTGTTGTTACTCTTCCTTTCGATTGTCTTTTTTTTTTTTTTTTTTTTTTTTTTTTTTTTTTAATTCACTTTTTTATCTTTTATTTTCTATTAGTTTTCTTCTTTTATAATTTTTTCGAAAATCTATTAGAATAATTTTTATATATTGTTTAAATATTTTTTATTAGCAATTTTTATTTTATTTTTAAAATATCGATAAATGATATTTAATACTTTATTTTGAAATATTTATATGAGCTCTATAATATAATTATTTTTTATATTAATTATAAAATAATATATTTCTAATATTGTTTATTTACGGATTATGGTGGAATATGGTGGATTGTTGGTTAATCGGTCCCACAAACCCATTTTGACAAGTATAGAAAAATGTAACTACCAAAATCACTACCAAATTAATTTATCTTGTTGGTATATATATGTTAGGATTAAAAATCCACTTGTGGGTTAAATGTAACTATTTGGACTATAAGTCAGATTAGCCTATATTATATTAAGTGATTTATTAATTTATTGGGCTTAAATGTATTTAGTAAATGCGGACCTCCAGTATACAGAGCCCGGTTCGATGGTGAAATGGACTGAGTGGCATTGGGCATTGGTTATGGTGGTGGGCTTGCTCTCGTGACCTGCCGAGGTGCCTTGTGTCAAAAGTCTCCTGGCGGCGTTGGGTCGGTCCTGACAGTTGGGTCAGACAACGGGTCCCTTTGTAATAGGCAGTACAAGGTGAGCAGGGAAGACCCATTGGTTGGTGCTTGGTTTGAGGGGAGGATTGTTGGGATGCAAACCCAAGTCCCCCATTGGAAGTTGTCGTTTGAGGGGAGGATTGTTGGGATGCAAACCCAAGTCCCACATTGGAAGTTATCAAGAAAATTCCACACGTCCCAAGTGAACTCCACTAGTATGAGGCCTTTTGGAGGATATCCAAAACAAATCTGTGCGGGCTCAGCCCAAAGCGGATAATATCATACTAGTGTTGAGTTGGCCAGTCCCAACAATTGGTATCAGAGCGATTACGTGTTGAATTATTGAGATATTGTATTAGATAAATTATTCGGAATCGGATCTATCTCTGTGCGAATTTAATCCTCCATATTGTTATGTCTGATTAATTTCAATATGTTTGCAAGAAATGACTAGTCAAATAGACGGTGCGTATAAAGTTTACATTGTTTAATGTTTAAAATCTTGATTAGATCATTTGATTATTTAATTGTAGAATAAGTTAGCATACATGAATTGGCATATATATATATATATGCATTAACGTATCTACAATTAAATTCAATACCTTCAGGAGTGTATATTTATCTATTGTATTGTTAATTTTGTGAATGAAAAGAATGTCAAATGTCATTCTTATCCGTATATGAGTGCTTGTCCGTGTTTAATCATATTGTGTTGTAGAAATCGAGAGGACATGTTTGATTATGCCTGTGCATATTTGTTATTTTATTGATTAGATTTGTAATAATGTATAAATGTGTGTAATTTTATTTAATTGGAATCAGTATGTAACCATATATTATTTTTGCATATGTCGGAAATTATTTGCACTCATGTACAATTATGATTATACATCCCCAATATTTGGAATCAAAATGGGTTTGATTATTTCATCGGAACACTTAATTGTCAAGTATAACTGTAAGCATGTCATATATGTGCAATTGGAATCTATATGTATCCATGAAGACATGTTTATTTATTCATTCATGGTTGCTGATTTTATTAAAATCAGATTCATTATATTCGTTTTATGATCAATATAAATTTGAGATAAAATAGTATGTGTTCTCTTAAGTATGCATTTATTCAAATTCAACTATAATTATTTGGTGTATTAAATTATAATATCTTCGGGTGGCATATTTTGTAGATAATTCCACTGCATTTGGTACTTTTTGGACTACTTGATTATTTTAATGAGTCCATAAATTAATTGCTACTGTTAAAGTTTTCATTTGTATCTGATATAGATATCAGTTTCTTTAATTTGAATTTAATTAGCAACAAATAATATAATATATTTTATGAATTCGTTGAAACAGTTATGTTGCCAAAGCAGCCTCTACTGTGTAGATCAGTTTATTTTATATATTAGAAAGTTGTGTGTGACTGATAAAGCTGTTGATTGACTCAAGGACAACTAAGTCATTAAGTAGTTACATGCATATTTAGTGACATTGAATGCGGTGATGATAATTTGGTTATTTGTGTGTGAATAATAGATCTTTCCAACATTCGATTGTCAAAACAAGTTTATCACTAGTGAGTTAGTAATTTGATCAACGACATTTGTTGATGTTGCTCGATAACTTGTTATAAGATTGCTAATTTATTTTATAAATTCACATACAGAGCATTCAGTAGCTAATAAGCATTGTTTATTTTTTGTATGGAATCAGACTCGTATACATTGAACGTGATTTTGATTATAATTTAGTTTACGAAAAATATAAATTTATTAATAATGCATGCTGCGTTTTGACAGTGAAAATGAAGTATTTGACGTTGTCAAAGTAATCTCTCTTATATGAGAGTTTTCACCTAATAACATAAGTGTTTATATGTGTATTTTAATTCATGTGATTATTCTTCGGCTCAAAGGAAGTTGGTAATCGACATATTGAAATATACATCTGCGATAATATGTATGGGATAATTATATTGATTTAACTTATGTGAATATTAAATCAGTCCAAAATTTGGTTGCTGTTTGACATTACTTATTGTTCGTATATGATTATTGCAACAAGATGACTGCTAGCAATCAATGTTATTGATCCAAAGATTGATCATTGATGTTGCACTTAGTGTCTTGGGATGATAATGCATTATTATTGAGCTTCATTATGATTCATTTGGTTGCATGAATCTTGACTTGGCATTAAGAATAGACCAATCCACTCATACGGAAAACAGCACTGCAGATAAAAAACACTTATTCGAGAAGTGGGATAGGTCCAATGCCTAAGTCTGATGATCATTAAGAAAAGCACTCCATAAATTTTTTAGGAGTACGATATATGATGATATGGATTCTTTTTCGAAATTAAGAAACGTTTTAAGAAACGCGATAAAGTGGAAAATGAGTATTCTTCTTAAGAGTCTCATTACCCTGAAGTACAACGACAAAGGAAACATAAGGGAGTACATCCTGAACATGTATAATATTGCTACTAAATTGAGGGCACTTAAGTTAGACTTTTCGGAGGACATGTTTGTCCTATTAGTCTTGCTTTTGAAATTAATTTAATTTTAGTTCATAAACACATCCGGGGGTGGATTTTGGTGTAACAAGACACATCAGTGTGTCTATGCAAGATTATTTTATTGTCGAAATCAATTGATGTTGAAAGATACATCTATAAGGGTGACAACAAGAAAATTCAAGTTGAAGTCATTGACAATTTTAGATTATTATTGAGTGCTGGTTACTAATTGAATTTGGATGAGACATTTTTTTATGGTACCATATTTAGTCGAAATTTAATTTTGATCTCTATTTTGAACAAATTTGGTTATTATTGTTCATTCGGATATAGAGTTTTGTCTCTTCCAGAATTCAAAATTGGTTGGAACTAGTATATCATTTGATAATAATAATAATCATTATTTACTTAATAGTCTGACTTTATATCATGAATTAGTTATTGAACATATTCATATAGCTTCCATGATTGCGGATCCGCTTAGTTACTAAAGGGTTTCCACTTAAATTCTATAGTGAGCATGTTGCTCGTTTGAGAGTGGAACCATATTTTCATACCTCAGTTTAGTGGGAGCTGGTTAGTAATGTTCAAATACAGTTAAAGTTACTTTATTTTATATTCAGTATTCAGTATTCATTTTTTAATTCAGTATTCAGTTGTTCTGAATTAAAGTTAAGGTGGATCAGTTGGAAATAGGCATGTTAAGATCACATAACATGAAATTTTCATGCATAATCTGCACTTGATCGAATCTTAGGTTATATTAATGTTGTGCTGATTGGTCTCATTGCGATAAATGCAGTGACGGCCGCTTTGATCTGCACTAATGTGACTTATCGATAAGATTGGTGATATACATTAAAGAATCTGATAGCAAAATTTCATGAGCTCATAAGGTTATTCAGTGTACATTTATCCAAGTGGGAGATTTTTCGATTAAAAATCCAATTGTGGGTTAAATATAACTATTTGGGCTATCAATCATATTAAGCCTATATTAAGTGATTTATTAATTTATTAGGCTTAAATGTATTTAGTAAGTGTGGGCCTCCAATGTACAGAAATTCATTAACTTATTAATTGGGTAATGAGGCCAATTAATAATAAAGGATATATATAGGTTGTGATCCCAGGTCTAGATGCAACAACCATTACTTTTCATATCTCATCGTAAGAGTAGCGGCAGAAACCCTAGTGGTTTTCTCAAAAGAGGTTGCGTCATAGGCTTGAAGAACACAAAACCCTCCCTCGATTTGTAGATCTATATCCGACTATGCTAAGGAATAATGTTAGATCTAATTTGCTTTATTTCTATCTCAATTATTTCAACACGACAGATCATGAGCTTAGGGTTAAATAAGTTCCAACAATATAATTTTATCGATTGGACTTATTTATCATTATTTCAACACGACAGATCATGAGCTTAGGGTTAAATAACCCTCCCTCATTTTTCTTATTTCTCAATGGCACATATTCTTCATTTCAGAATAAAAAATATCTCTGCACAATTATTGTTTATTTTAATAGAATATTTCTTGTTATTTAATTTTTTTCTTTCATTACATTATTATCTTTATTTTGAAACACGATAATAATATCCATGCTTATCCGTTTCTCTTGTCCAATCAATTATTTCTTACTCGATAATCTTAGCTTCTTGTTCGATTGCATAATTCTATTGAAATGACATCGTATTATTTTGTTAAAATAATAATTATTTTATTATAAGCACATATTAAGAAAATGGAAATTGAAAAATTGTCTATTATTTGTGTCAAATTATCATTTTTAGATATATTTTTTCAGTTTCGAAAAATAGGACAACATTTCTTTTGTCGGTTTATTTTTGTCCTCCAACGTCGGAAAATGTCACGTGTCAATCACGTGCGTATACATGCGTAGACCGTCACGGACGTGTATCCCGCCGGTGCTGACATGTAACATGAAGTGACTTGTGACTTGGATATTCTTATTTTAAAAAAAATAACTTCTTTTTTTTTAATTTTTAATTTGGCCTGCTTGGACCAAATTGAAATAAACAAGGAAGTTATCACCACACTTCACTCAATCGATCTATACATCCATCCAAATCGGTCTTTAAGAACCCTAAATTCTCCAATCGATCTGTAAATCTCTAATTCCGTCCTTCGCCGCCACCCTCACCGACGGACCTCTAAACGGTTGTGACCCAACATGATTTTTTTCGTCGACACTATCCGAGTAGAGAATGGAGAAACATCATAATAGTTCTAGTGATCTTTTCTTTTACTAAAATCTTTTATTTTGTAGATTGATTAGTCTACCGATCTTGTGTTAGATAGGTTTAATTGAAGTTATATATTACTGAGCGTTTGTTTCATGTGAATTTATTTTGAAACATGTTGATGTTCGAAGGTGGAGCATCATTTTCTGCACTTGGAAAAGTGGAATGCTACTGTGGAATGAAGTCTATAACGCACACTTCATGGATGGTCTACAATCCTGGAAGGAGATTCAATTTTTGTATCAAATCCAAGGTAAGGATTTTTGCGATAAATTAGTGCAGACAATATTGCATTATTCTTGTTATCCTATGTGTATGTATGACATAGAAAATTTGGGCCATGAATGCTTTGAAGGTAGATGTTTATTTTTTAGGTTTAGTCGCTTGCATTATTCTTGTTATCCTATGTGTATGTATGACATAGAAAATTTGGGCCATGAATGCTTTGAAGGTAGATGTTTATTTTTTAGGTTTAGTCGCTTGAATTGGTACTACCGCTTAAGTATAACATTTTATATTTCAAATTAGTAATGTCGGTAGTGATGAATATTTTGGAATTGGCATTAGTTGTATAATATTTTGTATTTCCAATTAGTAACATTATCAATGATGAATGTTTTGGAATTGGCATTAGTATATATTACATTTTGTATTTCCGATTAGTAATGTCGGTAATGATGAATGTTTTGACATTAGGATTTCCCTTTTAACATAGTAATATGAATGCATTAGTGTGAACAAAATGTTACAAAATATGACACCGAGTACGAAACATATTCAAATAGTTACGGGACCCGAACACCTGGACTAACCTATTTTAGTGAAACAATATCCGATTAGAGAACATGAGGACCACACAATCCGAAGGTAAACTGGTTTTTTAGTCTCGTAATTGGGCGTCCCTACCATTTTAGTCATGTAAGTGAAGTATGTCGCAAACTAGTCTCATAAGTGAAAAATTTTCGTTGTTTTAGTCCTCTGGCGCCGGAGACGCCCGCGTGGCTCGCCGGAAGCCACATGTCCCGCCAGGTCAGCGACCCTTGGCGGACACGTGGATTTTTTTTTAATTTTTTAATTTTTATAATTGGACCAAATAAAAAAAATTAAAAACGGAAAATAAAATTAAAATTCAATTTGAAAATTTAAAAAATAAAAAATAGTAAAATCCACGTGTCCGCCATGTGTCACCGACTTGGTGGACACGTGGCCTCCGGCGAGCCACACGGGCGTCTCCGGCGCTGGAGGACTAAAATAGCGAAAATCTTTCACTTATGGAATTAGTTTGCGACAGGGTCCACTTACGAGACTAAAATGATAAGAGGGTCCAGTTACGGGACTAAAAAAACAGTTTATCCCACAATTCAACAACATCTAGTGCTGTTCGTTTCAATCCACAATTGCGTACCCACCCCTCATTATATACAAATTGAAACACACACCACTTGTTTTGTTTGGTTGTTCGAGTTGTTGTTGCCCCCATCCATATTTCATGTCGTTTGTTGTATATCCTATTCTCTTCAACGAGCTGTGTCAATTTTTGTTGACGGACATAAATTGAAAGCTCAAAGAAAGAAACACAATGTAATTGAGAGCATCCGAAACCCATTGAGGTCGGAATATTTCAACATGCTCAAACATTGTTGGTGGTTTCGGCTCGGTGATATCAATATTTCCGGAGAAGTTTGTGCCCTGCATTCATAAGAGATTTCACCAACTTTAGTAAATATAAGATAATTACCCCTAACACAAATAATTTCTCACCTTTATCATGACTGCCTGAGTGCTGGCATCAAGGAGTGATTCGATGACTTCTCTACCATGTCATGTCTGTAAAGCAAATCAAAATTCATGTTGTTTACATCATAATAAATGGAAATTGTACATATGAGAATGGTGTTCAAGAGCTGTAAATATCAAAAAAGCACTCAAGCTTTATCTTGTTTGTATTTATTGGAGCTGCTCGTCGTGACTTTTTGCATTGCCTTTCAGAGATTACTGCAAGAGAGGAACAAAACATTCCTCTTTATTACTTGGTTCATTGTATATAAAATAGAATACTTGGGTAGACAATTATACCACAACTATTGTTGGGTTTGGAGCACTTTCAAGAGATTGTTGTTGTCCTCCGAGCGATGCATCATGTGTCTTGACATTTCTCACATAAATATTAACATTTAGTACTTGCAAAAAAAATGGATATTCGGTACAAAGAAAATTTATTTCAACAAAATTTGTTAGGATAATTACGCTTAAACTTCACCTTGTGGGTAACATCGAAAGCCCTTTCTCTTTTCATGGTGCAGGTTTGTCAACCTTTTCCTCATCTACATTGGTAGCAAACTCTTACTTTTCCAATTCAATTTATCCCTCAGTAAGTTTGATAACAGTTTGCGATGTCTATGTGAAAGTGTATAAAAATAAAATCAAATATGTGACCTCCAATCAGAAAACTTTAAACCTTTCTTGCCGGTGTACTTTTATGTATTTAAGTCATTTCACACGGATCCTTGTAAGTGGGTTCTTGTCCAATATTGCACTCCTCAGCAGTTTGCAAGGTGAAGTTTTCCCTACTATGGACACGGCCTGCTTGAAGAAGTATAAAAAAAAAAATAATCATGATAAAGAAATTTTCATCATAATGGTATGCGATAAGAACACTTACACTCGATCTTGATGGTCTATCCATGTTTGTATACGCATTCTTTGTGGATAGTCTCTTCTTTGTTACAATCTTCAAAGTAAAGTTACATGGAAATTATTAATTGTATCACTATAGCATTTGTTCTAAAATAAATCAATATATGAACCTCATTTTGTCGATGATCTGAGCAGTGGGCGGCGTTGTGGCCCTAACACCAAAGTTTCTGCATTTAATACTATTATGTCTCATTTTCAACTTGGAAGTTCCATATTTTGTTGTTGTGGAATTTCGAGGCTTCCTGGGTTCATATTATTTTTTCGGCCTCTCAAGGTGGCTTTGATTGTGGAACATTTGTGGGCTCTCAAAACACATTGCTACTTACAGCTTTGATGGAATTTGGATACACACGATTATAGGCCTATGTAGTGTGATACATAAAATTCCATTAAACTGCAACCCTGACACGGATAAGTCCTCTCTGCCAAGATCACACTGTGTTGCCTCCCATCTGCACACGGTATCTGATAGTGTGTGTCATCTGATTTGATAGGAATGCAATCCGACACTTTTTCTCTATTCCTTCTCAGTACCTTTATTATTTTCGGACAAATCAACATATCACCTTACCTTATTCTTGCATGGTTTATATTTTCTTGCAACTATTTCATCAAATAAACTATAATTTTCTCATACATAGATAATATACATTTGTCCTGGGCGTTTGATATTGCACTGTTAAAATTCTCGTATAAATTATTTACAAGCACATAAACTTTGAAAATAACTGGAAGTGCGACCTGCTTCGCTCATTTTCCGGCTTTCCATCAAGCCACCCATATGTCACGGGCTTACATTCCTCCCCCTGGTTCTCGGCCATAGTCCGTTCCATGTGTGTGAGCCTCTGTCCTGTACGGCCGACTAATGACCCATATCTTGGTGCAGGTACGTGTTCCGCATGATTCTCCCATACTGTATGGTATATCCCGGGTCTGTTGCTCACGGGGGACGACTGGTCTGGGCCTCAGCGCGGGCGTGGCCTAGGCGCCTGGCGTGTCAGCTTCTGGACATATTACATATGGTATCAAAGCGGACCTTAACGCTGGTGGTGAACGAAGCGACAAAGTGGACATGTCTCGAGAGAAGGATCCAACTAACGAAGAGGCCCCATTATCAAAGTCTATCCCCAGACTACGCTGTAACTGATCATCCGCTTCTTCGAAATACCTGGATACCTGAGTTCGCGCTTTTATCGAGAGAAGATTCTTATTCCACCAAACTAGCCGATTAAGGGCACAATCAGGCGGAAAATTCGAAAATGATGATTGGTATAAGCTACAATAATTCTTATTGTCATTGACTAGTTGCATTCACAAAATATGAATCATTTTCGCCAAATTATTTTCAAACTTAGGCGGAGTTGAAAAGGTCTTCTCATGAGTGCTTCTACATCCCCTTACAGGAGGTAACGGTATCGGATCTCATGAATCTTTTAAAAAAAAAATGAATAATCCATGGAAAATTCTAGCATATCTTCCAAAGGATTAGAAGTCAATAAAAATTGCACATAAAAAATCAAGTCATGAATATGACCATAGATACTATGAGCCATAAACTTTGCAAAAAAAATGCACCTTCGGGTGTACCAAGACTTTCGATAGCAGACATCAAAGACTGTCAAGGTGAAGTAGCTCCTAAGGGATGCCCAAGTAGCTCATAAGTAAAACTATTAGGGTGGTTATATTTTTTACAAGTGTAAAAATAAAATCTTGATATTGGAAAAAAATCGAAGAGGACTTTCGTGGCCGAAAAACTAAATATGGTGATAAATACCGAGGCATTACCTGTGATGATTAATACCGATGGGGTTCATCTAGGGAGATCTCAACAATCATCCCCACTTCTGGCAGCAAATATAAAAAGTTTACCCCCAAAAAGATACCGTTTGAAAGGCTCGAAAGATCGATCAGCCCCTGAAAAGGATTTTGGTATGGGATAATGGGTTACCTAGCAATACAGTGGTAAACTTAAGGATGGTAAATTATGGCGCGTAAGCTCCATAGACCAAGTAGTTATTAGGCTACACCTTACACGCCATCCAGGGAAGGCCCCAAAAATAAGAGCTGAATCACAAATCAACGGTTGAAAGAGTCTAAAGCTCTTGTGATGTCACAAAAAGGAAAAAGACAGTGCTGGCTCTTAGCTACAAAGCTAAACTAAGAAGGACAAGATGAACACGATGCCTGGAAATAGACCTACCACGGCCACACATGCCACAAGAATGAATGATTAAATGCAGGAGATTTGCATCATCAACTTCAGACACACCAAGAGTTGAGACCAAAACACATATCCTCAAAAGGTGGTGATATTTTCAAATAGCAGTTGTTCTTGGAGGTCCATGCAGCTACAACTCTGGAGGACGAGTATGCAATGCCTGTTGCCAATGTGCTTGTAGATTCTACAACTGAGTATAAGATTCTTTTGTGTTTGGATGGATACTCAAGGCATAATCATATGCACCTTGCGAAGAATATGCTCATAAGATGGCATTTCGATATTCAGGAGCAATCAACATCTTCGAATGGATTATCATGCCATTTGAATTGAAAAATACAGGTGCGACATACCAAAGGTCGATGAATGCTTTATTTCACGAGTTGGTCGCATATGTAAGGAGCTATAGATTGATGATGTTGTGGTGAAATGTCGGGCCTTCAATAACCATATGGCCAATGTAACACCCCCAGTTGGCTCGTACTGGAAATGCTACTGCCACACTGCATCATGAGGTCATCACTTCCTACTTCGGGCCCCACAATACAGTGTTAAGGCTAAAATTAACCATAAAAGCACATTATTATATAACAAAATCTGATTTATGAATATTTACAAAATACACTCCTAAACAAGAGGTTTTTCCGGTTAAAAATTTACATATAATACGATAGATGTAAGTTCACTCACTCAGCTCGTCTTTCTATATCCCGAGACGTCCCCTGTTCTGGAGGTGCCATGCATATCTGAACCAAATATTTTTCTTAAAAGCAGTCTAGAATTAAATCTATTTTAAAAACTAACATGAAATATGTCATGTCATACCATTTAAAATAAAATCTGATCTCTGTCAATCATAAAATACGTGTCATGACATGCCAATAGTGAAATGATGCAACAAAGATATCAAACTCGAAAAAAATGCACATACATATATATATACATCCGTCGAAGTGAGCAGCCAGAATAACCTTGGGATAGGCTCACCGCATCTGTCTAAGTGAGATGCCGGAATAACCTCGGCCCCATAATAACAAGCTCACTAGACCATCATCAATAAATAGACGGAAAATCCTCGGCTCAAGAAAGGACCTGATAAATCCATAATAATATAACGGTCATCCAGTCACTCTCATATACCCACCATACGATTCACACAATCAATACATGGATAGCCGAATGTTGTCGCCATGAATCACAAGATGCCCCATAGTCTGTGATAGCGATAATAGGACCCCCACTGACCATTCCTATCCCGTGTAATGTAGTAGAATCCGTGCAACCTGGAATCACCCAAGGGAAACCCGGAAACTCTACACTTCCTCGCGCGCCCTAACGGGATCACGTTTGGAGTTTAACATATGATCCTAAACTACCGGTAGACCTCACTAGTAGCTACTCCAATGAGTGGAACAACATCGAATACGAATGATTAGACCAAATACGTCTAAACTACAATGGGTCTAATCCCTTAATGACCGTATGACTAAGTCACTCAGTTGTCCGACTACTATCGTCCACTATCGTCAAAGTATTACAGTACATCGGGGTCGAATATCCTAACCCCAGATTATGCACTCGCCTAGCACTACCGCATACGGCGACTAAACGATTGATCCATAAAACATAACCAACAAACCGTGCAATATGTGTACAACATGTCAAATAAGTGAATTTATCGAAAATGGTTGGTGAGACAACTCACCTATCCTCATTTTCATAAATTCACCAACGCAATCAAATACGTATATCAAATATCATAAAATGAGAAATCTCACACATGCATACGCATACATATATATATAAATATATACATGCACTGGCAGAATAATCCACATAGTATCAGATTAACATATTAATCAAATCGCATGTAACATACATACCCAATTTCTTAAAATTAGATTTAATTCCCTACTGATTACCTCTTATCGACACTCCATAGCTTTTGTAATCTCACCCAAATCTCCTCCAACGTACACCTACCTCATTTTTATAATTAGCTCGTTGGACTTAAAACTTTTATATTTAGTAGAATACGATATTCTAGCTATAAAACTCTTATACCTCATAATATGTATATCGCCCAATTATTAAATAAAAATATCTAAAGATATGAATAAACATGCAGGTACAATAGACTGCCATTTTCAATTCGAATTGGATCGATACAAAATTCTCATAATGTAACACTAGGACTACGAATAGACTATTAGCTAAAGAAATTAGTCGATTAAATAGCCAAATAGCTAATTATGAATTTTCGAAAAAATTTTAATTTTAAAATTTATAATTATACATTACATAATATAATACCAAACTCGGAATTGAAATCAAACGGGTAAATCTTTTTCTTTCTTTACTTCTTTCCTTTCCTTCTCCTCCTCGCATTCTTTCCTCTGGCCGAAGGAAAAAGGTAAGTTTGTTTCTTATTTCTTTTTAAATTATTTATATATATGTAGTATATTATATATTAATATTATTATTATTATTATTATTATTATTATTATTATTATTTCGTTATTATCATCATCTTTATTCTTATTATTATTATATTATTTTTATATATATATATTATATTTTATATTTATTTTTATCTTTATCAATATTTATTATTTTGATGGTCTCTTCAATCATAATCAATATATAAAATAGAAATAAAATTTATTTTGAAATATTAATTTCTTGATCCCAAAATATTATAAAAATATTTATTTACTATAATAATATTATTTTATATACTCCGAAATCGAAGCATTATAGCCAATCTCCAACACGCATTCATCCGGATGAGAACATGACCTAAAAATAAATACAAAAAAAATGTGCTTCCAGTGTTCAAGTAGAAAACAAAAGATGCCCTTACCTAGTGCCTCCAAAATCTCCCATCTCCTCAGGCTAGAACACATAATGATATCTCCCGGTAAGTAAAGAGTGGCCTTCCATAACGTTATACCTCCAATGGATTTCATATGGCCTAAGGAGTAGATACAACTTCTGGAGCAACAAGTCAGCTTTCTCAATGGTACCATAATTATGCATTAGTCCATTCTTTCCCTTAGATCTCCATGCCAAACTTGAACATACAAAGGAATGCGATGATGAGTCAACTACCTTCAAGATTGTCTGGAATATGGATGGAAGAACATCAAAACTTGTCATTCTCTCCAAAATGTCGTAAATTTTCTTGAATAGTAGGTAGATCAGTCTTTACCATGTTGTTCAAACAAAAAATTTGCCAAAATTGAAAATGAAGTTTCTATTGCTATAAGTAGCTCCTAATTTGGTTGGGGGAAGAAGCAAATGTTGACCATGTATGGTGCTTCCAAATTTCGACATCCTCTCAAGTTGGACTATGGAATTCGTCATTCTTATCATACATTTCCTTAGAAAAATTGGCCTTTCAGCTCCTATGGTGCCTCATTTTCCAACTAAGCGAGTTGACATTGCTAAAAGATATCTTCTCGCAGTTGCACACCGAATCCCATGGGGCATGTCATTTTCCACATGTCTTAGCCACCCAACCAAAGAATAAGAGATGATCATCCGTATGTCCAATGTTAGAAACTTCATAAGGTGCTAACCCATGCATTTCACAAAGGAGAATCTCATCCCAAACATCTTAGCTACTGTAATACCCCGGAGTTGGGCCGATGCTAGGCCAACTCCCGTGGTACAATCCCGACACGCCCGACTGGCCGGGGGTGTCAAAGTTGGTATCAGAGACGACCTGCAACATCATGCAGACTTAAGTGAGAGAGGATGTAATACTCTTGGAGTTGAGCCGGTGCTAAGCCAACTTCCGTGGATGAGCCGGTGCAAGGCCATCCAAGATTGAATAGTAATTAAATAGATTTAATAGACTACTTATGTCAACAATGTGGACATTCGCGCTTGAGTGAGGACATAAGCGCGCTGGAAGGACTCGAGTTGACCTGTGAGGCCAGTCTACGATTCCGACATGCTCGGCTTTGCGTGGCTTGTGGTGGCTTGTGGGCCGAGGTGTCACAGTTGGTATCAGAGCCGACCTGCGATCGCCCGCAGTCATTGACCGGACTGGTGATGGGCATAGCAGTTAACGATCATTGGGGTGCAACGTGGACGTTGCATTCTAAAGTAGGGGAGGATGTGATACCGCCCGGAGTCGAACCGGTGCTAGGCTAATTCCCATAGATGAGCCGGTGCCAGGCCATCTAATGTTGAATATAGGTTAATGGATAGAATAGACTACTCATGTCAACAATATGAGATCTCTACTGAAAGAACTCTAGAGTTAACCGTGCTTGCTCTAGAGTAATTTGAGGATGGGTAACCTCAAGGGAAGTCTCCCAAGTGTGCGTGAGTAAGGATAGAAGCGCACTGGAATGAGTCGTGACCTGTGGGACTAGTCTCTTAGCGTGGCTTGCAGGCCGGAGTGTCACAATTGATATAAAAGCCGACCTATGACAGCCCGTAGTCGTTGACCGAAATGGTGACGGGTCTAGTAGTTGGTGATCCTTGGGGTGCAACGGGGACGTTGTATTCTTAAGTTGGGGAGGATGTTCTACCCCGGAGTTGGGCCGGTACTAGGCCAACTCCCGTGGATGAGCCGGTGTCAGACCATCCGAGATTGTATAGTAATTAAAATGGATTGAATAGACTATTTTATGTCAACAATGTGCACATTCTTTTTCAAAAGCCCTATTGAAAAAACTCTAGAATTAAGCGTGTCTGCTCTAGAGTAAGTTGAGGATGAGTGGCCCCCTGAGAACTCAGGGTATGCGTGAGTGATGACAGAAGCACGCTGAAAAGACTTGTGTTGACGTATGGGGCCAGTCTACAATCTTGACACGCTCGGCTTTGTATGGCTTGCGAGCCGAGGTGTCACAACTACCAACAATCAACCTTCTACACTTTGTCGGCACAACATCGGATTAGCTGGAATGGCCACAAGAAGATCTGCTAATGCCACACCCTCAAATTGATCCGAACATCATGGTTGAGGAAATCCAACAGCTATTCAAAGATTTTTAAAAAAAGTTTGGAATGTCGTACTTTCGGAAAGCCAGGGGCAAGATTTCCAAAAAAGTCCCTAATTTTGTCCAAATTTGGGATGATGAATTGGAATTGGGTGATTAGCAAAACCACCTCTGACTGGCCAAGAAAGTCAATACTCAGAAGGTTGGTATCAATGTTTGGTAGTAGCCAAGTTGAGATAACATGAGTTTGAAGTTAAAAGAAATAATAATAAATAAATAAATAAATAAAAGAGATATAAAAGAAAGGGAGATAGAGGCAGCAAGAAACAGACGTCCAGGACCATCCAATTTCCGAATTTTTCTTTTTTTTTTTTTTTCTCTATTTTTCTTGTTGCCTTGTGCTTTTTTATTAGTATTTCAATTCAATCTGTGCACTTTTTCTCCTTTATGCGTGTGTTTTTTTTTTTTTTTTTTTTTTTTTTTTCCGGCATTTTTTTATTTTAATTTTCCATATTGTTCATTCACTTTCCATTCTATTTATTGGATTTTTTATTTCAGTTCATTACAATTATTTCAATTTTTAACTTCTCGATTTTTATATATTCAATCTCAGTTCTGACATTTTATTCGTTGTGTACTGGACAAAGACTGGACATTTTTATGAGTAGGTTGGAGAACCTATTTAGATCTCGATTTTTACACTCATTAGGGTAAGGCCGTCACATCAAATTTTTACGACAATAAATATTTTGGGAGAGAAAATAATATTTTTATTAGAAATTATACATACTAAAAAATATCGATTTGTATTTAAATACAAACCAAATACACCATTATATATTAAAATAATTTGCTGGTATTCGAATATCGAGGATTTCACCGTATTATTTTTATTATTCATTTAAAATACTTAGGTATTTTATTATATATTTATTTAATAATTAGTATATTATATTCAATTTTTTTTATTTATAATTTACAAAAAAGAAGAACGAAAATACAATAAAAACAAATTCTTAATCAATGAAGTTGATTTAAAATGCTCTTTTGTATGTGTGTAATAATGTAATTGATCTAAAGCCATTGTCTAAAATCGCTGTCAACATTTTCTTCGAATAATCATATTATAATTTTGAAGATTCCAACCTTAATGAAATCCCAAAGATTCTTTTTGTATCTTTGGAAGAGTGTTGATTCCATGTATACAGAAGGTTTAGTTCTTTCTTTTTTTTTTTTTTTTCAAATCATAAATATTATTTCATCGGTCTTATTGCAATGTATTCTTTTTAAGTTTTATAATATATTAAAAAATAATATTATTTTATTAATTAGTGAAATTGTATAAAAAGTTTTTGATATTTTTGTCATTTGACTTTACGTATAAATTAATTATATGTGTAATAATATATTTGTAATTTAATTAAAATTAAAGATATTTTATTAGTGTATATTTATTTTTATTGGAATAAAAAAAATCATACTTTTGAACAGGACAAACAAAAATGATAATAATAATACTTTGAATTGTGACGGAAGGAGTATTATAGCATGATTTTTAGTAAAAAATTTATTTGTTTAGTGTTTTAGTTTGAGATGCGTTTTTTGTACGATATAGAAAATTTTATCATTAATATAAAAGTAGTAGTATTTTGTGTTGAATTATTTATTTTTGTAAAAGAATAAAATATAATATTGAAAATAGTGTCAGGAAATTATTTTGATTGAGTGAATAAACTCCTATTTTTTAATATTAAATATTACTAACCTATAACCCGTGCTATGCACATGTTATATTTATATTAAATTATACTCCCTTCGTCCGCTTACAAAGTTTACATATCATTATATACCCTACTTTTTTCCACAAATACCCTTACTTTACATCACATCATTACTTTTACACAAAAAAGTAAGGGCAAAAATGTCATTACACTACTTTTAACTACTCACTATAATTAAAATACTATTATTTCTTAAACACCGCACTAAAAGTAAATGTAGCCCTTGTAAATTGACTGAGGGAGTATATTAATTAATATTTTTTTTTATATATAATACCAATAATTTTTTTGACACATATATAATATATTACTCAAATCAAATATTTAATACACTTTTGAAAAATATATACAATTGCATTAATAGTAATACAATTATCAAATCTAAAAATTAAATAACTCAAACATAATTAATTAAATTATTTATAAATTATAGATTAATCAACTATATATTTTTTTGAAAAAAAATTAATATTAAGATGAAATAATAAAAGATGAAAAATATATATATATATACATATGTTATACAAAATATATTACTCTATTTTTACAAAAAATTTAGTTTTTATATTAATTACATATTTTTCAATACCTAATATTATAGTCACATATTTTAAAATATAAACCAAACATAGTCTTAATATTTTTTTTTTCAGTAATTTTCTAAGATTTGGTTTTTTATCTTCTAAAATAATTTTCCTATTACAAGTAGAAATCATAGTTACATAATAAATAACTATAAAAAAAACAGAATTTAATTATAATATATCTATAGAATATAGTAAATATAAATTACAAATTAAAAATCTTATTATGGTAATAAAATTGTTTTTATTTATATTTTCATCAAAATTTCTTGTCCATCGTCTTTCTATCTTTAAATAACAAAATAAAAACCTAAAAAAAATCATATATATAATAATAAATACAACTAAGAATAATAAAACTAACATGTAATCAAATAAACTAATAAAAATATAAGTAATATAACTAAAAAATAAATTAACTGTAATTATTTTCTTATGCATTTGTTAATTTTTTTTTTTATTTATCACTTTGAAATGAAAAAAAATTATATAAAAAATAAGTTATATTCAAATAAATGCATAAATATTCAAATATAAATTTAAAATATTTTTATCATAATAGTATTGTTTTTCTTTTGTATTTTTTTATCTAAATATTTTGGTCAACATCTTTTTTATTTATTTAACTGAAAAAAAAGTACAAAAAACTAATATCTAAATAAAATAATAAATAATAAAAATAGTATTAATCATGTAATAAATTTATAAAATATAACAAATATAAATTAAAATACAAAAGTACTCTTATTCGTAATTATACAAATAATTAATAATGATAATATATTATCTCATAAATTTATTAAATTTAAAAAATTATAAATTATAAATATTCTTACCGTAATAAAATTGTATATTTTTTTTATCGTAATATTTATAGTGAGCAACGATCCGATGGCTCTCCGACAACACCTTTAAACAACGAATTAAAAAGTAAGATATATCGTACTGAAATTATAGACCTATATTATACCATAAATCAATATAATAATAATAATAATAATAATATATCTACGTAGTAACAATTTAAGAAAATCAAAATAATAATATTAAAATCAAATCGTTGATATAGATGCACACAAAATATTATTGATTTGGTATTCATTGTATTATTGTATTTTACCATTTTTTTCATCTTCGTTTTCTTCTCTACAAAAATATAAAACAGTCACTTATAAAAAAAATATAAATATTTAACAAATAATCAATGAATTGGTGTAACCGAGATCGTACAAAGGCCATAATCTTCTTGTATCATCACATCGATGAAACATTGAAAATTCAATATGTGACGCTGAAATCTCCACTCGAATTGTGTGAGAGATTGAAAGAACGATACGGTCACATGAAGTTGACTTTGTTTCCAAGGACAATAAGCGAATGACAAAGCCTTCGACTTCAAAACTTTAAAACAGCTCAAGAGTATAATTTTGCTATGTTTAAAATAACATCACAACCGCGCCACTATGGTGAAAATATATTTGAAACTAATATGATGGAAAAAAGCTTTCTCCACATTTTATGCCTCTAACATGCTTTTGTAGTAGTAAATTTGTGAAAAGAGTCTTTCAGAAATATTCTAAGTCAATCACATGTCTTTTGCAGACCGAACAAACAATGAATTGTTGTTGAAAAATCACGAATTTCGGTTGATAGGTGCAAAACATTTCCAGAGGCAAATGCAATACATTCGAAAAATCTGATGCGTGGTCGTGGACATTTCGGAAATCAAAGAATTGATCGTGATCAAAATCAGAATTACTGACGGGACTGGACTAACTTACAATCACAAAAATTATCTAAACATACTCCGATATGTGCCGAATCGGCATTACAATGATAGAAGGCCGTATAGACCTCAATAGAGGTTTAACACTAGGATAAACAAAGACAATGATGATGAATGCACCCGATGTAGAATCAAAGGTCATTGAGCCCATGTTTGTCGCACAACGAATTACTTTGTTGAACTGTATCGGGCCTCAAATGAAAGGTAAGAAAGAGTTGCCGCCGAAACAATAGGTATCACATTAAAACATTGAATGAGACAGAAAATGAGTATCTCTTGATAACAACTCAAACTGTAAATGACTAAAGAATTGTGAAAAAAAATTGTCATCATTTTATTCCGGCTTATATTATTCAAAAGTCAGTGTCATTGAAATATATCACCTAGTAGACCAAATAGCTACTAGCAAATTTATAACTTGGCATGATCAACTTTGGCATCCTGGCAATGTCACGCTGAGGTGAATTGTTGAAAATTCAAATTGCCACTCATTAGAAAAGAAAAATATTTTGAGCCCGAATGAATTTTCTTGTTCTTCCTGTTCCCAAGGGAAGTTAATAATGAGGTCATTTTCAACCAAAGGTTGGAATTGAATCCTCAGCTTTTTTGGAAAGAATTTAGGGTGATATTTGTGGACCTATAGATTTACCGTGTGGATCCTTCAAGTACTTTATGATATTAATTGACGCATTAACGCGATGGTCACACGTATACTTATTATCTACTCGCAACCTAGCTTTTGCTAGACTACTTGCCCAAATAATTAAATTGTGAGCATAGTTCCCAAATCATCCAATAAAAAAATATGTTTAGATCCTGCTTGAGAGTATTCATCACATAGATTTAATGATTACTGCATGTCAATTGAGATTGTTGTGGAATATCATGTTCCTCATGTACAAACGCAAAATGGCATGGCTGAGTCCCTTATCAAAATATTCCAATTAATTTCTAAACCATTGTTAATAAGGTCTAAATTTCCCGTATCATCTTGGGAACAAGTCATATTGCAGGCATCAACCCTCGTAAAAATAAAGACAACAAGTTATCACTATTATTCTCCTACACAATTGGTATTTGAAAAAGTACCAAATATATATCACTTGCGAATTTTTGGGTGTGTTGTTTATATTCCAATTGCGCTACCCCAACGCACGAAAATGGGACCTCAAAGAAGGTTGGGTATGTATGTCGGGTAAGAATCACCTTCGATTGTGAAATATCTTAAACTAACAATGGGTGACTTATTTATTACAAGATTTCCATACTGTCATTTTGATGAATATCATTTCCGGAACATTAGGGGAGACAATAATCAATTGAAAAAATAAATATCAGTACAGATGTTGATACTTAAAATTTTGATAAAAGTGAGGATGAAGTTATTGAAACTTCTATTAACTATACCACCAGTAGAAAAATATTGGAACCGAAAGAAAAACAAAAACATTGATAATGAATTTTTATATTCTGTAACACTTGATATAATGAAATATGTTGAGGATTATGAACCAAAATCAGTTGATGAATGTCGGAAAAGAGATGACTGACTAAAATGGAAAGACGCAATTCAATTTGAATTGGACTAACTGAATAAATGACAAATATTCGGCCCCATAGTCCAAACACCTGAAAATGTGAAACCTGTTGGCTACAGATGGATGTTTGTGAGAAAAAAAAAATGAAAATAATAATATCAAAAGATATAAAGCAAGGCACTGGGTATTGATTTTGAAGAAACATATTCACCGGTCATGAATGAAATAATATTCAAGTACTTGATGAGCTTGGAAGTACGCAAAAATCTTGATATGCGATTAATGGATGTGGTTACTACCTATCTTTACGGATCATTAGACAATGATGTTTACATGAAAATTCCATAAGGATTTAACATACTTGAATAATATGTTTCACCAGATTGCAAACTCTTTGTATGAGTTCAAGCAATCAGGCCAAATGTGGTACAATTGCCTCAGCGAAAGCCTAACAAAAGAGGTTGTATAAATGACCTTATATGTCCATATATTTTCATAAAGAAAAATGAGTCATAATTTGTAATCATCAATGTATATGTTGATAATTTCAATTTAATTGGAACTCCTATTAAATATCTGAAAAATGAGTTTGAGATTAAAGATTTTGGAAAAATCAAATTTTACCTTAGTCTGCAAATTGAGCATTTGGAAGACGAAATCTTTATCCACCAATCAAATTATATTATAAGGGTACTGAAACAATTTTTTATGGATAAATCACATCCGATAAGTACCTCAATAATCGTCAGAGCACTCGATCCAATAGAGGATCTATTTAAACCTAAAGATGAGAAAATGAAGAAACATTTGGCCCTAAAGTGCCATATTTGAGTGCTATAGGCACATTAACGTATCTTGCTAATAGCACCCAACCTGACATAACATTTGCTATAAATTTATTGGCAAGATTTAGCTCATCGCAGACTCGACGACATTGGAATGAGATTAAACATATTTTTGCTATGTCTAAGGGACAATTGACCTCGGCTTATTTTACTCAGAAGATTCTCGAAATGAATTGATTAGTTTTTCTGATGCAAGATATTTATCTAATCCTTATAAAGTCAAGTCACAAATTGAGCATTTGGAAGATGGAATATTTATCCACAAATTAAGTTGTATTGGAAGGGTACTGAAACAGTTTTTTATGGATAAATCACATCCGATAAGTACCCCAATGATGGTCAGAGCACTCGATCCAGTAGAGGATTTATTTAAAACTAAAGAGGAAATAAAGAAACATTTAGCTCTGAAGTGTCATATTTGAGTACTATAGGCGCATTAACGTATCTTGCTAACAACACCCGACCTGACATATCATTTGCTATGAATTTATTGGCAAGATTTAGCTCATTATCGAATCGACGATATTGGAATGAGATTAAGAATAAATTTGCTATGTCTAAGGGACAATTGACCTGGCTTATTTTACTTGGAGGATTCTCGAAATGAATTGATTAATTTTGCTGATGCAGGATATTTATGTAATCCTTATAAAGTCAAGTCACAAATTGACTATATATTTACTTGTGGTGAAACTGTGATCGCTTGGAGATCAATAAAACAAACTTTAATTGTCATTTCTTCAAATAATGCTGAAATATAGGCAATACATGAAGTTAGTCGAGAATGTGTTTTGTTGAGATCAATGATTTAACATATTCTGAAAAATTGCAAGTTAATACCTAACAATAAAATTCCCCCAATTATATTGTATGAAGATAGTACGACTTGTATAGCCCAATTGAAAAGACGTTACATTAAAGGAGATAAAATGAAACATATTTCACTAAAAAATGTTTTTACTCAAGATCTTCAACAGAATGGTGAAATCGATGTGCAAAAAATTCTTTCAGATAATAATTTGGCAAATATATTAACCAAGACATAACTTACTGCAACATTTGAAAAATTAGTAAAGAAAATTGGAATGCGTCAGTTACGAGATCTCAAATAATGCTCAAATTAGGGAGAATGAATTAATACAAGAATATTGTACTTTTTTCCTTCAATAAGATTTTAATGAGACACATTTTTTTGTATAATAATATCCAAGGAGGAGTATTATATAGCTATGTATTCAAAACGTAGCCAACATGTGGATGTTTTATTAATTAATATGTTTGTGTTGTGTCTATGCATTGATGGCTAATTACATGTCATATATTCAATCTTGTACTCTTATATATATACATAAATATATATATATATATGTATTGATAAGTTAAATGCAAGGGTGCAAAGAAATTACAATCACTTTCTCTCTCCCTCTCGGATTTCTTTTCTCTCTCTCTCATAATTAATTGCACTCACACATCTATAGTTGTATACATACATACATTGCATATCTATGGATACCTACATATATCATATATTATAGATATACAACCACAACAACAACCACAACACATACACAATCATATATATTATACACACCCAATATACTATATAGATTATACTATATTATATACAATATATAAAATAGTGGTTAGCGGTATAAATTAATTAATATTTCTATTACTAATCCTATAATATTATCACAACATTTAAAAATTAGTAAAAAGAATGTCTAAAATTAGTGTTATCATCTGCAAACCGTCGAAAAACTTCAAATAACTCTATTTTTCAAAATACTTTTTCCATACCTATCACTAACTCATCTATATCTGTAGTTGTTACTTCTCTTCCCCGTTTTACTCAAACATTTCTCCAGATTAGGAGCTCTCTCAACCAGACTTAAAGAATTTATTACTCCTCATTATATCAACTTTATTTTTCCTCTAGTTGACCGTTCTTTTCAACCAATTTCTACCTTTGACACTTCTTTCATAGCCAATATCTCATTACTTTAGGAACCTTCCTGCTATGATGTTGCTATTATATAGTGAATAATAAAGCAGGACCTTATATGAATTGAAGCCATGAATAAAAAGTTACAAGCTCTATAAGAAAATAGAACCTAGGAACTCACTACATTAGCTCCTGGTCACAAATTTCTTAATAGTAAATAAGTGTATAAATTGAAACATAAAATGGATGGCTCTATTGATAGGGCCAATGTACAAATAGTCACCAAGAGATTATTACGGAGCGAGAAGACTAATTACACATATGCTTTATCTCTTATAGCCAAGTTTGCGATTGTTTAAGTTGTTATAGCATTAGCCACTGCTTCTATAAGGATTTTTTTTCAAGTGGATGTCAACAAGACTTTTCTTCGTGGCTCTCTTAATGAAAAAAAATTTGGATTAATCATCCACTTGGCTATAATTTTGTTGCTCCCAAACAAGTTTAAAAATTAAAAAAAATCCATGCAAATAGTGGAATAAAGAATTATGTGATTTTATGCTTATTTTTGGGATATTTCTAATCTAAGCATTATTACTCCATCTTTATTAAACATTATGGAGATTCATTTACTATTCTCTTAATCTATGTAGATGTTATTCTCTTAATTGGAAATTTTCTTGATAAAATTTCTCTTGTCAGAGCTGCTCTGCATAAGTAATTTTCCATTAAAGATTTAAAAATTAGTCGTTATTTTCTTAGGATCAAATTATGTCCCACTTATCATGGCGTCATTCTCCTTCAAATGAAATATATCGGATATATTCTATCAAATTTCAATATGCAAAACATCACTCAAGCCAAGACATTATTGCCTCTTAGTCTAAAGCTACAATAGAATGTTAGTCTTCTTTTATCTCAGCCTCAAGTATATAGGAAACTTATTGGATGGCTTTGGATGGTTTCTTTATCTCTGCATGAAACAACCAGATATATATTACTTTGTACATTATCTAAGCCATTCTGTTGCTTCTCCAAGTCAGCTTCATCTTTAGGATGCTTATCATCTTAATTCGATATTTGAAGACGATATAAAATTTTGGCCTTTTTTTTTTTATCCTACACAACATTTTTCGCTCCTACAAGTTATAGTGATATTGATGGTGTTCTTGTCTGACCACTTGGAGATCACTCACAAACAATTGTATTTTTTTAGGATACTCTCTTATGTTTTGGAAAACAAAGAAACAATACACTTACTCACGTTCTTTCATAGAAGTTGAATATCAAAGTATGACAGCTACTTCTTATTAGTTATCTGGTTAATGTATTTGCTCAATGACCTACAAATACCTGTGTTTTATCCTATCAATCTATTTTGTGACAACAAAGCAACCTCAACAGATTACAGCAAATATATGCTTTCATGATCGTACTAAACATCTTAATTGGATTGTCACTTTACATGCAATAAAGTTTAGGAGCACATTCTTTGCACTGCCCATATCTCATTCGACCAAAAGCTTGTTGACCTGATGACTAAAGTTCTCTCTTGCCCCCAACATCTCCTTCTTTCTCGCAAGCTTGGCATGACCTCAATTCTAGGTTGAGGGAGTATATAGAACTATTAACACTTAGTCACCCATTCAACTTTATTTTTAAAATCCCATTTCTCATTTTATATATTGTATTTGTTAGTGAGTTAGATATACTGTTTGGTGGTTAATGGTTGTTGACCGCCTTTATATCCTTTTATTCTATCTCCTAATCAATAAGATAATGAAAGAATGGTTTTCTTTTATGTCGTTTTTCTCTTTTCTTCATAACTGTAAACCACAATAATCAATTTTGGTTATATTGAAAATTTTGGATCAATTTTGTTCTCATTCAAATTAAATTAATCAATCCTGATCTAATGGTAGCTGACACAAACTTGACACAATCGTGTTAGCTCGAATATGACCGTATTGGATGACTTGTAAACTTGATTAAGTTTTACAGACAATCAAAACGGTCGTATTGGATCCGACATGAAAGTTTGGAAAATGATCATATTTGAACACAACCGTGTTAAAAGGCTACGTTCATTGTCATGTTTCTAACATGGTCATGTTTACTATCATATTCACCATTCTGGTTCTAACGTGACTATGTTCACCCCCTATTCTAACATAATCATATTCACCACCACATTCTAACATAGTCATGTTCATCGCCTTGTTTATAATGTTTAAGATATATATATACTTATAATTATTTTGATATATTGTCATAAATACTTAATAATATATATAATAATTTTGATATTTTAAAATTTGGTTGCAAAATAATGATAGTAATAAATCAAAATATATTTTAATAAGCATAATTATATTTGTTTCTTTTTCAAGAATTCTTATAGTAAGAATTTTAATATAATTCTAATCCATATTTATAATTAAAATAATTTAAAAAAATATATATATAAATTATTAAAATATTATCCCCCGTCCCATGTAATATGAGCCTATTTCTCTAGATACGAGAATTTAAATAAAGTATAATTAGTAAGTAATTAAGAATGTATTAGTAAAAATAATTATTGTATAATACAAATAATTATAAATTAAAATTAAGATAGCTAAATAGTTTAATTAAGATTAAAAAAAAATTATAAAAATTTAAAATTTAAAATGTGTTTAAAGTGGATGATCATATTTCCTAAAAAAAATGAAAAATTATGCGGGACGGACGAAAATAGAAAATAGGGACAAATTATGTGAGACGGGTGGAGTATATAGTAAAACTATATCAATAATTTATATTTTTAATGAAAGATTAAAAGTTTTCTTAACGGTTGTATATTGTTGATATTATTTTACTATATATTTTTTTAAATAATATATGATTTTATTTTTAAAATTATATATTATGAATTAATCTTATTTAGAAAATTTATTGAAAATTTTGAAAAAAAAATATATACAATTACAATTATTAAAAATATAGTAATTTATAATTGTAAAAAATATGATGATCTTTTATATTTTAAAATAATTTTAAAAGATACTCTAGTTGAATTACAAATATATATTAAACAGTTTGAACACGACGATACAAGATAGTGAAATGACCATGTTAGAAACAGGGTAATAAACATGATAATATTATAAACAGGGTAATGAACTTAACCTTCAATACGATTGTGTTCAAACATGACCACGTTCAGATATGGTCGTGTTAACTGTCTATAAAGTTTAGTTAGCTTTTGTGTCATCCAATATGATTGTGTTTAAACTAATACAGTCGTGTTCAATTAGTGCCTACTACCATGGAATCAAACTTGATTAATTTTAGTTTGAATAAAACTAAAATTTGATCGAAGAATTTCAATGAGGCCAAACTTAATTGTTGTAATTTACGATGGGTCAATAAATAATTTCCAATAATTTTATATAAATGTCACAAACAATACGATTTTGATGTTTTGGCGAACAAATAAATAATATATATGATTATTATAATTTTTATTTATAAGTACAATTTTATTTAATTTCATATCTAGAAAAGAAATGCACGCCAGGATTCACACAGTAACTTACATGACTAATTTTAATAAATAATGTAACATTTTAATTAGACTTAGATCGAATTATTCATATAATTTCTTAAAATATGTTAAAGTTTTAAAAATTTCAAGAATAAGTTTATAGAGAGTGTAGTGGAAGTTGCCCTTGAAATGATATATTAAATGTTCATCTAATGTGATTTCTTGAAAGAAAAGACAAACAAATGTTTCAACACTATTTGAATACAATTACCGATTATGATTTGGGATTGGGTCAACTTAACACTAATATAATATTGTCTGTTTTGGATAAATTCGTATGGATTTGTTTTTGGATTTCCTCCAAAAGGCCTCATACTAGTGGAGTTCACTTGAGACTTATAAGGTGTGTAATTTTCTTCACAACTTCCAATGTAGGACTTGGGTTTGCACCCCAACAATCCTCCGCTCAAACAAAGGACCAACCAATGGACCTTCCCTGCCCACCTTGTACCGCCTATCACAAAGGGTCCCGCTGCTTGACCACCTCGATCGGGACCGACCCAACACCGTCAGGAGACTTTCGACACAAGGCATATCCGCAGGTCACGAGGGCGAGCCCACCACCACAACCAATGCCCAATGCCACCCAGTCACTTCACCATCTAACCGGGCTCTGATACCGCTGTTGGGACTGAGTCAACTCAATATTAGTATAATATTGTCCGCTTTGGGCTAAACCCACATGGATTTGTTTTTGGATTTCCTTCAAAAGGTCTCATACTAGTGGAGTTCACTTGAGACTTATAAGGTGTGTACTTTACAACTTCCAATGTAGGACTTGGGTTTGTACCCCAACAATCCTCCTCTCAAACCAAGGACTGACCAATGGACCTTCCCTGCCGACCTTGTACCGCCTATCACAAAGGGACTCCCTGCCTGACCACCTTAATCGGGACCGACCCAACACTGCCAGGAGACTTTCGACACAAGACACATCCACAGGTCACGAGGGCGAGCCCACCACCACAACCAATGTCCAATGCCACCCAGTCCACTTCACCATCTAACCGGACTCTGATACCACTGTTGGGACTAGGTCAACTCAATGCTAGTATAATATTGTCCACTTTGGGCTAAACCCGCACGGATTTGTTTTTGAATTTCCTCAAAAAGGCCTCATACTAGTGCAGTTCACTTGAGAGATAAGATGTGTAATTTTCTTCACAACTTCCAATGTAGGACTTGGGTTTGCACCTCAACAATCCTCCCCTCAAACCAATGACCAACCAATGGACCTTCCATGCCCACCTTGTACTGCCTATCACAAAAGGACCCGCTGCCTGACCACCTCAATCGGGACCGACCCAACACCACCAGGAGATTTTCGACACAAGGCACATCCGCAAGTCACGAGGGCGAGCCCACCACCACAACCAATGCCCAATGCCATCCAGTCCACTTCACCATCTAACCGGTCTCTGATACCACTGTTGGGACTTGGTCAACTCAATACTAGTATAATATTGTCTGCTTTGGGCTAAACCCGCACGGATTTGTTTTTGGATTTCCTCCAAAAGACCTCATACTAGTGGAGTTCACTTGAAACTTATAAGGTGTGTAATTTTCTTCACAACTTCCAAAGTAGGACTTGATTTTGCACCCCAACAATTCTCCCCTCAAACCAAGGACCAACCAATGGACCTTCCCTGTCCACCTTGTACCTCATATCACAAAGGGACTCGCTGCCTGACCACCTCAATCGGGACCGACTCAACACCGCAAGGAGACTCCCACCACAACAACTAATGCCTAATGCCACCCAGTCTACTTCACCATCTAACCGGGCTCTGATACCATTGCTAGGACTGGATCAACTTAACACTAGTATAATATTGTCCGCTTTGGGCTAAACCCGTACGGATTTGTTTTTGGATTTCCTCTAAAATGCCTCATACTAATGGAGTTCACTTGGGGCTTAAGGTGTGTAATTTTCTTCACAACTTCCAATGTGGGACTTGGGTTTGCACCCCAACACCGTCAAATATACAATCCCCAATATATCAAATTAATAATTAATTCGTATGACACGTATATTAATCTATGATCTTATTGAAAAATTTTGTTAGAAGTTTTAGGAGAAAATAATGAGATTGTCTCATTGATATAAAAAAAAAGAAAGCCTATATATAGACAATACAAAATAAACTCAAATCTAAATAATCTAATCTATAGATACGATCAAATCTAGTATAAATCTACTAAATCTAAAATTGAATATCTAAAATATCTCAACATCCCCCCTCAAACTCAAGATAGGGCAGTAGAGACCAACTTGAGTTTGTCCAAGAGTAATCGGAAACAGCCTGGAAGAAGAGATTTGGTAAAGATATCTGCTGTCTGATCTTCAGAGGATACTGGAATGAGATGAACTACTCCATTGACAACATGTTGTCGAATAAAGTGACAGTCAAGCTCAATATGCTTGGTGCGCTCGTGGAAGGTATCATTATGGGCTATCTTCATAGCACTCTGACTACCATAGTGAAGAGCCGTAGAAGATGGCTGAGAGGCACCAAGGTCAGTGAGTAGCCGTCGAAGCCATAAAAGTTCTGAAGTAGAGTCAGCACGAGCACGATACTCTGACTCGGCACTCGAGCGAGAAACTAAAGTTTGCTTTTTGCTGCGCCAAGAAATGAAAAATCACCCAGGAAGAAGCAAAAACCAGTGGTCGAGCGTCGATCGGTGGGATCACCAGCCCAATAAGCATCAGAGTAACCGTTGAGAGTCAATGAGGAGTTAGAGGAGAACTGTAAGCCATGCAGAAGAGTACCTTTCACATAACGAAGAATATGTAAGACGGAAGAGTGGTGAGAGGTCCTCGGAGCTGCCATGAACTGACTCACAATATGGACTGCATGAGCGATATCTGGTCGAGTGACAGTCAAATAGATCAAACTCCCAACAAGTTGATAGTAAAGAGTAGGATCATCAAGAAGAGAGCCATCATGAGGGGTAAGTCGAACGTCGTAGGCAAGTGGTGTAGATGCTACCTGACAGTCTGTGAGACCAGCTCGAGCAAGAAGATCGGAGGCATACTTAGCCTAGGACAGAAAGAAACCATCGGAAGAATAAGAGACTTCAAGCCCCAAAAAGTAACGAAGGGGACCCAAGCTCTTCATCTCATACTGCTGGCTAAGATATGCTTGTAGATCAGAAATACCAGATGCATAATCTCTCGTGATGATCATATCGTCAACATAAAGCAAGAGTATAACTATCCCTGATGAAGAACGACGAAGAAATAAACCAGAATCGTAAGCACATGTGGTAAAACCAAACTCCAATAGTGCAGCGCTGAATGTGGCATACCAAGCCCGAGGGGCCTGCTTCAACCCATATAAAGCACGGCATAAGCGACAAAATTTTCCAGAAGACAAGAAACCTGGAGGAGGGGTCATATAAACTTCTTCATAAAGTGTGCCATGGAGGAATGCATTCTTGACATCTAGCTGAAGAAGGGACCATTGACGAACAGCCGCAACGGCAAGAAGACAATGAACAGTAGTGAGACGAGCAACATGAGCAAAGGTCTCCTCATAGTCAATTCCATACTCTTGGGAATAACTTTTGGCCACCAGACGAGCCTTATAGCGCTCAATGGAACCATCAGAGTGTGTCTTAATTTTAAAAATCCACTTGCACCCAATAGGGTTTTTCCTGAGGGCAAATACACTAAATCCCAAGTGTGAGTCTTTTCCAGAGCCTGCAATTCCGCAGTCATAGTTTGCTGCCATAATGGATCAGCATTCGCCTCACGAAATGACCTAGGTTCAAGTTGAGATAAAATTACAGAGTAACAATGGTAATCATTAAGGTGTGAAGGAGGTTTACCTACACGAGTGGAGCCACGATAAGTAGGGAGAGGTGTAGGAGTAGACGTTGGCTCAGGAGGCGCAGACGGATTAACTCCAGGAGACGGTGACAAGACAGATTGATCAATGAGCTGTGGTGAAGAAGAGGAAGAGATGTCTGGGAAGAGATCGGAGATAGAAGATGAAAAGAAGGGAGAAAATGAGTGGAACGGTGTGCTAAACTTCGATAAGGTGGAGAAATATGTGCGGTCCCAAAAGGTGACATGAAGAGATATGCGCAACCGATTAGAAATAGGATCCCAACATATATAACCCTTGTGTTCGTTGCCATAACAAAAAAAAAACATAAATGAGCTCAAGGTTGAAGCTTTGTCCGCTCATGGGGAGGGAGGAGGACAAAGCACACACAACCAAATGGATGGAATAAACTATAATCAGGAGATTGACCAAATAGACGCTCGAAGGGACTGATATCATAGAGGACTGACGAGGGTAACCGATTAATGCTGTAAACAGCAGTTAAGGCTGCTTCCCCCAAAAAACGATCAGGACACTTAACAGAAAGAATGAGGGCACGAACAGTAACGAGAATGTGACGATGTTTGTGTTCTGCCCGCCCATTCTGTTGAGATGTATAAGGATAGGAACGATGTACCAAGGTACCCTGACTAGATAAAAACTGCAAAAATGATGACGTATTGTACTCACAAGCATTATCAGTACGAAGGACTTTAATAGGACGGGAGAAATGAGTGTGAATCATCTGAGCAAACTGAGCATATATAGAAGGTAATTCAGAACGATTTTTCAAAAAATAAATCCAAGTAAATCGTGAAAAATCATCAATAAATATAACATAATACTGAAAACCACTGACGGACGCAACATAGAAGGACCCAAAATGTCAGAATGGACTAAAGAAAAAGGTTCAGTAGCAATAGATGAACTTTTTGAAAAACTAAGAGCAGGTTGTTTGCCAAGTTTACAATCAACACAATTAAAAGACTCAAAACGACCTGGACCTAAAAGACCTTTAGTATGGAGTGACTGGAGCTTACTGGAAGACGCATGACCTAAGCGAAGATGCCAATGAAGACTAAAGGAATCAGAGGTAAGAGTTGTAGAGCGGGGATATATGCAGGAGGTATGAAGAGACTCAAACTCAAATAACCGACCCGTTTTGAGTCCCGTCCCGAGAAGCTGACCCGTCTGAGAATCCTAAACATGCACACCACCAGAAGAGAATGTAACTGTAAGACCTTATTCAATTAATTGACCAATATAGATAAGATTTAAGGCTAAGTCAGGGATGCAATATGTATCAGGAAGATATAGGGAAGGGGAGGACGCAAGACCAGTGTGGGTAATATGCATGGTAGTACCATTGGTAGTATGTATAGTTAGTAAATGGGAGACATGGGACATATAGGTCAAGTTACGAGGGTTAGAGGTCATGTGGTGACAACAACCAGAATCAAAATACCAAGTAGATGTACCTGGAGTGGTAGACATAGCAGAATTGGTTTGCATAACCTGTTTGATGATTGCTTCTATGTCGTGAGGATTGTAAGGCGCATGCTGAGTCTCATCAGTAGTAGCAGCCGTAATCGTAGAAAAAGCAGTCGAAGAAGACCCACTAGGCTCCTGAGGTTTGGGAGCAATGCTACCGGAATATCTAGGAGCAGAACTACCTGAATGTTGAGATCTTGTGGGACAGACCGGAGCAATATGGCCACGCAGCAGACAGAAGTGGCACTCAATCTTCGGACAGGTGGAGAAACTCATTAACAGACTGACCAGGTTGTTGTCGGGCGGAGCTCATCGTGGTCCAAAGCTGATAATAATGAGCAAGACCTGTAGTCTGAAAACAAGCAGCGAGGAAATCCCATGCCTCCTTGTAGTATCAAAGGAGTCAATTGTACCTGAATCGCAGGTACAGAAGTATTGTGCAACCAAGTAAGAATCTGATGATTCTTACTATCCCAATATTCCAATTTGACAACATAATCTTCATGCTCCCGAGAGGTGGGGTCAATATGCACAAAAGGAGATGGAGAGACAGGTGGCCGGATATCGCCAGTGACAATTTGCCATAACTTCGTACCAATCAAGAAACTTTTCATATACTGCATCCAAAGATCATAATTATCGCCGGACAAGATAGTAGTAATAGGTAAATGAACGTCCATACGCTTCATAACAAAAAAACGTATAAAATATGTGAATCATGAAATCAAAGCCCAAATCAAGAAAGTAGATCGAACAATCCAATAGGTAACAGTTGCAAAACAAGATCAACTCCGATAAAAAAGCCAATCACACCACGACGTAGGGAACCAAAGCAGGAGGCGGCGACCGAAAAAAAAAATGACGACCGGAGAAGGGCGGACGATGGACGGCGAACAGCGGCGGCGACAACTAGGGTTTTGGTTTTGAAAAACCGTGCTCTGATACCATGTTAGAAGTTTTGGGGGAAAATAATGAGATTGTCTCATTGATATCAAAATAAGAAAGCCTATATATAGACAATACAAAATAAACTCAAATCTAAGTAATCTGATCTATATATACAATCAAATTTAGATATAAATCTACTAAATCTAAAATTGAATATTTAAAATATCTCAACAAATTTAATATTTAATTTAATTATATATATATATACTATATAAAATACAAAACAATAATAACATCAACATTTAAAAAAAATTTATACATTATCCATGATCCTGCACAACAAGATTTTGATGTTTGGTGTTAAATAAAACAATGATTAGTTATGTAATAATTATGTACCATTGTTATTTAGTAAATTTATATTATAATACAAATAAACACAATTGGCCCATCAATATGTAATATAATAAAATATAAATAAATAAATAAAAAAGAAAAACAGAAAGATGCATGCATGCACTTTATAAGCGCCACCATGAATAGAGAATGAAACATGTTCATTGAATATAGTCCACCAATTAATAAATCAAGTTCTTTTTGGATTTTTCGGGGGTGTTTTGGTAATTTACCAATGAGAAAAAATTAATAAAAATAAATTTCCTATTTAATATTGATAAACTTGTCTCAACAAATTTGTCCATTTTATTGTAAACACCGAAATTTAGGAAAAATATAATTAATAAGTAATTAAAAAATATATTAATTAAAAAGTTATAAATTAAGATTATAACTAAATAATTTAATTAAAATTTAAAATATAATTAAAGTGTATAATTATATTTCCAAAAAAATAACAAATTACGTAGGATGAAAAAAAAAAGGACAAATTTTATGGGAGGAGGGAGTAACAATTTAAATGAAAATGATAGTCCCCTTACTTTTATAGTTGTATTTTGATTTGTCATGTGATGAAATATTTATTAGATGATATATTTTGTAAAGATATGTATACAAATTGTATAATAAAATATAAATAAATAATTATTATATTACATTTTATAAAAATAAATTATTTTATTTTATAAAATATCACAGATAATTACTATTTAAACAAGATTTAAAGTGTAAAGACAAAATCAATATTTTTTTCATAAAACATTACATCAGAATAATAATTTATTAAAATTTAAATTCAAACCAAAACAACAACAACAACAAAAAAAGTTTTTAATTGTATTTTAAATAGTAGTAATATTTTGATTTTAAATGTATATTTTTATATAATGTAACCATATTTACATAGGAGTGTTGTTGTTTCCGAATTTGAAAATTAAATAATAAAAATAATGAATTGGAATTATTATTTGTTATGATATTAATAAATATTAATGAAATATTTTTAATATAATATAAAAATATAAAAATATGAATTTGATTTGATATTTTTAATTAATAAATAAAATTTTGATTTGAAATTTATAAGAAAAAAAACAAGAGTTTGATTTAATTCAGTATGATGTTTTTGAAAACCCTTAAAAATAATAAAAAATTTAAAATAATATTTTGTCGGTGAATATGTGAATTTTTTAAACAACGCAAAAATTCTAATAACATGCATGCAAATTACTAAAGCTATCTAATCATTTTAATTGAAAAAAAATAAAATAAAATAAAACCAATATAATATTTTCTTAAAAAATAAATATGTCTAATAAGATAGTAGAATAAAATTATAGAAATAGTGATGAGTGTGACCAAACACACAATTTTGTTATTTTTGGCAACAGTTACACAATAATAGTAGAGCGTAGCGTTTGGTCATACGCCACAGCCACTCCACCCAATTCCTTGTATCATATGGGTTGTGCCTTAGGTGTTTGATCTTCTTTTGGTTTTCTTTTTCTTTTTTAATTTTAATTTTTTATTTGATTTTTTTTTTTTTTCGTCTGAATCTGTTTACACAACACATTTTCATTTATTTGGAATTATTTATTTTTTTTAAAAAAAATCACATCAAATATATTTTTTCTCTCACAAAACATCAAATCAAATACTAATATTTTTAATTTTTTTTTTCTTTTTTTCAAACTTTCAAAATTTCAAAAATCTCCAAAAACCTCCGTCTAAATCACCTCATCTGTTTAGCTTGTTTTAGATAAAGATAATCATTTTCTATTTACGATAAATTTAACAATTTTAAATATATTTAATAAGTATAAATTAATTTGATAAAAATTCAAAAAACCATTTATGCATGACATTCATTCAAAATTCCTTTATTTATATTTCTCTCATTCATAAATAAATATTTATATTTATATTTAAACCTTCTCATTTTTTATAAAATTAGTTTAAATTAATTATAGATAAATAATTTTATTTATTTATTTGTATTATATAAAATTTTATTTTCTACAAACTGATATCCATATTTTATATATATTATTATTAAGATTTATTGCTTAAAATATTTAAATACATATTTTAATTTTTTTAATTATACATATTAATTTTATTTTAAAATATTAACAACACCACTTGTGTAAAAATTAATGAAATAATATTCCCTATGTCCCACGGGAAGATTGACATTGGTTTTTTTACATGTTGATATTTGAATATTAATTATTATATCGTAGTACAAATAAAGCGAATAAGACAAAATATAGTTATTAGTCTCTTATAATACAAATATAATAATATTTGTGGAGTAATGTATTTAAATATAAGAATTTTTTTAATGTCAATACAATGAGACAAAAATCAAATGACAACCTTGTACTGGAACGAAGAAAGTATTATAACTATTATAATTAACTTATGAAATTACAACTATCTATGTCACTATTCATATTGGTCATCTTAACCGCGACGGATATAATATAATTTTGATTGAGCACATAAATTAAAAAATAATACTATCCTCATCATGTAAGATTATGTTCATTTGATCGGGAACGAATTTTAGGACAAGTGTATTCTTTTATTGTACAGAAAAAGTAGAAAAGTGATATAATTTTTAATAAAAAAAATAAAAATAAATTTAGATGACAACAAAGAAAAATGAAAGTAAAAATAAGTTTGAATGGTAGATTGAATAATATTTAAATATAATACAAAATTAAGATGAGATATTGGAAATTTATGTATGAATTGATAAAAAAATGATGGGTTAATAGAAATAATAAAGACAAATTGATTATTATGGCTATGTTCATCCAATACTTTTGAATGAATTGATTTTTTACGTGTGGTATTAAGAATTGTGTCAAAATTATAAAAACATATTATTTTAAATTGAATGTTTACTTTTTATTTTTTTTTTTTTAAGGCACAATTAAAATTAAATTCCTATACGTTATAGTCAATTGGAATTCAGTCATCATTTCTAAAAGGTTTGCCTGCACTCTCTTTTTCATTCGTATTCTTTTTTTTCCCCATTCTTCAATTCTTCTTTCAGTCTTTCAATTGGTTTTTTCTTTTTCTTTTTTTTTTTTTTTTTTTTTTTTTTTTTTTTTTGGCGGCGAAAAATTCTTCCTACTCCGTTGAATCCTCTCCCATCAGGTCGGAATCAACCTCCCGTCCGGTCGCCCAACTTCCTCCAGTGTGAAAAATTCTCTCCCTTTCTCCCACCTTCCGGCCGGTTCGCTGTTCTTCCTTCCTCTGTCCGGCTGGTTTGTTGTCCCTCTTTCTTCTGTCCGGCCCGTTTGCCGTAGTCCGAGGTTGCGCGCTTTGGTGGGACAAGTTTTCCGGACCGTTGTCCGAGGTCGCGTGCTTCGGTGGGAGAATTGTTAAGGACCTTCGTCCAAGGTCACGCACTTCAGTAATGTTTAAATTAGTAAAAAAATTGTTATTTCTGAAAAAGTGTTAATGCTTGTTAAACTAAAAGAAATTTATACATGAAGTATGAGTTTTGGGAAATGGGTAATTATTTGGTGATTTTGATAATAAATTTTGTTGATAGTTGGTATTTTTGTAGATATTTTGTGAAATAGGTTGTAAATATTATATTTGTGAATTTGGTAATTTATTGGTATTTGAGGATCAATACATTACTAGAATTCTATGTTAACATATGATTTTAGTGTATTCTGTGTAAGATTGTTGAATCGCCTATACGACTTAACATAGTTGATACATCCATTGGATTGTTAGGTTCTGATGGATATAAAGCAAAGTAGTCTGAAATTATCAATTATTTATTCGTACGAAGGTGAACATCATGTAATTGGTTTAGAAGAGGGCTCTATGCTGGAGGATTTTTACCGGAATCTATCGAAAAAATGGAATCAGGTGAGTATTGAGGCCGTAAAACTCCAATATATTGAACCTATTCAGAAAAGTTACGTGATATTATTATGTGACGATGATATCGCCAATATTTGGAGAATACATATCTTGTTAAAGGTAATGTTTGTAGGTATGATTGCACGGTGTAGGAGTGAGCAACAGAGTGTGCCTCCCCGAAGCACGGTTGGACGCAGATATGTTACTCATCTTTTATAATTAAGTAGTATTTGTTCATCTTTAATCAATTTTATTGTAAAATGCAGTCACAGTTGTGCCTTACGAAAGAATGCAGCTTGTAAGCATTTATGTAATCATATTCAACACATCTAAAAGCATGTTGTTTATATAAAAACTTATACTAGGTATGATGCATATATCCTTGAATTTCGACATGTAAGATTGGTAAGAAGTTACCTACCTTTTGTTTATCGGACATGCTAGTAATAATTCTTTCATGATATCGGCATACAACAACACCCTGGTATTTTGTTGCGATTTTGTCTGTAGGTAGTAAGTATTCACCTCCACAATTTTATTGTAGCGCAGTGCAGTACAAATCACTGAAGAGATTGTACATATGTGTAATGGGGATGTAACGTATTGAAGGTGTTTAAAGATGTTCACTCATTCTTTACACGTCACTGCCAGTATCCTCTAGCAAATTGGTTTAGTTAGGTGTACTGTGATCGATGCATTGAAAGTCCATAGCCTGTGGCATTTACTGCATCATCTACCTTGCTGTGGTGAATAGATGCGGTTGTTTTTTTAAGTACTTGGATGGCATGATAGATAACTGTGTACATACTCGGTTGAATAAGATGGGTACCTAAGTTTTTTTTTTTATTTATGAAGAAAAGTTTTATTACCCTATAGAATTGAAATTATTTACATCTAACAGAATTTTCATTCCTATTTTTATATTTGTAATGCGTAGGCGAGACCGAATGTTCGAGAGTGAATGAAGATGGCACAGGTGGCATCCTTATTCCCGACGAAAATACTAGTATGATTTTAACGTAGAGATGCATTGTCGGAGAAGGTCAGACATTTAAGGGACTGTAAGAATTTACCTCACAATAAAAAATACTTATCTTAAACCAAAACATAAAACAAACAAAATTAATCTAAGTTACTAATAATAAATTATAATAGTATTATTTTTTATATAAATAGTGTTGTTGGTATATTAAAAATATAAATAAATATTAAAAGAAAGTTAGAATATATATTTAAATAATTTCAACATTATATACTAATAAATATATAATATTGATATCATTTGGTAGATAATAAAATTTTATATAATATAAATAAATAAAAATATATAAGAGAAATAAAAATAAAAGGGTTTTGAGTGAATGTTACTTGTAAGAGGTTAAAAATTTAATTAAATTGATTTATAATTATTAAATATGTATAAAGTGATTAAATTTACTAAACAAATAGAAAATTATTAAGGGGGTATTTGGGAAACAACTTTTTGAAGAGCTTTTAGCTTATTGAACAGCTTTTAGTTGTTTGACCAATCAAAAATATAAATTTTATATAATATAAATATTTTATAATATTTTTATAATTTTCAATAATTAATAACAAAAATTCTCATAAATTTAAACCAAAATGAACAAAATTAAATATTTTAAAAAATAACATATCAATGTCCTTAATAGTCATTTATGTATAAACAACTAATGTCAAACAGTTATTTTACCAAACACTTCAATATAACTGCCAAACCAGCTAATTGAATAAGCCAACAGCTAATGAAATCAGCTAAATGCTATCAACTAATTGTCAAAGACACCCTAAATATTTATAATAAAATACTAATCTAAATTCGAATTAAAATATTATTACATATGTCATTAAAACTTATTGAAATATTAAACATCTCAAGCCATTTTTATATCAAGCCTTATTTAGTTTAGGACTATTTTTTTATTATTTATTTTTTTCAAATTCTAATAAAAATATATTATTTCTTTCATTTATATATATATATATATTTCTAATTGTGATAAAAAATATTTTAAAATTTTTTCAAAGTAAAAAATAATATTTGTTCTATCCCAATCCAAAATAGTCTTTTGAAATTTGGTAGTAAATTAAAAATAATAGTATTTCATTAATATATTTAAAAGATTTTGATATTTTTGTCACATGACTTTATATACAAAGTAATTTTATATTTGTAATTTAAATAAAATTAATAATATCTTAGTATTAGTCCATAATTATTTTTTTTAAAAAAATTAAAATAAAATACTTTGAAGTGGAATAAATAAAAATTTTTAAAAAGGTATTTTAAACCGAATGGACTGAGTATAATTTTTATACTTTTTACTCTAGAAGAAAAAAATAATTATTATTATCCATTTTTATTAAAAATGTACAGAATGAGCATCATTTTTTAGAATAGAAAGATTATTATTTTTAAATAAGAATTATATTAAATTATCATTTATATTAAAATTTAAAATTTCTTATGTATCATTTCTCTTCTCTCCTCCAAGAACTACTTCCCTTAGCCTTAGATTCCCTCAAAGCCGTAGCTCCGGCAGAGAAGGAGAAAAGAGACAAAATAAAAAAAACAAAATGAAATATATATATATTTCTTTAAAAAATATTTATTTTCAATTATATTGAAAAGTAAAAGTATTAAAATAATTTCATACATTTAATAAAATATTATTATATTTTTTAATTTATTATACAAATACAAATAAATAAGTTGGAGCGGTAGAATATATATATATACGCACACTGTTATGCCCAATACGAACAAATTTTTATATGGCCCAAACCATAGCAGTGCCGTTGCACCCATACCACAAATAAAATAGACTAACATTAATAAATTTATTTTATTTATATTATTAATTTAATCCAATTTCCCGTTATATATATGGCAAAACTTTCCATTCATTATGGAGCACAGAAATACGTTTGTTCCTTTCCAAACCGCTCTCAGCTTCAGCTTCCTTCCACTTCCACCATCAATCATCAATGGCGGCCTTCAGAAATCTCACTAAGGAAATCCCCAAATTTGCTGTTAACAAGGGGAGGTTATTCTCCACGAGTTCAATTCCTTCGCTGGATTCTCCCTCGTTCGCTCAGAGACTGAGGAATCTGCCAAAAGACCTCCCCGGCGCTAATATCAGGAAGGAAGCTTCTCAGGTAAGAGATGCACTTCAGTATTAACTTCCTTCGTAAATCGAGCGCACACGCGTCCGCGTAAGTCTGTGGGTGAAGTTCTAATTCTCGCAATTTTGAGGACTCGATTGTTGGCCTTGAATTTTGTTGGTGAATCTGCGTTCATTAGGCAATTCCTGTGCATGCGATTTCGCGATTCTGGTGTAGAATTAGTCTGATTATCAACCCTATGGGATGGGTAAATGGCTAAATGCACTGCGTATGAGAACAGAGGAAGAATTAGTCTCTTTGTGTTGGTTATTGGTGCAGCTTATTGGCCGAACGCCTTTGGTTTATCTCAACAGAGTAACCGAGGGCTGCAGCGCTTATGTAGCCGTCAAGCAAGAGATGATGCAGCCAACTGCTAGCATCAAGGACAGGTGTGTGAGTGTGTGTAATTTGGCTTTGAAATCTCCCTTTGTTGTTTGAATGAAGGTCAATTTTGAACGAATCTTTTGATGATACTGTGGTGCTCTTTCATGGCTTCCAGGCCAGCTTATGCGATGATAACAGATGCTGAAAAGAGAGGACTGATAGCACCGGGGAAGGTCGGTGTAGTCTAGCTTTTTCTCTACTTTAGATCGGATTAACTTTTGTTTTTAGTTGAGATTCCGATTTTGGTTCTGGTTCTGGTTTAGACGACATTGATTGAGCCTACATCGGGTAATATGGGGATCAGCATGGCGTTTATGGCTGCTATGAAGGGGTACAAAATGGTGTTGACGATGCCGTCTTACACGAGCTTGGAGAGAAGGGTGACAATGAAAGCGTTCGGGGCTGAGTTGGTGCTCACCGATCCGGCGAAGGGAATGGGCGGAACTGTTAAGAAGGCTTATGAGCTTTTGGAGTCAACGCCCAATGCATTCATGCTTCAACAATTTTCGAATCCTGCCAATACTCAGGTAACAAAGCTTGAACTATTCATAATAAAGCTTTACAATTGTAGCTGTACTTAATTGAGTCTAGTCTAATAAAGTTTTCCATTTTCTAACTCTGGTCTAGTTTATGTGGAACTAAGTTTAAGCTCGTTTGATTAAGATGATAACTATGGGAAGTCTTTGAACTCAACTTAATAAATGGTCGCTGGCTGCCAAAATGTTTGTTATCGAGCTAGTTCAAGATGTTTGTAGAGTAGATTGAATAATGTTTTTTGGTCATCGAAGAGGAAATAATTTCGACCCCCCGACTAAGTTGATATATATTCTAAAGAATGACCAAAGTTCAAGCTTATATATAGCTCGACTAAGAAGTAGGTTGTTAAGTTCTTATAGCATTATTTATGGCTTGTATATGAGTCGTGGGAGCGATTGTATGACAGTTTGGTGTGTTACCTTGAGTAGCTGTTATAGTGTCATCTTATGAAACAATTTTGTGTTTATGTTTTAGAGCATTCGACATGATTTCAACCCTCGCAACAAAAACCTTTTTTGAGACATGGAATTGATGAGTTCCCTAAAACAAATGACAGATTCATTTTGAGACCACCGGCCCGGAGATATGGGAGGATACAAATGGCAAGGTCGACATTTTCATTATGGGGATTGGAAGTGGAGGCACTGTCTCTGGCGTCGGGCAATACTTGAAGTCCAAAAATCCCAATGTCAAGGTAGTATTATGCTTTACAGACATATCAAAACATTCTGTAGGTGTGTTGGTTTTTATCCGATCGTCTATGTCATGTTAAACTGTTCTCCAATTCTTCTCTAGATTTATGGACTTGAGCCTACCGAAAGCAATATTCTTAACGGCGGAAAACCAGGTAACGCAAAAGCTTAATCAATTGATTTGTAGCCAACCGAAAGGAAACGCAAAATTATTTTGATCTTCTAGGTCCTCATCATATTACCGGCAATGGGGTCGGATTCAAACCCGACATCTTGGACATGGATGTTATGGAGGAAGTTCTCATGGTGATTTGTTTTGTACTATGTTCGTTTCTTGTTATAACAGTAGTATCGATTTCGCAATGAACTTGTTTTAGGCTATTGAGACCGTCGTGTTGGCCGTTGTAGGTATCGAGTGAGGATGCCGTCAACATGGCAAGACAGTTGGCGTTGAAAGAAGGTTTAATGGTAATTACTACTCCATCTGTCTTTCAAATTGTTCATTTTATCAACAGTAGTTACAACAGCATTAATGTTTTACGGCGGCTACAGTGCTGAATTTAAAATTTCGCACTGTGCTGAATAGCACATTGTGTGCTATTAGACAATACATGATATTATTACAAACAACACATTGTATATATTAATATAATATAAATACACCACATGAATAAAACACACATGTTATAGTCTCAACAACATACAATATTACTACAAACAACACACAGTATTATTACATGAACTAACATCAGTTGATTTTAGCGAATGACATACTTGTATTCAGCACACTTGTTATTATTACAAAGCAACACATACCTTCATTAAACACATCATGTGCTGTGTGTAATACTAATGTGTGCTATTTGTAAATATAACGCGTGCTGATGTGAAAAATCAGCAAATCAACACCGTAATCATCCCCTAATGTTTTGTATTATATATCATCCTTCTCCTTAGATTTTCAACGTTGGTAATGTAGGTTGGGATTTCGTCGGGGGCTAACACGGTGGCGGCAATCAGGCTTGCCCAAAGGCCAGAAAACAAGGGGAAACTCATTGTGGTAAACATTAAGAAGCTGTCACCAAGCCTTTGAATTCGAACATGAATAACTCATCCTTACATATTGTATGCTTCATATTTCTTTCTTATTGGAGCTTCGATTTCCTCGCAGACGGTGCACCCGAGCTTTGGCGAGCGATACTTGTCGTCCGTGTTGTTCGAGGAGTTGAGGAAAGAAGCCGAAGCCATGCAGCCCGTTCCGGTTGATTAATGGTGAGTTTCTTAACGGCAGCGATCTTCTAAATCCGAATCCGAATCGAATCTTGTTATTTGAATAAGTTGTAATAGTCGAGCAAAATTAGTCGACTTTTGTTGTAATGCACCATATATAAGATCAAATGTCACTTTAAAGTTTTTATGAGTACATTTGAATGGGAACATGTATACTTCATTATCACTTTTGTTCAGTATTTATCCTACTGGCAAAATATATTTCATATGTTTGCAAAAGTAGTTATTTATATCATTTGGTCGCGCGTAGTCGCTAGTGATCGCGCGTCACTGCGCGTGGTGTGAATGACAGGCATGGCTAAAGAATAAAAATAACGAAACTTTTACAAATGAGAAAAGTAATAATGTGATATGCATAGAGATATTTTTTACAATTTTCTCACATTTAAATCTATTTGGCAATCACTGTCAATAAACACAAATTTTAATAAAAATGTAGTACTATTATTTTTTTTTCTTCAGAAAACACTATATTAAAATAATATTTTATCTAACTTTGGTTGTGTTTTTAAGTTTTAAGAAAAGTTTAGAGATTATTTGCTATAGACAAAGGAACTATTAAGGTAAAGAAAAAGAAATGCATATAAATAAAATTGACAAAGTGAATGACAATTGATTCTTCTTATTTGCTAAAATAGATAATTCAACTTAAATATACAATAAGAGACAATTATTTTTTCTTGTTTGGCTATTTATAAACTGAGAATGGCTCAACTATAAATTTTCTGTAAACTTTTTTAATTTAAATAAATAAATAACTATACTAAAAGACAAGAAACAATAATAAAAAAATAAATTGATTAATCTAAAAAGAAATTCATGAATAAAGTATTATAAGAATTATTAAAAAAATAAAAATATATAGTCAAATGAAACAAAATCCTTCAACCTCTTAAAGAAGCAAAAATTTTTAAAAAATAAAAAATATCTATTTTATGGAATTATCTACAAAATGATTTAATCAAGGGAATTTTATTCTTTCTAGTCACCTCAAGGGTGTGTTCTTTTAACAACATATTTTGCCACAAAAAACTAATATATCACATAGATATATTACTTTTTATTTTTTACATAATTTTTCATATTTCACATAAAAAAAAAAAAAAACATTCATTCAAATTATCTCACAAAACACGCCCCAAGTTCTTTAAAACGTTAAATGATAACAATATCGGATAATGTGTTTTTTTAACTTACCGCTTTTCTCACAAACATTTATGTTTTCTCTGTTTTTTTTCAATAAGAAAAATTGTTTATAATCACTCCTGAATTTATTTACACAATAAATTTTTTATACATCCAAACCAAACCCGCTTATATGCACACCATATCGTACACAATACTTAAGAGAGTCTTCAATGTTTTTATCCTAAACTTTATATGCATAACTACTTTCAAGCCGGAGTTAGGAAGACATATGTCAGTAATTGTTGAATTTCATGTAAGTAGCTAAATTTAAATACATTGTTGTCACCGGCGGCATACTTTCTGAATGCATGTAAATTCATTAGTGTATCAATAAACTTAACGTCTTACTCATTTGAATTCCCATGTTTACAAGCAATTAAAAAATATATATCATTAACATATTTAGATAAACAAATATATATATACATATATTCATCAAAAAAAAAAAAAAAAAAGACTTACGAACATTACTTAAAAAAAAAAGGGTAAATTAATCTTTTGGTCTGTAGCTGACCTCTTTATCATTTTAGTCCCGTAATTGGACGCTGTCTTAAAATAATATCGTAAGTAAATATTTATTGTAATTTAGTCCTATGTGGCACTTACGTGTCAGCCAGGTCAGCGCCACGTGGCTGATACGTGTCTACCTCGTGGATTATCTTGTTATTTTATTTTATTTTATATGTGAAAAAATTCAAATATAGAAATAAGAATAAAATAAAAAAAAAATTAAAATTAAAATATTAAAAATAAAAAATATATAAAATAAAAAATAAAATTTAGCTATATGTCCATCAAGTCGGCGCATGACCTTTTAATTTTTATATTAGCATATATTTTAACTATATATTTTTTTTTAAATAAAATATATATAAATTACCCACGCAGCGGCCACGTGGCGCCGACTTGACGGACATATGGATAATTTTAATTTTTTAATTTTAATTTAGTTTTTTAAATATATTTTTATATTTTATATTTTATTTTTTATATATTTAATTTTATTATTTATTTATTTATTAAAAAAATAAAAATTCAAAAAATAAAAATTATTCTACGTGGCGGATACGTGTCAGCCACGTGGCGATGATCTAGTCGACACGTATCCGTCAGCTTGCCACACAGATGCCACATAAGCATTGAGGACTAAATTGAAAAAATTTCCACTTACAGGACTATGTTAAGACAACCTCAAATTACGGACTAAAAAACAGTTTACGCATTAAAAAAACACCAAGTAACATTAATAATCAAAATGCATGATTTTATAAAATAAAGATACATGATAAAATGACAAATAAAAAGTGCATAGGATATTAAAAAATAAATAATAAAAATATCTTCAGGACAAATTGATTATTGTATGCCTAGCATTCTAGTTATTAAATATTTCATTAGTTAAATAGTTCATTCTTGCAAAATCTTAACTATACAAATAATATTGTCATGATCGTTTGTAAGGTTTTTTCTTTTTTTGACTGGACTCGGAAACCAAGTTACCTACGTATTCAAAATTGGATAAAGTCATATGTAGTTTTGCAGTCTTTTCAAGTAATTAACTGAAAAACCGAAAGGAAACCAAAGCTACTCTAAAAAATCAATGAAACCAGAAGCAAAGAAGACCAGTAACAACCACGCAAAGTTGGCTTTGGAGCACATGCAGGAAGTCCGGCTGCAGTAGTGTGCAGAGCGCGGGAAGGGAAACGAGCGAGTCACAAAGTAGTTTGCAGCCTTATTGCCTTCTTGGTAGTTGTGATTGATCAGGCACTCGATGCCTCTGATGAAGATACAAAGCCGGAGCAGAAGAAGTTGGAGAGTTCAATATCCTGACGACGCAGAGTTGATAAGTGCGATACTGCTAGTGGAGTCTGACTCGATCCCAATTGATACCTTCGGTGTTGAATAGAGATGAGTTAGGGAGAATGTGATATCCCCAAGATTGAATAGAGATTAAGTAGATTGAATAGGCTACTCATGTCAACAATGTGTACATTCATTTTCAGAATGCCATTTGAAAGAACTTTATAGTTAAGTGTACTTGCTCTAGGATAATTTCAGGATGGGTGACCCCAAGGACTCGTGTTGACCTGTGGGGTCAGTCTAATTCCGACACACCTGGTTTGCGTGGCTTGAGGGCAGGATGTTATAGTTATTCCTTGTACTTTGTTTTCAAATCGAGTTTTTGGAATTCACTATTTTAGATTCTCGTAGAGGAATTTAGCGCATCAATTTTTTCATTTTCCTTAATTAGGATATTGGATCCAAGATTAAAAATTTTGAGGTTTATAATTAACTAGGTTGGGTATAAAATCTTTTACCCTATCTCTTTTGTTTAATTTTTATATTTATCTAAGTCACGTTCGCCGAAATTGCCATTTACCTCGTGAGTACTCTTGTTCCTCCTCACTTGAACTATAATGGAAGGAATCAAATTTTCAGCCCTGTCCGTTATTACTTCTGCATAGAGCTATATATTTTTCATTTTGGCAAAGATGAAATCAGTAGGCGATGTGTACCAAATCTGTGATACAACTTATTCTCCATGAAACTGACGGCCTCTCCGTAGGAGGCCATTTTGCATGTAATTGCACTACGGAAAAATACTACGATATGGATTCTTTTCGCTAATCTTGCACCAGGATGCTCTAAATTACGTAAAGCAATATGATGCATGCCAACTCCTTTGATCAATCTCAAAGCACGATGAAATGCCACAAAAGGAATTCTTGAGGTATATCCATTTGACATTCGGAGAATTCACTTCATGTAACTATTCCCAAAAACACACGGAAACATGTAAATCTTGGTCACGGTGGACTACGTTAGCAAATGGGTCAAGGTAATTGTAATACTTGACCCGTAACAGAATCATCTCATTAGGTGCTTAATGAATTTGATTATTTTAACCCTTTGTTGATATGTTCATTTTGATTGAATAAAAAGTTTTGAGTTTTTATTTTTTGTGGGTGAATTTGATTTCATTGGATAGGTCTTCAAGTTATCTTTTAAATTCCATTGACATAGAGTCGACTGAATATTGGAAAAAAGAGATATGTTCAATTTAGTAAAAGTTCACCATAAATTCTGTATAGATCCAATTGATTTGAAATTTTACAAATAGATAGTAAATTGAGTTAGCTATTCGTTTCTACAAACTAGAGGTCAATATGAAGTTGGAAGAGTGAGTTACAATCCAAAAACAATGTATAAATATCCAGGTTATACGGTCACCGTACGGTCAAACAATTTTGAAAAAAGTGTTTTGCATATTTTGACGAATTAATAATCCATCCAACCCTCATTTCTCCCTCACTTCGTCTTCCAACAGTAGATAAGGTTTATGGAAAGTTATAGAATCACTCCATTCCCTTCCAAGTCTATTTTTACTGTAAACCTTTCAACTAATTCTTATTTTTGGATCTCCTTTCCATTCTAAAGCATTATCCAACCTTTTTTCCTCTTTCAGTGGTGTCATTTCATTTGAAGAATGGATGTTTCAAGTTCATTTCAAATGTTTCTTGGTTTTGGTTATTAAATGATGTATTTGAACCTCTTTTTTTGTTTTACCGATTGAATTCGATATCAATTTTGAGAAATTGAGTTTAAGTGCGATTTTTCTCAAATTGATTTCTAAATTTAGGTTTCAAACTTAATTTGACATGTAGGATTATTAATTGGTGTAGCTTTTCGGATATTATTGCAATTGAACCTTAATTACACTATTTGAGATTCTAAAATTATAAAATCGATGTCGTTTGACCCGTGCCCTAATTGTTCAGCCTTGTTTGAATGAATTTTGACTTGAAAATGATTTATAAATCTACTTTAAAGCCTTTTGAATGATTTTGATAGTTTTTGGATTGAGTTGAGAAAATTGGGGAACCGTGTGTGATTATTTGTCCAAGTTACCGAGTTTTATGCATTATTGTTGTTTGATGTTTGTGTCTTAATTTTGGTTTAAGATTGTCCGGAGGTCCCAGCTGGCTTAGGGTTATGTCATGTTTTCATTAGGAGAGATAAGTCTACGGTGTAAGGAGTTAAATTATGCATGCTTGAAATTAATGGACCGTTATGATTATGTCTTTGTGATATGTGGCGAACTTGTTGTGATATGATAATAATAATTGCTAAATGGAGTTGATGTGATATATAGTGTATATGATAAATTATTTATTGGATTATTGATGTTGTTGGTGGACAAATAATTATTGGTAAATTGTATAAATTATGGATTTGGTTAGACTTAGCCGTTGATTGGCAAGTCGATTAATAAATTGTATAAACCATGGATTTGGCTAGAATTAGCCATTGATTGGTAAGTCGATTGATAAATTGTGTAAGCCATAAGCTTGGCTAAAATTAGCCGTTGATTGACAAGTCGATTGATAAATTATGATAGCCATAGATTTGGTTAGACTTAGCCATTGATTGAGAAGTCGATTTGTACATTGTAAAGTCGTGGATTTGGCTAGACTTAACCATTGATTGACAAGTCGATTAATAAATTGTATTAGCTGTGGATTTGGCAAGACTTAACAGTTGATTGACAAGTTGATTGGTAAATTGTATTAGTCGTGGATTTGGATAGACTTAGCCGTTGATTAGCAAGTCAATTGATAAATTGCATAAGTTGTGGATTTGGCTAGACTTAGCCGTTGATTGGCAAGTCGATTGATAAATTGTATAAACCGTGGATTTGACTAGACTTAGCCGTTGATTGACAAGTTGATTGATAAATTGTGTAAACTATGGATTTGATTAGACTTAGCCGTTGATTGACAAGTCGATGGATAAATTGTGATAGCCATAGATTTAGCTAGATTTGGCCATTTTGACAAGTTAATTAATAATTATATGAGCCGTAGATTTGGCTAGACTTAGCAATTACTTGACAAGTCGATTGATAAATTATGATAGCCATAAATTTAGCTAGATTTAGCCATTTTGGGAATTTAATTAATAATTGTGTGAGCCGTAGATTTGACTAGACTTATCAGTTACTTGGTAAGTCGGTTGATCAATTGAGTGAGCCGTGGATTTTTTATAGTTGTGGTTGTTGCTTGGCTAACACTTATTGTTGGTAATTTATTTCATACATTGTATATTTAATTCCTTACTCATCTATTGTTGATGTTACTACTTTATTCCATGCAGAGTTGAAATCTAGACCTTCATCGACTTGATGCATCATAGGGATGGACTATTATCATGCATACATGACCTTCTACAATTACATATTTTAAAGTAATTGTTGGTATTGGTAAAAATATTTTGTGACTTCTGGAAAAAAAAAATGTTTGTACTTATTTTTTTGTACCAACCATAGTCCAGTTGCCAAGTTGAAGTGAGAAACCGTAAATTGAAAAACATCTTGCAAACCACTATTCACAAGAACACGAAAGATCAGTCTCTGAAGATGGACGACACACTCTAGGCATATCACACCATATTCAAAACACCGATTGGGATGCCACCCTATCAATTGGTCTATGGGAAATCTTACCATTAACCATTAGAGTTGGAGCACAAGGCCTACTGAGCGATTCAATTCCTGAACTTTGATATTCTCCTAATATTGGGAAAGCGAAAGAATTTTTTGGTAGATTTGGATGAGTTTCACTTCCTCGCATACGAGAATACAAAGATTAACAAGAAAGAGCTCATATTTACAATAAAAAAAAATTATTCGGCCAAAGAATTTCACTAATAGTGATAAGGTACTATGTTATAACTCTAGATTGCATTTGTTTCCAAGAAAACACAAATTTCGATGGACTGGACCTTACATTGTCAAAGAAGTAATACCCATGCTTGTTATTGGGGATGCGCCTAAAAAATACATTGAAGGGTTCTCTATGCTTCAGGAATCACGAGTCTACAAATTGATGCGTTTTTCACACGAGCATCGAAGATCCAAAGTCGAAGGACAATTGTTCGATGGTGAACAATGATCTAATGTGAGGAAGGGAATTTCCTTCACATTATCCTTTTTCTTGTTTGCAATTTCTGTACAACGCAATTTGCTAGGTGTGTTTGTTTGGGGGGATTGGATTTTAAATACACTATTCATCCTATTTTTTTCCTCAAAAATATCAAATCAAACACCTATTTTTTTATTTATTATATCATACTAAAAATCAATTTTACATTCAAAAATCACATCAAAACCTATTTATATCACATCATACAACTATTAAAATTCAAAATTTTTACTATTCAAATCCCAACTCAAAATCCAAATCCCCAAACAAACACACCCTTAAAGTTCACTACTTTTCTTCTAATTGTTACATAATAATCGCCTTTACCACATTCTAGGTAATTTAGTCACTTTTTAGGTTTAAAAATATGACATCTTAGCGGTTGCATTTTGTTGGAATATATGGGTATTGCGAGAATAAACGTGAAACTGAGTCGAGGATGGATCCTCTTTCCGAAAATTAGATACACCTCGGTAGTGCCTCCGGTGGATCGCGTTCAAACCCAAAGAAAAAATGGTTTCCGCCTCCAATGAGAGTGGCACATCTAATCGTTGGAGCTCCAGCGAACAAAAACGAGAGAGGAACTGAACTGGGGAGGCTGCCGGAAAGCTAGAAGAGATGAGAGAAGTACGGGAGGATTATTTCTTGTTGCTTATTAGAATGAAGTGGGAGGCCCTTTATATAGGCGTTTCCACTTGGCCAAAATGGCAGGGGATTAATTATGATCATAATTATGACCTTAATTATCGATGTAATTAATTATAAATTTAAACCTTCCGTTTGAAGCAGTTATAATTGATTTTAATCACAAACCTTCCGTTTGTGACGATCGTAATTTATTCTAATTTCAAACCTTCCAATTGAAACGATTGTAATTTGTTCTAATTTCAAACCTTCCGTTTGAGATTATAATAAATCTATCCAATGGATAATATTTTATCCAAATAATATTGCGACTTAGGCCATATACTCGGGTTTAATTTGGGGTTGCACAATTTGGTTTGTCTCGAGACAGGCAAAATAGCCAAAATATTAACCAATCCCCATACACAATAAATAAATATTATTTATTTATTTCTTCCAAATCAATTATATTAATTTCGTACACCAGCCCGTCTCATTTTCACTCACAAAATAATCGATTGCAAATAACCGATTATCCAACAATCCCTCGCATGAGTTGAAATGCCCATAAAGGACAGAAACCTAGCTCAATCCCTGTGTGACATTGACACATCAGGAGAGGTAGTTTTTGGCTTTGAACCTTCCATAGTCAACATTACAGAGTGTACTGGTGGCCCAGTTGACGTGATGCATTGAACTGTTCCACCTCTGCGTGCACTTAGTCAATAATATTGACGTGTCGCTATCTCTGTCTCAACTTTGTTTTCACGTTTTGATCCATTTCAGCCATGGATCTCGTCTTTGGATTCATAAGTGTTTTATTTGAAGCGGCCCACACTTCACACTTATATAGGTAATCCTATATCAAGGTATCCAACTCACACCTTTAGGATCATTAAGAGTCATTGACTCAACCTCACCACTTTTGCACATTATAACACTCATTGCTTCTCAGGGAATTGTATTGAGTGTTCGTGCCGGACTCTTACAGTTTAGTTTTCCCATTGAACCAAGCCTTGGGATCTCCAAGTGATTTGGTTGGGTTACCACTATAATTGTCTCTATCTTGTGGATTTCAAATCCATTCCCTTTAGCAGTGTGTACATTTGATCTCTCTCCAACCCTTTGGTTAGCGGATCCGCTAGGTTTTCTATTAATTTTACATATTCAATAGTCAAAACCCCACTGGTGATCAAATGTCTTACAGTGTTATTTCTACGTCGGATATGTCGGGATTTACCGTTGTAAATTCCATTCTTAGCCCTTGCTATTGCAGCTTGGCTATCACAGTGAATCATTACGGGAGGTACTGGTTTAGTCCAGTATGGAATATCATCCATGAAGTTCCTCAGCCAATTCGGCTTCTTCGCCAGCTTTGTCCAAGGCGATGAACTCTGATTCTATTATGGACCGTGCAATGCACGTCTGTTTTGTGAATTTCCATGAGACAACTCCTCCTCCAATTGTAAACACATATCCACTTGTATACAGTGAGTCTTTTGCATCGGATATCCAATTGGCATCGCAGTACCCTTCGAGTACCGGTGGATATTTCACGTAGTGTATGCCAAAATTCAGAGTAAATTTAAGATAACTTAATACTCTTACTAGCGCTTTCTAGTGTTCATGAGTGGGGTTGCTAGTGTATCGACTCAGCTTGTTTACAGAGCAAGTCAGATCAGGCCTTGTACAGTTTGTTAAGTACATTAGGCTTCCAATAATTTTGGCATAGTCTTCTTGAGCTACGGGGTCTCCCCTATTCTTGCTCAAGTGTATGCTGAGGTCCATTGGGGTTTTCACTGGAGTATTTTCGTAGGCATTGAATTTTCTCAGTATCTTTTCCACATAGTGAGACTGAGTCAGAACAATACCTTCGTCTTGTCTTAGAAACTTCATTCCAAGGATGACGTCGGAAACCCCCAAATCTTTCATGTCGAAGTTACGACTTAACATGCATTTGACCTCATTGATCAGACTGACCTCTTTGGCCATGATTAGTAGGTCGTCTACATATAGACATATTATGATAAAACTGGAAGGTGTTTCTTTGATGTAGACACACTTGTCACACTCGTTTATTTTGAAACCATTTGATAGCATAATGTTAATCAAATCTCAAATGCCATTGTAAAGGTGCTTGTATCAGCCCAAACAAAGACTTTATCAGTCTGTACACCTTTTTTTCTTGGCCAGAAACGACATATCCTTCCGGTTGTTCCATATATATTTCTTCTTCTAATTCACTATTGAAAAAAGCAGTCTTCACATCCATTTGGTGAATCTCAATATTCTAATTCACCATTTAAAAAAGCAGTCTTCACATCCATTTGGTGAATCTCAAGATTGTTCAAAGACGCAATCGGAAGAAGTATTCGAATGGATGTTATCCTGGTTACCGGTGAATATGCGTCGAAGAAGTCAAACAGTTCTTTTTTTTTTCTGTAGCCTTTTATTACGAGACGGGCTTTGTATTTGTCAATAGACCCATCAGCTTTGAGTTTCTTTTTCAAAACCCATTTACACCATAGTGGTTTGCAACCTTCGGGTAGGTTAGATAACACCCAAGTGTTATTATGCATTATAGAGTCTATTTCACTATCTATTGCTTCATTCCAAAAAGGGGCATCAGGACTAGATAGTGCTTCCTTGATCGTTGTTGGATCATTGTCTAACATATACGTAACAAAATCCAGACCAAAGGTTTTTTTTTTGACCCTTGTCCTTTTGCTACGCCTAGGCTCTGAAGCCTCTTGATCAGGGCTATTAGTCATTTGTCTTTTTACGCCCCGTAGTTCTTCATCTACGGATTTTGGATTTGACTGCATCCGTTCTTTACAAGGGTAGATATTTTCAAAGAATGTGGTATTCCTTGATTCTATCGTAGTTCCCTCGGCATCCCAGGGATTTCTGATTTTTGAACTATGAAACGATAGGCACTACTGTTTAGTGCGTATCCGATAAATATGCAGTCTACCGTTTTTGGGTTGATAGCGACTTGCTTTGGAAGCGGAACTTCCACTTTTGCTAGGCACCCCCACACTTTGAAGTATTTGTATGTTGGTTTCTTGCCTTTCCAGAGTTCGTAAGAGGTGGCATCCTTACCCTTAAGTGGAATCTTGTTCAGGATATAATTTGCAGTCAGTACTGCCTCTCCCCACAGGTTTTGAGGAAGTCCTGAACTTATCAACAAGGCATTCATCATTTCTTTAAGTGTTCAATTTTTGCGTTCTGCAACGCCGTTCGATTGAGGTGAATATGGAGCCGTTGTCTGATGAATTATGCCACTTTCGTTAGATAATTCTTCGAACGGGGCCACATGTTCGCCACCTCTATCACTTTGAACTGTCTTGATTTTATAGTCAAGTTGATTTTCTGCCTCGGTTTTGAAGTTCTTGAAGGCCTCGATCGCTTTGCTCTTTTCCCTTAATAGGTAAAGATATCAATACTTTGTTCAGTCATTGATAAAGGTGATGAAATATTTCTTTTCACCTCTAGTTTGCACAAATTTTAAATCACATGCATGGGTGTGAATTAACTCTAATGGCTTAGTTTTCCTTTCGATAGACGGGAAATGTAAATTTGCTATTTTGGCCTCCACGCAAACTTCACATTTGTTTTGAGTGTTCACCTCTTTTATATTTAGTAAATTCATTTTTATTAACCTTTTTATAGCATTTAGGTTTACATGACCTAGTCTACAATGCCATAAATCAGAACACTCAATCAAGTACGAAGAAGAAGCAACATTTTTATTATCAGTGGGTGGTGTTCGGCACATGGCCATTACATTAAATTTGAACAACCCATTTGTAAGATAACCCCTAGTTAGGAACACCTCGTTTTTCGATAATATAGATTTATCTGCTACAAAGACAAGTTTAAAACCATGCCTAACTAGTAGCGATCCTGAGACGAGATTTTTCCGAATGTCTGGCACATGAAGGACATCTTTCAGGGTTAGTCATTTGCCAGAGGTCATCTTCAGCACCACGTTCCCTACGCCTTGGACCTCAGAAGTTGCATGATTTCCCATGTGCAGCTTCCTCCCTTCGGTTTCCTTGTAGGTCGAGAAGTTTGTTTTGTTGGAGCAAACATGGCGGGTTGCTCCGGTGTCAATATACCAAGCTCTCAGACTTTCCACATTATTTGTTTCGTACACAACAGCGACAAGGTCGTCACTATTGAGATCACGATCAGTCTGGTGGCTCGTCTCAACCAATTGGGAACTCGGCTTTTTCTTTTTCGGTGTCTTGCAGTCCTTAACCTAAACGTACACTCTAAAGAAAGCATTTCAGTATGCATCAACATTAACATCTCTTTCAATCACTACAAGATTTAAAATACAACCATACAAAATTATATAATAAAAATATGATAAAATTTCTTGTAACTCACATGTGGTTTCAAATGTCTTTTCCATCATTAGTTTAAAATATGTGCAACCTTCCATCGTGTTTAAGGAAGTATTTTAAAGATTCACCAACTATCTAAACTTAATGGATTGGCATAAACTATTGTTGTTCGACTACTAAAGTTTGGAATTTTTTTTGCAATGTTTTTTGAAAATACATGAAAAAGTTATACAATGAATGTAATGGTCCGTAGGCCTTTTAAACCATAAAGAATTTTATGAGGAATTTTGCTTTAAAACAAAATTTAGTACATATATACAAAGTGAATACCTTTATATGTATATTCACACCATATATCCATGACATGCTTGTGATATATTTTTTAAATAAAGAGCGGCGATTGTAACTCATTACTCCCTCCGTCCGTCTCTAAAGGTCTCATTTACATTTTCCGTCATTGTATTTATCATTAAAAATATCTTCATATTTGTATAATTGTTTTTTGTACAAATGTCATTTTATTATTATTATAGGACATTGATATAAGTATATTTACAATTTTTTTTTTAATTTGTATTACATTTTGATATAATAATTAATATTAAAATATTAAGAAGGAAAAGTAAATGGGGCACTTAGAGCCGGACGGAGCTAATATATTTTAGTGTAGTAAAAAATAAAGTATCATTTGCTTGATTTGTAGTTCATCAAAGCTTTAACTTTACTAAGAATAAACTCAAAACTAGTATAAAAAAGTCCTGAACTTTAAAATCCTAAATCTGTTATACAATCATTATTATTAGCTTTTTTACTATACAATCATTATTATAATCTATAAATCACAAAATATCAGCTTCAAAGTACTATTAAAAGAAAAAAAAAATTGAAACTAAATTCCAAAAGGATACACGTTTGAGAATTAAATCCTATAGAGCAAAACCTTAGATGAAATGATCACAATTATACAATAAAAAAGAACAGTTTAAGAAGATAAAACTTTTTATAAGCTTAAAAAAACTTGAAATAGATAAATAAAATTTATACATGATTTATTACCAAAATCTATTGAGCAAGAACTGAACAAAAACTGGTACACATATATTTTTATAGTTAAAATGTAATAAAAAATTTATAATAAAACCTAAACTATTACTTTAACATATACGACTTATTTTAAATTCATTTTCTTTTTGTTTAAGTCAGTTTTTTAAACAAAAAGGGAAAATAGCAACTTGTTTATTATTATTATTGACATGATATTTTTTTTTTATTTTTAGGCTTGTGAATTTATTATAAAGTATAATCAATGGTCTTTTATTATTAATCATTATTTTTGGGCATAGATTATGAAAGAATATGCCAACGAGGTTAAGATGTTGAAGAATAAAGTGAGGAATCAAATAACAGATCAAGATATGGGAATGATGGATGCTATGAATCTCATTGATACACTCGAACGCCTAGGCATAGCATATCATTTTGAAAATGAAATTTCAGAGAAATTACAAGAAATTTATGACCTCCTCGATACCGACAAATACTGTGATCTCTACACAGCTGCTCTTCATTTTCGGATACTCAGGCAGCGTGGGTATTATATATCTTGTGGTATGTAGATATGTTGGGTTAGAATTAAATATAACCATAATACCAAGTGTTTAATTTGATTTGAATGCGCAGATATTTTTCAGAAATAGATGAATGGTAATGGAAATACCAAGAGTCGATTAAGAATGATGTAAGGGGTTTGTTAGGCTTGTATGAAGCAACACGTCTGAGAATACATGGAGAAAGTATATTAGATTAAGCACATGTTTATACTAGGACCAGTTTAAAAAATGTTAATCAAAGTCTCGATCAATCACCCCTCAAGAAACAAGTCGAGCACGCATTAGTTCAAGTCCTACACTTGGGCTGCCCAAGAATCGAAGCACGATTCTTCATCTCCATCTATGAAGAGGAGATTGAACACCGAAATGAGTCTTTGTTGAACTTGGCCAAATTCGACTATAATTTACTTCAAATATTACACAAGAAAGAGAGTCAGGAATTGTCACGGTAAACTGATCAATTATTTGCATATTTACTCATGAATAATCTCTCAAACTATGTTTACTCATATTTGTCGGTGTAGGTGGCGGAAAGAACTGAATCTAATACCAAAACAAAATATGCCAAGGACAGATTGGTTGAATGCTATTTTTGGGCCGCAGGAGTGTACTACGAACCCGAATATTCGCGCGGACATGTTATGCTTACAAAACTTATGATCATTATATCAATAACAGATGATACGTATGATGCTTATGGCACGCTTGAAGAGCTACAAGTTTTCGCAAAAGCAATAGAAAGGTAAAATTCTAAATCATGTGTTTGTGAGAGAGAAAGGAAGGGAGATATTACTTACTAGTTCATTTCAATTAATTCTTTAAAGTTAATTATTGTTTTATTAATTGAATGGGATATTGGGGAGATTGATGAACTCCCAAATTACATGAGAGAATTCTATAAAACTATTCGAGAGCTCTGCCAAGAATTTGAAGATGAGCTAAGCAGTGAAGGAAGATTCTAATCAATAAAATTCGCCTTCGATGTTTTATGATGATATTACACTTAATTGTCTCTTTATCTTACAATTCCTTGGTATATAATGTTTTAATTGAATTTGACATATATATAATAACTTAAATGTAGCACACAGAATTGGTAAGAAGCTACTCCCTCTGTCCGGAAAATTTAGCCCTTTTGGGCTCGGCATGCGGATTAAGAAAAATAAATATTTCATTGAAAAGTTAGAAAAAGTAAAAAATGTAGTTGGGATTATTTTTGAAATTTAACTACAATTTAAACATAATAGAGAGACAGTGTAATAAATTTAGTGATATTTATTATAAATAAGTATTGAATGAAGGATAATAATAATATGACTTTTTGACTTTTTCAAATATAATAATAGGGTAAATTTACGGATGGAGAAAAAGGAATGTGAGAATAAATTTAACAAAACAGAAGGAATATTATATTGAGGCGAGTGGTTCATGCAACTATGCAAGGAATATATCCAACCTTTGAGGACTATCTTAGCAACTTTCATATTACTTACACCTATTTTTATCACACCATGGTGTCACTGTTGGGAATGAAATTTGTGGCAGAGAAGGTATTTGAGTACAAACCTAATATGATTGTTGCTAGCGGCATCAATTGCTGGCTCATGGATGATATCACTAGTTAGAAGGTACAAGTGAAAAGTTATATTATGCCAATATGTCTAAATACATTAATTTGATTATTTGTTAACATATATATTGTAGGGTAAACAGTTTTTTTTAGTCTCGTAACTGTACCCCTTTATCATTTTAGTCCCGTAAGTGCAGCTTGTCGCAAACTAGTCCTATAAGTGAAAATATTTGTTGTTTTAGTCCTCCGGCGCCGGAGACGCCCGCGTGGCATGCCGGAGGTGACATGTCCGCCAGGTCAGCGACACCTGGCTGACACGTGGATTTTTTTTTCATTTTTTTAATTTTTTTTAGTTGGACCAAATAAAAAAAATTAAAAATAAGTTTTAAAAAAAATTTTAAAAAATGAAAAAAAATAAAAAAATCCACGTGTCCACCAGGTCAGCAGCGACACCTGGCGGACACATCACTTCCGGCGAGCCACACGAGCATCTCCGGCGTCGGAGAACCAAAACAGCAAAAATTTTTCACTTATGGGACTAGTTTGCGACAGGTTCCACTTACGGGACTAAAATGATAAGGGGGTCCGATTACGGGACTAAAAAAACAGTTTACCCTATATTGTATTAGGTTGAGAAGGAAAGAGGCCAAGTTGTGATGGGCATCGATAGCTTCATGAAAGATAATACTGGGACTAAAGAAGAAGCGGTGACTAAACTTCATGAAATGGCAAAAAAAAATGCTTAGAAGGATATAAATGAGGAGTTTTTAAAATCATATTTCCATTGGAAAAATACGGTAGAGCGTGTTATGAATGTTTCTCGATTTCTCTATAGCAGTACATAGTTTGACAAATATTTTGAATTTAAAATTATTACTTGAAAGAAAAGTTCGTATAAAACGACAAATACATTACGGAAGAATCAGGACTTCAGTAATGGATTATCTTAATTCAATATATATAATATCAAAATTATGTTTTATTAATAAATAAAATAATATTATTATTTAATCTACTATAATAGAAAATAATATATTGAATTAGAATTGAGAAAATATACTATTTTTATTCATAAAATATAGTATCAAAATACTACTTGAACTAAAATATAAATAAAAATTAAAGTTTAAACACAAACCAAACAAACCTAAATTTACTCCAATGTAGGTTCAATTAAATACGACTATATAATAAATATAAATTTTGTTATATATGAATTGATAGTAGTTATAATTTTCATAGAATAAGAAATACTCCCTAAATTTTGTTATATATCAATTGATAGTTAGCTATAATTTTCATAGAATAAGAAATACTCCCTCTCCTTTTGTTCGCTATAATTACGTTTGATTTTTGTTTTTAATTGTCTGTAAAAAAAACACAAAAAAAAGAAGATATCCCTACCTTCTTTCACCGACGTCCATTGAAGAAAATAAATTGTGGAAAAGACGGAGCGTATAACAAAATAGAGTAAAATGATGTATGTTCCGGTCAGTTCCTGTGTGCCGTGGACAAAGATAACATTTTAGAAATTACAGAATGCAATAATTTTTTTCTGTCGATCGCAAAAGTAACGTGTTGACGAATTTTAATTGCATCATATCCCTATCTTCTGAACATCATATTCTAAATATATATGCATTATAATTATATTACCCATTCAACATATCAATATATTAGCCATAAACAATGGAAGACTTGCAAACTTCCATTAGTTCAATTAGATTCACTAAATTTATCCTAATTGTTGAATCCAATAGTTGTGCGAATGATATGTAGCATGAAATAACAAAATGGTTTACATTATTTTTTGAGGCAATTTTAGATTTTATTATATTTTTGTAGAAGTTATGATAGTACTCACTTAACAATGTTAATTTTTATAATATAATTTATTCGATTGCTCAGTGAAATTATATTTGAAACCAATAAGGTAAAGCGTATCATATTTTATCCAAATTTCAAAATGTTGAACTAAACTAATTGCCCTTAAAATTAGTATCAACCTCCTAAAAGTACGGACAGTTGAAAAAGTCTCCAAATTAAATTATATCTATTATTTTTTTTAATATTTAAATCCCTAAAAAATATATAGTATATTTATTCAGTCATATTCTATATAAAAAAAAGTAAGAAAACAAGTAATTTACTTACTCAATATTTGCGTTGGAGCGACACCATAATAATATATTCTGTAAACCATATTACATTGAAATAAACTACATATTTTATAACAGTATATCATTTGCCTCTTCACGTGACGACTATTGGACAAATGCATCTTTTTTTAAGCTTCAACGCATACAAGTCATATTGTAGATACTCGCATAGACGAAAATTTTCCGTACAAAAAAAATGCAAAACAAAAAAAAAAAAACAAAAAGTGTTCGTCAAATATGCAATACATTCACTATTACTGCAATAAAAATGGGTACAAAAATTGCAGTAAAATTGACCCCAATAATAAAAGAACATATTTAGAGGATGTTGCCGCTTAGTCATATATAAACATAATATATATAACATAGTCCATTATTTAAACCTGATCAATACATCATAACTATACAATATATATATATATCATAAAATGAAATATATCATAACTATACGTGCAACATCCATATCTGCAACTTACATCATTTATATCTTATGTATATATCATGTCTATTGAAGTTATATATTATATTTAGAAACATAATGGTGAAAAATATATCTAACATAGTCCATCATTTAAATCTGATAATATTTTATAACTATGCAATATATAAATCATAAATATGAACCAAAATATAAAATAAAAGTGTGCACAATAAGGTTTACTATCGTCAGCCTATCATAAGTTAAACAACATATGTATCATGAATATACATCGTACGTGTCCGGAGACCAGCAAAAAGACTTTTAGGAATAACTAAGCTGATTTTTATTTTTTTCTAAAAAGAGACTAATCAAGAATGCATATATACACATAATCACCATAAAAAAATTACGCAGTATTGAAATTACAACCACCAAATTTGTTCGTCGCCAATCAGCCCTTCTTCTTTCCCTCCCCTAGCACGATAGGGGAATCGAGAGCAGAGGTGGCAAACATGTTTCACGGCGGTCAAGTCGCCCACATCGGAGACCAAAGTCCTCCAAAAGCGGCAAAATCAAATCAAAGATCAAAGCCTCGGATCGTCTAAAGAAGACATCAAATCCAAAGCCGATGAGTAAATCGCTTACACGGAGAACAAAACTCTTCAAAAAGCGGCAAAGCCAAATTAAAGATCAAAGTCACGGATCGTCCAAAGAGGACATCAAATCTAAAGCCGACGATCAAATCGCCTGCACGGAGACTAAAACTCTTCAAAGTTGGGCAAAATCAAACCAAAGACCAAATTTCCTCGGATCAAATAAGCCATAGAAAACAAAGTTGAAAAACAAATCGACCCGAAAGGAGAATCAAATGACCAATCTAGATAATAGGATCCGCTTTAAATTCAAATGAAATATAATTTGTACAAATCTTGTGTTTATTAAAAATAACACAATTTTTTGTTCACATTAGTATTATAAAAAATTAATAGAAGTATTTTTGTCATTTGTTTTTTAATTTGTATTATATTTTAATATAACAATTAATATTCAAATATCAATATTTAAAAAGTAAATAAAAAATTTAATTTTGAACCGATAAAGTATATTATATTTTATTTAATAGAGTATATTATATTTTATTTTCTCACAAAAAAAATCGACATCCTAACATACAATATTATTATATATTTCACTTAAAAAAAATACATATCAAACCAAAATACTTTCTCTGAGCCCACACAAAAATTTGAAAAAACCCAACCTTCCCTCCCGTTATTGCGTTTTCTATTTTTATTATTAAATTAAATTGTGGGGCCCACATGACAAAAAATAAAAATAAAAATGGAAAAAAGCAAAGGGGCGACGTGGCCGATCAATATCTAGTGTAAATCTATTATATATTAGTGATTATAAATTTTATTAAATTGTTAAATTAATTATTATTATTAAATTTTTTCTTCTTTTTATTTAAATTGTACATTATTTTTATTTGGATTTCTCTTATCTAATTTATTTTTTTCTTAAAAAAATATATATAATTATATATTTAAAATATATTTTAAAATTTATCATTTTTATTTTTAATTAAATTATTTGATTATATTAATTTTAATTTATAATTATTTTTTAATAACATATTTTTTTAATTAGTTGAGATGAAAAATATAAAAGTTAATAACTTTTATTACAAAATGTAAATTTTAATAATAATAATAAGAAATATTGATATATATCATAGATTCCACATATATAAAATTATATTTATTTATTATTATTTTTTTTGCGGGTATATATAAGAAAATCTTAAATAAACAAATATATTAAGAAGATGAATAAAAAAAGTAATAAACTATAAATTAATTGATGTAAAAAATAATATTCAAAATTCAAATAAATAATTTGTATATATATTATTCATTTGCAATTAAATTATAAAAATACAAATAAATTATTTATATTTGTAAATTAATAACATATAGTAGTAATCTATCTAAATTTGATTGCATATAAATTTTATTTTTTTTACAATTTATATTTACAATAAAGAAAAATAGTTTGACAATAATGCTTTTATTTTTTATTTTTTTGTAAATTTTTAATTAAATGATAGAAATAAGTAATAAAATGTAAAATTTATAGAGTATTTGTTTATTTTATTTTCAACAATCTATTTTTATTGTTCGAATAACATATACTCTTCTATTGGCTTGAAAGCTAAGAATTTTATAATTGATAACATTCAAATACAAAATATCAAATTCTTTTACTACGGGTCTGTTTGATTCAAATGAGGGGAGGGGAAAAAATATTAAAATTGTAATAGTGTGTTTGGTTCATATGAAATAGAAGAGAGGCGAGGGCGAGGGAAAATAGTATTTTTGTGTTTGGTTAAGCAGGGGAGAGAAGGGAAAATATAATAATTTTACTGTTTTACCCCTATGTTATATAAATAAATAAAAATAAAAGTATTTAATTAAATTCGATTAATTTATTTATAAAATGTGATACAAAATTTATTTGTCTAATATAATAAAAACAATAATTACATTATTATGTCTTAGAAAAATCAAATACTTTATACATTAGTTATTTATTAATTTACCAATAAAGATAAACAATAGTTTTACGTATAAATAATAACATTATAACAAAAATTATATAAACTAAGTATATTATAAAAATATTTTATATTTTATAATTTATAATTTTTTAATATTAATTAAACTATTTAGTTATATTAATTTTAATCTATGATTATATATAATAATTATTTTTACTAGTACACTTCTTAATTAATTACTAATTATATTTTATCTAAATTCTTGTATTTACAATAATATGCTCATATTATACGGGAAAAAATAGAAGTAAAATATTAATATTATAGATATGATTATATGCTAATTTGTAATTTATTAAAAAATTATTATAAATAAACTTGATTAAAAAAATTAATTAAAACTATTTCAAAATACATAATATAATTTCAATATATATTAATATTTATTTGATATAACTAAAAATAAAATAAATAAATACTATTAAAATTTTGAAAGATGTTATAAAATTTCTAATAAAATATGTAAAGGGTATAATAGGTAATTAAATAAAAAATTTTTTTGATAAAATCTCTTCCCTCCAAATTCCCCCAAATTGGAGGGGAAAATCTTGATAAAATCTGAATTATTTTTTTCTTTGATGTGATTTTCAGCACTTTATTTTTGTCTTGAGTCTCACATAGTATTAAAAATGAAATGTCATAAAATGATTAGAATGAAAAAGATATGGAATCCATATGCAAATTTTTATTTATTTATTTGTATTATATAAAATTTAATATCTACAAAATGTGATCTATATTATATATATTTTATTGCGATAGAATGCTAAAAATATTTAAAATACCAACAAAATTATTTATATAAAAAATAATAATAATATCATATAATAACTTATTATTAATAACTTACTAATCTATACTACCTAAAATATGGTGTCCCTGACCAGAACTGTTATCTGACAAGGGATAGAGAGAGTATTAATTAAAAATTAATCTAATAAAAATACATATATAAATGATTGTTCTCTTATATTTATATTATTTTTAATAAAAACAAACTCATATTTCTTAATAAAAATAATTTACAAAAAAATAATAAAATTAAATATATTAATAAAACTTTCATAATTTTAATAAATAATAATAAAATTCTAAAGAATCATGCACACCGAAAAACTCAACTAAATCTTTTAAAAATAAAATATAAAATGTCCTTAATTATTAATTTACGTATAAACCACTTATACCAAATCGTTATTTTACCAAACACTTTATCACAATCAACTAATATATTCAACTAGTGAAACCAACTAATCAAATTATGTAATAGCTAACCGCTAATTAAATCAACTAACAACTAAATTCCAAACACCCCTTAGTGGGCCAACTCGACTACAGATCGGGTATTACATCCTAACTACCTGAAAAGGGATTTCGTCCCCAAAATCAATCGTCCACTCAAAAACAAAAATGAACAGCAACACAACAATGGCAACCATGGACTCCCAACTAATAACACAATTTGTTATGAAACTTTGGGATTCAATATCTCATCATCAATAACAACACAACAACTAGTCAACCCACATACCAATAAGAGCATCCGCATATATATATATATATATATATATCTCCCATATAAGCTCATATCAACAATCCCGATGGTATCAAATCACAAAACCAGACATATAATCATATATGCAATCAAATCACATACTAGCATATATTACATGAGAGATAGACACAAAATGTATAGATATAATCACACAAACATACTGAAGAGCTCAGGATACTACTCTTGTATCAAATTATCTTCCTCCCATGTGGCATCCTCCACTCCATGACGGTGCCACAATACCTTCACAAGGTACATCTCCTTGTTTCTCAATATTTTCACCCTCGAGTCCAAAAATCATATCGTTTTCTCATCATAGCTCAAATTATACTCTAAAATAACCTCATTGGGCTGGAGTACCTTAGTCTCATCGGTCATACAATGCCGATGTTGAGACACGTGGAACACATTATGGATCTTACCTAACTCACTAGGTAACTCCAACCGATAAACCAATTTCCCGACACACTCCAATATTGTATAGGCTCCAATATACCAGGAACTCAACTTCTCTCGGATGCCAAATCTCTTGACACCCTTCATAGGAGATGCACGAAGTAACACTCGGTCTCCAACCTCAAACTCTAGAGCTCTACATCTTTGATAAACATAACCTTTCTATCGGCTCTGGGATGTAAGGATTGGATCATGAATCACGCGAATGTGCCGAGCTCTCTCTCAACCAACTCAGGCCCTAATAGCAATCTATCACTAAAATCCTCCCAACACAAAGGGGTATGACATCGATGCCCATACAATACCTAAAATAGTGTAGCCTTGATGTTAGTGTGATAACTGTTATTATAAGAGAACTCAATCAATCTCAACCGGTCAGCCAAAGACGATTGAAACTATAGTACACAAGCCCTTAACTCAATGTTTGAATAGTATGCTTGGTCTTAACATCTATCATTGGGTGGAAAGCAGTGCGAAAATTCAGCTTAGTCCGAACAATACTAGCTGGTGCTTCAAAGGGTTTCACCATTTTCTGCACAAATGCCTCAGTCAACCTAGTCACAGACAAATCATTCCTCACATAAATGAACACAACTACTTTTGACAGCTGATCAACAACAACCCAAATAGAATAAAATTGATTATTACTTATAGGTAAGCCGGTCACAAAGTCCATTGCAATTGAGTTCCACTTCCAACTCGGAATCTCAAGCGGTTGTAACAATCCCATCGGTCTATGATGCTCAATCTTCACTTTTAAACGCACAAATGATTGAGCCACAGAATCCCCTACATCCTTCTTCTTACCCGGCCACCAAAAGTTTAGACATAAGTTCTGTACATCTTGTCACCCCCAAGATGCACCAAGTATGATGATACATGAGCCTCATCTAAAAATCTCTCATTCTACTCTCCGGCACTCTCTGGAATGCACTATATCCCTCGAAAACGGAGACTTCCATCACTACCGATCTTAAACTCATTTGTTCCTTGGATTTGCCATTCCAAACTTGTTAGATAATTTTAAGGCATTTGGGATCCTTTTGTTGTCTGCGATTTGTCATCTATCCGTTGTTTATCTGTTGCCTGCGTGCAATCTGTTTGGTGTTTGCTATTTATCTCGTTTTCGGCTCCGGTTGAGTCATATTGTTTTCGGCTCCGGTAGAGAGTCATCTCGTTTTCGACTTCGGTGAAGTCATTTTATTTTCGACTCCGGCGGAGTAATGTCGTTTTCGGGTCCGATGGAGTCATCTCTTCTTTGGCTCCGGTGGAGAGTCATCTCGTTTTCGGCTCCGGTGGAGTCATCTCGTTGTTGGCTCCGGTGGAGTCATCTCATTTTCGGCTCCGGTGGAGAGTCATCTCGTTTTCGGCTCTGGTGGAGAGTCATCACGTTTTCGGCTCCGGTAGAAATCATCTCATTTTCAGCTCTGGTTGAGAGTCATCTTGTTTTCGGCTCCGATGGAGAGTTATCTTGTTTTCAGCTTTGGTGTAGAATCATCTCGTTTTCGGCTTCGGTGGAGAGTCATCTCGTTTACGACTCCGGTGGAGTCATCTCATTTTCGGCTCCGATGGAGAGTCATCTCGTTTTCGGCTCCAGCGGAGAGTCATCTCGTATTTTGCTCTAGGGTGGAAAGTCATCTCGTTTTCAACTTTGGTGGATATTCATCTGTTAAATTTATTTATATATATATATATTTTTGCAGCTTATATTCAACTTTCTTATCAAACTAAAGTTGGTTTTTGTTATATCACTTGAGTTTAAGGTGGGATGCTGAGATATTTTAGATATTCGGTTTTAGATTTAGTAGATTTATATTTAGATTTGGTCTTATCCATAGATTGAATTACTTAGATTTGAGTATATCGAATTGATTTTGTATTGCCTATATATAGGCCCCTTATTTTGATGATTAATAAGACAATCTCAATTATTGAAAATTTCTAACATACGATTTTAGAAATTAATTATTTGCAAACGTTTTTTATTTTGTTTAGGATTAACTTAATCCTGAATATATCGGAAGTAGTTGAGATAATTTTTTCTAATTGATTTTTCCTTCGTTAAATATCATTGATTAATTTCATAAATTACCAAAGCACCGCCCAATTAAACTCAACCGTTGGATTTCCAATCAAAATAATCCATCGGATTAAAAAAAAAAAAAATCAGAATGCTCCTAAATTTTGTATAAGATGAAAAGGATACCAAAATTCTTAGGAAACATGTGCACACATAACCAATATCACATGAATTTCATGTAACTTCTTAGACACAATAAAATCTACCATTTATTTTTTTGACACATACATATATATATATATATATTTTTAAGACTATAAAAATATACTATCTATCAATTTACTTTTGAAGTGTAGAACTTTAAATATTAATATTCTATTCATACATAGTACAAATTAAAAGGCAAAAAAAAAAAAAAAAAAAAACAAAAAACAAAAATACCTACATTAGTGTTGTATAATACAAATGCAATGACATTTATATAAAATATTACGAAATATAATGATATTTCTAAAGTTAAATACAATAACGTAAAAAACAAATGGATACTTTGTTAAGATGTATAATATATTTTGCTAAAATATATGTGTCATTAAAATGCTGGAGAGAATAAAATTTACCCGAAAGTGACATTCACACGAGCTTTCAGGTCTCCGAAGTAGTTAAATCACATTTTTTTTAAAAAAAAAATAAAGAATATATTTTACCAAGAAAAAAAAAGACTATAATATAAAAAAAATCATTGGTCATATATAATGATATATATATATATATTAATATTTACTATATAATAAAAGAAATTTAAAACAACAACACAAATGAATAGACAACTTTTTAATATTAAGGAAACACAACTCGGGTATGCTCCTGAATTCAATATTCAGACCATCCTGAAAAAATTATAGTCATTTGATGAAAATTTTAATCAATGATGAGATTGCAAGTGTGGGTAAATATGTAATTGATTCATATAATTAATAAGTCAATGCTTTATTTAGCATAAATCAAGGGAATATAAATATGAGATGTTGGCCCTATTCATAATCTAAATCAAATCACATCAAGAAAAAAAAAAAAAAAAAACAGATAACTCTACCCCCTTTAATCGACGTCCATCGAAGAAAATAAATTGTGAAGAAGCCGAAACGTAAAACAAGATGAAGAAAAATGATGTGTGTCCATAATCTAAATCAGCTCACATAAAAAAAAAAAAAAACAAAACAAAAAAAGAAGATATCCCCGCCTTCTTTAACCGACGTCCATTGAAGAAAATAAATTGTGGAAAAGACGAAGCGTAGAACAAAATAGAGTAAAATGATGTATGTTCCGGTCAGTTCGTGTGTGCTGTGGACAAAGATAACATTTTAGAAATTACAGAATGCAATAATTTTTTTCTATCGATCACAAAAGTAACGTGTTGACGAATTTTAATTACATTATATCCCTATCTTCTGAACATCATATTCTAAATATATATGCATCATAATTATATTACCCATTCAACATATTAATATATTAGCCATAAACAATGGAAGACTTGCAAGCTTCCATTAGTTCATTTAGATTCACTAAATTTATCCTAATTGTTGATACCAATAGTTGTGCGAATGATATGTAGCATGAAATAACAAAATGGTTTACATTATTTTTTGAGGCAATTTTAGATTTTATTATATTTTTGTAGAAGTTATGATAGTACTCACTTAACAATGTTAATTTTTATAATATAATTTATTCGATTGCTCTATGAAATTATATTTGAAACCAATAAGGTAAAAAGTATCATATTTTATCCAAATATAAAAATGTTGAACTAAACTAATTTGTCCTTAAATTTAGTATCAACTTCCTAAAAGTATGGATCATTGAAAAAGTCTCCAAATTAAATTATATCTATTATTTTTTTAATTATTTAAATCCTAAAAAAATATATAGTATATTTATTCAGTCATATTCTATATAAAAAAAGTAAGAAAACAAGTAATTTACTTATTCAATATTTGCGTTGGAGCGACACCATAATAATATATTTTGTAAATCATATTACATTGAAATAAACAACATATTTTGTAACAGTATATCATTTGCCTCTTCACGTGATGACTATTGGACAAATGCATCTTTTTTTAAGCTTCAACGCATACAAGTCATATTGTAGATACGCGCATAGACGAAAATTTTCCGTGCAAAAAAAAATGCCAAAAAAAAAAATGTTCGTCAAATATGCAATACATTCACTATTGCTGCAATAAAAATGGGTACAAAAATGGCAGTAAATTGACCCAATAATAAAAGAACATATTCAGAGGATGTTGCCGCTTAGTCATATATAAACATAATATATATAACATAGTCCATTATTTAAACCTGATCAATACATCATAACTATGCAATATATAAATCATAAAATGAAATATATCATAACTATATGTGCAACATCCCTATCTGCAACTTACATCGTTTATATCTGATGTATATATCATGTCTAGAAACATAATGGTGAAAAATATATCTAACATAGTCCATCATTTAAATCTGATCAATATATTATAACCATGCAATATATAAATCATAAATTTGAACCAAAATATAAAATAAAAGTGTGCACAATAAGGTTTACTATCGTCAGTCTATCATAAGTTAAACAGCATATGCATCATGAATATACATCGTACGTGTCCGGAGACCAACAAAAAGACTTTTAGGAATAACTGTGCTGATTTTTATTTTTTCCTAAAAGAGACTAATCAAGAATGCATATATACACATAATCACCATAAAAAAATTACGCAGCATTGAAATTACAACCACCAAATTTGTTCGTCGCCAATCAGCCCTTCCTCTCTCCCTCCCCTAGCACGATAGGGGAATCGAGAGCGGAGGTGGCAAACATGTTTGACGGCGGTTGGCGCGGATAGAGATGTTGTCGTCAACTACGGAGGTGTAAATAGAAGGGGAATCGAGGGCGGAGGTGGCTAGCGTGTTAGACGACGTTGGATGCGGCTAGAGATGTCGTCGGCGGTGGTTGTCAACTGCAGAGGTATAAATATAAGGGAAATCGAGGGTGGACGTGGCTAACGTATTTGACGGTGGTAGGCACGGCTAGAGATGTCATCGCCGGTGGTCGCGGAATGTGTGGTTGACGTAGGCAGGACAATGAGAGGAGGAAGGAAGTCACTGCACGGTAAAATTAGGGTTGGTAAATAAATTTTGGGTGGGAAGTAAATCTTCTTATTTAGGAAACATTCAGTTCAATTTATCCCGTATAATTAATAATTTGCGAGTTAAGAGAATACATCATAATACATTTATTTTGACATCATTTGAGTAGATTATATATGAAGGGCATTTCACGATAAAACGTCATAATAATATTATAGAAACATAATTTCTGATACTCTATGCATCATTCTATTTTGAATGTGTACATTTTGGAAATTAATTATTTGCAAATATTTTTTATTTTATTTAGGATTAACTTAATCCCGAATATATCGGAAGTAGTTGATATAATTTTTTCTAATTGATTTTTCCTTATATAAAGATCCTTAATTATTTTTTAAAATTACCAAACACTCCTTAATTAAACTCAACCGTTGGATTTTCAATCAAAATAATCCAACAGATTAAAAATAAAATCAGAATTCTCGTGAATTTTGTATAACATGAAAAGGATACCAAAATTCTTAGGAAACATGTGTACACATAACCAATATCACGTGAATTTCATGTAACTTCTTAAACACAATAAAATCTACCATTTATTTTGTTGACACATACATATATATATATATATCTTAAGACTACGAAAATATACTATCTATCAATTTGCTTTTGAAGCGTAGAACTTTGAATATTAATATTATATTCATACGTAGTATAAATTAAATGAAAAAAAATATTTACATTAGTGTTGTATAATACAAATGTAATGACATTTGTATAAAATATTACAAAATATAATGATATTTCTAAAGTTAAATACAATAACGTAAAAAACAAATGAATATTTTGTTAAGAGATGGAAGTAATATTTTATTATATGAAAAATACATATATTAATAAGACATTAAGACATTATATAATTTTTTTTATTTAATTTGCACGGTTTTTCTTTATAGAATCGCCGTTGCCGACGTGTACATGACCGGCGCAGATGTGTACCACGATGTGTCATTTTTCCGACGGCTGACGTGGAATTTGTTTAAAAAATAAAATAAATTAAATTAATATTACTTTTTTTTTTAATCTATTTTGGCCCGATTTGACCAAAATGCAAAACACATATTTAAAATTTGGTCCAATTGAACCAAATTACAAATAACACAAAATTAAAAACATTACAAAAATATGTTATTTGCAATTTGGTTCAATTTTACCAAATTGCAAATATGTTATTTGCATTTTGGTCCAATCGGGCCAAATTAGAAAAAAAATTAATTGTAATTTAATTTATTTTATTTTTTAAACAAATTCCACGTCAGCCGCCGGGAAAATGACACGTCGTGGTACACGTCTGCGCCGGCCATGTACACATCGGCAATGACGATTCCACGTCTGCGCACGTGCCCGGCATGTGACGTTTTCCGGTACCGGAGGACATAAATAAGGCATTCGTAACACTTACTATTCTATTTTGCGAAACCGAAAAAAGGTGTCTAAAAATAATAATTTGGGATACATAATGGTAATTTTTACAATTTTTCCTTCAATATATATAACTAACAAAATACCTCTAACTTTTATGAAAATATTCATTTCGTTTTTATTTGTAAAGACAAAAATATAAAAATTATCTTAAATATTTCTACTAACCACTACAATAATATTATTATTTTATCTACTACAATAAACTAATGATATATTGAGTTAGGATCGAGAGAATATAATTTTTTTATTCATAAAATATGGTATCAAAGTACTACTTAAACTAAAATTTAAATAAAAAATTAAAATTTAAACATAAACCAAACTAACCTAAAGGTACTCCAAGGTAGGTTTAATTATATACAATTATATAATAAATATAAATTTAGTTATATATCAATTTATATTTAGTTATATTTTTTGTAGAATAAAAAGTATGATTATTTAATAAATATAAATTTGGTAAAAATTATCATAGGATATGGACGACAAAGATAAGTGATTAGATATTAGTCAGTAATCTTTTCAATAAACATGTTATTATTGTTAAATGACACAATCAATCCTATAACCTAATCGTACACTCTAAAGAAAGCATTTCAGTATGCATCAACATTAACATCTCTTTCAATCACTACAAGAAAAAATTATTTTTGTAACAGTTTTTATTTATTTATTTATTTATTTTTAAATCTACTTTTTGCGTTACTAATGACATTAGAGATGAAATTAAGAATGAAATTACGTTAGCTACGTGAACTTTAGGGACGGAATTCCGTTACAAATATATTATTTTTTTGTAGTGAATGTTGATATCTTTTTGGATTATGGATAATAAATCAAATATAATAAAGTATGATTCTTTTTGAATTTTACAATGTATTGTAAGATTTACATATATTTTTTTAATTAATTAGTGGGATAAGTTTCATTAAACTAATGTTCCTATTGTATCATGATAATTGTAACTAATATCCTTTTTTCTTATTAGTATAATTTTTGTTTAATATGCTTAAAAAAAGTTACGATGATATTAACTTGTTAGCAATGAGTAAAGTTTTATGTCCGACCAAAGAAGGAATATTGTATTACTAATTAGAAAGAACACATTTTGCATCCAAAGTTATTATTATTTTAATTTCTTTTTTGTTTAATTGCTGGAGATACTCTTGTATTTTGTTAGAACTTGCATTGATGATAATAAATTGTTACTATGGTACACGGTCTGCGTAAAAATTTTTGTTACATTGACCAACTTCTTCCCTACCTTATGGTTATGGTGTGACCAATTCGTTGGTTATGATATGATCCTTAGGATATTAATTTATATGATCTCCGATAATCGAAAATTTTATTTTACATATATGATCGATTTTAATCTTTATTCTATGATTTTCAATATGACTAAAATTGAATAATGTGATATACAATCAAACCAAAAATATTTTTTACCTAAAATAATATCATTTAAATATTAACAAAATATTATTTTAAAAATAAGAAATATCTTATATTTTAATTAAGCATACATGTATTTAATCTATAACTCATCTATAAATAGAAGCCATGTTGCATGTTATCATCGTATATTACAAGTCTCAAGAATGAGTACAAAAGATGTTCTTCGTCCAGTGACCAACTTCTCCTCTACCTTGTGGGGTGACCAATTCCTACGTTACGAATTTGACCCTCAGGTAATTTCTATGGTCTCCTAAAATAAAAAAAAAAAAAATTATTTTCAATCTATACTCGATTTTCATATTATTCTATAATTATGCACGGTCTTTATATTTCAATTCTCCAAATTATTGTATGTTTGCTTTTTAAGTTCTGAATCTTCCATTCATTAAGTTTTGATCTTCGAACTTGGCATGACAAAAGATAAAATATGATAAAATACAAGATAAAAATACAACCATACAAAATTATATAATAAAAATATGATAAAATTTCTTGTAACTCACATGTTGTTTTGAATGTCTTTTCCATCATTAGTTTAAAATATGTGCAACCTTCCATCGTGTTTAAGGAAGTATTGTACAGATTCACCAACTATCTAAACTTAATGGATTGGCAGAAACTATTGTTGTTCGACTACTAAAGTTTGGAATTTTTTTTTCAATGTTTTTTGAAAATACATGAAAAAGTTATACAATGAATGTAATGGTCCGTAGGCCATTTAAACCATAAAGAATTTTATGAGGAATTTTGCTTTAAAACAAAATTTACTACATATATACAAAGTGAATAACTTTATATGTATATTCACACCATATATCCATGACATGCTTGTGATATATTTTGTAAATAAAGAGCGCGATTGTAACTCATTACTCCCTCACAGTCCGTCTCTAAAGGCCTCATTTACATTTTCTGTCATTATATTTAACATTAAAAATATCTTCATATTTATATAATTTTTTTTTTTTGTACAAATGTCCTTTTATTAGTATTATAAGACATTAATACAAGTATTTTTACAGTTTTTTTTTAATTTGTATTATATTTTCATATAATAATTAATATAAAAATATTAAGAAGGAAAAGTAAATGGGACACTTAGAGCCGGACGGAGCTAATATATTTTAGTGTAGTAAGAAATCAAGTATCATTTGCTTGATTTGTAGTTCATCAAAGCTTTAACTTTACTAAGAATAAACTCAAAACTAGTATAAAAAAGTCCTGAACTTTAAAATCCTAAATCTGTTATACAATCATTATTATTAGCTTTTTTCCTATACAATCATTATTATAATCTATAATTCACAAAATATCAGCTTCAAAGTACTATTAAAAGAAAAAAAAATTGAAACTAAATTCCAAAAGGATACACGTTTGAGAATTAAATCCTATAGAGCAAAACCTTAGATGAAATGATCACAATTATATAAAATTCATTTTATAATAAAATGTAATACAAAATTTATAATAAAACCTAAACTATACTTTAACATTTACAACTTATTTTAAATTCATTTTCTTTTTGTTTAAGTCAGTTTCTCAAACAAAAAGGGAAAATAGCAACTTGTTTATTATTATTATTGACATGAAATTTTTTATTGTATTTAGGCTTGTGAATTTGTTATAAAGTATAATCAATGGGTCTTTTATTATTAATCATTATTTTTGGGCATAGATTATGAAAGAATATGCCAACGAGGTTAAGATGTTGAAGAATACAGTGAGGAATCAAATAACAGATCAAGATATGGGAATGATGGATGCTATGAATCTCATTGATACACTCGAACGCCTAGGCATAGCATATCATTTTGAAAATGAAATTTCAGAGAAATTACGAGAAATTTATGACCTCCTCGATACCGACAAATATTGTGATCTCTACACAACTGCTCTTCATTTTCGGATACTCAGGCAGCATGGGTATCATATATCTTGCGGTATGTATATATGTTGGGTTAGAATTAAATATCACCATAATTCCAGCTATTTAATTTAATTTGAATGCGCAGATATTTTTCTCAAATGGTTGGATGGTAATGGAAAATTCCAGGAGTCCATTAAGAATGATATAAGGGGTTTGTTAGCCTTGTATGAAGCAACACATCTGAGAATACATGGAGAAAGCATATTAGATTATGCACATGTTTATACTAGGACCGGTTTAAAAAATGTGGAACAAAGTCTCCATCAATCACCCCTAGAGAAACAAGTCGAGCACGCGTTAGTGCAAGCCCTACACTTGGGCTGTCCAAGAATCGAAGCACGATTCTTCATCTCCATCTATGAAGAGGAGGTTGAACACCGGAATGAGTCATTGTTAAACTTGGCCAAATTTGACTATAATTTACTTCAAATATTACACAAGAAAGAGCTTCAAGAATTGTCACGGTAAACTTATCAATTATTTGCATTTTTACTATGAATAAACTCTCAAACTATGTTACTCGTATTTTTCGGTGTAGGTGGTGGAAAGAATTGAATCTAATATCAAAACACAAATATGCCAAGGACAGATTAGTTGAATGCTATTTTTGGGCTGCAGGAGTGTACTATGAACCCGAATATTCGCGCGGACGTATTATGCTTACAAAACTTATGATCATTATATCAATAACAGATGATACGTATGATGCTTATGGCACGCTTGAAGAGCTACAAGCTTTCACAAAAGCAATAGAAAGGTAAAATTCTGAATCATGTGTTTGTGAGAGAGAATGGAAGGGAGATACTACTTACTAGTTCATTTCATTTAAGTTTTTTAAAATTAATTATTGTTTTATTCATTAGATGGGATATTGGGGAGATTGTTAAACTCCCAAATTACATGAGAGAATTCTATAAAACTACTCTAGAGCTCTATCAAGAATTTGAAGATGAGCTAAGCAGTGAAGGAAGGTCCTACGCAATAAAATACGCCATCGATGCTGTATGATGATATCGCACTTAATTTCCTCTTTTTCTTACGATTCCTTGGTATAAAATGTTTCAATTAAATTTGACATATATGTAATAACTTCAATGTAGCACAAGGAATTGGTAAGAAACTACTATACTGAGGCCAAGTGGTTCATGCAAGGAATATATCCAACCTTTGAGGACTATCTTAGCAACGGTCATATAACTTGCACCTATTTTTATCACACCATGGTGTCGTTGTTGGGAATGAAATCTCTAACAGAGAAGGAATTTGAGTACCTGCACCAGAAACCTAAAATGATTGTTGCTAGCGGCATCAATTGCCGGCTCATAGATGATATCACTAGCTACGAGGTACAAGTGAAAAGTTATACTATGCCAACATGTCTAAATAAATTATTCTGATTTTTTGTTAACATATATATCGTATTAGGTTGAGAAGGAAAGAGGTCAAGTTGTGACGGGCATCGATTGCTTCATGAAAGATAATAATGCTACCAAAGAAGAAGCGGTGGCTAAACTTCATGAAATAGCGGAAAATGCTTGGAAGGATATCAATGAGGAATTTTTGAAATCATATTTTCATTGGAAAGATGTGGTAAAGCGTATTATGAATATTTCTCGAATAATGGATGTGGCTTACAAGAATGATCATGATGGATACACCAAACCAGAAAAGAACGTGAAACCTCACATCATTGCCTTGTTCGTCGATCCAATAAAATATTAGGCATCTCATCCTCTCGTTACTATAAGTCATCTAGGTTAAGGTAATGTCACCATTTCTATATATTATTTACTGCATGTTTCTTAGGATCCCTATATTTTTGCTTCCATTGAGACTTCAATTCTATAACAAGATTTAAATTTTTAGGTACATTTTGATTCTTGGACTTCACAAGGGTTATGTTTCCATCTTTCATGGCGTGTTTCGGTTCACAACTTATAAGTTATCTTCTGTTTGAGAGAAGCATATATATATATATATTTAAATGTTGTTTGTTGAAAATGAGACGAGATGTTTATTGTATATTTGAATTGAATACCTGTTGTAAATTTGTTATATATTTATGTAGGTGTGTTTTATATATTTTTTTCTAGTATTTTCTCAGTAGAAGTACATAGTTTGAAAAATATTTTGAATTTAAACTTATTGTTCGAAAGAATAGTTTTATGTCTGAACAAAGAGGGAATAATGTATTACTAAGAAATGATCAGAAAGAACTCATTTTGCATCCGAAGGGATTTTATATTTCCTCTTTGAAGCTTTGTAATTCTTTATTTACATTTTTAGTGAAATGCTCTTCATCTTCAACCACAACAATTTGTTATCGACTTCAAAATTATTAGAGAGATATTTCTTTACTTCTTCTCTTATTATGATTACATTTTTATTTTTTACATTATGTTGTTTCATTACTATGATTCCAAAGTTTTATTATTTTGTTAAAATATATATAAATTTTTTTGTTTAATTGTTGGAAGTACTCATGTATTTTGTTAGGACTTGGATCGATGATAATAAATTGTTACTACTGTAAATATAAGTTAAAAAAATAAAATGTCATGGCAGCCTCTACGGCTTTTTTTTTTAGTTGGATCAAATTCAATATGTATGTGTATATTTATATTCGAGGATCTCAATGATAAGAGTTTTCACAATTATATTGTCCAATCAGTATTTTTGACTTTATTGTATGTTTGAAACGATAAATACAAAGATTAATCAAGACATCGATCAGATTAATTAGTACGTATATGTAGGGGCTGAATTGAATCATCATATGTAATTACGACTAGTTATTATTCAATTTAGCCCCTGCTACTTATGACTTTTGAAATATAATAAGATAAAACAATAACTAAGAACCTAAAAATTGCATATGCTTCAGTTCCATTCATACTATATTTATGCATATTATATCTATATATATCTTTATACGTGTGTGTTTGTTTGAAAGGAGATACACGGAAACCCTATATCAACATTTGATAGATTTTGAATGATTCTTGTACCTAATTGGCTTTAGGTCATAGATAAACGATAAAGAAGTATGTTTACACTATTTATATATATACTTTTATAGAAAGAAATTGTGGGGTAAATAAGGGAAAAAAAAGAATATTTTTATGAAAAGTATATGAGAAATACATGATAAATTTTAAATTTCTATAATACAAAGATTTAATGATAGATAATTAGAAATATATATATATAATACTATTGTCAGAGCTTTATAAAGATACAAATAAAAAATATATTTTTATTGTCAATTATTACTATTATTATTTTTTTTAATATATTTGAGAGTGTTGTGATTTTTGCATAAAATAATTTGAGCCTTAAACTTCTCAAACCTGTCATGTTTCCCACAGTCAAATGTTGTCTGATAATTTGAGAAAGACAAAATAATAATTTGTAGTATTGCAGATCTATTTATGACTTTGAAACAAGAATCCAAACACTTCAACAAAACCATCCTTGTTTGAACGTGTGTAGTGTGGAAAATTGAAAAATATATTTTAGTGAGAGAAAATATTGTGTATCATTCCAAGTGAGTCATTCTATTTCTTCATATCTTGATAATGTTCTAATGTTTTAATTGTTCTCAAAAACTTATTTGAAAAAAAAAGAAAAGAACTTCCAATTGAGAAGATAACTAGCCCATAAGGACATTTACTCTCAATTGGACATGTGGTTTGTTTGTGTAATTACTGCAGTATAACAAGAAATTTTTTGGGTAATGTGCAATGAAAATTGCAGAAAAGACATTTTTTTTTATGTTTGTTGGTGTAATTTAATTTTCTTAAACAAACATTGTGTGTCATTTATTTTATCTCGTACTTATATCGATCTGCTCATTCTTTTATCATATTCCATAACCACTGAACAATCATACATACAAAGTTGTATTTCTCCATTGTATAAATACTCCCTCCGTCCATTAAAATTAGTCCATTTGGGCTCGGCACGTGAATTAAAAAAAATGAATATTTTATTGAAAAAGTGATAGGTAGTTGAGACTATTTTTGGAAATTTAGTTAAAAAATCAGGTAAATAAAGAAAGTGAATGGAATAAAGTTAGTGGTATTTTTTGTAAACAAGGGTAATAATTAAACATTAATTTGTTGACTTTGCCAAAATTAGTAATGAGATAAATTTAATGGACAGACTAAAAAGAAAAGTGAGAATAAATTTGGCCGACGGAGCGAGTATAATTTATGGTCCCAACAAATTTGGAACAGTTAGGCCACTTACATTATTTTATCACCCGACCTACTATTGAAGGAAAAAAATTGAAACTAAATTAAAAAAACAATACACGTTTAAGAATTAAATCCTATAGAGAAAAACCTAATATGAAATGATCACAATTATACATAAAAAATAAACAGTTCAAGAACATAAAATTTTGTATGAGTTTCAAAATAAACATGAAGTAGATTAATAAAGTTTATACATGATATGTTGCTGAAATCCATTGAGCAAGGAACTGAACAAAATACGCTACACTTTTATATTTTGATAGTTAAAATGTATTACAAAATTTATAATAAAACCTAAAGTATTACTTTTACATATAGAACTTATTTTAAATTCATTTACTTTCTGTGTAACTAAATTTCTTAAAAGAAAAAGGAAGATAGCAAAGTATTTATTATTATTATTATTAACATGGAAAATTCAATTGTATTTAGGCTTGTGAATTTGTTATAATGTATAATTAAGGGTGTTTTTCTATTATTATTTGTTATTTTTGGGCGTAGAATATGAAAGAATATACCAACGAGATTAAGATGTTGAAGAATAAAATGAGGAGTCAAACAGCAGATCTAGAATGAGAATGATGGATTCTATGAATCTCATTGATACGGTCGAATGCCTAGGCATAGCATATCATTTCAAAAATAAGATTTCAGACAAATTAAGAGAAATTTATGACCTCCTCGATACCGACAAATACTGTGATCTCTTCACAGCTGCTCTTCATTTCGGATACTCAGGCATCGTGGGTATTATATATCTTGCGGTATGTATATATGTTGGGTTAGAATTAAATATCACCATAATTCCAAGTGTTTAATTTGATTTGAATGCGCAGATATTTTTCAGAAATGGATGAACGGTAATGGAAAATACCAAGAGTCGATTAAGAATGATGTAAGGGGTTTGTTAGGCTTGTATGAAGCAACACGTCTGAGAATACATGAAGAAAGTATATTAGATTTAGCACATGTTTATACTAGGACCAGTTTAAAAAATGTTAATCGAAGTCTCGATCAATCACCCCTCAAGAAACAAGTCGAGCACTCATTAGTTCAAGTCCTACACTTGGGCTGCCCAAGAATCGAAGCACGATTCTTCATCTCCATCTATGAAGAGGAGGTTGAACACCGAAATGAGTCTTTGTTGAACTTAGCCAAATTCGACTATAATTTACTTCAAATATTACACAAGAAAAAGAGTCAGGAATTGTCACGGTAAACTGATCAATTATTTGCATCTTTACTCATGAATAAACTCTCAAACCATGTTTACTCATATTTGTCGGTGTAGGTGGTGGAAAGAACTGAATCTAATACCAAAACAAAATATGCCAAGGACAGATTGGTTGAATGCTATTTTTGGGCCGCAGGAGTGTACTACGAACCCAAATATTCGCGCGGACATGTTATGCTTACAAAACTTATGATCATTATATCAATAACAGATGATACGTATGATGCTTATGGCACGCTTGAAGAGCTACAAGCTTTCGCAAAAGCAATAGAAAGGTAAAATTCTAAATCATGTGTTTGTGAGAGAGAAAGGAAGGGAGATATTACTTACCAGTTCATTTGAATTAATTCTTTAAAGTTAATTATTGTTTTATTAAGTGAATGGGATATTGGGGAGATTGATGAACTCCCAAATTACATGAGAGAATTCTATAAAACTATTCGAGAGCTCTGTCAAGAATTTGAAGATGAGCTAAGCAGTGAAGGAAGATTCTAATCAATAAAATTCGCCTTCGATGTTTTATGATGATATTACACTTAATTGTCTCTTTATCTTACAATTCCTTGGTATATAATGTTTTAATTAAATTTGACATATATATAATAACTTAAATGTAGCACACATAATTGGTAAGAAGCTACTCCCTCTGTCCGGAAAATTTAGCCCTTTTGGGCTCGGCACGCGGATTAAGAAAAATAAATATTTCATTGAAAAGTTAGAAAAAGTAAAAATGTAGTTGGGATTATTTTTGAAAATTTAACTACAATTTAAACATAATAGAGAGACAGTGTAATAAATTTAGTGATATTTATTATAAATAAGTATTGAATGAAGGATAATAATTAATATTGACTTTTTGACTTTTTCAAATATAATAATAGGGTAAATTTACGGATGGAGAAAAAAGAATGTGAAAATAAATTTAACAAAACAGAAGGAATATTATATTGAGGCGAGTGGTTCATGCAACTATGCAAGGAATATATCCAACCTTTGAGGACTATCTTAGCAACTTTCATATTACTTACACCTATTTTTATCACACCATGGTGTCACTGTTGGGAATGAAATCTGTGACAGAGAAGGTATTTGAGTACCTACACCAGAAACCTAATATGATTGTTGCTAGCGGTATCAATTGCTGGCTCATGGATGATATCACTAGTTAGAAGGTACAAGTGAAAAGTTATATTATGCCAATATGTCTAAATACATTAATTTGATTATTTGTTAACATATATATTGTAGGGTAAACTGTTTTTTTAGTCTCGTAACTGGACCCCTTTATCATTTTAGTCCCGTAAGTAGAGCCTATTTGCAAACTAGTCCCATAAGTGAAAAAATTTCGTTGTTTTAGTCCTCCGCCGCCGGAGACGCCCGCGTGGCACGCCGGAGGTGACGTGTCCGCCAGGTCAGCGACACCTGGCTGACACGTGGATTTTTTTTCATTTTTATTAATTTTTTAAAATTTTTTTAATTGGACCAAATAAAAAATTACAAATAAAATTAAAAAAACAAGTTTTATAAAAAATTTAAGAAAATAAAAAAATCCACGTGTCCGCCAGGTCAGCGACACCTGGCGGACACATCACCTCCGGCGAGCCACGCGAGCATCTCCGGCGCCGGAGAACTAAAACAGCGAAAACTTCTCACTTGTGGGACTAGTTTGCGACAGGCTCTACTTACAGGACTAAAATGATAAGGGGGTCCAGTTACGGAACTAAAAAAAACAGTTTACCCTATGTTGTATTAGGTTGAGAAGGAAAGAGGTCAAGTTGTGATGGGCATCGATACCTTCGTGAAAGATAATACTGGGACTAAAGAAGAAGCGGTGACTAAACTTCATGAAATGGCAAAAAAATGCTTAGAAGGATATAAATGAGGAGTTTTTAAAATCATATTTCCATTGGAAAAATATGGTAGAGCGTGTTATGAATGTTTCTCGATTTCTCTATAGCAGTACATAGTTTGACAAATATTTTGAATTTAAAATTATTACTTGAAAGAAAAGTTCGTATAAAACGAGAAATACATTACGGAAGAATCACAACTTCAGTAATGGATTATCTTAATTCAATATATATAATATCAAAGTTATGTTTTATTAATAAATAAAATAATATTATTATTTAATCTACTATAATAGAAAATAATATATTGAATTAGAATTGAGAAAATATACTATTTTTATTCATAAAATATAGTATCAAAATACTACTTGAACTAAAATATAAATAAAAATTAACGTTGAAACACAAACCAAACAAACCTAAATTTACTCCAATGTAGGTTCAATTAAATACGACTATATAATAAATATAAATTTTTTTATATATCAATTGATAGTTAGTTATAATTTTAATAGAATAAGAAATACTCCCTAAATTTTGTTATATATCAATTGATAGTTAGTTATAATTTTCATAGAATAAGAAATACTCCCTCTCCTTTTGTTAGCTATAATTATGTTTGATTTTTTTTTTTTAATTGTCTATAAAAAAAAAACAAAAAAAGAAGATATCCCCACCTTCTTTCACCGACGTCCATTGAAGAAAATAAATTGTGGAAAAGACAGAGCGTAGAACAAAATAGAGTAAAATGATGTATGTTCCGGTCAGTTCTTGTGTGTTGTGGACAAAGATAATATTTTAGAAATTACATAATGCAATAATTTTTTTCCATCGATCGCAAAAGTAACTTGTTGACGAATTTTAATTACATCCCTATCTTCTTAACATCATATTCTAAATATATATGCATCATAATTATATTATCCATTCAACATATTAATATATTAGCCATAAACAATGAAAGACTTGCAAGCTTCCATTAGTTCAATTAGATTCACTAAATTTATCCTAATTGTTGAATCCAATAGTTGTGCGAATGATATGTAGCATGAAATAACAAAATGGTTTACATTATTTTTTGAGGCAATTTTAGATTTTATTATATTTTTGTAGAAGTTACGATAGTACTCACTTAACAATGTTAATTTTTATAATATAATTTATTCGATTGCTCTATGAAATTATATTTGAAACCAATAAGCTAAAGAGTATCATATTTTATCCAAATTTGAAAATGTTGAACTAAACTAATTTACCCTTAAATTTAGTATCAACCTCCTAAAGTATGGACAGTTGAAAAAGTCTCCAAATTAAATTATATCTATTATTTTTTAATTATTTAAATCCCTCAAAAATATATAGTATATTTATTCAGTCAAATTCTACATAAAAAAAAAAGTAGGAAAACAAGTAATTTACTTACTCAATATTTGCGTTGGAGCGACACCATAATAATATATTCTGTAAACCATATTACATTGAAATAAACAACATATTTTATAACAGTATATCATTTGCCTCTTCACGTGACGACTATTGGCAGAAACTATTGTTGTTCGACTACTAAAGTTTGGAATTTTTTTTTCAATGTTTTTTGAAAATACATGAAAAAGTTATACAATGAATGTAGGCCATTTAAACCATAAAGAATTTTATGAGGAATTTTGCTTTAAAACAAAATTTACTACATATATACAAAGTGAATAACTTTATATGTATATTCACACCATATATCCATGACATGCTTGTGATATATTTTGTAAATAAAGAGCGCGATTGTAACTCATTACTCCCTCACAGTCCGTCTCTAAAGGCCTCATTTACATTTTCTGTCATTATATTTAACATTAAAAATATCTTCATATTTATATAATTTTTTTTTTTTGTACAAATGTCCTTTTATTAGTATTATAAGACATTAATACAAGTATTTTTACAGTTTTTTTTTTTTTTGTATTATATTTTCATATAATAATTAATATAAAAATATTAAGAAGGAAAAGTAAATGGGACACTTAGAGCCGGACGGAGCTAATATATTTTAGTGTAGTAAGAAATCAAGTATCATTTGCTTGATTTGTAGTTCATCAAAGCTTTAACTTTACTAAGAATAAACTCAAAACTAGTATAAAAAAGTCCTGAACTTTAAAATCCTAAATCTGTTATACAATCATTATTATTAGCTTTTTTCCTATACAATCATTATTATAATCTATAATTCACAAAATATCAGCTTCAAAGTACTATTAAAAGAAAAAAAATTGAAACTAAATTCCAAAAGGATACACGTTTGAGAATTAAATCCTATAGAGCAAAACCTTAGATGAAATGATCACAATTATATAAAATTCATTTTATAATAAAATGTAATACAAAATTTATAATAAAACCTAAACTATACTTTAACATTTACAACTTATTTTAAATTCATTTTCTTTTTGTTTAAGTCAGTTTCTCAAACAAAAAGGGAAAATAGCAACTTGTTTATTATTATTATTGACATGAAATTTTTTATTGTATTTAGGCTTGTGAATTTGTTATAAAGTATAATCAATGGGTCTTTTATTATTAATCATTATTTTTGGGCATAGATTATGAAAGAATATGCCAACGAGGTTAAGATGTTGAAGAATACAGTGAGGAATCAAATAACAGATCAAGATATGGGAATGATGGATGCTATGAATCTCATTGATACACTCGAACGCCTAGGCATAGCATATCATTTTGAAAATGAAATTTCAGAGAAATTACGAGAAATTTATGACCTCCTCGATACCGACAAATATTGTGATCTCTACACAACTGCTCTTCATTTTCGGATACTCAGGCAGCATGGGTATCATATATCTTGCGGTATGTATATATGTTGGGTTAGAATTAAATATCACCATAATTCCAGCTATTTAATTTAATTTGAATGCGCAGATATTTTTCTCAAATGGTTGGATGGTAATGGAAAATTCCAGGAGTCCATTAAGAATGATATAAGGGGTTTGTTAGCCTTGTATGAAGCAACACATCTGAGAATACATGGAGAAAGCATATTAGATTATGCACATGTTTATACTAGGACCGGTTTAAAAAATGTGGAACAAAGTCTCCATCAATCACCCCTAGAGAAACAAGTCGAGCACGCGTTAGTGCAAGCCCTACACTTGGGCTGTCCAAGAATCGAAGCACGATTCTTCATCTCCATCTATGAAGAGGAGGTTGAACACCGGAATGAGTCATTGTTAAACTTGGCCAAATTTGACTATAATTTACTTCAAATATTACACAAGAAAGAGCTTCAAGAATTGTCACGGTAAACTTATCAATTATTTGCATTTTTACTATGAATAAACTCTCAAACTATGTTACTCGTATTTTTCGGTGTAGGTGGTGGAAAGAATTGAATCTAATATCAAAACACAAATATGCCAAGGACAGATTAGTTGAATGCTATTTTTGGGCTGCAGGAGTGTACTATGAACCCGAATATTCGCGCGGACGTATTATGCTTACAAAACTTATGATCATTATATCAATAACAGATGATACGTATGATGCTTATGGCACGCTTGAAGAGCTACAAGCTTTCACAAAAGCAATAGAAAGGTAAAATTCTGAATCATGTGTTTGTGAGAGAGAATGGAAGGGAGATACTACTTACTAGTTCATTTCATTTAAGTTTTTTAAAATTAATTATTGTTTTATTCATTAGATGGGATATTGGGGAGATTGTTAAACTCCCAAATTACATGAGAGAATTCTATAAAACTACTCTAGAGCTCTATCAAGAATTTGAAGATGAGCTAAGCAGTGAAGGAAGGTCCTACGCAATAAAATACGCCATCGATGCTGTATGATGATATCGCACTTAATTTCCTCTTTTTCTTACGATTCCTTGGTATAAAATGTTTCAATTAAATTTGACATATATGTAATAACTTCAATGTAGCACAAGGAATTGGTAAGAAACTACTATACTGAGGCCAAGTGGTTCATGCAAGGAATATATCCAACCTTTGAGGACTATCTTAGCAACGGTCATATAACTTGCACCTATTTTTATCACACACATGGTGTCGTTGTTGGGAATGAAATCTCTAACAGAGAAGGAATTTGAGTACCTGCACCAGAAACCTAAAATGATTGTTGCTAGCGGCATCAATTGCCGGCTCATAGATGATATCACTAGCTACGAGGTACAAGTGAAAAGTTATACTATGCCAACATGTCTAAATAAATTATTCTGATTTTTTGTTAACATATATATCGTATTAGGTTGAGAAGGAAAGAGGTCAAGTTGTGACGGGCATCGATTGCTTCATGAAAGATAATAATGCTACCAAAGAAGAAGCGGTGGCTAAACTTCATGAAATAGCGGAAAATGCTTGGAAGGATATCAATGAGGAATTTTTGAAATCATATTTTCATTGGAAAGATGTGGTAAAGCGTATTATGAATATTTCTCGAATAATGGATGTGGCTTACAAGAATGATCATGATGGATACACCAAACCAGAAAAGAACGTGAAACCTCACATCATTGCCTTGTTCGTCGATCCAATAAAATATTAGGCATCTCATCCTCTCGTTACTATAAGTCATCTAGGTTAAGGTAATGTCACCATTTCTATATATTATTTACTGCATGTTTCTTAGGATCCCTATATTTTTGCTTCCATTGAGACTTCAATTCTATAACAAGATTTAAATTTTTAGGTACATTTTGATTCTTGGACTTCACAAGGGTTATGTTTCCATCTTTCATGGCGTGTTTCGGTTCACAACTTATAAGTTATCTTCTGTTTGAGAGAAGCATATATATATATATATATTTAAATGTTGTTTGTTGAAAATGAGACGAGATGTTTATTGTATATTTGAATTGAATACCTGTTGTAAATTTGTTATATATTTATGTAGGTGTGTTTTATATATTTTTTTCTAGTATTTTCTCAGTAGAAGTACATAGTTTGAAAAATATTTTGAATTTAAACTTATTGTTCGAAAGAATAGTTTTATGTCTGAACAAAGAGGGAATAATGTATTACTAAGAAATGATCAGAAAGAACTCATTTTGCATCCGAAGGGATTTTATATTTCCTCTTTGAAGCTTTGTAATTCTTTATTTACATTTTTAGTGAAATGCTCTTCATCTTCAACCACAACAATTTGTTATCGACTTCAAAATTATTAGAGAGATATTTCTTTACTTCTTCTCTTATTATGATTACATTTTTATTTTTTACATTATGTTGTTTCATTACTATGATTCCAAAGTTTTATTATTTTGTTAAAATATATATAAATTTTTTTGTTTAATTGTTGGAAGTACTCATGTATTTTGTTAGGACTTGGATCGATGATAATAAATTGTTACTACTGTAAATATAAGTTAAAAAAATAAAATGTCATGGCCTCTACGCTAGGGTTGGATCAAATTCAATATGTATGTGTATATTTATATTCGAGGATCTCAATGATAAGAGTTTTCACAATTATATTGTCCAATCAGTATTTTTACTTTATTGTATGTTTGAAACGATAAATACAAAGATTAATCAAGACATCGATCAGATTAATTAGTACGTATATGTAGGGGCTGAATTGAATCATCATATGTAATTACGACTAGTTATTATTCAATTTAGCCCCTGCTACTTATGACTTTTGAAATATAATAAGATAAAACAATAACTAAGAACCTAAAAATTGCATATGCTTCAGTTCCATTCATACTATATTTATGCATATTATATCTATATATATCTTTATACGTGTTTGTGTTTTTTGAAAGGAGATACACGGAAACCCTATATCAACATTTGATAGATTTTGAATGATTCTTGTACCTAATTGGCTTTAGTCATAGATAAACGATAAAGAAGTATGTTTACACTATTTATATATATACTTTTATAGAAAGAAATTGTGGGGTAAATAAGGGAAAAAAAAGAATATTTTTATGAAAAGTATATGAGAAATACATGATAAATTTTAAATTTCTATAATACAAAGATTTAATGATAGATAATTAGAAATATATATATATATATAATACTATTGTCAGAGCTTTATAAAGATACAAATAAAAAATATATTTTTATTGTCAATTATTACTATTATTATTTTTTTTAATATATTTGAGAGTGTTGTGATTTTTGCATAAAATAATTTGAGCCTTAAACTTCTCAAACCTGTCATGTTTCCCACAGTCAAATGTTGTCTGATAATTTGAGAAAGACAAATAATAATTTGTAGTATTGCAGATCTATTTATGACTTTGAAACAAGAATCCAAACACTTCAACAAAACCATCCTTGTTTGAACGTGTGTAGTGTGGAAAATTGAAAAATATATTTTAGTGAGAGAAAATATTGTGTATCATTCCAAGTGAGTCATTCTATTTATTTCTTCATATCTTGATAATGTTCTAATGTTTTAATTGTTCTCAAAAACTTATTTGAAAAAAAAAAGAAAAGAACTTCCAATTGAGAAGATAACTAGCCCATAAGGACATTTACTCTCAATTGGACATGTGGTTTGTTTGTGTAATTACTGCAGTATAACAAGAAATTTTTTGGGTAATGTGCAATGAAAATTGCAGAAAAGACATTTTTTTTTTATGTTTGTTGGTGTAATTTAATTTTCTTAAACAAACATTGTGTGTCATTTATTTTATCTCGTACTTATATCGATCTGCTCATTCTTTTATCATATTCCATAACCACTGAACAATCTCATACATACAAAGTTGTATTTCTCCATTGTATATACTCCCTCCTCCGTCCATTAAAATTAGTCCATTTGGGCTCGGCACGTGAATTAAAAAAAATGAATATTTTATTGAAAAAGTGATAGGTAGTTGAGACTATTTTTGGAAATTTAGTTAAAAAATCAAGTAAATAAAGAAAGTGAATGGAATAAAGTTAGTGGTATTTTTTGTAAACAAGGGTAATAATTAAACATTAATTTGTTGACTTTGCCAAAATTAGTAATGAGATAAATTTAATGGACAGACTAAAAAGAAAAGTGAGAATAAATTTGGCCGACGGAGGCAGTATAATTTATGGTCCCAACAAATTTGGAACAGTTAGGCCACTTACATTATTTTATCACCCGACCTACTATTGAAGGAAAAAAATTGAAACTAAATTAAAAAAACAATACACGTTTAAGAATTAAATCCTATAGAGAAAAACCTAATATGAAATGATCACAATTATACATAAAAAATAAACAGTTCAAGAACATAAAATTTTGTATGAGTTTCAAAATAAACATGAAATAGATTAATAAAGTTTATACATGATATGTTGCTGAAATCCATTGAGCAAGGAACTGAACAAAATACGCTACACTTTTATATTTTGATAGTTAAAATGTATTACAAAATTTATAATAAAACCTAAAGTATTACTTTTACATATAGAACTTATTTTAAATTCATTTACTTTCTGTGTAACTAAATTTCTTAAAAGAAAAAGGAAGATAGCAAAGTATTTATTATTATTATTAACATGGAAAATTCAATTGTATTTAGGCTTGTGAATTTGTTATAATGTATAATTAAGGGTGTTTTTCTATTATTATTTGTTATTTTTGGGCGTAGAATATGAAAGAATATACCAACGAGATTAAGATGTTGAAGAATAAAATGAGGAGTCAAACAGCAGATCTAGAATGAGAATGATGGATTCTATGAATCTCATTGATACGGTCGAATGCCTAGGCATAGCATATCATTTCAAAAATAAGATTTCAGACAAATTAAGAGAAATTTATGACCTCCTCGATACCGACAAATACTGTGATCTCTTCACAGCTGCTCTTCATTTCGGATACTCAGGCATCGTGGGTATTATATATCTTGCGGTATGTATATATGTTGGGTTAGAATTAAATATCACCATAATTCCAAGTGTTTAATTTGATTTGAATGCGCAGATATTTTTCAGAAATGGATGAACGGTAATGGAAAATACCAAGAGTCGATTAAGAATGATGTAAGGGGTTTGTTAGGCTTGTATGAAGCAACACGTCTGAGAATACATGAAGAAAGTATATTAGATTTAGCACATGTTTATACTAGGACCAGTTTAAAAAATGTTAATCGAAGTCTCGATCAATCACCCCTCAAGAAACAAGTCGAGCACTCATTAGTTCAAGTCCTACACTTGGGCTGCCCAAGAATCGAAGCACGATTCTTCATCTCCATCTATGAAGAGGAGGTTGAACACCGAAATGAGTCTTTGTTGAACTTAGCCAAATTCGACTATAATTTACTTCAAATATTACACAAGAAAAAGAGTCAGGAATTGTCACGGTAAACTGATCAATTATTTGCATCTTTACTCATGAATAAACTCTCAAACCATGTTTACTCATATTTGTCGGTGTAGGTGGTGGAAAGAACTGAATCTAATACCAAAACAAAATATGCCAAGGACAGATTGGTTGAATGCTATTTTTGGGCCGCAGGAGTGTACTACGAACCCAAATATTCGCGCGGACATGTTATGCTTACAAAACTTATGATCATTATATCAATAACAGATGATACGTATGATGCTTATGGCACGCTTGAAGAGCTACAAGCTTTCGCAAAAGCAATAGAAAGGTAAAATTCTAAATCATGTGTTTGTGAGAGAGAAAGGAAGGGAGATATTACTTACCAGTTCATTTGAATTAATTCTTTAAAGTTAATTATTGTTTTATTAAGTGAATGGGATATTGGGGAGATTGATGAACTCCCAAATTACATGAGAGAATTCTATAAAACTATTCGAGAGCTCTGTCAAGAATTTGAAGATGAGCTAAGCAGTGAAGGAAGATTCTAATCAATAAAATTCGCCTTCGATGTTTTATGATGATATTACACTTAATTGTCTCTTTATCTTACAATTCCTTGGTATATAATGTTTTAATTAATTTGACATATATATAATAACTTAAATGTAGCACACATAATTGGTAAGAAGCTACTCCCTCTGTCCGGAAAATTTAGCCCTTTTGGCTCGGCACGCGGATTAAGAAAAATAAATATTTCATTGAAAAGTTAGAAAAAGTAAAAATGTAGTTGGGATTATTTTTGAAAATTTAACTACAATTTAAACATAATAGAGAGACAGTGTAATAAATTTAGTGATATTTATTATAAATAAGTATTGAATGAAGGATAATAATTAATATTGACTTTTTGACTTTTTCAAATATAATAATAGGGTAAATTTACGGATGGAGAAAAAAGAATGTGAAAATAAATTTAACAAAACAGAAGGAATATTATATTGAGGCGAGTGGTTCATGCAACTATGCAAGGAATATATCCAACCTTTGAGGACTATCTTAGCAACTTTCATATTACTTACACCTATTTTTATCACACCATGGTGTCACTGTTGGGAATGAAATCTGTGACAGAGAAGGTATTTGAGTACCTACACCAGAAACCTAATATGATTGTTGCTAGCGGTATCAATTGCTGGCTCATGGATGATATCACTAGTTAGAAGGTACAAGTGAAAAGTTATATTATGCCAATATGTCTAAATACATTAATTTGATTATTTGTTAACATATATATTGTAGGGTAAACTGTTTTTTTAGTCTCGTAACTGGACCCCTTTATCATTTTAGTCCCGTAAGTAGAGCCTATTTGCAAACTAGTCCCATAAGTGAAAAAATTCGTTGTTTTAGTCCTCCGCCGCCGGAGACGCCCGCGTGGCACGCCGGAGGTGACGTGTCCGCCAGGTCAGCGACACCTGGCTGACACGTGGATTTTTTTTCATTTTTATTAATTTTTTAAAATTTTTTTAATTGGACCAAATAAAAAATTACAAATAAAATTAAAAAAAACAAGTTTTATAAAAAATTTAAGAAAATAAAAAAATCCACGTGTCCGCCAGGTCAGCGACACCTGGCGGACACATCACCTCCGGCGAGCCACGCGAGCATCTCCGGCGCCGGAGAACTAAAACAGCGAAAACTTCTCACTTATGGGACTAGTTTGCGACAGGCTCTACTTACAGGACTAAAATGATAAGGGGGTCCAGTTACGGAACTAAAAAAAACAGTTTACCCTATGTTGTATTAGGTTGAGAAGGAAAGAGGTCAAGTTGTGATGGGCATCGATACCTTCGTGAAAGATAATACTGGGACTAAAGAAGAAGCGGTGACTAAACTTCATGAAATGGCAAAAAAATGCTTAGAAGGATATAAATGAGGAGTTTTTAAAATCATATTTCCATTGGAAAAATATGGTAGAGCGTGTTATGAATGTTTCTCGATTTCTCTATAGCAGTACATAGTTTGACAAATATTTTGAATTTAAAATTATTACTTGAAAGAAAAGTTCGTATAAAACGAGAAATACATTACGGAAGAATCACAACTTCAGTAATGGATTATCTTAATTCAATATATATATAATATCAAAGTTATGTTTTATTAATAAATAAAATAATATTATTATTTAATCTACTATAATAGAAAATAATATATTGAATTAGAATTGAGAAAATATACTATTTTTATTCATAAATATAGTATCAAAATACTACTTGAACTAAAATATAAATAAAAATTAACGTTGAAACACAAACCAAACAAACCTAAATTTACTCCAATGTAGGTTCAATTAAATACGACTATATAATAAATATAAATTTTTTTATATATCAATTGATAGTTAGTTATAATTTTAATAGAATAAGAAATACTCCCTAAATTTTGTTATATATCAATTGATAGTTAGTTATAATTTTCATAGAATAAGAAATACTCCCTCTCCTTTTGTTAGCTATAATTATGTTTGATTTTTTTTTTTTTAATTGTCTATAAAAAAAAAACAAAAAAAGAAGATATCCCCACCTTCTTTCACCGACGTCCATTGAAGAAAATAAATTGTGGAAAAGACAGAGCGTAGAACAAAATAGAGTAAAATGATGTATGTTCCGGTCAGTTCTTGTGTGTTGTGGACAAAGATAATATTTTAGAAATTACATAATGCAATAATTTTTTTCCATCGATCGCAAAAGTAACTTGTTGACGAATTTTAATTACATCCCTATCTTCTTAACATCATATTCTAAATATATATGCATCATAATTATATTATCCATTCAACATATTAATATATTAGCCATAAACAATGAAAGACTTGCAAGCTTCCATTAGTTCAATTAGATTCACTAAATTTATCCTAATTGTTGAATCCAATAGTTGTGCGAATGATATGTAGCATGAAATAACAAAATGGTTTACATTATTTTTTGAGGCAATTTTAGATTTATTATATTTTTGTAGAAGTTACGATAGTACTCACTTAACAATGTTAATTTTTATAATATAATTTATTCGATTGCTCTATGAAATTATATTTGAAACCAATAAGCTAAAGAGTATCATATTTTATCCAAATTTGAAAATGTTGAACTAAACTAATTTACCCTTAAATTTAGTATCAACCTCCTTAAAGTATGGACAGTTGAAAAAGTCTTCAAATTAAATTATATCTATTATTTTTTTAATTATTTAAATCCCTGAAAAAATATATAGTATATTTATTCAGTCAAATTCTACATAAAAAAAAAAAGTAGGAAAACAAGTAATTTACTTACTCAATATTTGCGTTGGAGCGACACCATAATAATATATTCTGTAAACCATATTACATTGAAATAAACAACATATTTTATAACAGTATATCATTTGCCTCTTCACGTGACGACTATTGGACAAATGTATCTTTTTTTAAGTTTCAACGCATACAAGTCATATTGTAGATACGCGCATAGACGAAAATTTTCCGTGCAAAAAAAAAAAAGCAAAAAAAAAAAAAACAAAGTGTTCGTCAAATATGCAATACATTCACTATTGCTGCAATAAAAATGGGTACAAAAATGGCAGTAAAATTGACCCCAATAATAGAAGAACATATTCAGAGAGGATGTTGCCGCTTAGTAGTCATATATAAACATAATATATATAACATAGTCCATTATTTAAACCTGATCAATACATCATAACTATGCAATATATAAATCATAAAATGAAATATATCATAACTATACGTGCAACATCCCTATCTGCAACTTACATCATTTATATCAGATGTATATATCATGTCTATTGAAGTTATATATCATATTTAGAAACATAATGGTGAAAAAATATATCTAACATAGTCCATCATTTAAATCTGATCAATATTTTATAACTATGCAATATATAAATCATAAATATGAACGATAATATAAAATAAAAGTGTGTACAATAAGGTTTACTATCGTCAGTCTATCATAAGTTAAACAACATATGTATCATGAATATACATCCTATGTGTCCGCAGACCAGCAAAAAGACTTTTAGGAACAACTGTGCTGATTTTTATTTTTTTTTCTAAAAGAGACTAATCAAGAATGCATATATACACATAATCACCATAAAAAATTATGCAGTATTGAAATTACAACCACCAAATTTGTTCGTCGCCAATCAGCCTTCCTCTCTCCCTCCCCTAGCACGATAGGGGAATCGAGAGCGGAGGTGGCAAACATGTTTGACGGCGGTTGGCGCGGATAGAGATGTCGTCGTCAACTACGGAGGTGTAAATAGAAGGGGAATCGAGGGCGGAGGCAGCTAGCATGTTAGACGACGTTGGTCGCGGCTAGAGATGTCTTCGGTGGTGGTTGTCAACTGCAGAGGTATAAATATAAGGGAAATCGAGGGTGGACGTGGCTAACGTGTTTGACGGCGGTAGGCACGCTAGAGATGTCATCATCGGTGGTCGCGGAATGTGGTGGTTGACGTAGGCAAGACAATGAGAGGAGGAAGGAAGTCACTGCATGGTAAATTTAGGGTTGGTAAATAAATTTTGGGTGGTAAGTAAATCTTCTTATTTAGGAACATACAGTTCAATTTATCCCGTATAATTAATAATTTGCGAGTTAAGAGAATACATCATAATACATTTATTTTGACATCATTTGAGTAGATTATATATGAAGGGCATTTCACGATAAAACGTCATAATAATATTATAGAAACATAATTTGTGATACTCTATGCATCATTCTATTTTGAATGTGTACATTTCGGAATTAATTATTTGCAAATATTTTTTTTTTTATTTTATTTAGGATTAAACTTAATCCTGAATATATCGGAAGTAGTTGATATAATTTTTTCTAATTGATTTTTTCCTTATATAAAGATCCTTAATTATTTTTTTTTAATTACCAACACTCCTCAATAAACTCACCCGTTTTTGGATTTTCAATCAAAAAATCCAACCGGTTAAAAATAAAATCAGAATTCTTGTGAATTTTGTATCGCATGAAAAGGATACCAAAATTCTTAGAAAACATGTGCACACATAACCAATATCACGTGAATTTCATGTAACTTCTTAAACACAATAAAATCTACCATTTATTTTTTGACACATACACATATATATATATATATAAATATATATATATCTTAAGACTATGAAAATATACTATCTATCAATTTGCTTTTGAAGTGTAGAACTTTGAATATTTATATTGTATTCATACATAGTACAAATTAAATGAAAAAAAATATTTACATTAGTGTTGTATAATACAAATGTAATGACATTTGTATAAAATATTAAAAATATAATGATATTTCTAAAGTTAAATACAATAACGTAAAAAAACAAATGAATGTTTTGTTAAGAGATGGAAGTAATATTTTATTATATGAAAATACATGTATTAATAAGACATTAAGACATTATATAATTTTTTTATTTAATTTGCACGGTTTTTCTTTATAGAATCGCCGTTGCCGACGTGTACATGACCGGCGCAGATGTGTACCACGATGTGTCATTTTTCCGGCGGCTGACGTGGAATTTGTTTAAAAAATAAAATAAATTAAATTAATATTACTTTTTTTTTTTAATCTATTTTGGCCCGATTTGACCAAAATGCAAAACACATATTTAAAATTTGGTCCAATTGAACCAAATTACAAATAACACAAAATTAAAAACATTACAAAAATATGTTATTTGCAATTTGGTTCAATTTTACCAAATTGCAAATATGTATTTGCATTTTGGTCCAATCGGGCCAAATTAGAAAAAAAATTAATTGTAATTTAATTTATTTTATTTTTTAAACAAATTCCACGTCAGCCGCCGGGAAAATGACACGTCGTGGTACACGTCTGCGCCGGCCATGTACACATCGGCAATGACGATTCCACGTCTGCGCACGTGCCCGGCATGTGACGTTTTCCGGTACCGGAGGACATAAATAAGGCATTCGTAACACTTACTATTCTATTTTGCGAAACCGAAAAAAGGTGTCTAAAAATAATAATTTGGGATACATAATGGTAATTTTTAAATTTTTCCTTCAATATATATAACTAACAAAATACCTCTAACTTTTATGAAAATATTCATTTCGTTTTTATTTGTAAAGACAAAAATATAAAAATTATCTTAAATATTTCTACTAACCACTACAATAATATTATTATTTTATCTACTACAATAAACTAATGATATATTGAGTTAGGATCGAGAGAATATAATTTTTTTATTCATAAAATATGGTATCAAAGTACTACTTAAACTAAAATTTAAATAAAAAATTAAAATTTAAACATAAACCAAACTAACCTAAAGGTACTCCAAGGTAGGTTTAATTATATACAATTATATAATAAATATAAATTTAGTTATATATCAATTTATATTTAGTTATATTTTTGTAGAATAAAAAGTATGATTATTTAATAAATATAAATTGGTAAAAATTATCATAGGATATGGACGACAAAGATAAGTGATTAGATATTAGTCAGTAATCTTTTCAATAAACATGTTATTATTGTTAAATGACACAATCAATCCTATAACCTAATCGTACACTCTAAAGAAAGCATTTCAGTATGCATCAACATTAACATCTCTTTCAATCACTACAAGAAAAAATTATTTTTGTAACAGTTTTTATTTATTTATTTATTTATTTTTAAATCTACTTTTTGCGTTACTAATGACATTAGAGATGAAATTAAGAATGAAATTACGTTAGCTACGTGAACTTTAGGGACGGAATTCCGTTACAAATATATTATTTTTTTGTAGTGAATGTTGATCTTTTTGGATTATGGATAATAAATGAAATATAATAAAGTATGATTCTTTTTGAATTTTACAATGTATTGTAAGATTTACATATATTTTTTTAATTAATTAGTGGGATAAGTTTCATTAAACTAATGTTCCTATTGTATCATGATAATTGTAACTAATATCCTTTTTTCTTATTAGTATAATTTTTGTTTAATATGCTTAAAAAAAGTTACGATGATATTAACTTGTTAGCAATGAGTAAAGTTTTATGTCCGACCAAAGAAGGAGGAATATTGTATTACTAATTAGAAAGAACACATTTTGCATCCAAAGTTATTATTATTTTAATTTCTTTTTTGTTTAATTGCTGGAGATACTCTTGTATTTGTTAGAACTTGCATTGATGATAATAAATTGTTACTATGGTACACGGTCTGCGTAAAAATTTTTGTTACATTGACCAACTTCTTCCCTACCTTATGGTTATGGTGTGACCAATTCGTTGGTTATGATATGATCCTTAGGATATTAATTTATATGATCTCCGATAATCGAAAATTTTATTTTACATATATGATCGATTTTAATCTTTATTCTATGATTTTCAATATGACTAAAATTGAATAATGTGATATACAATCAAACCAAAAATATTTTTTACCTAAAATAATATCATTTAAATATTAACAAAATATTATTTTAAAATAAGAAATATCTTATATTTTAATTAAGCATACATGTATTTAATCTATAACTCATCTATAAATAGAAGCCATGTTGCATGTTATCATCGTATATTACAAGTCTCAAGAATGAGTACAAAAGATGTTCTTCGTCCAGTGACCAACTTCTCCTCTACCTTGTGGGGTGACCAATTCCTACGTTACGAATTTGACCCTCAGGTAATTTCTATGGTCTCCTAAAATAAAAAAAAAAAATTATTTTCAATCTATACTCGATTTTCATATTATTCTATAATTATGCACGGTCTTTATATTTCAATTCTCCAAATTATTGTATGTTTGCTTTTTAAGTTCTGAATCTTCCATTCATTAAGTTTTGATCTTCGAACTTGGCATGACAAAAGATAAAATATGATAAAATACAAGATAAAAATACAACCATACAAAATTATATAATAAAAATATGATAAAATTTCTTGTAACTCACATGTTGTTTTGAATGTCTTTTCCATCATTAGTTTAAAATATGTGCAACCTTCCATCGTGTTTAAGGAAGTATTGTACAGATTCACCAACTATCTAAACTTAATGGATTGGCAGAAACTATTGTTGTTCGACTACTAAAGTTTGGAATTTTTTTTTCAATGTTTTTGAAAATACATGAAAAAGTTATACAATGAATGTAATGGTCCGTAGGCCATTTAAACCATAAAGAATTTATGAGAATTTGCTTTAAAACAAAATTTACTACATATATACAAAGTGAATAACTTTATATGTATATTCACACCATATATCCATGACATGCTTGTGATATATTTTGTAAATAAAGAGCGCGATTGTAACTCATTACTCCCTCACAGTCCGTCTCTAAAGGTCTCATTTACATTTTCTGTCATTATATTTAACATTAAAAATATCTTCATATTTATATAATTTTTTTTTTTTGTACAAATGTCCTTTTATTAGTATTATAAGACATTAATACAAGTATTTTTACAGTTTTTTTTTTAATTTGTATTATATTTTCATATAATAATTAATATAAAAAATTAAGAAGGAAAAGTAAATGGGACACTTAGAGCCGGACGGAGCTAATATATTTTAGTGTAGTAAGAAATCAAGTATCATTTGCTTGATTTGTAGTTCATCAAAGCTTTAACTTTACTAAGAATAAACTCAAAACTAGTATAAAAAAGTCCTGAACTTTAAAATCCTAAATCTGTTATACAATCATTATTATTAGCTTTTTTCCTATACAATCATTATTTATAATCTATAATTCACAAAATATCAGCTTCAAAGTACTATTAAAAGAAAAAAAAATTGAAACTAAATTCCAAAAGGATACACGTTTGAGAATTAAATCCTATAGAGCAAAACCTTAGATGAAATGATCACAATTATATAAAATTCATTTTATAATAAAATGTAATACAAAATTTATAATAAAACCTAAACTATACTTTAACATTTACAACTTATTTTAAATTCATTTTCTTTTTGTTTAAGTCAGTTTCTCAAACAAAAAGGGAAAATAGCAACTTGTTTATTATTATTATTGACATGAAATTTTTTATTGTATTTAGGCTTGTGAATTTGTTATAAAGTATAATCAATGGGTCTTTTATTATTAATCATTATTTTTGGGCATAGATTATGAAAGAATATGCCAACGAGGTTAAGATGTTGAAGAATACAGTGAGGAATCAAATAACAGATCAAGATATGGGAATGATGGATGCTATGAATCTCATTGATACACTCGAACACCTAGGCATAGCATATCATTTTGAAAATGAAATTTCAGAGAAATTACGAGAAATTTATGACCTCCTCGATACCGACAAATATTGTGATCTCTACACAACTGCTCTTCATTTTCGGATACTCAGGCAGCATGGGTATCATATATCTTGCGGTATGTATATATGTTGGGTTAGAATTAAATATCACCATAATTCCAGCTATTTAATTTAATTTGAATGCGCAGATATTTTTCTCAAATGGTTGGATGGTAATGGAAAATTCCAGGAGTCCATTAAGAATGATATAAGGGGTTTGTTAGCCTTGTATGAAGCAACACATCTGAGAATACATGGAGAAAGCATATTAGATTATGCACATGTTTATACTAGGACCGGTTTAAAAAATGTGGAACAAAGTCTCCATCAATCACCCCTAGAGAAACAAGTCGAGCACGCGTTAGTGCAAGCCCTACACTTGGGCTGTCCAAGAATCGAAGCACGATTCTTCATCTCCATCTATGAAGAGGAGGTTGAACACCGGAATGAGTCATTGTTAAACTTGGCCAAATTTGACTATAATTTACTTCAAATATTACACAAGAAAGAGCTTCAAGAATTGTCACGGTAAACTTATCAATTATTTGCATTTTTACTATGAATAAACTCTCAAACTATGTTACTCGTATTTTTCGGTGTAGGTGGTGGAAAGAATTGAATCTAATATCAAAACACAAATATGCCAAGGACAGATTAGTTGAATGCTATTTTTGGGCTGCAGGAGTGTACTATGAACCCGAATATTCGCGCGGACGTATTATGCTTACAAAACTTATGATCATTATATCAATAACAGATGATACGTATGATGCTTATGGCACGCTTGAAGAGCTACAAGCTTTCACAAAAGCAATAGAAAGGTAAAATTCTGAATCATGTGTTTGTGAGAGAGAATGGAAGGGATATACTACTTACTAGTTCATTTCATTTAAGTTTTTTAAAATTAATTATTGTTTTATTCATTAGATGGGATATTGGGGAGATTGTTAAACTCCCAAATTACATGAGAGAATTCTATAAAACTACTCTAGAGCTCTATCAAGAATTTGAAGATGAGCTAAGCAGTGAAGGAAGGTCCTACGCAATAAAATACGCCATCGATGCTGTATGATGATATCGCACTTAATTTCCTCTTTTTCTTACGATTCCTTGGTATAAAATGTTTCAATTAAATTTGACATATATGTAATAACTTCAATGTAGCACAAGGAATTGGTAAGAAACTACTATACTGAGGCCAAGTGGTTCATGCAAGGAATATATCCAACCTTTGAGGACTATCTTAGCAACTTTCATATTACTTACACCTATTTTTATCACACCATGGTGTCACTGTTGGGAATGAAATCTGTGACAGAGAAGGTATTTGAGTACCTACACCAGAAACCTAATATGATTGTTGCTAGCGGTATCAATTGCTGGCTCATGGATGATATCACTAGTTAGAAGGTACAAGTGAAAAGTTATATTATGCCAATATGTCTAAATACATTAATTTGATTATTTGTTAACATATATATTGTAGGGTAAACTGTTTTTTTAGTCTCGTAACTGGACCCCTTTATCATTTTAGTCCCGTAAGTAGAGCCTATTTGCAAACTAGTTCCATAAGTGAAAAAATTTCGTTGTTTTAGTCCTCCGCCGCCGGAGACGCCCGCGTGGCACGCCGGAGGTGACGTGTCCGCCAGGTCAGCGACACCTGGCTGACACGTGGATTTTTTTTCATTTTTATTAATTTTTAAAATTTTTTTAATTGGACCAAATAAAAAATTACAAATAAAATTAAAAAAACAAGTTTTATAAAAAATTTAAGAAAATAAAAAAATCCACGTGTCCGCCAGGTCAGCGACACCTGGCGGACACATCACCTCCGGCGAGCCACGCGAGCATCTCCGGCGCCGGAGAACTAAAACAGCGAAAACTTCTCACTTATGGGACTAGTTTGCGACAGGCTCTACTTACAGGACTAAAATGATAAGGGGGTCCAGTTACGGAACTAAAAAAAACAGTTTACCCTATGTTGTATTAGGTTGAGAAGGAAAGAGGTCAAGTTGTGATGGGCATCGATACCTTCGTGAAAGATAATACTGGGACTAAAGAAGAAGCGGTGACTAAACTTCATGAAATGGCAAAAAAATGCTTAGAAGGATATAAATGAGGAGTTTTTAAAATCATATTTCCATTGGAAAAATATGGTAGAGCGTGTTATGAATGTTTCTCGATTTCTCTATAGCAGTACATAGTTTGACAAATATTTTGAATTTAAAATTATTACTTGAAAGAAAAGTTCGTATAAAACGAGAAATACATTACGGAAGAATCACAACTTCAGTAATGGATTATCTTAATTCAATATATATATAATATCAAAGTTATGTTTTATTAATAAATAAAATAATATTATTATTTAATCTACTATAATAGAAAATAATATATTGAATTAGAATTGAGAAAATATACTATTTTTATTCATAAAATATAGTATCAAAATACTACTTGAACTAAAATATAAATAAAAATTAACGTTGAAACACAAACCAAACAAACCTAAATTTACTCCAATGTAGGTTCAATTAAATACGACTATATAATAAATATAAATTTTTTTATATATCAATTGATAGTTAGTTATAATTTTAATAGAATAAGAAATACTCCCTAAATTTTGTTATATATCAATTGATAGTTAGTTATAATTTTCATAGAATAAGAAATACTCCCTCTCCTTTTGTTAGCTATAATTATGTTTGATTTTTTTTTTTAATTGTCTATAAAAAAAAAAACAAAAAAAGAAGATATCCCCACCTTCTTTCACCGACGTCCATTGAAGAAAATAAATTGTGGAAAAGACAGAGCGTAGAACAAAATAGAGTAAAATGATGTATGTTCCGGTCAGTTCTTGTGTGTTGTGGACAAAGATAATATTTTAGAAATTACATAATGCAATAATTTTTTTCCATCGATCGCAAAAGTAACTTGTTGACGAATTTTAATTACATCCCTATCTTCTTAACATCATATTCTAAATATATATGCATCATAATTATATTATCCATTCAACATATTAATATATTAGCCATAAACAATGAAAGACTTGCAAGCTTCCATTAGTTCAATTAGATTCACTAAATTTATCCTAATTGTTGAATCCAATAGTTGTGCGAATGATATGTAGCATGAAATAACAAAATGGTTTACATTATTTTTTGAGGCAATTTTAGATTTTATTATATTTTTGTAGAAGTTACGATAGTACTCACTTAACAATGTTAATTTTTATAATATAATTTATTCGATTGCTCTATGAAATTATATTTGAAACCAATAAGCTAAAGAGTATCATATTTTATCCAAATTTGAAAATGTTGAACTAAACTAATTTACCCTTAAATTTAGTATCAACCTCCTTAAAGTATGGACAGTTGAAAAAGTCTTCAAATTAAATTATATCTATTATTTTTTTAATTATTTAAATCCCTGAAAAAATATATAGTATATTTATTCAGTCAAATTCTACATAAAAAAAAAAAAGTAGGAAAACAAGTAATTTACTTACTCAATATTTGCGTTGGAGCGACACCATAATAATATATTCTGTAAACCATATTACATTGAAATAAACAACATATTTTATAACAGTATATCATTTGCCTCTTCACGTGACGACTATTGGACAAATGTATCTTTTTTTAAGTTTCAACGCATACAAGTCATATTGTAGATACGCGCATAGACGAAAATTTTCCGTGCAAAAAAAAAAAAGCAAAAAAAAAACAAAAAGTGTTCGTCAAATATGCAATACATTCACTATTGCTGCAATAAAAATGGGTACAAAAATGGCAGTAAAATTGACCCCAATAATAGAAGAACATATTCAGAGAGGATGTTGCCGCTTAGTCATATATAAACATAATATATATAACATAGTCCATTATTTAAACCTGATCAATACATCATAACTATGCAATATATAAATCATAAAATGAAATATATCATAACTATACGTGCAACATCCCTATCTGCAACTTACATCATTTATATCAGATGTATATATCATGTCTATTGAAGTTATATATCATATTTAGAAACATAATGGTGAAAAATATATCTAACATAGTCCATCATTTAAATCTGATCAATATTTTATAACTATGCAATATATAAATCATAAATATGAACGATAATATAAAATAAAAGTGTGTACAATAAGGTTTACTATCGTCAGTCTATCATAAGTTAAACAACATATGTATCATGAATATACATCCTATGTGTCCGCAGACCAGCAAAAAGACTTTTAGGAACAACTGTGCTGATTTTTATTTTTTTTTCTAAAAGAGACTAATCAAGAATGCATATATACACATAATCACCATAAAAAAATTATGCAGTATTGAAATTACAACCACCAAATTTGTTCGTCGCCAATCAGCCTTTCCTCTCTCCCTCCCCTAGCACGATAGGGGAATCGAGAGCGGAGGTGGCAAACATGTTTGACGGCGGTTGGCGCGGATAGAGATGTCGTCGTCAACTACGGAGGTGTAAATAGAAGGGGAATCGAGGGCGGAGGCAGCTAGCATGTTAGACGACGTTGGTCGCGGCTAGAGATGTCTTCGGTGGTGGTTGTCAACTGCAGAGGTATAAATATAAGGGAAATCGAGGGTGGACGTGGCTAACGTGTTTGACGGCGGTAGGCACGCTAGAGATGTCATCATCGGTGGTCGCGGAATGTGTGGTTGACGTAGGCAAGACAATGAGAGGAGGAAGGAAGTCACTGCATGGTAAAATTAGGGTTGGTAAATAAATTTTGGGTGGTAAGTAAATCTTCTTATTTAGGAAACATACAGTTCAATTTATCCCGTATAATTAATAATTTGCGAGTTAAGAGAATACATCATAATACATTTATTTTGACATCATTTGAGTAGATTATATATGAAGGGCATTTCACGATAAAACGTCATAATAATATTATAGAAACATAATTTGTGATACTCTATGCATCATTCTATTTTGAATGTGTACATTTCGGAAATTAATTATTTGCAAATATTTTTTATTTTATTTAGGATTAACTTAATCCTGAATATATCGGAAGTAGTTGATATAATTTTTTCTAATTGATTTTTCCTTATATAAAGATCCTTAATTATTTTTTTAAATTACCAAACACTCCTCAATTAAACTCAACCGTTGGATTTTCAATCAAAAAAATCCAACCGGTTAAAAATAAAATCAGAATTCTTGTGAATTTTGTATCGCATGAAAAGGATACCAAAATTCTTAGAAAACATGTGCACACATAACCAATATCACGTGAATTTCATGTAACTTCTTAAACACAATAAAATCTACCATTTATTTTTTTGACACATACACATATATATATATATATAAATATATATATATCTTAAGACTATGAAAATATACTATCTATCAATTTGCTTTTGAAGTGTAGAACTTTGAATATTTATATTGTATTCATACATAGTACAAATTAAATGAAAAAAAATATTTACATTAGTGTTGTATAATACAAATGTAATGACATTTGTATAAAATATTAAAAAATATAATGATATTTCTAAAGTTAAATACAATAACGTAAAAAAACAAATGAATGTTTTGTTAAGAGATGGAAGTAATATTTTATTATATGAAAATACATGTATTAATAAGACATTAAGACATTATATAATTTTTTTTATTTAATTTGCACGGTTTTTCTTTATAGAATCGCCGTTGCCGACGTGTACATGACCGGCGCAGATGTGTACCACGATGTGTCATTTTTCCGGCGGCTGACGTGGAATTTGTTTAAAAAATAAAATAAATTAAATTAATATTACTTTTTTTTTTAATCTATTTTGGCCCGATTTGACCAAAATGCAAAACACATATTTAAAATTTGGTCCAATTGAACCAAATTACAAATAACACAAAATTAAAAACATTACAAAAATATGTTATTTGCAATTTGGTTCAATTTTACCAAATTGCAAATATGTTATTTGCATTTTGGTCCAATCGGGCCAAATTAGAAAAAAAATTAATTGTAATTTAATTTATTTTATTTTTTAAACAAATTCCACGTCAGCCGCCGGGAAAATGACACGTCGTGGTACACGTCTGCGCCGGCCATGTACACATCGGCAATGACGATTCCACGTCTGCGCACGTGCCCGGCATGTGACGTTTTCCGGTACCGGAGGACATAAATAAGGCATTCGTAACACTTACTATTCTATTTTGCGAAACCGAAAAAAGGTGTCTAAAAATAATAATTTGGGATACATAATGGTAATTTTTACAATTTTTCCTTCAATATATATAACTAACAAAATACCTCTAACTTTTATGAAAATATTCATTTCGTTTTTATTTGTAAAGACAAAAATATAAAAATTATCTTAAATATTTCTACTAACCACTACAATAATATTATTATTTTATCTACTACAATAAACTAATGATATATTGAGTTAGGATCGAGAGAATATAATTTTTTTATTCATAAAATATGGTATCAAAGTACTACTTAAACTAAAATTTAAATAAAAAATTAAAATTTAAACATAAACCAAACTAACCTAAAGGTACTCCAAGGTAGGTTTAATTATATACAATTATATAATAAATATAAATTTAGTTATATATCAATTTATATTTAGTTATAATTTTTGTAGAATAAAAAGTATGATTATTTAATAAATATAAATTTGGTAAAAATTATCATAGGATATGGACCACAAAGATAAGTGATTAGATATTAGTCAGTAATCTTTTCAATAAACATGTTATTATTGTTAAATGACACAATCAATCCTATAACCTAATCGTACACTCTAAAGAAAGCATTTCAGTATGCATCAACATTAACATCTCTTTCAATCACTACAAGAAAAAATTATTTTTGTAACAGTTTTTATTTATTTATTTATTTATTTTTAAATCTACTTTTTGCGTTACTAATGACATTAGAGATGAAATTAAGAATGAAATTACGTTAGCTACGTGAACTTTAGGGACGGAATTCCGTTACAAATATATTATTTTTTTGTAGTGAATGTTGATATCTTTTTGGATTATGGATAATAAATCAAATATAATAAAGTATGATTCTTTTTGAATTTTACAATGTATTGTAAGATTTACATATATTTTTTTAATTAATTAGTGGGATAAGTTTCATTAAACTAATGTTCCTATTGTATCATGATAATTGTAACTAATATCCTTTTTTCTTATTAGTATAATTTTTGTTTAATATGCTTAAAAAAAGTTACGATGATATTAACTTGTTAGCAATGAGTAAAGTTTTATGTCCGACCAAAGAAGGAATATTGTATTACTAATTAGAAAGAACACATTTTGCATCCAAAGTTATTATTATTTTAATTTCTTTTTTGTTTAATTGCTGGAGATACTCTTGTATTTTGTTAGAACTTGCATTGATGATAATAAATTGTTACTATGGTACACGGTCTGCGTAAAAATTTTTGTTACATTGACCAACTTCTTCCCTACCTTATGGTTATGGTGTGACCAATTCGTTGGTTATGATATGATCCTTAGGATATTAATTTATATGATCTCCGATAATCGAAAATTTTATTTTACATATATGATCGATTTTAATCTTTATTCTATGATTTTCAATATGACTAAAATTGAATAATGTGATATACAATCAAACCAAAAATATTTTTTACCTAAAATAATATCATTTAAATATTAACAAAATATTATTTTAAAAATAAGAAATATCTTATATTTTAATTAAGCATACATGTATTTAATCTATAACTCATCTATAAATAGAAGCCATGTTGCATGTTATCATCGTATATTACAAGTCTCAAGAATGAGTACAAAAGATGTTCTTCGTCCAGTGACCAACTTCTCCTCTACCTTGTGGGGTGACCAATTCCTACGTTACGAATTTGACCCTCAGGTAATTTCTATGGTCTCCTAAAATAAAAAAAAAAAAAATTATTTTCAATCTATACTCGATTTTCATATTATTCTATAATTATGCACGGTCTTTATATTTCAATTCTCCAAATTATTGTATGTTTGCTTTTTAAGTTCTGAATCTTCCATTCATTAAGTTTTGATCTTCGAACTTGGCATGACAAAAGATAAAATATGATAAAATACAAGATAAAAATACAACCATACAAAATTATATAATAAAAATATGATAAAATTTCTTGTAACTCACATGTTGTTTTGAATGTCTTTTCCATCATTAGTTTAAAATATGTGCAACCTTCCATCGTGTTTAAGGAAGTATTGTACAGATTCACCAACTATCTAAACTTAATGGATTGGCAGAAACTATTGTTGTTCGACTACTAAAGTTTGGAATTTTTTTTCAATGTTTTTTGAAAATACATGAAAAAGTTATACAATGAATGTAATGGTCCGTAGGCCATTTAAACCATAAAGAATTTTATGAGGAATTTTGCTTTAAAACAAAATTTACTACATATATACAAAGTGAATAACTTTATATGTATATTCACACCATATATCCATGACATGCTTGTGATATATTTTGTAAATAAAGAGCGCGATTGTAACTCATTACTCCCTCACAGTCCGTCTCTAAAGGCCTCATTTACATTTTCTGTCATTATATTTAACATTAAAAATATCTTCATATTTATATAATTTTTTTTTTTTGTACAAATGTCCTTTTATTAGTATTATAAGACATTAATACAAGTATTTTTACAGTTTTTTTTTAATTTGTATTATATTTTCATATAATAATTAATATAAAAATATTAAGAAGGAAAAGTAAATGGGACACTTAGAGCCGGACGGAGCTAATATATTTTAGTGTAGTAAGAAATCAAGTATCATTTGCTTGATTTGTAGTTCATCAAAGCTTTAACTTTACTAAGAATAAACTCAAAACTAGTATAAAAAAGTCCTGAACTTTAAAATCCTAAATCTGTTATACAATCATTATTATTAGCTTTTTTCCTATACAATCATTATTATAATCTATAATTCACAAAATATCAGCTTCAAAGTACTATTAAAAGAAAAAAAAATTGAAACTAAATTCCAAAAGGATACACGTTTGAGAATTAAATCCTATAGAGCAAAACCTTAGATGAAATGATCACAATTATATAAAATTCATTTTATAATAAAATGTAATACAAAATTTATAATAAAACCTAAACTATACTTTAACATTTACAACTTATTTTAAATTCATTTTCTTTTTGTTTAAGTCAGTTTCTCAAACAAAAAGGGAAAATAGCAACTTGTTTATTATTATTATTGACATGAAATTTTTTATTGTATTTAGGCTTGTGAATTTGTTATAAAGTATAATCAATGGGTCTTTTATTATTAATCATTATTTTTGGGCATAGATTATGAAAGAATATGCCAACGAGGTTAAGATGTTGAAGAATACAGTGAGGAATCAAATAACAGATCAAGATATGGGAATGATGGATGCTATGAATCTCATTGATACACTCGAACGCCTAGGCATAGCATATCATTTTGAAAATGAAATTTCAGAGAAATTACGAGAAATTTATGACCTCCTCGATACCGACAAATATTGTGATCTCTACACAACTGCTCTTCATTTTCGGATACTCAGGCAGCATGGGTATCATATATCTTGCGGTATGTATATATGTTGGGTTAGAATTAAATATCACCATAATTCCAGCTATTTAATTTAATTTGAATGCGCAGATATTTTTCTCAAATGGTTGGATGGTAATGGAAAATTCCAGGAGTCCATTAAGAATGATATAAGGGGTTTGTTAGCCTTGTATGAAGCAACACATCTGAGAATACATGGAGAAAGCATATTAGATTATGCACATGTTTATACTAGGACCGGTTTAAAAAATGTGGAACAAAGTCTCCATCAATCACCCCTAGAGAAACAAGTCGAGCACGCGTTAGTGCAAGCCCTACACTTGGGCTGTCCAAGAATCGAAGCACGATTCTTCATCTCCATCTATGAAGAGGAGGTTGAACACCGGAATGAGTCATTGTTAAACTTGGCCAAATTTGACTATAATTTACTTCAAATATTACACAAGAAAGAGCTTCAAGAATTGTCACGGTAAACTTATCAATTATTTGCATTTTTACTATGAATAAACTCTCAAACTATGTTACTCGTATTTTTCGGTGTAGGTGGTGGAAAGAATTGAATCTAATATCAAAACACAAATATGCCAAGGACAGATTAGTTGAATGCTATTTTTGGGCTGCAGGAGTGTACTATGAACCCGAATATTCGCGCGGACGTATTATGCTTACAAAACTTATGATCATTATATCAATAACAGATGATACGTATGATGCTTATGGCACGCTTGAAGAGCTACAAGCTTTCACAAAAGCAATAGAAAGGTAAAATTCTGAATCATGTGTTTGTGAGAGAGAATGGAAGGGAGATACTACTTACTAGTTCATTTCATTTAAGTTTTTTAAAATTAATTATTGTTTTATTCATTAGATGGGATATTGGGGAGATTGTTAAACTCCCAAATTACATGAGAGAATTCTATAAAACTACTCTAGAGCTCTATCAAGAATTTGAAGATGAGCTAAGCAGTGAAGGAAGGTCCTACGCAATAAAATACGCCATCGATGCTGTATGATGATATCGCACTTAATTTCCTCTTTTTCTTACGATTCCTTGGTATAAAATGTTTCAATTAAATTTGACATATATGTAATAACTTCAATGTAGCACAAGGAATTGGTAAGAAACTACTATACTGAGGCCAAGTGGTTCATGCAAGGAATATATCCAACCTTTGAGGACTATCTTAGCAACGGTCATATAACTTGCACCTATTTTTATCACACCATGGTGTCGTTGTTGGGAATGAAATCTCTAACAGAGAAGGAATTTGAGTACCTGCACCAGAAACCTAAAATGATTGTTGCTAGCGGCATCAATTGCCGGCTCATAGATGATATCACTAGCTACGAGGTACAAGTGAAAAGTTATACTATGCCAACATGTCTAAATAAATTATTCTGATTTTTTGTTAACATATATATCGTATTAGGTTGAGAAGGAAAGAGGTCAAGTTGTGACGGGCATCGATTGCTTCATGAAAGATAATAATGCTACCAAAGAAGAAGCGGTGGCTAAACTTCATGAAATAGCGGAAAATGCTTGGAACGATATCAATGAGGAATTTTTGAAATCATATTTTCATTGGAAAGATGTGGTAAAGCGTATTATGAATATTTCTCGAATAATGGATGTGGCTTACAAGAATGATCATGATGGATACACCAAACCAGAAAAGAACGTGAAACCTCACATCATTGCCTTGTTCGTCGATCCAATAAAATATTAGGCATCTCATCCTCTCGTTACTATAAGTCATCTAGGTTAAGGTAATGTCACCATTTCTATATATTATTTACTGCATGTTTCTTAGGATCCCTATATTTTTGCTTCCATTGAGACTTCAATTCTATAACAAGATTTAAATTTTTAGGTACATTTTGATTCTTGGACTTCACAAGGGTTATGTTTCCATCTTTCATGGCGTGTTTCGGTTCACAACTTATAAGTTATCTTCTATTTGAGAGAAGCATATATATATATATATATTTAAATGTTGTTTGTTGAAAATGAGACGAGATGTTTATTGTATATTTGAATTGAATACCTGTTGTAAATTTGTTATATATTTATGTAGGTGTGTTTTATATATTTTTTTCTAGTATTTTCTCAGTAGAAGTACATAGTTTGAAAAATATTTTGAATTTAAACTTATTGTTTGAAAGAATAGTTTTATGTCTGAACAAAGAGGGAATAATGTATTACTAAGAAATGATCAGAAAGAACTCATTTTGCATCCGAAGGGATTTTATATTTCCTCTTTGAAGCTTTGTAATTCTTTATTTACATTTTTAGTGAAATGCTCTTCATCTTCAACCACAACAATTTGTTATCGACTTCAAAATTATTAGAGAGATATTTCTTTACTTCTTCTCTTATTATGATTACATTTTTATTTTTTACATTATGTTGTTTCATTACTATGATTCCAAAGTTTTATTATTTTGTTAAAATATATATAAATTTTTTTGTTTAATTGTTGGAAGTACTCATGTATTTTGTTAGGACTTGGATCGATGATAATAAATTGTTACTACTGTAAATATAAGTTAAAAAAATAAAATGTCATGGCAGCCTCTACGGCTTTTTTTTTAGTTGGATCAAATTCAATATGTATGTGTATATTTATATTCGAGGATCTCAATGATAAGAGTTTTCACAATTATATTGTCCAATCAGTATTTTTGACTTTATTGTATGTTTGAAACGATAAATACAAAGATTAATCAAGACATCGATCAGATTAATTAGTACGTATATGTAGGGGCTGAATTGAATCATCATATGTAATTACGACTAGTTATTATTCAATTTAGCCCCTGCTACTTATGACTTTTGAAATATAATAAGATAAAACAATAACTAAGAACCTAAAAATTGCATATGCTTCAGTTCCATTCATACTATATTTATGCATATTATATCTATATATATCTTTATACGTGTGTGTTTGTTTGAAAGGAGATACACGGAAACCCTATATCAACATTTGATAGATTTTGAATGATTCTTGTACCTAATTGGCTTTAGGTCATAGATAAACGATAAAGAAGTATGTTTACACTATTTATATATATACTTTTATAGAAAGAAATTGTGGGGTAAATAAGGGAAAAAAAAGAATATTTTTATGAAAAGTATATGAGAAATACATGATAAATTTTAAATTTCTATAATACAAAGATTTAATGATAGATAATTAGAAATATATATATATAATACTATTGTCAGAGCTTTATAAAGATACAAATAAAAAATATATTTTTATTGTCAATTATTACTATTATTATTTTTTTTAATATATTTGAGAGTGTTGTGATTTTTGCATAAAATAATTTGAGCCTTAAACTTCTCAAACCTGTCATGTTTCCCACAGTCAAATGTTGTCTGATAATTTGAGAACGACAAAATAATAATTTGTAGTATTGCAGATCTATTTATGACTTTGAAACAAGAATCCAAACACTTCAACAAAACCATCCTTGTTTGAACGTGTGTAGTGTGGAAAATTGAAAAATATATTTTAGTGAGAGAAAATATTGTGTATCATTCCAAGTGAGTCATTCTATTTCTTCATATCTTGATAATGTTCTAATGTTTTAATTGTTCTCAAAAACTTATTTGAAAAAAAAGAAAAGACTTCCAATTTAGAAGATAACTAGCCCATGAGGACATTTACTCTCAATTGGACATGTGGTTTGTTTGTGTAATTACTGCATTATAACAATAAATTTTTTGGGTAATGTGCAATGAAAATTGCATAAAAGATATTTTTTTTTATGTTTGTTGGTGTAATTTAATCTTTTTAAACAAACATTGTGTGTCATTTATTTTATCTCGTACTTATATCAACATTCGATCGGCTCATTCTTTTATCATATTCCATAACCACTGAACAATCATACATACAAAGTTGTATTTCTCCATTGTATAAATACTCCCTCCGTCCATTAAAATTAGTCCATTTGGGCTCGGCACGTGAATTAAAAAAAATGAATATTTTATTGAAAAAGTGATAGGTAGTTGAGACTATTTTTGGAAATTTAGTTAAAAAGTCGAGTAAATAAAGAAAGAGAATGGAATAAAGTTAGTGGTATTTGTTGTAAATAAGGGTAATAATTAAATATTGATTTGTTGACTTTGCCAAAATTAGTAATAAGATAAATTTAACGGACAGACTAAAAAAAAAGTGAGAATAAATTTGGCCGACAGAGGGAGTATAATTTATCGTCCAAACAAATTTGGAACAGTTAGGCCACTTACATTATTTTATCACCCGACTTACTATTGAAGGAAAAAAATTGAAACTAAATTAAAAAAACAATACACGTTTAAGAATTAAATCCTATAGAGAAAAACCTAATATGAAATTATCACAATTATACATCAAAAATAAACATTTCAAGAACATAAAATTTTGTATAAGTTTCAAAATAAACATGAAATAGATTAATAAAGTTTATACATGATATGTTGCTGAAATCCATTGAGCAAGGAACTGAACAAAACACGCTACACTTTTATATTTTGATAGTTAAAATGTATTACAAAATTTATAATAAAATCTAAAGTATTACTTTTACATATAGAACTTATTTTAAATTCATTTACTTTCTGTGTAACTAAATTTCTTAAAAGAAAAAGGAAGATAGCAAAGTATTTATTATTATTATTATTAACATGGAAAATTCAATTGTATTTAGGCTTGTGAATTTGTTATAATGTATAATTAAGGGTGTTTTTCTATTATTATTTGTTATTTTTGGGCGTAGATTATGAAAGAATATACCAACGAGATTAAGATGTTGAAGAATAAAGTGAGGAGTCAAATAGCAGATCTAGAATGAGAACGATGGATTCTATGAATCTCATTGATACGGTCGAACGCCTAGGCATAGCATATCATTTCAAAAATAAGATTTCAGACAAATTACGAGAAATTTATGACCTCCTCGATACCGACAAATACTGTGATCTCTACACAGCTGCTCTTCATTTTCGGATACTCAGGCATCGTGGGTATTATATATCTTGCGGTATGTATATATGTTGGGTTAGAATTAAATATCACCATAATTCCAAGTGTTTAATTTGATTTGAATGCGCAGATATTTTTCAGAATGGATGAACGGTAATGGAAAATACTAAGAGTCGATTAAGAATGATGTAAGGGGTTTGTTAGGCTTGTATGAAGCAACACGTCTGAGAATACATGGAGAAACTATATTAGATTAAGCACATGTTTATACTAGGACCAGTTTAAAAAATGTTAATCAAAGTCTCGATCAATCACCCCTCAAGAAACAAGTCGAGCACGAATTAGTTCAAGTCCTACACTTGGGCTGCCCAAGAATCGAAGCACGATTCTTCATCTCCATCTATGAAGAGGAGGTTGAACACCGAAATGAGTCTTTGTTGAACTTGGCCAAATTCGACTATAATTTACTTCAAATATTACACAAGAAAGAGCTTCAGGAATTGTCACGGTAAGCTCATCAATTATTTGCATCTTTACTCATGAATAAACTCTCAAATTATGTTACTCGTATTTGTCGGTGTAGGTGGTGGAAAGAAATGAATCTAATATTAAAACACAAATATGCCAAGGACAGATTGGTTTAATGCTATTTTTGGGCCGTAGGAGTGTATTACGAACCCGAATATTCGTGCGGACGTATTATGCTTACAAAACTTATGATCATTATATCAATAACAGATGATACGTATGATGCTTATGGCACGCTTGAAGAGCTACAAGCGTTCACAAAAGCAATAGAAAGGCAAAATTCTGAATCATGTGTTTGTGAGAGATAAAGGAAAGGACAATAAAATACGCCATCGATGTTGTATGATGATATCACACTTAATTTCCTCTTTTTCTTACGATCTCTTGGTATAAAATGTTTCAATTAAATTTGACGTATATATAATAACTTAAATGTAGCACAAAGAGTTGGTAAGAAGTTATTATATTGAGGCCAAGTGGTTCATGCAAGGAATATATCCAACCTTTGAGGACTATCTTTGCAACGGTCATATAACTTGTACCTATTTTTATCACACCATGGTGTCGTTGTTGGGAATGAAATCTGTGACGGAGAAGGAATTTGAGTACCTGCACCAGAAACCTAAAATGATTGTTGCTAGCGGCATCAATTGCCGGCTCATAGATGATATCACTAGCTACGAGGTACAAGTGAAAATTTATACTATGCCAATATGTCTAAATACATTAATTTGATTTTTTGTTAACATATATATCATATTAGGTTGAGAAGGAAAGAGGTCAAGCTGCAACGGGCATTGATTGCTTCATGAAAGAGAATAATGCGACCAAAGAAGAAGCGGTGGCTAAACTTCATGAAATGGCAAAAAATGCTTGGAATGATATCAATGGGGAGTTTTTGAAATCATATTTCCATTGGAAAGATGTGATAGAGCGTATTATGAATATTTCTCGAATAATGGATGTAGCTTACAAGAATGATCACGATGGATACACCAAACCGGAAAAGAATGTGAAACCTCACATCATTGCATTGTTCGTCGATCCAATACAATTTTAGGCATCTCGCCCTATCCTTACTATAAATCATCTAGGTTAAGGTAATATCACCATTTCTATGCCCGATATATTTTTTACTGCATATTTCTTAGGATTCCTATATTTTTTTTTTCTTCCGTTGAGACTTCATTTTTATAACAAGATTTAAATTTGTAGGTACATTTTGGTTCTTGGACTTCACAAGGGTTATGTTTCCATCACTACAAGAAAAATCATTTTTGTAACAAAATTTTTTTGTCTCTAAATTTACTTTTTCCGTTACCAATGACATTAGAGACGGAATTATGAATGGAATTATATTAGCTACGTGAACTTTAGGAACGAAATTCCGTTACAAATATATTATTTTTTTGTAGTGCATCTTTCATGGCGTGTTCCGGTTCACAATTTATAAGTTATCTTCTATTTGAGAGAAGCATATCTTAGATCAACACTCAATCTACTCATTCTTTTAACACATGCCATAACCACTGAATAATTATACATACAAAGTTGTGTTTATCAATTGTAAGAATATAATTTGTGGTCCCAATAAATTTGAAAGAGTTAGGCCACTTATATTATTTTATCACCCTAATGACAATTTGTTGTCATTGTCCATAGTTATGGTATATTAATTAAACTCAGTTGATAAATTAATTTAATAGTTTCAATATGGTATATGGCGTACCTGTATACCGAAAAAATAAATAAGGTATGCCAAAATACCGGTACGCTATCGGTATGAAAATCTTTATATCGTAATTCAGGGTATACTGACTTAAAGTATACTGAATCTTTCAGTACGATATAGGTATGACGTTTTCTTATACCGATATTTACAATACGGTATATGATATGTGTAAAATTTTTGGTTACATTGATCAACTTCTTCCCTACCTTGTGGTGTGACCAACTCTTTGGTTATGAATTTGATCCTTAGGTTATTAATATATATGATCACCAATAATCGAAAATTTTATTTTGTATATATATGTTTGTCTTTCATCTTTATTCTATAATGTTTAATGTGACTAAAATTGATTAATGTGATATACAATCAAACCAAAAATATTTTTTCCCTAAAAAATATTATTTAAATATTAATTTATTTTTAAAAAAAATAAGAAATATTTTATATTTCAATTGAGCATAATTATATTTAGTCTATATCTCATCTATAAATAGAAGGTAAGTTGTAGGCTATCATCATATATTACAAGTCTAAAAAATACGTACAAAAGATGTTCTCCATCGTATAAATAGAATCCTTGTTCGTCCTTGAACAATCATCATTAGAATCGGGGATTCCAGTGTTCGCATTTATTGGTGTCAATTGTCGAGAATCGTATATCATAGAGAAACCTTCAATAAACTTCTTTAAATGCATCCCATTGACTAGAAAAAACTATCATGATCATCTGAAAATTTTGGATTGTAGATTTGCACAACACCATTGGCGAAGACCTGTTTAGCAACATAAGGTTCTGTCCATTACCACTTGAGCTGTCTAGGAATAAGTACAATTTAGAATTGTAAAGTAGGAATTTATCCCCTTATTCAAAGTGCTTGTGGCGAATCATCTTATCATGATAAAACTGAGCTAGTTCCTTGTAAATTTTGACATTCATCCAAATTAATGAGAAAGCTCTTCCTTTTTCTCTTGGGCAGGAGGGATGTAAAAAATTGGAATTGAATCGCCCAATATGCTCTATGCTCTATCTCCAAAGGCAAGTGACACAATTTTCTATAACCCAGACGAGATACCGACATTCCAATTGGAGTCTTAAATGATATTTGATATGCCCAAAATGCTTTACATCCAGCTTGAGTTACCGCTCTTTTCTATTCTTGCCGATATTAGTTTGCAAAATGTGCTTCAGCTTGCTGTTACTCACTTCAACCTAACCACTGGATTGTGTGCGATAGGAGGTAACAAGGCTATGACGAACACTGTACTTAGCTAGAAGCACAATGAATTGCTTATTGAAAGAGTATGTGCCTTTTATCTCTATTGAATGTCCTGGGAATGCCAAATCATGATAAAGTATATTTTTGGATGAAATTGATTACTTGAATTGCATCACTCATAAGAAGAACAGCTTCCTCAACCCACTTGTTTACATAGTCAACTATGACCAAGATGTAGAGGTTCCCATAGAACTTAGGCAATGGTCCTATGAAGTCAATTCCCCATACATCGAAAAGATGAACTTTCAAAATTTCTTGCTATGGCATCTCATCGCGCGTTTGGTGATAGTACCCAATAGCTGACATGCATCGCATTGTCTGATAAAATTCTGAGCATCTAAGTGTATAGTTGGCCAGTAGAATCCAAATTAGAGTACTTTCGCAGTTGTTCTTCGACTAGTGAAACGCCCACCTACAAATGATCCATGACATTCATGAAGAATATTCCGTATCTCTAATTCGGATACACAATGTCTCATGATTCCAGCATCGCCAAAATTGAACAAAAAAGACTCTTCCCAAAAATAGTAGTTGACAAAGCTTAGAAAATGTTTCATTCCTTTGAAATTGAAATAAGATAGTACAATACCACTGGTGTAATAGTTGGCAAAGTTGGCCAACTCTGCACCTTCTAAAAATATAACTTCTCACTAGAAAAGCATTCATTGATACTTGATAGTCGTGAGTCGGATGGTAGCCTATTAAGGTGGTCGGCCACTGGATTGCCGCTTGCTACTTTATCTTTTATCTTAATATCAAATTCTTGTAGAAACACTCATCAGATCAATCGCAGTTTGAAGTCTTTCTTATCCATCAAATATTTATGTGTAGCATATCATTATAAACAATTGTCTTGGACCCGATCACGTAAGGTCTGAATTTTGCACATATTTACAAAGATCATTATTATTATTGTTGTTGTCAGCAACGAACGGGTTAATTGAGCCCTCAAGCCCAATTTTTTATTTTTGTATGTAATTAATAAAATAAAATTTTATAAATATGGTATTTGCTCCCCCACCCCAAAACCCAGCCCGTTTGACCACTTTTATAATAATAATATATAATAAATTTTACTTTTAAATATATTATAAAAAACATAAATAAAACAAAAAAAACTATTTTTAAACTAATCTAATCCAACCCACCGTCTGCATCTCTTTCTTTGTTCTTTCTCATCTCTCTATTTCATTCTTCTTCTTCTTTTTCCATTTCATTCCAAATTTTTTTATTTTTTCTTTTATTTTTTTATCTTCTTCATTTATCCGTTGTTGCACTTAGAGAAATTGAAGAAGATAGAGTTTTGATAGTCGGATCCAAAGAAAAAAAAAAAACTCACAGCTAGATTCTTGCAGGTTTTTATTATTTGGAAAATCATGCGATTAGAATTGCGGATTTTGTTTGAATTTAACTAAGTATTATAATTTATGGATGATTCTTGACCATTGTTGCATTAATTTATTTATTTTCTGTAATTCTATTTTTTATTTTAATATTTGTAATTATTATATTTTAATGATAGGTTATTGGAACAAAAAAAAACTTGTTATGGAATGATTTTTTACACCAATTTCTAAAAAATCGAAGATTGTATTTTTTTTCCATAGAATACTATAAGTGCTCTAGTTGAAACTTGATAATGTGGTTGGTAATGTTGAAGACAATTAAAGTTCCAATAGGAGATATTATTGGGGATCCTGGATTTCGAAAATAGACTGAGAATTATGGTTAATTAGGAGAGAAGAATTAAAAAGGTTGATATTTGACAAAAGGTCCTTGTCAACCACGTAAATTTATTTATCCGCATACTAACTTTGATAGGTTAATGAGATCATTCTAAAACAAGTGATTAGAAGAATTTTGTTGGAATATAGTACTGCTACGCATTTTGTCATGAGTGTTACTCATTTTCAAATGGTGATAAATCTAGAGATAATGTATATACAGAATTTGATTTTGAAGAATTGGAAAAGAAAAAAAAAAAACTAAAGAGAAATTCCGTGAACACGAAGGAGGTCAAGGTAGCATACATTGTTATGCAAAAGTCCTATATATTGAGTTTAAAAATCAAGGGCCTAATATTAATTATATGCTCTCACATCAAGGTAAGCAAGATGAGATTAATTACCGAGATAGATTAGTAATGACCGTGGATGTGGTTTGATTTCTTTTAGACGGAGGATCTGGCGAATTAGATAGTTCATTGCATTCAGGTAATTAATTACTATGTTATTTCTTATGTTATTAACATTATTTATTACATTATAAATTTATTATGTCTACCTTATTTATAGGTAATTTTTATTGAACTTTTGAAATGAGAATGTAATCGGCATCCACAAATAAATGCATTGATGAACTCAAATGCTCCAAAAAATAGTAAATTAACCTCTACGAAAATCCAAAAAGAAGTCACTAACGCTTGTGCAACAGAGGTAAGACAAGCTATTGTTAATGAGATTGGTAACAAATGTTTTTCGCTTTTGATCGATGAAGGTCGAGATAGTTCAATAAAGTAGTAAATGTCTATAGTTTTAAGATTTGTTAATGATCATGGGGAGGTGATAGAGATATTTCTTGGAATGATGCATGTCACTAATACTTCTGCTTAGTCATTGAAAATAGCAATTGATGATTCTTTTCAAAGCATGCACTCTCGTTGTCTAAGGTTTGAGGTCAAGATTAGGATGGAGCCTCAAATATGAGTAGTGGATCAATAGTTTAGAGCTAAAACAATTGGATAAAAATAACCAAGCTCACCATGTTCATCATTTTGCTCACCGATTCAATTAGTGATTCTAACATCTTTTAAGAATAATAGAATAGTCAGTATTTTTTTTTATTATCTTGTGATGATTGTGAATGTAGTTGAGGCACCATGTAAAAGAAAAGATGATCTTTTACAAATACACTATGAAAATTGGGAACGAGATATGTTCTCTTTATTCTCCTCCTAATCATTTCTTTCTTTTCGCCTTTAAGTTTATAGATAAAGTAGCTCTTACCACTGAATTCATGATGGTATCAGAGCGGTTGTAAATAAATCCTAATCTATACCACCTTTATGAAGAATGGATGGCGATAAAGAAGAGAACAATATGAAAAATGATGGTGTTGTGGACACGATTTCACCCATGTACATCCATCCTTCTAACTACCCGACGTAGCAGCACGCCAACGAAAATCTTACCGACAAAAATTATGCTGATTTGTCACACGAAATGCTTAACTTCCTTTTCACCAAGACCAAAGCCGGTCTCTTTGATGGCAATTTAGAAAAACTAAACAAAGATCACCCACCCACATGGCATGGATGTGTGCAGATACCATGGTGAAGGGATGGTTGACCTCCGCAATGGAAAAGGACATCCAGAGCAGTGTGAAATATGCTCGTACCAGTTCCAAAATATGGTCTGCTCTTAACGAGAGATTTGGGAAAGAGAGTGCCTCGAGGGCATATGAATTGAAGCAGATACTCACTGCGGTGAAACAAGATAAGACTTTAGTCTCTTCTTGCAACACGAGACTTCGCAGTCTTTGGGATGAAATTCATTCCGTTCAACCGATATGATACACCAGCAGTGGCTGTACATGCGAGGTAGGGAAGAGACTAAATGGACACCTTGAGAAAGAAAAATTGTATCTAAAACCTCATGGACTAGACAAAGTTTTTTTGTTATTAAAAACCAAATTCTTGCCTTAAAATTTACACCTACCTTGGGCAATGCATACCATCTTATGGCCGAAGACCAGCAGCAAAGACTTATAACCGCAGAAAGAAGGTCCGGGGATTGAGACAATTGCCCTCAAAGCTCATGTACCAGGCCGATGTGATGCAAGTCAAGATGTGATAAACCGGGATTAAAAGAATCCAAACGTGGAGAGTTGGTTGAGCATTTCGACTTCTGTAATAAGGATGGACACAACAAAAATGGTTGTTTCAATAGGATTAGGTGCCCAGATTGGTGGCCGGGAAACAAAGGGAAATGTAAGGAGACTAAACCAAAATTGCTTGGGTTGGGATACATTCATGTCCTATACCAAGCTTGATGAAAAACCAGTATCAAAATATTTTAAAGCGTCTCACAGTTGATGGAAATAGCTCCATGGATAGAACACCACGTATGACCAACACGACAGGTAAAAGCAATTATAATAATGATTGGGTAGTTGACTCGGGAGACACCGAACACATTACTCATGAAATCAGAATTCTAAAAGTTAAAAAGGAAAATGAAGGTGAAGAACCAATCACTATTCCGAATGGAGACACCATGCTTGTTAAAGGGAGAGGTAATTGTACTATAAGGGAAGGCCTCGAGTTGAAGGATATGCTTTATGTCCCCAATTTTAATTGTATTCTTTTATCGGTTTGTTGTTTAATTGAAAATATCCAATGCTTCCTAACCTTTTTCCCTCAATTTTGTGTCATGTAGAAACTCCACACTAGGATCTTGATTGGTGCCGGTAAATGGAGAGACAATCTATATCGAATGGAGATGCTAATAATAAAAGAAAAGCTATATTGATGACTGGTAATACTTGGTATAAAAGGGTAGGACATGCTTCCAATGAGAAACTCAATATGACTGATTTCCTTATAAAAGCTACTTTCACTGAGGTTTGTGACTCCTGTTTCAAACCCAAACTCACCAGAAAACCGTTTCAGATTAGTACCACAAAGTTGAATGAATTTTTTTTTCATATAAGTGAAAATCCGCAACCGCTACCCTAATGAATATTTTAATTTAGTGCATTGTGACATTTGAGGAGGATATCATGTGCCTTCTTCTTCAGGGTCAAGAGATTCCTTGACTATTGTGGACAATTTTAGAAAAAGTCTGGTTATTTTTTTAAAAGTTCAAACACTAGGCAATAAGTTGTTTAATAATATATTTTATATTTTTAACACAATTTCGTATCACACACCAAAAATCATTTTATCTAAAAATATTGAGTGGACGGAGCCTATATGTTTTATATATATTAAAGGTTACAATAATTTTAGGTATGGATTTTCAAATATACTTTCAAATCAAAAGATTTGAAACTTAGAAATAGTCTACAAAACTTAAAAAATATACTCCCTTCATCCCACCACGGATGACCATTTTTCTTTTTTATCCGTCCCATAAAAGATGACCAATTTTTTATTTGTAGTAAATTTATTCATCTTAAATATACTTAACCAATATAAATCAATTTAATTAAATTTCTAACATCTTCTATACGTAGGACCCACTTAAAATCCTTTTATTTCTACTTTTCATAAAAAAAAACAAATATTTATATTTATATTTAAACTCCTCATTTTTTATACAATTATTTTTAAGATAATTAGAAATAAATAATTTTTTTTATTATCTACAAAATAATATATATTGCACATATTTTATTGAGATATAATGCTAAAAATATTTAAAATACCAATAACACTGTTCATATAAAAAAAATTATAAAATAATATCATAATTTATTATTAATAACTTACTAATGTACACTACCTAAAATACGGTATCTCTAACCAAATGGGTCATCTGATCCGGGAGAGAGAGTATTATAATATAATAATGAAAACCAAATCAATTAGAAAATACATATACAATAAGAATTAAAAAAATTATTGATAGAAAATAAAATAAAATACAATAGATACTAAAAAAAATTCATACACAATAAAGATAAAAATAAAATTAGTGTATATTAAAAATAGCCGATTGTGTTATTTTTATTTTCTTGACTGCAGGTTATGGGTTCAAACCCCCGACCTGGGACGGCTATTAGCAGGAGCAAAGTGAGCTATATATTAATATATAATTATTAGATATATTAAATTTTAAAGTTTAATTTATATTTTTTCTTTTCCATAATTATTTAATTTAATTTTAATTCTAAAATTATTTTTTAAACCCTAATCCCAAATTCAATGGTCGCATTCACAATCTTACTTTTTCTTCTCACTTTATCCCTTCAGACCAGCCAGCGTTCACAATTCCCTCTTTCTTTTCTCCCTCGGTTTAGCTACATAGATAGACAGACAATTCTCCTCCCTCTTCTTCTTTTCTCCGGCGTTTCAGCGACGTAGACAGACAGACAATTCCACTCCCACTCCTTCTTCTTTTCTCCCTTCATTCAGCGATAGACAGACAGACAATCCCCCTCCATCTTCTTCTTCTTTTCTCTTTTAGTTCGACATAGACAGACAGGTGACACGCCGACACCATGCCTTTTTTTTTTCCGGTATGGCTGTATGAATTAATTTAATAATTTTAATTCTCTCATCTATTAATTCTAATATTGTAATTTTATTATTTTTCAATTCAATTTTTTGGATAAATTTTTGAATTGTGGTTTATGGAATGTAGGACAGGCGACACATTCAGCTGCGTGCGCCCAGCTGCCGTCTGTCCAACGCTGGTGGAGAGGATTTCAATCCAGGTTTTATTTTTCCTTATTTTTTATAATTTATAAATAATAGAATAAATTATGCCTCCTAAAAAAAAGTACGAGTTGAGATATTAAAAATGCAAAAAGAAAAAAAGAATTGATGAACTAATTCAATCTCAGAGTTGAGCAATTAATAAATTTATTATAAGAGAACCACAATTGAATGTCGAAAATAATTTGAATATTAAAAATAATGAAAATTTTATTGATGATCATGTTGGTGATGATGTTGAGGTTGAAAATGTTGGTATTGTTGATAATAATAATAATAATAATAATAATGAAATTAAAGATATTGACATTGGTGATTTTATTGTTGATTTAGATAATGATTCTGATGTTATGTTTAATATTTTTATCCAAGAAATTGGGATTATTTAAATTCTGAAATGATTAATATATTAGCAATAAAAGGTCCTAAAAGAGATTTATCTATTGTAAAATGCACTAAAGATAAATTTGGAATACAATTTTCTGCCACATTCTATACTAGAGTATTGCCAAATAAGAAAAAATACGATAGAGATTGGCTTGTATATTCAAAACAAGTTGATAAAGTTTTTTGTTTTTGTTGTAAGTTGTTTAAGAAAGATTGTTGTAAAGGGTTATTGGAAAATGAGGGTTTTAGTGATTGAGCTCATCTTTGTGTTAGAATTAAAGAATATGAAACTAGTATAGAACACGTTCAAAATATGGTCACTTGGTATGAGTTGCGTTTAAGATACTATTGATAAGGAAAATCTAAAACAACTTAAGAAAGAGAAAGAACATTGGAAAAATATTTTATTAAGAATTATTTCAATTGTGAAAGTTTTTTGCAAAACATAACATTGCATTCGGTGATTCTAATGAGAAATTGCATTAAAATAACAATGAAAATTTCTTAGGATTAATTAAAATGGTAGCTGACTTTGATCCTATTATGCAAGAGTATGTTCGTCGTATTACAAGTGATGAGATTCATGTTCATTATCTTGGTCACAACATTCAAAATGAGTTGATTATTTTCCTTGCTTGTGCAATTAAATCTGAAATTATTAAAGAACTAAAAGTGGCTAAGTATTTTTATGTAATACTTGATTGTACACCAGATGTTAGCCATCAAGAAAAAATATCTTTGATTTTAAGATATGTGGATATTTCTTCTAATTGTGATTGCACAAAAGAATCTTTTTTAGGATTTTTAAATGTGACTGATACAACCGGACAAGGACTTTTTATGTTTTGTTGCATGAATTGAGTGTTCTTGAACTTGATGTAGATGATGTGCATGAACAAATTTATGATAATGGATCGAATATGAAAGGAAAAAATCAAGGAGTGCAAAGAAAGATTTTAGATTTGAATCCTAGAGCTTTTTATACTCCCCGTGGTGCTCATAGTCTTAATTTAATGTTGTCTGACATGACCAATAATTTTGGAAAAGCTAGGGATTTTTTTGGTGTAATCCAACGCATATATACTATATTTGCAAATTCTACAAAAAGATGGAAACTTTTGAAAAATAATGTAAAAGATTTAACTCCTAAATCATTGTCTTCTACTCGTTGGGAAAGTCGTGTTGATAGTGTAAAAGCAATTCGATATCAAATTACAGATTTTAGAGAAACTTTGCTTGAAGTTGCTTAAAGTGATAATGATTCTAAAATAAAAAGTGAGGCTAAATCTTTAGCTAATAACAAGTTAGGAGATTTTGAATTTATTGTTTTGATTGTAATTTGATATGATTTTTTATATGTTGTTAATTTAGTTAGTAAAAAATTATAATCAAAAGACATGTTTGTTTGTACTGAATGTTGGAAAATTGATTTTATTTTTTAAAAAGTATAGATAAAATGGTTTTACAAATGTTGTTGAGGTTACCAAAAATATTGCAATTGATATGAATATTGATCCAATTTTTCCTCAAAAGCGTCAAATTAAAAGAAAAAAACAGTTTAATAAAAGTCTAGATTATGAAAGTCCACTTAGTGCAGAACAATCTTTCAAAATTATTTTTTTTTAATTGCATCATTGATCAAGCAATTTTTTCACTTGATAGAAGGTTTCAACAATATGAAAATGTGTTTGATTTTTTATTTTCTTCTGAAAAATTATGTTTATTAGATTATATTAACTTAAAGTCTTGTTGTACCAATTTCGAGAATGCACTTAAAAATGGTGATATTTGTGATATTCACATATATGATTTATATGTGGAGTTGAAGTTGCTGCAAGAGTGTTTACCTAAGAAAAAATTTGATGCTCTAGATATTATAAACTTTTTGATCTGTTGATTGTTTTTCCAATGCAATTGTTGCCTATAGGATATTGTTAACCATTCAAGTGACCAGTGACCGTTGCAACAGTTGAAAGAAGTTTTTCAAAATTAAAGTTGCTCAAGACTTACTTGCATAGTTCAATGTCTCAAGAAAGGCTAAACGGTATAACTTTAGTAGCAATTGAAAATAAAATTTTGGACAAAGTAAATTATGAAGATTTTATTGGCAGAATTACTTCAAAGAATGCACAAATGACAAGACTTTTCAAATGACAATGTTATAAGTACTTTAAATTTTATATTTTATAATTTATTTTTATTATTTTATTTTCTAAATTCTTTTTTTTTTTTTTGTGCAGTCGAATCCTCTTTTGATGAAAATGTCAAAGTTTGTTATATAATTTTTTGGGAAGCTTGTTTAAATTTGATTTGTTCCTGCTTCTTTTTAGCTTAATTATATTATAATATAAAATTTTTGTGCAGAGATTTTGTAATCAATGGTACATTTAGAGTTTGTTATTATTATTGGATTATTATTTTTATAATAGTTAAATTACTATTTTTTTTTTACTGATGATACACTTTGTATGTACGAGCTTTTATTAATATATAATTAGAATAATTTTTACTTTTATGGAATTGATTATTATATTTGTCGATGATATTATTTTGAAAATTCATTTAATTACATGTTTATAAGGCCTACATTTTGTTTTTGCTCAGGGCCCTCAAAATGTCCGAGACGGCCCTGGCAAGAATATTCAACATCCTTTTTCCATTCTCCGAAGTAGCAGAGGACTCATCCTGCGTGAGTTCTCCGGGTGCGCACGACGCTAAAGTTTTACCAGCAGTTCCCTTATCTTTTGACATTGCGGATTTCTCCGGCGATAGTATTTTGAGACTCCTCAATTGCATAAAAAGTGAGAGATTCGTCGGAGTCCCAATGGGCATGCCAATCTGTTGTAGCTTAAATTTTTCGATAACAGCCCAAAGGATTTAGGTCAGCCGAAATTGACAAAAATCGGGTTCCCGGCCTGTTGGTGTGTTTCAACGTCGACCCACACCCACACCCACACCCAGATCCAGACCCGACCCGACCCGAACCGACCCGGTTTTTCTGATCTAACTAAACCAGAACCGATCTAATCCCATTTTGTTCGAATCTTTTGAACCCTTCCTAAATTTGTTCCGTCATTCACGGTGTTATCCCTATTTCTTCGAGATTGATCGAGTCCGCCCGGTTGTTGATAAGGTAAGGTTGTTCCCTACTCTTTTGGGTTCTATCCATCCGCCTCTCCTCTATATATATGGGTTTGGGTTTTTGGGAGAGGGGTGTGACAAGTTCGCTATTCTGTTCTGTTATGTGAGCATCGAACCTACTGCCTTAGCCTATCGACTTCTCTTGTTACTTTTCCGTCTTGATACTGCGTGTGCGAGGATCACTATAGGGTTCTTGGGTTACTTTGTGTTAGGAACCACCGCAATCGACACCTTCGTGGGTTACCTCGTAGGACGACTTGGAGTTGGCGAAGGAGTGGCTGCGATCTAAGCCTACTTTACCGATTGATCTATTTTCTTTTCAATTCTTAATATATATTTCTATTTTACATTCTTAATCATCAAGTTTTATCTGCAATAATTATTTTGGTTGAGAATCTGTGCAGATCACCCAACGTTCAGGAAGATCGAGAATCCCAATATTGGTATCAGAGCGAGGTTAAAAAGTTGAATGCGGGTTGAATTTGCAATCCTAAGTGCAAACAGAAATTGGTAAAATTTGCCCAAGATCGGTAATGGATGGCTAACCCTTGAACTTCTATGTGTTAGATAATATTTGGGTATTTGTGATTGTTGAATATATGATTAGCTGTGTGAATTATTTGTTAATATGTCGTCTGTGTCATCTTTCAATATTGCACCATTTGATGGAAAAATTGATTTTTCGATTTGGCAACAAAAAATGAAAGGACTTTTAGTAACTCAAAAAGTTTCCAAAGAAATTGATGATGATTATAATGCTTTATTGACATATGAGAGAAAGGCTGAAATAGATGAATGTGCTTATTCTCTGATTATCTTGAACTTATCTGATTTTGTGATTAGAAAGGTAGGAAAACTTGATTCTACGAAAGAATTGTGGGAAAGATTAGAAGAGCTTTACATGGAAAAATCTTTGCCAAACAAACTGTTTCTACTTGAAAATTTTTTCCGTTTTAAACTTGATTTCAATCAAAACATTGATGAAAATTTAGATGTTTTTACAAAGTTAGTTCAAGATATAAAACAAACAGGCGATAAGAATATTGATGAATATACCCCTATTGTTCTTTTGAATGCAATTCCTGACTTTTATTTAGATGTTAAGTCTGCTATCAAATATGACAGAGATAGTATAAATCTTGAAACTGTCATGAATGGATTAAAAAGCAAAGAACTTGACTTGCATGTGAATAAAAGAAATAAACATGCCAGTGATGAAGGATGTTTGCTAGGGGTAGGTCACAAGTTAGAAAAAACACAGAAAACCAGAAGAATAGGAGAAAGAGCAATGAAAGATCTAGGTCTAAGTCTAGGCCTAAGAACAGAAAGTGTTACAACTGTGGGGAGCCCAACCATTATGCTAAGCAATGTCTGCATCCTAAGAACTTTAGAAACTAACAAAATGAGCATGCTAATATGACTATAGGAAATGAATATGTAGGAGATGTTTTTATGGTTAAAGGAAGTTGTGCTGCTGTTAATACTATATGTGCTAACGAGTGGTTGCTTGATTCTGCGTGTACCTTTCACATGTCTCATTTGAGAAACTTGTTTTCAAACTATAGGTCTATTTCGCATGCTAGTATTTCAATGGCAAATGAAAACATCAGGACTCGATAGTGTTTTCTTCATCGATGATGGATCATTATCCGACATCTATGTAACAAATTCCAGACTAAAAGTTTTCTCAACTCTTGTTCTTTTGATACATCTAGGTTCTAAAAACTCTCGATCAGGGCCATTAGCCATTTTTCTCTTTCACCTCGTAGTTCTTCATTTACAAGTTTTAGGCTAAGCCGGATTCTTTCATTACAAGAATAGATATTCTCAAAGAATACTGCATTCATTTATTCTATTGTAGTTCCTTCAATCATCTCATGGATGTCCAATTTTTGAGCTATGAAATTATATGTTGTACTGTTTAGAGCATATCCAATAAAAATGCAAACTACCATCTTAAGGGCAACAACAACTTGTTTAGGAAGTGGGAATTCCAAGTCGCTAGGCACTCATACATTTTAAAAATATTTGTATGTGTGAATTATGCCTTTCCATAATTTGTAAGCAGTAATATTCTTATTTTTAAGTGGAATCTTATTTAGGATATAATTCACACTTAGTATTGTCCCATTTTCCCTTCACAAGTTTTAAGGTAACCTAAAACTTATCAACAAGACATTCATAATTTCCTTCAGTGTTCGATTTTTGCATTATACGACGCCATTTGATTGAGGTGAGTATGAAGCTGTTGTTTGATGACTTATGTCACTTTATTTACATAATTATTAAAATTGTGTCACATACTCTCCGTCTCTATCACCTCCAACTATTTTAATTTTACAGTCATGTTGATTTTCTACCTCGTTTTTTAAGTTTCTAAAGGCTTTGATTGTTTCGTTTTTTTTCTCTTAATAGTAAATTTATCAATCTTAAATACACTTAATTAATATAAATTAATTTAATTAAATTTCTAACGTCTCAATTTTCTAAACCCTAAACCCACTCAGAACCTTTTTAATTCTATATCTCTCTTCAATTAACAAATATTTTAATTTACCTTTAAAACTCTCCATTTTTTTTATAAAACTAATTTATGATAATGATAAATAAATAAATACTATTTTTTTATTTATTTGTATTATATAAAGTTTTATTCTCTACAAAATGATATTTATATTAATTATATACTTTATTGAGATATAATATTAAAAATATTTAAACATCTATTTTAGACTTCTTTTAATCATTAAATAACTAATCTCTCATTTAAATAACGAATCTATACTACCTAAATCTTTGTACCCAAACAAAATGCATCATTTTTGTCCGGAAGTATAAAATTTTAAAAAATAGTTTTGCAATATGATATCATAATTATGATGTTAGAAGTGATGTGATTATTTGTATAGTCCACCTTTAGAAGAATCATTTGAAAAAAAGAAAAATAAAAATATTCCCTCCGTCCAGCTAAAATACTCCATTCGGATCCCGACGAAAATTTTAAAAAAAATGATAAAAATAAAAAAGCAGAAATTTTAATTAGTAATTAATGATCATGAAAATAGAAAAAAATGTAATAAAAGTAATAAGTGTTGAATAGATATAATAGTTAAATATTGAAAATTTTATTTTTCCAAAATTAATAATTAGCTAAATTTTACAGACGGATCAAAATGAAAATAAGAGTAGGTTTGACGGACGGATCAAAAAGAAAATGATGGTAGATTGGACTGGCGGAGGAACTATTAAATTTTAAAAAATTATCTTTTATCAAAATAATTATTTTAATGTCTTTCCATCTCAATTGAAAATACTATTTTTATCATATTTGTCTGACCACTCAAAATTATCACATTTCTATTAGAGTAAAAGTAATCACACACTAATACTAAAATATCTTTAATTTTTATAAAAATTACAATTTTATTGTACGCATTGAAAATTAAAAGTCTAAATTAAATTAAATATCATGTATATTAGAAGAAAATAAAATTTCAATAAGATAAATATACTGATATTTAATTATGCACATATATTAATTTTTGTACAATAAATATTAACCATGAATGCAAAAATATGCTCAAAATGAAAGATATCGTACAAATGTTACGTGCATAAATAGAGCCATAATAAATTTGACAGCAAAATAAATTAATCTTATCAATAAATGGAGTATATAAATTAATATCTTTCAAAAAAGACAATGACATAAAGATTTTGGCGAGAAAAGAAGGCGCGCAATCAAATCCTTAAAAAATGGAAAACATCTTATTAGAAAATCTTGTCCACAAAAAAAAACAAAACCCTTTGACAAAAAATAGACTGACTTGATATTTCGAGACTTATTCAATCTTTAAACATTTTGCGTTAGCTTAAACAAGTCTCGATGGGGCATTTTGTAGGCATTGAAAATTAAATGCCTAAATTAAATTAAATATCATGTATTTTGGAAGAAAATAAAATTCCAATAAAATAAATATATGGGATTTAATTATGAAAATATACTAATTTTTGTACAATAAATATAAACCATTAATACAAAAATCTGCTTAAAATGGAATATATCGTATAAATATTACGTGCATAAATAGAGGTATAATAAATTTGGCAGCAAAATAAATTCATTTTGTCAATAATGAAGTATATAAATTAATATCTTCCAAAAAAGACAATGATATAAAGATCTTGGCGATAAAAGAAAGGCGCGCAATCAAATCCTTAAAAAATGAAAAACAACATTGATGAAAAAGGAAAGATTATAAAATCTATCTATTGACCAATCATGACGCGCCACGTGGCACTATTAAAAAAGGAAGCCGAGGCCACCCCTCCCCTATAAATAGGAGTCATGGCCAATTCATTTGACACATCGAAGTTACATCGATGATTCAAACAAATGAGTAAGTCTCTAGACACTATATGTATTGTTCTTCATATTTTTCGTGTCCTTCGATACGTTCTTTTTCGAAAGTCACTGATTTGGACAAATCATCCAATATTGGTTGACAAATCGATGAATTTAACATTATTCGTCGTATGCCCAAGCCAAACAAAAGATCAAGGCCTCAGATCGTTCAAAGAAGACATCAAATTCAAAGCCGACGATCAAATCGCCAATATGGAGACCAAAGCCTTCCAAAAGGTGGCAAAGTCAAATCAAAGATCAAATCCACGGATCCTCCAAAGAAGACATCAAATCCAAAGCCGACGATCAAATCGCTCACACGGAGACCAAAGTCCTCCAAAAGCGGCAAAGACAAAGCAAAGATCAAAGCCTCGGATCGTCTAAAGAAGATATCAAATCCAAAGCCGATGATCAAATCGCCTACATGGAGACCAAAGTCCTCCGAAAACAGCAAAGCCAAAGCAAAGATCAAAGTCTTGGATCGTCTCAAGAAGGCATCAAATCCAAAGCCGATGATCGAATCGCCTACACGGAGGCTAAAGCTCTCCAAAATGTGGCAAAGCCAAATCAAAGATTAAAGCCTTGGATCGTCAAAAGTGGACATCAAATCCAAAGCTGATGATCAGATTGCCCCCCACGGAGATAAAAGCTCTCCAAAAGACGGCAAAACCAAACCAAAGATCAAAGCCGGATCGTCCAAAAAAGATATTAAATCCAAAGCCAACAATCAAATTGCCCACACGGAGACTGAAACTCTTAAAAATACCGAAAAGGCAAACAAAAGATCAAAGATGAGGATCGTCTAAAGAAGATATCAATTCCAAAGTCGACGACCAAATCACCCACACGGAGAACAAAGCTCTTCAAAATACGGCGAAGCAAAATCAAAGATCTAAACTTCAGATCGTCCAAAGAGGACATCAAATCCAAAGACGACAATCAAATCGCCTGTACGGAGACCAAAGTCCTCCAAACTCCGAAAAAATCAAACCGAAGACCAAATCCCTTCGGATCAAAGAAGTCATCAAAAACCAAGTTGGAAAATAAATCGACCCGAAAGGAGAATCAAATTAACCATTTAGAGAATATGACCCACTTTAAATCCAAATAAAATATAATTTGTACAAAATATAAAAGGCGGCAAAGTCAAATCAAAGATCAAAGCCACGGATCGTCCAAAGAAGACATCAACTTCAAAGCCGATGATCAAATCGCTCACACGGAGACCAAAGTCCTCCAAAAGCGGCAAAGACAAAGCATAGATCAAAGCCTCGGATCGTCTAAAGAAGACATCAAATCCAAAGCCGATGATCAAATCGCCCACACAGAGACCAAAGTCCTTCGAAAGTGGCAAAGCCAAAGCAAAGATCGAAGTCTCGGATCGTCTAAAGAAGACATCAAATTCAAGGCGATGATCGAATCGCCTACACGGAAACTAAAGCTCTACAAAAGGCAGCAAAGCCAAATCAAAGATCAAAGCCTTGGATCGTCGAAAGAGGACATCAAATCCAAAGCTGAGGATCAAATCGCCCCTCACGGAGATCAAAGCTCTCCAAAATGCGGCAAAGCCAAACCAAATATCAAAGTCGCGGATCGTCCAAAAAACACATTAAATCCAAAGTCAACGATCAAATCTCCGACACGGAGACCGAAACTCTTCAAAAGGCGAAAAAGGCAAACAAAAGATCAAAACTGCGAATCGTCCAAAGAAAACATCAAATCCAAAACCGATGATCAAATCGCCCATACGGAAACCAAAGCTCTCCAAAATGCGGCAAAGCCAAATAAAATATCAAAGCCTCGGATCGTCTAAAGAGAACATCAAATCCAAAGCCGACAATCAAATCGCCCGTACAGAGACCAAAGTCCTCCAAAGTCCGGCAAAATCAAACCGAAGACCAAATTTCTTTGGATCAAAGAAGCCATCGAAAAAAAAGTTGGAAAATAAATCGACCCGGAAGGAGAATCGAAGGACCCGCTTTAAATCCAAATTAAATATAATTTGTATAAATTTTTGTGTTTATTAAAAATAACACAAGTTTTTGCTTACATATACATTACATATATGTAAAGTATAAAGGTCATCTGCCACACATTGTTTGTCTAGTGTGACTTTCCCGTCGGGCTTGGTTTGCAGAATATTAGGTTCGGCCGGGGGTTTACCCAGTACACACTTTCGGGTAGCGGCTGCGGGTTCCCACGTCATAAAAAAAAATAATAAATAAAGGACAAAAATATTAAAATCATCTTACAGACTTCCACAAACAGAAAAGAAGTACTCCCTCCATCCGCATACCATGTCCATGTTACCGTTTCTGTCCGTCCCACATTCATGTCACTTTCCTTTTTTGGAAAATGATTACACATTTTAATCTCATTTTAAACTTTTTTATTTATTTATTTTTTAATTTTAATTAAACTAATTAGTTATCTTAATCTTAATTTATAATTATTTATATTATAGAATAATAATTTTCACTAATACATTCTTAATTATCTACTAATTATATCCCTTCTAAAATACCGTATCTACAGTGTAGCAGACACGGTATATGGGACGGAGGGAGTATTTTTTAGTGGGATAAACGAAAATGATAAAAAAAAAAATTGAATTGAAACGGAGGAGTATATATTAACATATAATCTTAAAATAAAATATAAATATCATTTTAGGATTTGTTCACTCTATGTTTTTGGATGAATATATTTTTTATATTAGATATAAAGAATTGTGGTAATAATATAAGAAAATAATATTTTATGTTAGAATTGTTGATTTTTCATGAGTTGAAAAAAGTATATTTATATATTATATATTGTGTTAATATACATATATTGTATTTTTTTTTAATACTATTTTTAATAATTGTGTCACTGAATATGTTCATTGTGGAGTTTTAGTTTTGGATTTTGGTTTTAAATAATAAAATTTTGAATTATAATAATTATTTAGGTAATATAAATATGTATTGATGTAGTATTTTGACATTAAAATTAAATTTTAGTTTAATATAATAAATAAAAAATAGGTATTTGATTTTGTCGGTGTAAACTAATATAATATGAAATGGCTTTTTAAAAATCATATATTTTTAAATAGATAAATTATTAGTAATAAAATCTATCAAAAAATTTAAAAGAGAAAGGAAGAAATTAAATAAAATAATTTAGAATTTTGAGAAAATAATATTTCATCCGTCCGCTTCTAACAGTCATATTTACCTTTTGCGTCATTGTACTTAACATTAAAAATATATTTATATTTATATAATTTTTTGTACAAATGTCCTTCTATTAGTATTATAACACATTAATGGAAGTATTTTTGCAATTTTTTTTTAATTTGTACTGTATTTTGATACAATAATTAATATTCAAATATCAATACGTCAAAAAATAAATGAGACCTTAGAGCCGGACAAAAATAGTTATAAATAATGAAATCCACACAATCCTCTAATATACTTCATTTACGAGTTGGATGTATTTATTTATTTTTTGAAAGTATATTTTTTGGAAAAATATAAAATTCAAATAGTAAAAACTTGAAGTTTGGAGTTAAAGAATCAAACCCTAAGTAATGGTGCAATAAAAAAATAAAAAGATAATTTTATCCTTAAACTCATTTATTTTTTAATGACATTATTTGTAATATTGTGTAAAGTATAAAGAATATTTTTTTTATTAAAATAAAAATTAGTTTTATTATTAAAAAAGAAAAGATAATTTGAGTTGTACAGACGAAAATGACAAAATGACTATATATATGAGAAAGAGGGAGTATTACAAATGATAAGAATTTGGTTCATTTCATTTCAATTCAATTTATTTGATTCAACTCGGCTCGATTCGGCGATAATACTGATGAGATATCCTACTTACCACCTAACCGCACAATAAATGGATGACGACGTTTTGACTTTTTAATTTATTAGGTTACTCTTTTTCGATATAATTTAATATATCGTCAGTTTAATAATAAATAACCGGTTCAATTCACTCAATTCTATTCGATTCAACTCAATGCGGTTAGGCGATAATGCCAATAAACTATTCTACTCATCACTTAATCATACAATATGAAAAGATGATCTTCAATTCTTTAATTTACTATATTAGTTATTTTGTCAAGATAATTTAATCTATCGCATATTTAATAATTGTTGATGTAATTTTTCAACAAAAATAAAGTAAAATTCAAAGATATTAAAAATATCCTTAAACTTGATTAATTAGTGCCTGAGATTAGGAATCTCTAAACACTGTAACGTACAGAAAGTAAATTGGAAAATAAAAGACTGAAATTTAAAGTGGTGATCCCCAAATCTGACTTTGCTTTGTTGAAGTTGATTGAAGATGCCTTGCCAAATGATGATCCAAATCCTTAAATATTCCCTGGGAAACCGTACTGAAAACCGTCACCCGAACGGTTACAACGTCTCCTTCTCAACCGTCTTCCAACCTTTCTCATGCTGACACGTGTTCCCAGCAGACCAAAATTCCCTATATTTCACTCCTTGAGCCGACCACAGACCTTCCGCTCTTTTGGCCCGACTTCGTCCTTCGTCCGACCTACTTCTTCGCCCGATCCCACTTGGGCCGACCTCCATATCAACCGCCCCCTGTCTTTGATCAAAGGCCTCCGCGTTTGTCCGACTCCTCCTTCTATCCGACCTACAGTTTACCCGACCTGCGGATATCTCATCTCGACGACTTTCCGTCTCGAGGACCTCCCGACTTGAAAACCTTCCGACTCATCGTCTTTCCGTCTTGCGGACCTCCCGACCTGAAGACCTTCCGACTTGAGTTCTTTCCGTCTTGTGGACCTCCCGACCTGAAGACCTTCCGACTTGAGGTCTTCCCGTCTTGCGGACCTCCCGACCTGAAGACCTTCCGACTTGAGGTCTTTCCGTCTTGCGGACCTCCCGACCTGAAGACCTTCCGACTTGATGTCTTTCCGTCTTGCGACCCTTCTGACCTGAAGACCTTCCGACTTGAGGTCTTTCCGTCTTGCGGACCTCCCGACCTGAAGACCTTCCGACTTGAGGTCTTTCCGTCTTGCGGACCTCCCGACCTGAAGACCTTCCGACTTGAGGTCTTTCCGTCTTGCGGACCTCCCGACCTGAAGACCTTCCGACTTGAGGTCTTCCTTAGAAATAAATAAATAAATTTATTTTCCTTGATTTCCTCACGGTGTCCTTCAGCCAGTTCAATCAACCCTATTGCCAAGCCCATTCTTCTTTTTACCTTGGGCTTTTAACCTAATTCTAAATTTCGTACATAACAACTTGCCCGCCGCCAAGGGACTTTCAAACGCCATTTAACAATCAATGTTTGGAAGTTCATAAAGCACTGCCTTCTTGAAAAACTCCCTTAGCAACTGCACCAGTTACTGCAACACTCCTGATATACTTCCTTCTTCGCAATACAAGCCTGTGTGAATCACAATCCCAAAACATTCTAACTATGGCGAATCAATACATTCCTGCCCTTCCTTTCGACGGAACCCTTCCAGAAGGTCCATTTTCAGCCTCGAAAGTACTAACTCCGACGATCCGTCCATATTGCACTACTCCTGAAGATTCAAATCGGATGAGGGAAGTTCTGGAATCTCGCAACTCCTTGGCTATCAACAATCCCAACTACCAAGCAGTTCGCCTCCGAGACAACATCAAGACCCATCTCACAGACCCAAAAGATCTGTATCGTGCCTGGTATCGACGAGTAGCAGAACACTTCCAGACCCAATGGCGATCCCAAAAGATCGACCAAGCAATACTACTGTCCACCATGCCTATCAACCTGCATGAGAAGGTGCTGTTGGCCATGTCCGCCTTCTGGAATGCGGAAAATGGGACTTTCCTTTTGCCCTCGGCCCCCTTTGGCCCAACTCTTATGGACGTGGCCATGATCGCACATCTCCCAGTCGTGGGTGAAGACCCTGTAATGGGAGCCCTAGATGGGCAGGAGCCATCAGAAGACCATCCGGGATGGTCTTTACAAGGTGTGAAGGAATGGGGTTGGACAAAGTTCGCAACCGACCAGCAAGGGGCTCCAGGGACTCCTGTAACCGACCGGGAGCATACTGCCTTTATCCTGTTTTGGCTTTGTAGGTACGTCATTGTTTCCCCTTCCAAAAGTGTCCTTCCTTCTCACCTCGACCTGGCCATTCATATTGCGTCAGGTCGGTTCTTCTCCCTTGGTACTCTATTTTTAGCCAATCTGTTTGAAGGACTCACCAGGGTTAGCCTTCGTTTAACAGATAACGATAATAGGAAATTAGACACTGCCGCGTCGGGTCCTTTTTGGTTTTTAGAACTTTGGTTCCGTCTTTACTTCCCCAACGCATTTAACTTAGGATCTCCGCCCACTATGCCAACATCTGAAAAACATTTAGGATTAGTCCTCAACCGACTCTGCTCAGGACGCAATAAACTCCAATCTTCCGATCCAATCATAACCGCCATTTTAACAGATACCCGCAGTAACTCTCGATTTTCTATGTATAAAAAGTATGCGGGTTATGCTCCCGACCATTTTTGGCCCTTTCCAGTACCAAACCCGCTTCCGACTCCTGAGCCTTGTCCTCATCCCACCTATCCTTTCGCCTGGGACGCCGCCCTCAAACCCAGGTCTCTTTTTAGTAGCAAGAAACTTGATAAAAAAGGACAGAAAACTTTTTACACTTTTAACTATGAACCTCAATTCATGGCGCGCCAGTTCGGCTGTTGCCAAGGTATCCCTGGACCCGTCGCGTGTCCCCAAATAATTTTTCAAAGTCCCGACCGACGAGTCCTTCCTAATTCAATCCCTTCTTATATCTCCCAGCTCACCACGTACATAATTTCCAATTCTTATATTCCTTTCCGCTCCAACCCTGAGATTGTAGATACTTTCAATGAATGGTGGTCGGTTGTATGGTCCCTGATATCCCCTGATGAGGGTCGGTTGCTGAACATACTCCTTCCCCCCCCAAGGATTGGTTCTAGGGGCGGCGAGACATACTAGCACCCAACAACAAACAACCGCCCCGGGAATCGGATCTGGTGGTCCCACGCGCAAAAGAAAAACTTCCCAGCTGCAAACACCCCCGACCTCGGAGACCGACCAGCAAACACTAGCAGACCTTGGAATAAATAGGACGTCAGCAAGGACCCGACCCCGAATTGGTAATGTTTCTTAACACCGTGAACCAATTCACTAAATCGTAACTTTGATTTTACTCATTTCATTCACCAGAACCGACCTTGGTGACACCGACCATGCAACCGACGCCAGCACCAACCGACCATTCAATCGGGCCTTTGGTCCAGACCAATTTGCCAATGAGCAGTCGGGCGGAGGACCCGACGCGGAGGCAAACTCCTCCTCCCGTACCGAGGAGTGGTCGGGCCAGGCCCCCGACCAGGAGACAATCTTTGCCAGCAATGCCCATAGAACCAGTAAGTTCCTTTATCAGCAAGACTTAAGATTCGGATGATCAACCTTAATATATTTAACACCAAACATCTTCATGATTTTTCCACAGACACCTTCACCCATCCCATCAGCAGCAGGGGTCTCTTCTGACAGCGAGGGGACTACTTCCCAAATGGGTCGGCCACCATACATGGCATCAGACTCATCTATGTCAAAGGAAGAACCAGCCGCCCTCGCCGAAGCTGACCCTCAAAACGACATCCCTGAAGCTGCTGATCCCGAAATCGAAGGTGCCCCAGAGATCCTGGCTGCAGTGGCTCTAGATGTAGCCGTCCAACCTGCAGCCGCCCTACCAGCAGCGGCGCTCCCTCTAGCCATCGAATGGCAGGCAGAAGAACCACCTGAGGCAGCCCAACCTCCAGAAATGGAAGAAATGTCGTCATCCGATTCGGAGACTTCTGTGAATTTGGTAAGATTAAACCAATCCATGCCATAACTTTTCTTTCGAAAAACACTAACTGTTTCAAATACTATTTTCCATAGGGACCCAGGTCGGCACCTCAGCGACCATTCGCAGCAGCCGACGAGTCGGCTGCTGTTATACCAGCTGTCTGCCCAACTCGACCGACCTCATTGCTGCCCCCCTCACTGACAGCAGTCCGCCCAGAGGTACCACATATTTTCTCCGAACAAATTTGCAACTCCCTTGGAATATTTATTGACATTGTAGGACTTGCAGGGGCCTTCGGACTTAGCTGTCCTATCGACTGTTCCGGTTCCAGCGGAGGCCCAGACTGTGTTCACTGAGGCCATTAACCGTCCCCTGTCCGAATTAAGGTCCGACTTATTGGACAAGCTCATTCAGACGGTTGGTGGCCTTCTTTTTTACACTCCAACGGAATCACCAGCCATCCCCATTCTGCATCGGCTGATGGAAAGACTTACAGAGCTCAAGACTGAAGTATTAGTCATTGGACTCCTGTCAGCCGAAACCCCCCAGCCCGACTTCGATCAAACAGCGCTGGAGAATTCTTTGGCTAAGACCCGAGAATCCCTCCAGCAGACTACTGGAAGGCTGGGTGGTCTCCTTAACACGAAAGCTCAAGTTGATGAAGCTATTCAGAAAAAGGAGGCAGAATTGCGGGAGCTGAGGAAAGAACAGTCTACCCTGGATAAGCAAATTATCAATGAGCAGCGTCTGATTGAGCAGTACACCAAGAATGAAGCTGAATTGGATCAAGAGCTGAAAACCCAAGCCCGATCCCAATTCATCATAAGATATCAGATGGCTGCCAATACTAGAAGGCTATCCAGGGATGAAATCAAATGGACCCATATAAAAACTGCCCTAGGGGCACTGTTGTAATACTTCCCCCTTTGTAACAACAACTGACTTAGTAATCCATTTTTTCTTTCTTCTCAAAACAAGGATCACCTTTCAATTCCCAGCTTTATAGGAAACGAAACAAACTCCTTCTTTAAAAGAACACTGTTTCTCACATTTTAAGAAACACATTCTAAGGCATATTCGAAAAATCAAAACACCTGACGTATTAACAAACATGGCGAATGACCGACCTCATGTTCCATCAAGCAACTGGGAAGGTGTTCTTCAACCCTTCTTTGTAGGTAATCACCCTATTGGAGGCCATGCAGAAGACTTGTTATATATACTCAAGCAACTAGACTTCAAATTCCGATTCTCCCAACGAGGAAGAAGAACCATTCATCGCGTCATCCGCCTGATGGAAAAAGTCATTGAGGGGTATGAACCTCTTCGTGACATCCTTAGCCGCATTCCTGATCTTCATCATCACATGGAAATGATCGAAAATCACGCAGCAACCATACTTCCAGATCTTGGTTGGGATAACATATTTTCCAATCAACGAAAAGTCTTTTCAAGATTGCGGACCATCGTTGATCGTGAACATCAAGCCCCAACAGACATGCAAGCACGTACCCATCAAGATTTAGATGAAATGCAAAGCCAATGGGAAAGGTACCGACCAGATTTGGAAGATCTTATTGAAGAAGAACCAGAGCTAATATCCACTCACTGGGATGAAAAGTCTGATTCAGAGGCAGAAAATTTCCCACAAATACACGATGACTAACAGGAATGAACCTTTAAATAGGTTCGAACCCCATAAATGGGTTCTGAATAATATTTTGTTTCAGGCAGTCTTGTTATCTGAAAAGGCAGGATAATACCTCTTCAGATATTTAGCATTAATACAATCATGTACTCTTCTCCCTTCATGATTTACAATAATGAACGCGCCATTTCCAATATCTTTTTGAACAATGTAAGGTCCTTCCCAATTCGGTGACCACTTTCCCAATTGGTCAGTTTTCTTATATGTAGGAAGGATGGTCTTCCAGACTAAATCTCCTTTTTGGAATGTCCTGTGAAGAACTTTCTTTCCGTAACTCCTTGCTCTGATTTCACTCTGTTTCACACTTCGATCTATTGCATGGAGACGGTTAACATCCAAATCTTCTAACTGCTGCAACATAAGTTGTTGGTATTCCTTTGTAAAATCACTATCAGTAAATTCTGTTCGGCCAGATGATACTCGAATTTCGGCTGGTAAAACAGCATCTTGGCCAAACGTAAGTTGGTAAGGTGAGAACCCTGTGGCCGTATTTCTGGTATTTCTATGTGCCCATAAAGCCTGAGACAATAACAAATGCCACTTTCTTGGGTTCCCTTCAATCATCTTCTTTATAATCCCAATGATAATCTTATTTGCTGCTTCCGCCTGTCCATTGGCTTGGGGATAATAAGGTGAAGAATGATGTAACCGAACACCGAATTCTGCCAAGAAATTAGAGAACTTTTCCCCTGTGAAAACCAAGCCTTGGTCGGTTGTTATGGACTGAGGAATACCATATCTGTAAATAATTTGGTTCAAAACGAAGTCTATCACTTCTTTCTGATCCACATTTTTCAAAGCAACTGCTTCTACCCATTTGGTAAAGTAATCAGTCGCGACCAATATGAAACAATGATGTTTCGATGAAGCAGGATGTATTTTCCCAATAATATCCATAGCCCATGATTTAAAAGGCCATGGTTTTGCCAAGAATTGCAATTCGGTTACTGGCAAATGGTTTAAGTTTCCATGTCTCTGACATTCCTGGCAGCCTTTGGCAAATTGTATGCAGTCTTCAAAAATCTTTGGCCAGAAAAAACCCAAGCGATGAATGGCCCATCTCATATTGAGACCTGCCCGATGAGCTCCACATATCCCACCATGTACTTCTGTCATTACCTCTAGAGCTTCTTTAGACCCCAAACATTTCAAAAGCAGACCTTCAAATGACCTCTTATACAAAATTCCATTTATTAATTGAAAACGTAAAGCTTTCAATCGTGTCGCAACCGAAACACTCGCACCTGGATTCTGTAAATACATGATAAGCTCTGTTCTCCAATCGGGCACTGTTTCGCAGTCGGGCTCCTGTCCGACAGTCTCCTGCTCGACCAGAACTTCGCAGTCGGGGTCCTGTCCGATAATCTCATGCCCGACCATAACTTCGCAGTCGGGGTCATGTCCGATAGTCTCTTGCCCGACCGTAACTTCGCAGTCGGACTCCTGACCGACCGTCTCTTGCCCGACCATTCGGTCACATATTGGGTCTGTCTTTTCTTCCATGCCCGACTTGACCTCCGACCACATATCCTCCAGAATTCCTTTACATGCCCTTTGAGCCAATTCATCAGCACGTTGGTTTTCTTTCTCGGAATAAACTCAATTATTACTTCTGAGATTTTTGTCAGTAACCGACCCACAATGTCCCTGTATCTGCGAAGATGAGGGTAATTGCAAACATATTGGTTGTTTACCTGGTTGATTACTAGTTGAGAATCCCCTCTTATGATTACAGACTGGACCTTCCTGGCTATTAAAGCCTCCAGACCCAAAATTAAAGCCTCATATTCTGCCGAATTATGGGTCATGGCTTCCAATCGTAATTGTAAGTTGATCTTTTGACCATCAGGTCCTTGCAAAAAGACCCCTGCCCCTGATTTGTTTCCAGAGGTAGAACCATCAAAGAACATCAACCATGTTCTGGTACTTATATAAGGCACACATCCGACCTGTAGATTATCCAGATATGATGAACAACTAAATGGTCGGACACTATCACAAAGAGAATACCCGACTTGTGAGAATTCTGCCAAGAAGTCGGCTACTGCTTGTCCCTTAATTGCCCTCAGCGGGGAATGTTGAAGATCGAAAGGAGCCAATTTGATGGCCCATTTCATGAGTCTGCCCTTCATAGTAGGTCTCTGTAAAATCAATTTGATGAGATCCACCTTTGATATGACCTCAACTCTTCTGGGCAGCAAATAATGCTCGAGTTTAGTGCAAGCGAAGACCAATGAATAACACATTTTTTCTGGCATAGTGTAATTCAGTTCTGGTCCTGTAAGGGTTTTACTGAGATAGTAAATTGCCCTTTCCTTCCCGTCATCACCATCCTGCGCCAATAAACAACTAACCACTTCATATGTATTTGCCAAATAAAGTTTGAGTGGCCGACCTTGTTTAGGAGGCATCAAGACTGGAGGGTGAACCAATGCCTGCTTGATAGCATCTAAAGCCGTCTGTTGGTCGGGACCCCATTCAAAGGCAATTTTTCCAGCTTTCAACAATTTAGTAATGGGTCTGACCTTGCCAGCAGCATTAGAAATGAAACGCCTCAAATAATTCACCTTACCCAACAGACTTTGGATTTCTTTAACCGTCTTGGGTGGCCGACTATCAAGAATGGCTTTAGCCTTATTGGCATCAATTTCAATTCCTCTCTCATGAACTAAGAATCCTAGAAAGCTCCCGGCTGATATTCCAAAAGCACATTTGGTTGGATTCATCTTCAACTTGTACTTCTTCATTCTTTCAAATGCCTCTTCAAGATCTCTCAAATGTTCGTCAAAACTGGCAGATTTAACTATAACATCATCAATATACACTTCCATAGATCTGCCAATTAAATCATGAAAGATTGAATTCATGGCTCTTTGGTAAGTTGCCCCTGCATTCTTTAACCCGAATGGCATGACTGTCCATTCATAAATACCCAAAGCCCCTGGGCATCTGAATGCTGTCTTAGGAATGTCTTCTTCTGCCAAGAATATTTGGTTATAACCTGCATAACCATCCATCAGACTAAGGATCTTATGCCCTGCTGCTGCATCTATCAGCATGTCGGCCATAGGCATCACATATTCGTCCTTAGGGGTAGCTAGATTCAAATCCCTGAAGTCAATGCATATCCTTATCTTACCATTTTTCTTGACCACTGGCACAATATTAGCCAGCCACTCCGCATAACGGCAAGGTTGAATGAAACCCACTTTGAGAAGTTTTTGGATTTCTTCCTTGATTTGAGGCATCAGATCTGGACTCATTCGCCTTGGAGGTTGTTTGTAAGGTTTACAACCTTCTTTGATGGGCAATCGATGCTCTATTAGACTTCTTGTCAAACCAGGCATCTCTGAATAATCCCATGCTAAACAATCAATGTTGTTTCTAATAACTTCGAGCATCATTGTTTGTTGCTCTTTAGACAAATAACCACTTAACCTGATCACTTTTGGAACCAATTCGGTTCCTAAATTAAACTCCAATAATGGGTCTTGTGATGAAGCTGTTGGTTCTGTTTTTTCTAATAAGTCGGGCCAACGAAATTGTTCATCTTCTTGGAGGTGAACATCCAGAATCTCTTTACTATTTTCTGCTTTATGTAATAACTGCTTTAAATAGAACTTATTAATAAGAGAACTACATACTTCTAAGCTTGTATCTTCCATTACAAACAAATTATACGGGAATGGGTGTGGCTTTATCATGAGCCATACAATAAAGGTGTTCTTTTAATAGAACATCGAGTTCTGGCCAGTGACTTTATAACCCTTGTTTGGGTATTCCCTGGCCATATACAATTGAGACATCGGAGCCAAAGGACTGGCATAAAACACTGACTCTTCAACTTGTTCTGATACATCGAATGGGTTGTCATTCGCTTCCATTTTGAAGACCTGATCTCCTTCCCAGAACATTAATTGTTGGTGCAAGGTTGATGGCACACATCGAGAGGCATGAATCCAGTCTCTTCCCAGCAAGAGAGAATATGTAGTATCTGCGTCCACAATAAAAAAAAACAGTGGAGATCTTCTTTGGTCCGACTTCAATTGTGGCAACCATCATGCCTTCAGGCTTGGTCGGCTGCCCTGTAAAACTTGTCATTTCGAATTCCACAGGAGATAGATCATGTATTCCTTTTCCTAACTTCTTGAGAGTCTTCAATGGCATAACATTAAAAACTGCTCCATTATCCACGAAAACCTTTGTGATTGGTTTCCCACAAATATGAGCATTAACATACAGAGGCTTCAAATGGGAGATCGCACCCTCTGGAATAGGAGGAAACACAATCGAAGGTGGCTCCGGTTGAGGCTCAGAGTCTGAGGTCTTTGCCCCCTCTGTCTCCTCTAATTCACCATCTGCCAAGAAAGCCCATAAAGGTTCGTCCATAGTTTCATCTACCAGACTCGCCCACGTCGGTTCATCACTCATCTGATTAATCTCTGTCATTCGACAAGGGATTCGTGGTCCCAGACGAGATTTCACAGATCTTGAACTTTCCTCTGTAGTTATAACTTCTTCCTTCGTCTTGTTCTGAGGTTGAAGCGTCAAAGATTCTATACGGAAGTCTTCAAGAGATGGATTGATGTTGATTCGTTCACAATGTTGGCATCTAAAACCTTTAATTATTTCATCTGCCACACCTTTACCTTTCCCCAGTCCCGACGAACTTCTTTTGGTATGGTCGGCAGCGCCTAATCCGTCATTCGGTTGCTTTCCTGACCAGACCCGACTGGACCGACCAACTGGAGACTGAATGGTTACTCCCTGCTCGTTGGTCGTTTGTTCTGTAAAGATCCGAATGGACGGATCTCCTGCCAAGTGGTCGGCTGCTTTTTGTTCGTCGGTTAGTTGTTTTGTTGAAGGACCTCTTTTCCCATACTTTGCAGCATACCTGCGTTTGGCATTGCGAATCTGTGTACGATTCATACCCGGGAAACGAGGGTCTATATCAACTGGTAAAGGCTTTTTATTTCGAGCCCAATTGCTCCCGACTGACCCTGTTTTTCTGGTCGGGTGGTCACGAACTAACGCCCTTTCTTTCACCTCCACATTAAAAGAACCGTCTGGGTGGTCCCATTTTTCAGCGACTGGTTTCTCACAAACTTTGAGTCGTTCTTCAGGTCGGCTGCTTTTTGGCTGATTTCCTTTCTTTGTTCCGGGGCTTGCCTGAGTTCGTACCCCTGTTTGTCCATCATTGGCCGAACTTTTCCTTGTTTCCGAACTTGGTTGGATGTCAACCATTGCCGTTGTTACTTTCGGAAACGGTTGCTGGTCTACACCTAGAGTGATGTATTTGAGCCGACCCGTCTTGATGGCCTTTTGAATTTCCTTCCTGAAATGAGTACACTGACTTGTAGTGTGTGTGAAAGAATTATGCCACTTACAATATGGTCTCCCTTTGATTTCTTCTTTAGTGGCAAGTCTTTGCCCCTTTGGAATACGGATCTGACCATCAGTCAGCAAGATATCAAAAATTTCATCAGCTTTTGAACTATCAAAGGTTGGTTGCTCCTTTCCTTCAGATCCTGGTACTGGCTTCAATTTAGGACATACATACGGTTTTCCAGAAAGGATTTCGGCTGCCATCTCTTCTGACTGATTAAAATCAAAGTCGCATGTTTCTGTTCCCATACTCGCCATATGTTGGCCTCTATTACGCCTGTTATGCTGATCTTCCTCTCTGAACAAAGACTCTAGACGTCCTGCCTTGGATGCAAGACTTGCCAAATCCTCAACATCCAGGGCAGTGAGTGCCTTTCTTAAACGATTATGCATATTCCGGACCACTAAATTAGTCATCTCTTTCTCACTGATTACCGTAGGACATCGTCCCTTCATCAATCGCACCCTTTCTATAAACTGTGAAGCAGTTTCTTCTGGATACTGTCTCAATTCAAGTAAATCAGTTAAAGAAACAACTGGTAAAGGATTAAAGAATCTAGCGTGAAATGCCATCTCCAGTCCTTCCCATGTCTGAATTTGTCCTGGAGGCAAACTTACAAACCACGAAAACGCCGTTCTAGTAAGAGATAAACCAAACAGCTGTAACTTATAAAAAGGGTTATTGCCAACTTCTCCTAATTGTGCTGTGAACCGACCAACATGTTCTATGGTGGAAGATCCGTCCTCCCCTGAGAATGCATGAAAGTCGGGTGGTCGAAAATTCCTTGGGAGAGGGTGTTCATGAATGATCCTTTCTGGGAAAGGTCTTTGATATGCAGGGCGGTTAGCCATCTGAGGAGTTAATCCATACTGATCCCTTAATATATGTGCAATCTCATCAGGATCTACATGAAAGCGTTGATGATCAGGAACCTGGAACGGATCCTGCACAGGAATATGAATCGGATCATGTATATATCCTTCAGGCCTGTCCTCCCTTGTATTGTTCGGCTGCGAATTGGTAACCCTTGGTCCCAGTGGAACATTGTTGGGAAAAGTCAAAGGAGTTTTTCCCCGATCCATTCGGTTGGGATTTGTGGCACTTGGGAATGTACTATCCACGAATGATGGCCCTGCGAAATTTGCCTGTGGTCTGGACGGTGACATTCCTGGTGGCGTTTGAGTGGGTTGAAGACTAACCCTTGACAGTGCTTGATCTATCATGTTCTGCAACTGACTCTGTTGCTCACGCAACATGTTCGTTTGTTGCTCACGCAACATATTCTGCATAACCAAGGTATGCTGGTTGTTCATTTGTTGAACATAAGACCACCAATCAGTTGGTGGTTGTGGGATTTCCCCGGCATTTGGCACAATGGGTGGTGGAACGGATTCTCCCACCGGTGTCGAAGATGCTTGCGGTTGTGAACCTGCCATAACCCTTCCGATGATTCGGCCGGATCTAAGACGTATGAAATTATCGCCGGAATTGGAATGAGCAATTTTGTCTTGCTCCCACTGTGGTCGCCAATTTGTTGATGTAATTTTTCAACAAAAATAAAGTAAAATTCAAAGATATTAAAAATATCCTTAAACTTGATTAATTAGTGCCTGAGATTAGGAATCTCTAAACACTGTAACGTACAGAAAGTAAATTGGAAAATAAAAGACTGAAATTTAAAGTGGTGATCCCCAAATCTGACTTTGCTTTGTTGAAGTTGATTGAAGATGCCTTGCCAAATGATGATCCAAATCCTTAAATATTCCCTGGGAAACCGTACTGAAAACCGTCACCCGAACGGTTACAACGTCTCCTTCTCAACCGTCTTCCAACCTTTCTCATGCTGACACGTGTTCCCAGCAGACCAAAATTCCCTATATTTCACTCCTTGAGCCGACCACAGACCTTCCGCTCTTTTGGCCCGACTTCGTCCTTCGTCCGACCTACTTCTTCGCCCGATCCCACTTGGGCCGACCTCCATATCAACCGCCCCCTGTCTTTGATCAAAGGCCTCCGCGTTTGTCCGACTCCTCCTTCTATCCGACCTACAGTTTACCCGACCTGCGGATATCTCATCTCGACGACTTTCCGTCTCGAGGACCTCCCGACTTGAAAACCTTCCGACTCATCGTCTTTCCGTCTTGCGGACCTCCCGACCTGAAGACCTTCCGACTTGAGTTCTTTCCGTCTTGTGGACCTCCCGACCTGAAGACCTTCCGACTTGAGGTCTTCCCGTCTTGCGGACCTCCCGACCTGAAGACCTTCCGACTTGAGGTCTTTCCGTCTTGCGGACCTCCCGACCTGAAGACCTTCCGACTTGATGTCTTTCCGTCTTGCGACCCTTCCGACCTGAAGACCTTCCGACTTGAGGTCTTTCCGTCTTGCGGACCTCCCGACCTGAAGACCTTCCGACTTGAGGTCTTTCCGTCTTGCGGACCTCCCGACCTGAAGACCTTCCGACTTGAGGTCTTTCCGTCTTGCGGACCTCCCGACCTGAAGACCTTCCGACTTGAGGTCTTCCTTAGAAATAAATAAATAAATTTATTTTCCTTGATTTCCTCACGGTGTCCTTCAGCCAGTTCAATCAACCCTATTGCCAAGCCCATTCTTCTTTTTACCTTGGGCTTTTAACCTAATTCTAAATTTCGTACATAACAATAATGTTATAAGAATTCGGTTCAATTCAACTCAATTTATTCGGCTTGACTCGGTTCGGTGATAATATTGATGAGTTACCACACTCACCACGTAGCCACACGGTGAATGGACATCAACGTTTAGACTTTTTAGTATACTAAGTTACTTATTTTAAGTGAAAAAATTTAATATATGACCAATTTAATAACTTTATAAGAAACATGGTTCAATTCATCTCAATTTTATTCAATTCGGCTCAATTCAACTTAATTTATTCGATTCGATTTTATTCAGTTTGGTTCGATTCAATTCTACGATAATACCGATGAGATATCCTACTCACCACCTAACCACTCAATGAATGAATGATGGCGTTTAGACTTTTTAATTTATCATGTTACTTATTTTAGACAGAACAATTTAATATATTCGGTTTAATAATATTATAAAAAAACCCGGTTCAGTCCATCCAATTCTATTCGATTCGACTCAATGTCGGTTCGGCGATAATTTCGATAAGTTGTCCTACACATCACCTAACTACACGAATTTGAAAGATGACGTTCGATTCTTTAATTTAATAATTTATTTATTTTGTCAGAACATTTTAATATATCACCAGTTTAATAATATTATAAATATTCGGTTCAATTCAACTCAACTCAACTCAATTTATTTTATTCCACACCACCGATGAGATATTCTACTAATCACCTAACCATACAATGAATAAACGACCATATTTTGACCTTTTAATTTATTAAGTTACTTATTTTATACAAAATTTCATATATTGTCGGTTTAATAATATTATAAAGAACTCGGTTCTATTCAACTCAATTTTATTCAATTCGATTCAATATAGTTCAGCAATAATACACATAAGTTACCTTATTTATCACATAATCATATAATTCGAGGAGATCATATACAATTATTTTATTTAACATATTACTTATTATAGGTAGAATAATTTAATATATCGTCGGTTTAATAATATTACAAGGAATCGGCTCGATTCGACTCGGTGCGGTTCGGCGATAATACCTATAAAATATACCTAACCACACAAATTAACCATGGTTAAAATGACCATGGTATGGCACAAATGAGGAAAAACAGCCCCTTTATATATGTTGCCCTTAGGGCTTGCCTTTGCCCCTCAAAGGAAATGGAAATTGCGTGATATTTCTGCTTTCACACCCATCGAGTGAGGCAATTCAAGTGCGAGCGAGATTTCCGGCGAGTTCGGGGAGACGCCGGCCATCAGATCTATCTGGTAAAAATCTTGAATAAATAATAAATAAATAAAAGGAATCCCACTTTTTTCGCTCTGATTTTAGAGGGTTTTTGATTTGATGTGATTTATGGAGACGTGGGTGTCTGTGGAGGTGTGTCCGAAAATGTGGGGCGGGTGTCTGAATTGCGGATTTTGAATTTTGGGTTGGGGTGGTGGTTGACTTGCCCTAGGTTCTGTTGGCGCATGGGTTGGGGTCTTTTTAATTTATTATTGAGAATTGTAATTAATTTTGTGCCTTTTTTTGGTGGGAGATCTGAGGTTTTGTTTGCTTCTGATGTTTGGAATTGGGTGATTTGTTTGCTCTGCCGCGTTGTAGTGATTATTGTTTCGATTTCTCTAATCTCTGGCTTCTGCTGCTGTTGTTGTTGTTGTCTGAAGAATCAATTTGCTGTATGTGTTTTTGAGCACGGTCGTTTTCTTTTTGGGAAGTTGTGAGTCTTTCGAGGTTGAATTTCCTGCACGCATTTGATGCTGGGTCCCGCAGCCAAATGGCGTTCTCTGACTATAATCTGTGTTGATCATTCTTGGATGAGTTTCCTGAGGGAATTATGTAAATTCTATTCGGTTTTGTTGTTAGGTTTGTGCCGGAATAGCAGAATCGGTGTTTTTCCGGGAGAGTTTGGCGTTTCTGTATGCAATCCGGGGGCGGGCCTCCACAGGGTGGAGGAGGTGGGCATGGTCGGAGCACTGCTGCATCGGCCTCGGCCTCACCGTCCTCATCTTCGTCAGCGGCCTTTGATCAGCAACAGCAGCAGCAGCAAAGACAGGTGGTTTTATTGTGTTAATTAATATGTTTTGAGCATTTTCTGCTTTATTCTGACACTTGGCACGGATTTTATCTCTAATTATGTGTAGCTTCTCTGGACTAGTGTTAATTGTTTACTAAATTTGGATTTATGGTATTGCTGAATGGGAGTGGAGCTTTGTTTGTTGTCTGATGTTTGCGTTTTGATGTTCAAAATTGTTGAAATTTGCGGATTCCCTTGTACAAAGGAATCTGTTTTCTCTGTTCTCAATTTTAGAACAGGAACCATAGCTGTAGTTTATTATACCAACTGCATAATATATTCCAAAGTTTGGTGGCATTTAATGCGTTAGTCATGGCTTCATTTCTTTTTTGGAAATCTTTATGTGAGAAATGGATTTTTACTCCTGGATTCCATTTTCTCTGATCTTAACAGAAGATTATATAAACTGGAACTCATCTATGGTTCCTGGATTTTTTCTTCCTCATTATCTTTGTTTTCTTGATGCAACTTTACTTACCTATATTTCTACCTTTTGAGTTTTATTTAACTTTGACATGGTTTGAGATAATACAGACACCACATAAATATGGCATCTCCCTGAGATGCCATGTGGCCCAGCCTTATTGACACATGTATTTATTTGTGGCTACATTGTCATATTTGGGAAACAATTAATTGTTTGTTTGTCTTTGATGGTTTGCAATTTTCTATTTTGGATTCATTTTGGCACTGCTCTAGATTATTTTGTCTGTATGTGGGTTCTATCATAGGCTTGTTGTAAGTTCACCCCACAAAGTTTTTATGTTTAAGATATATCTTTGGGAGTACAATTCTGACGGTGACAAGTCTGGCACGGGATAAATTGATAAATGGGTTATACATATGCTGGGGTAGCTTCACCATGACTCTTTATGTTATCATCATTCCTGTGGGATCATGTCCTTGACACCCTTTGTGAATAATCTTATAGTATTGCTTTTAACAGAGTTATGGAAGTACCACCGTGAACTCCTCCTCCCTGATACATCTTCCCTAAATATACCTCCCTGATACATCTTCCCTAAATATACCTCCCTGATACATTTTTAGGCAGTTAGAGCTATTCTTTCTTTTTGCTTTTCATTAATAATTTTCTCTTATTTTCATTTCAATCTGACTCTTGCATCTACTGTGATTTTTGCAATTTTGGCACCCAATTGTATTATATGAAACAACTCACAATTGTTATTGTTCTATGTAGCTATTACAACAACATTTTCTGAGGAGGGCTGAAGGTAATGATGCCCTTTTGGCCTACCAATCTGGCAATATTCATGGAGCTCTTGGAGGGGCAAATTTTGCTGCAGCATCTGGATCTGTGCAACTACCACAGCAGCCAAGGAAGTTCATTGATTTGGGCCAACCTCATGGTTCTCCAAATATTGGTGAACAAGGCCACAATAGGAGTCCAGCTGTTGAACAGCAAATGATTAATCCTTTCCAGCAAGCTTATCTACAATATGCCTTCCAGGCAGCTCAGCAGCAAAAGTCGTCCTTGGGGAAGCAACCTCAGCAACAGCAACAGCAGCAGCAGCAGCAGCAGCAGCAGCAGCAGCTGAAATCTGGAATGCTTGGCTCTCTTGCCAAAGAACAAGAAATGCGGTTAGCAAATATGAAGATGCAAGAGCTGATCTCCCAGCAAGCAGCGAATCAATTGCAGGCATCTGCCTCCAAGAAACCGTCAGAGCAGATTAGTCAGAGTGACAGGCAGGCAGATCAGGGTCAACGTTCTGTGCCTGATCAAAGAATTGATCCAAAGCAGAATAATGCCACCCTACATGGTCAAGCAATGACAATGCTTGGGGCACAACCGACACAAAATGTCATGAACATGACAAACAATCAAATTGCTGTTGCTGCGCAGATGCAACAGGCACTACAAGCTCTGGCGCATGAACGGAATATAGACCTGTCAAATCCTGCTAATGCCAGCATGATCGCCCAGCTTATTCCAGTCATGCAGTCCAGGATCCTTGCCCAGCAAAAGGCAAATGAAAATAGTAGTGGAATGCAGTCTCAAACTTTTACAAAACATGTTACCTCACCGCAAGGCGGAAATGAAAGCTCTCCTCGTGGTAATTCCTCAAGCGATGTCTCTGGGCAATCTGGTTCTTCTAAAGCTAGACAGACTGTTACTCCTAGTACTCTTGGCATAAATTCCAGTGCTGCTCTGGGTAACAACTCCAGCAATATAACCGGGCAGCCATTCCCCATGCATGGTAGAGATAACAATGTGCCTTCTCGTCAGCCCGCCTTAATTGGCCATGGAATGACTGCTTCCTCGCAGTTGTCTGGGAACCAAGGAATTGACAGTTCAATTCTTACGAAAACTTCAGCTGCTAACACAGAATCTTCTCAGGCCCAAAATGCCAGAAGACCTCCACAACCTGCTCCTCCGCCTGCACCTCTAGCTCCACCTCCGACTAATGATGTGGATGTGGTCATTCCAGCAGCTGCTCAAGGTGGGCCTTTAGCTCCAATGCGACAGCCAAATACTGGGTTTTCCAGACCACAGTTGCATGTACTTAAAGCACAGATCCTTGCATTTAGGCGCTTGAAGGTTTTGGTTATTCTGTCTTCACTTTCAAAATTTAATTTTCTCTGCCCTTTTGTTGTTAAAATTTGTTAAGTATATATAGACATCCGTACCAATTCTTCTTGTTTGATTTTCTTGTAGAAAGGAGAAGTAAATCTTCCCCGGGAACTTCTTGATGCTATTGCTCCTCCTCCTCCGCCTCCTCCTGATTTGCAAATGCAACAGGCAGTTCCCCCTCCCGCTGCTGTGAGGGATGGAGCAGTAGAAAATTTAAATGAACATGCAAGAGCAATAGAGTCTAGTGAGAGGGGTCCAAATGTTTCTAAACCAGCTGCTGGAGCAAGCAATTTAAAAGAGAGAAACCTCGGAGATGATCGAAGAACCACATCATCTACATTTGACATGCAAAGCTCCTCAATTGCAATAAAGGAACCAAGATTTGCACCTCCTACTGGAAAAGAAGAGCAGCAAAGTCTTGTTACTCTTGGGAAATCTGATCAGGATGCAGAACAAGCCAATCTGAAAGCTTCTGTTAGGAGTGACATTGCCGCAGATAGGGGAAAAGCAATCGCCACTGAATCAACCGTTTCAGAACAATTGCAAGCTAAGAAACAGATGCAACCAAATAATACTATGCAACCTAAGGATTCTGCTTCAGCTAGAAAGTATCATGGGCCGTTGTTTGATTTCCCCATCTTTACGAGGAAACATGATGCTCTTGGGGCCTCCATGATGAACACCAATAACAACCTAACTCTTGCATATGAATGCCAAGAACTTTTTGCTGATGGAGGTGGGGAAATTCGTAAAAGGAAAAGGGAAGAGAAACTTGATAAGATTGATAAGATACTTGCTGTTAATTTAGAAAGGAAACGAATTAGACCAGATCTTGTCCTACGCCTACAGATTGAAGCAAAGAAGATCCAGCTTGCTGAGCATCAGGCCCGGTTGAGGGATGAGATTGAGCAACAACAGCAGGAAATCATGGCTATGCCGGATAGACCATATCGCAAATTTGTTAGATTATGTGAGCGTCAACGACAAGAACTTAACAGGCAATCGCAGGCCAACCAAAAGGCAGCTCGGGAGAAGCATTTGAAATCCATATTCCTGTGGCGCAAGAAGCTTCTCGAGGCACATTGGGCCATCCGTGATGCCCGAGCTACCCGTAATAGAGGAGTTCATAAGTATCATGAAAGGATGTTAAGAGAGTTTTCCAAGAGGAAGGATGATGGTCGAAATAAGAGGATGGAGGCTTTGAAAAATAATGATGTGGAACGCTACAGAGAGATGCTGCTGGAGCAACAAAGTAATATTCCTGGAGAGGCTGCCGAAAGATATGCTGTTTTATCGTCATTCTTAAGTCAAACTGAAGATTATCTTCACAAATTGGGAAGTAAAATAACAGCTGCCAAAAATCAGCAGGAGGTTGAGGAGGCAGCTAATGTGGCAGCTGCAGCTGCACGGGCCCAGGTAAACACACTCACACACTCTCTCTGTGTCCTTCTCATGCACTAAACCCCCCCCCCCCCCCCCCAAGTAAATGACACACCTAAGGCACTGGTGTTCTTAAGGGCACAAGTTTTGTTCTTTGCAACTCTTTTGAGAATTTTTTCTTTGGACAAAGGGTCTCTCTGAAGAAGAAGTAAGAGCCGCTGCTGCTTGCGCCAGGGAAGAAGTGATGATAAGGAATCGATTTTCTGAGATGAATGCACCCAGAGAGAGTTCATCAGTGAACAAGTAAGCTTCTTTGGCTACTTTTGATAATTGACATTGCACTCATATTAAGAATTATCTTATCACAATTTGTAACTATTTAATGCTTTTGAGTTTTTTATTTGGTTGTGTAATCTGCTTTTCTTCTGAGAATGTCTTGTGCTTGTATGGTTTAGTTAAGAAAACTAAAATTTCATACTTCTATACACTAAATTAGAATGACATGCTTATATTCTTCTTGTTTTTCCATTTTAACTCCCTACTAGGTATTACAACCTTGCGCATGCTGTGAATGAGAGGATCCTCAGGCAGCCCTCAATGTTACGAGCTGGAAAGCTGCGAGAGTATCAGCTTGTCAGTTGCCTTGTTTAACTTTGCACTCCCCGATTTGTTCTTAATCGAATAGCTTATTGTTGACTTCAGTATGTCCATTATGTAATAAGTTATTGGCCTGACATCACTCATTTATGCAGGTTGGTTTGCAGTGGATGTTATCTTTGTATAACAACAAATTAAATGGGATTTTGGCAGATGAAATGGGGCTTGGGAAGACTGTACAGGTGAGTTACTGATTGAATGCTAATTTGAAAATTTCACTGTGCAACTGTATTCCTATGAGAAGTGCTATGGTTTTGTGCATGATTTTATATCATGATCATGGGATCTCACTGTTTCCCCATTATTTAATGAATTGGTGCATATTGTTGTTCGTGGAAGTTTTTGGTTGTGCATGATTAAGATTTTCTTGCAGGTAATATCCTTGATTGCTTATTTGATGGAGTTTAAGGGAAACTATGGTCCACACCTTATTATTGTTCCTAATGCTGTCCTGGTGAACTGGAAGGTAGCTTTTCTTTGGTAGCTCCAATTGTATTCCTACCCAAATCAATATATGTATTTATTTTAATAATATATTTATGCGTTATATCTCAGAGTGAATTACGCAGTTGGCTTCCTTCTGCCTCCTGCATATATTATGTTGGTGGGAAAGACCAGCGATCAAAATTGTTTTCTCAGGTAATAATAGTTTCTTCCTTCAATCATTTGAGCATTACATTGGTGAATAAATTTCTTATTCCCTGAATTATGTGTTTATCTGCTGTGCAGGACGTGATGGCCATGAAGTTTAATATCCTTGTGACAACCTATGAATTCGTTATGTATGATCGATCAAAACTTTCAAAAGTTGATTGGAAGTACATTATTATTGATGAAGCACAACGGATGAAGGATCGAGAGTCTGTTCTGGCTCGTGACCTCGATAGATATCGCTGCCAAAGGCGGTTGCTTCTTACAGGGACACCATTGCAGGTTGAAACCTTTTGTTTGTGTAGCATCTCTTGAAATTGTGAAACATTTGTTTTACTTGCCTTTGACTATCAAAATTTTGTTATTGTGGATTCTTCTTCCTTGACACGCAAATGACATGGAACCCTCATGCTATCTTCTGCAATTTTCATTTTCCCCTTAACAACTCTGAACTTCACTAATCACTATCTATTATTTGCAGAATGATCTTAAAGAACTTTGGTCTCTTCTGAACCTATTGCTCCCAGAAGTGTTTGATAATCGCAAAGCATTTCATGACTGGTTCTCGCAACCATTTCAAAAAGAAGGCCCCATGCATGAAGATGACTGGCTTGAGACTGAGAAAAAGGTGATAATTATTCATAGGCTTCATCAAATTTTGGAGCCTTTTATGCTCCGGCGCCGTGTTGAAGATGTAGAAGGATCACTTCCACCAAAGGTATGCCTTGGGTTAATGATTGGTAGTTTGTGATATGGATTACTCAACTCAAGTTACTTATAACTTGCTATTGGTATGCAGGTTTCAATTGTTTTGAAATGTAGAATGTCTGCGATACAGAGTGCCATTTATGATTGGATTAAATCTACGGGTACCCTTAGGGTTGATCCTGAAGATGAACTGCGAAAGACCCAAAAAAGTTCACTATACCAGGCTAAAGTTTACAAAACCTTAAACAACAGATGCATGGAGCTAAGAAAAGCTTGCAATCATCCACTGCTCAATTATCCATATTTCAGTGACTTTTCAAAGGATTTTCTGGTGAAGTCGTGCGGAAAGTTGTGGATTCTGGATAGGATTTTAATTAAGCTTCAGAGAACTGGGCATAGGGTACTACTGTTTAGCACTATGACGAAGCTTCTTGATATAATGGAAGAATATTTACAATGGCGGAGGCTTGTATTCAGAAGAATTGATGGGACTACTAGTTTGGAAGATCGTGAGAGTGCTATTGTGGATTTTAACAGTCCAGATACTGATTGCTTTATTTTTCTGCTAAGCATTCGTGCTGCTGGAAGGGGTCTGAATCTTCAGACTGCCGACACGGTCATCATATATGATCCAGATCCAAATCCCAAAAATGAGGAGCAGGCTGTTGCTCGAGCCCACCGTATTGGACAGACGAGGGAGGTGAAAGTCATATACATGGAAGCTGTGGTTGACAAGATAGCCAGTCACCAGAAAGAAGATGAATTTCGGAATGGAGGAATGATTGATTCTGATGATGATCTTGCCGGCAAGGACCGGTACATGGGTTCGATTGAGAGCCTGATTAGGAATAATATCCAGCAGTATAAGATTGACATGGCCGATGAAGTTATAAATGCTGGACGATTTGACCAGAGGACTACACATGAAGAGAGGCGAATGACTTTAGAAAACCTGTTGCATGATGAAGAAAGATACCAGGAAACAGTTCATGATGTTCCTGCTCTTCATGAAGTTAACCGCATGATTGCTCGGAGTGAGGAAGAAGTTGATCTCTTCGATCAAATGGATGAAGAACTTGATTGGCCAGAGGAGATGACGAGATATGATCAGGTTCCCAGTTGGCTTCGTGCTAATTCAAAAGAAGTAAATGACACCATTGCTAATTTATCAAAGAAGCCATCAAAGTATGCTTTATATGGATCAAGTATTGGCCGGAATGCTGGTGAAGTGGCTGCTGAGCCTGAGAGAAAGAGGGGGAGGCCTAGGGGAAAAACACCAGTTTATACTGAGTTGGATGAAGACAATGAAGAATTTTCTGAAGCTAGCTCCGAGGATAGGAATGGCTATTCTATTCCCGAAGAAGAAGGGGACATTGGAGAGTTTGAAGACGACGAATCTACTGAGGTGGCTCCCCAAGTTAATAAAGATCAATCTGAAGATGAGGTTCCTGTTTCTGCTGAGAGATATGAGTACCAAAGAGCGGTGGAGAGTGTTAAAAAAACTAATACACTCGAAGAAGCTGGCTCATCTGGTTCCTCTTCTCATAGTCGGAGATTGATGCGTGTGACATCGCCTTCAGTATCCTCTCAGAAGTTTGGGTCTCTTTCTGCTCTGGATAGCAGGTCCCATTCGAAGAAGGTACTATACTATGGTTTGTGTATGCATTCTGTAATTGAGTTTTGGGTCTTTTGACGAACGAACTGATTGTATGTGCTTTTATTTTCAAAATTCAGGCAGAAGAACTGGAAGAAGGAGAAATAGCTGCATCGGGAGATTCCCCAATGGACCAACAGCAGTCTGGAAGCTGGATCCAAGATCGTGATGAAGGTGAAGAGGAACAGGTCTTACAGCCGAAAATTAAACGGAAGCGAAGCATTCGTCTGCGCCCCCGGCCTGCTGCGGAGAGATCTGAAGAGAAGCACAGTGACAAGCCATCTATCCGCCGTGGTGATCCTTCTCCATTGCCATTCCAGGGGGACCATAAGTACAAGTCTTTAGCAAGGGAGGACCGCCCCCAAAGAGTTATCGGGGATTCAAGTTCATTGAAATCTGAGAAAAGCGATTCATCCCTCAAGAACAAGCGAACTGTACCATTGAGGAAAAACACATCCAATGTTAAGGTGTCTATTAAGTCTGGGAAGCTGAATCTTGGATCTGCACCCTCTGATCGTGCTACGGAACGCACAAAAGATGATGTGGACACTAAAGTCGTGAAAGGGGCTAAAAGCAGCGGGAGCAAGATGCCTGATTTGGTCCAAAGGAAGGCATGTTGATTGAAGGCCATGGTTTTTTCTATATATAATATAATTGTATCTTTTGTTCTTGTATTTATGTTTGATTAAGATATATGTTCGTGCAATTGTGTTACAGTGCAAGACCGTCATTAGCAAGCTCCAGAGAAGAATAGACAATGAAGGTCATCAAATTATACCCCTGCTAACCGAACTGTGGAAGAGAATTGAGAACTCCAGTGGAGCGGGCGATAACATTTTGAATTTGAAAAAGATTCATCTCCGCGTGGACAGATCTGAGTACAGTGGAGTAATGGAGCTTGTGTCCGATGTGCAGCATTTGTTGAAGTACAGCATGCAATACTATGGTTTCTCGTACGAGGTATGAATTGATTATTTGTTCCGTATCTTTTTCTATGTTTTGCAATAGCCTCCAATATTAAGCTCTCTTTGGTGAAATTGGCTACCGACATACCTTTTGCTTTTAATATCCATTCTAGTTTCCTCTTACAAGAATGGTTGATGCATTCTTATACGATTTAAATCCGAGGCTTGTAGGCTGCAACTTATCTCTGAATCGAGGCCATTTTTAAGATTTAGGAAATGCTCGATTATTGTTGGGTGAGATAATTGAAATGCTTGAACTGAGATTGTGCGACCGAGTAAATAATTCTATGAATGAATGGATCCAATCAGCTTGGAAAATGGAAGTATTTGTGTAGAGTTTTGTATAAAACATATTAGAATTGCATTTATCTACTCTTTGTTGGATCAATTTTTCATTTTGTTGTTCGAAAACTCAATGAAATAGGGTAGAGTTTTATATTTATTCCGAAAGAGCTCTTGGAGTTTTCATCTGATAGCAATTGTTCTGCAACAGGTGAGGTCGGAGGCCCGAAAAGTTCATGACCTCTTCTTTGACATCCTGAACATAGCATTTTCGGACATTGATTTCCGCGAAGCAAGAAGTGCCATGTCTTTCTCTGCAGCCCCCACCAGCGGCGGCCCATCTTCCCGGCAAACTTCCGGGAAGCGCCAGAAATCCGTTAAAGATGTGGACTCTGAAAACACCTCTTTAAAAAAGCTACAGACTCGACAGCCGTCCGAAGGCACCAAATCCCGAGCCTCTGTCTCTCAGAAAGACCCGAGGGCTGGCAGCAGCCGGGAGCCAACGCAGCCAGACAATGCCCGGGTTCCTCCTCCGCCATTCACTCATCCAGGCGACCTCGTCATCTGCAAAAAGAAGAGGAAAGACAGGGAGAAGTCGATTGCGAAGCAGCCGGGAAATAGTTCAGCCAGCCCTTTATCCCCTTCTGGGGTGGGGGTGGGGGTGGGGGTGGGGGTGGGGCGTGCTATTAAAAGCCCTGGAAGCGCACGCGATGTGGGATCGAGCCAGCAAGGCTGGCCTGCTGCCTCCCCCCGGGACAACAACGCTGCTGCTGCGGCTGCTAGCGTCGGATGGGCGAATCCTGTGAAGAAAATGAGAACCGATGCAGGAAGGCGCCGGCCGAGCCATTTGTGAGAGAGAGAGAGAGAAGAAGAGAAGAGAGTTCTTGAGAAGATGATCCATCTGCATTATGCCGTTGCTTGAACTGGTAAGAGATATATATATATATATATAGTGAGAGAGAGAGAGAGGGAGAGAGAGAGACAGAGAGTGAGAGACCCCATGAAATGATAAACATTCTGCGTAACTGAATTTGATGCACTTCAATTCTGGTCTTTTTTCTTGTTTCTTTATCTTTATCTTTCTTTTATAGCAGTATTATTATTATTATTATTATTATTATATTATTATTATTATTATTATATTTTTTAATGATGTGGGACCTGTGTTCGTTATTTTTATTTTTAGAGGTGCGTTTTCTGCCATTGCTAATTTATTTTACCAAATGCATTCCGATGATTCTTTTATAGTATAAAAAAGGCCTCTTTCTTTTTTTTCAGTGTTCCACTTCATTGGTTTATTAGCTAAAATATTAGTAGGCTTTTATATAGTCATCTTTTAGTAGCTTTTATATAGTCTCAATCAGGGTCTCGAGGTGAAAATAAATTATAGATTTTATAAACACATAATTAAAATGTATTTTTAAAGTAATATCATTTATTGGCGTCGATTGAACAAAAGATTGAACATGACGGACTGAACAATGTTAATATGAGAAAAGAAGATGAAAGATTTGTGTAGAAGTTCGAAAAGTGACGAGGATTGAAGGACGGAAGGAGGGTGAAAGAGATGAGAGAAAATATAAAACGGGTTTGATCTGAATTGGTGGGTGCAATGCGACAAGGTGTGAGGTAAAAAAATTATATAGAAAAAAAACTATATGATTAAAGTTTAAAATTTAATTTTAAAATTAATTAGATAATTATAAAGAAAAAAAATATAAATTAAAAGTTTAAAATTTTTAATTTTAAAATTTAAAAAATTATATTAATTTTTAATATTTTAAAATATGAACTCTCTAAGCTGAATAGTTGTTACTCTTACTATGAGCCGCCCCTGGTGTCAACCAGAGGATCCGTAAATCAAGTCACAGCTCTTGCCCACGGAGGATCGTGCTTAGGAACCTACACTCATAAATACTATCCTGTGATTAGTCCGAGATGAAATCCATCCTCTATTATCTTTGTTTAATGGCAAAATTGCTTATATCCCCCTGTGGTTTGAAAATTGGATGCTATTTTTCCTGTATTTTAAAAAACTGTGTGGTTCTTCCATGTAAACTTTGCACACTCTTCCCATCGATCAATTTAATCTAACGGTGTTAAATTTTATATGTAATGGACCGTTATACCCTCAATTAAATAACTCTCGTAACTCTTCTCTCTAGTTTCTCTCTTACCCCTCCCCACAGACATCTATCCCCACCATCCCCGAAATCGCCGCACCTCCATTTACAGACGAAACTCCAGGTTCTGACCACTATTCCGCGGCGGCTGTCTCTTCCGGCGGTCGCGGTCGCGATTTCGGCCGGGAACCGGTTTGCCATTCCTTCATCTTCAACGATATCACGGGTATTCAACTTGTTATCACGATTTCGGGCATTTCACGGGTTATCTTCTACCTCGTTCTTGTTGGTTTTTTTTTTCACAGGTTAGGGCATTTCTTCATTTTTCCTTTGCTTTCACGGACTATGGCAATTTCGGGTTGAGAAATTCTTCGATTTGTCATAGAAGTGGATTTTGGGTTTCAAGGAGGGGAGTCCGAAGGAGAAGAGTCCGATGATGAGGGGGTGAAGGAATGGACGAGGAGGGTGATGATGTTCGCGATAGTGACTGCCAACCGATCAGCTGGGGATCCTTTGCGTATTGGCTGGTCGAGACAGGAAATAACAGCGGGTGAGTGATCTGAGAGCCCAGCGGGGAGAAAGTTGGCCGAACTCCAAAAATCAGCCGCTTTTGCCAACCATGGTTAATCATAACTCGGTCGAGTTTTGCCCAAACATGATTATTGGACCAGGTGTAGCGACAGCCAGAGGAGGGCAAATCCGAGAGCCCTAACTCCGAAACACAAGCGAGGAAGTCCTTATAGTCATATGGAAGAACAAGACGACCACGAACTCGATCAGACGGCTGTAAAACTGAATTAAAATCACCAAGCACCATTCAAGGTTCCCGAAGGGAATGCCCAGTATGGAGCAGACTGCTCTAGAGATCACGACGCTTAACCAAGGAATTAAATCTATAGACGAATGAGAGAAATACCGTTGAGGAAGTGACTTTGCAGGTAGTTTTGAGCAGCATACACTGAGCCTCAATTTCCAGAACGTCAACAAAGACAAAAGAGGGGTTCCAGAGGATCCCAATGCGACCGCCTTTTGCACAGACGAAGTTATTAGTAAGCTCACAGCCGGGGAGTTTTCTATGGACAAGATCAGCGAAAAATCCACCGTTGCATTTCGTTTCCAAGACTCCGAAGAGATGGATAGAGTACTGTTTTATTAATTTCACCAACTCATTTTGTTTGGGGCCTTGGTGAAGCACTCTAATATTCCAAACTTCGATCTTCATTTGGAAGTGGAGGTTTGTCTCCCACGATTCCTGCGATTCTTTCTCCCATGCACCTGGTTCGACTGCTGAACAGAGTGTTTAGAAGCTGATTCTTTGGGTTCACCTTCAAGTTCTGAGCTAATTTGTTTCCCCTTATTGGTCTGTTGAGGGATATGGCTGTAATCCATAAGGAAAGTATCCACTTCTGAGGAGGGGGCAGGGGGAGGGAGTGTTTCCCTTTGTCGATCAGCTGAGAGGCACGGGTATTCTCATCCAGAGTAGAATCCAGACCTGAGGAAGGAGGGACAGGGGACAAGCTGCTAGGATTCTGATTTTCTGTATCGTGAACTGCCTGGATGCCCTGGTTTACTGAAAATCCAGCTGCCACAGCAGTGTTATGAGCAAGAACAGAGAGTTGTAGTAGCAGCAGGAGTAACTGACTGATGCCCTGGTTTACAGAAAAACCAGCAGCCACAGCAGTGTTATGGGCAAGAACAGAGAGCTGATCACCCTTCGTAATTGCAGTTGCAGCAGGAGTACCACGGATAAAAGACTGCTCAATCTGTTGAGAAGGAGTTGGGGCTGTCTGATCCTGAATCAAAGGGTTCGCTGCTGCGTTACTCGGTGAAGCTAGGCTACCAGGGATAATCTTATATGATATGATATGGATGTGTGGTGCATGAGGAAGCTTTTACTTTTTGAACCTTTAAGGGACTATAACTATGATCATCCTTTCTATTCTAAGTGTGAATTTTGAGATATAGATAGATTATGAAATACATATATATATATATAGGATATTTTGTGTGTGTGTATGGCAAAGGGTGTGCCATTTTTTGTGTTTCGAGGAACTTAAGACAGTGATTGACAATAAGACAGACGAACTGGTTACTACTACAAGAGAAACACGAATCATTTACGTCAACACGAAAATTTGTCATTCAATCATGACTCAATCAACATTACTCTTGCTAAAAGACTATTAGGTGACACCAATCCTAGGCACAAACTACCTAAAAGCACCGTAATACGAACGAGCAATACTACGCCTTCTAAACTACAAGGACCACATAAGCGACACTAGACCTCTTAAAAAATACACCCCGACGAGCAACACTGGACAGTCTAAAGTGTTATTTTTAACAACACAATTGCAATGATGGAGAAGCGATGGAGATGGAGTGTTACAACTTAATGGGAGTCATAAGGGTAAATTAGGTAATTTGAGTACTTTAGGAGAAGCAATCATAATAATACTCGCTTAATCCGTGCGTGCATACTAACCTCCGTTATCTTTTAACATTTGGGGGGTTACATGCAACGTTTCTGAAAACACAGGGAGAACACGCAGTTTTCAAAGTACAGGGAAATGACGCCCAGTTTCCAAATCACAGGGGATACAGGCAGTTTTGCCTTGTTGAATTATATCTTTATTATTTAATTATTTTTTCCAAAGTAATAAATAAAAATCATATCTAAATTAAATTTCAATGTTTAGTAGTACTTTACAAGTTTTCTAATAATATATTATTTTTTAATAAAATATCATTCTTAAAATAAAAATATACAACTAAATTTGAAATAGTTTGTAATATTTCAAAAAATGTTTTTGCATTATTTTTATTTTTGAGATTGATATTTTTAAAAAAAAAATTATATCGGAATTTAATTTTTAATTAATAACATTTTTTTGCTTTGCATTTTTTTTTTTTTTTTTACGAATTTTTGTAAAATATATAATCATTTTAAAAAATATCACAGTAAATTTGAATATTTTAGTTGAAATATTTAAATATGATATTTTTTATAAATTTTATCTAACTAGTACTCTAATTTGAATAGTAATTTTAGATTTGAAATACAAATCAAACGTATTTAATATATATTTTTAAAATTAATATAATAAAATATCAAAATAAAAAAAAAAATTAATAAAGTTTAAATTTGAATATAATATTTATTTTTATTTATTTATTTAAATAAAAATAAATTGATTAGCAATAAAAATATACTTAAAAACTAAAATATACAAATTAAATCTTATTTATTTTCTATCTCTTCTAATAGAGGAATTTTGAATAGAAAATTTGATGCCTATTGGTCCACCAAGGCCATGCCAATAGTGCGGGACAATTCTTTTCTACGGTGAGGTCGCTGTGCTTATGGGAGCTTCTCTTTGGTGCCCTTGAGGTACCGTATCTATTAAAGGATCTATTCCTTTATAAGCATGCATTGTTAGACTACTGTGTGACTGTAATAATTCACGCGTCTTTTCTATACTTGACGCGCCAATGTGTCGTAAGGAGTAGAACCTGTACAGTTTTTAGGTTTATAGACCTATGCAACACTTCATTAAATTGTTGATGCAAATATCTTCAATTCTACTATCACTAGAGCTGGTAAAAATTGACCCGACACGACAACTTGACACGAACCCGATACGAAAAAATTGGGTTTGAATCAAAGATTTCAACCCGATTATGTATACAGGTTGATACGAATCTGATATGATAATAAACGGGTCGAGTTAGGGTTGAACCTCTCTGTTGAGATATTTTAGATATTCAGTTTTAGATTTAGTAGATTTATATCTAAATTTGATCTTATCCATATATTAGATTACTTATATTTGAGTTTATCGAGTCTGTTTTGTATTGCCTATATATATAGGCTCCTTATTTTTATGATCAATAAGATAATTTCATTATTTTCCTCCAAAATTTCTAACATGGTGTCAGAGCCTATTTTTCTCATGCCGTAGATATAGCCTACCAACCCATATTTCTCCGGGTACATTCAACCTGGATTGTACCCGGAGGTCTTGTGATTTTGAGATCATGCCTTTGCAAGTCTATCTTTTTGCAAATTTGTCCGCTGTCTGTCTGGTCCTGCGTTCAATCTGAAATTTGTCTGCGATCTGCATATGAAATCTATCTGCTATCTACCATATGTCTACTGTCTGTCTGTTGCCTGCATGCGATCTACATATGTCGTTGTTTGTCTGTTGCCTGCGTGCGATCTGTCATCTTTCGTTGCTTGTTTGTTTCCGGAAAGCTGTCTATGATATGCCATATGTCCGTTGTTTGTTTGTTGTCTGCGTGCGATCTTTTTGGTGTTGCGATCTATCTGTTTTCGGCTCCGGTGGAGAGTTATCTCGTTTTCGGCTCTGGTGGAGTCATGTCGTTTTCGGCTCCGGTGGAGTCATGTCGTTTTCGGCTCCGGTGGAGAGTCATCTTGTTTTCGGCTCCGGTGGAGTCATGTCATTTTCAGCTCCAGTAGAGTCATCTCGTTTTTTGCTCCAGTGGAGTCATGTGGTTTTCGGCTCCGGTGGAGTCATGTTGTTTTCCGCTCCGGTGGAGTCATGTGGTTTTCGGCTCCAGTGGAGTCATCTCGTTTTCGGCTCCAGTGGAGTCATCTCGTTTTCGGCTCCAGTGGAGTCATCTCGTTTTCAGCTCCAGTGGAGTGATGTCATTTTCGGCTCCGATTGAGTCATCTCGTTTTTTGCTCTGGTTGAGTCATGTGATTTTCGGTTCCGGTATAGTCATGTTGTTTTCCGCTCCAGTGAAGTCATGTGATTTTCGCTCCGATGGAGTCATCTCGTTTTCGGCTCTAGTGGAGTTATGTCGTTTTCGGCCATCTTGTTTTCGGCTCCGGTAGAGTCATGTCGTTTTTTGCTCCGATGGAGTCATGTGGTTTTCGGCTACAGTGGAGTCATCTGGTTTTCGACCATCTCGTTTTGGGCTCCGGTGGAGTCATGTGGTTTCCAGCTCCGGTGGAGTCATATTATTTTCGGCTCCGGTGGAGTCATGTCGTTTTCAGCTCCGGTGGAGTCATGTCGTTTTCGGATCCGGTGGAGAGTCATCTTGTTTTCAACTCCGGTGGAGAGTCATCTCGTTTTCGACTCCGGTGGAGAGTCATCTCGTTTTCGGCTCCAGTGGAGTCATGTCTTTTTTGCTCCGGTGGAGAGTAACTTTTATTTTTTTTGCCTTTTTTTTGCGTTTATATTCAACTTTCTTATCAAACTCAAGTTGGTTTCTACTGTACCACTTGAGTTTGAGGGGTTATGTTTAGATATTTTAGATATTCAGTTTTAGATTTATATCTAAATTTGATCTTATCCATAGATTAGATTACTTATATTTGATTCTATCGAGTCTGTTTTGTATTGCCTATATATATAGGCTCCTTATTTTGATGATCGATAAGACAATTTCATTATTTTCCCCCAAAATTTCTAATACTCTCAACTTGAACGGGCACGACAACTAGATTATAATATATTAATATTGATTAATATATTAATTATATTATGTAAAATAAATATAATTTAATAATTTGCTCATAAATTAATTTAAACTAACTTCAATTTTAAATAATCTAACCTAATTCATTCTACATATTACGCTCAAACCAATAAAAATTAACATAAAACGACAACAAAACAAAATATAATTTAATTTGAATAAAAAAATTTCAAGTTAATTCGGGTCAACACAAGTCAACCCAAACCCGACACGATAACAAATAAGTCGGATGAGTAATTTAACCCGTTTAAAATATTCAACCTGACACTAACCAACCCATTGCCAGCTCAAACTACCATGACCCAAGTATTGAACTTGAGGCTCTATTTAGAACTATCAAAATCTACACCCATACTTTGTCTCTCTACTTATGTCTTTATCAAGTTTAAATCTGTATGCATCTTTCTTTAGGAAATTATATAGAATGCATTGTCTTCATAATTTTTGAATTTGCTTTCTTACAGGACCCAAAATTGGTGAATAGATAAAAGTCATGTTTCAGTTAAAGAATATTATTTTTATCGATTACAAATCTCACTACAAGAAAAAATCATTTTTGTAACAAAACTTTTTTGTACTTTTTCCGTTACTAATGACATTAGAGACGGAATTAGGAATGAAATTACGTTAGCTACGTGAACTTTAGGGACGGAATTCCGTTACAAATATATTAATTTTTTGTAGTGTCTATGCTACTTGTCATGGTATTTTGTTGCACACCGCCCGTCTTTGACAACAATATATTGTTGATCAAAAAATAAAAACTGAAACTCGACAACATGATTTTTATTGTTTGGAATAATCACAAAAAAATACCGACAAGAAACAATTCAAGGGGTGCTTGATGCCTGTAATAATAAAAGTCAAGATGATTTTTCTATGATAGGAAAACCTATTGTACTCCGTGTTTTATTTATTGCAAAAAAATCCTTTGTATTAATTTAGATTCTAAATAAAGATTTAGATTACGCAAGTTTTATATAAATAAAAGTCGTAAAATATCTTAAATCATTTTTTTAAAATAAATAAATATTGATTAATAATTTATTGTTATAGTTTTTGTAAAAATCCGAAAATAATTTATCTCCAAACATCTGTAAAATGAAAAATTAATCAATTATTTATTTATTTAGTTTATTAAAAAAAAAATTATTTAAGATATTTCTCTTTTATTTGTATGTATAAAATTTACACTGCTGGTTCATATTTTCAATTAAATATCAGTTTTAATAAAAATAGTGTTTCATGCAAACTTTATATTAACATAAATGAATTTCACGCAATAAATAAAATAAAGATGTTTAATATACTTTTACTAAAACACAATATGATAGTTATATAATTTACCCTTTATTTTTTTTTGTTACTATGACCTGTAATCCACTTGTTCATCCTGATTTGGTTGCGGGAGTGTTTCACACGAAACTTAAAAGCTCAAACATGATTTGTTTAAGAGAAATTTCTTGGTCAAGTTCAAGAATTTTCTTATGTAATTGCATTTCAAAAAGAGGTCTCTCACACATGCACACTATTAAGCATAATGATTTAGTTTTTTTTAAGACCTTACGATTTTTTTATATAAGCTGAACCTCTTAATCAACAAAAACAACCTTATTTGTATAATTTAGTTAAATATATGCTTCATGATACAATATTTGTATGTCAAACAGTAAATGCAAAAATCATTATCCAAAAGATTTTGTTGATGAAAAAACACACAAACCAAATGGTTTTTCCAAATATAAAAGATGCGATAATGGATCAATTGCTTATGCTCGTTGGCAAATTTTGGACAATCGATGGGTTGTCCCTTACAATACTTTGGAGATTTGTTCAAGTATGAAACTTGTCAAATACTTGTACAAATATATATATATATATATAAAGGCCACGATCATATGGCGTATTTTGTAGGCCACTTGGGTGGGGAACAATAAATCGATGAAATTTCTGCGTTCCATATTGGTCAATGGGTAGCATTCCGAATTACCAATACACAATATTTTGAGCATCAAATCAAATTGCGAAGGTTATTGTGTCTACATTCTCAAAGCATACAATATTGACTGAATTCTTTAGAATGAATGCTGAAAATACGCATGCCAAAAATTTAAAATTGTTATATAGAGAACTTACACAGCAATTTGTATGAGATTGTTTTTCTCGCACATGGCATCATCAAAGAAGAACGCAGGTCGGTTATTGGTAGAATTGTAACTTCACGCCCTTCTTAAAACAAAAGATATTTTCTTCGTATATTGCTTCAATATCAAAGGTGTCCCATATTTTGTCATCAACTTGCAACTGTTAATTCTATCACATGTGAAACTTTCCAAGGTGCATATGACAAGTATAATTGATTCTCATCGGGAAGCATTGCAGTTCCAATTATCGACCGTTGTTGCTCAACTTTTTGCAACAATCCTAATTTTTTGTAACCATATTGAGGCTTAAATTTTGTACTCTTCTGTATATCTGAAACAATTTAAATTATACTTAGAATCAAAATATGCTATTGTTGTAAATAAGTACTTAGAAGCATTAGGCAATAATATAACTGACTTTGGAATAAAATATCACAATCCTATTGTTCATCTACAGTACAAGTAGTAGAAGTTGACACCATTGTTGAATTTTCGCCTATGTTGTAGCAGCTCCCAACAACTGATAGCCTAGATACCGACCAAAATAAAATATTTGATATTGTCACTGAAAAACTCCAAAGGAAACCCTTTTTTGTTTGTTTTGTTGATGGTCCGGATGAAACTGAAAAAACTTTATTGTACAAGGCAATACCTGGATATGCATATTCTCAGTGGCGGAACCAGAAATATTGTTTAAAGGGAGCTCAATGTTAAAATAATATAAAAAAAAATTAAAAAGTAAAATAATTAAAATATTTTTTAAAACTTGAATATATATTAAAAAAGGGGGACTTTGATTTAAATCCCTGTCAGGTAAATAACATTTAAGTTCAGTCCCTCCAAATTATTTCAAGGCACTGCACTCTCTACTTTTGTAAAATATTTATAGATAGCTCCCTACTGCCCATTTTGCCCCTGAAATTATGTTTATATGTAACTAATATATTATGTACTTACGTTGCGTTTATGTAAACCTACGTTCTTTATTTATATACTCTAAAATTTGCGTGCTATACAAATTTAATTTCAAAGTGATGTACCTTGATTTATTATTTATATACTATAATTGGTTACAAAAATAACACAAAATAATCGAATTTAAAAATACACACGATTTCAATCATTTTTTTTTTCAAAAAATTTTCACCTTCTACTTTTAGGTTGTCGTCTCCAACCGCCATTCTTGAAATCATCACCGCCACTGTATTGAAAATTTTTTGTATCAAAGACCAACCGAGAGGATAAAACAAAGGTGCACAATCTTCTCAAAATGTAGAAAAGAGTTCCTCTCCGAAACAAAGTTTAAGAATTAAGTTAATTTTTTTGAATTTGGTAAAAATCAATATTTTAGTTATGTACTTTCGAATTTGTGGCATACTGTAATATTTGTGTTGTGTCTCTATCCAGTTTGTACAAGCCTAAGTACCAGCCGAGCTTACTTCGACATTGTAACTCATCATCGTTTCAAATATAAGTTATTTTGATGTATTTTAAATTGAAAATAATCTTATTTTATATAGAAGTGTGTTCATTATCATACTGTTAGGTTTAGTTTTATAGTAAAACAGTTGCAGTATGAGGTGGGTGGAGTTCAATTCTTTTCAAATATCGTTGGTGTCGATTTCTCATGTGACGTTTTTACGTATTGAACGTGTTTGTTGATATCTGTATCATATTGTTGATTGTTTATGTATTTATTTTGTTGATTTATGAAAATTATGATTGTTTTTACTATTGTGCATTAATGTCTCAAAATGCTTTTAGTTACAACAAATAATATATAATGTGTATCCTAATTTTCAAGTGGTGTTCCTCTATAAGAAAGTTATATAACTATATAGTTATATCGTAAACTTGAATCGGTGTTGTATATACTTTTGCAGACTTATGTATATGTTTTAAATATTTTCAGAACCAAGGTGAGAGCCATGATTGCGGGTCATTAGTATGTTTGTTCTCTGAGAGTTACGTTTTATGCAACATGAAAATTATCCACCTAGCAGATGAACTATCGAATTTAACGATATCAAAACATATCAAACAAAATTTATTGTAAAAATTTACCAAGAGATCGTAGAGGTGTTGTATAGTATCATTTTTCAGATTTATATGTTAAGTTTTATGCATAAATTGAGAATAATTAAAGTTTGAAGCATATGGATTCTAATTTGGGGTAGTTAGTCATTGATGTTATATTTTGCCAAGAAAATTTGAGATTTATTATAATTTCTAATTTAACATATGACATATGTGATACGCATTAAATATAAACATTGGTATTAGAGGTACCTACATACATAATTAAGATATATGCTTTGGTGCACAAAATTTCACGGTTGGGTGTAGAGAAACCCTTAAATTTGAATAATATACTTCCAATGAAGACATGTGTTCCTCATTTAACTAACTTACATACTCCATATACGATTACATGTACTTTTATTAAAAAATAGGCTTTACATATTCGACATATAGTATAAAAATGTGTACTCACCATACTGTTCTGAAAGCACCGATTGGCACGTTTAATGTACACCTCAATGACAAATGTTTACTTATAGAGTGGATAGTTCTAATATGTCTCATGTATAATATTTACTCCGCATACCTTCTAATACATTTGTTTGTTGGGATGTTTTTTCCTAGTCTACAAAATGATAACATGGATAAAGCCAATAAAGAGTGTGGGGGTGTCGAGAGACCTTTAAGTGGACGAAGTCGACGAAATTGCAATGATTTATTCAACCCACAATTGTCCAAGCTAGCTATAATCATGGTTGGGTGTCGAGAGACCCCTAAGTAGAAGTTGCATACCTTCAATAATGATATTTGTTCATGTATTCACTAAGTTACATACTTCTAAATTTATTAAATGTACTCATATTAACGAATTTATAAGTATTTTTATTCATATTTGACATATATTGAGAATATATGTACTCCTCAAATATTTTGAAAGTATTGATGACACGTTTCATGTACACATAAATGACTAATACATTCCTTATACGATGAGATGATTCAATATGCCTCATGCATAACATTTACTTACTATACCTAACATAGTTGTTCTTGTTGGGAGTTTATTCATACTTTAAAAAATACTTGCATAGACAATCACAATACAAAAAATATCATGCATCATTAGCTATGTACTAGCTCCAAAATGTTTATTACTATGGTTCACTACATGATATGTTATGTCATATATTCTAAATGACATTTTCATCTATCCTTGAGTATATGGATAAGTGATCTCATAAATCATATTAGAAATATCCGTTGATGCACACTAACTTCCGAGAAAGTGGGTATGATATAATCAACTAATAGCTATTTGATTCAACAGTAATCAATGACAAATTTTGGATAGATTTTTAAATACTTATGTTTACAATAATTATACCTATATACGAATATGAATACTTTCATACACAAATATGCACTCTCTTACTCGAATATGTATACATCTGATATTAACGAATATGCTCCCCGAACGCCACAACATACTCGTATTTTGATCGTAGCAACTTTTTCAAAAATATTAAATACCCTTATAAATAAATTTGATTTATGTTTCCGGATGGAATAAAACATCCCGACAAAAGGTAATGACATTGTTGAGTGCACCAAACTATTCAACGACTCGGTTATAGTATTATTTATTATTCCCCAATGAGTCTCTTGAAATAGATCATTCGTCTCATACTAGCGTTGCAGTTGAGAAATTAAGTTTCAGGCAATTGGCATGGCCTCCATAACATGCGTTATATGCTGCTCAAAATCCTTCTGTAGAGGGACATAACTGACTTGTTGAAAATGAATGTCCATTGCTTCTTGTTATGCATCGGATATCTCCGCATTACCTATATGAAATGTAATTACTTTGTTGTACATATAATAATAAATGGCATATATTTTACATATAGCTGAGTGCGAAAGTTGCCAACTAGGTGCCGAAGACAGTATGCATAGTGGGCTCTAGAAAATATCGCACGAATTGACTATATAAGTTCCCAATGTCTATCCGAAAAAAGTGTACTAACTCCAATTATTGACCATCAACGTAAAGAACAAACTTTAAACTACAACAAACCATTCCCAATTTTTATCACTTTTTGCAAACGCTACTGCATAGCTACAAGATTTTAACATTATCTAATACAAACACATAAGATAAATATCAAGGGTCATATATGATTAATTATAGTATATACCAAAACAATCAGGGTATTTTCAAACAAACACATCATACGATATCAGACAACATGGGTATAAGATTAATGAATATAGGTATACTACTGATAACCGAAAAAATATTTTATTATTGTATATTAATTCGCAGGGAATTTCATTCGAAAATCAATGAGTAGAGTTTTTATAGAAGAATGGTCAGATATAGCAATTATGAGGTTGTAGACCCTGGATAGTTATCACAATTATTTATACTCTTTTTACTGGTGAGTTTCCAGATCGAACACAGGGATTTAAAGTCATGAATTTCAAAGGTAAAAATCTTTGAAGAAGCGACGAAGAGACAAAAGGGGTCCGCTTGGAGCGGGCCTAAATTTTCTACTACAGAAAGCGGTAAATAAAACAGTAAAAGATGAACGGGGACGAGCGAAGCGAAAGCGAGAGGATTGGGATGTGAATGAGCGGCATATTATATGTATATATATATGAGCGAATTAGAGTGGAAAAGAGGTGTTGTGTCTGAACTGTGCGTTACGAAATGGGTAGATTTCCCTGGATGCAGCGAGCGAGTGACGAAATTGTGTTATCGGAAGTATATATGTATATTACGAAGATGATGATAGAAAGATGTTGTAATTATATAAACTCGATTATAAAGAACTCATCACACTGGTATTTTGGCCTGGGGAGGATTTACAACAAGACTTCAATGACACCCAGAATTAAGACATTATAAGAAAGAAACCCTACTGTCACTAGGAATTTCTGCGACCTAATAGACCCCCGTCTATGTCCCGTTAATTTTCCCAATTTTTGCCTCATTAGTGGCTTTACCCCCTGATGTTGGTACTCTTTTATCAGAATCAAATTCAGCACAGTAATTAAGTAGGTCGACAAGGCTCCCGCGTACTTAACTACGTTGAACTACCTTGAGACCGCTTTTGGCGCATCACAAGGCTTAATTAATTAATTCATCTCTCGCTCTATACCAGTGATATGAAATTCTCTAAATTGATTTATATAAGTATGGGAAATTGTGGAAGGATTTAAATTGAAGAAGAGAATGATATTTCTTTATATACTATGAAAACTGCGAAAAGGATTAGACTACAAAGCTGTAAATGAAAGCAGTAAGCTAGTCTAAGAAAGCATTAAAGACGTGGCCAAGGGAGAGGGAAGACACCCACTCCCTTGGCCTTTCCTGTGGAGAACTCCCTTACAGGGTTGGAGCTCTCGGAAACAGGAAGACGACGAACGCTGTGTGTATTCTGAAGAAATATCCAAGAATTCGATCTCTCTTTTCACATACAGATATCTGGCCCTATTTATAGCAGCTGTAACAGGACGGTTGCAAGAAGCTGTTGGGTAGTTCCAACCGCTGGGCAGTTAGGCGGTTGCAGGTGGTTATTCTGTTGAAGCAGTTGCTGGCCATAACTCCCAGGGTGTCCGCTTCGCTTGCGTTGATGGCACAGATCTTCCTCGCTTGCTGGAGAGCAGGAGGGCATCAGCGTAGCACGGCTCGCTTGAGCTAGCTGGAATTGGAATAGCTGTACCGCTGCATTTGAAGTACTTAGTTGAAATTTGGTGATAGTCTGCAGCGGCGGGTATCTGAACTGTCGCTTGCAAGCGGGAGGGGCTATCGCTTGCAGCTATGAAGGTGGCCGCTTGCCTCTCGTGCCTTAGTGTTTTCAAGGTGTGTCTTGGGCGCTTGCGAGCGAAGGCGGCTGTCGCTTGCGGCGTCTGCCTTAGCTTTTCTGGCTCCAGAATACCGCTTAAGAGGGCAAAAATCGTTAATAATCTCAACAACGAATTCTAGGTCATGCCTGGTGATATAAATCAATATTGTATGCTGATTACGAATTATTTTGATGGTTCTTATGCAAAAATTCAAGTAACACACATTTTTGTCAAGCTAAGAATATGCTCATATTTGGAGTCATCAAACCTCCTCACACTAAACCTTTGTTCGTCCTCGAACAAACTGCATTAAAGGATCAAGAGGTTATTCCGTTCACGGCAATCAAGAAGTGCTAATAACCAGTGCCATGATTGGGAGTAGAGTGAATCTCAATTAGCAACAAGTGAAACACAAGTATTCAGCATGTCATTTGATTTAACGAGATTGGAGTTGTCCAGGTATTGTCAACTTTGTTCGCTTAGCAGAGATTCTTTTTTTGATCTAGGAAACCTTCAGCCGAAGGGCGTGGAGAATATATGTATATATTTATTTTTTTTTTGGATCATGAGTTTCAAACAAACATTGTGTCTGCTCATGATCTTATTAGGTTCTCGCACGCCTAGGCCTTTTCAGTTCCTTTGTAATGATAGGTCCTCCCTGCTTTGCTTGCATCGTATCTTAAACCAAATTTAAGGACTTCTCTTTTCAAGTTATGCCTTTTGAGCAAAGTCGAAAAACCTGGTCACTTGCCTTACTGAGTATGGAAAGTTGAAACGAAGGGGGCACTAGTTTTTCACAAGTCTCTTTCGCTGTTACTTAGTCTAACACTAGTGTTCGAGTTATGGTGAAGTTCGAAGGACAAGTACTTAGTCTGATGTGCTTAGGTTGTCTAACTCTACTCTAGAACATATCACAAAGTTAACCAAGCAGAATATCACAGGAATTTCACATAAGAGCACATACTTCAGGTTATGTTAGGCATACAATAAAGAAAAATTGTCACGAGTTACCAAAAATTGTTGTTTCCTTGATTGATGTTATGTACAGCCCTTGTTATTCTCAATTTTACATAGGTGAGGACCTTTCTTTATTTCTTCTTTTCGCTTGCTGGCCCTCGCCCTTGAGGAAGGTTGCGTGATATCTGCCGCACTAGGTCTTCCAATCGGAGGAGATTCCTGGCTGTGTCAAGCTGTTGTTCCATTAGGATGGCGTTTTGTTGGGTAAGAGCTGCGAGAGCTTTCATAATTTCATGCAGCGTCGTACCCATGCTTGCAGCCAGAGTCTCTAGCGCTTCCACTCGCTCTTCTAGTGCGGCAGTCGCTTTCTTTCCAGCAGTCAGTTCGTCACCTAGACTCCTAGCGTATGTGTCTATTAATGTCTGAGTCATCATGTATTGGGTGAGAATGGCTGAGTCGAGTTCATCCAATCTTCTTTCAATATTTTCCAGTGATGCGCGGGGGGCTGATGGTCCAGCACCCGCCGCTTCTGGTGATTGTCGCTCGCTCTCAGTTGAACTGATCTCCACTGGCTCTTCCTCGTTTTGGGAATCGGGTGCTGGCTCAGGGGAGACATCCCTGAGGAATACTAGCTGCCTCGCTGCCTCGTACTCCTGCTGCTCTGCTTTCTTCTTTTGTAAATATCTTCTGAATCGCAGCTGGAGTTGAGTCAGCGGTTTCCAGTATTTTAGCAGCTTGACCAGCACCTTCATTTTCCTTTTTCTTTCTCGCTCGAGCTGCTGCATTCGTTCGATTCGTTGTACTGCGGCAAGCAGCTGAGCTCTCTGTTCTTGGAACTTCCTGTCCTGTTCCTCCTCCTCCTCTTCTATAAGTGTTTTATCAGATTTGGTTGAGGCAGGAGTCAGAATTTCTGCGGGTGTCCCGATCATGGTATGCGTTCCTGGGCTGCTTGGGGATACCTGCAAGATAGGAAGATTTAGAATCATTGCCTCCACCTCTTCGGCTTCATTGGCAGCTTCAGCGGTTGTGGCAGCGGGGACCTCGGCGGGATATTCTTTGTATGATTCAATGGTGACATCGATCCCGCCAATAGTTTCTTCGGTGAATATGGTCTCCCGCTCCTCCTCTGCTCCAGCAGCAGTAGGCTCCACCGCTCCCGGCTGGTTAACGGGTGTGGTTTCTTTGCCTATTCCAACAGCAGTTGGCTCACCTGCCCCCTGTTGGTCGAAGGGAACAGGTTCATCGCCAGATGGGCTTGGCAAAACCTCCTCTGCTGCTGGCCGTGCCGGCGAAGGTCTCTCGGGTTGGGCGGTGGGTTCTCTGATGACGATCCCCTTCCGTAATCTGGAGAGGGGAATCGTGTCCTCGCTTGACTCTATATCCACCGCTTTCCCCTTCCCTTTCTCCGGCCTTGTCGCTCGCCGAGGAGGTGTTGGGTTTTTTCGCAGTGCTTCTTTCACCCTCGGCTTTTTGACAGGCGGTGGAGCAGGGTCTTCTTGTTTCTTTGACTTCTTTTCGCCCACGGCCGCTTGCGGCGCCTTTCCTTCCTTATTACTCCTAGTTGTTTTAGCCCCAAATAGATTTTCCTCAATCTCCCGAGCGAAGCGGAGGGCTTCCTCTTCCTCATCGCTGGGAGCTTCATTGGAAACTGTTCTCTCAGAGTCTGGCTCGGTATGGGGTGTCACATCTTCTCTTATGATTTCCCCCCCCCCACAAATTTCATCTTTCTTTTTGGTGGAGGGGGCGCTGCCGCTTGTGCTTTCCTCTTTTTCTGCTTGGGGATGAGAGTGAACCCCTTGGACTCCAGCCAATTTTTGTGGAAGGCCGCTGGGAACAGTGGCTTCATTTGGAGTTCTGGGGCTGGAGTGGGCAAATCGACGCCCGCGCGACGGCAAAGTTCTGTGATCAGGGTCCCGTGACCCAATGTTCTGTCTCCACTTCTTCGATCCCAGATGTCTAAGCCGATGATCGCGCCCAAATCCACATCGTTCGATTCCTCCAAGATTGAGCGAAGGGCTATGAGGTAGTCAGGACGAATGTCAGTGGTGTGAGCAGTGATCATTATTCTGCTCAACGACCACTTCACCCATTCCTTTTTCTCTTCATCCACTGACCCGAACTTCAGGTTTCTTTTCTCATATGCAGAGGTGGTGGCGAAGGTCCTGTATAGCGACTGTAGTTCAAGTGAACTGCAGACCTCCGTAGCCTTCAGCTTGTCTTGCATCTCTTGGCCGGGGTAGTGGTATTCCCAACCCAAGAGTCGGTTGATCTTCCTGGCTGAGCAGTCTACCCATTTTCCCCGAACGTAGACATGTTTTAGACTCTCAGCCTGATTCAGATTAGCGTAAAACTCCCTCACCAGTGATACATCCACTGGTTCATTGGGGTTTTTGATCAACCACGACAGGCCCCGCTCCTCCAGCCAGTCAGAGAGCGGGCCTGTGATCTTCTCGGGGTCAAATCCTCTCTCGTAGAGGATCCCCATTGCCTTCATCCGCTCATACGCCGCCGCTGCGTCAATGTTGGAAAAGTGCAGTTTGTCATACTGCTTCGATCTCAATACGTCCTTTGCAGCGTCGGCAGCATTCTTCTTGGAGATATTGCTCCGGAATGCCTTCATTTTCCTTGGCGGTGCTTCTAGGCAGGCAAATTCGTTTTTAAGCTCCTTCAGCTGGTACTCCTTCAGCTGTTCGTATTCCGATTCTTCTAATTCCAGCCACCAGTCGCTCACCGGATACCTCTGCTCTGTTTCCTCAGTGTATTCGAATCTAAGGTATTCCTCCGGGAACTCTGGGATGAATTTTCGGAATGGCAGTGACTTAAGCTGCCTGAGCTTCCCCCAGTCTTCTGTTAGCTCCAATACTCTCCTCCTCTTGTAGTATGCCTCAGGTGGTGCTGGCTCTACTAATTCTGCCCCTGAGGTTGTTGTCACCACCTTACCGTCTGTGGATTTGATTCTTTGGACTCTTCGTTCGATCCTCTCCTCAACTTTCTCAAACTCCTTCTTCAACGTTTCTTGCTTTGCTGGATCTATTTTGCTAAGCTTGTCCTGAAACTAGGGTTTCCAGAATTATTGTTTGTCATACGAACATTATGAATCCTGCCTCATTATCTTTAAATGTAAATAACATCCATATAAGGCAATCACATTCAAAGTTCCGGTGATTTTAACCCTAAATTCTCCCCCTCACAACGAAACAGAACACTACTGTAAACGTTACGTTGTGAAAAAGGGAGAAAATCACAAAACAAAACCTAACCTACAGATTAGAGTGAAATTCATCCGTAGAAAGCAAGTATATTAGTTATTGTATCTAAATCTAGCATATGACAGACTTAGATTCACAGAAATCGAACAGGCAAACATTTTCGCAAAAATGAAGAACAGTGAAATATCGGGAAAATAATTTGCGATTCTGTGTTTTTAAACGTTAAATCGGCGAGAATCAACCGTAAAATAGAGTTTATGTACTAAGGTTAACCTAGATCTTACCTTAGATGAAGCTATTATTGGTTGAAATGGTGAGATTTTGAAAAAAATTTCGCTCTGAGAGTGGCGGTTACTAAAGCTTCGGGAGGAAGTTACTGTAGGGCAAAAGTGGAAAAAGGACTGTGGACTGGGGTATTTATAGATTTTCTCAAGACTCTCTGGAGGACAAGCGGAGCGATGCCAAGTCCACTGTAAATACTTATAAAGGTATAGGGGAGGGTATTTCAGGGCGGGCGAGCGGTTAAAGCAACACTTCTATACACCTAAGACTGACACAAAAGTGAAGATGAAAGCGGTGCTGGATGAGCGATACTGCTCCCCCAGTGAATATCAGGGTGAAACAAGCGGAGCGGTGGTTGACTTGGGTCAGGCTTAGGTTGGAAGTTAAAATGCTAACACTAAACTATTCCTATAAAGCGATAATCCTATTCTAATGAAAGCGATAAAATTATGAAATCTATTTATGAAAGCGGTAAAGGAAAGCTTGTAAATTTTAACTATGAAAGCGATAAGTTTTAACTAGAAAAGCAATAAAAGAAAGCTGTAAATTGGCGGATATAAGATTGGGCTTCTGGATTCTTTTCACGAAATTCTATCATCGCTTGAGCTTCTGAACCTCAATCAGATTAATCTCTGCATTGGCCTGTTGCAACACAGGCCCTTCAATGTACGGTTTCAGCCTCGCTCCATTCACCAAGAAGGAATCTTTCTCTCCGGGGGTCTCCACATTGTTGATCCTTATGGCTCCACTTGGCAGCACTTGTCTGACAATATACGGCCCAGTCCACCGTGACTTCAATTTCCCTGGGAATAAGTGGAGCCTAGTGTCATATAAAAGAACTTTGGATCCCACCGCAAACTCTTTCTTTTTCAACTTCTTGTCATGATAGAATTTCATCCTTTCCTTATAGATCTTTGCGCTTTCGTATGCAAGGTATCGGAACTCGGTCAGATCGAGCAATCTTTTCGTGCGCCTCTCCTGCGCTGGGAGAAGATCAAAATTGAGATACTTGATAGCCCAGTACGCACGATGCTCTAGTTCCAGTGGTAGGTGGCAGGCTTTTCCGTATACAAGCCGATAAGGGGACATTCCAATTGGAGTCTTGAAGGCTGTTCTATAGGCCCACAGCGCATCATCCAATTTTTCTGCCCAATTCTTGCGACTCTTATTTACTGTGGTCTGGAGGATGTGTTTAATCTCTCTATTTGAAACTTCCACTTGACCGCTCGCTTGTGGATGATAGGGGGTAGTTAGATGCTGGCGCACACCATATTGCTGTAGGCTAGATTGTAGTGCCTTATTCACAAAATGGGTGCCTCCGTCGCTTATTATCGTTCTAGGAACCCCAAACCTTGGGAATATGGTATATTTTAGGAAGCGGATCACTGATCGAGCATCATTTGTGGTGAGCGCTTGCGCTTCAACCCACTTACTCACGTAATCCACCGCCACCAGAATGTATTGTTTCCCATTAGAAGGTGGAAAGGGACCCATAAAATCTATCCCCCATACATCAAATATGTCCACAAACAAGACTCCAGTTTGGGGCATCTCATCTTTCTTCGAAATGGACCCCAGTCTTTGACATTTGTCGCAAGCTTTGGCAAAGGCATCTGCATCTTTTTGTAGGGTAGGCCAAAAGAAACCTGACTGCAAAACTTTGGCCGCTGTGCGCATGCCAGCGAAATGCCCTCCTACATGGGACCCATGACATTCGTTCAAGATCAGCGGGATCTCAGACTCCGCTACACAGCGACGGATTATCCCATCTGAGCCGATGTTGAACAAATAAGGTTCATCCCAAAAATAATCCTTTGCCAAACTGAGCAATCTCTTCTTTTCCCTTTGTACAGTGTGTGCTGGAAACTGTCCTGTAGTTAAAAAGTTGGCCAGGTCAGCGAACCATGGCTCTTTCGCTTGCACCAGGAACAGCTTCTCATCTGGGAATTGTTCATTGATTCCAGGAGATTTGTCCTCGTCTTGTTGCAACCTACTGAGGTGATCTGCCACATGATTTTCCTTTCCCTTCTTATCCTTGATTTCTATATCGAATTCCTGGAGCAACAAAACCCATCTAATCAAGCGGGATTTTGTCTCTTTTTCTCCATCAAATATTTAATAGCTGCATGGTCAGTGTGAACAATAGTCTTGCTTCCAATAAGATACTGCCTGAATTTCTCAAAAGCGAAGACAATAGCTAGCAGCTCTTTCTCGGTGGTAGTGTAATTCTTTTGAGCGGAGTCCAGCGCTTTACTTGCATAGTAAATGACGTTAAGTTTAGACTCCACCCTTTGTCCTAGTACAGCGCCGACGGCATAATCGCTTGCATCCGTCATTAACTCGAATGGCTCACTCCACACTGGTGCTGAAATTATAGGAGCAGAGGTCAGCTTATCCTTCAATATTTGAAAAGCCTCCTCACACTCGCTTGACCAGCGGAATTGAGTATCCTTGCACAGCAGTGATGTGAGTGGTTGTGTGATTTGACTGAAACCTCTGATAAAACGACGGTAAAACCCCGCGTGACCCAGAAAGCTTCGCACTCCTTTCTCATTCGAGGGCGCTGGCATTTTTTCGATTACACTAATTTTTGATCTATCTACCTCTATACCGGCAGACGAGATCTTATGGCCCAAGACAATTCCTTCATTCACCATAAGGTGACATTTTTCCCAGTTCAGCACGAGATCAGTCTCTATGCATCGGAGGAGTACTTTTTCCAGATTATTCAGGCATCTGGAAAATGTCTTGCCATACACCGAGAAATCATCCATAAAAACTTCAATACAGGAGTCCAGGAGATCACTGAAAATATGGTACATGCATCGCTGGAAGGTGGCCGGAGCGTTGCACAGCCCGAACGGCATCCTCCTGTAAGCGAAAGTCCCATATGGACAAGTGAATGTGGTCTTCTCACAGTCCTCCGGTTTGATGGGAATTTGATGATAGCCTGAGTAGCCATCGAGGAAACAGTAGTATTCGTGACCTGCGAGCTTCTCAAGGCATTGATCAAGGAAGGGAAGTGGGAAATGATCCTTCTTTGTGGCTGAATTCAGTTTTCTGTAGTCGATGCAAACCCTCCATCCCGTGACAGGTCTTGTCATGAAGACCTCCCCATCCTCGCTTGTCTGTTCAACAAATCCTCCTTTCTTGGGAACCACCTGGGTTGGGCTAACCCACTGGCTGTCACTGATAGGGTATATGATTCCTGCATCGAACAATTTGATCACCTCTTTCTTGACTACTTCTTGCATATTTTCGTTCAAACGCCGCTGAGGCTGTCTACATGGTTTTGCATCAGCGTCCAGCCTTATATGGTGCATACACACCGCTGGGCTGATTCCTTTAATGTCTGAGATTTTCCATGCAAACGCCGCTTGATTTCTTCTGAGAAGTGAGATGAGCTGAGCCTCTTGGTCCGGCAGTAATAAGGCGGAGATTATCAGCGGGTAACTCTCCTCCGGCCCAAGGAATATATATTTGAGGTGTTCAGGTAATTTCTTCAGCTCATCCTTATTGTTGGTCTCGCTCGCTGGTTCCCTATTCGCTTGTTCAATGGATTCAGTGGGCGCTTGAATGTCGTCGCTTGCCTCAGCTGAATTCTTTTTATCTTCCAGTTCGAGCGATCCATTACCTGAAATTCCTTCCAGGCTATCAAGTGTAACATGGTTCTCAAAAGTTATTATTTCATTTAACTCATTGATAAAATCACAATTTTCTTCCTGAGGTTGGCGCAGTGCTGAGTTCATGGAAAATGTGACTTTATCACCACCAAAACTCAAGGATATTTTTCCTTCAGCAACATTTATTGTAGCTTGAGCGGTGGCTAGGAAAGGTCTCCCTAATATAATTGGAATGTCGCGGTCTTCGCTCATTTCCATAATAATGAAATCTGCAGGGAAAATAAATTTGTTTACTTGCACGAGTACATCACGAATGATTCCTTTAGGCAATCTTATTGATTTATCGGCAAGCTGAATTACAGTTCTGCATGCTTCTAATTCATAAAGCCCTAATTTAGAGAAAAGCGAGAAGGGCATAAGATTGATACTTGCAACTAAATCACATAATGCCCTAATCGGCTCTAGATTTCCTATTATACAACTAATGATAAAACTCCCAGGATCGCTGAGTTTCTTTGGGAGGTCCTCCTTAAATACGGCGCTGCACACACTTTCCAGCTGCACCGCTGCCACTTCATCAGGAAATGCCCGCTTCCGATTGATTATATCCTTGATAAACTTAGCGTAATGTGGCATCTGAGACAAAGCATCAGCAAACAGTATAGTAATTTGAAGACTACGGAAAGTATGTACAAACTTATCAAACTCCTTGGAGTTGTCCTTCTTCCCAAATCGTGCGGGAAAGGGAGCTCGAACCAAAGGCTGAGCAATATCCTTTTCCTTCGGGTCAGACTCCTGAGCGGCTGGTGTCGCTCGAGGTTGGGATGGACCTTGCTCCTTAGATGGAATCTGTGTAATTTCATCCTGCACAGGCATATTAGCAACAATAGGGGAAGAAGATTGATTCATACCTCTGTCTGGCAGTGGTGGCGATTGCGTCCTTTTTCCTCCTCTAGTTTCGATGGCCTTTGCTTGGTTCGGGACAGTCTCGACTGTCCCAGGCAACGTTCCTTTCTGCTTCAGCTTCAGCGCTTCAGCAATCTGCCCGACTTGTACTTCCAGCATTTTGATCGAAGCAGATGTGTTTCTTTGGAACTCCTGATTCGCTCGCTCTGTGTTCCTCCAGAGTTCCTCCAGACTCAACGGGACTTGTGCCGCTGTGGGAGGTTGAGCGAATGCATGTGCCTGCTGCGGGAAATGGGGGGTTTGATTGTATTGTTGATGATGTGGGTGATATCCCCCTTGAACATATTGTTGTGCAGCGAACTGTTGTGGCCTCTGAAATTGTTGCTGAGGACGCGGTCCAGCGGGGCCTTGAACTTGCCCTTTTTGGAACTGCTGGAATTGAGGGGCATTTCTGCCAGCCATATAGAAGACCTCTGCCGGGTTCTGAGCTTCCTCATTTGAATACTCAGCAACCTACGGACATTTTTGGTCGTCATAAGCTTTCTCCTCGCATTCCGCGGCCTCATGTAGTGCTTGTTTTCCTTTATTACGCAGGTCCTGCTTCATAAGCTTAGACAGCTCCTTCACTTGGATTGACAAACTGTCGATCCTTGCATCGTGAGATACGGAAGTAGGGACCTGGTACAGACCCCTCGATGGCTCGGGCCTATTGGACTCTGGCCAACTTGACTGATTGGCCGCCATCTTCTCAATCAAAGCCCTCGCTTCAGAGGCACAACGCCCCATAAGCGAGCTTCCTGCCGCTGCATCTAAGGACATTCTGAGTTCAGGAGTAATTCCTGAGTAAAAAATCTGTAGTTCCATGAAGTCCGGTATTTCGTGATGAGGGCAGTTGCGGAGTAGTTGTTTGAATCGGCTCCAGGCTTTTGGAAGGGTCTCATCACTCGCCATCTTGAAAGTAAGTATTTCATTCCTCTGGCGAATGGTCTTTGATACAGGATGGTATTTGCTCACGAAGGCCTGCGCTGCTTCCTTGAATGAGCCAGGGATCGGATAAAGGTTATCAAACCATTTCCTGGCCTCTCCTGTTAAAGAAAATGGAAACAAAATCAGTTTGGCAGCGTCCTCCGTGATGCCGTGCGATTTGGAGGTGGCAGCGATCCTATTAGAGTTCTGTAAGTGTTCGTAAGGGCTTTCATTGAGTAGCCCATGAAATTGGCTCTGGCTCGCCAGGCTGACGAGCGCTGGTTTCACCTCATAATGGCCAGAGCCTCTGGGCGCAGAACTTGTAATCAAAGTGTGATCCAGAAGGGTCTGGTAGTGAACATCCATGGGGACTTCAGCAAGTGGGCGATCAGCAGCCCTATGACCCTCAGCCCTCTGGTAAGGCTCAGCAGTAGGTGGTGGTGGAATGATGGTTGTGGGTATCGCAGCGGTGGTGGCAGCTTGTGCCGCTTGGGAAGCAATAAATGCTCCCTGCGCAGCTTGAGTTTGTTCCACCTGAGCGAGGTGCGCTTGCAGCCCCGCCATTCCTTGTTGAATGCTACTAAGGGCTCTCAATAGCTGCTCCTCAGTCTGTGAAAGTGCAGGAGGAATGACAGTAGGTGCCACAGTGGGGACGTGGAGCGGCACCTCCTGCGAAGATGCAGATGTGGCGGAATTTGAAGATGTCCCAGCGGCAGTCTGGAAAGCTGGGATGACAGTAGGAGGAGCGGTGGCATTTCCTTGATTCGCCATGAGTTGTTCTCGCATTTGCTCTCGGAACAGACGTCTCTGTGAACGAGCGGAGGGAGTAGGACTCGTGGGACGCTGAAAACGCTTCGGACCCCTACAAAATGGCAGCCACATACAAAAATTTAAAGTTAGAAGAATTTTAATTGAATACAAAAAGCATGATTACAACAAATTAAAAGTAAATTATGGCGCTTCAAAAGATTTCCAACAGATACTTTTCATGAGTTTCAAATCCCCGGCAACGGCGCCAAATTATGATAACCGAAAAAATATTTTATTATTGTATATTAATTCGCAGGAAATTTTATTCGAAAATCAATGAGTAGAGTTTTTATAGAAGAATGGTCAGATATAGCAATTATGAGGTTGTAGACCCTGGATAGTTATCACAATTATTTATACTCTTTTTACTGGTGAGTTTCCAGGTTGAACACAGGGATTTAAAGTCATGAATTTCAAAGGTAAAAATCTTTGAAGAAGCGACGAAGAGACAAAAGGGGTCCGCTTGGAGCGGGCCTAAATTTTCTACTACAGAAAGCGGTAAATAAAACAGTAAAAGATGAACGGGGACGAGCGAAGCGAAAGCGAGAGGATTGGGATGTGAATGAGCGGCATATTAAATGTATATATATATGAGCGAATTAGAGTGGAAAAGAGGTGTTGTGTCTGAACTGTGCGTTACGAAATGGGTAGATTTCCCTGGATGCAGCGAGCGAGTGGCGAAATTGTGTTATCGGAAGTATATATGTATATTACGAAGATGATGATAGAAAGATGTTGTAATTATATAAACTCGATTATAAAGAACTCATCACACTGGTATTTTGGCCTGGGGAGGATTTACAACAAGACTTCAATGACACCCAGAATTAAGACATTATAAGAAAGAAACCCTACTGTCACTAGGAATTTCTGCGACCTAATAGACCCCCGTCTATGTCCCATTAATTTTCCCAATTTTTGCCTCATTAGTGGCTTTACCCCCTGATGTTGGTACTCTTTTATCAGAATCAAATTCAGCACAGTAATTAAGTAGGTCGACAAGGCTCCCGCGTACTTAACTACGTTGAACTACCTTGAGACCGCTTTTGGCGCATCACAAGGCTTAATTAATTAATTCATCTCTCGCTCTATACCAGTGATATGAAATTCTCTAAATTGATTTATATAAGTATGGGAAATTGTGGAAGGATTTAAATTGAAGAAGAGAATGATATTTCTTTATATACTATGAAAACTGCGAAAAGGATTAGACTACAAAGCTGTAAATGAAAGCAGTAAGCTAGTCTAAGAAAGCATTAAAGACGTGGCCAAGGGAGAGGGAAGACACCCACTCCCTTGGCCTTTCCTGTGGAGAACTCCCTTACAGGGTTGGAGCTCTCGGAAACAGGAAGACGACGAACGCTGTGTGTATTCTGAAGAAATATCCAAGAATTCGATCTCTCTTTTCACATACAGATATCTGGCCCTATTTATAGCAGCTGTAACAGGACGGTTGCAAGAAGCTGTTGGGTAGTTCCAACCGCTGGGCAGTTAGGCGGTTGCAGGTGGTTATTCTGTTGAAGCAGTTGCTGGCCATAACTCCCAGGGTGTCCGCTTCGCTTGCGTTGATGGCACAGATCTTCCTCGCTTGCTGGAGAGCAGGAGGGCATCAGCGTAGCACGGCTCGCTTGAGCTAGCTGGAATTGGAATAGCTGTACCGCTGCATTTGAAGTACTTAGTTGAAATTTGGTGATAGTCTGCAGCGGCGGGTATCTGAACTGTCGCTTGCAAGCGGGAGGGGCTATCGCTTGCAGCTATGAAGGTGGCCGCTTGCCTCTCGTGCCTTAGTGTTTTCAAGGTGTGTCTTGGGCGCTTGCGAGCGAAGGCGGCTGTCGCTTGCGGCGTCTGCCTTAGCTTTTCTGGCTCCAGAATACCGCTTAAGAGGGCAAAAATCGTTAATAATCTCAACAACGAATTCTAGGTCATGCCTGGTGATATAAATCAATATTGTATGCTGATTACGAATTATTTTGATGGTTCTTATGCAAAAATTCAAGTAACACACATTTTTGTCAAGCTAAGAATATGCTCATATTTGGAGTCATCAACTACACTGAAAAAAAATACCCATGAAAATACCTACGGATACTAGCAGGGAATCGCAACAGCCCCCACAAAACGTTTCCCTTATATATTTTTTCCCAAACAAAAGGTTATAATGAAACCCAATTAGCAGCTATTGCAGTCATAATTTCAAACAAGACAACAATCATCGAAATAATAATAAAATACTTACTAGAAGCGACCGCAAGCCCTAACAGAACCATTGTAATTAACTAACAAAATAATTGCACCAATAGAACATCACGCGCTGAAGAATCGAACATTATTCTTACCAGTTTCTCATTTGCGTGAAATAAACCTAAAATTTTGGATTTAGATTTGAAACCCATCACAGTCACCAATGATCACATACTCCTCCTTGCGAACAAAATCGAACGATGTAGACAATTTTTTTTCTTCGCACAAATGAAACCAAATGCTGGACACAATTTCTTCTTTCGCGCGAAAGCAAACCTACAAATAGAGAGAGAAAATTGATATTAATAAAATGAATTTTGGATTGAAGGGCAAAATTGGAAATGAAAAAATAATGGGGAGTTAATGGTAAAAATTTTGAAAAAGGGGGGAGTGCAATGTTTATTAAAATGGTCTAAGGAGTGAATTTAAATGTGAAAATAGGTATGGATATTTTATTCCAATTGTCCGTTAAAAAAAAATGTATAATTTTACAATGAAAAGCAAAAACTAAAATCTTTTTCTACAAATTAAAAACAAGAGGTAATTTTACTATAAAAATAAAAACAAACTACTTTGACTAAAAAAAACAAACAAACAAGTCAACCTATTCATAGAACACAAAATTGAATAGTCACGTACATACACGTAACATATTTATAACCTTACATTATATATAGCAAATTAAATACTATAACTCAGTCAAGTACAATTCTAAAAAAATATATATAGCAAAAATAAATTAGAGATGAACTAAATATATAAATCTCAAATCCTACTTAAATTAAATTAAAATCTATTTACAAATCCTAAATTAGCAAAGCAGATAAATAAAGTAGAAAATGAACATAAATCATTAAAAAAAAAAAAATTAATAATATTTATATATATATTGATATCATACAATATAACAGTTTATATAAAATAGAGACCGTCAAACACTCGAGAGATGAGGACTCCAAAGATTGATGGACCGGCGGCGGCCAGCCGGCGAGCTCAGGATAGAGCAACTGTAGACAGCAGTGGACTGGGCGATTCAAGCGAGAAACGAGTGAAAGCAGAGACAAATTTGATGGAATTTAATTTAATTTAATTTTATCCTTTTAAACCTAACCCTAAAATTTAAATAATAAAATTTAATTTATAAATTTACTAAATATATAAGTGGACTAGCTCAATACAGTAGAAAGAATATCAATTCAAACCCCACTTTAGTATACATATCTTCTTCAAGAGCCCAATTTTATCATCTTTCCCAATTCTTCAATTCAATTAGCGCCACTGCAACTCTTATATATGGGAGAATTGTGGGCGATCCAACGAAATCGAGGGGGCTGAATGATTAGAATTTAGGGTATGCGCTACTCGCGGGGATTTTCTTGTTGGCTTGAGGGGGCTTCAGCCTCCCCGAGCCCCCTAGCTACTACTTCCGCCACTGCATATGCTACTAAGCTATTCTAGTTGCAACCTCCGGTGTTGCAGCATCTTTTGTAATATATCTAAAAAATATAATCTTGAAAATCAATTAAGAGAAGCATCACTAATCATTTGGGATGAGATCTGAATGGCGAACCGTGAACTTATAGAAGTTTCAGACAGCATATTACGAGATTTAACTGATTGTACCAAAGATTTTAGAGGAAAAGTCATTATATTTGGATGGGACTTTAGAAAAATTTCCCCAGTCATCCCAAATGGCCCCAAAGAAATGTTTATTATTGAAGTAAGCAAAGTTTAATCTAACTTATTTAAAAAGACTTCTAAATTTCACCTTACAGTCAATATGTGTGCGAAGTATGTCCCATAATTTTCAACTTACCCCGAAACAATTGGAAATAACACATTTGAAAAACTCTCATGGAGAGGTCAGACCACCCTTTAACACATTATTACCTTTTGAAAATAAAAACTTAGAAGTATTAATTGAGAAAATATATCCTTCTACAATATTAAATTCCGGCTCTTACTATTCATTTGTAAACCACTCCATCTTGAACACAACAAATGAAATTGTAAATCAACTAAACAATACATGTTTACCAATTATGCTTGGTGAACCAATTGCCTGTATTGGTCATGATATTACTAAGGACCTAACTCGACAGATGCATTATAAAGATTACCTTGCTACTATAGCACTAAATGGACTGCCACCACAAACATTAATTCTGAAAAGAATGTGCACCAATTATATTGATTCAAAACCATCTATCAAACGGTTTATGAAATGGTACTAGATTTATTTGCAAGAAAGTATCTCAAAATCTTATTGATGCTGAAATCATCGCAGGACCTTTTTCTGGACGAACATGTTTTATACCTTAAATATTGTTGCAACCGAAAAACATCAAACCTTCATGTATAGAATTCGAACGAATGCAATTTCCTGTTAAGCTTTGTTTCGCAATGACTATATATAAAAATTCCAAGGACAAACTTTCTAGAAGATACTGGTATTCACCTTAGTGAACCAATTTTTATGCATGCACAACTTTACATTGCCTTGTCCTATTCAAAAATCTTACAATTCCTTACTTCTAGTAGTCCACCCTTTAACAACTATGCATCTTCATGTAGAATGGACTAAAATATTATCTATCTAGAACTTCTTCAATTAGTAGGCATTAAGGTTTGAAAGCTTCTGGTCTAATGTCATTACCTTATCACTACAAGAAAATATCATTTTTATAACGAGATTTTTTCGTCTCTAATTTCACTTTTTCTGTTACTAATGATATTAGAGACGGAATTAATGATGGAATTACATTAGCTACGTGATCTTTACTGACGGAATTCCGTTACAAATATACTATTTTTTTTGTAGTGTATGATTTAGAAAAATATTATATGCTTTAGTTCCAGACCTTCCGAAAAAATCTCTGCCTAGGTAAATCTCAACCTTTGATTCTTTGATTGTTATTATGAAATATTTCTGTATACTCCAGCCCTTTAAATTTCATATATGTTAAAGGAGGTGGTTTTTCATTTTATATCAACAATATAATATTGATTTGGGAGAAGATATTGCATGACTTGAAAATTGTTAAAAAGTCGATTATGTAATCTGAGGGAAGAGGAGTCTACCAATCTTCCTACCTTTGTGTTCTTGTATAATATATGTGGTCTCAATTTCAGAGTTATGATATATTGGGAATTGATGAACTCATTGTGCAAAGCTATAATTGGAAAATGGAGGATACGACTCATTTCATTCTTTTTTCTTTTGCAGAAATCACTTCTCAAAAGTTGCCTAAAGTGTTACTCCTTTTATTTGTTGACAAGTTTCTGCAGGCATCGACAAACAAAACTTTGACGATGATAGGTTTATATTAACATATAAACCTTTCCTATAGCAATCAGCTACATTTATCAGTCAAATTAAACATATATTAAGTGATTTATTAATTTATTGGGCTTAAATTTATTTAGTAAGTGCGGGTCTCCTATTTGCAGAAACCGGTAACTTATTAATGGGGTTGTGATTCCAGGTTTAGACGCAACATCCATTACTTTCCATAACGGCAGAAACCGCCCTTCGTGTGCAATTCCTTATAAGTTCCAACATTCTCGATTCTTATGATGCCTATATCATTTGTTCCCAAAGATCACTATCGTGTATACATTCCTGAATAGTTGTTGTTTCTTCAACAATATAGCCAAATAAATGTTTAGGGTCTTCTTATATAACTTTCTGAAGGTTGGGTAGCTTGGATGAGGAACATAACTTACTCCCCAGTTGTGCCAAAAGTGGATGTTGTTGAATCAGGTAATCGCATCCCCAGATTTTGGAAGGGTGTTTCGCAAGTACTTAATTATTCGAGGGGTTTGTGGAGAATGATTTGTGGAAAGAGAAAAAATTCATTGCAATATGAATTAATATTCACTTCAGATTAGCTCTACTTTCTCAATAGATCGATCTTAATCACTTCTTATATATTTGTATTACTTCTATGTTTCTGATGCTTTTAGAGTTCATATGTCATATATATATATATATATATATATAAAGATTTTTAGTTTCACAGTTTCTGTTTGCAAAATTATAAATGATGTTTCCGGCCAGTGTGTGTTGGTCAATTTTGAAAATAAAATGCAAAATGATGAAAAATATGTTGTTGAACATTTTATTATTCTCTGAAAGAAATTGATCTAGTTCTCGCACCTTATTCATAGCAAGTGATTTGATACTGAGAATGCCCGATTTTAAAGTGTATAATTTAATATTATTATAGCAAATAAATATTTTTATAATATTTTGACAACATATTAATATTCTTAAATAAATTTATTCTTATTTTGTATATTGATTATAATTATAATGACGATTAAAAGAATAAATATAGGATAAATATAAAATATAATATATATAGTAATAATATAATAATAATAATAATAATAATAAGGATGGACGATGAAAATAATATTAATAATAACGTTATAATAATAATAATAATAATAATAATAATATAAATTTTATATATATATAATAGACAAACAAACCAAACCCTAAGAAGCAGACGTCCACAGGGAGAAAGAAAGAAGAGAGAAAGGAGAAGAAAAAAAGAAAGAAATTAAAAATTTAGTCGTTCGATTTTGATTCTGATTTTGGTAGTGTATTCTTTGTTATACGTACAATTTAATTATGGATTTTAATATGAATTTAGATATTGAAGATATTAAATTAGAAATTCTTCAAAAAAAATCATAACGGGCTATTTGTCTATTTAATCGACGAATTTCTTTAGCTAATAGCCTATTCGTAGTCCTAGCATTATATTCTGAGAATTTCGTATCGGTTCGAGCCGAATTGAAAACGGCAGTACTGCACCTGCCTGTTTATTCATATCTTTAAGTATTTTTATTTAATAATCGGGCGATATAAATATTATGAGGTATAAGAGTTTTATAGCTAGAATATCGTAGTCTACTAAATATAAAAGTTTGAAACCCAACGAGCTAATTATAGAATTTAGCTTTTGAATAAGCATATCGCTCAGCTGATTTGAGTAAATAATGGGGCAGGTGTACGTTGAAAGAGATTTGGGTGAGATTGCAAAAATTAGGAAGTGTCGATAAGAGGTAAGCAGTAAGGAATTAAATCTAATTTTAAGAAATTAGGTATGCATGTTGCATGTGATTCTGGTTAATATGTTAATGCGATATTATGTGAATCATTTTGTCAGTACATGTATATATATTTATATATGTGTGCGTATGCATGTGGGAGACTTCACTGTTTATGATATTTGATACACGTATTTGATCGTGTTGGTAAATTTATGAAAAAGATGATAGGTGAGCTGTCTCACCGGCCTTTTTCGGTAAATTCACTTATTTGGCATGTTGCACACATATTGCACGGTTTATCGCATATGTTTTATGGGTCTATCATTAAGTCGCCGTGTGCGGTAGTGCTAGGCGAGGGCATCATTTAGGGTTAGGATATTCGACCCCGATGTACCGTAACACTTTGGCGATAGTGGACGATAGTAGTCGGACAACTGGGTGACTTAGTCGCACGGTCATTCAAGGATTAGACCCATTGTAGTTGAGACGTATTTGGTCTAATCATTCGTGTTCGGTGTTGTTCCACTCATTAGATTTGCACCTTGTGAGGTCTACCGGTAGTTTAGGATCATATGCCAAACTCCAAATGTGATCCCGTTAGGGCGCGCGAGGAGGAGTAGAGTTTCCAGGTTTCCCTTGGGTTATTCCAGGTTGCACGGATTCTACTATATTACACGGGATAGGGCTAGTCAGTGGGGGTCCTATCTTCGCTATCACAGACTATGGGGCATCTTGTGGTTAATGGCAACAACGTTCGGCTATCCATGTATTAATTGCGGGAGTCGTATGGTGGGTATATGGAAGTGACCGGATGACCGTTATATTATTATGGATTTATCAGGTCCTTCCTTGAGCCGAGGATTTTCCGGTTATTTATTGATGATGGTCTAGTGAGCTTGTTATTACGGGGCCGAGGGTATTCCGACTGCTCACTTAGACAGATGCAGTGAGCCTATTATTATGGAGCCGAAGTTATTCCGGCTGCCCACTTCGGCGGATGTATATATATATGTGGATGTACATTGCTGTCGAGTTTGATATCTTTGTTGCATCATTTCACTATTGGCATGACATGACACGTATTTTATAATTGACGGGAATTAGACTTTATTTTAAAAAGGTATGAAATGACATATTTCACGTTAGTTCTTAAAATGGATTTAATTCTAGACTTCTTTTAAGAAAAATATTTTACATCCGAGACAGGGGACGTCTCGGGATATAGAAAGACGGGCTGAGTGAGTGAACTTACATCTATTGTATTATATGTAAATTTTTAACCGGAAAAATCTCTTGTTAAGGAGTGTATTATGTAAATATTTATAAATCAGATTTTGTTATATAATAATGCGCTTTTATGGTTAACTTTAGCTTTAACACTGTATTGTGGGGCCCGAAGTAGGAGATGACGACCTCATGATGCAGTGTGGCGGTAGCATTTCCTATATGAGCCAACTGGGGGTGTTACAGATACATTGTATAAGAGTCCACATAATCAATGCTAGAAATAATTTATAACATGTTCCAAGGAATAAACCGATTCATCAATTAATTATTCTTCCAGATTTTTAATCTCTCAAATGACTATTCAATCTTCTTCTTTGGAAATTGCAATTACTTAACTCTCAACACTCTTTAATTTGCAATTTTCAAGAACTCTTTCGCATTTCTGAATTTCTCGACTAGAACCGTCTTAACGAGGAAATATGCAGCCTGCTCATTTGTTCCAATAAAATCCAAATTGATTTCTTGCTTGTTCACCAAATCCCTGATGAAATGATGTTGCAATTCAATATACTTTGTTCGCAAATGAAATATGGGATTCTTTGTCATATATATTGTAGACATGTTATTACAATAAACTATTGCTAGCTTCTCCTGAATTTGTTGGAGATCATTGAGCACTCTCTTCAACCAAACTGCTTCACAAATAGCTTCTGTAGCTGCAATGTATTCGACTTCGGTTGTCAATAGTGCAACAGATTTATGCTTCTTTGAACTCCAAGAGATGACATTAGAACCAACATAATATCAAACCAAACATTTATTTTTTATTTTTTATATTATACTAAAAATCAATTTTACATTCAAAACATCACATCATACAACTATTCCAATTCAAATTTTTTACTATTCAAATCTCAACTCAAAATCCAATCCCCAAAACAAACACACCATTAATACCTTCTTGTTTTCTTGAAGGTATCACAATATCCTCTTTGCAACTATCAAAAATGAGCTTTGCTTGGATCAGCATGAATCTAGATATCAAGCTTACGACATGCACAATATCGGGCAGGGCGGCTATTAGCAGAAGCAGTGTCTTTTTTAAAATGTTAGCGTATTATAATTATTAAATGTTAAATTTTATTTTATATTTTATATTTTTCATTATTATCCAATTCAATTTTAATTTTAAGATTAAATTTAAAACTCTAATCTTATATATATATTTTATCTTTTATTCCTAACACACTGCATTACATCTTTCAATGTCCCTCAGACCGAAACTCACTTCTCCCTCTCTCTACTCTCTCGTTCATCTTCTCTCAGTTTTCTTCACTATTCGAATCTCCAGACGAAGCGCCGTCAGTTCGATTTCCATCTTTTTCTCTCGAGTTAACACCGTCGTCAGACCATTGCCTTCAACTTCTTATCTAACCGACGCCAATGTCAGTCATATCATTTTAAAAATACATTTAGTCGTGTGTTATAGTGCCTAAAATTTATTTTTGCTCAGGGCCCCAAAAAAATCCGAGACAGCCCTGATATCAGGTCTTGTTTTGGTAAGATAAATCAAAGAACCAAGAAGACTTCTAAACAACAAGCTATCTGCCTTCTCTACTCATCTTGTCTGAATTTTTCATTCACCACCATTGGAGTAGAAACTGGTTTGCAACCTTTAAGAAGATCTTCAATATAATTTTCTTGGGAGATAAATACTTCATCTTTTGATTGCTTGATTTGAATTCCTAGGAAGTAACTCATCATACCTAAATCCGTCACTTCAAAATCCTCCATCATCATCTTCTTGAAAGATTTACCATTTTCTCTTAAGTTCCTATGAAGATAAGATAATCTACATAAATGCACATGACTAAGAAATCTGCTCCTTCTTTATTCACATAAAGGGAGGAATAATTTGTGCTTTGATAAAAACCATTCTTGCAAAAGTAGCCATGAATTTTGTTATTCCAAGCTCATGGAGCTTGTTTTAATCTATAAAGTGTTTTTCGAAGACGATACATTTTATCCTTCTTGCCTTTAACTTCAAAGTCTTGAGGTTGTTGTACATAGACTTCGTCTTCAATTTAACCATTAAGAAAAACTGATTTTACATCCAATTGGTATACTCGAAGTTCAATTTGAGCAGCAAGAGCAAAAACCCTATTAATAGTTTCATTCTAACCACCGGTGCAAACGTCTCAGTGAAATCAATTACGGGGTTGAGAGTAACCCTTAGAAACAAGTCTTGCCTTGTGCTTTTCAATGCTTCCATCTTCTCGAAACTTGGTCTTATAGGCCCATTTCAATCCGATCACATCCTTATGCTTTGGATGATCCACCAATTGCTTTCTGCCATACTTTTTCTTTTGCAACATCAACATAATATCTGGGGTCACAAGTAAAGAGAGAAAATCACTAAAAAAAAAAATATATCAAATTACCTACAATATTTTTAACTATGAAATAAGAAATATTTTCGTAATTAAAACGTGTTATTTAGCAACAAAAATTAATTTCATCGTTAAAAAGAAATTATGTACTACAAAATTAATTTTGTCGCTAAAATTTTTTTTGCTAGAAAATTCTATCTTCATGGCAAAAAAGTTTTAGCTACAAAATTATTTTTTATAGCTAAAATCATTTTGCTACAAAAATCGTACATATTTCGTTCCTAAAACTCTTTTGTTATAAATTTTAATTTTATAGCGAAAGAATTTTGACTACAAAATCATATTTTCGTAGCTATATCTCTATTCTTAGTTTTTTATGGCAAAAAAACTTATTTTTGTTACGAAACATATTTGTTGCCAAAGACCTTTACTGACGCGGTATAGACGACGAAATGAGTTTCGTCGAAAAAATATTTTTGCTATAAATTATTACATTTTACTACAAAATTTCTTGTAACTAAATTTCAACTTTCTTATAGTGAATTCACAATTTCCATAAAGTTCCTGCAATAAACGTGTTCGTCTTACCGGTGATTACGGACTAGAATTTGTTGCATCTTGATGAGTTGATGAAGTGTGTATTGGACTTTGAGATTGTGAGAATATGCAATGTTGCCAAAAATCTTGAAATGATTACCCACAGGTGTTTTTTCATGCCACGCTTCAAATGAAGTTCGATTTCCTACTGCCTTTGTAGGACATCAGTTCAAGAGATAGATGGTTGTGTGAAGTGCTTCAGCCTATAAGGTTTTTGGCAAGGACTTCTCAATCATCATGCCATTTGAACAATGGTTCCATTCTTTCTTTCCGCAACACCATTTTGTCGGAGGGTGAGTTGCCTTTTGAATTATGTGTTCTTCACGATACTTCATAAAAGGAGTGTAGATAAACTCCCTCCACTGTCACTCAGAAGAGATTTAATTTTCCAATCACTTAGATTTTCCACCAACACCTTGAATTTGAGAAATGTGCTTCTAATTTTTCACTAAAAAATAAACCCACATCATTTTGCTATAATCATCAATGAAAAAGAATGTTGGTCTTTTTATTATAATGGAATGAATTTTGTTATTAAACAAGATTATGCTAAATGGATAATTACAATGAAGGTTTGAGATCTAAATATAGATTACATAAGTTAGTAACCGACACATATTAAAGCCTCCTAACCATGTTATCACTACAAAAAAATAATATATTTGTAACGGAATTCCGTCCCTAAAGTTCACGTAGCTAACGTAATTCCGTTCATAATTCCGTCTCTAATGTCATTAGTAACGGAAAAAGTAGATTTAGAGACAAAAAAAATTTGTTACAAAAATGATTTTTTCTTGTAGTGTATTTAATTTTGAATTTGAATTTATATTTTAAAATTCAAAATTCAATATAAAATTTGAATTCAAAATTTCAAATTCAAAAATTCAAATTTGAGAATTTATTTATCAATTGATAAACATATTAATTCTCAACACTCCCCCTTAATGTGTCGTTGGATTCCCATAGCATCTCGAAGTTGTTGGAATCTGTGTTCAAACCCCGACACCTCCAGGTCCACCTGCCTTGTCTGACCTAGTTTAGATGGTATTAGATTTGGTTAGGGTTGCGGGTTCTCACGTCATCAAAAAGAATAAATAAATAATACCACTACTTATCATCACATAATTACTTTTACAGTTGTCCCAATAAATTTGTGTCAAAAGTAAATGAGAAGATTATTAATAGATGAAGAAGATATATAACAAGTATTTTAATACTACTTCCATATTCACTTTTGGCGTGTTGATCTTTAAATATTAATTATTATATCAAAACATGATATTTTTATTAGTGTCTCATAATATTAATATAATGATATTCGTACAAAAAATTATACAAATCCAAAAATATTTTTAATGTTAAATACAATGACGCAAAAGATAGATGTAACCCTTAGATACGAATGAAATAGGTAAAACGTTGCAAATTATAATTCAACACAATATAAAATATACAAATTATATAACATACAACACAATATATAACCCACACAACAAATATTAATATAATATATAGCATAGCACATTATATAATTACATGTAGCACAACATATGTTAATTTCAACACAAAATATAATTCACACAACACATTTTCTTATATAACATAATATATACTATCTACTTTGTAATAATATGCTAATTATTTAAAATTAATATACTAATTTGATATTGTGTTATATCCTTGTAATGAGTTGTTAATCAATTCAAATTATTTTACTTGATCAAAATCAACATATCAACGCTGTGACAGCCGCCAAAATAAAAATATCACCATATCACCATTGCAACCCTTTATTAATTGTTTGGATTTATATGTAGATTTGATCTTATTCATAGATTAGATTACTTAGATTCGAGTCTATCGAGTCTATTTTGTATTGTCTATATATAGGCTCCTTATTTTGATAATCAATAAGATAATCTCATTATTTTTTCCCAAAATTTCTAACATTAATGATGATGTTTGTTGACATGTATTTTTTTTTTTTCGGCTGCTCTAAGGGCGTGCACGGTGATGATTTATCTATAGCCGTAGAATCGTAATTAATGATCAATCTAACGGATATTAATAAACGATGCTAAAAAATTTAATTTTATTTTTGGTAATAATTTTAAATTAAGTAATTAATTTAATTTAGTTAAGAATTAACTATTACATTAATTAAAAATGTTACCATAATTAATAAAATCCCAATATAATGGATTCAAATCTTATGCGAATTTTTATAAATTACAGTAAAAATAAATTACAGTATGCTATCGGTTATATATATATATATATGCTTTACGTAATTGAAGTATATGCTTTATGTCTATACAATACATACTATGTAGTAAAATAATTTTTCATATATAAATATTATAAGCACTTTCCATATAATTAAAATATATTTTTTTATTCGGATAGCTGATGTGGGCTCCTATGTCTTCAAAAATATATATATTTTATATATATATAATTATTAGTATGTAATATATAAATTAATATCTTTAAACACTAATTATTACCGTTGCTATTATTTCACAAAATCTCACCTCTCCTCTCTTCTCCCCAGCTATCCACCATCCCTTCTTCGGTCCTTCGCCGCAATCGTCCGCTGCCATTATATATATATATATATATTCCTCGTACAATTGAGTGAGTCATACTTGAAATTGAAGTTTTCACCGCCCGTCCAATATAGTTTAAAAAAAAAAAAAAAAAAAAGAGAAGAAGAAGAGAGGATAAAGTTGCTCATGGAAAAACATGGGTTAGGACTTGGAGAAGAGGGAGGTAGAGTGAATTTCTTTGCTGATTTTTTTTTTTTTTTTTTTTTGTTTCATTAGCCAAAATAAGTTTTTTGTAGTGATTATTTTGAAACAAGTTTTGAAAATATATTTTGAAGTAAATTTACGTTATTATATATATATATGTATGATACGCTATTGACAGATTTTTATTATACTTTCGTATTTTTTTTATTGGATATTCTCCACAATTTATAATAAGTTATGCTTTTTGTATTTTATACACAAGCTATTTGTAATTTTTATATATGGTTTATTAAATAAAAATAAATGCTATAATAGATTAAACTTTATGATCCTTTGAATATCAATCAAAGAGATTGATATTGTAAATTTGAATAGAAAAATATATCATAATAATTTTAATTTAAGTAGTGATTTTAGTAAAAATATCAAATATTACATTAACTACAAATATTACCATAATTTTTTTATAAAAAAAAAATCATATTAATCATAGTTTTAATCCTTATTTAAATCTTGACCATATGACCTTGTACTATCGACAATATATACATATGCTATCCCTAATTTTATGATATGTTTTTATTCTATACGGTGTATGTTGTATAGGTAATCTATAATATTAAATTTTATATATACATTATTTATGACCAATTTTTATAAAATTGAAATATTTTTCTTATTAATTTTAATTTAAGCAATAATTTTAAGTCAGGCAAAAATTAAATATAATATTAATTGCAAATATTACTATAATTAAGAAAATCACATTAATTATGAGAATTAGAGTGTAGTCTAATGACGAGCATTCAACCTCTGGTTTTAAATTTTTTCCAAATTCTGATCATATTATATTATGTTATCAACAATATATGAACATGCTATCCGTAATTCTATAATATGTTTTTCATTATATGTTGTATATGTTGTACAGATCATTCAGAGTATACTGTTATAGTACAATATCTCATCAAAAAATGTCATCGCACTTTTGTTTTTCTACCCGTGCCCATGTCGCATCCCCTCCGTCAACCGCCAAAACCGCGTTTCCCCTTGCTCTTCCGCCATTGTTGGCCTTCCATCAATACGGTTGCTACTTCCGCGGCGGTCGCCTACCCAAAATCAATCGAACATTTCATCCTTCTTCCCATTTAATGGCGACATCGACCTAGGTTCAAAATCAACTTCGTCCAACTTGTTAGTGTGATTCTGGTGTCCGACAGTCGTTTCATTTACGATTCTCTTTCAGTTGAGTAAATTTATTTGTTGTTGGTATGTCTAAATCAAAATACATTGTCATCACAGAAAATAAATTGAACGTTGATATGTTGAAGCCCAATCCTACTATTATTCACATAGAATGATATTTTTAACGATGATAAATGCTTTCAACGTCATCGATAAATGTTATTTGTAATTGGACAATATGCTATAGCAACATGTCCACATATTTTTTTTTGACAAAATTCGCATTTATTTTACATATATGTCTAAATGCACTATGTGATCTATTAGTATAGAATACATTTGTTATCAATTGATGTAAATAGTAATTAGCTATACAAAAAGATATTTGATGCATTTCAAATTTGAAACTAAACCCAATAATAAAAAAAATTGACGATTTGCGCTAGCCAAATCAATTTTTAACATACTTTTCATATAAGCGATATATGATGTCAATCATATAAGAATATGCTATTAAAAATAATGAAATATACTGTGAAGTATATTCAGAACAATAATCTGTAAAATGTATTTATAAACTTACTCGTATTTGGTGACGATGCAAAAGCATTATAGTTGTATGTGAAAAAAGGATTGGAATGCACGTTTGATACCCCCTCTCGTGATAAATAATCGACCAATTGGAAACTTCAAAAAATTTTCTAAAAAACAAGTGGTCAACATAAAAAGAATGGTTTAGAATTTTGTGGACAATATTTTACTTCTTTCCTTATTCAAAATTAATTGCTATTAATTATATAAATCATTTTAATTATGAAGGACACATAATTACATGTTTCGGTGCTAAGCGATTTTTTTTTTTTTTCTTCCGTGCACAACACCTTCAAATTTGGCAATGATTAAATTTATTTTTTTTCACACAAAACATAACATTCATTACTAAAATTTTATTATTTTTTAAATTCTAAAACTCTTCGAAAATCTTTATCTAAACTTCAATATATTATATTCTCCCAAAATATATTTATTTTCATATAAAATATCACATCTAATCCTAACAAAAAAAAATACATTACGTATAATTCTATCTCATTAGTTCATCTTACCCAGCAGAACGTACCTATTTTGAATCAAACATTTTCGTATTCACAAGTTCTCAATGAAAAAGTACTCCACTTCTTTTAAAAATAAAAAATAAAAAATCACAATATATTTTTAAAAAAAAAACAAATTTAAAATAAAATAAAGTAATATATATATATATATAGAAAGGCTTCTCAACGATATGTATGGTAAGGCTAAAGAAAACCTGCAGAAAAAACTTGTGACTGTGTAGAGCTCCTAAAGTAAATGACTGGAAAAATAACAAACGGCAGTAGCAAAACTTACCAAGAATAATAATCTTGGAGGAGTTTGAATACGAGGCCTGCAAAATGGTGCAGGAATTTACATGTTGGCAGCAGAGCACCTCGGCGGCTTCTTGGGAGAATGAAAAATGGACGTCGGACCGAACTTTTTACTAATGGGACCGTACTCCGATCCATCATCATCGCTGTAGATATCGCCCCCCTTATCGACGACCCGGTTCTGTTTGCCGCGTCGCCGGAGGAGGTAAACGTTGAAGTAGTAGCTGACCAGAGCTTCCCGCCCTTTTTTCGGGAAGGATTTGAAAAGTTCTTTCCAGAAGTATTTTTCATCCGTCACTTGGTTCGACTCCACGACATTCTTAAACTTGTTCATGTCGGGCTCTGTCCAGGTCAGAGCCACGGACTCCCCCATGTTGTCGAATTTCCAGTTGTTGAATGCAGGGCCGAGCTCGAGCTTTAGTTTAGTCCTTTTTTCTTGGATGTGGAACCGGATACACTCGGGAGAGCTTGGGATGGAACAGCCGCACACTTCCTGCCGACCCTTTCCCATGGGATCCCTTTCAATTAATAAAGGTCGGTATTCTCCCTTCTCCAACGGCCATGTTTTGGTACCCAGCCATTTGGAATCACTTTGGTACTCGTCGGCTCCAGAGAACTCCGGAAGCTCGACTTGAAACTGTTGGCCTGTAAGTATTCGCTTTCCACGAGAAGGCTTTTCCCAAAAATTTGGAGGATTTGGGGGCTGGTCACTCTGTTTTTCGCAAGTATCCTCATTGCTCTGATGTGACGATGTTGACTCGGGAGTATGTTGCGCCTCTGGCTTACGAGAAGAATCTTTAAGCCTCCGGCTGCATCTCAACCTCCCTGAACCACATCGATCATCATCATACATGCTCGGATGCATCTTTTGCCTCTTCAGGAAGGAAAAAAAAAAACATCCTAATCAATATATTTTGCTCCAAACAAACAGAAGAAAACAGAGTCTAAAATGCACAAGGAAATAGTTACCGAGCAAATGTTTCCATCTTAGTCCTTAGGCACTTAAAATTAAAGCTTCTTCACTCATTCTCTCTAGAGACTTGTTACATATGATTATTTGCAATCATTTGTCACAAAAATTCTTCACATTGTCACAAAGCAAGGTTGAAATTGAATTTACAAGCTATAATCGACTAGAGACAAATGCTAAGTTCCTAGTTCATCTTGTCTTTGCCGAATTTGGACAATACCGACAACGCTAATGAGTGATCCACAAGAACTTTAACAAGTAACAACACTAGTGGCTAAACGTAAAACTTTTGAAGAAAATAAGCATGCAAAATTGTACATTGCTACCACACAAGCTGATGCAACAGCTCTTGCTTTATTAAATATACTTGCAAGTTGTAGCGTGCATATTTTATGCCTTGGCACACAATATTCAAGGCACTGTTTCGATTTATAGGACTACTTTTCTCGTATACTTTTTAAAAGAAACCAAAGAACATAAAATCTTCACATTTCTTCGTGTCTTGATAATTTTTGTTCTTTAATTAAAAAAATGTTTGGCATTGCCATCACAATTTATTGAATATCTTAAAGATCTAAACACAACTTGAGTGTATAAACTACTTTAAACAACTAGGTGGATTATGAGATCTAAATTTTGTAACTTTATTTTCTAGTCTTACTATATTTTTTCCTTCCAAAAAAATTTTGGATTATATTTCGAACCACGCAATACTCTGATGTTACTAAATATAACGGTTCAACAATTTTTTTAAAATAATTTTCTTATATAAAAGTGCAATGAATACTCAAAAGATTTTTTCATCGTTCAAATATATAAACGTTGAACAAATTTATACACTATAATCCTACATTTTTTTAAATTCAATATAAAGGGTTCAACAAAATATTTACAACTTAGTTTAACATATTTACCTTGTATAGTCCAACAGATTTTATATACAGTTCAACAACATGGTTTTAAGATATAGGCAACATATAATCTAAGCCCTTAAATAACAGTTACATTACCTTATCAAAAAGAATATCTCATTCAAAAAATAATATGATGCATCTTATAAACACTTAAAACATTTTATAAGAGCTATGCAAGTTTATCAAATTCTTAATGTAACATGTTATAAAAACATCTTGAAGTTTTGGATTTGTTCACTTGTGGTTAGATTTTGTATTTTGGTTATAAATTTTTATTTGAATAATATTTTTTATGCTATGTTCAATGAGAAGAAACAATGGTTTAGTTTGGTTTTTGTTCGAATTTTTTATTTGAATTCTATTTAAATAGTATTTTAATTTAATATTTTGTAAAAAAATTATTGTATTTTAATTGAAAAAAAAAATCTGAATACTAGTATTTTTGTTTGAAACAAAAAGAAAAAAAAAAAGACAAACCCAATGTTTTCTTAGTGATAATCGAGAAGATTGCATAATAAAAAAAACTAAAATAAAGCCCAATAAACAAAAGTCTTTCCCAATTTGTTTCTTACCATGCAATCTCATAGTTTTCAATAAAAGAATAAGAAACATGCATCAAATAACTATTTAGCTTAAAAAATTAAAAAAAAAAAAACTTTTACTGAGCTTTCATTTTATCTTATTGCTTCATATCTTCTTGACATTTGGATTCATTTCTTCACTTTCATTTTCTTATTCTTCCAATTCTTCTTTCTATTATACATTATTTTAGCCTCACCAACAATCTGTTATTAGCATTCATTTAGTTTTATAAATTTTCATATTTGCTATTAATCAAGACATCACATAGCTTACTTTTATCTTATGAAACTTACAAAAAATCTAAAAATATTACTTCATATATAAATTCTTATTGCACCATGGCCTCGAAAAGCTTTTGATTAACTATAACTAAGAGAGCATGTCTTCTACAACAATTTTTGTTATGAAATCGTATGGTTCCCTAATAGGCCGAATCCTTGTCAAAGAAAACAATGATATTCAAAACACAATATTTGGGAGGCAACTATACCCTTTTTCTCCAAATGAAAATGCGCTATTACCACACTAATCCTCATCTTACATCATACAATTCCGAAACCATATTATGATGCTTTAATTCATGATAACATTAACTTTATTTCTATTTTTATCTTAGTGATTTATGAGGGAATCAATAAGACATTGGGAAACCATATAAAACCATGTTTAGTTTCCAATAAAACGATCAATTTCCTAGATCAAGTTCCCAACAAACCCAAAAGCTAACTTAGCTAACTAAACATGTCCAAAATACATCCTACCATTCCAAAACTATAGTATTACGCTTTAATTCCTTATAATACAAAGGGATCACATTAACTTTATTTCTATCTTTGTCTTAATGATTTATGAGGGAATCGACAAGATATTGGAAAGGAAATCCTATAAAACCATGTTTACTTTCCAATCAAACAATCAAATTCCTAGATCAAGTTCCCCACAAACACAAATTCTAACTTAGCTAACTAAGCATGTCCAAGATACACCGTCCAACTTCGAAACCATATTATTGCGCTTCAATTCCTCATATAAAGGGATCGCATTAACTTTGTTTCTATCTTTGGCTTAATGGGTTATGAGGGAAACGAATAAGATATAGGAAAGGAAGATCATATAAAACCATGTTTAGTTTCTAGTAATTAACTAATCGATCAATTTCCTAAAACAAGTTCCCAACAAACCTAACTTAGCTAACTAAACATGTCCAAAAACATCACAACATATCTGAATCGAAAGCACCACATGTATATGCAAGCATAATTGAAATGCAGTCTAAAGTATACCTGCCAAACCGATTGATCGATCTTTTTCACAAGAACAGCCTCCCGAGCCATCAAAATCTGCTTCCATTGCACCTCACTCCCATAGCTCTTCCACTTTTGCATCTCCGGCATTGTACCGACATCCCGACTGCAAGGATCCTTGGCAACATTGTGCAGCCACTTCAGCACCCCCAAGCAACACTCACGCTTCCTCTTCCTGCACGGACCACCATCATCTTTTCCCGAACCTTCGACATCTTCCGTATGTCCCAATTTACCATCCTCATCCTTGGCATTGCCCATTTCCTCATCACCACACAGCACAACCTCCAAACCTAATTCTAAGTCATCCACAAGATTACCAAACCCCCCCTTCTCCCCGCGCCTATCCTCAACAATTTTCCTCAAAAACCTATCGAGTGTATCCAAATACTTGACGTAAACCAACTTCAAGGCGGCGCCGGCGTTTGGATCGACACCGCAGTCCGCCGCCACTGAGCTCCAGAGACGATTCTCCGACACGATGCAATACCCGCCCCTGCTTCTCACAACACAATGGAGCTTGAACAAATCGATTTCCTTACCCTGGTCGACCACCGGGGGGAGCGGCCTGTAATGAGAAATGGTAGGGATTTGATTCAAAAATCTTTCGAGAAACTCGTCGAACAACTGCTTAAGCCTCCGATCGCCGTCGATTTGACGACGACGCCGACATTCGCGATCCTTCTCGAGAGCGAACGATGATTCCTCCACAGACGCGTTCAAAAATCCTGCCATTGATTAAACCCTAAAAACAAGTCGCATAAATATCTCACACACAAGTCACAACGCGAATGAAATCAAAAGGCACCAAAACCCTTCCAAACATCGACGGATTTGAAAAGTGGATCGAACACCATGTAAGTATGAACATTTGGGAATCTATTAAGCAACATGGAATTTGAATTGTCCCTTTTGGCGGGCCAAAAAAACCAAAATTTTCAAGTCCCGCTCTTTTTTCTCTCCAAGAAAACAGTGGCTTTCGATGTAAGAGAGAGAGAGTGTGTGTGTGTAGGAGAGAGAAAGAAATGATAATAAATCAAGAAAATGGAATTCCTTGGGGCCACTGCCCACTGGGGACACAGCGAAGACGAGACTTACCCACAGTAATTGAGAGATTTGCAGGGCAATCAGGGTTGACTGTTCTACTCCTTCGATGAAAGTTAGGACAAATCAATGTCAATTTCGCCCAAATGGATTTGGGGAATGTTCCTGAGGGCAAAGGCGAGCGCTTTTCGGGCCAAATCAAAAAATCTACAAACAAAAAAACTGAAATGGGGAAAGAGGAACCGCAAATGGAATTTTTGGGATTGGTTTTTGAAAGGGTCACACTACTTGCTTATTATAATTGGGGTATTTAGGTTAACCATGGTTAATTTACTGGGTTATGGAGTTGGTTCAGAGTTAAAAGTAGGAGTACTTTTGGCTATTTTGAATTTGATTTTGTATTATCTATTACCTCGTTCAAAATTATAAAAAAAATATATATAGAAAGTGCTTTAGAAAGAATGATCGGATGACTGTAGAAGTAAATTTTATTTAAAAATTATTAAAAAAAGCGACGGCAAATTTTCACATCATAAATATATATATTTGTTTTTTTTAAATAAAAATTCAATTGTTTATTTCTTAATTAAAATATATAATTTTTTATTATAAAATCACGTTAAAATAATATTAAAATCAAAATTCAAATTACAATTTTAATTTCAAATCCAAATCAAACCGTTGGGAGGAGTTAAACAGAAGCAACAATAGTAAAATAAAAAAAAAAAAAAATGACTATTGTTAAAATAATTATTATAACAAGTTTAACGGATAAAATTTTGAAATCAAAATCTAAATTGAAAAACAAGTGTAAATGAAGTAAATAAATCTTTATTAGAAAAAAGAAATAGAAAAAAAAAAACACAAGTAAAAGTCAACATACAATTTGTGACTCAAAAGTTTTAAGTTAGTCCTTATCGATCAAGAGCAATAATAATAATAATAATAAACAGTGTGAGGCCGACGATGACAAACGGACACTTATCGGAGATGACCAGGTCTTCAAAAGCAATGATGAACTTGCACTTCCACCCGGTCCGATTACACGAAAAAAAGCCAAGAATTTTCAAACTAATGTTATGACATTAGTTCTACATTTGGAAAAGAAGAACATGCATAAAGTGGAAGTATAAAAGTCAATGCGAAAAGTCTTGTCAACATCGGAGTAACTTCATGATCTATGTACTTCATTCCCTCGAAGACCACAATTTATAACACCTATGGGAGTTGCTACTCACAACATTATCCCATATGAGATAAGAAGTGTTCTACTTTATTTAATAAGGTGAGCTTTTTTAATCTAATTAATTGGACCTATTTTAGTTATTTAACTAATTGGGCCTTATTTTTATTCTTAAGTTAGTGGACTTTAAATAATGTGCATTTATTGTCCCACATTGGTTATAGAATATTTTGTCAATCTAGTCTTCCCTATAAATACGACACTCTCATTGGTAAAACACCTTGAAATTTATATCAATTGAAAATTTTCTCCATTATTCCATTATATTGGAATTAGTGTGTGAGTGAGAGTTTTCTCTTGCATACGCGTATTATTATCAAATCGGGTATTCAGATTGATTCCTTGGGCTCGTGGTTTTCGAAACAGACCGGAGAGTCTAGCCATATTGTTCATATGAATTTAGCTTTAAGTTTTAAGTTTTGACTAGTATAGTTTAGCTATATGGGTTGATACCGAATTGATGATGCAACCCAGATAAATAATCTATACTAGTCAAAATTTAATACTTAAAGCTAAATTTTCAAATAAAAACTAAATAAATAAAGAGGGATATTATTGGTGTCCAATTCGTCAATCAATTCAATGTGAACTCAAGAAATCAACCCAAAGACCTAATTTGAGAATAATACGCCCATGCAAGGAAAAAATCCTCACTCACACACTAATTTCAACCTAATGAAACAACGAAGGAAAACTTTAGTTGTTGTAAATTTCAAAGAGTTTTACTAATGAGAGCAAATGTCTTATTTATAGGTGAAGCTAATGTTTGATAAATTAACTGGACTCTACAATGTTACATGCTCTGAAGATAGTCAATACATAAATTGCATCCATCTGAGCATAAATATATGTTGAATCCATCTGAGCATAAATATATGCTGAGTTCAAATAGGAAAATATCTGAAGCTAATGTAATTCTAGCAGCATTGAATCAAGATGCAGAGATTCAATTAGGACATTCTTATGATTTGATGGAAATAGTTGCATGAGGGAAACAAATGTTGGGTTTTTTAAATCAAATCTTGGGAATCAAATGAAGAAGAATCGAGAATAAACATTAAAAGAAGGAAAATCTAGTACTATGTTAAAGTATCAGTCAAAGAACAATAGATAATTCATACTTCTTCTATGAGCTTGAAGTTGATATGGATGAAAGAATTGCAAATATTTTCTGGTCTGATGCTCAAATGAGAATAGATTACACATTTTTTTGTGATTGTATCGCATTTGATAAACTTACCAGACAAACAAGAATAGTAGATTTATTGGTAAGAAAAATTATAAACATTTGTATTTGTATGATTTTTTTACATATTCTAATGCTTTTTCAATGTGTAGGTGTTTTTGTTCGATTTAATCATCATGGACAAACTTATGTATTTGGTGTCACATTATTATATTATGAAATGGAACAATCTTTCTTTTGACTTTTTACGGCATTTATGAAGTTCATGAATGTGAAAATACCAAAAACTATATTTACAGATCAAGACTCAACGATGACCAACAATAAAGAGTGCTATGCCAAACACATCTCATGCATTGTGTACATGACATATATTGCAAAATGAAAAAAATAAAAAATAAATAAATAAATTGTGATGCGTGTACAATTCCAAGCTTGGTTTTCTTGTAAAACAGGTACCTATTTCATTAAATATTTTTTTCACATTGCTAAGTCGATTTTGCTTTTTATATAAACATTTTTTTGAGCATTTTCAAAATCTACTATATAGAGTTCGAGATGAAAATGAATTTTACATTGCATTGTGGAATATGTCTGATATGTGCTTTCGTAATTGATTGCATAAATGAATGGAAGAGATTTCCAATTAAAAGAGCATTGGTCCTCAACATGGACAACAAAATTTTTTACAGCATTAATGAAAAGTACTCAACTTAGTAAATATTCAATAGTTCTTGAAAAACATATTTGATTCACTTTACTTAGTGTAATTTGTCAGGATTGATTAATTATATAATGAGAGCATTAAATACACATATTAAAAGCGCTATATTGTTAATTTTATAGAATGTTTATGTGTTCTTTACTTCTCTGTTTGTGTGCTCTTTTTAAAGAGAATTGATTATGTTAATTTTTACTTTATTCTTATAGTTATTCTTGTCTGCTTTATATTTTTTTAATCTTATTTTATTAATATTTACATATTCTTGCAATCAAATAGGAGCATCGTTAGTTTTTCCATCAAGTTGAAAGGGTTCTTGAAAATATCAGGGAAATAGAAATTCGACAAGATTTTGATGCACGGAAAAAGCGATTGGTGGTAAATCATATGTTTAATCATTTGTTTAAAAATACATCACTTCACGTCAAATAGTTTGTAGATGATTGTTTCATAAGAAGTCATTTGAATACATAGTTAGCTGTGTTGAGGAGGAGAAATGTATCATTTTCAAAGAACTACAAGGCATAATTTAATTCAAGTTTGCATTGAAAATATGAGTATGAAATGCGGTTGTTGGATGTGGGTGTATTGTGGGATTCTTTACTGCCACTGCATTAAACTGATGCATATTCTTGGTGGAACAGGCTATTCATAGTTTCAACAATTTTTAAAAAATTGTATTTTAAATAAATAGACAAAAGATGTAAAGAAAGATGAAGAAGTCATTCTTAGCAGTGTAAATATGGAGCAGCACAATCAGATAACATTTGAAGAAAGACACAAATCTTTGTGCCAATTGTTTTTAAACTCTGCCCGATTACATGCATCTAGCCAGACGTCTTATGATATTTGTTTGGCTAAGTTTGACAAGCTAATCAAGGAGATATATTTCTCTACGGCAGCAACAATGACAACATCAAGGGTTGAAATGAATAATACAATTACCACAAGTTTGACTTAAAAAAAACAATAATAATAATCCAAAAGGCAGAGTCCTAAGAACAATAGCTATAAGTAATTATGAACGACAGAAAAAAGCGAAGGAGAATAGTAAAAAAACAAAACATGAAAACTACACAAGTTAATAGTTTAGTTAATAGTGATGGGACAAAAAACAATGAAGTTGCACAAGAAACTACTTTGTTTAATAATAGTAGGACACTAGATTTATTTTGAGAGTTTATATAGTAATAAGAAATAGTGAGTAAATGTTGGTATATTCATAATATTCAATATTCTTCTTTTTTGTTTTAGTGATAATATCTTTTGCATTTATATAACGTATTTTAAAATTTATACTCTCATTTTTGTCTTAGTCATGCTCTTGGTATTTTTACTAAAAAAAATAATATATTTGTAACGGAGTTTTGTCCCTAAAGTTTACATAATTAACATAATTTCTTTTCTAATATTATTAGTAACGAAAAAAGTAGATTCAGAGACAAAAAAAATTTGTTACAAAAATAATTTTTTCTTGTAGTGTTTAAACTCGTGTTTTTTGTAATATTTCTTAATTTTTTTATTTTGAATTACATACTCTAAATAACATTTTTTTTTTAATTCAAACATTCTCCTGAGTATTTAGACTTTTATAAAAACAAAGCACGGTAATTAAAAATCCAGAGCACAAAGTATATTACTATAAAACACCATAATTGAAAAATATGAGTATGACAACAAGAGCATGAACTATAATTCTATTCTTAGTGTTCTCAAGTGCTTTTGTCTGTAACTGAAATTAGAGACAATGACTATATAGAAATCGAAGCACTAATTATATAGTGCAGAAAGCACAAATTTTATGTTAGACTATACAAATATTATGCTCTCTATACTAATAATAATAATAATAATAATAATAAAGTGTTCTATCATGTAACTGAAAGACGAGAACAATGAATGTTAAGGGTGTGTTTGTTGGAGGTTTTCGATTTTGAGATGAAGTTTAAATAGTTGTATAATGTGATATAAATAGGTGTTGATGTGATATTTTGAATGTAAAATTAATTTTTAGTATAATATAAAAAATTGAAAAATAGGTGTTTGATTTGATATTTTTGGAGGAAAAAAATAGGATGAATAATGTATTTGAGGGAGAATGCCCCAAACAAACACACCCTAATAGTTAGGGTGTGTTTGTTTGGGGGATTGGGTTAAATTTCCACTATTCATCCCATTTCTTTCCCCCAAAAACATCAAATCAAACATTTATTTTTTATTTTTTATATTATACTAAAAATCAATTTTACATTCAAAACATCACATCAATACCTATTTATATCACATCATACAACTATTCAAATTCAAAATTTTTACTATTCAAATCCCAATTCAAAATTCAAACCCCCAAACAAACACACCCTTAATTTATAAAGCATTGTGTAATTAAAAATGAAAGCATCATATTTCCATAAAGCACATTATCGAGTCTTTAAGTAATGTTAATATTTATTTTTTTCTAATTTTCCAGGTTATATGTAATGTCTCGGTTTCAGATGTATAAAATAATATTATTATTGCAGATAAATATTTTTATAATATTTTGAGATCAAAAAATTAATATTTTAAATTAAATTTATTTTTATTTATATATTGATTATGATTAAAAAGACGATTAAAAAGACGATTAAAATGATAAATATTGGTAAATATAAAAATAAATATATAATATAATATAATATAATATATAAATATATATAAATAATGATGGCGGTGGATGAAGACATTGATAATAACGAAAATAATAATAATAATAATAATAATATATAAATTAATAAAGAAAGCAAACTTATTCAACCCCTTACCCATTTTCGAAGGAAGCAACGCCCGGGAAGAAAATGAGAAGAAGAAAGGAAGAAGAAAAAGGAAAAAAAAAAAAAAAATTTAGCTGTTCGATTTAAATTCGAGTTTGATATTGTATTTTTTTTCTATATGTAGAGTTTAATTATAAATTTTAATATAAATTTTTGAATATTGGAATATTAAATTAGAAATTTTTCGAAAATTCATAATTAGCTATTTGGTTATTTAGTCGACGAATTTCTTTAGATAATAGGCTATTTAGAGTCCCAGTGTTATATTCCGAGAATTTCACATCGATCTAAGCTGAATTGAAAACGATAGTGTATTGTACTTGACTGTTTTTTCATATTTTTAAAAATTTATATTTAATAATTGGGAGATATAAATAATAGGAGGTATAATGTTTTATAGTTAGAATATCGTATTCTACTAAATATAAAAGTTTGAAGTCCGATAAGCTAATTATAAAAATTAGTTTTTGAATAAGCAGGTAGCTTATATGAATAAACATATAACTCATTTGATTTGAGTAACTAATGAGGCATATGTACGTTGGAGGAGATTTGGGTGAAATTGCAAAAGTAAAAAAGAATGTCAATAAGAGATAACCAATAGGTTTGTTAGCTGATTCAATTAGCTGATTTGACTAGCTAATTCAATTAACTGTTTGTATTAAAGTGTTTAGTAAAATAACGATTTTATATTAGTTGTTTATATGTAAAATGATAATTGAGGATATTTATATTTTAACTTTTAAAATTTTTTAATTATTTTTTTTAGTTTTAAAATTTTTTAATTTTTGTTATTAGTTATTTGAAATTACCAATATGTTATAATTTTCTTTTTTTTTATTAATTTTAGATGTGAGAAAAATAATAAATAGTATATATTTTTATTAAGAAATATGAATATTTTTTATTAAAAATAATGTAAAATATAAAATAATATGATTTTTGTATATATATATTTATTAGTGATTAATTGATTATATTTATAATTTTTAATAAATTTATTCTATATTTTTTTAATTTTAATATAAAAATAAAATAATAATCACTACAAAAAAATAATATATTTGTAACGGAATTCCGTCCCTAAAGTTCACGTAGGTAACGTAATTCCGTTCCTAATTCCGTCTTTAATGTCATTAGTAACGGAAAAAATAGATTTAGAGACAAAAAAGTTTTGTTACAAAAATGATTTTTTCTTGTAGTGAATATTTATGTTTTTATATTTATTTTATTTTAATAAATATATATAGTTTACAAATAAAATTAATTATATATAAAAATCAATTAATTTAAATTTATAAAAATAAAATTATAATTTAATGAATAATATATTAAAATAATTTATAATTATTGCACTAGAAAATCTATTTATATGCATATGAAATAAAAACCCTATGTTATATAGCTTTTTAGAAATTAGTTTTTTGAAGTCAATAAGTTATTTCAAAAGACTAATTTATCAAACATCTAAATTAGTTTTTTGACCGGTCAAACTGCTAAAAACTGTTCAATAAGCTAAAAGCTTTTAAAAAAGTTGTTTGTCAAACACCCCCTAAATCTAATTTTAAAAAAATAGTTATGCATGTTGCATGCAATTACGATTATAATGTTAATGTGATATTATGTGAATCATTTTGTTAGTGCATGTATATATATATCTATATGTGTGTGTGTATGCATGTGTGAAGCTTCGCACTTTATGATATTTGATATACGTATTTGATCGTGTTTGTAAATTTATGAAAAGGAGGAGAGGTGAGCTGTCTCACCAGTTCTTTTAAGTAAATTCACTTATTTGACATGTGCACACATATTGCATGACTTATCGGATATTTTATGGTCTATCGTTTAGTTGTCGTGTGCGGTAGTGCTAGGCGAAGGCATCATCTGGGGTTAGGGTATTCGACCCCGATGTACTATAACACTTTGATGATAGTGGATGATAGTAGTCGGACAACTGGATGACTTAGTCGCATGGTCATTCAGATATTAGACCAATTGTAGTTGAGACGTATATGATGTAATTATTCGTGTTCGGTGTTGTTTCACTCACTGGAGTAGCTACTAGTGAGGTCTACCGGTAGTTTAGGATCATATGCCAAACTTCAAACATGATCCCGTTACGACGCGCAAGAAGAAGTAGAGTTCCCGGGTTTCCCTTGGGTGATTTCAGGTTGCACGGATTCTACTACATTACACGAGTAGGGCTAGATATGGGGGTTCTATCTTCTATATTACAGACTATGAGAAGTCTTATGGTTAATGCCAACAATGTTCGGCTATCCATTTATTGATTGTGGGAGTCGTATGGTAGGTATATGAAAGTGACTGGATGACCTTTATATTATTATGGGTTTATCAGATCTTTCTTTGAGCCGTGATTTTTTCGGCTATTTATCGATGATGGTCTAGTGAGCTTGTTATTATGGGGCCGAAGTTATTCCGGTTGCCTACTTAGACATATGCAATGAGCCTATTATTATGGAGCCGAGGTTATTCCGGCTGCACACATCGTCGAATGCATATATATATATGTATGTGCGTGGTTGTTGAGTTTTATATCTTTGTTGCATCATTTCATTATTGACATGACACGTATTTTGTGATTGACGGAGATTAGACGTTATTTTAAAAAGTATGACCTGACATATTTCATGGTAGTTCTTAAAATGGATTAAGGTGTGTAGCTATTTTTCAAAAAAAAATAAAAAATGACATGAATCGTGGACAGATATAAATGGCAATGTGGAGATGGTAAGTGTAACGGATGGAGTAATTAATCTATCAAATCTATATTTATTTTTTTTCTCTTTTATTTGTCTATAAACAAATATCTTTTTTTGTAGAAAAGAATTTTTACATACTCTTTAATTTATATTATTAAATATTACACTTATTTATAAAAATGCTACAACTATTTACACATTTAATCTATTAAAAAACATCTCTCACTTTATTAACTCACTAATATAGTTTCAAAATACTTTTAGTTGATGTCACAATCAATATATATATATATATTTGGTGTATGGTAATTAACTTTTTGAACAACTTTGACCTTATTTAATCGGGTTTTAGTTATTTGACTAATTAAAAAATTAATTACGATGTTTGATAAATAAGTTTTTTAAAACAGTTTATTGGACCTAAAAGTTAATTTTAGAAAATCTATTATACCTAGTGTTTTATAACTGTTTTTTCACTTTAATTATATTTATTCCATATTTACACTTATATATTAATTATTTTCCTTACATATATTTTTCTTTATTATTTTAATATATTATATTATTGATAATTATGGTTTTATTTTTTAAATTTTAAATAATTGAAAAGTATTAATTATTTTATATATATATTTTAAAATATATATATTGTTATTTGATTAAAGAAAAAATATAATATTATTAATTTATGATATATATTTATTACATAAATTTTATATTTAAAATAAATAAAATAGATTAAATTTATTGAAAACTATAATAATAAATTAATATAATTAAAATAGATATATTATAATTTTGTTCTTTTTATATTTTATATATTTTCAATTCATATATTATTATTTAGTTAGTAAATATTATTTTTTACAAAAATATTTAAAAATAGCAAAATAAATATATTAATAATACTTTCATAATTTTCTATAATAAAAATTATTAAAAATTCTAAAACTCCAAATAATATAATTAAATATTTTTAAAATACAATATAAATGTCTTCGATTGTCATTTTACATATAAACCGCTAATACCGAATAATTGTTTTACCAAACACTATAATATTGAATCAGCTAGTCAAACCAGCTATTGAATCAGCTAACACTTAGCTAATTGAATCAGTTAACAATTAAAAGTTATCAACTAATTGTCAAATACATCAATAATGTATATATATATTTTTTTATTAAAACTCATATTCAACCCAAATAAGCATACGTTTGATAGACAAAAAGAATATATAGTATATGTATAGTTTTGGTTGAGAATATGGGAAAAATAGCAAAAAAACCCCATAGTTTCCCGAATTCGTTGGAAACCCGTCGTGGTTTTAAAATTCTAAAAAAATATACTCGTGATTTCCAAAATATTGCACACTCGCCCCTCTCCTCTAAATTATACTAGTAGACATTAAAATTTATCATATTTGACCGTTATGACCTTATTTATATTTTTTCTAATTTATTTCTCTCTTATGTTCTTTCTTCCATTTTCTCGCACGCATCACTCTTTGTCTTCTTCTTCCCTCTTCTCCCAGGCATTCACTCCCATCATCTTCTTTTCTTCTTTCTTTTTTTTTTTTTCCCTCCAATTTTCTTTCAGAAGATCGGTGAAAGAATCGTAGCACTAGACACCATTATTGTTCGGAGTCGAAGCCGCCGTTGCGCCGAAGGAGCAGCCACTGAGTGTTTGTTTTTCTCCAATTTTTTTTTCTTATTTTCTTCTTTCCCAATTCTTTTTCAGGGCGAACGGTTCTTTCTTTTCTTTTTTTTTTAATTTTTTTTTCTTCCCCAATTTTTCTTCAAGCGAACAGGTTAATTATTATTTTTTTCTTTTTCTAATTTTTTTCTTCCTTGCTCTTCTTCCCCAATTCTTCTTCAGGCCAACATGTTATTTTTTTTCCCAATTTTTTTCTTCCTTGCTCTTCTTCCCAATTCTTCTTCAGACCAACAAGTTATTTATTTATTTTTTTTCTTTTTTATTCTTCTTCTTCCCCAATTCTTCTTTAGGCGAACACATTATTATTTTTCTCTCCAATATTTTTCTTCCTTCTTCTTCTTGCCCAATTCTTCTTCAGGCGAATAAAGTTCTTTCTTTTCTTATTTTTTTCCAATTTGTTTTCTTCATTTTTCTTCTTTTTCTCCAATTCTTGTTCAGGGGCACATGTTTTTTTTCTTCTCTTTTTGTCTATTTTTTTTTCCTTCTTATTCTTCCCAAATTTTTCTTCAGACCCACCACGTTTTTTCTATTTTTTTTTTTCAATTTTTTTTCTTCAGGCCCACCACGTTTTTTCTATTTCTTTTTTTTTTTCAATTTTTTTTCTTTCTCTTTCTTCTTCTCCAATTCTTCTTCATCAAGCGCTCCAGGTTCAAGAATCGGCGGCTTGGAATCAAATATTTATTATTTCTGAGCTTGAATGGACAAATAAAAGAAGGGGAATGAGAGAAGGAAAAGACGAGAATAGTGCTCAGAGGGTCATTTTAGTAACTTGCGGAAATATTTATCACTTTTTAGACAAAAAAATCGCATTTGAGGCGCGTCTCATACACTCTCCGTTAAGTCCTAACGGATGGGGGTTTTATGCAACGTTTTACGAGCTACAAGAAGGTTTTTTTTGGAGTTTTAGAACAAGAGGATTTTTTTATAGCAAATTCAACAAACCACAAGGGAGTTTCATGCTATTTTGCCTGATAATATTTAATTTTTTCTCAAAAAAATTTTTTTGAAAAAATGTTAAAAAATCCTTCCCATATACTCAGTTATCACTTTTGTCATTTATTTATCTTACTAGAAAAATACTCAATTAATTTTTTATGACATATTTCAAATCAATTAAAATTTTCTACATATAGGTTAATGTATGATCAATTAGCACAAAACTTAGTAGAATTCATCATATCGAAGATGTTTGCAACCTTTGAATTACAAAACATCGCAAATGTCAGAAAAATTCATATTTTTGATTTATGATATAAAAAAATGTACATACTCTATACTTAGCATATATATACAGGTAAGATTCTATATCATTTTAAATAAAAACAAATATAAAATATACAGGTTCCGTTTGATCGTATACCTGCGCACATACAATAAATCGACGGACATGATATGAAATTCTTTGTTCAATTCATCTTTGTAACACATTGATTTAAAGTTTATATTCCAGTTTTACCGTTCGTTCATAAAACACTTGATATAACATGTATATTAAATTAGAGATGCTTTGTTTATGTATGACGTGTTTTCAATTTCTTACATACACATATATGTGGTGGCTGGTATAGTGTTGAGAATGCAATGAGTTCAACTCCATGCCGAATTTATAAAAATCATTAGATCGATTTATTTTTTAAACTTGCGGCTTAAAATGATCATATCAAGGGTAGTTTAGTATGGAGTAATAGTTGATTTTATAAATTTTTAATTAAATGAATCAATAAAATTAATTTCATGCGTTATATCTTGAAATAAAAATCAATCCAAACTATAAAAATTTAAGCGAAAGATTTATAACCAAAGTAATATGATATTAGCAACATACAAATATGCTCCCAACAAGGCAACAATATGATGTATTATTTAAAATTACACATAAATGATATGATGTGATGAATATTCAAATAATGTAATTATTGCGATAAGATGATGATATATTTTTTACCAATAAGTCATTATAAATAAAATTATTTGGAGTTTAATACTTTTTTAAAAGAATATAGTTGACTACAAAAATGTAGTCTCTACATGTGGATCTATTTTTAGGAAACTAAATCACAATTGTTTACTAATTTATCTTTTTACATAACACACCTAAAATAATATTTCTTACCATATTTTGTTATAATGATCTATATTATATTTTCAATAATTTATATACTTTTCATATAATACACTTAATTTATAAAATATTGGGACTACCTCCAACAATTAAAAAAAAAAAAAAAAAACAAACAAAAAAACAAAATCAAAACAAAAAAGAAAAAATCAAATTAAAATTAAAATTAACCTAAATTAATTTATCCTCCCGCACCGTCCACCCAGGGCACCAAATTTCCACGCCCGTTTTGCATCACCAAAAACCTTCCCGAAGTGCCATTCCAAGAAGTCGTCAGATTCGACCACCCCCGCACCATCGTCCATTGATTCAAACAGCGCCACCGTAACATTTCATTTCCGACTTGATTCATCACTCATTTGTGTCATTCGTTTTATAAAATATATTTGATATGCATACCGACCATTTTTTTTATATATAAATAAAAAGTAAAACCGACTTCCAGCAATGGCTATGAAAATCAATTCAGTTAAAGTATCCGTTGTTGTCTTACTTCATTATCATTTTTTTCTCTCTTATCCACATCATATTTATCTTAACATTCAAATTACTTTATTAATCACATTCAACATATTACATTTTCTAATTTTATAGAACCCACAATAATTTATTTATTCTATATGTTTTCATTACATAATATATATTGTCTAATAACATTTTTATATAATATTTATAATTTAATTTTTAAATATTAATTTATATAAACTTTAATATATTGAAATATATAATTTATTATTTTAAAATTTAAATTATTCGAATACATAGATAGTTTCTATTAAATTTAAAATTTTAAATAATAGTTAATTACTTTTTTTTAATTATTATTGAAGGTAATCCGTTCTTGAGAAACTGTATTTCAAAGTTAGATAATGACAAATATAGCTAGTTGAATAGTTGTTGTAGTAAAAACTGAAAAAGACAATTATAAGACCATTTTCAACCATAACTCTATTTTTGCATGACCTACTATATATTTTTCTATTTTTGCATGAGGTTTTTCTGTAATTTATCGTCAATCATATCCTTTATTTTTGCACTTTACACTAACTCATCTCTAATTACACTCTCTATTTTTGCATGTTAAAAAATATTTTATTTATATTCTATTTTATATACTTCCTCCGTCCGATTCAAAGGGACCCTATAGGGTTTTGTAGTAGATTAAGAAACAATAACATTTTATTAATTACTGAAAATATGTAAGAGGTTTTGACATTTTTTTTCTTTGACTTTATGTAAAAAATAATTGTATATGTAATGATATATTTGTAATTTAGATAAAAATTAAAGTTATTTTAGTATTTGTATATGATTACTTTTACTAAAATAATAAAAAGATACTTTGAAATGAGATTGATGAAAATAGTAAAAAATGTACTTTTAGTTTTCATAATTTTTGAAATTTATAAACAATACTAAATATTTTATTGTTTATATATTTAATTTATAAAAATATTTTAAATAATATATTAATAAATTAATTTTATAAATTTTTAATTGTTTGATTATACAAAATAATAATTTTTTTAAAATTAAATAAATTTAAATATTATTATTATTAAATAATATTTATGAAAAATATAAATAAAAATAATATATAATATCATTTGATTAAATATAATAATTTAATGTTAATAAAATTAAAATATAAATATACTAATTTATTTTATAACTAATAAAATAAAAAACACAAAAAGTAAAATAAATAAATATAATATAATTTTTAATTTTTAAAAAATAAAAAATAAAGAAAAAAATCATCTATTTCAGAGAGAATTAGAGCTGGCAAACGAATCAGGTCAGATCAGATTCGGATTCGGGTTAGCTATAAATTGGTTAGAAAACCTTTGACCTACATGCAACCTTAACCTAATCTTTTATTAATCGGGTCAACCTGACCTGTATAAGCTGTTTAATTCTGAAATTTTTAAATTTCAATTTCTCCTAACAAAATTTTCAAATGCATAGTATATAAGCAAAAACTATTTATTCATATAATTAAAACTGATTTCAAGAATCGAATTAACAAACGTTATATAATAATACACAATACAATATTTTGTTTAATCCTAATTTTGTAGAATTTTAACTTAAATTTTATTTTATTTTATTTTTATAAAGTTGGCCATGAATATTTGAATTGAATTGGTAAAATTTAAAATAATATTAATTAAACAAGTTACACGGATTATTTTCAGGTTGAAAATTTGGATCTAAATCTAACCCATTTAATTAATGGGTTAAGCGGGTTTGACCAAATTATTAATTAGATCAAAATTTCAATCTAAACTCAATTATTTCGGATCAAGTTCAGGTCCGATTATCAGGTCGAATCAATTTTTGACAGCCCGAGAGAGAATGCCCTCTATTACAAAATGAAATCTGTCTCACACTCTTAGAGGGTGACGAGAAGGTGAAAGACTAAAAATATGAAAGTAGAGTGGAGTAACCCACCGTCCTATACAGGCAAATGCTGTTAATAAATATTACTCCATCTGTTCTATAAATATAGTCTTGAGTTAGATACGAGATTTAAAAAATATTAATATTATATTGATAGTCGGTAAAAAAATAGGGATAAATGACTTTTTTGCTCTTGTGAGTATATTAGTGTAAAAGTAGTGACAATTGTGTAATAAAAATGAAAAAGTAGAAGTAATTTTACGGTGATATAGTTATTTATGGAAATAAGAATATTGTTTTGGGACAGACAAAAATGGTAAACAAGACTATTGTATTGATATGGAGGGAGTATCATGTTCTCTCCGTCCGTCCGCTTCTAAGGGTGATATTTACCTTTTGTGTAAAATTAAAAATATCCTTAGTAGTTGTGCAGTTTTTTTTTTTTTTAATTTGTACTACATAATAATTAATATTAAAGATCAACGTATAAAAAGTAAACGAGACCTTAGAGCCGAATTGTGTAGTATTATTTATCACGTATAGAACAAAAACAACAATAACAACAACAATAATAATAATAATAATAATTTTAATTTTAAGAATCCATCCAAATCTCTACAATTTTATACTATACAATATTTTTTTATAATTTTTTGATAATTTGAATATAAAATGAATTTATAGTATAATATAAAAGAGAAAGATAATTATTTGATACAATATAAAAAAAATCTAAATAATAAAAACTTATGAATTATTAAATAATTTTAAAAAGCCTTAAAAATATAGACTGAATATTTTTAAATTTTAAAAACGGTGTGTTTGTTTGTGGGTTTGGATTTTTTTTGAATAGTAAAATATTATTGTGGGTTTGAATTTTTTTTTAATAGTAAAATATTAAATTTGAATAGTTATTTGATATGATATTTTAAATATAAAATAAAATTGTAATATAATATTAAAAAAAATAATTATTTAATGTGATATTTAAAAAAAAATGAAATTTAAATAGTAAAAAGTGTGATAAAATTCATAAAAGAACACAACATAAAGTCTTGAATATCCTCATATCTTAAATAAAATTTTCAATGCACCTAAATTTTAAAATGTCCAGCAAAAGTTTACCTGATTGGATAGACCCCTGAAAGGCTATATATAAAGTATCAGCTTCGCCTCACCCACGCCGCCGAGCGCCGCCGCCGGGTTCGGAAAGGAACTATAAAGCCGAGGCCAGTAGGGGCGGCGATAGATTTCATGCACTACCCATCGACGGAATCCATATCGAGTAAACACAATTTATAAACCTGGAAGGAACAAAATCAGATCAAATGCAAGGGATTCACTGTAGCTGAGCGAAAAGGGCGTGAGAGAATTTCAACTCTTCGGAACTCGGAACTACTACTAACATTCTCCTTCCTTCATTCAGTTCATATCCACTGTTGAAATTTTTACTATTTTACCCTTCCACGGAAGATCTTCTCTGTCCAATTTACCCTTCCGTCTTCCATTTCTCCGTTTTGTGTTTCTAATAGAGAGTAATTGTGGAGTAATTGGGCGAGGAAGTATGCGAAGCTGTAAATCTGCATTGCTTCTCCGGCGATTATTGTCTCGGACCACTCCCAGCTATGGCTGCAGGCGTCTTGCGTCTCTGTCCGGGACTCCGCTTGTTGATGATTCTGATAATTTAGTCGGTTTTCGCAACCCACTTCGATTTTTTTGCTAGATGCTTTGTTTACTACATCAATAGTTAGAGAAATGGAGTTTTAAAATTTTTTTCAGGTGTTGGTTGAAGGTGGAGGTAATTCGAGAACCGCAATTCTGAATAGGCCACATTCTCTGAATGCTATTAACACCGCCATGGTTTGTTTCTGTGTATCCAGCAATGTTATAATCAGTGTGTTGATTGAATGTACCTTGGTTCTGTGTTTTTTAAGCCAAAACCTTGGCTTGACTGTATCTATAAATTGCTTGCTTTAAATTAGCAGAAAATATAATCTATTTGTTTAGGCTCAAGTTTGAGATATCTTGAATACTGAAATGTTACTTAATAATCAATTCAATTCTTCGGTCTCATAACTACATGATATTTAAATCTATGTGCATAACAGGTAGACAGGCTTCAATCGTTGTACAGAAGTTGGGAAGAAGACCCTGACGTTGGGTTTGTAGTTTTGAAGGTTGTCTTTTTACCTCTCAAATCACTTTTTTTTTTTTTTTTTTCATTTTTCTGTTTTTGCCTAACATATGGTTGGAAATTTTTAAAGGGTAGAGACAAGGCATTTGCAGCTGGTGGTGATATTGTGTCCATTTATAATATGCTGAAAGAAGGTAGAATTATAATTTCATAACCCTGTATGGACATGTGTAATATGTGATACATTGAAAACCATTGCATCACTACCTCTGGGACATTGCTATGGTCTATCTCCGGAAGTTAAGTCGTACATGTTTGTCTAGAGTACCCATCATCACTCATTGCTCCACTTATTTCTCATGTTTTTGCTTTATTCAGTATTGCGATTTTGTTTGATTGCTGGATTATTCAGCTAATGAATGTGTCTGTGTGGTTTCTTCTATATGCATTATAGTCAAGGGTTCTATTTCGGTAGGATGCAAATACTTTTTATTAACTGTTTTATGTTAATACTTTTGGGTTTGGTAATAAATAAAGGTCATAACTTCTAACTGAGAATAATTTTGTCTGCTGTCCTTGCCCCTTCTCTTATATTCATTCCATCAATTTTGTAAAAATAGTTATAGGTTATTGTTTCGATTCATGCAGGGAATCTAGAAGCTTGCAAACATTTCTTCTGGACAATATATAGTTTTATATACTTTCTTGGTACTTATTTGAAGCCACATGTGAGTATCTTTTAGCTCATGATTGTTTTGTATATTAATTAATGTTGCAGTATCGATCATCCTCTTTAAGATCATGTAATTTTGATACATATATATTGGTTAAAAAAAAAAGTTGTAAATCATTAAGATAAATTAGCCGGTTGTGACTTCCATATCAAACTCTGTTTATATCTTCATGCCTTATGCACCACCAAATAGTAAAATTATTTGTTCAGTGAGTCATTGTTTTCACCAAATTATAAATTCTTTTGTGTAGTTACTCTTTGGTCACTAATGTTTCTCAGACAGGCCTTTGTTGGCTTGCTAATTAATATTCTTATTGCAGGTGGCTCTTTTAAATGGAATTACGATGGGTGGCGGTGCAGGGATTTCGATCCCAGGAACATTCCGGATTGCAACTGATAAAACTGTATGCTCTCTATATACCCCCCACACTGAATACTTTTGATTCTTTGCAGTATTTCATTCTCTATTATCAGGATTGTGGTACGTAGGTTGGAATGTTCCAATCCTAGAATTAAATTTTAAGAATAAATGCATAAATGCAAACCTATATGATCTGTTCAGCTGGTGCTAATCCTAGCCAGGAACTTATATTATTAAAATAAAACATGCGAAACAAAAAACAACACACTAAGGTAAGTCTGAGGTTCTCTCTTGAAACACAAACAGGGCTTTCCTGTACACGCTGCTAATTATCAAAAAGAAAGCTAGATTACATGCAAATTCTTCAAAATGGTATTTACTTGTGTAAAGACATGTCTATTTCCAGTTGGTTATTTCTTTGTCTGCCCTCCGATTTGACTCAACTGTATCAATCTCGCTCGTCGCATTGTATCGCCAATTCTGTTTAATTGCTGTTAGTGGTTTTGAGTGCAATGCTATTTTGTTGAGAAAAGGGGCTTTCTGCTCAAATTTTGTGTAAGTTGACGATGGCATATACACTGAACAACAGGATAAAGTATTTTCTGTACACCTGAACTAGCTCTTTGCAATTACTGCAGATCTTTGCCACACCCGAGACATTAATTGGGTTCCATCCTGATGCAGGAGCTTCTTTCTACCTTTCCCACCTTCCTGGCTATTTGGGTATAATATGTTGCTTCATTGATAACAGTTTTGCAGTATATAATAGTGGAAGGCTCTCTAAATAGTTATGGATGATCATCTGGATTTTCACTCAGCTTGTCTTGGGTTTAGCAATACTGTTCTCAACTTCAATTTTGTGTGATTATACCATTGAAAGCACATCACAAAAATTAGTTTCTGCTTTTGCAATTGCTCCCTTATTTTATAACTTTTGCTCCTAATTCACAGTCTTGTTTCTTATGTGCTCATTTAAACATACAATCTCGAGCTTCTTTTTATTTGATGAAGTTTTTTTTGTTTCTAACTCGGTTTTTTGTCCCGATGAGATTACTCTATACCGAAGAGGAGCTGATAATGCCTTTTACATCTTTTATGTGTTTCCAGGAGAGTACCTGGCTCTTACAGGGGACAGACTAAATGGTGCAGAAATGCTATCCTGTGGGCTTGCTACGCACTTCACTTCAATAACGGTTTTTCATGCCAACACAATTGCTTTCCATTTATTTTGGGTTGTATTTTTCCTCAAATGATCATTCATCCTCTTTTCAGAAACTTCCTTCAGTCCAAGAAAAGCTTAGGAATTTGGTCACTGATGATCCCTCGGTTATCGAGGCTTCTTTGGGCAACCATGGAGATGTTGTCCAGCTTGATAAGGCAAGCGTGATTCACAGGTACAGCATTGCAATTATAATGGTCAATCTTAGATCCATACCTTTTCCGCTTAGGATTTGATGTATCAGCTGACGTGCTGATAATCTCTTCAACTCTCTTGAACAGGATTGAAACTGTTGACAAATGTTTTTGCCATGACACAGTGGAAGAAATTATTGAATCCTTGGTAAGCATGCAGCCTCAGGAGAGTATCTGCAACCATACATTGTAATTTCTTCTCGTTTTATTCTCTGAAATACTGTGTAAAGTTTTGGGCAGTAACTGGTTTGGGTACATAAATTCTCTAGGAAGAGCAGGCTGCGAAAACAAATGATAAATGGTGCATCTTGACTTTGAAGAAACTTAAAGAAGCTGCACCATTGAGCTTGAAGGTTTCTTTAAGATCTGTAAGTCTTCAGTTACACACACTCTGTTGCATCTCAAATATCCTCAGCCTCTTTCTACTTAAATTTGAGGGATTCTAGTTGTAAGATATCTAATAAATTGAGATCTTATTTCTCTTCTTGCAGATTCGAGAAGGCAGGTTTCAGACTCTTGATCAGTGCCTTATTCGCGAGTATAGAATGTCCTTACAGGGAATTTCTGGGCAAATAAGTGGAGACTTCCAAGAGGTACAGCTTTCCATAACATAGCCTCTCCCTGAGGATTGCTATTTTAACTCGGTCTTGAAATGATGATCTCACAAGTAACATCTCCTGTTTTCAGGGGATTCGAGCAAAGCTGGTGGATAAAGACTTCACACCAAAGGTAAACTTGTTTGACCTATTCCCATCCTTTCAGTATAATGAAATTTTATCATCTCCATGTATTAATTCAAAATATCTCTCCGAAATTGCAGTGGGATCCTCCTAGTTTAGAGCATGTGTCTCAAGACATGGTTGATCAATACTGTACACCTCTGTCTTCATCCAAACCGGACCTCGAACTACCTACAATGCAGCGAGAAGCATTCACCTGAGCACTAGCCAAACAGGTGATCAATTATCTGCTCACTTTTGGCCTTTTTAAGTTTAAAGCCAGATGACAACAGGATCAGCTATCAATGCATGTTTTTTCGATTGAGTATAAGACATGCTTTGTTGAACAAAATAGCAGCAATCAATGACTGATCACCAGTCTGAAGATGATGAAAATTATCATTATACTTATACCTGGAGAACTGTTGTATACTTTTACATGCATATTGTTGGTGCTTTTGCCGAATCTCCATTGATGGAGAAGTTATGATCCACTGTAGCTTCTGACCTTAATCATCTTTTTATGGGTTGGGACTCGGTTTCCTCCTTATTCTTTGAAATACACTACTTGTGTGTGTGTGTGTGTATTGTGTATACTAACAAACACAATATAAGCCAATTTAGAAGGATCAATGCAACCTAATATGAAAGAACCCCAAAATAAGGGTGGATGGTAGATGGTAACAGTAACACCAGATTTCATTGCCCTATAGAAAATAGATAGGCAGGCAGGCAGCAAATGTGAGTTGGCTAGTGCTTAGAATGTGAAGTAGCCTAATGGGTTGAATTCATAGCCAAAGTTGTAAGTAAGTAAGTATTAACCAACTGTGGATATTCATTCCATTGTGAATTCACCTTTCCCCTCCCTGCTTGCTGCTGCGTAAACATAACATAACATTAACATATTGTTGAATGACCTCAGATAAAGAAACTACTATTAATAGTCAGATAGATATCATAAAATAATTCCATTAGTCAGATAATAATTGGCGACTTCTGTCCTGTAAGGCAGGGCAGGGCAGGGCAGGGCAGGGCAGGGCCAGTAGCTAATAATAAGTAGTCCATGTCCATCAACAACAAGTGGTTGCTGGTTGAAATAACAATCACATCAAACATGTATTATGTTGTCTGTGACTGTCATTTCTTTCACAAGCCAGCCAGCCAACACACTTAAAGGGTGTGTTTGTTTGGCTGTTTGGATTTTGAGTTGAGATTTGAATAGACGGAAGCTTGTGACTTTTACTACCAACAAAAAAAAAAGTCTTTTGCTACAAATTAGGCTACTGTCACAATATGTCGTAACAAATATTATTTTCAGTTACGAAAATTATTGTTGCAAATAACATTTCGTTTGGTTAACTTTCATATTTATTTGTTATGATTATTGATTCGTAACTATTATAATTAGAACGAAATATCCTGTACAATAAAAGGAATAAGGGTATGGGTGTAAACTACGGGGTCAATAGATTATAGTGTAAAATAAAATGTCACGATAAAATAAATTATTGTGGGAGAATGTTTTTTGTATTGGTTTTTTCTTTTTGGGAAAAATTACAAATTCGTGAGTAAATTGATTACTCACGAAATTTCGTCTGTAAGTATTTTGTTAGTAAATACCTCGTAAGTAATTATTTATGATATTATTCATGAAATTCTATTCGTGAGTAATTTACTAACGTAATTACTCATGGAATTTGTTTGTAAATAAATTTACTTACAAACCAAAATTTGTAAATAATTCCGTGAGTAAAAAATCAACAAATTCCCTTATTTGCAACAGAATGGTTCTGTGAATAATTTTGTGAGTAATTTACTCACAGAAATTTCCCTTGCAATATGTCAATATGATGTTTGAGATGGAATAATTTCTATGAGTAATTTCTTGAGTAATTTTTCCAACCCCCAAAAATTTATATTTTGATTTATCCATACATGTCACAAACATATATTATGACAATACAAGTTCAAACCATAAAGTAAATCGAACCAAGTCGAATATGCAATAAATAAAATACGATCGAATCACACGATATTTATAAGCATAGTTCTGTAATCGATGGATACCAAAAAAATAGTAAACATAACCATACATTTGAAATAGTAGAATCCGTACAATATTAAAGTTCAAATACTTAGTACCAAAATCAACAAACAAGTGGCGCACTAGAATCACCATCGGGGTTGTGGCGGTCCGGTCGGACATTCATCATCTTAAGCTGCTGCATGATCGTTAGGTCGTAATTCTCAAAATAATCAAACCGTTCCTCCAAGAGCGTTAGCCGATTGTCAGTCGTTGGTGCACTAGGCGTACGACCATCATTAGTGAATGAGTTGCGATCCGGTGGCACTGTCGATGCTTGCGACACAAGTCCAAATATCCTCTTATTCTTATCCCGATGCACCAAGAAAAATAAGGCATCATCATAGCTATACTACGTATTGTCAAATTGAGACATCACCTCCTCGATGGCATCCATGCTTTCCTAGAAATCGTAAATGAAATATGTTATATATATAGTTTGTATTAAATGAAAAGTATTTAGTAAAATATCAATTGATTGACGTACTTTCAGACGGTCTATCTTCATGCTGCAATAATTTTTGCCGTCATGGTATCTCGTATGCGTCCACTCATATGTTGTCCATTTCTCGAGAAGCTACACTTATAATTTGTTTGGTGTTTAAATAAAATAGTTTAAAAATATTTAAAATTAATATGTAAAACACAAATTTACCTTCTCCATGAATGATTGAGATCCACTAGTATGCGTGGCCTCAACAAAACCGTTCAGATTACCGTCTCGTCTATTGAATTTTGTTGGCATTGACTTCTTAATGGCATCCTGGGAAGTCCATTCATTCCTCCATTTCTGCAGCATATTGGCGGAAACGCTCTTGCTGATCTTCTCTTGTCCAGAACGTATTTCACAACGTATTTCATACAACCAGTTGTTGTATGTCTCACAGGATTTTTTCTCTTAGTAAGAGTGCACGATCCCATGACATCCGGGTTACCACTTAATGTATTTTTGCAAATAATAAATTTAATCATTACAAATTAGCATAACATTCGATGGTACAACGTAATAAGTGTGCTTTAATTATATTACTTTCATTTGCTCTTCATAGAACTGTTGTGTCGCTAGCGGCACATGTGTCGATGTATGGCTCTCGGAGCTAATTTTTGTTGTGAATATCTGGCGTAATTTTCGCGTGGCACTACTCGGCCAAAATACGTTGTTTGTAATTCATAGCTACAAATTTAAGAAATAATTGGTAACTTGAATGTAGAATTACACATAAACAGTCTCGGCACATACTTTTTGTTTGAGCGCACCTTAATCTCAATTAAGCCGTCATTATCATGTCTCCCTGCCGCAGATTGTTTAGACCTAGGACTAACTCCTATTTTCAAGAGCTTTAATTTACATATTTGAAAATACTTCAACGGTGAGTAGTACAATATATTCTAACCCGATGTATCGCCTTGCGTGGCCCCAAGTGAAACAACCGTTGTTGCATCTGCTGATGTTGATGTCGTGGTACTTGAAGAGAAATTATTAACTGATATTACTGAATGATCTATTGACATACGAAACACTAAATCTACATACCAATAGATATACCTGCCACGTCCTCAACCCGATCCTCTTCCACAACATGCTGCAAGCACATGGCAGTTCGAGCAAGCTGACAAATTCGTTGCTGGCGTAACATCTTCTCTTCTTCATGAAACATCTGCATTATAGAAGACATGTAATTTAATTTATAATATATTAGTAAAAAAAAAATTATTAAATATTGGAGGACCTATTCATCATACACATCATCATCTTATTCCTACTTATATCATCATCTATCTATCCAGGCAATCACATGTTCCATTCTAATCTTAATTTTACTAAATCAAAAACATTATTATGTAGAACAAAACATTTACCAATCGTGTAGGGTTAATATGGCTATGAAATTATTCCATAAAGTGAACAAGTGCTCTTAATATTTATCAAATATTTGAACTAGAATATTGGGGGTGATTATAAACTTTAATACCAGAAAATATAAGATCCCATCACATAATTGAAATGCATTATTCAAATGTTACCTCATTAATTTTATTGAACTATTTATTTGAACATTTAAAAAGAAATAGAATTAAGCACATCATATGCAAGAAGAGTACACACGTATATATACATATATAGCTCAGGATTTTGGCACAAACTGTGAGCCACAACGCTTCTTGTCACCATCTTCTCTTTGACGACAATCCCAGCTTATGTTTGTTGCAATTGCGAAAAAAAATCTATAAAAATAATCGGCTATTAGCCATGCCATTTCCGACCAACTTATAGAAGATCTACTGTAAGTAAGCTGAATACATAATTTAACCTTAAGAAAGTTCAACGATTTTGTGCTTATTCTGTAAGTAACTATTAACCTTAAGAAAGTTCAACAATTTTCTGCGTATTCTGTGAGTAACTATTAACCTTAAGAAAGTTCAACGATTTTCTGCGTATTCTGTGAGTAACTATTCAAGAAATCGATTTCGTGTGTTGTGAATACCCATCCGTAATTCCTCACGAAATTAATTCCGTAAGAATTTTCTTGAATAAAATGTAGTTTTAATAAACAAGAGTATGACTTTAGTGATGGTCAAATTCTGATTTTTCAGTTCAGTATACTGATAATATCGAATCATATTATATACCGTTAATTAATTTTTTTTTTTTAATGTTAAAAACTCATACCGATATCGTATCAAAAATTCGGTATGACATATATATACAAACACCATACCGATAATTTGGTAATACTGAATTATAATTTAAGTATCAATTTATATTGTTTCGTACCGAAATAAAAAAAAAAAAATTTTGTATTAATATATCAAATTATCAATAATACCCATATAATAATATAACGAACACCAAAATAGTATTCGATATTTTATTACCGAGATAATTTTGATATTTAGATATATATATATATATATATATACTAAAAATATCTACTCGTGTATCTTCGTGGTACCTAACTTTTTGGTATATTAAAATTTTGATATAAGTAACCGATATTGGCCGTGCCTATTCCATGAAGTTAGCATCTAAGGATTTTTTTTAGTATGGTATAATGGTATTTTTTTATATTTTTTTCCACCCCTAGGTATGATTAAATATATTATTAAATGTAATTAATTACCTTTTTAAGGTGTGTTTGTTAATTTGTGGATCTGAGAGTTGAGTTTTAATTTTTATTTTTATAATTGGGTGTGTTCTTTTAGAAAGAATAGATATAAGCTTTTTTTTTTTTTTTTTCAAAATATTAATATATTATGTATATTTATTATATTTATATTTGTTTATACAATTCTTCATACTTCATGATCAAAAAATACTCATTTAAATTATCTTACAAAATAAACACACATAGTTATATTATGTGATATAAATATATATTAATATGATATTTTAAATACTCCATCTGTCATTCAAATCTATTCTCACTTTCTTTTTTTATTGTCATCAAAATTTGTTGTCGTTTATCTTTTTAGTAAAAAACTACCACTTTTCTACTTTTTCTTTACCCAAACAAATAAATATTTCTATTTTTATATATTTTTCTTAAAATTTATGCCCGGTCAAATGAACAGACAATTGGATGACGGAAGAGTATAAAATCAATATTTATCGTAATATAAAAGACATAAATAGTTAAAAATGAAATTAAAACTCTTGAACAAATATAGTTTAATTTATTTTTGTTGTAATACACAAGATAACAACAATAATAAAGCAAAAACACTAAGTATTTGCTCTCTAAAGATTCCTCTCTATTGTCTGCTTCTATATAAATATATATATATATATATCTGCACACATATTTTTATACATGCAATATATAAATATATATTACACCAATATATATATAATATATATTGCGGCTTATATTAATATATATATAATAGCGATTAACATTAGGGATAATTAATATTCCTATTTGTTATTCTTACATTAATATTTATAACACGTTATCAATACGATTTATTTTTTCGGCACGGTAGGTATATTTCAATATTATTATGGCTACTAACATTGCAAAATAGAAATTCGTCTCACTTGTCATTTCTAGCAAAAACTATTTGTCGTGGGCCATGGATGTTGAAATGCATTTGGTATTGATGGGCCTGGGTGAAACGATTGTGAGAGGCAATAATGCCACAAATCAGAGCCGAGCAAAGACAATGATATTCCTCCGACATCATATCGATGAAGGACTGAAAATGGAATATCTCAAAGTCAAGAATCCTCTTGACTTGTGGAATAAATTAAAAGAAAGATACAATCACCTGAAGTTGATCGTACTGCCAAAAGCCCGCAGCGAATGGCACAATTTGAGGTTGCAAGACTTCAAGTCAGTCACTGAATATAATTCCGCTATGTTCAGGATCACTTCACAGTTGAACCTATGCGGCGAGAATATTAATGACAGTGACATGATGGAAAAAACATTCCCCACCATGCCTCAAACCTGCTTTTATAGCAGCAATATCGAGAGAGAGGCTTCAGAATATATTCAGATCTTATTGCTTATCTTTTGTTAGCAGAACAAAACAACCAACTGTTGTTGAAAAATCATGCATCCAGGCCAACAGGTTCCAGCCCATTCTCTGAAGCGAATGCGGTACAGTCTGCAAATCCAGGCCGTAGAAACAACAAAGGCCAGAGATATGGCAGGGGCCAAAAATGCAACCATCCCCAACCTCGTCGAAATAATGGCAAGAAACCATACAAGCCTCTGAAGTGGCAGAATGACGAGTAGAAAAGAAATTATGAGGATTAGTGTCACAGGTGCGGCACAAAGGACATTGGTCGCGCATCTGCAGAACGCCTAAGCATTTGACTGATTTATACCAGGCTTCGCTGAAAGGGAAAAGTACTTCTGCTGACGTAAATCTCTCATAGCAGAATAATGATGACGCATATGATGATGTTCTGAAGAACACATCTGCTGATGTAAACCTTGCTGAACAGAATAATGATGAGATATATGATGATGTCCTAAATAGCGACCTTATGCATCTTAATACAACAGACTTCTTTGAGCACCCTGAAGGTGCCAAGTGACTATGTACTTTACTGCTTTATTACTTTTTGTACCCCCTCTACTTTTTGTAATATCTCTCTTTTTGTATCATTTTGTATTCCATCGGCTATATTAATATATTTTCTTTTTGTTTGTTTTATTCTGAAAAGAATATGAATGCCACGTGTCACAATACATATTATAAAGAGGACAATATTTGTCTAATCGATAGTGCGACCACGCACACGATATTGAAATACAAAAAGTATTTCTCCCACCTGAAGTTAGAAAAATCAAAAGTCGGCACAATAAGTGGCAATGCGACAATTGAAGGCTCCGGAAGGGCCCTTATCTGTTTCCCTGGAAGAATTAGACTTGAAATACAAAATAAATTGTTCTCGATTAAAGCTCGAAGAAATTTGCTGAGTTTAACTGATATTTGTAGAAACGGATATCATATTGAAACAATGGACGAGGCAAATAATGAATATTTGGTGATTACAAAAATCATCAATGGAAATAAATGTGCAGTTGTGAAGCTGCCCTCATTGTCCTTTGGCTTGTATTATGCCAAAATAAGTACCGTTGAAATATATGCAGTAGACCTGAAGTCTACGCAATCAAATGAATTTTTGATTTGGCACAAGACAAATTGATAATCAGGCCGTCACTAACCAAAGTTGGGACTAGATCCCCATCATTTCTGAAAAGAATTCAGGGTGATATATGTGGACCTGTAGATCCACCATGTAGGCTATTTAAATATTTTATGGTGCTCATTGATGCATCAACGAGAAGGTCACATGTATGCTTGCTATCTACGCGTAATATTGCGTTTGCAAGGTTACTTGCACAAATTATTAAATTGCGAGCACAAATTTCTAATTATACAATAAAGAAAATTCATCTCGATAATGCTAGTGAATATTCATCACAAGCATTTGACGATTATTGCATGACTTTGGGAATAACTGTTGAACATCCTGTTCCTCATGTTCACACCCAAAATGGTCTAGCAGAATCATTTATCAAAAGATTGGAATTAATTTTCAGACCATTATTGATGAAATCCAAACTCCCCGTCTCTGCTTGGGGACATGCAAGATTACATGCAACAAAACTTGTGTGAATTAGACCGACAAGTTATCAGAAATACTCCCCAACACAATTAGTGTTTAGAAAAGAGCTCAATATTTCTCATTTGAGGATTTTTGGGTGCGCGCTTTACGTGCTGATTGCACCACCTCAGCGTACAAAAAATGGGCCTCCAACGTCGATTGGGAACCTATGGTACGAATCACCGTCGATAATTAAATACCTCGAACCAGTGACGGGTGATCTGTTTACTGGCGATTTGCAGATTGTCATTTTGACGAAACAAATTTCCCGACATTAGGGGGAGAACAAAATCAACTGAAAAAGGAAATTTCTTGGAAAATACCTATGAATTTTCTGGATCATCGTTCATAATAGTTTGAGTTAGAAGTACAACGAATTGTACATTTGCAACAAATTGCAAATCAGTTACTAGATGCATTTAATGACTCTAGCAGAGTCACCAAGTCATATATTCCAGCAGCAAATGCTCCGACAAAATTAAATATCCCAGAAGGACAAATGAAAAGTGCCAATGAATCCTCTATGCGTCTGAAGCGTGGCAGACCTGTAGGTTCCAAGGACAAGAATCCCCGAAAGAAAAGAGTATCGATTAATTATTCAATCCCTCAAACAATTTTTAGCGACAAGGAACAAATCCTTGAAGAAGATGCTCCTGAAGAGCCTACCTCAGAAGAAAATAAAGTTATCGACAATTCAATTAACTTCATCGCTACAAATAAAAGTTGGAACCGCAATGAAATAGTCATAGATAATGCATTTGCATATAACGTGGCACTTGATATAATGGAAAATGACAAGGATCCCGAGCCAACATCAGTTGATGAATATCGGAAAAGAAACGATTGGCCAAAATGAAAAGATACGATCCAGTCTGAACTAGACTCACTGGCCAAAAGAAATGTCTTTGGACCTATAATTCAAACATCAGAATGTGTGAAGCCAGATGGGTGCAAATGGGCATCTGTGAGAAAAAGAAATGAAGACAATGAAATTGTACTTGTAGCCCAAGGATTCTCACAAAAACCTGGGATTGATTATGATGAGATATATTTCCCAGTTATGGATGGTATCACATTTAGATACCTTGTAAGGCTAGCAGTGCATGAAAAACTTGATATGCGTCTCATAGATGTAGTAACTGCTTACTTGTATGGCTTACTAAAAAATGATATTTACATGAAAACCCCTGAAGGATATTACATGCATGAAGCATGCAAATCAAATTCCAAAGAATGTTATTCTATTAAAGTACAAAAGTCTTTGTATGGACTTAAACAGTCTGGACGCATGCGGTATAACCGTTTCATTGAGTGTTTAACCAAAGAAGGTTACACTAACGACCCAATATGCCCGTGTGTTTTCATAAAGAAAAATGGGTCAAAATTCGTGATCACTGCAGTATATGTCGACGATCTCAATATTATCGGAACTCCTGAGGAGCTCCAATCAGCCGTGGAATATCTGAAAAGGAAATTTGAGATCAAAGACTTTGGAAAGACAATTTTGTCTTGGTCTGCAAATTGAATATGTGGATAATAGAATGCTCATCCACCAAACCGCCTATACCCAGAAGGTATTGAAACAATTTTATATAGATAAAGCACATTCATTGAGTACCCCAATGATCGCCAGGTCACTTAATCCTAACAAGGATCCATTTAGACCAAAAGAAGATGATGACGAGATACTTGGTCCTTAAGTACCATATCTCAGTGCAATAGGTGCACTCATGTATATAGCAAATAGCACTAGACCAGATATTGCATTTGCAGTAAACTTATTGGCTAGATTCAGTTCATCTCCTACAAAACGACATTGGAATGGGGTTAAACATATTTTGCGTTATCTTCAAGGGACAAGTGATCTTGGCCTATTTTACCCGAATGATTCTCGACATAAGTTATAAGCTATGCCGATGGTGGGTATTTGTCTGACCCGCACAAAGCAAAATCACAAACCGGCTATATATTTACATGTGGTGATACTGTGATTCCCTGGAGATCCACAAAACAGACAATAACTGTCACGTCATCAAATCATGTTAAAGTATTGACTATTCATAAAGCGAGTCGAGAATATGTTTGACTGAGGTCGATGACCCATAATATTAAAAAGGAATTGTGGGTTAATATCGGAAAACGAAAATCCCCTAACAACTATATATGAAGACAATGCAGCTTGCATTGTCAGTTAAATGATGGATATATTAAAGGAGATAGAACAAAACATATTTCCCCAAAAATTTTCTTTACTCACGACTTGCCAAAGAATGATGAAATCGATGTGCAACAATACTGACGGCAACATTCAACAGATTGGTGAAAGAAATTGAAATGCGTCATGTGTGACAGATGTCCTGAAGCGTCGAAGGTTTGAACCCATGACCTCGCGGTCACAAGTCCATCTCCACACCATCAGGCCATCCCTTACGAAACAAGTTGGATTCATTCATTTTGTAAGACAAAAAGAGAGAGTATATAATGTTTTTTTGTAAAATAAAAAGAAGATTAAATATAAAAAAATCGAAACAGTACTCTTTCAAAACAAATTGAAGAAACATGGGGTAATTATATTTTATGTTCCCGTAATTGACCTTTTTTTTTTTTTTTTTTTAATTTATATCCTTATATTTCTCAATTAGAATTAATTATGTTAAAAAAATATATATTCAGTTTAAATTTCATTCTTTCCGTTAATTAGGGTCTAATATTTAATGGGAATTGATGGAACAAATATGTGATGATAAATGATAAGTTTTTCAATAAGATTCTATTAGTACAATCATTAATATTCGTCTTTCTCTTATTTGTGGTAAAGTTTCTCTCTCATTCTCATTTTCATTCTCTTTTCTTCTTATATATTCCCTCCATCCCGTCACAGATGATCTCATTTCTTTTATGGTACGTTCACAAAAGATGACTTTTTTAATTTTTGGTAAATTTATCAATTTTAAACATATTAACAAATATAAATCAATTTAATTAAACTTCTAACATCTCACATGTAGGATCCATTCAAAACTCATTTATTTTCATCTCTCATCGATTAACAAATATTTTTATCTACTTTTAAAATTCCTCATTTTTTATAAAACTAATTTATGGTAATGATAAATAAATAAATATATATTTTTATTCATTTATATTATATAAAATTTTATTGTTTAGAAAATGATATTCATATTGTATATATTTTATTGAAATATAATTATAAAGATATTTAAAATACCAATAACGCTACACATATAAAAAATAATAAAATATTTTCATAACTTATTATTAATAACTTAATAACCTACGCTACCTATAATATTGTGTCCGTAACAAAAGGGTTCATCTTCACGGGAGGAAGGGAATACATATTATATTATATAAATGTATCTTTCTACTGAAATTTTTTTAATTTATTTTAAAATTTTATAAATTATATTTAACATGTTAAACTAGTCTACTTGAAATATTTTTTAAATTCTATATATCAATTAAATTTTTAATTTTAATTTTAATTTTATTAATTATAATTATAACTAAAATAAAAATAAAATTTTTATCTAATTTCATATAAATTGTTTGTATTTTATAATTTATTTTAAATATTATAAATTATATTTTAAATATTAAATTATCTATATAATAAATTTTTTATATTTAAAAAATATGTTAATTCTATTTTTTTTAATTTTTATTTAAAATGTCAATTAAAAATTAAATATGATTATATTTAAATTTTAATTTAAGTATAATATATAAAGTGGAGTAGTTTTTATGTTATGTTAGTAAAAAAAACTACTTCTATTTTTAATGAAATATCAATACAGGTAAGAATAAATTTTTCTTTTAGAATCAAAAGTTAAAAATAATTTGTAAAGGTCATGTAAGGCTATCTCCAACCCATCAATTTTATTTATTCAGTTTTTAACTCCAAAAATATACAGTTGCTACATAATTTTACTCAAATTATAACTCTATTTTTTACTATTATTCTTCAAATATTCAATTTTCCTATTATTTTAAACAACTTTATCTTTTTATAATTTAAAAAAAAATTTAAAAATTTTTAAAAATAAAAAATAAATTTAAAAGTCAAATTTATAATTTAAAAAATTTAAATAATAATAATAAATTTAAAAATGGCATTAGATTTGGTTTTGGTTGTCTAACCAACACCAAAAATAAGCCAACCCAGCTCCATTAATTGTGCAAGACTCATTATAATCTAAAATTGTTAATTGCGTAAAGATACTGAGGATGAAATTTGGTTAAAAATAAGTACATAAGCGACAATAACAATAATAATAAATTAAACCTTCATTTTTTTTAACCTAAATCTTCTGCGCTCCATTCACGCATTCTTCTGGATACTTGTTCCACCTGCAGGAATCCAAAAATGGGGTTTAGAATTTTAAAAATAATAATAATAAAAAATAAATAGAAATACAATTAAAGGTGTTTTTTTTGGGGGTTTGGATTTTGAGTTGGGATTTGAATAGTAAAAATTTTAAATTTTTAATAGTTGTATGATGTGATATAAATAGAGGTTGGTGTGATGTTTTGAATGTAAAATTGATTTTTAATATAATATAAAAAATGAAAAATAGGTGTTTGATTTGATATTTTTGGGAGAAAAATATGGAATGAATAGTAGAAGTCCACCAAAATCCTTCAAACAAACACACCCTAATTTTTTCACGTTCGTATAACAACGTTGATTTGATTCAATTAACATATTTAGTAAAAATATTCAATATATATTTTGATACTGCACAACAAACATGGCATTTTATACTCCCTCTGTCATCCAATTTTGTGTTCATTTGACCGGACACGAGTTTTAAGAAAAATATGTAAGAATAGAAATTTTTAATTTTTTTTTTATAAAGAAAAATGGTATTTTTTTACTAAAAAAAGAAACGGAAATAAATTTAGATGAAAAAAAAAAGTGAGAATAAATTTGAATGAGAGAGAGAGTATAGAATATACAATCATTTATTTCATCACAAGTTATATGTAGATACATCACATTTTTTTCAAATAAAACAATATGTATGATTTGAAAACATATATTGTCGGAAATTTTTTTTTATGTAGTAATTGAGTCAAATCAATTAGGGTGTGATTGTTTAGGGGTTTGGATTTTGAGTAGTAAAAATTTTGAATTTAAATAGTTGTGTGATGTGATATAAATAAGTGTTGATACGATGTTTTGAATGTAAAATTGATTTTTGGTATAATATAAAAAATGAAAAATATGTGTTTGATTTGATATTTTTGGAGGAAAAAAATGGAATGAACAGTGGATATAAAATCCAATTCCCCAGACAAAAGTATAACAATTATTTTTGAATTTACTAGTATATGTGATGAGTAAAGTTAATATTATTAGATTACCAATAAGATATATAATTATCTTTAAATAGAGATATTTAAAAAAGTTTATTAAAAGTGCAATTTATAAGATATTTTTGTATATAAGTTGCCAATAAAAATAATTGCAAAGTGAATAGAATGTGAATAAGTAAAAATAAGAGAAGGAATGCAAATGACCTCTTGGCTCCAATTTGTTCTCAAGACGATAAAGAGAAGAATTAGAGTTTGAAGAAAAGTTCCGAATATCATTCCCATCCATATTCCCTGTAACAACAATTTCAAAGAGATAACTGAATTGGTGAATTCATGCATTAAAAACAATGTTGATACGTGGGAAACGGTTAGGGTGCTGATTTGGAAAATTTAGTACCGTTCAAATCAGCACCCGTAATATATATATAAACAACACACAATTTTATTATACACAACACATGTTGTATATAGTAAATAGAAGTGCTGTTAGTTTATAATTATAAGTGTGTTGTATAACAATTTGTGATGTGCTGAAATCAACTATTATAGTATGTGATGTCAGTTCATGTAGTGTATTTGTGTTGTTGATTCATAAGTACAAGTGTGTTGTATAACAATCTGTAGTGTGCTGAAATCAAGTATTGCTTGTGTTGTATAGACTATAGCATGCTGTTAGTTCATGTCCTGTATTTATATTATATGAATACATATACAGTATGTTGCAGGTGTGTTATCAGCATAGTTTTAAAGATTCAGCAGTGTAGCCGCCGCCTAATATATGTATATAAATATACATACCTGTACGCCTAATCCTGCTTTGTGGCCAAGAACAAATCCAACGGGAAGCCCGATTACATAGTAACAAATCAAATTAATGTATGCCACAAGTCCTTGCCATCCTCCCCCTATAGCAACTCCTGAAAAATTCACATATATTTATTTTTAGTGATAAATATATGTCTAATATCATGTGATACTTTTTATCATCTTGGTTCCTTTATATAAAAACTAATCTTCTATCTAATATGTAGTTATTGAAAAGGTATCACACCACCGGAATTGACATGAAGTAGGCAAATTAAATAGCTTCAAATATCGACGTGAATTTGATTTTTGGTAGCGGTGAAAATTGCTACATGGGTGGTTAATTTCCCATTGAAAATGACCTTTCTGATGTAATTGTAAATTAGCTTAGACGTATGACTATTTTTATACAAGTTTCGATTACATAACCAAATTTTTTATCATTTATATAAAATACATTTTTACCATTGTATTTACCTGATATGACTGGTTGAATGCTGTTGAGCACCATGGTGACGGCGAGCAAGTAGGCCAATTCGGAGACAGCCTTTTGCATTTGGTCGCTGCTAGTGAAAAGCACAGCGAAATGGTCTTTTGTGGCTATTACGACCATCATACTGAATAGGCCTATGGCAAAGGATTCGGTGACCGTTACAAACACCGAGTACTTGGCTGCGCGAGGGTGTCCCGATCCCAGCTCATTCGATACACGAACACTACAAAAAATAACACAAGAGATCAAAGTTAGCCATGATCGATATATATATATATATAAGAATATCAAATTAATTGTGTGCTTGCGCGCACATACACCTTATCGCCGTCGTCACTCCAATGAATATCATGCCTTCCCATCCATCCAAGTTCATGCTAAAAAAAGAAAATTCACAAATGAATCAAATACAAATAGATTAAAAAACAAAGCTCATAAACAAGTGCTACCATATGATATAGTCTTACACAAGATATAATTCATCAGAAATATATATATATATATTCGTATAACATATGAACTGATAATACATACTGTTATTTAATATACCATATGTTGTATTAAGTAAAATATGTACCATTTATTTGTGTTACATGTATTAATCAAGACAAATAATTATAGTGTTGATTTGCCTTTGTCACTATAGACTTATAGGTTATGTTCTTTTATGAATTTTACTATAAGTTTTTACTATTCAGATCCTATTTTTTCTTAAAAATATTAAATTAAACAATTACTTTTCTTTTTTTTATACTCCCTCTATCCCAGCTCAAGATACTTTTTTTTACCATTTTCGTCTGTTCTATTCCAAAGTATTCATTTTCTATTTTAGTAAAAGTAATTATACATCAATACCAAAATACCTTAACTTTCACTTAAATTATAAACATACTATTACTTTTTACATAAAGTCAAAAGGCAAAAAATGTCAAAACATCTTACACACTTCCACTAACTAAAAAAATACTATTATTTCTTAATCTACTATAAAACCCCCAAAAAACTCCTTTAGACCGGGACAAAGGGAGTATTATACTATAAACAACTATTCAAATTCAAATTTTTCCAATTAAAAAATCCAAATCTAAAATCCCAAACCCACAAACAAACACACTCATAGTATCATCAGGATCGTAAATTTACATACTTTGAGGCATTAAAGTGAAGAAAAGTTAATCATGTTAAAGTGATTCGGAGGATGTTAGATAGGATGGGTACCAGATCGAAAGAGATCCAACGGCGAGCACAGGATCCGGGAGATGTCCGGTCATGACGATTATACTCATGAAGTACCAAATCTCCAAGCACAGCATCACCGCCGAAGCTAAAGACAGCTTCAAAAACGCCCAAATCTCCTTAAACGCCAGAGGGGACAACCCCGTCCAGCTGTCGGGACACCACCCCGCCACGTAAGCTACCTGAGCTAGAGCCACCCCCCACGCTGACACGTCATACGCCGCCGCAGCTCCGCTCAGCCCCCAATCCAACACCTTCATGAACAGCATCAGAAATCCCACGTGGAACACCAACGCTACCAACCCGATCCACGCTAGAATTCGGACTTTGCTCTGAGCTTGTAAGAATTTCTGCGTCGCGAAGTTCAGCGCCAGCGCGAACATCTGAGGAATGATCTTCACCGAAAACTCTCCCGCCAAAATGGCGATGTCCTTTCGCTGCCCTAGTAGCTTGAGAATCGGCGTCGAGTAAGTGTAGAGAGGCAACATACAAATGCAAGCGCCCGTCAGGATTATCCACGACCGTTGCATGTAGATCCCCAGCATTTTTGTTTCTCCCGCTCCGAATGCTTGCCCGCATAATGTCTCCAGGGCACTCGACATGCCAAACTGTTCATTCGTTCACTAGTACCGTAAAAACCATGTATTTTTTTTTTGGTAAAATTGCACGTAACTTTTTTATAATTTCGAAATTCAGCGTAAATCTTTTTTTTTACTTTAAAAATTGCACGACGTCCTATTATACTTTAAAAAATATTGCATGAAACCTCTCTGTGATTTCAATACTCAGCGTAAATCTTCACTTTATTTTAGGAATTGCATAATGCTTTTTGTACTTTAAAAAATCTTGCATGAAACCCCGTTATGCAAAATATATAGATAGGAAAATATTTTCTCTATCACACAAGAAAAGTTTAATGATGGTGGGATTTCATGCAACGTTGGTGTTAGAGATATTTTACACTGAATTTTGAAACTACACATAGTTATGAACAATTTTGTTTTTTTTTTTTTAATCTTCTTTCTTTTGAAATTTAATTTCTATTTTTCTACTATACAATCTCACGAAACATCAAATTACTATTTAAGCCTTAATTAGTAGATCGACAACTACTTTGAGCTTTCAAGCATTTTGATTAATGGATGATCGAAACTAACTATTGCAATGCAATTTACATGCGAAAAAAAAATCAAACCAAGACAATCGTAACGTAACGTAACGAAAGAGAGACGGACCAAGAATCCGAAGGAGAAGTTTTCAATGACCGACAAAGAAATAGCGACAGCGGAGAGCTCCAAGTTGCCGATGTGCCCAACGAAAATGGAGGTGAAGGAGTTGATGCCATAGTTACACAAAATGTTGAAGGCGATGGGACCCGCGATCGCCCAAAGCTTCATCGACTCTATTGCCACCATTGTCTTAACATCCTCAAATCCGCGCATCCGAGGATAATCGCCGCCCTCGCCCTCCTCGTCGTCCTTTGCCAGCAAGGATGACGGCGCATCGTGCAACACCTCAGAATCGTCGTGTTCGAATTTGGACAATGGCATTTCCATTTCCAAGGCAACCATTGACGATGGCGGTGGTGGCGCAGCAGAGAGGGGCATTGGTGGCGTCCAATGCTCCTCCTCGGCCATTTCCGGTGACCCCTACAATGGTTATTTTTAGGTGTGTAAGAGAGAAGATGTGATGTTTTGGGAAAATATGGGATTGGGCGTCCGATCAAACTAAGGATGAATTGTCATGAATCCTGATGAGCTCGATGAAATTAATTAAGGTTAAATTTTCTTGATGAAGATAAGGATGAATACTTCTTGAGATGTTTCTTGCATGCATGGTTTGTTGTGGGTTGTTTTTTGTTAAGTGTAGCCTATAGATCAGGGAACTGTTACAAGTGGATTTGCATGAGTAAGTCCAGCAGTAAATATTTTGAATACAAAAAATATATAATATATTTAACTACAGACCAGATCCGTTGTTTTGTTAATACATCATATTTCCTATTTCGTTAATAAGTGTGTATATCTATATTATGTGTGTAGGGATAGAGAAATAAGATTTAATTTTTTTGACAGATGATCTCATAAGATTTAGTGTTATATCCGTGCGGATGTATATCACTACCAATATATATATATATATATGATATTATTGCGGAAAATTTGTTGCCTAATAATGTATTGTCATAATTTTTTTTGAATATTTAATAATAATTACATATAATTTAATTGTTGCGGATTTTGGCAACAATAGTTGTTAAAGTATTTATTTTTTCTATTTGTTCGCAGAAGTTCCCAACAAACAAGAAATTAGCGAGCAACGCATTCCGAAATAGCACAAGCAATTCTTCGTCTAGGTAAGAATTTAAAATTCCATTTCCGATCTCAAAAAAAAAAAAAAAAAAAGAATTTAGAATTCCATGACTGACACCAAATTTGTGGCCCAAGAATGCGTCGATCACCAGAGAATGTCAAATGCTACTCGAAACCCTAATTTCAATCCCTATTTGAAAAATTGGACATTGGGGGAATGTAATATACATGTGATCGCGATTGGTTTATTTGCTTATTTTTGTTTTAATTTTGTGTCAAAAATATTAATTAATTAATTTTATTAATTTCATATAATGGAATAGAATGAGAGGACATAACGGTCATTTTTTTCAAATTTATTTAACTTCGTTGTTGAAAAAGAAGCGTCTGCAAAATATCCATAACAACGGATGTTTTGAAATAATTTATTTTACACATTGAATTCATGCATATTTATGAAAACATAGGTGTTGAATATATAATTTATCTTAATTTTATTTTTCATAATTAATCTTTTAAATTTGTTACGGTTATCCACAACAATATTTTATTTATACTTTAGTTGTCTTGCGGCATTCCGCACTAATTTTTTTTATTTTTTGATCATAAATCTTTTGAATAATACATTATGCTGAAAAATATATTAAGAAAACAATATATTTTTCTAATTTTTTGAATAAATATTATTAATAATCTATAAGATTTGTCGTAGACTTTGCGATAATATTTTTAAATAAATAATAAAATAAATTGTTGATAGTTTTTAAGTATTACCATTTCAATAATAATTACGAAATAAAAAAAAATTATAAGTTTATCATAATATAACTTTTAAAATAAAATATTAGTAATCTTTTTAATAAAAAAGAAAATTGAATTAATAATGGTAGAGTACATGAACTTAATAATTACTACAAGAAAACATTTATATAACTATAAAAATTTGCTATAAAATAGTTATATAACACATTTGCTATAAAATAGTTATATAACAAAATTGCTACATACTTTGTCACATAATATAATAAAAAATAAAAAATATTATATATTCATAACTATTTTCATAGCAAAAATAGCAATAAATTTTTTCCATAAAAAATATTGAAGCAATTTAGCTTTAAAATACTTCAATGGCAAATTTGCCTTACGTGTAGTCATATATATCTAAATAATAAAAATATATATATATGTATATATTCATGTCAAATATTGTGACAAACTTTTATTTGATAGAATTATTTTTAATGACCCTAAAAAGCAATAATATTTATTTTTTAATATTTTCTCCGTCCCAAAAGTATAGTCTGGGTTTTGTTTCGCACGAGATTTAAGAAATATTGATATTATATTGGTAGTAGGTAAAAAATACAGGTAAAAGACTTTTTTCCCATTTGAGTGTATTAGTGTAAAAAATAGTGACAATTGTGTAATAATAATGAAAAAGTAAGGGTAATTTTATAGTGATATGATTATTTATGGAAATGAGACTATTGTTTTGAGACGGACAAAAATGGTAAACAAAATTATTGTATTGAGACGGAGGGAGTATATGATTAGAAAGACATATGTACCAAAATTTAAAATTATATATTATGAATATACAATTAATTAATAGGTTTATTAGAAAAATAAAATAGATATAATTAAAGAATAATTTAAATTGTGATAGTTATTTGTATGACATAACATTAATAATCACTAATAATTATAGAAATCAATAAAATATATCAGTTAAATATTTACCATATTCTAAAATATAGATGAAATAAATTTGACATGTATGATATTTTATTGATAGGACTAAATCAATCCAACCTTACAAGAATCAATTAGGAGGTATAATATCAAATAAAGATAAGAATTCAACAACGCAAGAGACACGGCAATTTTAACGTGGAAAACCCTTCAAATCGAAGGAAAAAACCACGGGTCGTCCAGACCAATGAAAACAGCTACACTATAATCAAATCCGGGTACAAAAATGTTCTAAGCAATAGCACCAAATAGTGCACCAACAATCTCAAACTAATCAAATGAAGCAACAACACAAAATAACTAGAAATGACCAAATTATTCCCCAAAAACAACTACTTCCGTCTGCCTCAAATACCTCAAGCTACAGACCTCCAAACAACGATTCAACCGGTAAAATCCAAGAACAGAGTGTTACAAACCTTGTATCCAAATTCACTCTGATCAAACGGTCGACGAAGCGGGAATCGTCAATTCTCTGAAGCTGCGCAGTGTGTTGCGGGAATGTGGCGGCTCGACGGTATATTGTGTTCTAAATTGATTTAGGGCTTGTTTTGTTGTGCTGCAGTCCTTGCCATAATATGGCTTGCAAGTGGACTTAAAAATTGGGCTAAAAAAAATAGTCTACATAAGAGTGAACCGGCCCAATAAATCTCCCCATCATGACTATGTGAAGATAATTGCCAAACCGGCGATTTGGCAACAAACATCGAACTTCCACATTGGAAATGGCTTCGTCATCATATCAGCACCATTTTCATCAGTATGAATTTTAGCCAATTTCAATGCCTTGGCAACCAAGACATCACGTATCCAAAAATGATACCTTACATCAATATGCTTGGACCTAGAATGAAATGTAGGATTCTTACCGAGATAAATGGCTCTTTGACTATCACAAAACAGAACGTACTTGTCTTGAACGAAACCAAGTTGATGCAAGAATTTCTTTACCCAAAGCAACTTCTTATTTTCTTCTGTGATGGCAATGAACTCCGCCTCAATAGTCGATAGTGCAACACACTTCTGCAATTTAGATTGTCATGCCACAGCTCCCCTTGCAAACTTAACCAAATAGCCTGAAGTGGACTGTCTGGAATCAGTGTCTTCAGCCATGTCTAAATCTGTATATCCCACAAGAATAGGCTTATCTTCTCCAAAACAAAGTTTCAAACTACTTGTACCACAAACATATCTGAATATCCACTTCACTGCATTCCAATGTTCTATGCCCGGATTAGATAGAAATCTGTTGACTGTACCAACGGCATGTGCTAGATCTGGTCTTGTGCACACCATTGCATACATCAAGTTTCCCACAACAGATGCATAAGGAACTTGCACCATATCAAATTTCTCATTTTCATTTGAGGGACTTTGTTCAACACTTAGCTTGATATGAGAAGGAAAAGGAGTACTCACAGCATTAGCATCTTCCATTCGAAATCTCTGCAGCACCTTCTTGATGTAGTGTTCTTGTGACAACCAAAGCTTCCTCTCTTTTCTGTCACAAGTGATTCTTATACCAAGAATCTGTTTAGCAGCTCCCATGTCCTTCATAGCAAATGACTCCCTCAGTTGCTTCTTCAACCTGTCAATTTTGAAAAAATCTTTTCCGATAATAAGCATGTCATCGACATACAACAATAGAATAATGAAGTCATCGTTAGAGAATTTTCGAACAAAGACACAATGGTCAGAAATAGTCTTCTTGTAGCCGTGTTCGCACATGACAGACTCAAACTTCTTATATCATTGTCTTGGAGCTTGCTTCAAACCATATAAGCTCTTTCTCAACCTACAGACAAAGTCTTCCTTGCCTTTAAAAAGAAAACCGTCCGGTTGCTTCATATATATTTCTTCTTCAAGATCCCCGCGCAGAAAGGCAGTTTTAACATCCATCTGCTCAACCTCCAAATCAAGAGTAGCAGCAAGACTCAATACTATTCTGATAGATGAAATTTTCACTACCAGGTAGAATATGTCATTGAAATCGATGTCTTTCCTCTATCTAAAACCTTTCACCACTAGCGTAGCTTTGTATCTTAGCGATGAAGAATGATTCTCATGTTTTTTCCTAAAGATCCATCTGTATTCCAAGGCCTTCTTTCCATCGGGTAGTTTCACCAAGTCAAAAGTGTGATTATAATGCAAAGATTTCATTTCATCGTGCATCGCATCCAACCACTTTTGCTTTTCTTCACTTTCAACTTCTTTTGAATAGCACTCAAGTTCATCTGCATCAGTTAAAGTAATATATTCATTAGATGGATACCTTCTAGATGGTAGTCTCTGTCGGAAAGACATTCTAAGTGGAGCTTGAGACGACTCAGGATGATCAAATTCAAGATTTTCATCTTGTGACATTGCATCCTCTTCATCAGCATGATCAGGAACATTCAAATCATCCTCAGTGTGTTCATCATTTTGAACTCCACGTTCTGTGCCATATTGGCTGTGACTAGACAATTGTACTGGATCAAGATCAATCAGAATCGTATATTTCTCGGGTGCAGCCTTTTTTGTGTTGTCAATATTTTCAATAGTTTGGTCTTCCATGAACTCAACATCGCGACTTCTGATAAGCTTTTTCCCAACAGGATCATAAAACTTGTAGCCAAATTCGTCTTGCCCATAACCGATGAAGATACACTGTCTAGTCTTCGTATCCAACTTGAATCTCTCATCCTTTGGAACATGCACAAACGCCTTGCAACCGAGGACTCGTAGATGATCATACTTGAAAGATTTACCAAACCAAAATTTATCTGGCACATCAGTATTCAAAGCAACCTTTGGACTCAGATTAATAACATGCACAACCGTGTGCAATGCCTCACCCCATAAATGATTAGGCAATTTCGATTCAGAAAGCAAGCATCTAACTCTTTCAAAAAGTTCTATTCATCCTCTCGGCTAAACCATTCAGCTAAGGAGTCTTTGAGGGTGTCTTTTCATGTTTGATACCCTACTGCTTGCAATAAACATCGAATGACCCACAATACTTGCCCCCGTTGTCTGTACGTACACATTTCAACTTCTTGCCAGATTGTCGTTCAACCAGGTTCTGAAATTATTTAAACTTCTCAAGTGTCTGGTCTTTAGTCTTCAAACTATAGACCCAAAGCTTTCTGGAACAATCATCAGTGAAAGTTAGAAAATAAAGTGCACCACCAAAAGATTTACCTTTAATGGACCACAAATATCAAAATGCACAAATTCCAATAGCTCTGGCTTCCTTGATGGAGAATTCTTCTTGAATGATACCCTGGTTTGTTTACCAGTCATACAGTGAGAACACTTCTCCAACTCTGTATTCTTCAAACCCGGAAGCACTTCCCGTCTAGTTAAACACCTTAGCCCTTTTTCACTAATATGACTAAGTCTCCAATGCCACAAATTGGAAGCATCCATATCTATGGCATGTACCATATTTCCAGCAAACAAAGCTTTTGTCCAATACATTTTAGACACTTTATCTTCTTTAGCCACAACCAGATTTCCTTTAACAAGCTTTCATTTTCCATCACATAAATGGTTGTCATAACCCACACCATCAAGCATAGGAACTGATATTAAATTGAAACGGACATCAAGAGCATGCCGAACACCTTTGAGTAACAATTTCATGACCGTATTAGTTGTCAAGCATACATCGCCAATGCCTACTACCTTTGAAGCACCATCATTGCCCATCCGTAATATTCCAAAGTCACTAAAAGTGTAGGATATGAAGAATTTCTTCCTAGGTGTAACATGTAAGGTAGCACCACTATCAACGATCCACGAGCTTTCATCGAACACATGAGTAATAACTTCAGTATCATGAAGAAGAATGAGATCATTACCTATCGTAGCAGTAACACGATCATCATTTTCTTGATCTTTCTCTTTCTGTTTTCCCTTCTTGTTTTTCATCTCTCTTTTGCGCAGGAAACAATTTTTCTGGATGTGACCGGTCTTGTGGCAGTAATGACACTCTATATTTTTGTACTTAGACCGAGACTTGCTCCTGTTTTTCTCTCTAATTCCCAAATCTCTCTTCTGAGTTCTCCCCCTACTTTCAGTAAAGAAAACCTCTTAATGAGATGAAGATCCTTGTGCCTTTCTTCTCATCTATTTATTAAGCATACTACTCTTTGCCGCTTTCAACGATACAATGCCATCGGGAGTAGAACTAGTAATAGAAATATGAAATGTTTCCCAAGAATCAGGTAGAGTCAATAGAAGAAGGAGCCCCAGAAGTTCATCATCAAACTTGATTCCCATTCCTGACATTTGATCGAGAAGCCCTTGAAATTCATTAAGATGATCCGAGATAGAAGACCCTTCTTGATACCTTAAATTCAAGAACCGATTCAACAAATATAATTTGTTATTTCCTGACTTAGAAGCATACAAAGATTCAATCTTCTTCCACAATGTTCTAGCATGTGTCTCATTAACAATGTGGTTATAGACATTATCATCTACAAACTGTCGAATAAATCCAAGACCTGTTGATGCTGAAAACTCCAATCTTCCTCGGGCATTTTTTCAGGCTTCTGCGAAGTTAAGATAGGTAGATGCATACTTTTCACAAACAACAAGTCTTTCATCTTGCCCTTCCATAAATGATAAGTAGTCACATTCAAACTAATCATTCTATTCGTATCAGCCTCCATCATTCAAGCAAGTAAATAAAACTGGAATTCAACCGAGCTCTGATACCACTCTGATAGAACTAAACCAATCCAACCTTGCAAAAATCAATTATGAGAAATAATATTGAATAAAGATAAGAATTCAACAATGCAAGAGACACTGCAATTTTAACGTGGAAAACCCTTCAAATCGAAGGAAAAAACCATGGGTCGTCCAAATCAATGAAAACGGCTCCACTATAATCAAATCCAGGTACAAGAGTGTTCCAAGAAATAACACCAAATAGTGCACCAACAATCTCAAACCAATCAAATGAAGCAACAATACAAAATAACTATAAACGGCCAAATTATTCCCCAAAAACAACTGCTGCCGTCTGCCTCAAATACCTCAAGCTACAGACCTTCAAACAACGATTCAACTGGTAAAAACCAAGAACAGAGTGTTAAAAACCTTGTGTCCAAATTTCACTCCGATCCAACGGTCGACAAAGCAGGAATTGTCAATTCTCTGAAAATGCGCAGTGTGTTGCGGAAATGTGGCGGCTCGTCAATATATTGTGTTCTAAATTGATCTCAGGCTTTTTTTGATGTGCTGCACCCCTTGCCCTAATATGCCTTACAAGTGAACTTAAAAATTGGACTAAAAAAAATAGTCTACATAAGAGTAAACCGGCCCAATATTTATGGCATGTAATATATATTATTCCCTCTAATGTAATATGTGGGGTTTAAATTAGATATTTCTATACATCAATACTATAAAAATTCTAAATATTTGTAAAATTGATGGACAAAATATAATAAAATATTAATATAAAAATAATACATAAAAAAACACACAAATTACATAGTTCGGGATAAATCCATACATCCACGGAGAACAACAATAGTGATTTCACTAATCAAAAAAAGTTCTCGAAAACGTCTTCAACGATAAAAAAATAGTCAAAATGCCTCAACGAGCAAATTTCTTTAATTGGACATGGTTAAAAGCCACACTAATAATGATAATCATCATCGTCGTCGTCATCATCATCATCATTATCATCACTGTTAAAAACATCATCATACTCATTTTCTTCATTACCATTTATTTCTTCAACTTCACTATGAAATCTTCATTTTCTTCACTGTCAATCCTATGTCACAAAATATAGAATACGGTTAGCAACATGTTAACTAATCGATTATGATAAATTAGATTAAGAAATATCCATTGAGTCATGAAGTAATGGCACTTCTATCAATATGATGAACTCTGGCATAACAGTTTCATCCGGCTGAAATGGAATATTAATCCACTTCTGTTCTATCTTATGTCATGCCGTAATTTTGCACACAGTGAGCCAGTCATATCTTTTCCTACTTATACTTGGATAACAAGTATCGTATACCTGAACGGCTTGTTGAGCCAAAATATATTTTTCATCGTTTAAAATTCATATCCACAAAATTATATTTAGCATGTACTCGTTGTCCACAAATAGGATCATCCCATTTGCATTTAAACAAAACAACGTGCATTCCAGGACCTTCTAAAAAGTCCACCTGTATTATTTCTTCCAACTGACCATAGAAGTCATCTTCAAGAGATGAATAATTGCAAGATCGCGCGCATACCCCACAGTTCATAGTCTGGTTACCATCAGCAAATTGTATGAAAATTGAAACCATTCACATAATATGCTTCAAATGTTGTCACTTTATTCGATATACCCGATGCTAGTATTTTCAACAAATGATCGTCCATACAATTCCGAGCATCTTGGAGCTGAAATATACAAATTATATGTAAAAAAAATAATTATGTATAATGTTCATATTAAGACAAGATGCTAATAACTTATATATAATTTAAACCAATTTACAAAGTGCTTCCACACAAGTGCATCAAGATCCACTCTCTCATTAGATAAAGATCGTTCATTTGATCTTTGAATAGACTGCATCAACAATGTCAAAATTTTAGATGAGAAATCTTAGTATAAATGAATAAATTTACTTTAAAAAAATAAATAAATATAATATAAAATTACCTAAAGTATGGCTTCACTTTAGGGCAATTTAATAATATATGTCCCAATAGCATGCTGTTCTTGTGAGTTAAGATATCGAATGACCAGGTTGATTGAAAATTGAGAAACTTAAATCCAAGACTTTCTCAACATCCTGGTTGTTCCTACTATTGCGAACATGTTTTGTGTTAATGCCAAAATCAAAATAATAAGATGCAAATGTTGCAACTTCCTCCACTGAATTTGTTTTGCATATAGAGGCTTCAATAGCTGCCTTATTCGTCGCTTTGTTTTTCAAATCACGCAAAAACCTTCAAAATAAATATTAAAATATTAAAATAATTTACAAATAACATAATTACAAGTTTTTTTAAAATTTACAATATTACCATACCTTTCAAAAGGATACATCCATCGATATTGCACAGGTCCTCCTACATGTGCCTCATATGGTAAAAGAACCATGAGAAGCTCCATTGAATCAAAAACGTTTTGTGGAAATATCTTCTCAAGATTGCAAATTATTAATAAAGATTTTTCGTCTAACTCTTTCATATATTCTTTTTCCAATATAGGACTTCACAATTGCTGGAAAAATAGACTAACCTCTACAATGGCACTCTATACGTACTATGGAAGCATCTTCTTGAATGCAATCAGAGTCAACCTTTCCATAAATATATGACAGCCATGACTTTTCATACCGCTCAAGTTAAGTTCAGTTACATCAACACATCTGCCGATATCAGAAGCATAGCTTCAATGTCTTAATCCATTGACATATCTTCTTCTTTTGTTCTTGACTTAATGTGTATATTGCTTTAGGCATAATACCCGTATCTAGATTCACAGTAAGCTCTGGTCGATTGTATAGAACTTTGATATCATTTCGAGCACTGAGGTTATCCTTATTTTTTCTTTTGATACCCATGAAAATATAGAAGATATTATCAAACACATTCTTTTCAATATGCATCACATCAAGGTTGTGTCGAATCAAATGAGTTTTTCAATACGGTAAATCCCAAAAAATACTTCTCGAAATATGCAATTATGTTCGATTTGTTCTATCCTGGAAGACGATCGGTGGCAGATCGAAAGGGCTTTAAGGAAATCGCATCCCACGCGAGGCTCGGATTAGATCTCAATTCTTTGTTATCAGATTTGCAATTTTTTTTGTTTTGTTTTCACCATATCTTATATTCGCCGAAAATTTTTCTAACAATCTTGAAGTTACTTCATAAAATCTGATATGGCTGACGAAATTCCTCAGATTCTTCGATCAAATTGCGGCTGTCCAAAACATACTTGAAGACGAAGCTATAATAGATGCGATGAACGATCCTGACAGAAATCGGAATGATTTGAATGACGACATTTAGATTGGCACAGATGGGGAGTAGATTATCATAATCCTTTCATCCAATTCTAAAATTTACATTTACTTTTTACACACATATTAAGGAATATTAATTTTAATAGTAGTGAATAGATATAATAGTGTAAAGACAAAATTGTTCCTCATTTTTAGATATAAACGTATAATAAAGTAATGGTAGAATGATAATTAAGTGTAAAAAATTATATTAGTAGTTAGTGGTAGAGTAGGTTACTAAAAAAGAAAATAAAAACCTTTGAATTAGACCGACAGAAATAAAAATATGTAAACATTAGATTGGACGGAGTATCATATAATATATATATATATATGTATATGTATTTAAGGTGGTATGATCTATCTTGCGTTCATACTAATTTTCTAGATTTTAAAATTTTTAATTTTTTATAAATTTTGATTGATTGATATAAATATATATCTTAAATTTAATTAATATTTTAATTTAAAATATATAATCGGATAAAATTATGTTTTGTTATAATGATATATGATTAGATTGACTTTTTTTCCTATCTGGAATATAAACTTAAATTATATATAGTCCACCTTAATCAAGTATTAGGATTGTGGTTATCAATAATCAAGCCAAGATTGTATATGACAAAAGTGAAAGAGAGATTTCAATCCAAGACTGCGCATGATCCGAAAAACAACAATTTTTGCTTTGTTAACCATCAGATTAAGCTGAAATTTTCAGAAAGTGTTCCTAATTTATTAATATTTCAATTTAATGATGGGATTTTCGATCGTATATTTGTAGTTCGACCAAAATTTTACAGAACGTAGAAAAATTTTTGGGTTCATTTTTTTTTTTATCTTGATTCTTCTCAAGTTTGTGATTTTTGTTGATAGAGTGGTGATTAAAGTGTGTTTATACGAATTCTTGATGGACTCTTATACCCACTTTGATAATAGTTTATTTGCTTCTTTGATCCGAACGATATGTAGTTTTTTTTTTTTTTTTTTTGTATCTTGAAGAATTTTCCACATTAAAATTTCTCATATCTCGTCATATTTTATTTGTGTATATAATTCATTATCGCTCCTCATATTTTTAAAAGGGATTGTGTTTTCCATCCATACATATGGTGAAATTCTTATAGTCAATTCTTTGTTTAATTTTGGCAAAAAAAACATAAAAAAATTTATAAAAATTGCACGAAATCTTCTATTATTTTAAAACTTCATTAAACTCTCTTATAGCTTCAAAAACCTTAAATTTAATTCCTATTTTATCATTCATTAACCACAATTGTTCTACACGCTCTCTAACTACGAATGTAATTAGAAACTCCAACTACTAAATGACAGTTAACTAATGACATAAGAGAGTATCAAACATAGGTTTTTGAAACTATAAGATAATATGATTCAGATGTAAAACAATGAGAGATTTCTTGCAATTTTTATTAACTACATATGGGTTTTATGGTTACTCTGTTTTTTTAATTTTTAAAATTTTTAACTTGACTATGCATAAAATGATTATTATATTTTTTTAAATTGAATTTCTTATTTTATTGTTATGTTTTTTTTTTAAGCTTCTACTTATCGATTTTCTTATTCATATCGTGAAACAAAAATAAGAAAAAAAAGATCGCAAAAACTAAGCAAAGAAGAATACAATTATGTGTTTTTTTTAATATATTTAAAATTAATACAGTTTCGAGTATTATATGATAATACTTGTTTAAAAAATTTTAAATTCCGTTCAAATTTTAAATAACACTAAGTTTTAATGTATAAAAAATTTATTTTTATTTTTATAATTTCATTCTTATTGTATATGTATTTTTTAAAATTATCTATTATGTTCTTATTTTCTAATAATCAATTATTTTTCATTCTTAATTATTGACATGTGTTTTTCTAATTGAATTGATTTCGAGTATTATATTCTAATATATTTTTCTATTTTATAGATTATGTCCAAATTTTATAGATTATGAAAATTTTTAATATTTGAAAAAGTTTATTTTATTTTATTAATTTTATTTTTTTGTGTATGTATTTTTTTAAATATCATATTATTTTTTTTTGTATTAATCAATTATTTTTCATTCTTATTGAATATGTACTTTTCTAAATTGATTTGATTTTGAAAATTTTATTCTAATATTTTTAATTGTATAGATTATGTTCAAATCTTGAGTCTTTTGATTTAAAATATATTTGAAAATCCATACATACTATTAAAATAATTTTAAATATATAAAAGTTTTGTTTTTATTTTAATATATTCATTTTAATTTGTATGTATTTTTTTAATGATCTATTTTATTATTTTTATTTTTTACTAATGAATTCTTTTTATTCTTATAGTATATGTTATTTTTTTTTAATTGAATTGGTTTCGATTATTATATTCTAATATTTTTTCTTTTCAAATTTGTTGATTATGTTTAAATTTTAAAATTTTGATTTGAAGAAAGATTTGTGGAATCTATACAGAAATTATAAAAAAATTTCATATATTAAAAAGTTAATTTTATATTACTTTTGTTCTTAATTGTGTATATGCATTTTTTTAATATTTATATAAAAAAGCATATGTCATATTTTTCATTAAATAATAAAATATTATTATTTTTTAATTTAATTTAAAATATAAATGTATACATTCGATTGATATGAAATGAATAATATTATATGTTTTTATAAAAAATTGTAATAGTTAAAAAAAAAAAAAAAAAAAAAAAAAACACTGAAACTAGACCGGTAAGAATGTAGTCAAATGTTTTACAAGATTATTTGGAATGTAAAAGGTCATTATTATTAATTTAATTTGCCTATTTGATTTGAGTTTAAAATTCAATTTATTATTATTTAGTTTATATAATTTTTATTGAAATATATTATTACATTCAATAAAAATATTTTTTTCCTCCCTTCAAATTATGCTATTATTTTATTGTCCACTAAATTTATATTTATTTTATTTATAGTTCACAATTTTATTAAAAAATAATAATTAATTTTTATTTATCCAACTATATTTTTATCAAGTCTTAAATATTTTTTTTTATTTTATAATAAATCTAATTTATTTTCTATGTACTATATTTTAATATTGAAATATTATTATTTTTAAATCTTTGTCACAAGGCAAAGTTATACTATAATTTTACCAAAATGTATTCACATTAAAATACCGGTTAAACTAAAATTTAAATGAAAAACTTCAATCACAAACCAAAATCTAAATAAAGAAAACTTCAATCTCCAATAAAAATCAAACATAAAATATGAGGAAATATTCAGAAAAGTAATTTAGGTATCTCAGCCTTTTAGAGCAAATGATTGAAAATTCTCGTGTCAATGTCACCTTAAAATTATTTGTATAAAATAATATACAGCCTGCTTGGTTGGCATTTGAACAAAAATCGACATTATATTTTAAATTTTTTTTTTCAAAATATTAAAATCATATAGAATCTATACAAAATTTATTCAAAAATTTTTATTTCTCTTAAATAAATAAATATAGTTATATACATTCAAGACTTCTTATTAATTAATTTATAAAATTAATTTATGTTAATTATAAATAAATATTTTTATTTTTATTTATTTATATTGTTGAGATAATGTAGATATTCAATTTTAGATTTAGTAGATTTATATCTAGATTTGATCGTATCCATAGATTATATTACTTATATTTGAGTTTATTTTGTATTGCCTATATATAGGTTTCTTATTTTGATAATCATTATGACCATCTCATTATTTTCCCTCAAAATTTCTAACATGGTATCAGAGCATGGTTTTCCAAAACCAAAACCCTAGTCGTCGCCGCCGTTGTTCGCCGTCCATTGTCCGCCCTTCTCCGGTCGTCGTTTTTATTTTCGGTCGCCGCCTCCTGCTTTGTTCCCTACGTCGTGGTGTGGTTGGCTTTGTCATCGGAGTTGATCTCGTTTTTCGACTGCTACCTATTGGATTTTTCTATCTACTTTTTTTTATTTGGGCTTTGATTTCGTGATTCACATATTTTTATACGTTTTTTTGTTACGGAACGTATGGACGTTTATTTACCTATTACTACTATCTTGTCCGGCGATAATTATGATCTTTGGATGCAGTCTATGAAAAGTTTCTTGATTGATAGGAAGTTATGACGAATTGTCACTGGCGATATCCGACCACCTGTCTCTCCATCTCCTTTTGTGCATGTTGATCCCACCTCTCGGGAGCATGAAGATTATGTTGCCAAATTGAAAGATTGGGATAGTAAGAATCATCAGATTCTTACTTGGTTGCGCAATACTTCTATACCTGCGATTCAGGTACAATTGACTCCTTTTGATATTGCAAAGGAGGCATGGGATTTCCTCGCTGCTCGTTTTTAGACTATAGGTCTTGCTCATTATTATCAGCTTTGGACCACGATGAGCTCCGCCCGATAGTAACCTGGTCAGTCTATTAATGAATTTCTTGCTCAGGTTCAGCCTATTCATTATTGTCTCCGGCAGTCACAAATTAGTCAGGACCATCTTGACCTTATTCAGATCTTGATGGCCCTTCGACCTGAATATGAGGTTGTTCGTGCCTCACTCCTACATCGACATCCATTGTCTACTCTTGATGCTGCCATTCAGGAGATTACTTTTGAGGAGACCCGTCTCCAATTGGCTAAGACACCGAGTTTTGATTCTGCTTTAGCTGTGTCTCGCCAGTCCCAATTTTCTTGTACTGGATGTCGAGTTTGCAAGTCTCCTTATCACACTTGGTCTACCTGTCCGAAGATTGAGTGCCACTCATGTCATCTGCGTGGCCATATTGCTCCGGTCTGTCCCACAAGATCTCAACGTTCAGGTAGTTCTGCTCCTAGACATTCCGGTAGCTTTGCTCCCAAACCTCGGGAGCCTAGTGGGTCTTCTTCGACTGCATTTTCTACGATTACGGCTGCTACTGATGAGACTCAGCATGCGCCTTATAATCCTCACGACATAGAAGCCATCATCAAATAGGTTATGCAAACCAATTCTGCTATGTCTACCACTCCAGGTACATCTACTTCGTATTTTGATTCTGGTTGTTGTCACCATATGACCTCTAACCCTCGTAACTTGACCTATATGTCCCCTGTCTCCCATTTACCACCTATACATACTGCCAATGTTACTACCATGCATATTACCCACACCGGTCTTGCGTCCTCCCCTTCCCTATATCTTCCTGATACATATTGCATCCCTGACTTAGCCTTAAATCTTATCTCTATTGGTCAATTAGTTGAACAAGGTCTTACCGTTACATTCTCTTCTGGTGGTGAGCAGGTTCAGGATTCTCAGACGGGTCAGCTTCTCGGGACGGGACGCAAAATGGGTCGGTTATTTGAGCTTGAGTCTCTTCATACCTCCTGCACATATCCCCGCTCTGCACCTCTTACCTCTGATTTTTTTAGTCTTCATTGGCATCTTCGCCTAGGTCATACGTCTTCTAGTAAGCTTCAGTCACTCCATACTAAAGGTCTTTTAGGTCCAAGTCGTTTTGAGTCTTTTAAGTGTGTCGATTGTCAACTTGGAAAACAACTTGCTCTTAGTTTTTCAGAAAGTTCATCTATTGCTACTGAACCTTTTTCTTTAGTCCATTCTGACATTTGGGGTCCTTCTCATGTTGCTTCCGTCAGTGGTTTTCAGTATTATGTTATATTTATTGATGATTTTTCACGATTTACTTGGATTTATTTTTTGAAAAATTGTTCTGAATTACCTTCTATATATGCTCAGTTTGTTCAGATGATTCACACTCAATTCTCCCGTCCTATTAAAGTCCTTTGTACTGATAATGCTTGTGAGTACAATACGTCATCATTTTTGCAGTTTTTATCTAGTCAGGGTACCTTGGTACAGCGTTCCTGTCCTTATACGTCCCAACAGAATAGGCGGGCAGAACGCAAACATCGTCACATTCTCGATACTGTTCGTGCCCTCCTTCTTTCTGCTAAGTGTTCTGATCGTTTTTGGGGGGAAGCAGCCTTAACTGCTGTTTACAGCATTAATCAGTTACCATCGTCAGTCCTCAATGATGTCAGTCTCTTCGAGCGTCTATTTGGTCAGTCTCCTTATTATAGTTTATTCTATCCATTTGGTTGTGTGTGCTTTGTCCTCCTCCCTCCCCATGAGCGGACAAAGCTTCAACCTCGAGCTCGTTTATGTTTTTTTTTTTTTTTGTTATGGCGACGAACACAAGGGTTATAGATGTTGGGATCCTATTTCTAATCAGTTGCGCATATCTCGTCATGTCACCTTTTGGGACTGCACATATTTCTCCACCTTACCCAAGTTTAGCACACCGTTTCACTCATCTTCTCCCTTCTTTTCGTCTTCTCTCTCCGATCTCTCCCAGACACCTCTTTCTCTTCTTCACCACAACTCATTGATCAATCTGTCTTGTCACCATCTCCTGGAGTTAATCCGCCTGCGCCTCCTAAGCCGACGCCTCCTGAGCCGACGTCTACTCCTACACCTCTCCCTACTTGTCGTCGTTCCACTCGTATAAGTAAACCTCCTTCACACCTTAATGATTACCATTGTTACTCTGTCATTTTATCTCAACATGAACCTAGGTTCTTTCGTGAGGCGAATGCTGATCCATTATGGCAGCAAGCTATGACTGAGGAATTGCAGGCTCTGGAAAAGACTCATACTTGGGATTTAGTGGATTTGCCCTCAGGAAAAACCCCTATTGGGTGCAAGTGGATTTTTAAAATTAAGACACACTCTGATGATTTCATTGAACGCTACAAGGCTCGTCTGGTGGCCAAAGGTTATTCCCAAGAGTATGGAATTGACTATGAGGAGACCTTTGCTCCTGTTGCTCGTCTCACTACTGTTTGTTATCTTCTTACCGTTGCGGCTGTTCGTCAATGGTTCCCTTTTCAGTTAGATGTCAAGAATGCATTCCTCCATGGAACACTCTCTGAAAAAGTTTATATGACCCCTCCTCCAGGTTTCTTATCTTCTGGAAAAGTTTGTCACTTGCGCCGTGCTTTATATGGGTTGAAGCAGGCCCCTCGGGCTTGGTATGCCACATTCAGCACTGCACTATTGGAGTTTTGTTTAACCATATGTGCTTACGACTCTGGTTTATTTCTTCGTCGTTCTTCATCAGGGATAGTTATACTCTTACTTTATGTTGACGATATGATCATCACGGGAGATGATGCATCTGATATTTCTGATCTACAAGCATATCTTAGCCAGCAGTTTGAGATGAAGAGCTTGGGTCCCCTTCGTTACTTTTTGGGGCTTGAAGTCTCTGATTCTCCGATGGTTTCTTTCTGTCCCAGGCTAAGTATGCCTTCGATCTTCTTGCTCGAGCTAGTCTCACAGACTGTCAGGTAGCATCTACACCACTTGCGTACGACGTTCGACTTACTCCTCATGATGGCTCTCTTCTTGATGATCTTACTATTTATCGTCAACTTGTTGGGAGTTTGATCTATTTGACTGTCACTCGACCAGATATCGCTCATGCAGTCCATATTGTGAGTCAGTTCATGGCAGCTCCGAGGACCTCTCACCACTCTGCCGTCTTACATATTCTTCGTTATGTGAAATGTACTCTTCTGCATGGCTTACAGTTCTCTTCTAACTCCTCTTTGACTCTCAGCGGTTACTCTGATGCTGATTGGGCTGGTGATCCCACCGATCGACGCTCGACCACTGGTTTCTGCTTCTTCCTGGGTGATTCTCTCATTTATTGGCGCAGCAAGAAGCAAACTTTAGTTTCTCGCTCAAGTGCCGAGTCAGAGTATCATGCTCTTGCTGACTCTACTTCAGAACTTTTATGGCTTCGACGGCTACTCACTGACCTTGGTGCCCCTCAACCATCTTCTACGGCTCTTCACTGTGATAGTCAGAGTGCTCTGAAGATGGCCCATAATGATACCTTCCACGAGCGCACCAAGCATATTGAGTTTGACTGTCACTTTATTCGACAACATGTTGTCAATGGAGTAGTTCATCTCATTCCAGTATCTTCTGAAGATCAGACAACATATATATTTACCAAATCTCTTCTTCCAAGCCGTTTCCGATTACTCTTGAACAAACTCAAGTTGGTCTCTACTGCACTATCTCGAGTTTGAGGGGGGATGTTGAGATATTGTAAATATTCAATTTTAGATTTAGTAGATTTATATCTAGATTTGATCGTATCCATAGATTAGATTACTTAGATTTGAGTTTATTTTGTATTGCCTATATATAGGCTTCTTATTTTGATAATCATTATGACCATCTCATTATTTTCCCTCAAAATTTCTAACATATATTATATAAAATTTTATTTTATAAAAAATAATATTCGTATAGACAATATTTTATTAAAATATAACTACTAAAAATAACTTAAAATATATTAATTTTTTTAATCTTATATATATATTAAATCATAAATTAAATATTAACAGTAACCAAAAGGAATGTGCATGCATATTGTTGACGTTAGTAATCTATTCAATTTATTTAATTTCTATTCAATCTCGGATGATTTAACACCGGTTCATCCATACACAGAAGTTAACCTAGTACCAACCCAATTATGAAGGTATCACATCCTTCCACATAAGAATGTAATGTCACGTTGCACCCCAATTATTCATCTATCTGTTAGGTCCATCAACAGTCAGGTCAACAACTATGAGTTGTTGCTTTGATACCAATTATAATATCGCGGCTAGAGCTGGCAATGGATTTATTTGTGTCGGGTTGACTACTTTAAACGGGTTAAATAACTCAACCCTAATCCGACTCGCTTATTATCATATCAGATTTGTGTTGACCCATTTATTATCGTGTTGGGTTCGTGTTGACCCGTATACATAATTAAATCGAAAATTTTTATTCAAATTCAATTATTTTTTGTCATGTTGTGGTGTTATGTTAGTTTTTGTTATTTCTAGTGTAATGTGCATAATGAATTAAATTGAATTATTTAAAATTGAACGTAGATTAAATTAATATATGGGTTAATTATATAATCATAATTATTTTACATATATAATAAATATATTAATTAATATTAATATATTATAATCAGGTTGTTGTGTCGGATTCAAGTTGAGAAACTCAACCCTAACCCGACCTGTTTATTATCGTATTGGGTTCGTGTCAACTCGTATACATAATTAGGTTGAAATATTTGATCCAAATCTATTATTTCGTGTCGGGTCAGTTTTTGCCAACTCTAACCGCGGCCCGCAACCCACCAGATAGGGTTCCTTCAGGGACTCCCGAAAATAAATATATACATTGTTGACATAAATAGTATTATTCAATCTAAGATAACCTAACAGCAGGAGATCATATAGGAGAGTTGGCCTAGCACCGGCCCAATTGCAGAGTATCACAATAGCATAATTAGTAAATAATTAAAAATATATTAATAAAAATAATTATATTATATTAAAAATAATTGTATATTAAGATTAAAATAATTAATTAATTTAATTAAAAATTTAAAAAATTATAGATTATATAATTAAAATATAATTAAAGTCTATAATTTTTTTTAAAAAAAAATAATGTTAAATAAATAAAAAATAGATAAATTATATGAAGCAAATAAAAAAATTATGTAAAAAAATAATAAATAAATATGGAAGCCAAGACTTAAAGCATTAGTACTACACCAACTTTGATTTGATTTATCTGCTGCCATCAAACTTACGGCATATTACAATTTTATAGCCCATGATTTTGGTTGTGTTTATTTTGAGCATTTATTATTCAAAGTTTATATTTTTACAAATAAATTATAATAAAAATATATTTATTTTTTATTGATATTAAAATACTTTTACACAAATTCAAATCACCATTACAACGCAACACCAAAACAGACACGATGAATCTACGTGCTCTCAGAATCACCGTACCCAACCTCAAATCTTGATTTTATTATTATTAATATTATTGTTGTGGCTAAAAATAAAAATTGACGGTCTGATTGTTGTGTTTGTCGGTATCGATATTGTTAGCATGTTTTTTTATATATCGTCATTTGGAGCTTATATATATATATGAACATTAGAATTTTTTTTTTTTTTTTTCTGTCAATATATAATTTTTATTTTTTCGTAAATATTCAAATATGATATCAGAGTCGAGCTAGGGTTTATTTTGCCCCCACTGTGCAGCCGCCTGGTTTCGTCGTCGACCACCGTCTTCCGGCTGCCATCTCCTGTTTCGATCCCCGACGTCCTGCTATGGTTGGTTTTGGTCATATGACTTGAATTTATTTCGCGACTATTACTGGGTTGGCTTGCCCAGTTTGATTTTCTGGGTGATTCTTTTGCACGCTATACTATTTTTTATCTTCATAGTATGGCTCTTAATATGGATCGTATAGACACTTCCGAGATTATTGTTCTTCTTTTTGGAGATAATTATGGTTTGTGGGATTAATCCATGAAGAGTTTCTTGATTAGTAAAATATTATGATGCTATGTTACTGGCGACTTTTCTGCACCGGTTACTCATGTTGTCACTTCGACGGCACCCATTGGAAATAAAAAGCTCACGGACTATTGGAATGCCTTGGATGAGTAGGATAGTAAGAATTACATTATTCTTACTTGGATTCGGTATACCTCTTCCAAATCCATTCAGATTCAACTTCACCGTATGAACACTGCCAAGAAAGCTTGGGATTATTTTAAGCATCGATATCAGGCCACTTAAGGCATGCATTATTATTAGCTTTTTGAGTCATTGACTGCACTGACACCTGACTCGCGTTAGGATATGAATGAGTTTTTTTCTACTATACAGTCTATGTAGGATCGCATTGATGAGGTAGACATACAGATTAAGCACTTTCGGATGATTCAACTCTTGATGAAACTTGATCCAGAATATAAGTCTATGCATACTTCCTTATTTCATCGTCATTCTTTGCATTTCTTGGAGACAACGATAAAGGAGATTTTGGTTGAGGAAATCCGTCTCAAGATGCTCAAGGTTCCTACCCTTAATTTGGCCTTGACAATTTTCTCTTCTAATCCTCATAGTTGAGATAATCACAAGGATACCCGACCACCCCAGTCTGATAAATGTCACAGTTGCCCGAATGATGCTCATCTTTATATTCACTGCTCTAAGGGTTGAGTGTCACTACTGCAGAAGGGCCACATCCGTTCCCATTGTTCCAAGAATCCCAAGGCTGGTCAATCCACTTTCGGTTCTTCCTCTGTAATTGTTGTTGCCACTAGCGTATCATAGTCGCCTCAGCTGCCTCCCATTCTTGAGGACCTCTGTCACATGCTCATGCAGGTTTTTATCAATCCATCATTCCTTAGCATCGACATCAGGTAACAATACATGGTATATTGATTATATCTGTTGTAACCATATGACACCTAACCCTCACATTTTACATTCCTACCAACCCGTCACCTAGTCTCTTCATATACTTACTGCTGATGGCACCTCATGCAAATTACCTATACTGGCCATATATTGTCCCCCCACCTTGATGATGTTTATTTCATTCTCAAATTAGCCCTAAACCTTGCGTCTGTTGGTTAGTTGGTTGAGCATGATCTTGTAATTTTCTCTTCTTCTGGTGTGCAGGTTCAGGACACATAGACGGGTCAGATACTTGGGACGGGTCGCAAGACAGGTCGCCTATTTGAGCTTGACCACCTTCGCCCTCGCCAGACATCATCTCTTTCGGTTGTTGTCTCTCATTTCTCTTCCTATCACTGACACCTCAGACTTGGTCATGTCTCCCTTCCTAAACTCAAGTCTCTTGCAAATACAGATGTTTTAGGTTCAGATCGTTTTGAGTCTTTTGATTGTTTGCATTGTAAACTTGGAAAACAACCAACTTTACCTTTTTTTGAACAACTTGTCTATTGTTGTAAACCTTTTTCGTTAGTACATTCTGACATTTTGGGGCCCTTTCATATCGCTACTCTTACTGGGCTTCGTTACTTTGTATTTTTTATTGATGATTACTCTCGATTTACTTGAATTTACTTTATACATAAACAGTCTGAACTTGTCTCAGTTTACTCTGCATTCGCTAAAATGGTGCAAACTCAGTTCTGTGTCCTTGACAATGCCCTCGAATATAATGAGTTTGTCTTTCTTAACTTTCTGTCCACCCAGAGTACTCTTGTCCAATGTTCTTGTCCCTACGCATCTCAGCAAAATGGTAAGGCAGAGCGTAAGCATCGTCATATTTTAGACACTGTTCGAGCCATGCTATTATCTGCCAGTTGTCCAAATCAGTTTTAGGGTGAGGCTGCTCTTATTGCTATTTATAATATTAACCGATTATCCTCATCTATCCTTCAAGATACCACACCTTTTAAGAGGCTCTTCCGCCACGTACCTGATTACTCTTATCTTCATCCTTTTAGTTGTGTCAGCTTTGTTCATCTTCCTTCTCATGAATGAAACAAATTAGAACCACATACCCGTCTGTGTTGTTTTCTTGGGTATGTGATAGAAAATAAAGGTTATCGATGTTGAGATTCTGTGTCAAATCATCTACGTATCTCGGGATGTTTCCTTTTGGGAGCATAAATTATTTTCCTCTTAGTCTAAATTTTCTATTCCCTTTGATTCAGAGTCATCGTTCTTTGTTCTGGATTTCTCTCCCCCTCCTGCAGGTCCCAAACCCCCGTCTGTTCCTGCTAGTCTTTCTGATGCTGATCCTTCCCACCAGCTGACACACTTGCGCCTCCTGAGCCTGTACCCGATCATTCGAAAGTTCCAGTTCTTGCCGCCACTGATCGGCGACCCACCCGTGTAAGTTGTCCTTCATCTCATATACTTGATTATCATTACTTTTTTGCTATTTTATCTCACCATGAACCAAGGACTTTTCGTGAGGTGAATTGTGATCTCTTATGGCACGACGCTATGTCTGAGGAATTGCAGGCTCTTGAGAAGACCGGAACGTGGGATATCATCAATCTCCCTCCTGGCAAGAAACCTATTAACTGCAAGTGGGTGTACAAGATAAAAAATTACTCTGATGGTTCTATTGAGCGCTACAAGGCTCGCCTTGTAGTCAGGGGTTGCTCGCTGGAGTATGATATTGATTATGAGGAGACATTTGCTTCAGTTGCTTGCTTGACATATATCCGTTGTCTCCTTATTGTTGTCGTTGTTCGATGTTGGCAATTATTACGGTTGGATGTGAAGAATGTGTTTCTTCATGGAGATTTGTCTGAGGAAATTGACATGACTCCTCCATTTGGTTCAGATTTTTCAGGGAAGGATGTAAGCTGCGCCGTGCCCTATATAGACCGAAGCAGGCGCTCCGAGCTGGGTTTGCCAAGTTTAGTGTTGCGCTTATTCATTATGGCTTTTCTGCATCTTCTTATGACTCTACTCTCGTTATTTGTCATTCTTCTGCGTGGATCATCATTCTCTTATTGCATGTGGATGACATTGTTATTACTGGCGACGACACCTCTGGTATATCCGATCTTCAAACCTACCTTCATTGACACTTCGACATGAAGTATCTTGGTCAGCTCCGCTACTTTCTCGAACTTGAGATTTTTGACGCTCCAGATGGCATATATCTATCTCAGACGAAATATGCCTCTGATCTCATATCTCGTTCCGGTATGACTGATAGCCAGAGTGCATCCACCCCTCTCAAGGGGAACTGCCGACTTACTCATTTCGACGACACTCCACTAGAGGATCCCTCCCGTTATCAACAGTTGGTGGAATCCCTGATCTACTTGACGGTCACTCACCCTGACATAGCTCATGTGGTCCATATTGTTAGTCAATTCATGGCTAATCAACGGACAATGCACTATGTTGTTGTGTTACGCATACTTCGTTATGTCAAGGGAACAATCTTACATGGTCTTCATTTTTCTGCTGACTCTCCATTGGTTCTTGTTGGTTTCTTTGATGCTGATTGGGCAGGTGATCCGACTGATCATCGCTCCATCACATGTTTTTTTTTTCTTAGGGAGTTCCCTTGTTTCTTGGCGTAACAAGAAGCAGACTCTCGTTTCTCGCTCCAGTGCAGAGTTTGAGTATCGTACTCTTGCGGATTCGACTTCAGAGCTTCTTTGGCTTCGTCGGCTTTTTTTTTATCTCAGGGTTCCTCAGTCTCTTCTACTTCCCTCCATTGTGACAGCACGAGTGCAATCCGATTCTCCCAAACTGATGTATTTCATGAGCGCACTAAGCATATTGAGATTGATCGTCATTTTGTTCTTCAGCATGTTTGTGTAGATATTGTTCATCTATCTCATGTCTCTTCCGAGAATCATACTGCGGATATTTTCACTAAGTCCCTCTTCCCAAGCCGGTTCTCCACATTGTTGAGCAATCTCAAGTTGGTTTCTACTTTACCATCTTGAGTTTGATGGGGAATGTTAACATATTTTAATATATTGTCATTTGTGATCCACATATATGCCTATATATATGAACATTAAAATTCTCTTTTTTGGTCAATATACAACTTTTATTTCTCTACAAACATTCAAGCAGATATCAAATCGGACTCTGGCTACTCAAGAAAGCGTTTAAACTTAATTTCGCAATAGGTGGCACAATGTTATTAGTTCGGCACCGGAGATATTGCTATTATTAAGTTAGAAATTAGACTATAGTAATTAAAATCTGCGCACAAACGATTGAAACTAACCTGGCCAATGAATTATGAAGTAAAACCAACAATAATGTAGCAACAAGAACATGAGAACTAGAAAAAAAAAAAAAAAAAAAAAAAAAAAGGAATTTGATCTCTATATTTTATCCTATAATTCACATTCTACCCCTTGATCCAATTTCTCATGTTCCTCCACTTACCAATCACAGTTGTGACTTAATATGAACTTGTTGAGCTTAGAAATGATCTAGGCTCATCTTTCTTGATGGGTGGCCGGTGTTCTTCTTCAACTTTAGCGCGTGAATTTTGATAAGTAATGAGCGACATGTCATATGATAAATTTATTTTAAAATCATTTTATTATTGAAAATATTTGTTGACAACAATGCCATATAATTATTTTAAAATATTGTAAATACATATGAGTTTGTTATTTTTGTTTGGTTTATTTGTGTTTGATTTTAATTTTTTTACTATATAATTTTTGTAATTTTATGTAAAGATATATGATACTTCATCCATTAACGAAATTTATACATATATATATATATATATTATTTTGGATTATCATAAAAACAATATTTTTTTAAGTAAAAAATACATTATTATTATTATTATTATTATTATTATTATTATTATTATCTCCTTGCTATAAAATACAAAGAAATAATAATTATTGCATATTTTTATTATAATTTGTATCTAAGTATTTAACTACAGATTTACACAACGGAGGGGAGTATTATACTCCCTTGGTCCAAGTAAGAAATATATATTTATTTTTGGCGCAGAATTGAAAAAATAATAATATTTTAATTATAGTGGGTAGGTAAAAATAGTGTACTGACATTTCACTACAAGAAAAAATTATTTTTGTAACAAAATATTTGTGTCTCTAAATCTACTTTTTCCGTTACTAATGACATTAGAGACGGAATTAGGAATGGAATAGCGTTAGCTACGTGAACTTTAGGGACGAAATTCCGTTACAAATATATTATTTTTTTGTAGTGTTTGTGCATTTACTTTTTGGTATAAAAGTAATGATGTTACGTAAAATAAGGATATTTGTGAATAAAAAGTGGGTATTTAATGAAATGATTACTTTGTAATTGGACGTCTCAAAATAAAAATATGTATAAGTAACAAATCTCTAACGGAACTAGCCCTTGAGTTTAGGGGTAAAATACAAGTTTATTTTTATCAATTCGATGTCATTTTTTTTTTTACTTTAATATAGTGGTGTAAAGTATGAGAAAAAATATAAGAAAAAAAAAGGTTGAACAAAAATAATGTGTTTGAAGCAAAAAAATAATAATAATAATAACATAATTATATTAAATTTATTAATTTTTACTAAAAAAAGTTAAATATTAGAGAAAATAAATAAAGCTACATACATTTTATTATTTTTAAAATAAAAATAAAAATAAAATAGAAATGTAAAATTTAGTCTAAATACAATGAACTATAAATAACATTTGCTGAACCATGTTATGAACATGTTGAATATGTATATACATATATATTCAAAATAAAATAAATATAAAAATAAAAATAAAAATAAAATCTTATTTTAAAGTTTACTGAAGAGATTTTGAAATATCGATTGTGTTTCTTTTGGTTGAATTTAAAAAAAGTTAATTTGTATTTAATATTAAAATAACATTAGACGGAATATTCTGTGAGAAGAAAAAATGCATTTTTTTTAAAAATATTAGTTTAAGTAAAATTTAAAAAAAAATTAATGTAAAGAAACATATACATAATTTTTTAAAATTATTTGAAAATATAAAATATAGATATTTAATATGTTGTTTTATAAGAAAATTAAATATTTTATGTGATATTAATAAAAAATTAATAATAGTGTAAATAGTGGGTTTGTTTATCAATTTCTTTTAGTAATATCATTCTTGATAAATATTTTAATAAAACAATATATATTTATATAACAAATACTAATATATAGTCCGGGATGTTTACGCTTGTTTGGTTGTACACTAAGAATAAAAAATAATTATATTTTAATATAAAACTATGATAGATAAAAAATAATATAATAATATTACGATAAATTTATTAAAGATACAATTAAAAAATAATGGAATAAATAGAAAAAATAATTATAAAATAATTATTATTTTATTAAAATAAAAAAAAATTATGAGTGGATAAAATATTTTTATTATAAATAGACTATGCATAATTTTAATAAATAAATAAACTGATATAATTTCCTCTGGACAAAGAGTATATTATATTAACTTTAAAAAAAAATTAATTAATAATTCAACAAAAATATATATTTTATTAATAATATAATTCTCCAAACCTCATACTTTTTTGTTGCAATTAAATAGTCTTATTTTATTATTTATATTTGTCCAAAAATAATATTCCCTCTGTCTCATAAATATAATCTTAATTGAGTTGGGTACGGGATTTATTTGCCCTTGTGAATGTATTAGTGTAAAAAATAGTAGTAATTGTATAATAAAAATAAAAAAGTAGGGGTAATTTTATGGTGATATAGTTATTTATGAAAATAAAACTATTGTTCTGGGACGAACAAAAATGGTAAATAAGACTATTGTATTGAAACGAAGGAAGTAGTTTTATTATCATAAATAATTATATTATCATAAAATTACTCTTATATATATTTTTATTATAATTACACATATGTCACTATTTTTTATATATTTATAAGAACAAGAAAATAATTTCTTTATACTTTTTAGTCACTATTAATATTTTTTAAATCCGTGTCAAACATAAACAAATTTTTTATATGAAAAAAAAACCCTGATTTTTTAATGCTTAAAAATCGATAAGATAGGTGCTAAAAATATTTTTTCAGCAGCACCTTTGTTGACTGTTTCAAATTGTAATTATAATATTACCTCTATCCACTGTGAATCTATCTATTTACTTTTTGCATGTTAATTTTTAAATATTAATTATTATATTTTAATATTAATTATTATATAAAAATATAGTATAAATTAAGAAAAAACTACAAAAATACTTTTATTGGTGTTTTATAATACTAATAAAATAAAATTTGTACAAAAAATTATATAAATATAAGGATATTTTTAAAATTAAAAAAATGATGACAAATGCAAATGGATAAATTGGTGGTGAACGAAAGTAATAATTATATTAATAATATAAATTAATGGTACAATTTAAATATTAATTTTCTAAGACATTCGGCATGAATGCTGAAATATTTTCATCAGAATAGGATCTTTAGCTTTAAAAATTATTAATTTTTTTATGGGTAAACTGTTTTTTTAGTCCGTAACTGGACCTCTTATCATTTTAGTCCCGTAAGTGGAGCCTGTCGCAAAATAGTCTCATAAGTGAAAAGTTTTCGCTGTTTTAGTCCTCCGGCGCCGGAGATGCCCGCGTGGCTCGCCGGAGGTGACGTGTCCGTCAGGTGTCGCTGACCTGTCGGACACGTGGATTTTTTTAAATTTTTTTTAAAACTTATTTTTAATTTAGTTTAAATTTTATTTGTATTTTTTTATTTGGTACAATTAAAAAAATCTAAAAAATAAAAAAAAATGAAAAAAAAAGCCACGTGTCTGCCAGGTGTCGCTGACCTGGCGGGACACTTCACCTCCGGCGAGCCATGCGGGCGTCTCCGGTGCCGGAGGACTAAAACAGCGAAAATTTTTTACTTATGGGACTAGTTTGCAATATGCTCCACTTACAGGACTAAAATGATAAAGGATCAGTTACGGACTAAAAAAAGAGTTTACTCTTTTTTTATTGTTAATTATTAAAAATTATGAATATATTTTTAAAATATTTTATTATTATTATTATTTACATAGTAATTTATTTTATTGAAAATTGTGATATTGAAAACAGTGTTAAAAACAAACACACCTTTGTTACGGGGATTGGTTTGTTTGTTTGTTAATTTATTGGGTAAATTGTTTTTTTAGTTCCGTAACTGACCCCTTTATCATTTTAGTACTGTAAATAGAGTCTGTCGCAAACTAGTCCCATAAGTGAAAAACTTTCGTTGTTTTAGTCCTCCGGCGTCGGAGATGTCCGTGTGACTCGCCGGAGGTGACGTGTCCGCCAGGTGTCACTGACTTGACAGACACGTTGATTTTTTTTATTTTTTTTCATTTTTTTAAAACTTATTTTTAATTTATTTTAAATTTTATTTGTATTTTTTTAATTTTTTTAATTTGGTCCAATTAAAAAAAATGAAAAAAAATAAATAAATCCACGTGTCCGCCGGGTATCGCTGACCTGACGGGACACCTGGCGGACACGTCACCTCCGGCGAGCCACGCGGGCGTCTCCGGCGCCGGAGGACTAAAACAACGAAAATTTTTTACTTATGGGACTAATTTGCGACATGCTCCACTTAGAGGACTAAATTGATAAAAATGTCCAATTACGGAATTAAAAAAACAGTTTACCCTAATTTATTTTAAGTTTCACATTACTAAGGCAATTATTAGTGATTTGGAGAAATGCCACAAATTAACCAACAGGTGAAGTGCCCTTGAAAGCCAAGTAATGATATATGAATTATTACATTATTTTAATTTTAATTTAAAATTAAGTACTATAATTATTGGTATGGTTGGTAACTTGTTACATTTCTTGCTATCTGAATTTTATATTACACACATGAAAAACATTTACCAACCATCTTTGAATTTTTGGTTCATTTTTGTAAAATTTATAAGAAGACATGTAAAACCATACTAAATTTATAAAATCAATTAGTCTTCCAATCATTGTGGGATTTAATTTAAAATTGAAGTTAGTCAAAGAAAAAGCCAGCTGGAAATAAAATTAATTTATTATTATTATAAACCTGGACTTATTTATTTCTTTTGATGACTTTAGAAAAAAATTAGTTTGCATTTTGTTTGAAAATAATATATGATGTAATGTTTTGTGAGAACAAAAAAAAATATATTTTTTTTGAAAAAAGTAAAATTCAAATAGTAAAATTTTGAAAAAATTGACTAAAGAAAAATTGACTAAAGAAACATGCCCTTAATTATTTCATATGACTGCATGGCGGTGGGGCCAGGTTTAACTATTTTAACTGGAACCTCCTTTTCTTTTCTTTTCTTCTTCTTCTTCTTTTTTTTTTTTTTTTTTTTTTTTTAATTCTATACAATTTTTTATTATTTGGATATTTTTCTAAAGATATATATCCCTCAATTTTAAATCAACATGTACATTTGGGATTGTGGGTATAAAAGTGTTTCTAAAAAATTAAAATATTTTTACTTATTATTGTGAAAATGTGAGAATAATTTTGTAAATGTGGAGAGTTAATTATCAAAAATGAAAATGTAGACTATTGTTTTGGGACAGACGAAAATGTAAAATGTAAAATGTTTTGGGATGACTTGGTGATGTAGGGGTTGAACGTGTGACCGTGCGTATAAGAGAACATTTTGCAATTTTTAAAATAAGGGGATTTACTCTAAGTTACACATGAGTTATGAACAAGTCTTTTTTTAAAAAGAAATTTAACTGCGTCACAACATATACTATTTTTATTATTTTTGTTTATCTCATTCAAGAGTATTTATTTTCAATGATAATAAAAGTAATCATATTTAAATATCAAAATACCTCTAAATTTCATCATTTTATTTTGTATTTTCAAAAAAAAAATGTTAAAACAATCTTACATATTTTTACTAATCATTAAATATTAGTACTATTATTTTTAAATTTAATATAAAAACCAAATAGATACATCGGACCAAACGAGAGAGTATAATACTTATTCATTTTACAAAATATCATGTCAACTCATTTAGAACCATTGGGGCAAAAAAAAAAATTAAATATTTTATTGAAAAATAGATAAAATAAAAATAAAATTAAAAATATTTTTGAAAATTTAATTAAAAATTAAAAAAAAATAAAAGCGAAAATAAATAATAAAACAGTGACATTAAATGAAAGTAAATTAAATATTAATTTATTAACTTTGCAAACATTAATGTAAATTTAACGGAGTATTATTTGAGTAGAAGATCCCAATCTAAATTGCAAAGAAACAGTGTGTTTACTTGTCAAGTTTTACACCTGATTTTACTACTTTTTTTTTTCTCCAAAAATATCAAATCAAACACTCATTTTTATTTATTTTATTACACTAAAATCTTATTTTACACTCAAAACGTCACATCAATACATATTTATATCAAATCAAACAACTATTTCAATTCAAAATTTTACTATTCAAAATTAAAATCCAAAACTAAAACCTTACAAGTAAACACACCCACCCATATTTTAAATAATTTTCATAATAGTAAAGAAAATAAATATTACTCCTATACTAATATTCGATGAAATAAAATATATATTTAATAAGTATTACATTTGTATTATTATATTTAATATTAAAAATATATTTATATTTGTATAATTTTTTTTATAAATATTATTGTATTAGTATTATAAAATATTAAAATATGATATATATAAAAATATATTTATAATTTTTTTAATTTATATTATATTTTAATATAATAATTAATATTCAAAAATGTTTTGACCTTACAACCGAACTGAAGTAATATAATATTTCAAAGAGCAATAGAAACTAACAAAAAGAAAATTGTACGTAATTTCTGAAGAAATTCATAAATCTAAAAAATAATAATTAAAAGTCAAAGTTGCCGTCATAATAATTGTTGATGAACAACTCAAAACTGTTAATTTAATACAGCGGCCAAACGCGCCCTTTCTCTCTCTTTTTTGTCTCTCTCCCTCCACTTGCAGCAGCTCTGGAGGTTGAAATGGCGTCTACCATGAAAAGTCCACGAATCGGTTACCGGAGGCGGAGCTCCGCCGACAGTCCGCCTGATAATTTGTTTCACTCGCAGGATTCATCCACGCCGTCGTCGTCGTCCGCCTCCAACTTCGCTTTGGGTTCCACTCCTTCTCGCAAGCTTGGCACCAGCTCCACCGCGAAGAATTCGGTCAGGAGCGCGGCTCGATCCGTCGCGGATGCGCTGGTGAGTTGTTTCACGCCGCCTGAGCGGGAGAATAACTTGAGCAACGTTTCCAATGGTTCTTCTGGTACGCGATCGATTTAGCAGGGAACATTAATTTTATATGGTTGATTTTTCGCTGATCGCTAATTTGAAGTCCTGATTTCGACTTACTTGTGGCTGAAAGAATATGAGGCTCGTTTTTCTGAGCAAAAAATTGAATGTACAGAGAAAAAAAAAACTATTAGCGATTCACAGGATTTCAGATTCAAATTGTTGTTAGCTTTTGAAATTGCGGTTTTCTTTTGGCGCAAAGGAACTATTTCTTGAAAATTGGGAAATAATTTTAGTTAGCATAATTTTTTAAGATAATCAGTAATTGATGTTTGATCATTGCTTGTTTGCAAATAAACAAATCAAACCTTATAATAGTTTTTAGCTCTTATAGAAAGCGTACATTGAATTGAAATATGAGTACTGGATGAAGAACATTAAGCTAATCTGTGAATCTCTGTTAGGACTCAGCTCACTGAATGTATATACATACATACATACACATATATATATATATATATGTTGATCATAAGCTCTTTATTCCATCAGAATCGTCGAGGTCTCGCAGCAGGAAGGATCGTAGTTCAAAATACCGCAGCATCTACGATACTTCGAACAATTCAACTCATACAAGGGAGCCAGGGAGTACTAAATTCACCATGGAAGAAATTCAGAAAGCAACGAAAAATTTCTCGCCAAGCCTTAAAATCGGACAAGGTGGATTTGGAACCGTCTACAAGGGTCAAGTGGAAGATGAAACTCTAGTTGCAGTTAAACGGGCCAAGAAGGTTACAATATAGCACATTTAAGAAAAAATTAAATCTCTACCATTGCTGTTGTTTGTTATATTATCTTCTTGCCTGCAGATCGTGCACGACAAACACTTAGGAGTTGAGTTCCAGAGTGAGATTCAGATTCTAGCAAAAGTGGAGCATCTAAATCTTGTAAAGTTCTACGGCTATTTGGAGCATGACGATGAGAGAATCATTGTGGTCGAGTATGTTCCAAATGGTACCTTGAGAGAGCATTTGGATTGTAAGCTCTTTTTATCCCACCTTGAAATTTTGCATCATGTAAGCATAAACATAATTTGATTAATAATTTTACTGATCTTGAACTTCATGATCCTCACAATAATATTATGAATTAATCGAATAAAATAATAACCTTGATTGGTATTCATAGTGTAGAACAGATGAGTCGTCTATTAGCTTCTGATTTCTCTCTCTTGATCTTAATCCCATGATACGTTAATGTTTCTTAAGTGATAGATAATTGGTTTTTATTCTAAGCCTTTTATAGGCAGAGGGAGCTTAAGCTTTTTCCTTAAGTCTCGACACTAATTCTTTACGACAAATGCAGGTTTGCACGGTAACATACTTGATTTTTCTTCGAGGCTGGACATTGCAATTGATGTAGCTCATGCTGTAACCTATCTTCACATGTACACAGGTTTCGATTTTTGTTCTGCTCACCAGACCAAATTACATTCATTGTGTAGCCTCTGTAACTGAGAAACTGCTTGTTACTGTATGCAGATCATCCAATCATCCACAGAGACATCAAATCTTCCAACATTCTCCTAACTGAAAACCTACGAGCGAAGGTGGCTGACTTTGGATTTGCACGGCTGGCAGCTGATGGTGAAACGGCAACTCATGTTTCTACACAAGTTAAGGGAACTGCTGGCTACTTAGATCCCGAATACCTGAAAACTTATCAGCTCACAGAGAAGAGCGACGTATACTCATTTGGTGTTTTACTTGTGGAGCTCATCACTGGAAGACGCCCCATCGAGCCTAAGCGAGAGTACAAGGAACGGATCACTGCCAGATGGGTAAATATATATATATATATCTTTTTGTCTCCATTTCTCATTTAATCTCCGTACTAAATATACGCATTCAACTTGCTTTCGCTGTTAAATAATTCCTGGAGAGATCAATATCGATATCATTGTTAGTCCAATGAGGTGTTTCTTCATCAAAATTACTGAAAATGAGAAGAAAGTTAGGATTACAAAAATTTCAGTAAGATGAGAAGAAAGTTAGGATTACAAAAATTTCAGTAAGATGAGAAGAAAGTTAGGATTACAAAAATTTCAGTAAGTGTTCTAGTAAAAGTGAATTAAGGTTTTATGCATGCTTTGCTATGGTCTTTGAATTGTGTCGGTTGGGTATAGATGGACTCAACCGAGATTCTCCATAGAGTTAGAAAAAAAAAAATATATCTATCTTGAGTGTGTTTGTATAATATTTATAGTATTAGGTCTTTTTGTTGTAAAGTATAACGAATCGTGAATTATTATGGAAAATGATGTTTTGAGTGTTTTATGGACTTTTATTATTATGTGTATATATTGTATATTATACTATCTCCGTCCACTAGCAAAGTTTATATTACTTTTTGGTGTGTAAATTAAAAAATAATAATATTTAATAGTATTAGTAGTACTTTTGAATGCAAAGATGTTTTTCCCCTTGTGTTTTGATTTGATGTATCATAATTGATGTAAATAACTGAAATTTTTTATGTATCTATAATGTATAGTGTGGTAATACTTATTAAAAAGAGAAATGTAATTTTATGTTTGAAGAGACAAAAATGGAAAACGAGTAAACCTTTTTAATAGATGGAGAGAGTTATTGTATTTTTTGGGTAATAAGTTGGGAGTTTGGGTTTTGAATTTGAGTCTTGAATAGTAAAAATTTAAATTAGAATAATTTTTTAATATGATATGTTGATGTTTTTTTTAAAAAAAAAAAAAAAAAAAAAAAAAGAAAGAATGGAAATGAGGAATAGTATAAATTCTTCATAATCTCCTAAACAAAAAAAACTCCTTGTGAATGGTTATTATGGTGAAATTTCAGGCAATGAAGAAGTTCATAAATGGGGAGGCCATTTTAACATTGGATCCGAGATTGGTTCGGTCTCCGGCGAATAACTTAGCCATGGAGAAGATATTTGAGCTGTCGTTGCAGTGCTTGGCTACCAGCCGCCACAGCAGACCGACCATGAAGAAATGTGGGGAGATTCTTTGGGGCATCAGGAAGGATTACAAGGAACTCTTGGCTTCCGGAGTCGTTGTTTGATCTTCTTCGTCGTCAATTTTAAGGTAACAACAACGTCTACTCGATTTTCTTTTGTTATTATGTTGCATGCATATAAATTCAGAGAGGATGGTCGATATTGATCGTAGAATATTAATGATGAAGTAGCTAGTTTGCGAGAAAGATGATGATGATATATTATGTGCTGTTTGGTTTGATTTGATTTGATTAGTGCAAATTTGTTGGTGAAATTTTTGGTTTTTTATTCTTTTTTAATGTGCTTTTTTGGGTTTTGAATTTTATGTATAGAAAACTCATTTTTGATAGGGACTAATTGTATTATGTATTGTACATTGAAATGATAAGTGTTTTTTTTTTTTCGTTTTTTGATTTGATTTTTAAATAAATACTAGTATGTTTTATATATATAATATTAGAGGCTAATATATATAATATATTATTTTGGATCGATCAGTTGTGTTGCATTTGTCAAATTTATGTTGAATATTAGCATAATTGTAAAATTTGTCGGCGAAAGAATCTAACTAAAATAATAGAGAAGCAATTGTGCGACTTAGGGTGTGTTTGTTTGAGGGATCTTGCCAAAAATCTACTGTTTATCTAAAATTTTTCTCCAAAAAATATCACATCAAACATATATAGTTTATTTTTTATATTATTATAAAAAATCAATTTTACATTCAAAATATCATATCAACACCTATTTATATCACATCATTATGCAATTATTTTAATTTAAAATTTTAAGTGACTTCAACTCTACCCAACCTAGATGAAGGGGAAATAATTGAAAATAGTGATGATTCCACAAGATTTGATGGGGTTGATTCATTGGAGCTGGCGGATCTCCCAATCGAGGGCCGTAAATTCTCATGGTTTAGAGTGTACTTTTTAATTATATTTTGAATAAGTGGTTCTTTTTTCTTAAAGTTTAGATAGGATTCGTTGGCTATTATTGGATAAGTTTTGTTCCTTTTGTGTTTAACGTTTAGTTTATAAGGTCCTATAAATACCTCTACTCATATTATTTTCAATCATCATTTTTTAATTTAAAAATAGAAATAAAGTACAATTGCTTTGGGCACTTTCTTCCGTCCAAGGATGTCAAATGGGCCAGGTTAGCCTCGGATCCGCTCCGAACTCGGTTTTAATGGGACATATTTGGGTCTAAAAAATTTGGTTCGGGACGGGTTGTGGATTTTGAGTTTTAGACCCGGCCGGGTTCGAGGCGGGTTATGATTTTTATTATAAACTCGTTTTACCTCGGACCCAAATCCGAACTTGGATATTTTAATAATTATTATAATTTATTTATATTTTTATACAATATAAATTATATTATTTATTTATTTAAAATAAATACATATAAAATAGAATCTTAATTCTAAATTTAATTTATATTCTCATTTGTTTCTTCTATAATTCTCTTTATAATTGGGACTACTGCTGACCGCTATCGCTACGGACTACCATCAATATATGATTATTCTTATTTTTAGAACTATAATTTTTTGGTACTTTGACGCATACGTTTTTTTAGTATTAAATTATTTTTAAAAAAATTTATTTTATTATTTTCTTTAAAAAAAAACGGATTTGTCTGGTTGGCCCCGAACCCGGAGAATTCGGGGCGAGGCGGGTCCTGGGACTGGGTTGTAGCGGGGCGAGGCGGGCCTTAGATCCTAATATTTTCTAGCGGGGCGGGTCTCGGGGCCTGCAAAATCCATCCCGAACCCGCCCCGTTGACATGTCTACTCCCATCCCACCTCCATCACATTCTTTCTCTCACCTTCTTATATTAAATCCTTCTATATATATACGTCTTAAGTCGATCCCGGGAGGCCAAATCGAACAAATGGTATAAGAGCATCAAGTTGAGGAGAACATGACTGAGTTATCTCCACGCTCATTTTTCGTCTTCACTAGAGAAATCTCTGGAGGTTTCGCTATGTTTTATCGTTTACTGACGACTTAGATTTTCCCCTTTGAAGTGCTAGATCAACGACAAAATTAGCAATTTCAGTGTTTGGTGGCTTTTGAAACTTCTCGGGTCGGCTGCAACGTAGGTTAGGATGAATTGAATTGAAAGTTGCAGAGTAGTTGTGATCCCGATTCATATTTTTTACGTTTTTTAGTTAAGGGAGGACGACGGGAGCATGGGAATTGACCGTATAGTGAGCAAGGAAGCTCCCGATGGCTCCGTGGCAGTCAACGGGGCTACTGTGGGTGATAAAAAAAGCAAAAATATCTGGCATATACGGAGCCTTTTGTGGAGTATGTGTGTAAGTATGGGTCGGTGGTGGATGCTAGGAAGGTACTGACGGCGATGTTGGCGGGCAACTGCAGAAGATGTTAGCATTCGCACTGTGTGGAATACGGTGTTTTTTGAGATTGTGATGTAGCTTGGTGTTGTCTGGTTCCGTAGGGTGCATGCCCAAATATTTTAGGTTCAATAATATGTCGATTGTTCCGTAGGATGCAGGGGGTGAAAGACAACGTCGGGATGTTGTTTGTCTATCCCCGGTTAACTTGACATACCCAAGGGGTCTGGAACGTCATTCAACGACAGAATGGAGGGTTGTAGATGTGAGAAGGCTCAGGCAGTAGAAACGGAACTCTTCATATGATAGTTGATGTCACTCCAGGATAAATTATCCTGACATGAGACCAAGTGTAATATCCTGGAGTTGGCCGGTGCTAGGCTAACACCCACGGATGAGTCAGTGTCAGGCCATCCGAGTTTGAATATAGGTTAAATAGATTGAATAAACTACTCATGTCAACAATGTGCACATTCTTTTTCGGAAGCCTTACTGAAAGAACTATAGAATTAAGTGTGTTTGCTGAATAATATGAGATGGGTGACCCCCTGGGAAGTCTCTTAGAGTGCCCGTGAGTGAGGACGGAAGCACGCTGAAGGGACTCGTGTTGACTTGTGGGGCAAGTCTATAATCCCGACATGCGTGCCTTGCGGGCCGGTGTGTCACACCAAGTCACAGTTTGACTAAGTAGTTTAGAGTATATTTAGTTATATTTTGAGTAAGTGGCTCCTTGTTCCTGAAGTTTAGGTAGGATTCATTAGCTATTATTAAATAATTTTTTGTTCCTTTTTTGTTTAACGTTGAGTTTATGAGATCCTATTAATACTTTTGCTCCTATTATTTTCAATCATCAATTTTGTATTCGGAAATTGAAATAAACTACAGATGATTGCTACACTTTCTCTTGTCCCACCTCCATCAACTTTCTCTCACCTCCTTATATTAAATCTTTCTATATATATATATATATATATATATAACTCTAGTCGATCCTGGGAGGCCAAATCCGACAAACTTTATGTATAGTTAATTCATTTTTGATATAGAATAATTGTATTATGTGTTGTGCATTTAAATAATAATTGTTCTTTTTTAATTTGATTTTATAATAAATACTAATATGTTTCGTATATAATATTTAGATGAAAGAATCAAGAATAGTGATAATTCAAGATCTAGACAAGATTTTAGGGAATTGGTCCATTCATTGGAGTTGGCAGATCACTCAATTGTGGGCCACAAATTACATGGTTAAGGAATAAAGGTTGGTCCCTATCTCGTATAGATAGATTCTTATTGAGTGTAGGTTGGATGCAGGATGAAAGAGGTTGGATCTAAAGAAGTAAAGATGATTGTCTGTCTAATCATGTGCCCGCATCTCTAGAGGTGGGTTATATCGATTGGGGGCCTAAACCTTTTTGTTCTTTTAATCATTGGTTGTTAGATATTAATTTCTGTAAAAAAAAAAAAAAATGAAAGAAAAGTTGGGACGGTGCTTTTGGAATGGGTGAGAATAAAAGAGATCATGCAAAAAGATTTTCGGATCTCAAAGATGCTATCAAATTGTGGGAAGGTTATCACGGAGGATGGTATAATAAGAAGATAAAAAAAAAGTTGTAAAATGGGTTGATGGAGTTGTATAAACTGTTAGAACAGAGGTGTGTATCCTCTTTCGGGGAGTGGTCAAATGGTCATTGGAAATAGCCAATCCAACTTCGAAGAGGAGTGTTTAATTGGGAAGTACGTGGTTTGACGGCAGACCTGATTCGGGAAAGTGTTGCTCTTCCCAGGGTCCAATTGTTGTTGTGGTGGGTGCTCAATAAAGGAATCCTTGTCAAAATGGATTTGGCCAGAAGAGGAATAATGATAAATAGGGAGCTAAAATGTCCAATGTGTGTATTAGAAGATGAAGAGATTGATCATATTTTGGTGCAATGCAACTTCGCTACTCAACTATGGTGGTCGGTGATTAGGTGGTTCAATATTTTGTGGTCCTTTCCAAGGGATGTGCGGAGGCTCTTTATGAGTTGGAAACATCTCCAAAAAAGTAAATCTAAGGAAGTAGTTTGGGATTTAGCAATAATCTGTTGCATTTAGACAACGAGGAATAAAGTAGTTTTCCAAGGAAAATCTCCATCGAAATCAAACATTGTTGAAAGGATAATATGGATAGTATTAAAATGATTCAATGCTAAATATCCGGGGACATATTGTAGTGCAGTTTTTTTTCGAGAAAATCTGGAACGATTACAAGTGTTCCAAGGATGAAGAAGGCATGGGTTAGAACTACTGACTTACCTTGGCTTCCCTCGGCAATTGGGAGTGGATAATAAATATTGATGCCTTAGCGATGGGGTGCTCAAGCACTCCAGGGATTGGTGTGGTGGTTCATGAAGATTCATAAATGATCATCTTGATTATGTGTATGGGTGTGTTTGTTTAGGGAATTGGAGTTTGGGTTGGAATATGAATAGTAAAAAATTTGAATAAGAATAGTTGTATGATGTAATATAAATAAATTTTTATGTGATATTTTGAATGTAAAGTTGATTTTTAGAATAATATAAAAAATAAAAAATAAATATTTGATTTAAAGTTTTTTAGGGAGGAAATTAGTGTGAATAGTATAAATCCATTATAATTCTTCAAACAAACACACCCTAAGTATATTAGCATCTCTAAGTCCATAGACGTGGAGCTAGAGGAAGTTCGATTCTTTGTTCCAAATTTAGTAGTGGAAAGTGATTCGTCTATGATTGTCTCAGGACTTCAAAGGAAAGCGCAATATCCATAGATAATGGATGCAAAAATTCAAGTTATTGTTAGCTTCTTTGACCATTATAAGGCTGTGGAAGTGACTCATATATTTAAGGAAAAGAATTGGTTAATGGATGGGTTGACTAAAAATGGAGCAAAGGGGTTCCCAAATATAATTGCTCGGCTATGGTCCAATTTTGTCTTACTATCTCTGAAATAGTGCAAAGGGAATCTTCTCTTATGAAGGATTTCATATTAGAGAAATGGGGAGGGAAATTGAGATGGCTGGCAAAATTGGGGTATGAGTAGTAGCTTCAAAGGCCAAGTAGGAAGGGAAATTATCACGGCTCTAGATGACTCGAATCCGACTTTAGACGGACCGATTGCAGCCCGGATCCGATCGAAGGTTCTTGTTTGCTTGGAAGTTGTGATTTGTTGATTTTAATCAAGATGTGTGGCTTAAATTCACCATTTAGTATATATAGCCTTGTACACAAAACCTAGAATTGAGAAACATTTAGAGAGGGTTTTCCCTATTTATCTTTAGAGAGATTCATTAGGGTTTTAGTGATTCGAGTAGCCGAAAGGGCAAATCGATTGTTTGAGTTTCAAATCGATTGCGTGAGAGACTAAAGACGCATCGGCAGCCTCAGACAGTCCGTAGATTCTCGAAAGTGCTTGCTTAAGAGGAGTTATTGTTTTTGGAATTTAACTTATCCTATTTTTCATTCAATTTTTCATTTGTAAGTTTGATTTACTATTATCGAATATATTAGACATTTTCTTTTAAGTTTGTTTCATACATGGAGATAATCCTAATTTATGTCAGGAATGGTGAATAAGTGATGAGCCTTGATTTGGTGTTATGGGAGAATTAATTTATTGAGGTAGGACATGTTGAAAGATTAATATTGTATTTGTTTTGTGAGATAATTTGAAGGGATATTTTTTATGTGAGGTATAGAGAATTGTATATGATATATAAAAATAATGAATGCGTGTGATATATTAATATTTTTGAAAAAACATGTGGGAGAAAAAAGTTAAAAGAACACACCCTAAGGGGTCTCGGTGCAGATGGTTCAAGGCATTCATATAGGTCAGCTAAGATAATGAAGACGTATTATGATTGGGATAATGTTTGTATTTAGATTATGTAAGTAAAGGTGTGTATGTATGATATGGCACAAGTATATGGAAATCCAAGATATATAGGTATGGCATATTAGTACGGAATAAAGAAGATTGGAAATGAAAATTTGTACTGATATAGAGGTCTAAACTTAATAAAAAAAAATTGATATTTTCTTTAGAATAAGAAAAAAATGTGCGACCTAATTGCATACAAAAAAAGAATAATAATAAATGTAATGCACATTGAACTAAATAAAAATATAATAATATTTCTGTAATGAAATAACGATCGAAAACGAGTTTTTATTAACGAAATAGAGAAATTTTTTTACTAGGGCTTAGATTTAGGCTCAGCCCCCAAAATCTCCCAATACGTACAAAATCGACACAAACAAACCCAAACCGCGACTAACACACAAACACCGGTTAGAAAAACCCTCGACACAAGAAGAAAATACCCCCGCATACAAGAAACAAGGTTAATCGATACAAACCACAACAACCGAAAGCCTACAACAACGAAACGAGCCCTTTGTAGCTCGGATCGCAACATGGGATGAAGAATCGTGCCAAGGAACTTCACACAAACATGAGAAAGGCACCGCCAATGGATTCGTCTGAACAGTCGTCGCTGAAAAGTTCAAAGGTGAGAGGTGAGAGAGAAAAGTGTATAGAGAGAGAAGGAGATGGATAAATACATGTACCTGTATGTAACGGCGCCTCTGTCCTCCCCCTTTAAATATCTAGGGCAAAGTCAAATAAATGACCAAGATTTAATCCCTCAATCGGACGGTTCTCGTGGAGTATAGAAATAAACGCGGGTCAAGGGCGCTAGGTCGCAGGTCAGATCCAGATAGGGTACGGGTATAGGTCGCAGGTCCAGACCAAGGATGTTAGTGGGCCACATGATTGGATTTGAGTGTATTTAGTGGTGGATACAAAATTGGTCTAAAAAATTATCATTGATCAAAATTTTATAACAATCCTCCATCTAAGTTTGGTTATGGGAGATTGGGGTCATCATTGCCCAATAATTTGGATTACTTGTCTGCACAAAGAAAACATAAAACTAGTTAGTCAAAATACATTAATTTAGTCTGTCATCTACACACATTGTAGAACACAGCTAATCAAATGTATCAAAGCATATAATTTTCAAACAAGATACAAAACCTTAATTTTCTAAAACATTGTATCTACAACAACAGGAATATATTCAAATCCAATTATCGACAAACCTACTCTATGTTGTAAATGTGACATACTACCAAAAATAGTAGCAAACTTCACAAGTTTCATATCATTCACAACCAATAATAACATAATACAAAGAAGTCAATAGCAAATCCCAAGAACTAATTTCAAACATTTATTATCAACTAATGAGCTCTTATCTTCTTTTAACACTAAACTAAACATTGAGACTTACTTTCGGGATTAAACAATTTCCTATCACTCATAGGTTTATCCACATGTAAGCTCTCAAACATACCTCTAGGTAAAGAAGATGAATCAAAATTACCAAACATAGAGAATACTTTAGGACTATTTCTAACCTCGTCCTTAACAAATAGGTAATTTTCAATCTCTTTATTATTATCAAAATCAGTTCCTACATTACTTGTAATCTCAGAAACTATATTTTCAATTTTATTCACAAGCTGCCTTGGAACAGATAAAATTAGAAATCGCCAACAAAAATATCAGTTTCACTAGATCTTTCATCATCTAACATACTCTTCACATCAGAGATTACAACATTTTGTTTACAATATCAGTGTGTTGCTTAGCAGCAGTTTTCATATACACACCAAAATCAAAAACAATATCAACATCAATTGAATATCACAATGCACATTTTCTGATTTCCAACTAGTATTATCAACATGTATATCACTAAACTGCATATTTATATAATAAGCAACAATTTTTTTATTTTCACAATGACAACGAAAAACAGAATTATCAATTTCTTTCTCTCTAAAATCAATTATATCATTCTTCACCTTACTTTGAATACTATTATAAAAAACAGATGTAATTTCTCCCTCAAAATTGAAAATTTCAACTTCAACATTAGTTTGCAAACATGCAGAAGATGGAACACGGATTTTATTCAAACTGGAATTAAAATAATCGCAATTGAGGACACAATCTATTTCTTCTCAATTTTTATATTTTCGTTTTTTTACAGTAAACAAATTTTCAGTAGCATAATGAACAATATCATCATTTCCAGAATCAATTTCAGCAACTTCAGGGTTATCAAATTTCACAATCTTAGATTCACAATATTTACACTGCTCAATAGTACAATCAAAACGAAAATCTGGTTTCTTAAATTCAATCTCTCTCTCATATTAAGAAATTTCATTTTTGAAAAAAAGTAGAATTTCAGAAACTCTAGAATCATTTTCAGAACCAAAGTTTTAGCAATTTCAGAATCAAACAACTTAGACTTTTCATTCAAACATGGGATATAACCTTCATTAAATGTCATATTATTACTAATAATGGTTTTAAAACCAAATCTAGAACTAAGTCATAACCTATAACCTGTAACACCATAACTCAAGAAAACACAATTTTCAGTTTTTACAACTAAACCATCAGTGCAAATACGTATCACAACAGAACACCCAAACACACGAACATTAGACATGTCGAAAATTCTACCCAACCACTTATTTTCCAGACATTTACCTTTAATGGGGATAGAAGGTGATCGATTTAAAATATAAACTGCTGTTTCAACAGCTTCACCCCAAAATTTTTCAGATAAACCGGATGATGTCAAAAGACATTCAACTCTTTCCAAAAAAGATCCGGTTTAACCTCTCAGCAACCCCACTAAATTAGGATGCCTTGGGGACAGATTCAAAATTAATACATTTTTGCACACAGAAATTATTAAACCAAGTGTTACAAAAATTTAAAACATTATCAATTTTAATAAATTTAATTTTTCTGTGAATTTCACTTTCAATTTGAATTTTTTAATTCTTGAAAACCTTAAACAAATCAGGTTTATTTTTCCATAAAAAAATCCAAAATTATCTTGAAAAATCGTCAGCTATAGTTAAGAAATATCTATACCCATCATAAGTGGGTTCACTAGAAGGATCACACATATCTACATATATACATTATAAAATCCGTTTTGAAAAAAATATAATTTTCAGAGGTTTTTATTTAATTTTCAGGAGAGCATGTATTACAAAAGGGAACAATAGAAAATTTATTATTTTTCAAACAACTAGATTCATCCAGAATTTTAAAACCCCTGTTACTAAGGTGACCTAACATCTTATGCGATAATTTAGTATTATTTATTTCAGAATTATCAATTCAAGAACATGCAATTAGAGGAATAGCAGAAGTAACACACATATCATTTTGCAATTATGCCTTACAAATCACCAAAACCCCTTTTGTTATTTTCATGCAGTTTAAACTCTATTTTCGTTCTAGACCTAGAGTAGATAATCTAACACATGACAAGTTGTTTGACAAACCAAACACACATCTCACATCATGCAATGTTATCACATTCCCATATTTAAATTTCAAATTGACAACACCAATTTCCTCAACTTTACACACACTAGTATCAACCATAGTAACATAGCAGTGTGTTAAAGTTTTAAATTTTGAAAAAATATTTTTCAAATGTGTCATACGGTATGTACATGCATAATCAACAATTCATTTATTAGCACACAAAGAATTTGAAATTAAATATGTCCTAACTGTAAGTACATCCCTTAAATTTTGATTCATATCAATCAAATTGGCAAACTCATTTGCATGTGCACTGTTATTATCGTTATTACTGTTATTATGTCCAGCCATGATTATCAATTTCGAAAATAAGTTTGATTACAAAAAAAATTGAAAAATGCAAATTGTCTTAGAAAAAGAGTTTGTTTTAAAAATATCCAGTTAAATAGAAAAAACATTGTTTAATTTTTCAAAAAAACAATGGAAAACTAAACAATCACAGCACACAAACTGCTATCCGCATAGAATACAGAAGACAATCAAACACAGTAACAAATGAATCACAAAATAATGCAATCATAGGCCCAAAAATAACAAAACATAGCCTATCTATTACAACATTCACTCGTGACTATTCAACCTAAGGTACTCGAGAATCACTCACAATAGTGATGATCGGAGTTTTGCAACCTTGGTTTCACAATAGTCTTTACAATTGATTTCAGGGGAATTTAAATGCAATTATTAAACAAGTAAAGTAAACAGTAGTAACAAGAGTTAGGGTGTTAAATTTTACCCTTGAAGCACAACAACAATTTTTCCTACAATGTTACAAAAGAAAATATACACAATAACTTAAACTCTTTCGAGAATAGGGGTTAGCCAATATATAACAACAGTTATCTACAACAAAGACATTGTTTCTCTTTTAACTAAAGTTAGAATCACAGAAACTCACATAATATAGGGGATATACTACACAAAACGAGCAGAACAGATACAACGACAGGCCGCGACTACAAATATAACAAAATATAAAAAATAAACAACTTGGTTTTTAGATTTTTAATCAAAAAACAAATTCACAGTTTTAAGAAATATTAAAATATTTTAACCAAACTTTAAAGATTCTAACAAAATAGTTAACGGTTTTATAAATCTAAAGAAAATTTTACAAAATTCAAACCAGTTTTAACAAAACACTTACGATTTTGAAAAAAAAAAAAAGATAAAAAAACCAAACAAACACAGATCTTAATAGTAATAAGGCGAGCAAAAAATATTTAGGGTTTGTTTTCAGCCCTCAAAATCTCCCAATACGTACAAAATTGACGCAAACAAACCCAAACCGCAAGTAACACACAAACACTGGCCCGAAAAATCCTCGACACAAGAAGAAAATACCCCCACATACAAGAAATAGGGCAAATACAAACCACAACAACCGAAAGCCTACAACAACGAAATGAGCCCTTTGCAGCTCGGATCGCAAGAGGGGATGAAGAATCGCACCAAGGAACTCCACAGAAACACGAGGAATGCGCCAATGGATTCGCCGGAACAGTCGTCGCCGAAAAGTTCAAAGGTGAGAGGCAAGAGAGAAAAATGTATAAAGAAAAGGAGATGGATGAATGCATGTATCTGTACATAACGACGCCTCTCCCCTCCCCCTTTAAATATCTAGGACAAAGTCAAATGAATGGGCAAAATTTAATCCGTCAATCGGACGGTTCTCGTGGAGTATAGAAATAGACGCGGGTCAATGGTGCTGAGTCGGGGGTCGAATCCAGGTAGGGTACAGGTATGAGTTGCAGCCATACATAGTATGTTAGTGGGCCACATGATTGGATTTGAGTGTATTTAGTGGTGGATACAAAATTGGTCTAAAAATTTATCATTGACCAAAATTTTATAACAATTTCAATTTTAACTACAATTTCGCATTATCAAACAAAATTAATAAATATAAATCATTTTTTCGAAATTTTTACTATTCACTAAAGATTTTCTTCCGAAAAATATTAAATTAAATATATATTTTTTTATATTATATTAAAATTTTAATTTTATATTAAAAATAATATGTCAATACTTATTTGTATCACAATCGGATAATTAATCCAATTCAAAACATTTACTATTGAAATTCCAAAAAAAAAAAAAAGTCAAACTTCCAAACAAACATACCCAAATGTTTTGTTTTTAATTTTTTACTATTATTAAAATAACTTGTAATGTGTTGGATTGATGATGTGTTTGGAAGTTTATGTTTTTATTGTTTGTTAAATTAAATAATTATTAAAAGTATAAAGACCATAGCCTTGGTTAAATACTCCCGCCCCTCCGTTTCAAAACTGACTATTCATTTATTCGGGGCATATTATTTAGATAGTATATATCAATAAATTATACATAATAAATTATGATATTATACTATTAATATTTATATGAGTAGTATTGTTGCTATTTCAAAAATACTAGTCGCTTCATCGGTTTTAATTCAAAATAATTTTTTTACTATTTTCGTCTGTCTCACTCAAAAGTACCTCTTTCGTTTTTTTTAGTAAAAGTAATAATATATTACTATCAAAATACCTCTAACTTTTATTTAAATTACAAACTTACTATTACACATAGAATTACTTTATACAAAAAGTCAAAGGCAAAAATATCAAAATCTCTTACACACGTCTCATAATTAATAAAATACTATTATTTTTTAACCTATTACAAAACTTTAGTCCATTTCAAAAGGGAGGGAAGAAGTATTATGTGTGGTTGAAAGAAATTTAGAATATCGTGTTTAAATATTATTAGCATTATATTTCAATAAAATTATACAATATGAATATCATTTTGTGGATAATAAAATTTTATATAATACAAATAAAACATATATTTTTTTATTTATAATTAACTTAAATTATTTATAAAAATGGAAAGTTCTAAATGTAGATTAAAATATTTATTTATTGAAAAAAGAGATAGAAATAAAGAAGTTTTTGAGTGGATCTTACGTAGTTAGAAATTCAATTAAATTGATTTATATTTATTAAATATATTTAAAATGAATAAAATTATTAAAAATATAAGCATGTCATCTGTTTTAAATCAGATTAAAAAGGAAAACAAATCATCTATCTCCCGATGGGAGAGTCGTAAAATCTTGGATGCGTTTGGTTTATTGGTTGAATTTTTTAGTTGAAAATTGGATTAAAAGTAATTTATTTAATTAGTATTGTTTATTTGATTTGTGATGTATATATAAGGTTAAAAACAATTAAAATATATATTTAATTATTTTAAATTATATTTTAATAATATATATACTATAAATATCATTTTATAAAAAATAAAATTTTAGATAATACAAATAAATAAAAATATATATAAATATTTATATATGATTAATATAACTTAAGTTTACAAATAAATAAAGAGTTTTGAATGTAAATAAATATATTTGTTTATTAAAAATAAAAATAGAAAATATTGAATGAATTTGAAGTGGATGATATATCATATAATTTTTTTAAAAAAAATTGAAAAAAAATCGAAAGTATAGTGCTAATATGGGTTGATATCGTATATATTAAAAAATTTATTAAAATTATATAATGCCAAAATTAAAATATATTGATTGTTTAATGGTATTTTCAATTGTTTATTTTAATTATTTATTTACAATAACATGCTACCTTATTTAAAGTCTTTTCAAATGAGTATTAAATTTTTAGCAAAATAGCATATAAAACCTTTGTAGTTTTTTTCGTAATTTACTAAAAATTCTTTGGTTATGAAATTTTATATAACCTATTCGTGGTTTTCAAAGTATTGCACACTTGCCCCTAATTCTGAATTTCACTAACGATGTTAAACTTTAGCACATGTGGATAATTATGCCCTTACTAAGATTTTAATAATTGAAGACTATCGGTATTTAATTCCACTTACCTCCCAACTTCAATCACACACCCACATATACAATACTATATCTATATTTATTTATATTGTCAACATAAGCACCGAAAACACGCACACACCACATTCTCAACTCTCCATCGTTGTTGTCTGTTTGGATAAGGATATTCTAATTTTTGGAAGCCAGAGTAAAAAAAAAATGAAAAAGGATTTACCGTTGAATTTTGTAATTTTTGTTTGTATAAAGTTTGAGTAAAGTTTGATTGTTGGATTAGATGAAACGGATAAAGAAATTGGCAAGATTACACGAAGGGAGAAGACAACTGCACAAGGGAGAAAATTGTGGGGTGAAATGAGAAAGGGATGGTGAGAAAACATAGGTGGCCACACATTCCTATTTTTCTAATTGAAATTGAGATTTTGAATTTGGAATTGGAGAGAGAAATAATAGGCGCGAGTTCATAATCATTGTCATTGACATCGTTGTCTTCTTCTCCTTTTTTCTTTCTCTTATCCTTCTTCATTATTGTAATACAAAAACACGGCAACGGTTTTATCTTTTCCGTCTACTACATCAATCTGAGAATATTTGGAACCACTTATTATTTCAGCTTCCCCAAAATCGACAGCGAGAAATTGCTTACGGCATTCTTGTCTTTGTTCGATTAATTGTGTCATAAATTTGGAGATCAATTTCAAATTTCATTTTTTCCCATTTTTTGGTAGCTCCAAGAGCACAATTTTCCGGTGAAGTGTTTAGCAAACATAAAATTAAGGTTAATTCTAAGAGATTAATTTCTAAGAATCTGTAGAAGAATAAGGGGGAAGACGCTGTGAAATATAGTGAAGGGGGATATATATCAATTTATTAATACATAAATCGTATTTCAAGACATACAACCACCTGTAAGTCCTAGCAGATTGGAGTTTTCCTGCAATATTTTAGAAACTATCAGTAGATCTTTTTTTGCAATTTTACACCTATTTTGAATTTTCAGCAATTTCTAAAAATCACATGAGGTCTTATGCTATTTTGTCTAAAATTTTATAGTAAATATAAACTCTATTATTAAAGTAAATGATCATGTTTCGAGGAGTTAAAATAATTTTTTATGTAAAATATTATGATTATTTATTTTTTATATACATCACATCAATATTTATATTTATATAAATTTAAATAATTATTTTAAATCAGAATTTATTAGTTTCAAAATATAGCAAAAATATAACCAAACAAATATGATAATACACAATCGATTTATAGTAAATAATTTTTATCTAATCCACAATTTTATTATTATTAATTTAACAAATAATAACTAATTTATCATTATTTTTCTATTTATAACTTTTTAATAAATTTACTATAATAATCTATTTAATTTTTAGAGAAAAAAACAAACAAAAATAAATTTATTAGTCTATAAATTATACAAATATAATTATAGCAAAAAAAATTAATTAGTATCCTTCTTATGTAAATAGTACTAATATATAACAGTGGGCCCACAAAAGATTATTTTTTAAAAAAAAATCACATCACCAACACCAAATGAAGGCATCGTATCCTAATTTAATATTATACGGATTGAATATCCATATTACAATTTTTAATCCAATAGTTTGTATAAAATTGGAAGTTTAATTGTAATTTTCTAATTCTCCTAATTTATATAAATATTTCGATCATCTATTCTCCTTCCTCCTTCCATGCATATTCCTCTTTCTATCCAACATTACATTCATTAGAAAAAAGAACTCAAAATCTTTCAATGGAATAAAAAAGAATTCAAAAATTTAAATATAAAACTCTACATCTTACTATTTATTTATGGAAAAAATAATTTATTGGATTGATTTACTGGATTCAATTTATTATGATTGGATTATGGTCTATTTAGTCCAAGTTAAATAATAATTTATATAATTGTATTAATGTTTTCATAGTTTTTCAAAATTTAGATATTAACCAAATTATTAGAATCTCGTGTTAAGAATATAGTAAGGCTGTATTAGCAATCATATTTAAATTAGAACATCAAAATTACTATTAAATAAAATAAATTAACATTCTTATGTTAACTTCCGTATTTACGGATGCATAGGTAAACATCTTATATTATGGTATAAGACACCATATTTGATGAGTTTAAATATCTTAGAATCTTACAATTTATAGGAAAGCATTTTATAATGAAACATCAGTATATGGTTTGATATATTTTAGCATCGAATATATGCATATTTCACATATTTACAAGACCAACTTTTAAACTAAAAAAGACGATCTTCCTCCTCTTCAATCTAATTTATCATAATACACATCATCACCGGATCCGCCTCAGTGATATATTATAATAGGGCTGGGATTAAATGCTGAACTATAAAGTTTAGCATGATGCTAATTCAATATTAACCATTGGATCACAATTTTTAATACCAAGGCTTGTATTAATTTAGGGGTTTAATAGTAATTTTTAAATTTTTTTAACTTTTATAACTAACTTAGATCTACATTCTCCTTCGTCTCCTTACTTAGAAAAATGACTAAGATTCTTCCAACAAAATTAATGGATAAAATTGATGGAGACAAGCAAAATCAATTATCCATTATTCAAAAACGATTCGTACCAAACACAATACTTCAGTAGTCAATATTTCATCTTCCATTATTCAGCATTTCATCTTTTATAAATCAACATCTTGATATAATGTACACAGTATCTCATAAGCATCTCGTAAATTGTTTGAATATATTGGATTGTAACAATACTGCAACATTAGGTGTTTTCTTATGATTTAATAATTACCGCCAAACATCTATATTTGGGCAACATTAGGTGTTTTCTTATGATTTAATAATTACCGCCAAACATCTATATTTGGGGCAACGTTATTGTATGAAGAAACACAAAATTCATTCAAGTGGGTTTTCAATATCTTTTTAAGTACATGAGTGGTCATGCACCAAAAATTATTTTTACGGATCAAAATTTGGCTATTGCTTCAGAACTAAAGGAAACAATAATGTCAACAACATATTAGCCTTTGTGCACATGATTTAATCACAAAATATTATGAACATCGTATAATAAGTATTTACATATACTAAACTAAGCATTTTACTGAATATCAATAAACATATTTGTTTATTATATTTAACATGTTGTTGTATTATCAAATACTATAAATGTTATCCAAAAAAATGCCACAAAAAATAAATTCTAAACATACTTTCGAACAAGCGTCTCCATGTATTGTGTTTAGCATGTTACTGTACTATCAAACAAATATTACGAGTGTTATCTAAAAATTGCCAAAAAAAACACTATAACATATTTTCATATACACTATTGATTTAAACTAATATCCAAACAGAAAAAAAGTATCAAAATATCATATTAGAAAATGTCGAAATAAACTTGGGTTCGCGGCGGGTCAATTGGGCGACGATGGTGGTTCGGCGATTTTCGGCAGTAATCTGGACAACTGGTGATCACCTGTTCGGAGAAAAAAACAAGAAAAAAAAAAAAAGGAAGAGATACACAGAGAAGAAGAGAGAGAAAAAAAAGATGGTGGCGGCTAGGGCCTGGGCTGGGGAGGCACTGCACTGGCGGTTGTCGGCGCAATTCAGTCTATCGCAAAAGAGAAAAAGGGAGTAGAGAAATAAAAGAGATTTACGTACGTATAAACTCACCATTTAACTTCTTTTTAAACTTAAAAAACCAATCCTACTCCTATTCAATTTAAATCATCCAAATTTATTTAGTAAGGTGCACGCATGAGCACCGGATTCACCTCCTTTATAATATGTACATGTAATATATAAAATATATATAACATAAATACATATTATGTATATACATAATATACATTATATTAGATGGGACTGAGGAAAATTGCGGCTATGATTCCTGCCCAAATGTATTTGTTTGATTGAAATTGAAAATAAAATATTGATTTGAAATTTTTTTAAGAAAAATATTTTAATATAATATTTTATTAAGAATAAAAAGAAAACGGAATGATATTTCATATTAAAATCACAATCAAACCGATCCTTTATACAATCTATGAGATAATAATAAGACGTTTCAAAAAGTTTAGCATTATGAGAGAACAATTGTGTTCACTTAAATAAATTAATATATAAATATGGTATTTATTTTACTAGAATAAATAGTGAATATTTTACTAAAAGTTTCAAGAAATAACCAAAAAAACTAAAAAAGTGAACCAAGAGAACATGGGCAATAACTTTTATATATATATATATGTGTGTGTGTGTGCAAGCTTTGTGCATATATATACTGGAAGAATATGCAAAATATATTGTAACGAATGAAAGCAACAATAGCAATATAAGAAGATGGAGGAATTCTTCTTAAGTATCTATCTATCTATCTATTGTTACCTGCTGTGCTATGTTGTGTTGCCACCATCCATCTCATCTCATCTCATCTGTAAGCTAAATATAATCTTTAGCACAACCGGCGACAAAAAATGCGCCAACATTTATCATTCGCGTCTAACTTCATTTTCGTTGAATGAAGCCTGTCGAGTGAGTTCATAGTTCGCAGGCGTAGTTGCCTCTGCTGTTTCAGTGCTCGGTTTTGCGCATAGGAAAAAGAAGGAAGAAGTATAGATAGTAATGTGCCATAAACTGCATAAGATGGATTTTGCACAAATGAACGAAGGGCATATATATATACATACATACATACATACATACATACATACATTCATACCTGTGCCAAATCCAATATGTTTCAAAGGATTCCATTTGCCAAGACACCACGGCGAGAGCCAGTGTCAAAAACCCTGCGCCAACATACCGCTTCTTGATTGTCTTGAAAATGTTATGGATCCATCCTTTAAAAATGTTCCATCTGTTGAATCAAGTGGAAAGTTTTTGTATCATGGATTAATGAACTTTGAAAAACACCACCATCGAACAAAGACTTGAAGATAAGCATAAGCATAGAGGCACTATTGACAAAATCAAAAGCTCAATGACAAAAATTCGCTGACCTTCGAAGAAGATCCCAACGATCTTCTCTTGGAACAGTTGTCGACTTTTGATGGGTCCAAAACTCAACAAGCCACCCGATGAGGAGGCCGAGAGCTCCTAGTCCCATCACAATGCTGATGTTTTTGGACCTGCAAACATATATATACATGCCATAGTCAATTTCAGCCACATCAGAAACGTAATCCATGGCTGTAAGAGCAAATAAATACCTGGTGGGATCTGTCTGAGCCATGAGGGCAGTCAGGACGGCAACGAGGGTGTGGATTGTTCTTTTAGAAGCTTCACTCATGGTGGTTAGGTAAATGAAAGTACTCACGACGGCCATGAAAGAGAGCCAGAAGTCGAGGAACTGAAGCATAAAATCTCAGAATTGGATATCCGCAAAAACAAAGATCCCAACTGCAGAGGAATTGAGCCATTACCTGTAAGGTATGGAAGCCTAATAGGCAGCCGGCACCCGAATCACAGGCATGATACACTGCACTGGCTGTACCACTACACGTAAAGAGAATCCATTCTGCAAATGCCTAGAGAAGAAGATTGAATTTCGACAAAAGCATTATGAACATTCCAGAAAAAAATACAAAAATGCTGTTTCTGTCATGGCAAAATACCTTATTCCGGAGTGCCCAAAATGCCGGGAACAGAGAAGCAGCATTTGATGCTACCAGAAAAATAGAGTGTACAATTTGCCCTGCACAAGTTTACGTTGTCGAATTATATGTGTGGTCGTGTGCATGTATGCATCTTAGCAACACCTAATTATATGTGGCTGAGCCTTTAAAGAAGAAAACAAAAATCAGAGATACACTATGCAATGTTTGGCCTAAAATGTGATAGAGCACAAGATCGAAACGAACATGAAGTTAAGAATAAACATAAACAGCAGCTAGTGCTTGTATATCAACAACGGGATGAGCTTAAGCTTGATATTCGCGGGTTTAGACTTTATTTATTTACTTTTCTATTAAGATATTATATTTTGAATTGAGTTTGCCCCTTAATTATTAGTTAGACTTATTTTATTTTTTGTAAGTAGTGTTTAGTATAAATATTTAAAGAGACTATTAGGGTTTGGAGAACATTATTCATGATATAGGAGCCATGTGCTTTCCCCTTAGTGTCTTTAAATGCTTATAATTACTCACTAAAAATAAAATAAACCTACCTAAAAGCCCAACTCAAAATATAATATCTTGAAAAATAAATAAATAAAATCTAAACCTGCGAATAACAGGCCTCACCCATCCCTATCGTCAATATACAAGCAACGGCCGAAACTCCACTTTCTCTTTATTCTTAACTTCATATCTTTTTCGATCTTGATATCTATCAAAATGACTTACATTTATGCGAGACAATCTCGACACTACAGTCGAAACCTCCATGGTCCAGATCACAATGGCAGTAGCTGATTGGAAGATTGAACTGTTAGTTTGTTGCCCTACTATTGAAATAACATGCTTAAGAATTTGTATTAAACCTGTATAAGATGAGACCTCCGGCGTCTAAACGAGACAGGCACCGTCCAAAGGATGAGCATTTGTTCGGACAGCTCTCTATTGACAAGGAGATGGCAGTATTGCTGCTTGCATCAGTGGGATTGAGTTGTCTAATGCCGAAATACCATGTTCCTACTCTCGCATATAGTATATAAAAACTAACTGTGTCCTCTGTTGACTCATATATCTTTAGATATGTGGAGCCATTGTTACTATTTGTCCGGGTAGCATAGAAGTAATCCCAGCTAGTGAGAGAAGGTAACCCTCCATATCTGGCATAGATTTCATAATTTTGCATAAGGTTGGAAGTAAGATGGAGGTGGATATTTCCTAAGGCAGAACCGGACGGAATGTCCAAGATGAAAAAGGTCCAACTACCATTGTGACTATCTCCATGGGAGAAGCTGCTCAGAAGAGGTTCCAAATGAAAAAAGGCTGAATCCAATGATGATGCATTTCTCGTTATTGGCAAGTAATTGGACTCAAAAGGGAGAAACTGGTCTTTCTGAATCACAGCCTGCAGACAATCTCTCTCTGTTAGTCAATCATAAAGATTCATGCATAAGCTTCTCTGCATTTGTTTGTTACAGAATTTCAAGATTAACGACCTAAGGATTGATTTAACTATCAAAAATGCAGACGTCGTCTTAGAAGGGTTCTAGAAAAACAAACCTCAAGCATATGTCTTTCAGATGTGCATTTTAATCCAGCCTTGCCCATAGGACACTGAAGCACTTGCCACTCCAACATATAACACACTCTCGAGATATTACTTTGCATTCCCAGACTTTTTGTTGAGCTATCGATGGATTGAACAATAATATACCAACGACCAGCTTTGGGGAATTGAAGTACCAAAGGGGCCCAACTAATATCACCAGAAAAGTCATAAACTGTTTCAAGGGGCATTGCACCATATCTGGCATAACAGAGCAAAGAATGGCTTACAGTAATAATTGAATTTTGCGCTTGACTGAATGTCAAATTTGCTGCTGAAATCAGTATCTCTTCCCCAATGTTTTCCGCATCGAATAAGTAGACTTTGGGCTTGGCATTTTCATGACAAGATATTCCATTGGCATTTCCACAAGCAATAACATTCCTTCCATTAGCTCTATACGTTTCATTTTTAATGCCAATTCCAGTTAAATTATAGTTGGCATTACATGAAAGCATGCTCACTGTTTGGTTGCAGAACTTTCCCGACATCATGGAGCTTGAGCACCCCTCCACACTTATGTTCGCACTAAATAATAATGAATGGCCTCGCTCGAGCTGTAAGTGAACAATGGATGTTACTAGTTTAGAAAGATCATATGAAAAATTCAGATCACATCTGGAATACAAAGCATGAACACTAACTGCAATCAGTTCAATGAGTGTCCATGGCTAAAGCTACAATAACATAGGAAATTGTTAATGTACCATTTTAGACTGTGTCCGCAGAGGTCCAACACCATTAAATATCCCAAAATACCATGTACCTGGGAAAATCTGTTAGACAATTAGCCTATGTACAGAATTTTTATCAGTGTTTTATAGAGGAATATTAACCAGCCAAAGCTTATAAACCTGCTCATTTGTCACTCTCAAAAATATATTCTTCTGCAATGGGTAACACTTCTCAAAATTTTGAAGACTTTGGTTCCCAACAAAAGAATCGTTCGAGATGTAGTCCATCACTGCAATATTTGAATCTTTATGGTCAAAATCATAGTCACGCGGAGCATAAATGTGAATAGGAACATAAATTTCAGGAGATAATTCATTAAATACATTTGAATTCACCATGAGTTTACCTAGACCCATTTCAGAAGTGTTGTGGATATCAGGCAGAGGGAGGCTCCCATCTCGGAAGCAGATTATAGCCAGAGAACCTACAGGTGTCTTCTTGAATTCATTGAGATTCTGTAGAAGGAAATTCAAAACCCTTTGTTAGGGAACTGAAAATTCTGGAGAAGAGAAATTCATGATAATAACATTGCACGTTTTCACTCTCAATGGAAACTTACAAGGTCAACATCTGTTTCCAGTGCTAGAGACAACGAAGAGAACCATGGCGGCAAATCAACTGCAGTGAGACCAGAAAATTGAAATTATGTAGTTGTTAAGTCAGCTTTAATCTAGCACAGACTGATCTTTATAGCAACACCTTGCATCTTTAGACTAGTGACAAAGCCAAGTACAGATATAGCATTCTAAAATTAATTTTAAAGCAACCAGGCATGATCATTCCACCTACTGTGTTCCCACCAAGTTGAAAAGATATCCATGTAATATTACTCAATTTACAATCTTGCAGAAGTGCCTAACAATTAAGGCATAGTACAGGACTATAACATACAATATGTCAATTTAAAATGTAGACGGTGAACAAAGCAATCCCTATTTCAGGGTTTGCTTGGAATATTCAGAATATAAATATCAAACCAAGTATCCTTGAAAAGTATACACCTTCCGGGATCCAGTCCAGACACCAACATGACAATGAAAAATTGTAAATAAACGCTAAAAACAATCCAACTCAAAGGAATGTACCTAAACATTAATGCATTCAACATAAAAATCCAGTGTGTTCTATATCACATCCAAAACATACCTTAAACACTTCCTTGAATCACAATTCTTCAAATTAAGCACAAACTATTTAATCCTGAATGTCTAATAACTCTATAAATGATTCGCCAACGAGCAATTTGATGTCAAATGCACGAACTCCATAATGGATTAAAATAACTGATGAAATTTCGGAATCATCGTGAACACAAACAATGTTAACATTTCGTTCTAGCCTAACAAATCATATTCTAAAACACAGTAAAAGCAGAGCAAAAAAATAAAACCACAAACGAAACCCTCTAAATCAACTACCAATCCATGTGAAACACACATACGTTGAATCGATGATCAGAAACTAAAACTCACTGTGAAAATGAAAAAAATACATTCGGCAAATTCCGAACAAGCCTACCGAATTCTTAAACCTCAGACACCTCAAACAACCACAACAAACTCATTCGATCAATCAAACAACCAAAACCAACCCAACCATTACCCATAGCAATTTAAAGCCATTCTCCTCTTAAAAACAAACCGCAATCCTTCAAATTACCTCTAATATACCGCCAATCGTATGGACCAAGCGGAGTGCTCGGATACGCGACGCTGGAAATCACGTGGCTATTCGGCAGTTGCTCCTCCGAATCACACACATTAATACACACCAAAAGCAACAAACAGCAGCTCAGAATCCACGTCTTCCCCATGTACTTTCCTCCACCTCCTCGATCACTCCGCTTCAGAATCAGCAAAAATTCATAGATGGAAGGACTTGCTTTTGACAAAATAACTAAAAAAAATTAAAAATCGAAGAATGTCAAGAAGCAGTGACGTCTGCGCCAAACCATGGATTGTGTGAATCAATAAATTATTGCTGGCTTGGCTGCACACGATGCCGCTTGCTCATATACATAAATAGTGAGAGGGAGAGAGATAGAGAGATTACGTATATTGGTACGTATTCTGATTCTGATAGGCATTGAGAGCCGTTGGATCAATCTAGGGTTTCTCTTTTTTTTAATTGTTTCTAGATTTACGGGTTGACGATTGCTTTTCAGCGTTCAGTCTCCTTTAGATACGCCTCAGAATTCCACGGGTGTAGTTGTTAACTCCGGGACTTCAGATCCCGGATTAAGGTAATTATGTGGGACTTACTTTGGCATGGCGTGGGGTCCATGGACTTGTCACGTATATATCGGGAGTATGCGTAATGCGTGACGGCTGATACCTTCGTCATTTTTCTATTTTATTTATTTAAATAAAAAATAATTTAAAGTATAATTATATATTCATTATTTTTCAATTGTTAGGTAGGTTGTTATGTGATCTAGTTTATGTTATGTGATCTAGTTTATGTATTATAATTTAGTTTATGTTATGTAATCTAGTTTATGTATTATAATTTAGTTTATGTGATGTGATCTAGTTTATGAGTGATATATCTTGTCCGTGTTAACGTTTATTCGTGGATGTAGCGAGGAATAAAAGACGATGATAAAATCTATTTGTGTAAGGTAAGTCTATATCTATTAAATATGTATTTGCGATTTAGTTAAATCACGATCAAATAGGTAAGATATATTGGGAATTTTTGTTGTTTGAAATCTAACTCAACAAGTCTCTTGGCAAATAAAATAAATTTGTTTATTCCTTAGCTCGGCCTACCGGATCGACCCAATATTTTTTACCCAAACCCAAACTCAAACTCAAATCCATGTGTGTGTCTACCCAAAAATTAGAAGGGGGTGTTGGGTTTGTTATAATGAGTGTTAGTTTCTTGGGTAGTTTCATATTATTGAGAGAGGAAGTTTCATCCAAAGTGTGAAACTCATTCTTAAGATATAGAGGGAGTGGGGGAGGAATTCCAGTGAGTGTAGAAGTTTTTTCGATTGCCAATTCCGGTGGGTGTCGAGGCTTGGAGTGAGAGCCGACGTCCAACCTTGTGGCGTGATTACCTCGGGCCAATATCACACTATGGGCTGAGCCGAATGTCATTTGTCCTCATTTGTCCTCTCGCCGGAGAAGATCGGAGGAGCTGTTGCATGGAGTTCAATTCTGAAATTGGAAATCGCTCGGCTAAATCATCGTCGTTGGAGGTCGCTGATCAAAGCTGTCAGCAGCTAGTCATCGTCATCGCCGAGAACTACAAGAAGAATTCGATTTTGTCATCATCGTGGTGGGAACGAAAAAACAAACACATGAACATAGAATACTTGAAACATGGAGGTTCATTTCAATTCAATTTCGTTTTCTGCAATTGCGTCTGAGGCGTGTTGGTTTCGTTTCGTTTTAATTTTCAAAATATGTCTTTGTTATTAGTGTTTAATTTCTTTTCGGTATTGGTTTATTATAAGTTTGGATTTATTCGAATTTGTTTCCGCTATTAATATTTTGTTTTTGTATACGATGTATTGTTTGAATAAAGTCCGTTGATCCAGGAATAAATTCACAACAAATACCATCGGTCTTGGACAATTGGCCTCGAAATTTAAAGTAAATTCAAAACTATTTTTAAAAGGAGTAAAAATCATTTTTGATTTCATTCAATATCAAAATTATCAATTTTGGTCCCATTCAAAAAAAAATTATCAATTTTAGTCCCACTCAAATGAAAATTTATCAATTTTAGTTCCAAAATGGTTGACTGGGACTGAACACGGCCGTGTTGGATGACTCAGAAGGTGACTGGGCGTCCCTGGCAGCCAACACAGCCGTGTTGATTACCCTGCACTTCTGAACACAGCCGTGTTCCTGCCCGTGTTCTGAACACAGCCATATTCCTGCCCATGTTCTCAACACAGCCATGTTCTAGGTCATGTTCACGATCATGTTTTCAATATAATCATATTTTAGGTCATATTTATTATTATTTTCACTTTTTGGTTAAAATTATTTGATATATATATTTATAATTTAACAAAAATATTTTTTACAATTATTTTATAATATAAAAAATAATAAATTTTTAATATTTTTAAAATATATAAAAATAATAATATATTAATATATATTTTTTAATAATACTCCCTCCTTCCCACTTACCATGTCCACATTGCCGTTTATATCCGTCTCACATTCCATGTCACTTTTCTTTTTTTAGAAAATAATTACACACTATTTTTTAATTTAATTAAACTAATGGGTTATTTTAATCTTAATTTATAATTATTTATATTATATGATAATTATTTTTACTAATACATTCTTAATTATCTACTAATTATACTTATCCTAAATTTTCGTGTCTACAGTGACCCAGATATCCAACGTGGGACGGAGGGAGTATTATTTTAAAATATTATTATTTTTATATATATTAAAAATATTAAAAATTGATTTTTTTATATTATAAAATAATTGTAAAAAATATTTTTGTTAAATTATAAATATATATATCAAATAATTTTAACCAAAAAGTGAAAAAAATAATAAATATGACCTACAGTATGATTATATTGAAAACATGGTCGTGAACATGGCCTAGAACATGGCTGTGTTGAGAACATGGGCAGGAACATGGTCTAGAACATGACTGTGTTGAGAACATGGGCAGGAACATGGCTGTGTTCAGAACACAGGCAGTAACACGGCTGTGTTCAGAAGTGCAGGGTAATCAACACGGCCGTGTTGGCTGCCAGGGACGCCCAGTCACCTTCTGAGTCATCCAACACGGCCGTGTTCAAGACAACACGGCCGTGTTCAGTCCCAGTCAACCATTTTGGGACTAAAATTGATAAATTTTCATTTGAGTGAGACTAAAAATGATAATTTTAATGAGACCAAAATTGATAATTTTGATATTGAATGGGACCAAAAATGATTTTACTCTTTTAAAAGCCTCGAATTGTTGCCGGAAGAGTAAAACTCGTGGCCATTTTAGCGGTCTCAGAAATTCCGAGGTAATTTAGAATTGCTTCAAAATTTTCGAAACCCAATCCGAACAGGATGTGTCCAAAGCATGTGAATGAATTTTCATAATTATCTTGGAATTTCCAAAAAAAAATTATTAATTTTTAAAATATATATATATTTGTTGATATGTTTTTCTTAAAAGAAAAAAAAATGGAAATTATTATTTTTGGCAATTCAAAGAAATTTAAGTGTGATCAAATTGGGGAGTTATGTGTGTGCAACGGCTGGGATAAAATGCGAAAGGTTGAAAATACTTAATTGTTCGTTAAAGGGAAGATTGATGGTGACAGTTTTAGTGTTCGGGAAGAAGGCAATAATATACAGCAAGAGAACAATGGAAGAGGACGACTTCTCTCATGCAGCATTTCTGCTTTGTTTCTTATTTTCCTTTCCGTTGTTATTTTTTTGTATAATTTATGTTTTGCAATCGACATTTCTCAAGCCAATACAATTTGTTATCAAGTGCATCATGTTGTCGAGTTAAGTCAATTATTTTCCCGAAAAGTTAATCGGATACCACCGGGAGCTCGCATCGAATCGCCCGGGAACCCACTATATCTCACGAACTAGAATTGTTCGGCCAGAATCAATTTCTAGGCCAACATAAGTGGCACGCCCAGTGGGACCAGCGGCGTATGCAGTTGTGATCCGGGAAAGTGATTGATATGGAGAATCAGGGGAAAAAGAGCGATGAATTGTCAGACGTTTTCCAGGGGTTGTCCATCCATGACAGTTCATAGCAATAAGGCGGAAATTCGCTGGTGGAAGGTATTGCTACATCTCAGCGGGTGGCGACAGCCTTAATCCGCCAAGAGATCTCATACACATTGCAATTTGGCCTTCAAGATTTCATGCACGAAGTGTCCCGCCAGTTGGCTGACATTCTCCGGCAGGCCGTTTGTAATGAAATGTCCGCCGTTTGATATGAGGAGTCAAGGCAAGGTTTAGCGCTGAATGTGAATTCGACTCTAATGGCCATACGACACCAAATGTCAGTAGCGCCAATGAAAAATCCGGGGCATACCATTCCAATGATACAATCTACTGCAAGCCCGAGTTCTACAGTGCTGTCAGGGTAGTCTCGAATGTAATGCCATCAAATATTTTGTTTTAGCCTTCGGCGTCATCGGAAGTGCGACCGTTACAGTTTGGACAAGTGCAGATGCTCCGGCGGGAGTCGCCAAATGGAGTCGGGAGGCAAACGGTGCCAGCCATTCTATACACTGGGATTCCGATGTATGGTTCAGGAGGTAACACTACAAATTCATTCCCAGCACAAGGAGTTTTAGCACAACAACAAACACCTGGGAGGCAAAGCCTATTTGAAGCTCTAGGAGGTCCCTAAATACATCCTCAATATCTGGGACAACAGCTGCCAATGGGTCCGCCGACTGGCAATTATAACGCCGCCGGTATGGCACCTCCGATGCATCCATTGCCACCCGCTGCTCCACTGGTGAATCAAGCATCGATTGATCCACAAACATTAACAGAGGCCGTTCAAAGAGTTTTCGGACAACATTTACGCCCTTTAGATCGCCCATCATATCAACGACCATACCCCGATTGGGTAGGAGCTACAATGCCACTGCCACGCAATTTTAGAGTTCTCGAGTTTATACTTTTTTCAGACGATGATGGACGTTCTAGTGTGGAGCATATAAGTCGTTTCCCCGCACAATGTGGCGAAGCTAGCTATAATGATTGGCATAAACTTCAGCTCTTCTCATTGTCATTAATAGGTGCCGCATTTAGTTGGTATTCGGCACTACCGCCAAATTCTGTACAATCATGGCAAGTTTTGGAAAGGATGTTTCACGACCGATTTTACAGTCCGCCGGCTGAAGTTACATTGCTCAATCTAATAAGTTCAATGCGAAAAATTGATGAGTCGGTGGCAGAGTACATTGAACGTTTTCGGCAATTGAAAAGTCGTTGTAATGTTCAAATTCCAGATGCTCAAGCGACGAACATAGCCGTGGAAAACATGCACCCGCAACTTAAAGAGAAATTGGCACTACAGGAATTCGGCGACTTTCAGAAGTTGGTGGTTCGTGTTGTTCGTGCAGAACAAATGATAAGAGAACGACAGGCTGCTTGGGCGATTCGAACCCGGCCGGCGAATCAATCAGTTTTTATTATTGATAAGGAGACGGCTGATGAAAGTGCTATGAAGGAGGATGAGCCACCAGAGTTGTGTGCCACTGAATTGGTGCAAGGCAAGAGGTATACTTGTCCTGCGCTTCGGCCGGCTAGAGGAAAAAAGGTCAGTCCGAGGGTTACTTATTCATTCGACATTAGTAAGGCGGATCAAATTTTTGATTTCTTGTTGAAAGACAAACAAATTAAGTTGAAGGATGGCCAGAAGATTCTGACATTAGACGAGTTAAAAATTCGAGTGTATTGTAAATGGCATGATTTTTACAGCCATTCGACCGAGAATTGTGTGGCATTTCGAAATGTCATACAACAAGCATTGAAGTATAAACTAAATGCGGGGAAGGATATGAAGGTTGATTCGGATCCTTTTCCAGCGGCTGTCAATGTTATGCCAATCAAAAGTGGAGCGCAAATGCGTAAATCTGTTTTTGAAAGGTTGGGGAGTCTAAAAACTGCACAATATAAGGGAAATCAATGGCGGCGATCCGGATCAGTGTTCCAGTGACTTGGAAATTCGAAATACAACAACGAAAAGGAATGTTCATAAAAAAAGGGGCCGACATTGAAGGATCATTTGCGTCCATCATCAACGGTTGTGGAAATTGATGCCCATAAGGGAAATACCTTTTTCAATGTCACCACAGGTGATCGGGTAGTTATTCGTTCCCACGCAATGAGGAAGCCTCATATGGTACAATGAGCGAATGAATGGACTGTTAATCGTAAGGTGCAGGATAGTCGGGGGCAGAGTATCTCGACTCGAACACAAAAAAAAAAGACGTCAAAGAGAGAATTTGGTTCAGAAATTTTCGGAAGCAATTTCAGAGAAGAAAGAAGAGACCAAATTAAATAAATCAGTTGTGGTACTTGAGAGGACATTTGGAAATGGTAGCTTATCTTGCCATCAGCCAAATATTGCTGGAAAATGAACTTGGCGGGCTGTTTGCCGCTAAGAGACAAGTCGCCAACAAAAAAAAGGTGTAGGTTGTATCAATGGGAAAGCAATTATCGACTCAAGCGACTTAACATAATATTAGATAATAGGCTTGGCGGGTCGTTGGCCACTGAGAAACTATACGCCAGCGACAAAAAGATCCCATTAGAAAAAAATGTTTGGTGGGCTTCTCGTTGCAAAGAGACAAACCGTCAGTGACAAGATACACGGACTGTTCCAATTGGGGAGCAAATGCCGAGTAAAGAAACTCAAAATAGTACAGAGAAAAATTTGTGGGAAGCCGTTGGCTGCCAAGGAAGAAGTCGCCAGCAACAGGAGATGCATGCTGCTTCAGTTGAAAAACGATTGTCAATTCCGGTTGTTCAGAAATGGTTGCGAAGGCAGCCACAGCTAGCGACAACTCAAAGATGGGTGCCGATCAAGCGGAAAAAATCCAATATGTCTGATAGCATGCCTAGAAGACTTGGAAAATCTGCAGTAAGTGAGGATGATGATTTGGATGAGAAAATTGAGGTTGATGAAAAAGCTATCGAAAAAGAAGTTGATAAGCTTTTTAGCATGATCAATCCCAATGAGGTAGATGTTTTGGGAATACTTCCTGTTGAATTCCATCCCAAAAGCTCGCAGCCTAACCGTTTGGAGGGAGACATTGAGGTAGAAGAGACAGAGGTGACTGCTCTTGTTGGTGATGATGATTTTTGTCCAAAAATGTTGGCATTCCCAAAACTTTATGATGAACAAACTCAATCATCTCAAGCCTTTATATTTAAGGGCATTGATAGATGGGCGCCCCATGGGAAGAGTGTTGGTTGATGGAGGGGCTTTTGCTAATGTTATGTCGTTTTCAACCGATCGTAAAATTGGGAAGACACGAGAAGACCTTATCCCAACCCGGATTCAAACAACGGATTTTACTGGAAATGTGCATAAACCATTTGGAGTGTTAAAAACCGATGTAACAGTTGGGACAAAAATAGTGCGAGTAGCTTTTATAGTTATTGAAGGAAAACCGGCTTACTCGGCGTTGTTGGGAAGAGATTGGATCCACATGTGCAAGTGTGTGCCATCAACTTTACATCAACAGGTACATTTTTGGGATAGAGAGACGGTTCAAACGGTTGATGCTCAAGCCGATCCATTTGCCTTTGAATTGGCTGCCATGGATGCTTCTTATTATTTAGCCGATTTGCAACCATTATCTGTTGGTGTTGAAAGATAATATGCAAGGAGATGTCGAGTGTGTTCTCACATCCACTGGCTTTGAAATAAGGCCGCAGATTGAGTGTTGGACAACTAGAGTTGTTATTCAATTATGGCAATTGAACAGGAAGACACCGGAAGATTTGAGCCGCTCCCACCGGTACAGAGGAGAGCGCCAACATTTGAAGCGCATGACCCATTAGTGGAAGTGAATTTTGGAACGCCCGAAGAGCCAAGGACTACAAGAAATCAGTGCATTACTGTCTGATCATGACTGTTTAAGAGTGGAAGATTCGATTCGCAAATATCGTGATTGTTTTGGTTGGGATTATTCGGGGCTGGGCTAACTAGGGAGTTGGTTGAGCATCGATTGCAAATTAAATCAGGTTATCGATCCACAAAGAAGCCGCCTAGAAGGTATAATCCCGAATTGCTTATGACGATCAAATCAGAAATTGAAAAAATTTTCAGAGCGGGGTTTATTTGTACTAGCCGTTATCCAGAATGGATATCAAACATTGTACATTGTTAAGAAAGAAAATGACGTAGTGCGAGTATGTATAGATTTTAGAAATCTCAATCTTGCAACGCAGAAGGATCATTACATTATGCCGGTTGCTGATATGTTAATTGATTCAACAAAAAATCATGGCATATTATCTTTTATGGATGGTTATTCGGGTTACAACCAGATTTTTGTAGCCGAGGAAGATACTCCCAAGACGGTGTTCCGATGTCCAGGGGCAATTAATCTATTCGAATGGGTTGTTATGCCTTTTGGTTTGAAAAATGCTGGAGCTACAAATCAACGCGCCATGAACTTGATTTTCCATTATCTCATCGGAAGATGCATGGAAGTTTACGTTTATGATGTAGTGGTGAAATCTGATAGGATGGCGTTTTATTTGGAGCATTTGGAACAAGCATTTCTGCGAATGAGACGTCATTGGCTGAAAATGAACCCCGCAAAATGCGCTTTTGGTATTTCGGCGGAAAACTTTTTGGGATTTTTTATCCATGAGAATGAAATTGAAATTGATCAAAATAAAGCAAGAGCCATCATTGAAACAGCTCCTCCGAAGTCGATTAAATAGTTGCAAAGTTTAATGGGAAAGATGAATTTTTTTAGGCGGTTCATTGAAAACGCAGCGGAAGGCTTTCACAATGCTTTTGAAGGGAGGAAGATCGGCTGAATTTATTTGGGGAGCAGAGCAGTAGACTAAGTTCGATGAGATGAAGAAGGTTATGTCCAGCCCTCCGGTCTTGGTACCACCGAAAAAGTGCCGGCCATAGAAACTTTATGCAGCAGCATCTGAAGAAAGAATTGGTAGTGTGTTGGCGCAAGATGAGGATGAAGGTAAAGAGAGAGCGATATACTACTTGAGCAAAAAATTGAACGATGCGGAAGGCAGGTATTCTAGTATAGAGAAATTGTGCTATTCGTTGTATTACGCATGAACAAAACTCGAGTATTATCTTGTTCCGCATGATGTTTTTGTCTTTTGCAAGGTCGATTTAATTAAGTATATGTTGAATCGCCATGTTCTTAAAGGTCATCTTGGGAAATAGGTTGTTCGATTGATGCCTTTTGAGTTGAAATATATGCCTTTGAAAGCTGTAAAAGGATAGGCCATTGCCGAATTTCTTGCCGAGCACTCGACTTCTAAATCAATAGAAGGTGTTGATATTGTTTTTGTGGGAGCAGCCCCTTGGATTTTACAGTTTGAAGGGTCAAGGACTCATACGTCGGCAGGAATTGGCATCGTGATAGTTAGCCCATATGGCGAAATTTGGAGGCATTTCTTTCGACTTCAACAAGAAAACACGAATAAATCAAGCTGAATATGAGGCTCTCATATTTGGATAGTGCATGCTGGCGATTCATGAGGCACGACATATATTGATCCAAGGCTATTGACAGTTGGTGATTAACCAACTTGTTGGCGAATATCATTTTGGGGATCAAAATTTGTTACATTTGTATGATGAGGCACGAACTTTGTTACATGAGTTTGATGATGTCGCCATGATACATGTGTCGAGGCGAGATAATGATGAGGCAAATGATCTTGCGTACTTTTTCTGAATCTCGGGGGGGATACCAACGCGTCGAGTTATCGTAAGGCCGCTAAATCAGCAGACCAGCTGATGGAAATTTTGTGCCAAGATGCAAGCCAGGGTCAGGATTTAGATTGGCGACAACCTTTTATACAATTTCTTGTTGATCCTTCCCAGGATATGTCTTCTGAAACTAAACGCAAGTCCCTCAGGTATACGTTAATCACCGGAGAGTAATACCGACGAGCTATCAGTGGGGTATTGTTGAAATGCCTTGATAAAGAGCAAGTGTTAAAGGCAATGGGAGAGATACACGAGGGTATTTGTGGAGCACATCGGACAGGCCCACACATGAAATGGTCGTTGTTGCGGTGTGGGTATTTTTGGCCAAAGATGGGAGAGGATTGTGTTGCATACGCTTGGGGTTGCCAAGCTTGGCAAATGCACGGACCAATTAGACGAGCGCTAGCTGAGAAGTTACATCCCATTATTAAGCCATGGTCTTTTAAAGGTTGGGTGATGGATATCATCGGGAAGATTCACCCGCCATCCTAAAAAATACATGCTTTCATTCTTGTGGTGACTGATTACTTTACGAAGTGGGCGGAAGCGGCTCCATATGTGAGCATCAATCAAATGGATGTTATCCGATTCATCAAAGAAAATATAATTAACCGCTTTGGAATTCCTCAGACAATTACGGTTGATCAAGGGACAATGTTTACTGGAGAGCGAGCATAGCCTTTGTGTCTCAATATGGGATGAAATTAATTCATTCGTCGCCGTATTACGCTCAGGCCAAGGCTACAAATAAAAATCTTGGGATGATTATTAAAAAGGCGTTGGAAAATAGCCCTAAAAAATGGTATGAAGTTTTATCGGAGGCGCTGTGGGCATATCAGAACGCCAAGAACACTGCGACTGCTTTTTTGCCTTTCCGATTAACATATGGGCAGGATGTTGTGTTGCCAATAGAGATCACGGTTCCTTCTTTGCGTGTTGCTCTATAACATGGATTGAGCATCGAAGATTATCACTAGGCCTTATTTGATGAGCTGGATCAGGTGGAAGATGAGTGATGGACTGCTTTGGAAAACATCCGAGCACATAAGGCCAAGGTGGCACAATGGTATAACAATAAAGTTAAAGGACGATCATTTACAGTTGGTGATTTAGTTTGAAAATGTATCTTGCCGATCGGGACAAAAGATCATCAAAGAGGAAAATAGTCTCCGAGTTGGGAAGGTCCTTATGTGATTAGTGATGTGCTACCAAATGGAGCGTATCGGATAATGCATCCTGATGGGTTGGAATTAAAAAGGGCTATGAATGCAAGATTTTTAAAGTCATACTACATGCCTATCGAAAATGCTGAGTAGAGTGGGGATGGGATAAATGTGAGTGAAATTTTGTGTTACATTGTTAGCAAAGCTTGTTCATGTTTTATCTGGTGCACACATCAAACAATTGAATAGCTAGAAAAAATACACATATATATATTAGATAATAAACCAGTGTCAAAATGGTGATCAAAAGAATATGAAACAACTTGAGTTAGTCAGTCATATAACATGCAAGTGTGTATCAAATAGACCTACTGGGTCGTTTCCTTCCTGAAAAGCGAGTAGGTACCAGTATAATGGCGAGCTGAAGCGATGTGTCGGCATTTGGATCTAGGCACAGCTGGGATGGCAGGTCAGAAGCCGAGGACAAGACTGTTGGAGCATGGATAATCCCAACATAAGGAGAAGTAGGTGTTGCAAAATCGGACGCCGTTGCATTAATTTCAGTCTGGACAATAGAATCCCATAATGCAATTATTGTTTTCCATTCTTCTTCAAGAGTGGCGAGCCCCTGATCACTGTGGCGAAGGTCATCGGTCAGTGAAGATTCTTGTGCTTCTAATTCGTCAATTTTAAGATCAAGCTTGACAGATTGGAGGTAAAGTTCATGTTGGTGTTCTCGTTGTACTGATAGTTCATGAGTTAATCCTTCATTTGCCGGCTTCAATTATGCTAGGCGAGTTTGCACCCGCAATAATTCATCTTGTATTACCATTTCCTTATGTTGAAAAGAAGCTAATTGAATTTTTTTGGCTGAAATATACTTTTCTACCTTTTCGAAGTTCTGGAAGATAGCTTGTTTGTTACCTCGCAGGGTAGATAATCGAGCTAGAGCATCTTTGATTTTTTTCCTTAGATCCTGGAGGAGTTGGCGTCGTTGTCCCATTTCCCATATTTGAGATGCAAGCGCTAAAATTTGGGATGCCTGTGTAGGAGCAAGTTTGGCAATATCACTTAGGGCCAAACAGATTGAAGTTAGAGCTTCGAGGCTAGAAGAGAATTCTTGAAGATGGTGTTGCATGGAAGAAAGATTGGTTCTGAAGCAGCTCAGTGTTGAAAGGTGTGGAGTAGGTCCTTTTTGGGTGGTAGACTGGAAGTATTCCTTGACTACTGTTTCAGCCGGAATAATTGCTGGAATAGTTTGGGGAGCAGCCGGAATAGGATCAAAAGAACTGTAAGCAGCCTGAGGTGGCGTTCCTTTGGGTTTCTTGGAAATGGTCTGAGAAGGAGTTCGTCACAGGTTAAATTCGAATGAAGCGGTTCAAAATCATAATAAGAATAATACTAAATAGTGTTATACCTTTGATTGAGAAAAAATGGTTAGTGCTACGTTTTGTCTTTTCCCCAGACGATGGTGGAGCTGGAAGTTTTGTTTGGCGTGTTGATCGCCAAATTATTTGGCGAGAAGGCAAATCAGAAAGGTTAGCCACCAAAGCTGAAACATAAAGGGAAAGAGCATTAACAGGGTTAGAAAGAAAAACAGTGAATGGATGTTGATAGTACCTGGAGATAAAGGAGCAGGGGATCGTGTATCGTTATACAATCGGGTTGAACTTTCGGACTCGGATTGAACATCGATCAGCCATCCCAAATAGGTATGAACTAATTCGGGAAAGGCTAAGCTCCACATATGAGTCCACCAATCTTTGAAATGAGCAGTTTCCTTGGGTGACATATCGAAACTAATGTTCTCGAAAGTGTGCATACAAGACCCGATTTCTTCACAAAGGAGAATATCTGCTTCTGTCAACCCATCATCCCATACACATGGCGAGAGTGGAAGACCAATGAAGAGAGAGGGAATTGGAATACTTTGAGTCAAACAAAGTTGTCGTGCACATTACTGAGGTAGATATGATTCAAGCTTGATGCGATAGGAATGAGATTTCACACGGAGACCGTTAGCTAAGGGGCGGGTTGTCAATACGCTAAACCAAGATGTATTTGAAAGAGAGGCTGAGTTTGGAGCCTTTTTCAAGTTTCCGGTGAACCATGATGGTCCGCAAATTCGATCAGATAGAGGGCATAGAAAAGAGCTAGGGCGATTTGATTGGGCTAAGAGAGAGTTGACTATCTCAAAGGCATTTTTGCGGGGAAGTGTGGTTTGGATTAGAGAGTAGCCATATAGGCGGTTAGGTTGGAATCAAGGAGTGGGAGTGGAGTCACTATAAAGGTCAGGGAAATACAAAAGTAACCACAATGAGAGAAATCATAAAGGACTGGATGAAGTTGAAGGCGGTTTTCCTGTTGCACACTGGTCCAATAATTGATTCAATCAAAGGTATAAATGAGATAGGAATGTGGAAGCAAGGGTGAAGCGTTGACCCGATATTAGTGCTTTCATTAAAGCTTCGCATTTTCGGGCTACGCCTTTAGCCGTGGTGCAGATAAAAATGAGAGAGTATCATTACATTAAGAAGGCCATCTTTTCTTCGCGTTTCACTTTGCCCTTCTTTTGATTCCTGGTCACTTAAGTTTTCATATTGCCACTACCTCCTGTAAAATCAAATTCCCATGGACTAGGATAATCTAAGGACGCCAAGGGTAGCTCGCGACCATCTACAAGCAGTCCTAAGATCACGGCAACATCCAACAATGAAGGAGACATTGGACCACACAGGAAGAGAAAAATGCTAATCTCACTATTCCAAAACCCAATCAAGCTTGCTAACATGTCTACTGAGCAAGGAGGAAGAAGGAGTGAAATTCTTACTATATCATAGATACCGGAAGCGTGACATTCCTTTTCGCGAGCTTTCAACATCCTTTCCACCCATGGGTGGTAAACGGTATCTATTTGCAGCAATTGAATGAGAGAATTGGGAAAAAGATTAGGGTTTAACCATGAACAAGAGAGACGAAGTACATCGCATTTCGAATCAGCAAAGGTGTTGGGCGGTGTCGGTAAAGTTTTTTCAAGATCGAGAGAGGGCTGAAGAAGAAAAAATCCATTAGAAATTGCTACCAGAGAATACCCAAAGCTCGAAACTATTTTCGGGGTTAGAGGTGGACTATCAGAGGCGTTGAGCATTGTTTTCTTGGAAATGTCTAGTGGAAAGGAAAATTAGATTTGAAAGTGATTAGAAGATTTGGAGTGCAGATGAATCTTGGGTGAGAATATTTCAATTATGAAAGCAGGTCGGCTGTGTGGAAATGAATAAATAGGTTGATCTATATCCACTTGGGTTATAAAAGGTGGATAGGGGTTTGAATAAATGGGTTAATCTTAGATGTAGTTTGCCCAAATAGCATAGAGCAACTTGGTTTCGTGGAAAAATAAAATGTTCAGGAAAGTATATTTCACAAACTTTAATTGTTTGAATAATTAATATTTGTGAAATATAGGGGGGCATTTATGTTGATATGTTTTTCTTAAAAGAAAAAAAGAAAGTTATTATTTTTGGCAATTTAAAGAAAGTTCATAATACATAAAGTAAGTGTGATCAAATTGGGGAGTTATGTGTGTGCAACGGCTGGGATGAAATGCGGAAGGTTGAAAATACTTAATTGCTCATTAAAGTGGTGATTAAGAGGGGGAGATTGATGGTGACAGTTTTGGTTTTCTGGAAGAAGGCAATAATATACAGCAAGAGAACAATGGGGGAGGACGACTTCTCTCCTGCAACATTTCTGCTTTGTTTCTTATTTTCCTTTCCGCTGTTATTTTTTGTTTAATCTATGTTTTGCAATCGACATTTCTCAAGCCAATACAATTTGTTATCAAGTGCATCATGTTGTCGAGTTAAGTCAATTACTTTCCCGAAAAATTAATCGGATACCACCGGGAGCTCGCATCGAGTCGCCCGGGAACCCACCATATCTCACGAACTAGAATTGTTCGGCCGGAATCAATTTCGAGGCCAATAATATTCAAAATTTTCTCCAGCAACCAACCATCGCCGGAGAAGAAGAAAGATGGGAAGCCATCTCCACCACCACCGCTGGAAAATATGAAGGAAGAGAAGACGATTCTGTGACGGCCTTTGTCCCCGTCATCCCTGCCGCCGGAGTAGATGGAGGAGAAGAAGTAGACGATGTTTTGACCATCACCGACCCCACCACTACCATCGGCGCCGGAGAAGAAAGAAGAGGAGTATAAGACTCCGTTGCCGCCGCTGCCGTCGACTTCGGATAAGAAGGAGACGCTGTTACAGCTGCCACCGCTGTCGTCGCCACCGAAAAAGATGAAGGAAAAAGAAGAGATGCCGTTGCTGTTTCCGCTGTCGCCACCATTTCCACCGCCCCCAAAGGAGAAGGAGGAGCCGCCACCATCACTACCCTCGTCACCGAAGAATGAGGAGAACAAGCCGTTTCTGTCGTTGGTTCCGCTACCGCCATCGCCACCGCCACCGTTGCAGCCGCCAAGGAAAAAGAATGGGGATGAGTAAAAGAATAAAAGATGAAGAAAGAAAAAAAATTGAGAGGAAGAAATTATTATAATTTTGGGTGGAAAAATTATTTTTTGGGAAGAGGGAAGGGTAGGTGGCGATATTTATTAGGGTTAGTGGAGGCATTAAAAAATAAATGTCTAAATTAAGTCAAATATCATATATTTTGGAAGAAAATAAGATTCCAATAAAATAAATATATAGTATTTAATTATGCATATATGTTATTTTTTTAAAAATAAATATAAACTATTAAAGCAAAATTTGCTTAAAATGAAAGATATTATGCAAATATTATGCACATAAATAAAGTCATAATACATTTGACAGTAAAATAAATTAATTTTTTCAATAAATGAAGTATTTAAATTAATATCTTCCAAGAAATGAAATTATAAAGATCTTGACAAGAAAAGAAAACGCACAATCAAATCATTTAAGAATGAAAAACGGCATTTGATGAAAATTTAAGGATTGTAAAATCTTCCCGTTTGTCAATCATGACGTGCCACATAGCATCATCCGAAAAAGAAACCGAGGTCACCCCTCCCTTATAAATAGGAGTCTTGGCCAATGCATTTGACATACCGAAGTTACATTGAGGATTCAAGTAAGGGGTAAGTCTCTGGACTCTCTCTACAATATTCTTCTTTATTTTTTGTGTCCTTCGAAGCGTTATTCATCGAAAATTAATTGATTTGGACATATGATCCAATATAAGTTGACGGATCGATGGAGTTAACATTCTTCATCGTATGCCCAAGCCAGTGGAAGGATCAAAACTCCAAAAAGCGTTGAAGAACCCGTCAAAGCCAAGGAAAAGCCTCCAAAGTTCATCCTAAAGCTTCAAGGCGTTCATCGCGTCATTCGCCAAATCATCAAATTCAGCCATCTTCGATCCAAAAGTCAAAGAGACACGCCACCGGAAAAGCGTTATGGAGCACCAAATCCACCTCTTAAAGATCAAAACCTCGGATTGTCCAAAGAAGACATCAAATCCAAAGGCGATGATCAAATTCGCCTACACGGAGATTAAAACCCTCCAAAAGCTGGAAAAGTCAAATCGAGGCTCAAATCCGTCAACAAGTTGGATTAAAGATCAAATTATTCAAAGTCCGACAAATCCAAACCAAAATCAAATCTCTTCGGATCAAAGAAGCCATTCAAATTCAAGTTAGAAAATGAATCGGCCAGGAAAGAGAATCAACGAGACTTATTTAGAGAATATGACCCGCTTTAAATCTAAATTAAATATAATTTATACAAATTTTGTGTTTATTAAAAATAACATAATTTTTTTTTGTCTACAATTAGTTTTATTTAGTTTTTTTAAAAAATTATTTGATAGGTTCGAAAAATTCTGAAGCTTTATTAATATAACATAATATATATACTAAAATTTAAAAAAAAAGAGTAGCTTTTCTTTTTTATATATATAATAAAGTTTCAGAAGTTTGAGACAATTTTTTAATTAAAACATATATAATATGGATTCAAATTTGTCAAGACTAATAAATTAATTAAATATAAATAATATACATAATAAAGTTTTAGAAACTTCAAGAAATATTTTTTAAATAAAAAAATAATATATATAATAAAGTTTTAGAATTTTTTGATTAATTAAATATAAATAATATATATAATAAAACTTCATAAAATTCGAAACAAAATTTTTAATTAAAAAATAATATATAATAAAATTTCGAAATTTTCAAGACTAGTTAATTAATTAAATATAAATAATATATATAATAGAACTTCGAAAATTCTGAGACCAAGTAATGGACTCACAAATTTTCGAGTTTTTTTATTAAAAAAATAATATATATATAATAAAGTTTCAAAACTTCGAGATCATCTAAAATATAGTCGGAAAAATTTTGAACCTTTTAGCAATAGTCACGGAATGACCTCGGACATTCTATGTCTTTTAAATTAGATAATATTATGTAGAAAATGGTCTCGAAATTTTCGAAACAATTATAATAAAAATAATTTTATATTATTTATATTATTTTTTAGTAGCCTCGAAATTGATTCCGAAACTTTTTTCCAAGGCCCATTTGTAAAATTCTGTTAGCATAAAAACTGCTATAAATGGACATTTTTTTGTTATAAAAAGTTAGTTGTAATGACTTTGTATCGGATTTTGACCGGTGCAGATACTCGAATTACAAAAAATATCAAACTGATATTTTCCGTATTAAAATTGGACAGTCAATGCACTTATAAAGCACGTGAAAAATCTTATTATAATAGTTTTGTAATGCCAGTTATGTATTTTTTATTTATTTGTAATAGACATTTCTCGTAATAAAATAATCATTACAATAGTGATCTATACATTTGTAATAGTTTTTGTTACGGTATAAAATTCGTTATAATAAGTTGGATGTCAGAATAGTATTTTATACGACCGATATAGTTTTTGCACCGGTATTTGTAACGACAACAATTTTGCAACAAAAACATTATCCCTATTTTTCAGTAATAACAACAAAAAAAAAAAAAAATTGTAACAGAACCCGAAAACCTGTAAAATGAGAGAAAATATTGTGAAATGACATTACAAAACATGAATTTGTTACATCAAATATGTATCACCATCAGTTGCACCAAGTACACACTGTTTAGGAACATAACTATTTGCCAAAATGGTCAAATATAAACAATCCAAAAGCAAAACATAGTAACAAACATACAACTTTCACTACACATGTAAGTTCAACCAACTGAAACAATTGTCAATATCAATCCACAAATACAAGTCAGTCCTCTTAGAAATACACAACAGTGCATCGCCTCACGTAGCATCAAAGTGAACATACAAGACAGTTACGGGTGAAAAACGAGTTGTCAATATAGTGCAATGGACACAAACTATTCTACTGTCACAAAATTGACTGCTACATGAAAGTTTAAAAGTTAATTCTAATTTAAAAAGACAAAATTGTCCATAACTCCCTTGTGATTTCGAAATTCGGCGTAAATCGCCCATTTACTTTAAAAATTGTATGGCGCTCCCTTATATTTTAAAAAATATTGCATGAAACCCCTCTTTGGTATCGGAACTCAACGTAAATCATCATTTTACTTTAAAAAGCTGCATGACACCCCATATATTTTCAAAAATATCGCTTGAAACCCCTCTGTCATGCAAAATATATAAGTATAAAATCATCTTCTCATCACACAAGGAATGTTTCATGGTGGTGGGTTTTATGCAACGTTTTTTAAAATATAAGAAGATACTATGCAATTTTTGAAATTATATAAGAGTTATGAGCAATTTTACCATTTAAAAAAATAAAAATAAAAGTCCATATTACCGTCACTGCACGTATATCCAAAACTTGAAAACAGTAATGATAGCAGCACGTATATCCAAAACTTGAAAATGATAAATCAATACCCATGACATCCATCAACTTGAAGATAATACCAAATTGAAGATAATACCAAATTGACACAAAAGAAATATTGTGCGGTAAAATATTAAGGATCTCGGTCAAGCTCATAAAGCATGATGTGAACCCTCCAATAGAAAGCAATTCACATTGTAAAAATAAAAAATGGCAACTCAAAATACATGAGAACATGAATCTATGTTTAAATATATCCATTATTATTATGTTAATTTTAATTTATATATAATATAATATATATATATATATATATATATTTTAAAATTCAGCCCAACTTCCCTGTTTACCAAATTGGGCCTTTAAAGGTCCACGAGATCAAAATTTGTTGGGCGAAATATCGAATATGTCATAATTTAGTAGAGTCAAGTGCAAATAAGGAATTGATGGAGGATTGTTAGTGTTCTTTGAAAGTATAATCAGATCTTCTGTTCCACGGTTGCATCTTACTTCGTTCGACCAAGATCCTCCGATCCGATTCCATTTTCGGAGCCCTGAATTTGTTGTTCAGCTCTCAAATCCATCGAATCTGCAGTGAAGTTCGCAGTGAAATTTTCGCTTGGTGTACACGTTCATACGCGCACGGTACTCGAAGATGTATATGGCGTATGGATGGCCGCAGGTCATCCCTCTGGAATCACCGAGCTGCCCATCCACGCAGCAGATCGTGTATCTGAAAGTCGTCAATCGTGTGCTCCTTGTCGTGGCTCCCACTCACCTCGAGCTCTGGTCTTCTTCTCAGGTTTGTATGCGGGCATTGGCGAATTGTCGGCAGTTTTTATGAAATTTGTGTTTTGCAGGTGATTTGGGGAAATACGGTGTTGAGTTACGATTTATTTAATTTTCGTTCGTTTCTGTGGGCTTTGATTGGCAGCATAGAGTGAGATTGGGGAAGTACAAGAGAAATGTCGATTCGATTAGGAGCGAGGGGGAGAATTTACATGCGATTTGGAGCCCCGACACAAAGCTCATTGCTGTTCTTGTAAGTGTTCGAGTTTTTCTGAGCAGATACTATGCAATTTCCCTTAAATGCCATAACATGAAGCAACTTATTTAGTATTAATATGCATAGTTACATTATAGAAGCATAAGAGCAGTATAACACTTGGTTTCACCATGTCTGATATACTACGGGGTATAGAGAGCTCAATGAACTGTCGGCGACAATGGAAGCTGGGGGCACCTGGTTTCACCTCAACAGCTTTGTCCTGAGCTTTACGGGATTTACTTACTAAACTAACATAATAAGTATGGCTGTAACTTCTGCATGGTGAGCTAGCTTAACCAAGAGAGTGGATATGGAAAACCGCAATGCATCCCAGAGATCCTTATTGAGCTAAAGTATGAAGTTTGATAAAGATCAGAAACTCCTAACCCTCTTGTTGACTTTGGGTTGGAAATAAATGAGATGTACTGGGCTCGACATCGTTCTAGATTCAATTAGTAGAGTAGCTGTTAGTTTGTGCTATCTTTTTATGTGTTCTTTAATTTTCTTGTCAAATAACTAATTCCTGAGTAGAAGTTTTTCCATAGCACTTATTACTTTATCGAGTATTGGGATTCTTTTGCTACACTAATATAGCAATAAATTTATTGTCTAATAATGTTGTATTTTTAATGCATTGTTGAGCATTTGGTAATTTTGGTACTATAGTAGCAAATAGTTTGAATTGAATGATCATAGTGGACAGTACATGTTCAAGACGCGTCACATGTTTCTCTTAGTTAGTTTTGTATGCTTATATATACATAGAGTATAAAATGCATTTAATTGGTGAGTCAATGTTTCTATATGACTTCTGGTGATTTATGGTTGCGCCTATTTGCAGACAACATCCTTCTACCTTCATATTTTTAAAGTTCAATTCACTGAAAAGAATATACATATTGGTGGGAAGCAACCAACTGGTCTATCCTTCGCGAACATAACTCTACTGCTGAGTGAGCAAGTCCCATTTGCAAATGATAGTTTGACAGTGTAAGCATTCATTTTTATGTACTCTTTTGTAAAGAAACTCATTTGTCGCATTATATACATGTTTTGATGGAGATACACTACTAGCTCAGTTATTTATGAGTCTTCTCTGTCTTCTTGTAGTTGTTTCGTCTATGTTTTTTTATTACTATTTTACAATATTTTAAACATTTAATGCTGAAGGGGCATGCTAAAGATACATTTTTCTCCTTGGGTTATAAGTGTAGAAATGTTTGGATAAATTTAATTTAAGGAAGTTCTCTCTGTGATTCTTTAACAGAAGCATGCTGTAGATTCAGAATATAGAATCTATGATGTCTGTGTACCCTTAGGGGCACAGGGCATATGCTTGGAGATGAAAGAGCTCCCTTATTGTTTCTATCTTTCCAAGCATGATATTTAGCATCACTTCAGCTTTGATGCATTGTGTCTTTGATACAATAGAGCTAAATGCATCTTGAATGATTGTTAAATATATCTGACTGAAAGTTCTGCCTGTTTGATGATTACTTTAGTTGTGAAAACTAGAGAAATATTTGTAAGATCTTGATTAGTTGATGAAATTTATTCTTAGCAACATTGAAACATCATGTGAAACCTGCAATTTCCGAGTCGTTGTATATCTCCTACCTTTAGTTTTTGTTTTGTTTTTTTCTTTTTTACCTCTGAATCCGTTATTCACTTTAATGAGGAAGGGAAGTTGTTTGTATTAAACCCTTTTAAGTTCTCTTCTTTTTGTGCATAAAATAATACGTCTAAGTCTTGTAATCGAGATACCTTATTTTCGTTATGTAATTTGATATGATTGTTATAACCTTGGAGATAAGAGTTTGCTGTTGATTAGGTTTATCATTTGCTGAAAGTTTGACTATTTTGAACATTTATCTTAATGTGAATTTTATTTTGTTTTTCCTCATATACAGAGTGGTACTTAGCTTTGCCTTGGTTTTCTACCTTAATGTTTCATTCAGTGTATCTTTTTTTGGATGGCAGGAGCAACTTCATTTGTGATAACAAACACATGCTAATTGGACTCTCTGACGGATCACTGTATAATATATCTTGGAAGGGTGAGGTATGCTCTTTGTCGTAAGAATGTCCTTGGTTATTGTTTGTTGGATATTAAACAAAATGTGTAGGTGCTTTTTTTTCCTTTTTTCCTTTTTTCCTTAATTTTCTCAGTGTCATTTAAATTTAGAAATACCTTCCTGCCTCAAAGAATGTTTTGCTGTTATAGATACATTAAAACTTTCCATTGGAGACTTGACTGATTTCCTTCATCTGTATACAGTTTTTTGGTGCATTTTTTCTTGATCGGAGGCAGAGTGACAACATTGGTACTCATAAATATCCTCATCACCTGAGCAATGGTGTGGCTTCTTGCACAACAAAAGGTATTGATGGGTCCAACCATACGAATGATGCTCACATTCGGGCTTCAGCAGTTGTCCATCTTGAATTTTCGATTCTGTTGCGGTTGCTTTTTGTGCTTTTTTCTGATGGAGAACTCATCCAGTGTTCTGTGAGCAAGAAAGGTCTAAAGTACACTGAATCGATTATTGTTGAAAGAAAGCTGGCTTCTACGGATGTTGTATGTGCATCAGTGGCCCCAGATCAACAGATTCTTGCTGTTGGAACCCAGAAAGGTGCTGTTGAGCTATATGACCTTGTGGATTCTGGGGGGCTTATTCGCACTGTATCATTGCATGATTGGGGGTAAGCTGTTTCCATCCTGAGAAACTTCTGAAGTAGTAAAACTTTGTGGACATCAAGTATCACTCACTCTAGTCGTGTTTGGGATTTGAAATTTTCTTCTACATGGAAAATAAACTCTGGATGTGATGTTTTAGTGGAAATAGGTTTTTGGATGTGATAATTTTTGGATAAAAAGTAGGGTTGTGTTCTTTTGTGGGTTTTACTAAATTCAGATTCTTTTTTCCCTAAAAAAATATCAAATCAAACACTTACTTTTCTTTTTTTATATTATACTACAAAATTATTTTACATTCAAAACATCATATCAACCTCTATTTATATCACATCAAACAACTATTCAAATTCAACTTTTTACTATTCAAAACTCCAAACCCAAAAACTAAAACCCACAAACAAACACACCCTAGGTGTTTTATGTGATTTCCTTTAGGGTGAATATTATATTATAAATTGCATAGATCAAACAAGATTGATCACTCAGACAAACACAATCTCGTTTTTGGATGTGATATTTTTGGATAAAAAGTAGGTGTTGTATGTGATTTCTTTTAGGGGGAATATTATACTATAAATTGCATAGATCAAACAAGATATCACTCAGACAAACACAATCTCGTTTTCCAGTTGCATAGGGTTTAGAGGCTTAATTTGCTTCCCTAACTATTTTTTGGAAAAGTTGTGCTTATGTATAAGCAATTTAAGGGCAGTTACGTCTGTTCGCCTTGGTTGAGAATTTTGTAGTTGGAAAGAGAGAAAAAAAAAAAAAAAACAAAAAACTGTCTATTAGATGACAGTATATGGACAGTTGGGTTCTTCAGCCTTGGTGGCATTTAAAATAGGGGATCGCATCTTACACAATGTATGATGACATAAACATGGGATCTGGTGGTAGGTTGGCCTCCTTTTATTCAAGGGAAATCTATACCTGCCGTACTATAGAGAGATTGGCGAGGTGGATGAATGATGAACTTCTTTATCAATTAGCTGCTGAAAGCTAATGTGTAGGAAACACTTCTATAGCTTATTTAAAGGTCATTTTGCAAGTTTCGTGTAATTTGCATTGGTTAACCTTTTATCGTTTTTTACTTAACATCATCATCTTACTGATCCCACCTTGGATTTAATTCAGATATTCTGTGGAAGATACTGGTGCTGTCAACTATATTGCTTGGACGCCAGATAATTCTGCTTTTGCAGTTGGATTGAAGTTAAGAGGGCTTACAGTATGGTCCGTTTCTGGCTGTCGCTTGATGTCTACAATTCGCCAGATAGGTTTGAGTTCTGTTTCTTCTCCTGTGGGTAAGCCAAACCCGGATATCAAGTATGAGCCCATGATGGGTGGTGCCTCACTGTTACACTGGGATGAGTATGGATACAGGCTTTATGCTATTGAAGAAGGATCTTCTGAGAGAATTATTTCCTTTTCTTTTGGAAAATGCTGTCTCAATAGAGGTGTTTCTGGTACAACCTATGTACGCCAAGTTATCTATGGCGAAGACCGTTTACTTATTGTACAGTCAGAAGATACTGATGAACTGAAGATCTTGCACCTCAATCTTCCAGTTATGTACAACACACATTTTTTATGAAATTTTTTTGGTGTTCCCCTTTCTTCTACTTTTAAGCCTATGACTGATAGACTTTGGAATATTACAGGTATCTTATATATCCCAAAACTGGCCTATTCTGCATGTTGCTGCTAGTAGGGATGGAATGTATCTGGCAGTTGCTGGGCGTCATGGTTTAATCTTATACGACATAAGGTTGAAGCGTTGGAGAGTGTTTGGAGATGTCACTCAGGAACAACAAATCCAGTGCAGGGGATTGTTGTGGCTGGGGAAAATTGTGGTGGTGTGCAATTATGTGGATTCTTCTGACGCGTGAGAATTGAATCTTATTAATCTTCTTGTATTAGTTTCGTAGTTGTGTTCTGAAGTAAATAAGCCATTGGTAATAAAAGATATACAGTCTAATAGTAACTGGACACCACGTGAAGTTGGCTGTTGTCAAATTGTCTTTCAACGTCATGTTGTGGTGTGCCTTGGTTACGTTGTGGTGATGGAAATGGATTTTGTAAGAAAAAATTAGTGGATCAGCAAATTTCTTGCAAGATTTTTACGTGTGAAGCAGAAAGTGGCTTGCCATATTACTCTGGGTATTGGATGATTGTTGTTCCTCATATGTATGTTGAAATTAGGATTATTGCTTTTAAGGCAAAGGTTTGATGAACCCTTAGATTGGAATAATACCAAGATCTTTGGCCCATTTCACTGCTGCTTGCATAACATTTATGCTATTTCTGTGATGCACAGGAAAACTCTAATTTTCAGATTTCCTGTTAAGCTGGTTTTTACTGTAATTATTTATGGTTTCAGATATGAATTGCTTTTCTATCCAAGATATCATCTTGATCAAAGTTCTTTACTTTGTCGGAAGCCGCTAGTCACAAAGCCAATGGTCATGGATGTTTATCAGGACTATCTGCTAGTAACTTATCGGCCATTTGATGTCCACATATACCATGTGAAAATAACTGGTGAATTGTCTCCTTCGAGTGCTCCAGATTTACAGGTATGAAATGCCTCTAGTATGATATAATATCCTCATACATTTTTTTTATTCTTTTTTCTGAACTTTTCTTTAATGGTGGAGCACAATTATAGATTTATAATTTAGAACCAGAGTATAATGATATATTCTTCATTCATTTTAAGTGATAAAATGACAAACAGCTTTCTACAGTACGAGAGCTTTCAATCATGACGGCAAAGAGCCACCCAGCTTCGATGCGTTTTATCCCTGATCAGCTTCAACAGGAACGCAAGCTGAAGAGTGATCTTTCTTCAACATCTATTTTGTTAAACCGAGAACCTGCTCGGTATGGTCTGATATTTGTTTATTATCTGATTAGTTAGGATCATGCATTTGGTTGGTGATTGGCTGGTGTAAACCCTCAGGTGCTTAATATTGCGGATGAACGGAGAGCTTTCACTCCTTGATTTGGATGATGGGCGTGAAAGGGAGCTTACTGACTCTGTGGAGTTATTCTGGGTTACATGTGGTCAGTCAGAGGAGAAAACAAGTTTGATTGAGGAGGTTTCCTGGTTAGACTATGGCCATCGAGGGATGCAGGTAAAAATTACCCTAGCCATTACGCCTTTTAAATAAATTTTGGGTTATTCTCTTCACATGCCTAATATAAAACTGATTGAAGCTCATTTACAGGTATGGTATCCATCCCCAGGTGTTGATTCATTTAAGCAGGAAGATTTTTTACAGGTATTATTATATTTTATTTATGCCTCATATATTGTAAACTCTCCCTTTTATTGTGCTACTCATGTAGGATCCCCCACAAGAGGAACCTCAAAATGCCGCCTTTTAGTAGTTCCCCACCCCCTGCCTCCCCTTCCCCGCAGCTTGTAGGAGGAATTGAGTTTTACTGAATATAAAATAAGTTATCTTCCTATTGGTTGAATTGGTAATTAATAGGAGTGACTATCATCCATGTGTGAGAATCTGTTCACCTTGTTGTTGAGGGGTCGATTTGAAGAAATTAAGTTATAAATAAATTTAAAATGATTGTTATTCTTCTCAATGTTGGTGAGAGCGTTATTTAACATGGTATTAGAGGGAAATGGAGTTGCGTTATTAACAAATTAAGATTTGATTTATTTTTGTTTATATGATTCGAAACTATTCGGTCTGAAATTTTATAATTACAAATTTAAATAATAATTTTAAAACAACTTGATAAAAATATACACATATCTACTATTTATTATTTTTTCAAATTAAAACAAGATTTTCTTGTTTTAACAAAAATAAAAATATCACTGTATAGATATAGTTTTAATTATATTATATATTTATTTATATAAAATATAAAATTAATATTATAAATAAATTTAGTTTCATTTATTTATTTTGGAAAATACATATATATAGTATATTTTATAATATGTATATATTTTTTAATTAACGAATTAAATATTTACAAATATCTAATCAAATATTAAGATTTCATATTTATATTTGATTCATATTTGAATGGAATTGAATATTTGTATTCGAATTCAAATCATAAAATTTCGAATACGAATATCAAAATTCGAATCGAACAAAATTATTTGATTAATTTACAAGTTGCGTACATGCAAAGTCAAAACTGTTAACTAAAACTATTTTAATGATTTGAAGTGGTGTTGAACAATTAATCATGGTACTGCATTTCCTTCTATCAATCATTGTAGAACTTCATTTCATGTTCAACTGATTTAGCTAGAATTTTGAGGACATAAAGTAGAATATGTAGTTTTTACTCTGATATGAAGGATATATATACATGCACATTTATTTATTTATCTATAAGATCCATAATTGGTATTTGACTTATTTTTTTTCATGTGATAAGTTGGATCCAGAGCTTGAATTCGACCGTGAGGTGTATCCCCTTGGTCTGCTTCCAAATGCTGGTGTAGTAGTTGGTGTTTCCCAAAGATTGTCATTTTCGGCATGTACGGAATTCCCATGTTTTGAGCCTTCTCCTCAAGCACAGACTATATTACATTGCCTTCTTCGGCATCTTCTCCAGGTACCATAGTGAACTATATCTGGCTGTCAATTATTAAACTGGTTGACTTTACTCTATGTGCATAGCTCATTGACTGTTTTGTTTTATGACAAATCTGTATGTTCGTATGCATAACACTATGTCATCATGGATCCTTGAAGACTGACATGACATTCCTCGCTTTCATATCTCAAAGCAGGGATAAGTAGTTTTGATATGGTTACTGAATGCTTGTTTTTCACAACTTGTGTGTTCGTGATGCCTGAAATAATAATAATAATCACTATGTGAAACCAACATATTTGCTCCAATTGACTGATTTGCACACTAACACTTCAACAAGAGGCAAATACAAGAACTAGTTTTTAGTCACTTTTAAACTATTATGCCAAAAAAAGTTCCACCTCTTGTAAAATGCCAATGTCTGTCTCTCTTCTCTCCTCGTCCCCCCACTCCCCACTCTCTCTCTCAACCAAACGTGCACACAGTTTCTGATTATGGGTTTTTCAGAGGGACAAGAGGGAAGAAGCTCTACGGTTGGCACAATTATCTGCAGAGAAGCCGCACTTTTCTCATTGCATGGAGTGGCTTCTGTTTACAGTTTTCGATGCTGAAATTTCAAGGTAATTCTTATTAGGAGCATTTTGTTAATTAACAGCACACTTGCACTCTATTCTTAATTGAACTGTGCTTCTTATGCCAAAACAGAAGCAAGAAACTGTTACAACTTTCCTATCAGCAGTACTCATTTTTTTCTTTCTCTTTGTTGAAGTGGTGGGGGTTGGATTATATATGCATACTATGATTTTATTTCTTTGCATTTGATCAGAAGTTAGATCAGTTTATAAGTGAACTGTACTAAGGTTATACATGAAGGACGTAAACAATTGCTTTGGTGCTCGTAGTAGATTTATTGGCCACCGTTTGTCTTTAGATAACTTGGTTGGTGTTTTCTAGGAAGCACATGCTCTTGTCTATATATTTTATTTGATCACCATAATGATTAGTTCGTTACTATTAACAAAAATCTTTATAACTTTATCATCCCTACCACAGCTTTTGCTCTATACAATGGGTGTCTATATGTTCTTTCTCTGGCAGATATGTTATATACAGGAATTTTTATTGTTTTTTTTTTTTTTTTAATGGTAGCTTTCATGGTTTTTACCTTTCTCTAGCACTTACTATATCCAGTCATTCTTTGCAGCCAAAGTTCAAGCAAAAACCAGGCAGCAGTAGCTAATCATGGAACCTCTCTGTTGGATAAGACGTGTGATCTAATCAGAAACTTTCCTGAGTATTACGATGTAGTTGTTAGTGTGGCAAGGAAAACTGATGGCCGGCATTGGGCAGATTTATTTTCTGCTGCAGGGAGATCAACAGAGTATGAGACTTCTCTTAACTAAATTTTTAGACTCATTCCAAGAAAAAAAACAAATTAGAAAGCCAAAAGTTGCAAGATTTGATTTATATAAAGTATAACCAAAATTTTTTAAATTGTTATGGTAACAATGATGTGATTGGTCCTATTGTTTTGAACGACATTGATGATTCCAATGAGTGGTTAATTAAAGAAGTTGATAATTGTGGAGGATAAGTTAGTCTTTGACAAGATAATTTGACTAGGGGAGTTGTTGATGCTACTGAAGCTAACGGGCCTACTTTCTACACTAGGATGTAAACATCAATACATCTATGAAAAAGAAAGTTATAGGTACTTCTGACTCTAAAAAATGAGATGATATTATGTAAGGTGTTGAACATACAATAGAATAAATGGATGAAAATGAAAGAGGAGGAAGAATATTCAGACAAGTAATTATGCAGGATACGAAAATGAGGAAGAAAATTCTTATTTGAATTTGAGTAGTTTTGATATATATCTATCATACAATAGTGATCTAATTGTTTTTGCTTATAATATCTAACAGTTATGATCATATCTTTTATTTTTTGGATATTTTATTGGTTTGAATGATGATTATGAGATTAATTTATAGGTTTTTTTTATGTATTTTTGTTGTAATTTTGTATATATAATAATTTATATATATATATTCTTAAATATTTAAATAGCGGTCATACCGTTATCTGCTATCCTACTATAGCATTTTAGATATTGACCGCTATGCATTTATCCGTGATTGACAACTATGGTAAGATTTTGGTTTTTGGTGTTGGTTTTGAATTGAAATAGTTGTTTGATGTGATATAAATATATATTGATGTAATGTTTTGATTTTAGTGTAATAAAATAAATAAAATGAGTGTTTGATTTGATTTTTTTTTTTAAGGAAAAAAAAATAGTAAAATCAGGGATAAAATCCCACAAGTAAAAAGAGTACTTGTATCAATTCTGTAAAATACCCATTAACTTAATTTAGTATCACCACTGGAAAGGTTGATAATTGCGGCTGTAAGGTTGCAAATTTTATTATCTATTTTAGCATTCACTTTTTTCTAGTTAAAATGAAACTTTGTTGGAGTTGCCTTCTTATGATAAATCAATATTTTGCTTTCAGGTTGTTTGAAGAGTGTTTCCAGCAAAGATGGTACCAAACTGCAGCCTGCTATATACTTGTAAGTGCATATTAGTTGCATAATCTTTACTTTTCTCTCCCCCCCCCCCCCCCACCCACCCCCCCCCCCCCCCCCCAAAAAAAAAAATTGTTGTGTGGAATCTACACATTTTGGTACATCAATGATCAATGGTTCAGATTACCGCACAAAAGGAAGTCCCTGCCTTTGATTTTCTTGTTATTTAGTTTAACTAGTTAATCTGCTGCTGTAAAATTAGGTCCAGGGTGTTCATAGTATACCAGCAGTATATACTAGGAAAAGAGTGAAACTTCTGGGAAACATCTTATTCCTGCCGAAAATTTATTTTGCTGATTCTGGTCTGTTGTTTATGTTGCCTCAGGTCATTGCTAAGCTTGAAGGTCCGGCTGTGAGTCAATATTGTGCCCTTCGTTTGTTACAGGTTTATGGCTTCTTTCTCTCCGCATATAGTGGCATGAAGATGCTGCATTATTATTTAAAGTTCCAGGATTGCTTGAAACGCAGTATGATTGGCTTTCTTCATAATTAAAGCACCCCTTTGTAATAGTATTTAGGTTATTATGATTTTATGATGTCAAAAAGCTTTTCTAAGCATATTTTATAGATATTGAGTATAAACCTTTAACAAGCATATTTTCATAAGTTCTATTATTTCTCTGAAGACGTGTTTGATGCCATAATTTGACCAGGACTTATATCAATTTTTCAGGCTACTCTAGATGAGTCTCTATACGAACTTGCTGGAGAGCTGGTATGCGTCCCTTCACTGAATGCACAATTTTTCTTGTTTCCATGCTTATTTCATTTTTTTCTTCATTGTTTTTCTGCAATCAGGTGAGATTTCTTCTAAGATCTGGAAGAGAGTACGAACCCGCCAACACAGATTCTGAGAGAGACTCCCCTAGATTCTTGGGATATTTTATTTTTCCTTCCAGCTTTAGGAAACAACCCCAGGATGCAAAAAGGTGAATTTAGGCTATCTCAGCTATTATTGTGAATTTTCTATTAAACTTATTTACTTCTCTTTGATCATTTCACTTATATTTTGAGCAACCTTGCTGATGCATGTACACATTTTTTTTTTTAATTGTTCGGCAGCCCCTCGTTCAAAGAGCAGAGTGCACATATTACATCAGTAAAAAATATATTAGAAAACCATGCCAGCTATTTGATGTCTGGGAAGGAGCTTTCCAAGCTTGTAGCATTTGTCAAAGGCACACAATTTGATTTGGCGGTATGATCAACTGCTGCTTTAAGTATATTAAATCTTAAAATTGTTGTATTTCTACGCCTTTTGGGATTTGTGAACTTGTTAAAATTTATTACAGGAATATCTTCAGCGGGAACAGTTTGGAAGTGCTCGATTGGAGAATTTTGCATCGGGGCTTGAAATGATTGGGCAGAAGGTGATTTTGGCATAGCATTCACATATTTTAGTTTACTATTGTAGGGTGCTTTTGTCGTGCGAAATTCTAAAGAGTAAAGTACGCCTCCTGCTAACTAGTGTCCCAATACTGTCTTGTTACCTCAACTCATCTCTATATGAGCCCTAGCTGATTAAAGAACGATTTCAGCTTTCCATGTGATCTAATGCTCGTGATGCATGGAAGAAACTATAGCTGTTTCTGATTACCCTGGTTATTCTTCTGGATGAGATTTCGGCTTATTTATTGAATTATCACAGATGTATGGATGTAATTAGTCATTCTGTCTGAAATATGATTACATATTAGTTGGACTTATATCGATTCAAATGAATCGTACTACCCAAAGTTTCCTACAATTCATTGATTTTTATTATAATATTTTTTTTCCGTGTAGCTTCATATGGGAACATTGCAAAGTCGTTTGGACGCAGAGTTTCTCTTGGCTCATATGTGCTCAGTCAAGTTTAAGGAATGGATAGTTGTCTTGGCGACACTTCTGAGGCGCTCAGAGGTATGATGACCATTTGTATAATTTGATCTCAACTTGTATCAAGGGTTGTGTAAATGCCCTCTGCTATGAATTTTCAAATCACAACTAAAATAAGTAATTGGAGGCGTGATATAATTCAGTCATTCTACTAAAAAACATTGTATATTTATTTGGTTTGTATCCATTCTTGCGCTTACCGGCAGAAAGTAGAACCCTCAATCAATATTGATCTCACTTGTCCTGTGTCTCTTCAGGTCCTTTTCGATTTATTCAGGCATGATTTACGACTATGGAAAGCATACAGCATCACCATACAAGTAAGGATAACCGATTTGGTCGAATCGCTCAAATAATTTTGTTCCCGGCAAACCTGACCTTGCTTTAATACAATATTGTGGTGCAGGCACACGAAGCCTTTGCCGAATACCATGACTTGCTCAAAGAGTTGGAAGAAAAGCTTTCGTCTCTTAATGCAGGATGAACCTGAGTATTGCCTCTTGTTCACCTTCGAATTTGTCATAGGCAAGCTCGAAATTCTGGAGCCAGATAAGTATTTGTTGCTGTGTGTTTAGGCAAAACTTTGTTTTGTTCTTTAAGAATCACATCAAGTTGTTTTTTTTTTTTTTTGGAATTTAGATTTAGGTTAATGGTAAAAATAGATGTGCATATATATATATATATATCTATAATAAATGTGTTTGCTCTAGTTATTATCTTTTGACCAAAAAATATATATACAAAAGTTGTTGAGAGCAATTTATGTAATGATTAATTTGTTTTGCATTTTGTTAGTGATTTGATGGATGGATGCGGGTGTGTTTGTTTGGGGATTTAGATTTTGAATTGAGATTTAAATAATAAAAATTTTGAATTTGAATAGTTGTATGATGTGATATAAATAAGTGTCGACCTTAATGTTTTGAATGTAAAATTAATTTTTGATGTTTTGAATGTAAAATTAATTTTTAGTTGGAATTTGTTCAATTTGTTTTATGAGCATTATGGGATTGCTTACTACTGAATCTTTATGTATTTATTTTTTTTATTAATATGTTTTAAAATGTTACTCCCCATCCCATTTAATTTGGCTTTTTTTTATTTTTGCATGTCACATAATGTCTTTTTTTTTTTAAATATAAATTTATTTTTTATAGTATTTTAAAATTCATAATTTATAATTTTTTTATTATAAATAAACTATTTAGTCATTTTAATCTATAATTATTTTTATTAAATTATAATTATTTTTTTAATATATTTTAAATATGTTTTTTAATATTTACTAATTACACTATTTCTAAAATTTCGTGCTCCAGCTGATGTGGACAAATTAGGGATAAAGTACTGTATAAATATTAATTTTTATTATATTTAATGATTATTTTATCCCAAAAACAATAAAACATTTATATAAATAGTACAAAATAAACATTCACACAAGCAAACAGAAAAAAAAATAAAATAAAATAAAAAATTGTTTTATTAAATATTTGCTTACATATATTTACTTTTGAAAATTTTGGTATTATTTATTAATATTGTATTAAAGTATATTTTATTTTGCAGTTAAGCTTCAACAATGGATGGTATCTGTTGGTGTGCCAATTATAGACGTCGATTCATTGGATTCTACTCGTTACTAAACACGATCATTCTGTATTTTAATGATGATGAAAAAGTGGAATTTTTTTACTAAAAAAAATACAAATAAATTTATATTACATTAAAAATAAAATAAAAATAAATTTAAATGACTTATAATTTTGAATAAAAAACAATCAAACACAAGATTTTTTGGTATTGTATTTTGACCATGGCCATGTAGAGCACAGCCATTTTTACAACATACCCCTATTTAATTAATGCAACATAATAATAATAATAATAATAATAATAACAATAAGGTGCCTCCGCCAATCATTTTAACCATACCATTTTTCTGTACACTCGGTTAGGGTATTTGATGCACATAAATAAATAGAGATAGAAAAATAAAATTATATCTACATTTTTTATTGTTTGATTACTACGGATAATTTATAATTGAGAAATAAATTATTGGTTTTTTTGCATATTGATATTTGAATATTAATTATTATATCAAGACATAGTACAAATCGAGAAAAAAATGACAAGAATATGTTTATTAGTCTCTTATGATACTAATACAATAATATTTTTAGAGTAAATTATTTAAATATAAGGATATTTTTAATGTCAAATATAATGAAGCAAAAATCAAATGGCAACGTTGTTGCGGGACGGAGAGAGTATTTTTAATTTTCTAGTTTTATTTCTCTTCTCATGTGTGCAGATAAATAAAATTGAGATAATACAATGTGTTTTTTTGCTTATTTATTTTAATTTTTACATTTAACTTTTACGGTTTAATTTGAGTTTATTTACTATATTTTATTTTGTTTTACTATTATTTAATTTTTATATTATTCAAATCTCATAAAATATTATATCTAAGTTATTATTTAAGTAAATTAGCAAACTAAAAATATACAATAATGTTATTTTATTCAATTTATCATTTTTAGTGATCATTTTATTTTTCAACTAGCAATATAACATTTTTTTTATATATATACTTTGTATTTTTTTCACTTTCTTAACTAATTTTTTTATTTACTTAAAAAAAAAAAGATAATTCTCATTTTTTAATGAATTTAGCTTAGTGCCACTATAAGATTCAACTTAGTACCAATCAGTCCCATTTCTCTCTCGTTATACCATAGGTAGCCCTCATATCTACAACTCCAACTAAATTATTTCCTAATAATTGATGCACCTCGCAAGTCACATGATAATTAATACAATAATATTTGTTTGATTTTGATTTGAATTTGAATTTTATTAAATAGTATTTTAATATGATGCTTTATAGAAAAATAATAATTTGTTCGTCCGCCTCTAATAGTCATATTTATCTTTTGCGTCATTTTACTAAATATTAAAATATTTCTGTATAATATATATATATATTTTTTTTACAAATGTCCTTCTATTAGTATTATAAGATACTCGTTGAAGTATTTTTGCAATTTTTTTAATTTGTACTGCGTTTTGATATAATAATTAATATTCAAAGAACAACACGCAAAAAGTAAATAGGATTCTTAGAGCCGGACAGAAGTAGTATATTTTTGTTTAGAGATTTGGATTTTAAGTTAATATTTGAATAGTAGTAAACAAAATTTGAATTAAATGTGATATAAATATGTATTGATATGATATTTTGAATATAAAATTTATTTCAATATAATATAAAAGATAAATATTTGATTTGATATTTTTTTTAAGAAATTTTTTTGTAAATAGTGAAAATATAAGAAAATCTCACCAACAAACACACCCTTAGATTCATAGTATTAATTTGTATATAAAATACAAATAAAATATGAGTGCTTAAAAATCATATAAATTCAGTGTTAATTTGTACTAACATAAGTGTATTTGGTAACGAGAATAGAATGACTAATAAATGTGTGTTAAACTAAAATCAAGGAAAAAAATAAATTGGGTAGAGAGTAGAAATGTATTATTTTATTTTGTAATCAATTAAAAAATATATAAAAAAAAAATACAGTAATTTGAATGAATTGGATAAAGAGAATTTTGGTGAATAGAAGTCCAAAAATATTGTTGGTGATTTTTTTTATATGAATAATAAATTAAATTTAATGCCATAATTTGTAAAATCAAATTAGTATTATTTTTTTAAAAAAAATGTAAAAATTAAATATTTATAAAAACAAATTAGATTCCGTATTTTGTAAAATCGAAATATTGTAATTTTAAAGAAAAATTATAAAAATTAAATACTAGAGAAAATAAAAAATAAACACACTACATTTTTTTTGCATATGTTAGAAATAAGAAATAAAAATAAGAAATAATCTATTTTTAAAGTTCCATCTGTCTGATTAAAAATAATTGATACTCCCTCCCTCCTCTGAATATGTGCCCACTTTCCATTTGTGTTTTCTTTTTTTTTTTCTTTTTTTTTTTTTAATTTTCTTATCTAAGTAAAAACTATCACTTTTTATATTTTTCTTATTAAAAAAATAATAATAATTCAATCAAAACTCCCGCACACTAAAACTCATATTTAAGGCAACGATATTACGCTGAATTGCACATCGTCAATTGTTTGACAACACATATATTACTGCAGACAACACTCTATATAGGTTAATATAATACAAATACATCACATGAACAAAAACATAAGATATAGTCTCAACAACACACAATATTATGAACAACACATTGTATATTTTAATATAATACAAATGCAACATATAAACCAGCGCATGTTATAATTTCATACAACACACAACAGTTAATTTTAACACATAACACAACACACTTGTAATTATTAAATACCTTTATTATACACAACATGTGCTATGTGTAATACTAATGTGTGCTGTCATGCAAATGTGAAATCAATATGGTGTGCTAAATTTTTCGAACTCAGTACCGTAATCATCCCCTAATAATAATAATAATAATAATAATAATAATAATAATCATAAGGCAAATCGAAACGAGCCGAATCACCTTTGAATAGCTCAAACCACACCCGACGGACCCGACTCATTGTCATTGTCATTGTCATTGTCATCTCTAAAACTTGTCAAATAAAATCAAATCAAATCTTCCCATTCTCGTCCAAAACATTTAAAGACATTCTGAGTGAGTCCTCTCTCTCTCTCTATTAGCAACTCACTCCTCTCCTACCGATCAGTTTCAAGATTTCTAAATGCACAAAAAACGTTTTTCCTATTTATGTTTAGAAATGGAATACAATAGAAGCATCACAAGTCCAAAAATGCTATGATCAATTCAAAGAGTAGTCGAAACGTACCGTACCATTCAGATATATATATATATATGTGTGTTGTGTTACTCTGTCGACCGTCTCTGTTTAGTTACTACAGCTCAACCTGCAGTTTCTCAAAACACAAGGCGACGATAATGGGCCCTGAAAGATCCCCGACTGCACAACCTACAGAAAAACGCACAAATCATATTCGATTAAAGCAAGAAAAGATATGTGGATATCCTTCTTCATTTCACGTTGTGTTGGTTCTACTCTACACAAGCTGTATCCAAACATACCGATCCATTGCCCAGCCGATGGTCGAATAAATGTTGCTCCAATCCCAGCTACAACAGATGCAAAAATAAGCGAAGCGCCACACCTCACCGTGGTGCCACAAACCTTCTTTCCAAGAACTCGAGCTTGTTCTGAAGTGTCGACAGGAGCTTCGCCTTCTTCCTTGGGCTTGGATATTGACCTCAGGAATCGATAAATGTCAATGCCTACTTGGACTATCCATGATGCTAAAACTCCGAGGAAATGTCCTGCATATGCAAAAAGGTGCAAATTCAAATAGCTCAGCTGTCCAAGAGATAAGAAAGGTGGGGCGGATTACATTAATTATGTATGTGAGTTACCTCTGAAAGTGGTTCTGCTCACGCAAAAAACGTATGTTGTAGTTGGCATTCCTCTGGCAGCCTTTCGAGTGGCTGATCTTGGTACATCTGTGATAATTCGAGGATAATCTCAGGACAACATGGATAATGATACTGGTATCAGTCGCTCAACAAAAAATGAAGAATACCTTTGAGAAGCTTCCAGGCCATGCGCTGGGAAACATAGTGAACTGCAAGTCTTTCAAGTACTCGCCTCGTAGTAACTACACTTGTCTGAACAATAAGTAATGTTTGAGTTTGAGATTAATTCTCCAGTATAACAACTAATTTCAACATGACAACTTAGACAATTTGACAAAAAGAAGTAACCAATCCAAACAACAGTTATCAGAGACAGAAGGTTTCGACAAAAGCTACTTTACTCAGAATTGACATTTTAAGTGTCTTAAGAGTGAATGATGATCCGAACTGCAGCTTTCATCATTGTCAAGCAGCACATGACGGCAACAATAAAAAAAAAATAAAAAAAATTGGAATAAAACATAAACAATCACCAAATGTTTTGAATGATCCGATCCAAATACCAAATCGACCAATGAGTTTAATGTTATTAAAAGATAACAAAATAAAGCTCTCAAAGTTTACCAAGAGATGGGAAGTGTTACCTCACGAACTATTTGCTTAACCGATTTTTTGAAAGGAACAATCAAATCCAAACGTTTTTCTTCAGGATTTTCCTGTAGAAAATCTTCATCATCAGCATCTTCCACAGCCGTTTGGGGCTCCACAAGAGGCAAATAGAACAACAGGAAAGACCTCAGAGAGGTCAGTGCTAAAGTTTTCCAATGAAATGCTGAGAATAGTGGTTTCAACTCAATATTATACTGCTTGGGACTGTAGTTCAGCACATTGCTATCAAATATCTTTCCAGAAGCATAGCGTATGCTTGAAATGTAATCTTCATCCAGAGTTGCACCCACATCACAATACGCAACTCGTGTGAGGCCATTTCTGTGACATAATGCATCAACACCAATCAAATAATGTATAAAAATATGAGCTATATTTTACTTTAATCCGTCCAATTCAATGATCTTTATTTCTTTGAATGATAATCCCGCTTGTGAGTAGCATATGAGAAATTCTCCCCGTTTTATCAATTTCTTTTACAAGTCAATCAGCTCTCCACTTAGACATACTTCAATCAATGCATCAAGGTCGTATTCGTGCCTATTGTGAAACACATTTGATTCACAAGCCATGCAATAACATCAATTCACACCTATCAGATTTGGATGAATGTGTGCTTTCTAATCCATTAGAGAAGCTTTTCATCTTCTATACATGCAGGAATACAGATAAAATAGGCTTAAAAACACGCCTTACATTCATAAAAAACATAGACTCCTCCCAACTGACTCCATTCCATTTCCATTTTCTGGTCAAGTCCATCAACATCATGCATTTACTTCAGACACCAACTTCGGACAAAAATAAAAAAACTCCTCAGCAGTAATCAAAATCGAAAAACGGAAACTGAAAAAACCTTTCGCCGACATCCAAACATAACAAAGGTTCGAGAAATACAGAAAAAAAACTAACCCAAACAGAGCACCGAAGGCGAAAGGAGTCGCGAATGCGAAAGAAGCAGCGGCGGTGGAAGCTCCGCCGAGTTTGGTGGTAAACAGGCTTCTCGAATTGAAGGCTTGCGCACCGAAGTGCGGATTTCTCCTCACCATATCCAGCAACGCTATGGCCGCCATTCTTCAGATGCCTTTCTTCTCCAAAATGACAAAAATCAAGGACTAATTATTGATCAATCATACAGAGAACAGATCCGCCAAAAAAATCATACAGAACGCCAGAATTGAGATCTGCAGAAAATGGGAAATCTCGCGGCTTTAATCAGGAAAAATCGCGAATCAGCCTTCGGCAGTCTACCAAGGGTAACGGTTAAAGGCCGACTTTGAAATTAGGGTAACGGTTGCATCCAACCGTAATTAAAGATAAAATTGTGTTTTTAGTTTCGATTTTTGTTTAATGCAATAATTAAACATTAGAGATTAAGGAATAATAAAGGAATAATAGTATTATAGTATTAACAAGAGAAGTAAAAATATTTCTGAAAGATTAAAAATATTTTTATTTTATATAATTATTGTGAAAAAAGTGGAGATAGTTTTGTAAAAAAAAAAAAAAATATGCTTACCAAAAATAAAAATAAAACTATTGTTGAAATGAACAAAAATGACAAAATGAAATTATTGTTTTGGGACGGATGAGGATGAATTTCGCCATAGGAGTATTAAATAGTTCAATAGTAGTACTATTAGAACATCCGTCACAGTCACCTACTTTATTGCCTTTGTGATTACATTTTTAGTTTTTACTATAACAATATTAATTATATTTAATAAGAAATACAGTTATTCTAAATTTATTACATTTCTCAAGAATTTTTTATTTTCGACAAAAATAATAAAAATTAATTAAATATTATCTTTTTTTTTTAAATGTTAAAATTTCGTTTTATCTATTATATATATATATATGTTATCTCTGGTTTTTCATATTCAAATTTTAAAACAATAACTTATATTTCAAATTATTAAAATTTACCTAAATTAATATTTGAAAATTAAAATATAATATTATATAAAAATATTGTAAGACAATAAAAATATATAAAACTATGTATAAATAAATAAATTATTTTTATTATATTACTACATAATAAAAATATATAAAAATAAATAAATTATTGTAGATATTATAAAATAGTAAATATAATGAGTTGAAGGTAATTAACTACAATGGGTGATAGAGAAAGTAATTTGAATGTTGAAATAAATATAATGTGGACGAGAGAGATAATAAAAATAATAGACTAGATGTAACGATTATAACGGATGCTCTTATGGGTGTGTTTATTAGTGGAAATTGATTTTGATTTACTATTCCATTTTATTTTTTCTTAAAAATATCAAATCAAATACTTATTTTTTATTTATTATATTACACTAAAAATTAAATTTTACATTCAAAATATCACACAAATTTATACTATATCACATCAAACAACTATTTCAATTCAAAATTTTATTATTCAAAATCAAAACTTAACCAAAATCTTAAAAGTAAACACATCAACGTGTGATGTGATGATTTTCTTTTTATTTTTATTTTTATATTTATACTTAGAACACTATTATTAAATGATATAAAATAATTTTTTATTTATTAGTATTATATTCCTTCCGTTCTCATCTCAAAGTACCATCTTTACTATTTTTGTTTGTCTCACTTTAAAATATCAGTTTCATATTTTAGTAAAAGTAATTATACATCAATGCCAAAATATCCTTAACTTTTACATAAATTACAAATATATCATTACACATATACTTACTTTTTACACAAAATCAAGGGATACTTCGGAATATCAAATGTATTTTCCAATGTCAAAACAAAACCACTACCCAATACTAAATTGCACGTCCCAATGGCTTCCATAGGTAAATGCATCTGACTGCCCGAATAGATGAACTGTTCACTTCCCATTAATTTTCTTAGGCTTTCCATACCCTGCAAGGTATTAGAAATATAGATTGTAGAACCAGAATCAACTCACTATGTGTTATAATTATTATTAACCATATTAGTTTCATAACAGACAAATGTAGAAGGAATATCTTTCTTTTCGAGCCAATTCTTAAACTTAACACAGTCTTTCTTAAAGTGCCTTTTCTTTTTACATAAAAACACGTATGACTTATTCTTTATGACTCGCTCGGAAGGCCCAGGTCTCTGATCCTTAGCATCGTGCTTTTTCTTTTCTTGCCCTGAACCATCCTGTTCACTTTCTCACTTCTCCATCAACATGCTCTCATTCTCTTAGACACACATGGTCATCAACTAGTAGATGGAGCATTTATCCTTGTGTGTATTGTAGGATATCTTGAATGGACCGTATTGATGAGGAAAGGTGCACAAAATATAGTGGACAAGAAAAGACTTAGACATGGTCACCTCTAAGGTTTTCACCGGTGCCGCAATGTCCCACATACGCATTATGTGTTCATGCACACCCCTCACACCCGTAAGCTTCACGGTGGAGAACTGAATAATCAATGTACTAGAGAGAGCCTTATCGAACTTGACGAATTGTTCGTTAATGGCCTTCCAAAGCTCTATGACATTAGTGTGCTAATCGACATACACACTGATACTAGCAGATATCTTGGTTTTTCTGAGCATCATGGAAAGACATTTAGATCTCTCTCATCGTTCATAAAGATCTACCATATCTGACTCGCTAGTTTCAGTAATACCCGATGGTTCGTCTTTCCGAATAGCATAATCAATGTCCATCCAGCTTAAATAAAGAAGAATTCTCTTCTTCCAAATTTATAGTTATATCACTAGTTAATTCAAGAATATCGCACTTAATGTGTTCTACCAATGTAATTCAATATCACTAGAATATATATCGAGCGTGTTGATAGGAAACACAGGCACCAGCTCTACCTAGAACAGCCTCGACTAACCGATTTAAGTCCCGCACACCAAACCCTAACCACAATCACTCGAATAGTGAACCCTCGTCGATACACAAATGAAAATGGCACAAATCTTTCACTCTTGCACGAGGAAACACTCACCCACTGACATGGAGTAAAACCCCCACACAAACTTCTCAATCGATCGCACACAGTATTGAGAGGAAGAAGACGAAGAGCAGAGAGCAACCACTCAGATTAAATCTTCAACACTTAAATCGGTTAATGGGCTCGGCCAAAGAACTGGACCACGACTTCTCACGATTGGGCTTTAATATACAAAGGCCTCATTACAAATCATAGGCCAAAATCCAACAAACTCTCCACCTTTTTAGGCATGATAAAATGTGGGGCACCTAGAGAATCATCATAGCGACTTGTGCTAGAACACAAAATTAGTATTTACTCAAAAACCAAATACAAGAAACAACATACTAGAAAGCAGTAAACAACTAACTAGGATCAAAATTTAAAATTCTTAAACATGAATCAAATTTCGAAACAGGCAAAGGCTTTGTCCCCATATGAGCGGGGGTAAATTGTGAAGGTATTTTTTCAAGTTTTATAAAACCTTTTGCAACTATATCTTGAATAAAATGGAATATAACATTAATATGTTTGGTTCTATCGTGAAAAATGGGGTTTTTGTATAATTGAATACCTGATTGACTGTCAAAAATTACATGTACCTCACCTTTCAAGTATTTGATTTCTGTCAGCAAGCCTTTGAGCCATAAGACTTTTTTAATTGCCTCTGTCACAGCAATGTATTCAGATTCGGTAGTCGACAGCGCAACTATATTTTTCAACTCACAAGAACCACACAATGTAAACACATAAGATGTAGTTGATTTTCTACTATCCCTGTCATTGGCATACTTAGAATCCACATAAGTAATGTGAAAGCCATTTTAATGTAACCCAATTTTCCTGCCCAGGATTAGCCATAAATCTACTCAAACAACTCACAACATATGCTATATCAGGTCTATTAGAAACCATAAGATACATCATTGAACCTATTACATTTGAATATGGGACATTAGTCATAAAAGCATGATCAGAATCTGTTTTAGGGGGCTGATTCTTAGAAAAACATAAATGAGATGCAAATGGAACATTAACAACTTTAGAATTAAAACATATTAAATCATTTCAGCACATTTTCAACATAAGCAGGCTGTCTTATAAATAAACTTTTATTTGTTCTATCTTTTTTAATATGCATGCCCAATATTATTTTAGCATCACCTAAGAATTTCATATCAAAACAATCACTCAAGCATGTATTAATTTGATCTATTATTTTAAGATTTGGACTTATTAGCATTATCCATATAGATCAAAAGAAAAACAGGCACACTTCCAACTATTTTAAAATAAAGATAGTGATCTTAAACACTCATTTCGAAATTTAAAGATTTTATGCATTCATTAAATTTCAAATTCCATTGTCTAGGTGATTGCTTTAATCCATAAGAGATTTATTTAACAAGAAAACAAAATCAGGTTTATTTTTGTCTACAAAGCCCTTGCGTTGTTTCATATATATTTGTTTATCCAAATCACTATGAAGAAAAGCTGTTTTCACATCAAGTTGTTTAAGTTTTCAATCAAAATGAGTTACTAAAGCAAGCATCACACCAATAGTACAATTTTACAATTGGGGAGAAAATTACATTGTAATCTATGCCTTCTTTTTGAGTAAAATCTTTTGTTACTAGTCTTGCTTTAAATCTAACACGTTCTTCTTTATTTTTTTTTTACTTTGAACAGCCACTTAAAATCAATCAAAGAACCATGCTCAGGTTTTGGGACTAATTTCCATATTCTATTCACTAACAATGAATTCATTTCATCATGCATAGCTTGAAACCATTCACTTTTATATTTAGACTTCATAGCTTCCTCAAAAGATTTAGGTTCATTTCCATCAAAGGTATCAAATACACTAAAAGCATATAAAGTTGAGACATAATCGTCTAATTTAGATGTAGGCCTAATATTTCTTTTAGGTCTTTCACTTACACTAGGTTCAACATTAAAATCACACAAATTGGACCCACTTGGTCCATTATCAGACATGTCAGAACAGGCAGGAACAACATCAGAACTAATTTGTTCACTTTCAGGCACAAAATCAAATTCAGTACTTTATAATTCATAAGAACTAACAAGACTTTTATTATTATCCACCTTATTAGGGCTTTCATCTAACTCATGGCTTTGAACTTGACTATTTTTATTTAAACAAAGCATATCTAATTCATTAAAAGTCACATCACGACTAATTACAACTTTGAAACCTGGATAATTTCAATCTATAACCTTTAACACCTTGGGTATATCCCAAAAAAACACATTTTCTGCCCTAGGTTCGAGTTTATCAGATTTAATGAATATAAAAGCAGCACAACAAAAAACCTCAAATTAAACAAATCAACAGGTTTTCTTAGCGAAACAGATTGAGGAGATTTGCCTTCTAAAGCCACAAAAGGAGAACAGTTTATTATATAAGCGGTTGTAGTAACAACTTCTCCCCAAAAAGTTTTGGATAAACCCGAGGAGGCTAACATACTCCTCACTCTTTCAAGAAGAGTTATATTCATCATTTCGTCCACCCCATTTTGTTGGGGTGTATAGGGGACTGTTTTATACCTAGTGATACCACATTCATTACATAAAGAATCCATCTATTGGTTACAAAACTCCAGCCCATTATCAGTTCTTAGGAATTTGATATTATGTCATGTTTGATTTTCTTTCAAAATTTTCCAATTTTTTAAAAGTTTCAAACACATCAAATTTGTTTATCATCAATAAAACCCAAAATTTTCTTGAAAAGTTATCTAATTGACAAGAAATATATATTCCCACTATGTATGGGTTCACTTGAAGGACCCCATACATCGACATTGAGGTATTCTAACACTCTAGAAGACTTATGCACATTAGGGGCTGGAGTGGTTTGGAATTGAAGTCTATGTTGCTTACGTAGCACACACTCTTCACAAAAAGGTATTGATAAGACTGTCTTTTCCAAAATAACCATTTTTATTTAGGATTTCTAAGTCTTTGTTACTTATATGAGCCAATCGTTTATGCCACAAAACAGTTTTATCATCATAAACAGAATTTAGAAAATTTTTAGAACTTAAAAAATTGACTCCACCTTAAAAACATACAAATTATTTCTCCTCTCAGCTTTAAACACAACTATACAGTCCTTAAAAACTTTCATAACACCATTACCCCACTTACCTTCTAAGCCTATATCTTCTAAACCCACACAAGAAAGAAAGTTGTTACATAAATCAGACACATGCCTCACATTATTCAAGGTTAGCACAAAATCAGAATAGAACTTTAGTCTACCTGTGTCTATGCCCTCTACTTTGCAAATTCTATCATTTGTCATTGAAACAGTGTTGTTACTTAAGGTTTTGTAGTTTGAAAAAACATTTTCCAGAGGTATCATATAATATGTACATGCTGAATCAATCAGCCATTCACTTTTATAAACACTGGTTGCATTAGAAAAATCATATTTTACTATGAAAACATCATCAAAATATTGATTTTCTAATGTCAAATTTTCATGTTCTTGGGATTGTATTTTACTGTTATTATTATTGTTAGGACCAACTTTCTTAGTACACTGTTTAACATAGTGCCCCTTTTCTCCACATGCAAAACATCTTCTATCATGATTTTCAGACTTAGATCTAGATTTTTCCCTTAACTTCTTTTTATTTTTATCATTTTGGTATTTGCTGTTATTATTTGAATTTGCATTATTCTTCCTATAAGGTGATCTACCCCTAGTAAACATAACCTCACCTGAAGACCTATTGATTTTATTAATAGCTAAGTCTAGTTCATTACTTTTTAGACTACTAACAACAACATCCAATGTTATATTATCTTTACCATACCTAATTGCTGATTTTACATATGAGTAATTATTAGGGATGGCATTAATAAAACAACTGGAGTGTATATATCTATTTTAGTATCACCGGTGAGTTTTAAGTCTTGAATAAGCTTTTGAAAAACATCCAAGTTTTCATCAATGTTTTTATGCAAATCAAGTTTAAAACTGAAAAACTTTTCAAGTAGATACAGTTTATTTAGGAGGGAAGTTTCAGTGCAGGTTTTTTCTGTCCCACAATTGTCTTGCAGTTTTGACCTCACCAACTTTTCTAATGACTGAATCAGACAGATTTAGAATTATACACGAAAATGCCATCTCATCTATCTATGCGTTTCTTTCATCAACTACAAATGCTGCAAAATTTCCATCTATAGCCCTAAACAGTTTCGGTGTTATTAAAATTCCTTTCAACTTTTGTTTCCATATTGCAAAATATGTTTTTCCATCAAATTGAATTAGATTTAAGAAAGATGGATTTGACATTTTCACTTTAAAATTTTTAGGGAAAAAAAATAGATTTTAACTCCAAACACAAATTCTTGTTCACAGAAACTACTCACACAGTGTTTTAAGGCACATAAAAATACGCAAAGGGCAAGAGACTTTTATAAACTGCACACTGGACAGATTAAACATAGAACAACAACTTTCTCAAAAAAAATTTGGCACACTTTCAAGCAAAGGAAAAATTAAAACGAAGACTGCAATCACACAACACAATAATGACCACAATCAGTATCTTCCCAACACAAAAAAAAATTCACAGGCAAACACAAAATGCCACAATCAGTGACCAGGCCACAATCAGTGACCTTCCCAGCAAAAAAAAAAAAAAAAAACAAAAAGGATCAAGCCTTTTACCGACTTTATATTTTCACACTTGTGAAAAAAAAATACAACGAACAACCATTGTGTTCACTTTGTCACGTTTCTTTGTTCCTGCAACACTCAACAAGAGTTAAAAAAATTAGTAATATACAATGTTTCGTATCAAGACACCAGAATAGCCTTTCGTAAAATAGTTTTGGTTTTCAAAAAACAATTTTAAAAAAAAAAATTGTTTTCTGTCAAAAAATAATTTAATTTTGAGGACTGTTTTATTTCAAGAACAGACCCACTATACTTCTAATCCTTAAAAAAAACTTTACAAACCTGCAGGATTTTACTAATTATAAGAGAATTAAAGAACTAATAATGATTAAAAACTTTTAAGTGAAGATTTAAAAGAAAAAGGAAGTTCCAGTCAAAAGAATAAAGAATTCTTCAATCTCAGACACAGCTGGTTCACTTTTTTATCAAACCAAATACGAACAGTCTGATATTTTATCAAGAATTAAAAAAACACTTTCAATTTAAAGATCGATGACTACAAAAAAACAATTCGAATGAAAAGCCTTTACAAAAAAAAACACAACAGAAAAACACAAGTTGACTGATCACAAACAAGAACAATCAAGTTTTACAAAATAACCAAAAGCTCTGATACCAATGTTGTGTTTTTGTATAGTAAAACTTGATTCTAACAAGAAACAATACAACTAAACTTAAAAATTCTTGTATTGAATCGAACAAAAAATAAAGCACAAGAACTGCAAAGAGAAGTTCGGCTCAGCCCCTGGCACAACCTTAGAACATATATCGGACATGTGGAAAGAAAACACAAGCACAAACTCTATCTAGAACAGCATCGACTAACCGATTTAAGTCCCGCACACCAAACCCTAACCACAATCACTCGCACATTGAACCCTCGCCGATACACGAATAAAAATCGCACAAATCTCTCACTCTTACACGAGGAAGCACTCGCCCATAAACACAGAGTAAAACCCCCACACAAACTCCTCAATCAGTCGCACACAATATTGAGAGGAAGAAGAAGAAGAGCAGATAAGAGAAATCGCGATATAATGACTCGATGATCATCAATCTGGAGAGCAGCCACTCAGATTAGAAGGGTGTTTGGGAAAAAGTGTTTTGAATAACTTTTAACTTATTGAACAACTTTTAGCTGTTTGATCAGTCAAAAAGCTAATTTAGGTGTTTGGTAAATTAGTTTTTTGAAAGAGCTTTTTGGACCCAAAAGCTAATTTCTGAAAAGTTCATCTACCAGCGTTTTGAAAGAGTTTTTTCATTTTAATTTTGGTTATTCCTTATTTACCCTTAAAACTTAATTATATATTTTATACATATAAATATATTTTTATAGCAGTATTTATTAATTATTTTTAATATATTTAATTTACTAAATTATATTTTATTTTTGTAATATAAAATAATTACTATTATTAATTATTACATATAAATTATTTTATTTGTAAAATATATAAATTTTTTAAACTAAATCAAATAGAAAAAACAAAGGTTATTAATTAATTTATCTATTAAAATAATAATTAACATAATAAAAATATATATATACGAAAGATTTATTATTTTATATTTTACATAATTTCAATAAGAAATTATTATTTTTTAGTAAAAATAATCTTCTCAGATCTAAATAATAAAAATAAAAATAAATATTTTATAATATTTTTGTATTTTTAAATAATTAATAACAAAAATTCTTGTAAATTTCAAATCAAAATGAATAAAATTAAATATTTTAAAAAATAACATATCAATGTCCTTAATAGTCATTTTATGTATAAACAACTAATGTTTAACCGTCGTTTTACCAAATACTTTAATACAAACTGCTAATTGAATCAGCTAGTCAAACCAGCTAATTAAATTAGCTAACAGCTAACAACTAATTGAATAAACTAACAACTATTTGAATCAGCTAACAGCTAAAAACTATCAGCTAATTGCCAAACGCACCCTAGATCTTCAACACTTAAATAGGTTAGTGGGCTGGGCCAAAGAACTCGCCACAGCTTCTCACAATTGGGCTTTAATATACAAAGGCCTCGTACAAATCATAGGCCAAAACCCAACAGTTACGATACAACTCGTAATATAAACCGGTTTTTTTTAGTGATTTTCAGCCCCAAATATATATATATATATATGTATATACAACAAAGTTGTGTACGTATATGCCTCCATATAGCACAGTATAAGTTGTACCATATAAAATTGTATTCCCTCCGTTCCAATACAATAGTCTTGTTTACCATTTTTGTTTGTCCCTAAACAATAATCTCATTTTCATAAATAATCATATCACTATAAAATTATCCATACTTTTTCATTATAATTACACAATTGTCACTATTTTTTACACTAATATACTAACAAAGGCAAAAATCTCATTTACCCTTACTTTTTACCAACTACCCATATAATATCAATATTCCTTAAATCTTGTGTCCAACACAATAAGACTATTTTTTTGACGGAGGGAGTATGCTATTTGCGTTAATATACCATGTTAATTGGATCAAATTAAAAGGATGCTCGTTTGATCCATCAATACCCTAATCATGGCCAATCACACTCTTAGGATTTATTTGGTTCAAATGAATTGATGGTGTGTTCCATTGGCAAACTTCACCTGAATTTTTACTATTTATTTAATTTTTTTTTAAATTAAATATTTATTTTTCATTTTTTATTTTATTAAAAAAAACTAATTTTACATTTAAAATATCACATCAACGTCTATTTATATCACATGATATCACTACTCAAATTCAAAATTTTACTATTTAAATCTCAACTCAAAATCCTAGCTCTCAAACAAACACACCCTTAATGTAGCGGATGAGAGGTGAATAAAGGGAGAGATATAATATTAAAATTATAATACACTTTCCGTCTTATATAAAGGGGAACGTATGTTTTTTGCATGTAAATTTTTTAATATTGATATTATATTGGGTTATAGTAAAAAAGACGAAAATATCCTTATTAGTAATGTGTAATATAAAGGTGGTGACATTTATATAATATATTGTAAATTGGAAGGGTATTTATTATGTTATGTAGGTAGTACAACTACTAAATTAAGAAAACAGTACCCTTGTTTTGGGACGGACGAAAATAAAAAATGCAATCCTTCTTATGGGACGGAGTGAGTAGTATGTTTAGTTCATATGGGAGGAAAATAATAACTAGATAAAATAGTGTTTTTTGTATTAGTTAGATAGGGAATATGAAGAAAATTAGAATAATTTTATTATTTTGTCCTTATATTATATAAATAAATAAAAATAAAAGTAATTAATAAATTTTAAGTAATTTATTCATAAAGCGTAAATCAATTTATTTGTCAAAAATAATTTTTTTTGATTTGAAGTAATTTTTTTTTATGTAAGAGAGAATAAATTTGATAGATAATATAAAAATAATAAATGTATATAGTATATTACTGCTTTGTTCTATATAAATTGTCCATTGTTTTCTATTTCTGTTTGTCCATATAATTTGTCATTTTATTTTTTGGAAATATTTTAATCATATTTTAAATTTTATAATTTATAATTTTTTAATTTTAATTAAATTATTTATTTATTTTAATTTTAATCTATAATTATTTTTATTATACCATAATTATTTTTACTCGCACACTTTTTAATTACTTACTAATTATACTTTACCTAAATTTTCGTATTTATAGTAACGTGGACAATTTATCCGGGACGGAGTGAGTAATTTTTTAGACAAATGTGTAGAAGAATTTTCATAAAACAAACAAACCCATAATAATTTTACATACAAATAACAATAGATATAATGAAATTTATATAAAATAAGTTAATTATAAAAATTTAATTTACAAATTTATCTTGATATAAATATATTTATTTGTTTGAAATTAAACCCAATCGTTTAGAAAATCAATTTAAAATTGTTTATTCAATTTTTTTTAATTATAGATATAATTATATACTACTTTATATATATTTTTTTAAATATATTCCCTCCGTCCCATGTAATATGAGTGTATTACTGTAAACACGGGAATTTAGGTACGTAAGTAATTAAGAAGTGTATTAGTAAAAATAATTATTATTTAGTAAAAATAATTATAGATTAAGATTAAGATAAGTAAAAAATTTAATTAAAATTAAAAAAAATTATAAAATTTAAAATTTAAAATGCGATTAAAGTGCATAATTATAATTTCAAAAATAGAAAAGACAAGTTATGTAGGACGGACGAAAATAGAAAATATGGACAAATTATGTGTGACGGAGGGAGTATATTACTTCATCCTCCCCGATATCATATCATAATTAATGTAGATACGAGAATTTAAGAGAAGTATGATTAGTAAATTACTTAAAATGTATTAGTAAAATTAATTGTAATATAATAAAAATATTTTTAAATTAAGGTAAATTAATTAATTAATTTAATAAAAATTTATAAAATTTAAAATATAACCAATTTTTCTCAAACTCATCAAAAGAAATGTAAGAAGTTTTTTAAGTTTAAAGTAAATTTTTAAAAAATAAAAAATTACTCCCTTCGTCCGACTAGAAAGTATACATATTTCTATCTTGGGACGTCCAATTACAAAGTAAACATTTTATTAAATACTTCATTTTTTTTCCCACAAATACTCTTACTTTACATCACATCATTATTTTTACACAAAAAAGGAAGTGCAAAAAAATTATTACACTACTTTTAACTACCAATTGTAATTAAAATACTCTTATTTCTTAAATAGCGCAGCAAAAATAAATGTTTACATTCTATGTGGACGGAGAAAGTAATATTTTAATGTGATATTTTATATTAAAAGAAATATTAATACTACCTCGTCCGTTTCTAAAGGTTACATTTACCTTTTAATATTAAAAATATCCTTATATTTCATTATATTAGTAATATAAGACATTAATAAAATTATTTTTGTCATTTTCTCTTAATTTATAGTACGTTTTGATGTAATAGTTAATATTCAAATATCATTACACAAAAAATAATTATGATATTATAGCTGGACAAAGAGAGTATAATATTTTTTAAAAATTAAAATAATACTAAACACTTATGGTATGTTCTTTGGGAGGATTTCCCCATAATTTTTTTTTAAAAATATTAAATTTTTAATTTAAAATATAACATTAACATTTATTATATCGTAGTGTTTAATTATTTTATTTAAATTTTTAAATTCAAATTTCGTATTAACCATAATCCAAACCTCCAAACAGATACATTCTTTGTGCCTTTTAAACAAGTGCGTTTGTTTGGGGTTAGGATTTTGAGTTAGGATTTAAATAGTAAAAACTTTGAATTTGAATAATTATATAATGCGATATAAATAGGTGTTGATGTAATATTTTGAATGTAAAATTAATTTTTAATATAATATAAAAAATAAAAAATAAATATTTAATTTGATATTTTTTTAAAAAAATAAAATAAAATAAATAATGTATTTAAAATTCAATCCCCGAACAAACACAGTCTTCGTTGAAGACCATGAAAAAGAATCGAATAGAAAAATGGTCAATCGAAAAAATACAAAATGTCAAAATCCAATGCACGTGAGGTGTTGGTGGTCAATTAGTCAAACAGATATTGGGTGCAAATAATATGAACACGTAGGGATAGAGTGGTAAATTCAGAAAAATGTGTGGTTGGCGCACGATTTGGAGATTTTGGCATTGGGTGAGAAACATGGGTCTGGTCAAATTTACGAAACCAAATTTGAAACGTCTTTTCACAAATTCAACAACTCACCTTTATCACTACTCAATTACTATTCCCGTCCCACGTAATTTCTTCGTAGATTTCACATAATTTATTTTTTTTTAAAAAAATAAATTAATTATACATTTTAATCATATTTTAAAATTTAAAATTTAATTTTTTTAATTTTAATTAAATCATTTAGTTATTTTAATTTTAATCTATAATTATTTTTACTAAATAATAATTATTTTTACTAATATATTTTTTAATTATTTATTAATTATATTTTACCTAAATTCCCGTGTCTACTATAATATACCCATATTACATGGGACGAGGGAGTAACATTGTTTTTTTAAGCTTTCGATAGTATTTACAAAACAACACTCAATTAAATATTTATTTCTTCTAATAGAATATTAAATCACATAGTATTAATCTTTTATTATTTTAATTTTCAAAATTTCTATCCTATCTTTTAGGTATATATATTTTTAAATTTTAATATTATCTATGATTAATATATTTTTAATATTACATATGTGTTTGTTTTGAATTTTAATTTGATTTTTTTTTCTTTTTTTAGGTATTCATGTGAAATTTTACTTATAAAGTATGAATTCTTCTCTTAATCTTATATAGAATTTGAATTTGCACTTCAACAAATTTTTTCTCAAATCAAAATCTATATAACCCTTGACCTCATTTAGTGATATTTCATTGATTTGTCAATCTTATATCTCTTATCTAGTGATATTTCATTGATCTACTTATTTTGTACCGCGTTTATTAATAAAGAGACATTGTCTATCTTACACTTCTCATTTAGTGGTATTTTATTGATCAGTCCATTTTGCACCACCTTTATCAACAAAGAAATTCGCTGCCTCACCAAACATATCGAAACCGTCAACCGACCATCACAAACATCAGGAGGCATTCAACAGAAGGCATCACCGCAGATCAAATTACGAGGTCAACAAGGGCTTTCCATAACCACAACCAATATCTGATGTCATCCAGTCCACTCCACCAACGAACTCCTTCGAACCAGACTCTGATATAAATTTTTAGGACTCAACTGTTGGGACTTAGCCAACTCTACACTAGTATGATTTGGACTGAGCTCGCACGGATTTATTTTTGGACTTACTTCAAAATGTCTCATACTAGTGGAATTCACTTATAAGTTGTGGAATTTATTTGTTATATATTTTGGCCCGTAATTATTAAAGCCTAAAAAATATACACAACCGACCCTCCCAAATTGAAGCCCATACCTGGCGACCTGCTATCCGACCTGGTCTTTGCGAGACCCATTGACTCAAGGTTTGATTCTGGTCCCTGGCTTTGCACCGCTTTGGACCTTTCAAGTTGAACTGGTCTGATTTGATTCTTAGATATATATATGTTGGACCGGTTCATTCACTCATTCAGAATAGAGACAAAACAGACGAAACCCTCACACTTGATTCGCGGTTCTCTCAAGCCCTAGGTAGTTCCGATCAATCTCTTTGTGCCTTCTCCGGTGAATATGTCCGGCGAGTTGGGAGATTCTCCTTCCTTATCAATGCGCGACATGAATCTTGATTGTTCTACGGTTTGGTTTGTCGATTTGTGCCTTATTGTTGGTTCATGGTGTAATCTTGTATGCGATGGTATTAGGCTTTAATTTTGGCAATATTTCCTTAGATTAGGGTTCGGGTTTGTGTGTTTGTTGCATTTCTGTGGCGAGTCATTCGTGGTTTGGGTCTTGGATGTGTGTTTAATGTCAGTTCGGTTTATGTTTGGGTAAATTGAATCTGAGTAGATTGCTTCCGTAATAGTAAAAGTTGCTTTAAGTTTTCGCTAGATTCTTGTTTGGTAATTGATTAAACAATTTGTCAATCTTGGTTTGGTATAACAAGTGATATCAGAGCCCGGTTGATGGTGAAGTGGACTGGGTGGCATCGGGCATTGATTGTGGTGGTGGGCTCATCCTCGTGACTTGCAGATGTGCTTTGTGTCGAAAGTCTCATGGCATTGGATCGGTTCCGACATTTTGGTTGTCAAGTAACGGGTCCCTTTGTGATATGCGGCGTAAGGTGGGGATGAAAGACTCATTTGTTGGTCCTTGGTTTGAGAGGATGATTATTGTGGTGCAAACTCAAATCTTTTATTGGAAAATGTGAAGGAAATTTCACACTTTAAAAGTTTCAAATGAACTTCACTAATATAAGGTCTTTTGAAGTAAGTCTAAAAACAAATCCGTGCGGGCTCAGTCACTAACTCAATACAAAATACTAAACAAACAAACATAAAATTAAAAAAAAAAATGTACTCCATTATAAATGTATATATATTACCACATTTCTTTATAAAAAATGAATATATATTAGGAAAAAAAAGTAGTTGTGTTTGTTTGGAAGTTTGAATTTGAGATTTGAATAATAAAAATTTTGAATTGAAGAAGTTGTATGATGTGATATAAATAGGCGTTGACGTAATGTTTTGAATGTAAATTTATTTTTTAATATAATATAAAAAATTAAAAAATAAGTATTGATTTGATATTTTTGAAAAAATTTCTTTTATAAATAGTAAAATTTGTGTAAATTCCTATAAAAGAACACTAGGGTGTGTTTGTTTGGGGGTTTGGATTTTGAGTTGGGATTTGAATAGTAAAAATTTTGAATTTGAATAATTGTATGATGTGATATAAATAGGTGTTGATGTGATATTTTGAATATAAAATTAATTTTTAGTATAATATAAAAAAATAAAAAATATATGTTTGATTTGATATTTTTAAAAAAAAACAAATAAAATAAATAATGTATTTAAAATCCAATTTTCCAGAGAAAACACACATGACTCCTACAAAAATAGCCAATGCAAATCCCACCCACTAATTCAATTAAGGAACATCAAATCAAGGGTTATAAATTGGAAAAAAGAATTATCCAGCTTCATTTTCGTTGCGAGACTAGCCTGAATATTATCTTGAAGATGTTGGAGAATCCATTCAAGGTAATCATCGACAATTTTCAACAATAATACTTAAAATATAAATTTAGTGAAAATATAAATTAATTAAAAAATAACATAATAAAAATACATATGCGAATTCTTTTATATTTTATATTATTTTTATTATAACATATCTAAAAAGTAACAAAAGTATAATTCTCAATAATTACTAATAAAAATTCTAAAAATGCTACATACGCAAGGGAAGATAACAATTAAATATTATAAAAGTAATATATAAAATATTTTTAATTATTATTTTAGTGTATAAATAACTAATATCAAATAATTATTTTACCAAATATTTTAGCACAAGTAACTATTATATTCGGTTAATTAAATCAGCTAATCAAATCAATTAACAATTAATTTTTAATTGAATTAACTAAAAATTAATAGTCAATTGCCAAACACCCTCTAAATAAATATTTATAGATAACGAAGTGTAACATTTGAAGATAAGGCGACTTTTAATCAAAATGAGTAATAGACTTACTAAAAAAAGTAATATATATATATATATATGAATTCTTACTAGAAAATGAAATAAGTATATTTTTTATGACAATAAAAAAAATAAATATAAATTTCAATAACCGATGAAGTATTAATTTTAATATTTTGAGTAACTAAATATTTTACAATTATTTATAAAATTTTTTTTTTAATATTTTATGATTTTAAATAAAATTTATAAAACATATTAAAAATAAAAAATAAGGATGATATTGATATATATAGGCGTTGATGTGATGTTTTGGGGGTTTGAGATTTTGGATTTTAAATTGAGATTTAAATAGTAAAAATTTTGAATTTGAATAGTTGTACGATGTGATATAAATAGACGTTGATGTGATGTTTTGAATGTAAAATTGATTTTTAGTATAATATAAAAAAATAAAAAATAGATGTTTGATTTGATATTTTTGAAAAAAAAAAGAGATAAATAGTATAAATCCAATCTAATCCCCAAACAAACACACCCTAGTACGTATTTTTTTTTTTTTTTTTTTATCATTCATTTGTTTTTGCTATTTAATTGAGGAATGTTTATATGATATGGTGTACGAAAATGTATTAAGATATTATTATTATTATTATTATTGTATTGATACATGGTATGTTGTTTCACTTATTCTTTTTTTCACTCATGTTTTAAAATAAAATTAATATACTAAGTATATTATTTTTATATTAATTTTTATATTTTACATAATTTTTTTTTTTCAACAATTTCACCAAACAAAGACTAGACATTATTGAAAATATAAAAAATAACTTACAAATTAAAAATAACTTAGTGTGTTAATGATTTTGGTTGAAATTCAGAACTTGTTCATCTAATATCTTTTTTTTTACATGATTCTTTATAAATATTATTAAAAAAAAATACAATATATTCATATAAACATAATATATAGTATAATACTATTTTAATCATGAAAAATAAACTATTCAACATAAAGTATTATTATTTTTTATATTATTGATGCGAGTCTTCATACCTAATATAAAAAATAACTTCATCAAGGTGTTTGTTTCGAGGATTCTTTCCAAAATTTACTATTCATCAATTTTTTTTAAAAAAAATATCAAATCAAACACCTATTTTTTATTTTTTATATTATACAAAATATCAACTTTACATTTAAAATATTATATCAATACATATTTATATCACATTAGTTATTATTGTAATTTGAAATTTTTACTATTCAAATCCGAACTTAAAATTCAAACCTCCAAATAAACACATGAACACTTATGTGCTTGTTTTGTGTTTTGAGTTTAAGATTTTTTTTTTTTTTTTTTTTTTTTTGATCCTTTTTTAATATATATTGAATATGAGAAAAAAAAAATTTAAAAAATACACCCTTTATGATGTACTATTTTCATTTCAAATAAAAAGCAACATTTGTATTTGACACGGGATTTCAGATTGAGAATATTAAGTAGGATAATTTAGAAAATTAGTGATGCGATGGAAAAAGAAATGCATATTTTATTATTATTATTTTTTATTTGGGCGATGTATTGGAATAAAATGTAGAGTAGATATTAAATATAATAAATTATATTTCCTATTTTAAAAATATTGCATAATATTTGAAATATACCAAAAAAAATATTGAAAAATGTTTGAGACGGAGGGAGGATTTTTTTATTTGAACATTAATTTATACGTGGTGTTACATAGAAAAAATAATAATAAAAAATATTGTGTATATTGAATTGTAAAGATTGAATAGTAATATTAAAAAAAAACAACTACGAAACACATGACAAATCACACTATTTCATCTCGTATTATATTTAAAAAATAACGGAAAAAAAATTCTCTAACAATATCATCATGTTTTAAAATATTTTTATAATTTTCAATAACTAACCACAAAAACTTCATCAACTCCTCTACTTGGTGAATGAGTCAACAATGAATTTTAAATCACGACTGCCTTCTAACAAAGTCCTAAATCTACGGACTTGATCTATACAATCCTTACTCTAATCGACTGATTTTCAAAGAAATTCACAAAGAACACACAAAAAGAACGACTTATTGGAAGGAATCGAAGCTACGATGGTTGTAAACTCACAAAGAAAGGAAACACCCAAAACGTCTCACAACGCGAAAAAGAGAAACGAAAATCTCTCTACCAATTTTTGTGTCACATTGAAAGTAAATAAGAAAATGGAAAGTTAAATAAAAGCGGGCCGGGTCAGTGTATAGGAAACGGGACAGGCTATAGGGTTTGGGTTGTGGCCGGGTTTGGGCCAAAATTTCAACATTCTTCATCTTTTTGGCCAAGTCATTTACCGATAGTTGCTCTCGTAGAGATGCATCACAGCCCAATGATCCTTCTTGTCTAGTCAAGTCGCATGAGAATTGTCCAAAAAGATTTACCAATGCTTATGAACCTACACTCACAAACAAAACATTAAGAAACTCTGCTCACAAGCAAATATTAGTCACGTAGAAACTAATAGCTCATTAAAAAAAAAATGGATGACTTATGTAAAAATAGACAATATGCGAACTCTACCTAAACAATAATCATGGAGTTTATGCAAGATCACAAAGTTTATACATGTCATGACACCACTCATAAAACATAGCGAACATTTTTACTAAAGAATCCTATCACGTGCTTGAACACTAAAAAACACAAAGATAAGCATATATCACACTCAGAAATTCGACGTCGACCACATAGAAGCTAAGAATATACGTTTACACACATTATCACAAAAATGATAAAAAGTCATCGTATAGCCTAAGCAAACTCTATCACAAAATTTTGCATACTAACACGCAATTAGACAAACACTCAGGTATTCCCGAAAAACTAACAATTTAGACTATTCACTTAATCTAGGAAGCACAATCACAAAACACAAAGAAAACAAAGAAACAAAATTAAATCACAACAGTAAAAATTGATTTACTTCACATAGTAACAAAAATAAATATCATTATTCATAAAAGTACATGCATTTAACTATACACAAAGGAACAATAAAAAAAAAAAAAAAAAAATCAGCATGCACGATGGACTCGGATTTTCAAAATTGAATTTTTCACAAAAATCTTCATTACCAATTTTAAAAAACATTACAGCAACACTGATTTTTTGCATTAAAACTCACTAAGAAAACAATATTTTCACAAAAAAAAAAAAATCAAAAAATAATTTTTACACACAAAAAAAGAAAAGCTTTATACAACATTTGATCCATACAAAGAAAATTCCAGCACCTATCAACAAAAAAATAAAAGGAAGTCACATGCCAGTTTTTAAAAAAGTAATAAAGAACAATCGAATTCAATCAATTCATATCACCTAAAATTTAATTATACGATGACATATTTCATTGATCATTGGACTCAATTATTTAATTTGTATTATTTACTTGTGTTGATGTAATTTTTCAACAAAAATAAAGTAAAATTCAAAGATATAGAAAATATCCTTAAACTTGATTAATTAGTGCCTGAGATTAGGAATCTCTAAACACTGTATGGTACAGAAAATAAACTGGAAAATAAAAGACTGAAATTTAAAGTGGTGATCCCCAAATCTGACTTTGCTTTGTTGAAGTTGATTGAAGATGCCTTGCCAAATGATGATCCAAATCTTTAAATATTCTCTGGGAAACTGTACTGAAAACCGTCGCCCGAACGGTTACAACGTCTCCTTCCCAACCGTCTTCCAATCCTTCTCCTGCTGACACGTGTCCTCAGCGGACCAAAATTATCCCTATATTTCACTCTTTGAGCCGACCACAGACCTTCCGCCCTTTTGGCCCGACTGCCAATCTACAACCGCATTGGTCCGACTGCCAATCCTCCCGACTTGCAAACCAACTGACTTATTTGGAGCAGCTACAGACATCCCGACTAACAAACCATCCGATTTGTTGGTCCTGCCGCAGAGTTCCGACCTGAGAACTTCCCGACCTGAGGCCTCCCGACCTGCGGACTTCCCGTCCTGAGGGCCTCCCGTCTTGAGGACCTCCCGACCTGAAGACCTTCCGACCTGAGGTCTTTCCGTCTTGAGGACCTACCGACCTAAGGTTCTTCCGTCCGGATGACTTTCCGTCTTGAGGACCTCCCGACCTGAAGACCTTCCGACCTGAGGTCTTTCCGTCTTGAGGACCTACCGACCTGAGGTCCTTCCGTCCTGATGACTTTCCGTCTTGAGGACCTCCCGACCTGAAGTCTTTCCGTCCTGAGGACCTACCGACCTGAGGTCCTTCCGTCCTGATGACTTTCCGTCTTGAGGACCTCCCGACCTGAAGACCTTCCGACCTGAGGTCTTTCCGTCTTGAGGACCTACCGACCTGAGGTCCTTCCGTCCTGTATTTTCCTTAGAAATAAACCTATTTTCCTTGATTTCCTCATGGTATCCTTCAGCCAGTTCAATCAACTCTATTGCCAGGCCCATTCTTCTTTTTACCTTGGGCTTTTAACCTAATTCTAAATTTCGTACGTAACAACTTGCCCGCCGCCAAGGGACTTTCAAACGCCATTTAACAATCAATGTTTGGAAGTTCATAAATCACTACCCTCTTGAAAAATTCCCTTAGCAACTGCACCAGTTATTGCAACACTCCTGATTAACTTCCTTCCCGCAATACGAGCTTTTGTGAATCACAATCCCAAAACACCCTAACCATGGCGAATCAATACATTCCTGCCCTTCCTTTCGACGGAACCCTCCCAGAGGGCCCATTTTCAGCCTCGAAAGTACTAACTCCGACGATCCGCCCATATTGCACTACTCCTGACGACTCAAATCGGATGAGGGAAGTTGTGGAATCTCGAAATTCCTTGGCTATCAACAACCCTAACTACCAAGCAATTCGCATTCGAGACAGCATCAAAACCCATCTCACAGACCCAAAAGATCCTTACCGCGCTTGGTATCGACGGGTAGCAGAACACTTCCAGACGCAATGGCGATCTCAAAAAATCGACCAGGCAATACTATTGTCCACCATGCCTATCAACCTGCATGAGAAGGTGCTGTTGGCCATGTCTGCCTTCTGGAATGCGGAAAATGGGACTTTCCTCTTACCATCGGGCCCCTTTGGTCCAACTCTTATGGATGTGGCAATGATCGCGCATCTCCCAGTCGTGGGTGAAGACCCTGTGATGGGAGCCCTAGATGGGCAGGAGCCATCAGAAGACCATCCAGGGTGGTCTTTACAAGGTGTGAAGGAATGGGGTTGGACAAAGTTCGCAACCGACCAGCAAGGGGCTCCAGGGACCCCCGTGACCGACCGGGAGCATACTGCCTTTATTCTTTTTTGGCTTTGTAGGTACGTCATTGTTTCCCCTTCCAAATGTGTTCTTCCTTCTCATCTCGACCTGGCCATTCATATCGCGTCAGGTCGGTTCTTTTCCCTTGGCACCCTGTTTTTAGCCAATCTGTTTGAAGGACTTACTAGAGTTAGCCTTCGCCTAACAGATAATGATAGTAGAAAATTAGACACTGCCGCATCGGGTCCTTTTTGGTTTTTAGAACTTTGGTTCCGTCTTTACTTCCCCAACGCGTTCAACTTAGGATCTCCGCCCACTATGCCAACATCCGAAAAACATTTGGGATTAGCCCTCAACCGACTCTGCTCAGGACGCAATAAACTCCAATCTTCCGATCCAATAATAACCGCAATTGTAACGGATACCCGCAGTAACTCTCGATTTTCTATGTATAAAAAATATGCGGGTTATGCTCCCGACCATTTTTGGCCCTTTCCGGCAGCAAATCCTCTTCCGACTCCTGAGCCTTGTGCTCATCCCACCTATCCTTTTGCCTGGGACGTTGCCCTCAAACCCAGGTCTCTTTTTAGCAGCAAAAAACTTGATAAAAAAGGGCAGAAAACCTTTTACACTTTTAATTATGAACCTCAATTCATGGCGCGCCAGTTCGGCTGTTGCCAAGGTATCCCTGGACCCGTCGCTTGTCCGCATATAATTTTTCAAAGTCCTGACCGACGAGTCCTACCTAATTCAATCCCTTCTTATATCTCCCAGCTCACCACGTATATAATTTCCAATTCTTATATTCCTTTCCGCTCCAACCCTGAGACTGTAGATACATTCAATGAATGGTGGTCGGTTGTATGGCCCCTGATTTCCCCTAATGAGGATCGGTTGTTGAACATACTCCTTCCCCCCCAAGGATTGGTTCTAGGGGCGGCTAGACATACTAGCACTCAGCAACAAACAGCCGCCCCGGGAATCGGATCTAGTGTTCCAGTGCGAAAAAGGAAAGCTTCCCAGCTGCAAACACCCCCGACCTCTGGGGCCGACCAACAAGCTCCAGCGGACCTTGGAACTACTAGGACGTCAGCAAGGACCCGACCCCGAATAGGTAATTTTTCTTAAAACCGTGAACCAATTCACTATATCTTAACTTTGATTTCACTTATTTATTCACCAGAACCGACCTTGGTGACACCGACCATACAAACGACGCCAGCCCCAGCCGACCATTCAATCGGACCTTTGGTCCAGACCAATTTGCCAATGAGCAGTCGGGCGGAGGACCCGACGAGGAGGCAAACTCTTCCTCCCGTACCGAGGAGTGGTCGGGCCAGGCACCCGACCAGGAGGCAATCTTTACCAGCAGTGCCTATAGAACCAGTAAGTTCTCTCATCAGCAATACTTAGGATTCTAATGACCAACCTTGATATATTTAACAACAACATTTCCATGATTTTTCACAGACACCTTCACCCATCGCATCAGCAGCAGGGGTCTCTTCTGACAGCGAGGGGACTACTTCCCAGATGGGTCGACCGCCATACATGGCATCAGACTCATCCATTTCGAAGGAAGGACCAACTGCCCCTGCCGAAGCGGACCCTCACAACAACATACCCGCTGCTGGTGATCTCGAAATAATCCAATCGGATGCAGCCGCACTGGGAACCGAAAATGTCCCAGCTGCGGCTATCCCAGTTGCTCCAGAATCCCGGCTGCAGTGGCTCTAGATGCAGCCGCCCAACCTGCAGCCGCCCAGCCAGCAGCGGCGTTACCTCCAGCAATCGAGTGGCAGGCAGAAGAACCACCTGTGGCAGCCCAACCTCCAGAAATGGAAGAAGTGTCTTCATCCGATTCGGAGACTTCTGTGAATTTGGTAAGATTAAACCAATCCATGCTACAATGTTTCTTTCGGAAAACACTAACTGTTTTATATACTACTTTCCATAGGGACCCAGGTCGGCACCTCAGCGACCATTCGCAGCAGCCGACGAGTCGGCTGCTGTTATACCAGCTGTCCGCCCTACTCGACCCGACCTCATTATTGCCCCCCTCACTGACAGCAGTTCGCCCAGAGGTGACACATATCTTATCTGAATAAATTTGCACCTCCCTTGGAATACTTATTGACACTGTAAGACTTGCAGGGGCCTTCGGACTTAGCTATCCTATCGACTGTTCCGGTTCCAGCGGAGGCCCAAACTATATTCACTGAGGCCATTAACCATCCCCTGTCAGAATTAAGATCCGACTTATTGGACAAACTCATTCAGACGGTTGGTGGCCTTCTTTTTTACACTCCGACGGAATCGCCAGCCGTCCCCATTCTGCATCGGCTGATGGAGAGACTTACGGAGCTCAAGACTGAAGTGTTAGTTATTGGACTCCTGTCAGCCGAAACCCCCCAGCCTGACTTCGATCAAACAACGCTGGAGAATTCTTTGGCTAAAACCCGAGAATCCCTTCAGCAGACTACTGGAAGGCTGGGCGGTCTCCTTAGCACGAAGGCTCAAGTTGATGAATCTATTCAGAAAAAGGAGGCAGAATTGAGGGAGCTAAGGAAAGAACAGTCTACCCTGGATAAGCAAATTACAATGAGCAGCGTCTGCTTGAGAAGTATACAAAGAACGAGGCTGAATTGGATCAAGAGCTGAAAACCCAAGCTCGATCCCAATTCATCAGAAGATATCAGACGGCTGCTAATACCAGAAGGCTATCCAGGGATGAAGTCAAATGGACACATATAAAAACTGCCCTAGGGGCACTTTTGTAACACTTCCCCCTCTGTAACAACATTTGACTTAGTAATATATTTGTCCTTCTTCTCTCAAAATAAGGATCACCTTTCAATTTCCAACTTTGTAGGAACCGAAACAAACTCCTTCTTTAAAGAACACTGTTTCTCACATTTTAAGAAACACATTCTAAGGCATATTTTGAAAACCAAAACACTTGAAGTGTTAACAAACATGGCGAATGACCGACCTCATGTTCCATCAAGCAACTGGGAGGGTGTTCTTCAACCCTTCTTTGTAGGTAATCACCCTATTGGAGGCCATGCAGAAGACTTGTTACATATACTCAAGCAACTAGACTTCAAATTCCGATTCTCCCAACGAGGTAGAAGAACCATTCATCGCGTCATCCGCCTGATGGAAAAAATCATTGAGGGGTATGAACCTCTTCGTGACATCCTTGGTCGCATTCCTGACCTCCATCATCACATGGAAATGATTGAAAATCACGCAGCAACCATACTTCCAGATCTTGGTTGGGATAATATATTTTCCAATCAACGAAAAGTCTTTTCAAGATTGCGTACCATTGTTGACCGTGAACATCAAGCCATAACAGACATGCAAGCACGTACCAATCAAGATCTAGACGACATGCAAAGCCAATGGGAAAGGTACCGACCAGATTTGGAAGATCTTATTGAAGAAGAACCAGAACTAATATCCACTCACTGGGATGAAAAGTCTGATTCAGAGGCAGAAAATTTCTCACAAATACATGATGACTAACAGAAATGAACCTTTAAATAGGTTCGAACCCCACAAATGGGTTCTGAATAATATTTTGTTTCAGGCAGTTTTGTTATCTGAAAAGGCAGGATAATACCTCTTCAGATATTTAGCATTAATACAATCATGTACTCTTCTACCTTCATGATTTACAATAATGAAAGCGCCATTCCCAATATCTTTTTGAACAATGTATGGTCCTTCCCAATTCGGTGACCACTTTCCCAATTGGTCAGTTTTCTTATATGTAGGAAGGATGGTCTTCCAGACTAGGTCTCCTTTTTGGAATGTCCTGTGAAGAACTTTCTTTCCGTAAGTCCTTGCTCTGATTTCACTCTGTTTCACACTTCGACTTATTGCATGAAGTCGGCTAACATCCAAATCCTCCAACTGTTGCAACATAAGTTGTTGGTATTCTTTTGTAAGATCACCATCAGTAAACTCTGTTCGGCCAGATGATACTCGGATTTCGGCTGGTAAAACAGCATCTTGGCCAAACGTGAGTTGGTAAGGTGAGAACCCTGTGGCCGTATTTCTGGTATTCCTATGTGCCCATAAAGCCTGAGACAATAACAAATGCCACTTTCTTGGGTTCCCTTCAACCATCTTCTTTATAATCCCAATAATAATCTTATTTGCTGCTTCCGCTTGTCCATTGGCTTGGGGATAATAAGGTGAAGAATGATGTAATCGAACACCGAATTCTGCCAAGAAACTAGAGAACTTTTCCCCTGTGAAAACCAGGCCTTGGTCGGTTGTTATAGACTGAGGAATGCCATATCTGTAAATAATTTGATTCAAAACGAAGTCTATCACCTCCTTCTGATCTACATTTTTCAAAGCAACCGCTTCTACCCATTTGGTAAAGTAGTCAGTCGCGACCAATATGAAACAATGATGTTTCGATGAAGCAGGATGTATCTTACCAATAATATCCATAGCCCATGATTTAAAAGGCCATGGTTTTGCCAAAATTGCAATTCGGTTACTGGCAAATGGTTTAAATTTCCATGTCTCTGACATTCCTGACACCCTTTGGCAAATTGTATGCAATCTTCAAAAATCTTTGGCCAGAAAAAACCCAAACGATGAATGGCCCATCTCATATTCAGACCTGCCCGATGAGCTCCACATATCCCACCATGTACTTCTGTCATTACCTCTAGAGCTTCTTTAGACCCCAAACATTTCAAAGTAAACCTTCAAATGATCTCTTATACAAAATTCCATTTATCAATTGAAAACGTAAAGCTTTCAATCGTGTCGCAATCGAAACACTCGCACCTGGATTCTGTAAATACATGATAAGCTCTGTTCTCCAATCGGGCACTGTTTCGCCGTCGGACTCCTGCCCGAGAGTAACTACGCAGTCGGGCTCCTGTCCGACAATAACTTCGCAGTCGGGCTCCTGTCCGACAATAACTTCGCAGTCGGGCTCCTGTCCGACAGTTTCCTGCCCGACAACTTCGCAGTCGGGCTCCTGTCCGACAATCTCCTGCTCGACCGTAACTTCGCAGTCGGGCTCCTGACCGACAGTCTCCTGTCCGACAACTTCGCAGTCGGGCTCCTGTCCGACAATCTCCTGCTCGACCATAACTTCGCAGTCGGGCTCCTGTCCGACAGTCTCTTGCCCGACCGTAACTTCGCAGTCGGGCTCCTGTCCGACAGTCTCCTGCCCGACCATTCGGTCACATATTGGGTCTGTCTTTCCTTTTATGCCCGACTTGACCTCCGACCACATATCCTCCAGAATTCCTTTACAGGCCCTTTGAGCCAACTCATCAGCACGTTGGTTTTCTTTCCTCGGAATGAACTCAATTATTACTTCTGAGATTTTTGTCAGTAACCGACCCACAATGTCCCTGTATCTGCGAAGATGAGGGTAATTGCAAACATATTGATTGTTTACCTGGTTGACTACTAATTGAGAATCCCCCCTTATGATTACAGACTGGACCTTCCTGGCTATTAAAGCCTCCAAACCCAAAATTAAAGCTTCATATTCTGCCGAATTATGGGTCATGGCTTCCAATCGTAGTTGTAAGTTGATCTTTTGACCATCAGGTCCTTGCAAAAAGACCCCTGCCCCTGATTTGTTTCCAGAGGTAGAACCATCAAAGAACATCAACCATGTTCTGGTACTTATATAAGGCACACATCCGACCTGTAGATTATCCAGATATGATGAACAACAAATGGTCGGACACTATCACAAAGAGAATACCCGACTTGTGAGAATTCTGCTAAGAAGTCGGCTACTGCTTGTCCCTTGATTGCCCTCAGCGGGGAATGTTGAAGATCAAAAGGAGCCAATTTGATGGCCCACTTCATGAGTCTGCCCTTCATAGTAGGTCTCTGTAAAATCAATTTGATGAGATCCACCTTTGATATGACCTCAATTCTTCTGGGCAGCAAATAATGCTCGAGTTTAGTACAAGCGAAGACCAATGAATAACACATTTTTTCTGGCATAGTGTAATTCAGTTCTGGTCCTGTAAGGGTTTTACTGAGATAGTAGATTGCCCTTTCCTTCCCGTCATCACCATCCTGTGCCAATAAACAGCTAACCACTTCATATGTATTTGCCAAATAAAGTTTGAGTGGCCGACCTTGTTTAGGAGGCATCAAGACTGGAGGGTGAACCAATGCCTGCTTGATAGCATCTAAAGCCGTCTGTTGATCGGGACCCCATTCAAAAGCATTTTCTCCAGCTTTCAACAATTTAGTAATGGGTCTGACCTTGCCAGCAGCATTAGAAATGAAACGCCTCAAATAGTTCACCTTACCCAAAAGACTTTGGATTTCTTTAACCGTCTTGGGTGGCCGACTGTCAAGAATGGCTTTAGCCTTATTGGCATCGATTTCAATTCCTCTCTCATGAACTAAAAATCCTAAAAAACTCCCGGCTGATATTCCAAAAGCACATTTGGTTGGATTCATCTTCAACTTGTACTTCTTCATTCTTTCGAATGCCTCTTCAAGATTTCTCAAATGTTCGTCAAAACTGGAAGATTTAACAATAACATCATCAATATAAACTTCCATAGATTTGCCAATTAAATCATGAAAGATTGAATTCATGGCTCTTTGGTAAGTTGCCCCTGCATTCTTTAACCCGAATGGCATGACTGTCCATTCATAAATACCTAAAGCCCCTGGGCATCTGAATGCTGTCTTAGGAATGTCTTCTTCTGCCAGAAATATTTGGTTATAACCTGCATAACCATCCATCAGACTAAGGATTTTATGCCCTGCTGCTGCATCTATCAACATGTCGGCCATAGGCATCACATATTCGTCCTTAGGGGTAGCTAGATTCAAATCCCTGAAATCGATGCATATCCTAATCTTACCATTTTTCTTGACCACTGGCACAATATTAGCCAGCCACTCCGCATAACGGCAAGGCTGAATAAAACCCACTTTGAGAAGTTTTTGGATTTCTTCCTTGATTTGAGGCATTAAATCCGGGCTCATTCGCCTTGGAGGTTGTTTGTAAGGTTTGCAACCTTCCTTGATAGGCAATCGATGCTCTATTAGACTTCTTGTCAAACCAGGCATCTCTGAATAATCCCATGCTAAACAATCAATGTTGTTTCTAATAACTTCGAGCATCATTGTTTGTTGCTCTTTAGACAAATAACCACTTAACCTGATCACTTTTGGAACCAATTCGGTTCCTAAATTAAACTCCAATAATGGGTCTTGTGATGAAGCTGTTGGTTCTGTTTTTTCTAATAAATCGGGCCAACGAAATTGTTCATCTTCTTGGAGGTGAACATCCAGAATCTCTTTACTATTTTCTGCTTTATGTAATAACTGCTTTAAATAGAACTTATTAATAAGAGAACTACATACTTCTAAACTTGTATCATCCATAACAAACAAATTATATGGGAATGGGTGTGGCTTTATCATGAGCCATACAATAAAGGTGTTCTTTTAATAGAACATCGAGTTCTGGCCAGTGACTTTATAACCCTTGTTTGGGTATTCCCTGGCCATATACAACTGAGACATCGGAGCCAAATGACTGGAATAAAACACTGACTCTTCAACTTGTTCTGTTACATCGAATGGGTTGTCATTCGCTTCCATTTTGAAGACCTGATTTCCTTCCCAGAACATTAATTGTTGGTGCAAGGTTGATGGCACACATTGAGAGGCATGAATCCAGTCTCTCCCCAGCAAGAGAGAGTATGTAGTATCTGCGTCCACAATAAAGAAAACAGTGGAGATTTTTTTGGTCCGACTTCAATTGTGGCAACCATCATGCCTTCAGGCTTAGTCGGCTGCCCTGTAAAACTTGTCATTTCGAATTCCACAGGAGACAGATCATGAATTCCTTTCCCTAGCTTCTTGAGAGTCTTCAATGGCATAACATTAAAGACTGCTCCATTATCCACGAAAACCTTTGTGATTGGTTTCCCACAAATGTGAGCATTAACATACAGAGGTTTCAAATGGGAGATCGCACCCTCTGGAATAGGAGGAAATACTATCGAAGGTGTTTCCGTCTGAGGCTCGGAATCTGAAGTCTTTGCCCACTCTGTTTCCTCTAATTCATCATCTGCCAAGAATGCCCATAAAGGTTCGTCCATAGTATCATCTACCAGACTCGCCCACATCGGTTCATCTCTAATCTGATTAATTTCTGTCATTCGACAAGGGATTCGTGGTCCCAGACGAGATTTAACAGATCTTGAACTTTCCTCTGTAGTTACAACTTCTTCCTTTGTCTTATCCCGAGATTGAACCGTCAAAGATTCTATGCGGAATTCCTCAGGAGATGGATTGATGTTGATCCGTTCACAATGTTGGCATCGAAAACCTCTAATTATTTCATCTGCCATTCCTTTACCTTTCCCCTGTCCCGACGAACTTCTTTTGGAATAGTCGGAAGCGCCTAATCCGTCATTCGGTTGCTTTCCTGAACAGACCCGACTGGACCGACTTTTTGGAGACTGAATGGCTGCTCCCTGCTCGTTGGTCGTTTGTTCTGTAAAGACTCTAATGGACTGATCTCCCGCCAAGTGGTCGGCTGCTTTTTGTTCGTCGGTTTGTTGTTTTACTGAAGGAACTCGTTTCCTATACTTTGCAGCATACCTGCGTTTGGCATTGCGAATCTGTGTACGATTCATACCTGGGAAACGAGGATCTATATCAACGGGTAAAGGCTTTTTATTTCGAGCCCAAGTGTTCCCGACTGACCCTGTTTTTCTGGTCGGGTGATCATGGACTAAAACCTTTTCTTTCACCTCCACATTTAAAGAACCGTCTGGATGGTCCCATTTTTCAGCGACTGGCTTCTCACAAACTTTGAGTCGTCCTTCAGGTCGGCTGCTGTTTGGCTGATTTCCTTTCTTTGTTCCGGGGCTTGCCTGAGTTCGTTCCCCTGTTTGTCCACTATTGGCCGAACTTTTCCCTGTTTCCGAACTTGGTTGGATGTCAACCATTGCCATTGTTACTTTCGGAAACGGTTGCTGGTCTACACCTAGAGTGATGTATTTGAGCCGACCTGTCTTGATGGCCTTTTGAATTTCCTTCCTGAAATGAGTACACTGACTTGTATTGTGTGTGAAAGAATTATGCCACTTACAATATGGTCTCCCTTTGATTTCTTCTTTAGTGGCCAATCTTTGCCCCTTTGGAATACGGATCTGCCCATCAGTCAGTAGGATATCAAAGATTTCATCAGCTTTCGAACTATCAAACGTCGGTTGCTCCTTTCCTTCAGATCCTGGTACTGGCTTCAATTTAGGGCATACATAAGGTTTTCCAGAAAGGATTTCGGCTGTCATCTCTTCTGACTGATTAAAATCAAAGTCACATGTTTCTGTTCCCATACTCGCCATATGTTGGCCTCTATTGCGCCTGTTATGCTGATCTTCCTCTCTGAACAATGACTCTAAACGTCCTGCCTTGGATGCAAGACTTGCCAAATCCTCAACATCCAGGGCAGTAAGTGCCTTTCTTAAGCGAGTATGCATATTCCGGACCACTAAATTGGTCATCTCTTTCTCACTGATTACCGTAGGACATCGTCCCTTCATCAATCGGACCCTTTCTATAAACTGTGAAGCAGATTCTTCTGGATACTGTCTCAATTCTAATAAATCAGTTAAAGAAACAGTTGGTAAAGGATTGAAGAATCTAGCATGAAATGCCATCTCCAGTCCTTCCCATGTCTGAATTTGTCCAGGAGGCAGACTTGCAAACCACGAGAATGCTATTCTAGTAAGAGATAAACCAAACAGCTGCAACTTATAAAAAGGGTTATTGCCAACTTCTCCTAATTGTGCTGTGAACCGACCAACATGTTCTATGGTGGATGATCCGTCCTCCCCTGAGAATGCATGAAAATCGGGTGGTCGATAATTCCTTGGGATAGGGTGTTCATTAATGATCCTTTCTGGGAAAGGTCTCTGATATGCAGGGCGGTTAGCCATCTGAGGAGTTAATCCATACTGATCCCTTAATATATGTGCAATCTCATCAGGATCTACATGAAAGCGTTGATGATCAGGAACATGGAACGGATCCTGCACAGGAATATGAATAGGATCATGTATATATCCTTCAGGCCTGTCCTCCCTTGTGTTGTTCGGCTGCGGATTGGTAACCCTTGGTCCCAATGGAACAGTGTTGGGAAAAGTCAGAGGAGATTTTCCCCTATCCATTCGGTTGGGATTTGTGGCACTTGGGAATGTACTATCCACGAATGATGGCCCTGCGAAATTTGCCTGTGGTCTGGATGGTGATGCTCCTGGTGGAGTTTGAGTAGGTTGAAGACTAACCCTTGACAGTGCTTGATCTATCATGTTCTGCATCAAACTCTGTTGCTCACGCAACATGTTCGTTTGTTGCTCACGCAACATATTCTGCATAACCAAAGTGTGCTGGTTGTTCATTTGTTGAACATAAGACCACCAATCAGTTGGTGGTTGTGGGATTTCCCCGGCATTTGGCACGATAGGTGGTGGAACGGATTCTCCCACCGGTGCCGAAGACGATTGAGGTTGTGAACCTGCCATGTGGACCCTTCCGATGATACGGCCGGATCTAAGACGTATGAAATTATCGCCGGAATTGGAATGAGCAATTTTGTCTTGCTCCCACTGTGATCGCCAATTTGTTGATGTAATTTTTCAACAAAAATAAAGTAAAATTCAAAGATATAGAAAATATCCTTAAACTTGATTAATTAATGCCTGAGATTAGGAATCTCTAAACAGTACAGAAAATAAACTGGAAAATAAAAGACTGAAATTTAAAGTGGTGATCCCCAAATCTGACTTTGCTTTGTTGAAGTTGATTGAAGATGCCTTGCCAAATGATGATCCAAATCCTTAAATATTCTCTGGGAAACTGTACTGAAAACCGTCGCCCGAACGGTTACAACGTCTCCTTCCCAACCGTCTTCCAATCCTTCTCCTGCTGACACGTGTCCTCAGCGGACCAAAATTATCCCTATATTTCACTCTTTGAGCCGACCACAGACCTTCCGCCCTTTTGGCCCGACTGCCAATCTACAACCGCATTGGTCCGACTGCCAATCCTCCCGACTTGCAAACCAACTGACTTATTTGGAGCAGCTACAGACATCCCGACTAACAAACCATCCGATTTGTTGGTCCTGCCGCAGAGTTCCGACCTGAGAACTTCCCGACCTGAGGCCTCCCGACCTGCGGACTTCCCGTCCTGAGGGCCTCCCGTCTTGAGGACCTCCCGACCTGAAGACCTTCCGACCTGAGGTCTTTCCGTCTTGAGGACCTACCGACCTAAGGTTCTTCCGTCCGGATGACTTTCCGTCTTGAGGACCTCCCGACCTGAAGACCTTCCGACCTGAGGTCTTTCCGTCTTGAGGACCTACCGACCTGAGGTCCTTCCGTCCTGATGACTTTCCGTCTTGAGGACCTCCCGACCTGAAGTCTTTCCGTCCTGAGGACCTACCGACCTGAGGTCCTTCCGTCCTGATGACTTTCCGTCTTGAGGACCTCCCGACCTGAAGACCTTCCGACCTGAGGTCTTTCCGTCTTGAGGACCTACCGACCTGAGGTCCTTCCGTCCTGTATTTTCCTTAGAAATAAACCTATTTTCCTTGATTTCCTCATGGTATCCTTCAGCCAGTTCAATCAACTCTATTGCCAGGCCCATTCTTCTTTTTACCTTGGGCTTTTAACCTAATTCTAAATTTCGTACGTAACAACTTGACTTTTATTAGTTATAGTATGACAATTTTTAATATAATGGCCTACAAACCCACCACCCTAACAAATCTAAGATATTTTTTGTTTGTTTAATCCTTTTGGCATTAAGATTTCAATTTAAGAACTTTCATATAAATTGCCTTTTGATTTCTATATTTGATTACTTGTTATTTGATTGAATTTTGTTGTTTGAAAAATTAGTAAAAATACAAAATTGGAATTTTGAGTTAGAATCCGTCAAAGCAACACGACGTAGATCTTTGGCATAATTTTCAGGTAAATTGATCGTTGTTAATGGATCGATTTTTTGGTAAAAAGCTAAAGTCTCTTTTATATTTCGTGGTCAATTTGCTTATTGCAGAGATTATGTGATCTCGAGAATCTTAATATTCTGTGTGTGTTTTTATTTTTTTAATAATTGGTTGTGGCTTTAGGTTGTTGTTGTAAATTTTATGTTTGATTGGTAGTGTATTAATTGCTTGGACTACAATATTTGAGTAATTCTCTTTGTGCGTATTTTTTTCTAAATATCTGCACTCATTGGTACATTTTTCAACATAAAACTGTTTGATTGAAAAATAGAATTTTCAATTTGGAACAAAAAAATAAAAAGTATTTTAATTACTCAAAAAGTTTTTCGAGTAATAAATGATATATACGATAATGTTGCACCTCTTGAAAAATATGTTGAAATAGATGAATGTGTTTGTGCGTGTATTGTGTTTCATTGAACTGGCAATATGCTTGGAAAATTAAGTAAGTTTTCTAATGCAAAATAATTATGAAATAGGTTAGATGTCTTGTACACGAAAATAATCTTGTCAAATAAGTTACTTTTAATTAAAAAGATTTTTTAATTTATACTCAACATTAAGGGGCTGTTTGGTTCACGTGTTTTTTTTTTTTTTTTTTTTAATGGGATTTGGATTTTACAATAGGATTTATATATTATAGAATTTCTGCATTTAGGATTTGGAATCATGTCCTGTATTTGGTTGATAAAATTATAAAGAATTTATATTTTTCAAATTCAGTTTCTTTTGAATACTAATTGAAAGATTTGATTTTTTTTATATTTTCAATAACATAATTGTCCTTCCACAAATTTTATTTGTTTTTGATAAATTAAACTCGTACGTTCTTCTTTTTTTTTTTGAACTTTATTTATTTTTCTACCAAATTTGGTGTGTTCTTATAAAATTTTTAAAATACCAATGATTAATATTAAAAAAATATAATATATATATATATTCATACAAAATATATAATATATTATCTATACACTAAGCAATGCAATAATTTAATAAAAATTACTTTTAATACTACCAAAATTTTTTATAATTAATTTAAAAACTAAAAAATTCAAAACTAACACACCAATCAAATAATGTTAGAATTATTAATTCACTTAAAACATCATTGATAATATAATTAAATATAAATAAAATTAATAATTATAAATAAATATATGTATTTGCCGTAGTATATTTAAATAAAGTATTATATTTTTATAGACCAATCAAATATAATATAAATATAGAATATAGAATATATAATATAAAAGAAATAGAATTTTTTATTAGATAAAGAAGTATAAAAGTAAATGTTGATACGCAATGAGATTGAGATTTAAAAGTAATAGAAAAAAGCTTAGTATTAAAAAATCATTCATTTACGGATGGATATAATATATTGGCAAAACAGCAAAAAAAAAAAAAAAACTCGTGGTTGAATCTGCTGAAAACCCCTTTGTGGTCCTAAAATTCCAAAAAACCTACTCATGGTTTGTAAAACGTTGCACACTCGCCCCTCCTCTTTAAATCACACTAACGGCGTTAAATTTTAACCTTATCAGACCGTTCCATGTGTTTCTCTCTCTTCTGTTCTTTTTTCTTTTCTTCTCCCTAACTTCTTTCTTACATCTTCTTTTCTTCCCCAAATTCTTCTTTACACATATTTTTCCTCAATTTTTATCTTCTTCTTCTCCAATTCTTTTTCAAGCCATAACAGTTCCACTTCTTTCTTTTCTTATTTTTCCTCAATTTTTCTCTTCTTCTTCTTCAATTCTTTTTCACGCCATAGTAGTTCTATCCGCTTCTCTCTTTTCTTATCAATTCCCAATCGACCTAAGCTCGTGCAATTGTTCATTAATCTGTTCTTGAACCAACTCCAATCGCTTCGAGAAAACCTCCAGCTCCAGTATCTGCTGCTTCCTCCACTTCGGATCCACCAATTTGTCGCCGCCGAAAACGCCTCTGGAATGGAGTGCTTCATGATCATCATGCACATTCGGTTCGACCGGTTCTTTTTTCCCCAATTTTCTTTTTTCTTCTTCATCTCCAATTGTTCTTTGAAGAATGAAGAATTGGAAAAGAATAAGAAGAGAAAGAAGATGACGGGCGGAAGCGGCCGGAGCAGGGAAGAAGGAAGGAAAAAAAGAAAGAGAATAAAGAAAGAAGGGAAAGAAGAAGATGAGAAAGAAGCCATCAGGTTGTTTTTTTCCTCCAATTTTATTTTTTTTCTCTATCTATTTTTCCTCAATTTTCTTTCTTCTTTATTTTTTCTCCCTAATTCTTTCGTAGTTCTTTTTTTCTTCTTAGATTGATTTCAAATCTTGATGTCAAATTGAATTTTTAAATTTTTGGGTTTGATAAAAACAGAAGAAAGTAATTATGGGTTTGGTAACAAAGAAGAAGAAGAAGGAGGAAAAAGAAGAAAGAAGAATAAGAAAGAAGAAGAACAAGGAAGAAGAAGAAGGAGGAAGAAGAAGAACGAGGAAGAAGATGTAAATCGCATTTCAGGCGCGTGCTATACAATCTCCGTTAAATCCTAACGGAGGGGGGATTTTTTGCAACATTTTAGAAACAACAAGTAGGTTTTTTGAAATTTTAGAACCACGGAGGGTTTTCAGCAATTTTCGAAAACTACATGGGGTTTTTTGCTATTTTGCCTAATATATTTTTATTGAAAAACTAAATTTTACACGTTAAATAATACTCAATCCGTTTGGACTATTTATGCCACAATGTTCTGAGACGAAAATTAAGAAATAATGTAATAATATTTTAATGTAAAAATGAGATATGTAAAAAATAAAATAAATGTATTATAAAAAATTGATTGAATATTTAATAATAAAATAATGGAATTGGTTACTGTTTGTTAAAATAAATGTAATAAAATTGTAAGTAAATAGAATTATTTATTATAAATTGATTTTGCATAAATTTAACCAACAATTCAAAAAATATCATAATTATCTCTAATATATGAAGTAGCAATTTAGGAGGGTTCTTTGGCAAAGATTTTTTTCAAGAACTTTTAGGCTTATTAGAAAGCTTTAGGTGTTTTATCAGTAAAAAAATAATTTAGATGCTTAGTAAATTAACTTTTTATTTAGACGTTTGGTAAATTAATTTTTTGAAATAACTTATTGAATTTAAGAATCTAAGTTTTTGAAAAGCTATATGCGCGTATGTACCATATAACTTGTACACATCGTTGGAGTTTGAAAAAAATACATTTGTCCAAAAGTCAAATAATATACACTGTTATAAAATATGCTATTTATTTTAATGTAATATGATTTATGGAATATAGTATTTTATGTCGCTCATACGCGAATATTAAATAACTAAATTACTTGTTTTTTTTTCGGATAAATATTTTATAGGAGTATGTTTTTTAGACATTTAAATAATGAAAAAAATAATAGATATAATTTATTTGAAAACTGTTTCGACTCTCCGTATTTTTAGGAGATTGATCCTAAATTTAAGGACAAATTAGTTTAATTCAATACTTTTAAATTTGGATAAAATATGATACTCTTTACCTTGTTGGTTTCAAATATAATTTCATAGAGCAATCAATTAAATTATACTAGAAATATTAAAATTTTTAAGTGAGTATTTACATAAATTCTACAAAACTATATGTTGATGTAATTTTTCAACAAAAATAAAGTAAAATTCAAAGATATAGAAAATATCCTTAAACTTGATTAATTAGTGCCTGAGATTAGGAATCTCTAAACACTGTATGGTACAGAAAATAAACTGGAAAATAAAAGACTGAAATTTAAAGTGGTGATCCCCAAATCTGACTTTGCTTTGTTGAAGTTGATTGAAGATGCCTTGCCAAATGATGATCCAAATCTTTAAATATTCTCTGGGAAACTGTACTGAAAACCGTCGCCCGAACGGTTACAACGTCTCCTTCCCAACCGTCTTCCAATCCTTCTCCTGCTGACACGTGTCCTCAGCGGACCAAAATTATCCCTATATTTCACTCTTTGAGCCGACCACAGACCTTCCGCCCTTTTGGCCCGACTGCCAATCTACAACCGCATTGGTCCGACTGCCAATCCTCCCGACTTGCAAACCAACTGACTTATTTGGAGCAGCTACAGACATCCCGACTAACAAACCATCCGATTTGTTGGTCCTGCCGCAGAGTTCCGACCTGAGAACTTCCCGACCTGAGGCCTCCCGACCTGCGGACTTCCCGTCCTGAGGGCCTCCCGTCTTGAGGACCTCCCGACCTGAAGACCTTCCGACCTGAGGTCTTTCCGTCTTGAGGACCTACCGACCTAAGGTTCTTCCGTCCGGATGACTTTCCGTCTTGAGGACCTCCCGACCTGAAGACCTTCCGACCTGAGGTCTTTCCGTCTTGAGGACCTACCGACCTGAGGTCCTTCCGTCCTGATGACTTTCCGTCTTGAGGACCTCCCGACCTGAAGTCTTTCCGTCCTGAGGACCTACCGACCTGAGGTCCTTCCGTCCTGATGACTTTCCGTCTTGAGGACCTCCCGACCTGAAGACCTTCCGACCTGAGGTCTTTCCGTCTTGAGGACCTACCGACCTGAGGTCCTTCCGTCCTGTATTTTCCTTAGAAATAAACCTATTTTCCTTGATTTCCTCATGGTATCCTTCAGCCAGTTCAATCAACTCTATTGCCAGGCCCATTCTTCTTTTTACCTTGGGCTTTTAACCTAATTCTAAATTTCGTACGTAACAACTTGCCCGCCGCCAAGGGACTTTCAAACGCCATTTAACAATCAATGTTTGGAAGTTCATAAATCACTACCCTCTTGAAAAATTCCCTTAGCAACTGCACCAGTTATTGCAACACTCCTGATTAACTTCCTTCCCCGCAATACGAGCTTTTGTGAATCACAATCCCAAAACACCTAACCATGGCGAATCAATACATTCCTGCCCTTCCTTTCGACGGAACCCTCCCAGAGGGCCCATTTTCAGCCTCGAAAGTACTAACTCCGACGATCCGCCCATATTGCACTACTCCTGACGACTCAAATCGGATGAGGGAAGTTGTGGAATCTCGAAATTCCTTGGCTATCAACAACCCTAACTACCAAGCAATTCGCATTCGAGACAGCATCAAAACCCATCTCACAGACCCAAAAGATCCTTACCGCGCTTGGTATCGACGGGTAGCAGAACACTTCCAGACGCAATGGCGATCTCAAAAAATCGACCAGGCAATACTATTGTCCACCATGCCTATCAACCTGCATGAGAAGGTGCTGTTGGCCATGTCTGCCTTCTGGAATGCGGAAAATGGGACTTTCCTCTTACCATCGGGCCCCTTTGGTCCAACTCTTATGGATGTGGCAATGATCGCGCATCTCCCAGTCGTGGGTGAAGACCCTGTGATGGGAGCCCTAGATGGGCAGGAGCCATCAGAAGACCATCCAGGGTGGTCTTTACAAGGTGTGAAGGAATGGGGTTGGACAAAGTTCGCAATCGACCAGCAAGGGGCTCCAGGGACCCCCGTGACCGACCGGGAGCATACTGCCTTTATTCTTTTTTGGCTTTGTAGGTACGTCATTGTTTCCCCTTCCAAATGTGTTCTTCCTTCTCATCTCGACCTAGCCATTCATATCGCGTCAGGTCGGTTCTTTTCCCTTGGCACCCTGTTTTTAGCCAATCTGTTTGAAGGACTTACTAGAGTTAGCCTGCGCCTAACAGATAATGATAGTAGAAAATTAGACACTGCCGCATCGGGTCCTTTTTGGTTTTTAGAACTTTGGTTCCGTCTTTACTTCCCCAACGCGTTCAACTTAGGATCTCCGCCCACTATGCCAACATCCGAAAAACATTTGGGATTAGCCCTCAACCGACTCTGCTCAGGACGCAATAAACTCCAAGCTTCCGATCCAATAATAACCGCAATTGTAACGGATACCCGCAGTAACTCTCGATTTTCTATGTATAAAAAATATGCGGGTTATGCTCCCGACCATTTTTGGCCCTTTCCGGCAGCAAATCCTCTTCCGACTCCTGAGCCTTGTGCTCATCCCACCTATCCTTTTGCCTGGGACGTTGCCCTCAAACCCAGGTCTCTTTTTAGCAGCAAAAAACTTGATAAAAAAGGGCAGAAAACCTTTTACACTTTTAATTATGAACCTCAATTCATGGCGCGCCAGTTCGACTGTTGCCAAGGTATCCCTGGACCCGTCACTTGTCCGCATATAATTTTTCAAAGTCCTGACCGACGAGTCCTTCCTAATTCAATCCCTTCTTATATCTCCCAGCTCACCACGTATATAATTTCCAATTCTTATATTCCTTTCCGCTCCAACCCTGAGACTGTAGATACATTCAATGAATGGTGGTCGGTTGTATGGCCCCTGATTTCCCCTAATGAGGATCGGTTGTTGAACATACTCCTTCCCCCCCAAGGATTGGTTCTAGGGGCGGCTAGACATACTAGCACTCAGCAACAAACAGCCGCCCCGGGAATCGGATCTAGTGTTCCAGTGCGAAAAAGGAAAGCTTCCCAGCTGCAAACACCCCCGACCTCTGGGGCCGACCAACAAGCTCCAGCGGACCTTGGAACTACTAGGACGTCAGCAAGGACCCGACCCCGAATAGGTAATTTTTCTTAAAACCGTGAACCAATTCACTATATCTTAACTTTGATTTCACTTATTGTATTCACCAGAACCGACCTTGGTGACACCGACCATACAAACGACGCCAGCCCCAGCCGACCATTCAATCGGACCTTTGGTCCAGACCAATTTGCCAATGAGCAATCGGGCGGAGGACCCGACGAGGAGGCAAACTCTTCCTCCCGTACCGAGGAGTGGTCGGGCCAGGCACCCGACCAGGAGGCAATCTTTACCAGCAGTGCCTATAGAACCAGTAAGTTCTCTCATCAGCAATACTTAGGATTCTAATGACCAACCTTGATATATTTAACAACAACATTTCCATGATTTTTCACAGACACCTTCACCCATCGCATCAGCAGCAGGGGTCTCTTCTGACAGCGAGGGGACTACTTCCCAGATGGGTCGACCGCCATACATGGCATCAGACTCATCCATTTCGAAGGAAGGACCAATTGCCCCTACCGAAGCGGACCCTCACAACAACATACCCGCTGCTGGTGATCTCGAAATAATCCAATCGGATGCAGCCGCACTGGGAACCGAAAATGTCCCAGCTGAGGCTATCCCAGTTGCTCCAGCAATCCCGGCTGCAGTGGCTCTAGATGCAGCCGCCCAACCTGCAGCCGCCCAGCCAGCAGCGGCGTTACCTCCAGCAATCGAGTGGCAGGCAGAAGAACCACCTGTGGCAGCCCAACCTCCAGAAATGGAAGAAGTGTCTTCATCCGATTCGGAGACTTCTGTGAATTTGGTAATATTAAACCAATCCATGCTACAATGTTTCTTTCGGAAAACACTAACTGTTTTATATACTACTTTCCATAGGGACCCAGGTCGGCACCTCAGCGACCACTCGCAGCAGCCGACGAGTCGGCTGCTGTTATACCAGCTGTCCGCCCTACTCGCCCGACCTTATTATTGCCCCCCTCACTGACAGCAGTTCGCCCAGAGGTGACACATATCTTATCTGAATAAATTTGCACATCCCTTGGAATACTTATTGACACTGTAAGACTTGCAGGGGCCTTCGGACTTAGCTATCTTATCGACTGTTCCGGTTCCAGCGGAGGCCCAAACTATATTCACTGAGGCCATTAACCATCCCCTGTCAGAATTAAGATCCGACTTATTGGACAAACTCATTCAGACGGTTGGTGGCCTTCTTTTTTACACTCCGACGGAATCGCCAGCCGTCCCCATTCTGCATCGGCTGATGGAGAGACTTACGGAGCTCAAGACTGAAGTGTTAGTTATTGGACTCCTGTCAGCCGAAATCCCCCAGCCTGACTTCGATCAAACAACGCTGGAGAATTCTTTGGCTAAAACTCGAGAATCCCTTCAGCAGACTACTGGAAGGCTGGGCGGTCTCCTTAGCACGAAGGCTCAAGTTGATGAATCTATTCAGAAAAAGGAGGCAGAATTGAGGGAGCTAAGGAAAGAACAGTCTACCCTGGATAAGCAAATTAACAACGAGCAGCGTCTGCTTGAGAAGTATACAAAGAACGAGGCTGAATTGGATCAAGAGCTGAAAACCCAAGCTCGATCCCAATTCATCAGAAGATATCAGACGGCTGCTAATACCAGAAGGCTATCCAGGGATGAAGTCAAATGGACACATATAAAAACTGCCCTAGGGGCACTTTTGTAACACTTCCCCCTCTGTAACAACATTTGACTTAGTAATATATTTGTCCTTCTTCTCTCAAAATAAGGATCACCTTTCAATTTCCAACTTTGTAGGAACCGAAACAAACTCCTTCCTTTAAAGAACACTGTTTCTCACATTTTAAGAAACACATTCTAAGGCATATTTTGAAAACCAAAACACTTGAAGTGTTAACAAACATGGCGAATGACCGACCTCATGTTCCATCAAGCAACTGGGAGGGTGTTCTTCAACCCTTCTTTGTAGGTAATCACCCTATTGGAGGCCATGCAGAAGACTTGTTACACATACTCAAGCAACTAGACTTCAAATTCCGATTCTCCCAACGAGGTAGAAGAACCATTCATCGCGTCATCCGCCTGATGGAAAAAATCATTGAGGGGTATGAACCTCTTCGTGACATCCTTGGTCGCATTCCTGACCTCCATCATCACATGGAAATGATTGAAAATCACGCAGCAACCATACTTCCAGATCTTGGTTGGGATAATATATTTTCCAATCAACGAAAAGTCTTTTCAAGATTGCGTACCATTGTTGACCGTGAACATCAAGCCATAACAGACATGCAAGCACGTACCAATCAAGATCTAGACGACATGCAAAGCCAATGGGAAAGGTACCGACTAGATTTGGAAGATCTTATTGAAGAAGAACCAGAACTAATATCCACTCACTGGGATGAAAAGTCTGATTCAGAGGCAGAAAATTTCTCACAAATACATGATGACTAACAGAAATGAACCTTTAAATAGGTTCGAACCCCACAAATGGGTTCTGAATAATATTTTGTTTCAGGCAGTTTTGTTATCTGAAAAGGCAGGATAATACCTCTTCAGATATTTAGCATTAATACAATCATGTACTCTTCTACCTTCATGATTTACAATAATGAAAGCGCCATTCCCAATATCTTTTTGAACAATGTATGGTCCTTCCCAATTCGGTGACCACTTTCCCAATTGGTCAGTTTTCTTATATGTAGGAAGGATGGTCTTCCAGACTAAGTCTCCTTTTTGGAATGTCCTGTGAAGAACTTTCTTTCCGTAAGTCCTTGCTCTGATTTCACTCTGTTTCACACTTCGACTTATTGCATGAAGTCGGCTAACATCCAAATCCTCCAACTGTTGCAACATAAGTTGTTGGTATTCTTTTGTAAGATCACCATCAGTAAACTCTGTTCGGCCAGATGATACTCGGATTTCGGCTGGTAAAACAGCATCTTGGCCAAACGTGAGTTGGTAAGGTGAGAACCCTGTGGCCGTATTTCTGGTATTCCTATGTGCCCATAAAGCCTGAGACAATAACAAATGCCACTTTCTTGGGTTCCCTTCAACCATCTTCTTTATAATCCCAATAATAATCTTATTTGCTGCTTCCGCTTGTCCATTGGCTTGGGGGTAATAAGGTGAAGAATGATGTAATCGAACACCGAATTCTGCCAAGAAACTAGAGAACTTTTCCCCTGTGAAAACCAAGCCTTGGTCAGTTGTTATAGACTGAGGAATGCCATATCTGTTAATAATTTGATTCAAAACGAAGTCTATCACCTCCTTCTGATCTACATTTTTCAAAGCAACCGCTTCTACCCATTTGGTAAAGTAATCAGTCGCGACCAATATGAAACAATGATGTTTCGATGAAGCAGGATGTATCTTACCAATAATATCCATAGCCCATGATTTAAAAGGCCATGGTTTTGCCAAAAATTGCAATTCGGTTACTGGCAAATGGTTTAAATTTCCATGTCTCTGACATTCCTGACACCCTTTGGCAAATTGTATGCAATCTTCGAAAATCTTTGGCCAGAAAAAACCCAAACGATGAATGGCCCATCTCATATTCAGACCTGCCCGATGAGCTCCACATATCCCACCATGTACTTCTGTCATTACCTCTAGAGCTTCTTTAGACCCCAAACATTTCAAAAGTAAACCTTCAAATGATCTCTTATACAAAATTCCATTTATCAATTGAAAACGTAAAGCTTTCAATCGTGTCGCAATCGAAACACTCGCACCTGGATTCTGTAAATACATGATAAGCTCTGTTCTCCAATCGGGCACTGTTTCGCCGTCGGACTCCTGCTCGAGAGTAACTACGCAGTCGGGCTCCTGTCCGACAATAACTTCGCAGTCGGGCTCCTGTCCGACAGTTTCCTGCCCGACAACTTCGCAGTCGGGCTCCTGTCCGACAATCTCCTGCTCGACCGTAACTTCGCAGTCGGGCTCCTGACCGACAGTCTCCTGTCCGACAACTTCGCAGTCGGGCTCCTGTCCGACAATCTCCTGCTCGACCATAACTTCGCAGTCGGGCTCCTGTCCGACAGTCTCTTGCCCGACCGTAACTTCGCAGTCGGGCTCCTGTCCGACAGTCTCCTGCCCGACCATTCGGTCACATATTGGGTCTATCTTTCCTTTTATGCCCGACTTGACCTCCGACCACATATCCTCCAGAATTCCTTTACAGGCCCTTTGAGCCAACTCATCAGCACGTTGGTTTTCTTTCCTCGGAATGAACTCAATTATTACTTCTGAGATTTTTGTCAGTAACCGACCCACAATGTCCCTGTATCTGCGAAGATGAGGGTAATTGCAAACATATTGATTGTTTACCTGGTTGACTACTAATTGAGAATCCCCCCTTATGATTACAGACTGGACCTTCCTGGCTATTAAAGCCTCCAAACCCAAAATTAAAGCTTCATATTCTGCCGAATTATGGGTCATGGCTTCCAATCGTAGTTGTAAGTTGATCTTTTGACCATCAGGTCCTTGCAAAAAGACCCCTGCTCCTGATTTGTTTCCAGATGTAGAACCATCAAAGAACATCAACCATGTTCTGGTACTTATATAAGGCACACATCCGACCTGTAGATTATCCAGATATGATGAACAACTAAATGGTCGGACACTATCACAAAGAGAATACCCGACTTGTGAGAATTCTGCTAAGAAGTCGGCTACTGCTTGTCCCTTGATTGCCCTCAGCGGGGAATGTTGAAGATCAAAAGGAGCCAATTTGATGGCCCACTTCATGAGTCTGCCCTTCATAGTAGGTCTCTGTAAAATCAATTTGATGAGATCCACCTTTGATATGACCTCAATTCTTCTGGGCAGCAAATAATGCTCGAGTTTAGTACAAGCGAAGACCAATGAATAACACATTTTTTCTGGCATAGTGTAATTCAGTTCTGGTCCTGTAAGGGTTTTACTGAGATAGTAGATTGCCCTTTCCTTCCCGTCATCACCATCCTGTGTCAATAAACAGCTAACCACTTCATATGTATTTGCCAAATAAAGTTTGAGTGGTCGACCTTGTTTAGGAGGCATCAAGACTGGAGGGTGAACCAATGCCTGTTTGATAGCATCTAAAGCCGTCTGTTGATCGGGACCCCATTCAAAAGCATTTTCTCCAGCTTTCAACAATTTAGTAATAGGTCTGACCTTGCCAGCAGCATTAGAAATGAAACGCCTCAAATAGTTCACCTTACCCAAAAGACTTTGGATTTCTTTAACCGTCTTGGGTGGCCGACTGTCAAGAATGGCTTTAGCCTTATTGGCATCGATTTCAATTCCTCTCTCATGAACTAAAAATCCCAAAAAACTCCCGGCTGATATTCCAAAAGCACATTTGGTTGGATTCATCTTCAACTTGTACTTCTTCATTCTTTCGAATGCCTCTTCAAGATTTTTCAAATGTTCGTCAAAACTGGAAGATTTAACAATAACATCATCAATATAAACTTCCATAGATTTGCCAATTAAATCGTGAAAGATTGAATTCATGGCTCTTTGGTAAGTTGCCCCTGCATTCTTTAACCCGAATGGCATGACTGTCCATTCATAAATACCTAAAGCCCCTGGGCATCTGAATGCTGTCTTAGGAATGTCTTCTTCTGCCAGAAATATTTGGTTATAACCTGCATAACCATCCATCAGACTAAGGATTTTATGCCCTGCTGCTGCATCTATCAACATGTCGGCCATAGGCATCACATATTCGTCCTTAGGGGTAGCTAGATTCAAATCCCTGAAATCGATGCATATCCTAATCTTACCATTTTTCTTGACCACTGGCACAATATTAGCCAGCCACTCCGCATAACGGCAAGGCTGAATAAAACCCACTTTGAGAAGTTTTTGGATTTCTTCCTTGATTTGAGGCATTAAATCCGGGCTCATTCGCCTTGGAGGTTGTTTGTAAGGTTTGCAACCTTCCTTGATAGGCAATCGATGCTCTATTAGACTTCTTGTCAAACCAGGCATCTCTGAATAATCCCATGCTAAACAATCAATGTTGTTTCTAATAACTTCGAGCATCATTGTTTGTTGCTCTTTAGACAAATAACCACTTAACCTGATCACTTTTGGAACCAATTCGGTTCCTAAATTAAACTCCAATAATGGGTCTTGTGATGAAGCTGTTGGTTCTGTTTTTTCTAATAAATCGGGCCAACGAAATTGTTCATCTTCTTGGAGGTGAACATCCAGAATCTCTTTACTATTTTCTGCTTTATGTAATAACTGCTTTAAATAGAACTTATTAATAAGAGAACTACATACTTCTAAACTTGTATCATCCATAACAAACAAATTATATGGGAATGGGCGTGGCTTTATCATGAGCCATACAATAAAGGTGTTCTTTTAATAGAACATCGAGTTCTGGCCAGTGACTTTATAACCCTTGTTTGGGTATTCCCTGGCCATATACAACTGAGACATCGGAGCCAAATGACTGGAATAAAACACTGACTCTTCAACTTGTTCTGTTACATCGAATGGGTTGTCATTCGCTTCCATTTTGAAGACCTGATTTCCTTCCCAGAACATTAATTGTTGGTGCAAGGTTGATGGCACACATTGAGAGGCATGAATCCAGTCTCTCCCAGCAAGAGAGAGTATGTAGTATCTGCGTCCACAATAAAGAAAACAGTGGAGATCTTTTTTGGTCCGACTTCAATTGTGGCAACCATCATGCCTTCAGGCTTAGTCGGCTGCCCTGTAAAACTTGTCATTTCGAATTCCACAGGAGACAGATCATGAATTCCTTTCCCTAGCTTCTTGAGAGTCTTCAATGGCATAACATTAAAGACTGCTCCATTATCCACGAAAACCTTTGTGATTGGTTTTCCACAAATGTGAGCATTAACATACAGAGGTTTCAAATGGGAGATCGCACCCTCTGGAATAGGAGGAAATACTATCGAAGGTGTTTCCGTCTGAGGCTCGGAATCTGAAGTCTTTGCCCACTCTGTTTCCTCTAATTCATCATCTGCCAAGAATGCCCATAAAGGTTCGTCCATAGTATCATCTACCAGACTCGCCCACATCGGTTCATCTCTAATCTGATTAATTTCTGTCATTCGACAAGGGATTCGTGGTCCCAGACGAGATTTAACAGATCTTGAACTTTCCTCTGTAGTTACAACTTCTTCCTTTGTCTTATCCCGAGATTGAACCGTCAAAGATTCTATGCGGAATTCCTCAGGAGATGGATTGATGTTGATCCGTTCACAATGTTGGCATCGAAAACCTCTAATTATTTCATCTGCCATTCATTTACCTTTCCCCTGTCCCGACGAACTTCTTTTGGAATAGTCGGAAGCGCCTAATCCGTCATTCGGTTGCTTTCCTGAACAGACCCGACTGGACCGACTTTTTGGAGACTGAATGGCTGCTCCCTGCTCGTTGGTCGTTTGTTCTGTAAAGACTCTAATGGACTGATCTCCCGCCAAGTGGTCGGCTGCTTTTTGTTCGTCGGTTCGTTGTTTTACTGAAGGAACTCGTTTCCCATACTTTGCAGCATACCTGCGTTTGGCATTGCGAATCTGTGTACGATTCATACCTGGGAAACGAGGATCTATATCAACGGGTAAAGGCTTTTTATTTCGAGCCCAAGTGTTCCCGACTGACCCTGTTTTTCTGGTCGGGTGATCACGGACTAAAACCTTTTCTTTCACCTCCACATTAAAAGAACCGTCTGGATGGTCCCATTTTTCAGCGACTGGCTTCTCACAAACTTTGAGTCGTCCTTCAGGTCGGCTGCTGTTTGGCTGATTTCCTTTCTTTGTTCCGGGGCTTGCCTGAGTTCGTTCCCCTGTTTGTCCACTATTGGCCGAACTTTTCCCTGTTTCCGAACTTGGTTGGATGTCAACCATTGCCATTGTTACTTTCGGAAACGGTTGCTGGTCTACACCTAGAGTGATGTATTTGAGCCGACCTGTCTTGATGGCCTTTTGAATTTCCTTCCTGAAATGAGTACACTGACTTGTATTGTGTGTGAAAGAATTATGCCACTTACAATATGGTCTCCCTTTGATTTCTTCTTTAGTGGCCAATCTTTGCCCCTTTGGAATACGGATCTGCCCATCAGTCAGTAGGATATCAAAGATTTCATCAGCTTTCGAACTATCAAACGTCGGTTGCTCCTTTCCTTCAGATCCTGGTACTGGCTTCAATTTAGGGCATACATAAGGTTTTCCAGAAAGGATTTCGGCTGCCATCTCTTCTGACTGATTAAAATCAAAGTCACATGTTTCTGTTCCCATACTCGCCATATGTTGGCCTCTATTGCGCCTGTTATGCTGATCTTCCTCTCTGAACAAAGACTCTAAACGTCCTGCCTTGGATGCAAGACTTGCCAAATCCTCAACATCCAGGGCAGTAAGTGCCTTTCTTAAGCGAGTATGCATATTCCGGACCACTAAATTGGTCATCTCTTTCTCACTGATTACCGTAGGACATCGTCCCTTCATCAATCGGACCCTTTCTATAAACTGTGAAGCAGATTCTTCTGGATACTGTCTCAATTCTAATAAATCAGTTAAAGAAACAGTTGGTAAAGGATTGAAGAATCTAGCATGAAATGCCATCTCCAGTCCTTCCCATGTCTAAATTTGTCCAGGAGGCAGACTTGCAAACCACGAGAATGCTGTTCTAATAAGAGATAAACCAAACAGCTGCAACTTATAAAAAGGGTTATTGCCAACTTCTCCTAATTGTGCTGTGAACCGACCAACATGTTCTATGGTGGATGATCCGTCCTCCCCTGAGAATGCATGAAAATCGGGTGGTCGATAATTCCTTGGGAGAGGGTGTTCATTAATGATCCTTTCTGGGAAAGGTCTCTGATATGCAGGGCGGTTAGCCATCTGAGGAGTTAATCCATACTGATCCCTTAATATATGTGCAATCTCATCAGGATCTACATGAAAGCGTTGATGATCAGGAACATGGAACGGATCCTGCACAGGAATATGAATAGGATCATGTATATATCCTTCAGGCCTGTCCTCCCTTGTGTTGTTCGGCTGCGGATTGGTAACCCTTGGTCCCAATGGAACAGTGTTGGGAAAAGTCAGAGGAGATTTTCCCCTATCCATTCGGTTGGGATTTGTGGCACTTGGGAATGTACTATCCACGAATGATGGCCCTGCGAAATTTGCCTGTGGTCTGGATGGTGATGCTCCTGGTGGAGTTTGAGTAGGTTGAAGACTAACCCTTGACAGTGCTTGATCTATCATGTTCTGCATCAAACTCTGTTGCTCACGCAACATGTTCGTTTGTTGCTCACGCAACATATTCTGCATAACCAAAGTGTGCTGGTTGTTCATTTGTTGAACATAAGACCACCAATCAGTTGGTGGTTGTGGGATTTCCCCGGCATTTGGCACGATAGGTGGTGGAACGGATTCTCCCACCGGTGCCGAAGACGATTGAGGTTGTGAACCTGCCATGTGGACCCTTCCGATGATACGGCCGGATCTAAGACGTATGAAATTATCGCCGGAATTGGAATGAGCAATTTTGTCTTGCTCCCACTGTGGTCGCCAATTTGTTGATGTAATTTTTCAACAAAAATAAAGTAAAATTCAAAGATATAGAAAATATCCTTAAACTTGATTAATTAGTGCCTGAGATTAGGAATCTCTAAACACTGTATGGTACAGAAAATAAACTGGAAAATAAAAGACTGAAATTTAAAGTGGTGATCCCCAAATCTGACTTTGCTTTGTTGAAGTTGATTGAAGATGCCTTGCCAAATGATGATTCAAATCCTTAAATATTCTCTGGGAAACTGTACTGAAAACCGTTGCCCGAACGGTTACAACGTCTCCTTCCCAACCGTCTTCCAATCCTTCTCCTGCTGACACGTGTCCTCAGCGGACCAAAATTATCCCTATATTTCACTCTTTGAGCCGACCACAGACCTTCCGCCCTTTTGGCCCGACTGCCAATCTACAACCGCATTGGTCCGACTGCCAATCCTCCCGACTTGCAAACCAGCTGACTTATTTGGAGCAGCTACAGACATCCCGACTAACAAACCATCCGATTTGTTGGTCCTGCCGCAGAGTTCCGACCTGAGAACTTCCCGACCTGAGGCCTCCCGACCTGCGGACTTCCCGTCCTGAGGGCCTCCCGTCTTGAGGACCTCCCGACCTGAAGACCTTCCGACCTGAGGTCTTTCCGTCTTGAGGACCTACCGACCTAAGGTTCTTCCGTCCGGATGACTTTCCGTCTTGAGGACCTCCCGACCTGAAGACCTTCCGACCTGAGGTCTTTCCGTCTTGAGGACCTACCGACCTGAGGTCCTTCCATCCTGATGACTTTCCGTCTTGAGGACCTCCCGACCTGAAGTCTTTCCGTCCTGAGGACCTACCGACCTGAGGTCCTTCCGTCCTGATGACTTTCCGTCTTGAGGACCTCCCGACCTGAAGACCTTCCGACCTGAGGTCTTTCCGTCTTGAGGACCTACCGACCTGAGGTCCTTCCGTCCTGTATTTTCCTTAGAAATAAACCTATTTTCCTTGATTTCCTCATGGTATCCTTCAGCCAGTTCAATCAACTCTATTGCCAGGCCCATTCTTCTTTTTACCTTGGGCTTTTAACCTAATTCTAAATTTCGTATGTAACACTATAATAAGATTTAAAATCGTCTCAAGAAAATAATATAAACCATATTTTTTAATTTCAGGCTACAAATCATTCGTACAAATATTGGATTCGACAATTAGAATAAATTTATTATATGTAATTGTACTAATGGAAGCCTGCAAGTCTTTCGTTGTTTCAGCCATTTATTAAATATTTCTTGTGTGCAAATATTGATACGCCGAATGACTAATATATATATTTAGAATATGATGTTCAGAAGATAGATATATGATGTAATAAAAAGTCGTTAATACGTTACTTTTGCGATCGATAAAAAAAAACTTACCCAATTATGTTATTTTTAAAACGTTATCTTCGTCTACAACACACTAAAATTGTCAGGAATGCATATTATTTTGCTTTATCTACGCTCTGACTTCTCTACAATTTATTTTCTTCGATGGATGCCGATGAAAGAAGATGAAGTTCTTTTTTACTTTTTATTTTTAATGTAAACTGGATTATGAACACGACCAATATCTATCCATATTTATATTAATTATATGAATCAAATTGCATATCTACCTCTGCCTCAAATTTCATCCATAAATTAAAATTTTCATCAAATAATTGTAATTTTTTCAAGATTGTCTTGAATACTAAATTAAGAAATATACCCAAACTGCCTATTGAGAGCCGAGATTCTTTTGTTTATTTGTGTCAAAAAAATAAAACTTGAAAAATAAAATTATTTTTATTTTTTCCTCAAAAATTAAATTTGTATACAAAAATATATTATTCTGATTTTATAAAATTCATACTAAAATTAATATTTAAAAATTACTAATTAATAAATACAACAATATTTATTTACAAAATTTTATTTTATTTGAATTATTTTTTATTTATCATTTTTTATGATTAATACTCTCTCCGTCCCCTGTAATATAGATGTATTATTGTAGACATGAGAATTTAAGTAAAGTATAATTAGTAAGTAATTAAAAAGTGTATTAGTAAAAATAATTATAGATTAAAATTAAAATAAATAAATAATTTAATTAAAATTAAGAAAATTTAAAATTTAAAATTTAAAATGATAATTATATTTTTAAAAATAAAAAAAAAACAAATTATGTGGGGTGATGGATTATTTATCTGCAATTCCACGAAACGCACCCTTTAGTTCTTTATTTATTTATCTTGGTGAATATCATATAAAGACGCGATGAATAAAGCATTAGTCAACTTACCCTATATCACTTGTCTTTTAAAATTCTCTTATTTGAAAAAATAAATAAATAAGCATAGAAAACAAGGTGAAATGCTGACGTGGAAAGGCGTTTCAACAGGTTGGCTTAATTTAAACTTTTTCAAACATTAGTTGACTAATGGGGGCTGAGTCTAACGTACGCCGGGGGGCGCAGTGCGCACCATGACCTCACACTTCCCAATGGCTTGACTGGTGCGCAATGCGCACTTTGCGTATTGTAGTCGACCATCTCTTCCCCCAACCTCAACCTCAACCCTCTCTTTCAGCCCCACTTGTCATCATTTTCCGTTGACTGACCAGGAGCGAATCCTCCTCCGTCCTTCTTGCCGGCGACCGCTCCGACCACGTGCATCTGGTGATTACTGCGGAGGATGCGCTGAATCTGGCTTTCGTTGAACCCGTAGTTGGATTGGATTTCCAGCCGTCTACTGTGAGTGAGTTAGGGTTTCTGGCGATTTCGGGCTCGTGCGGAGGTTAGAGGTTATGATGGTGAGTTTCAGCTGTGATTCCGTTTGCACGATTTGAAAATTTTTTCGGTTGGTTTGTTTTCGAGATTTGGCGTGATCTGATGGTGCTCTTTTATTGACCTCGCTAGATTTTGGCTGTGTGGAGATTTGTAAATCTGAAATAGTAGTAGCTTGGTGGTTATTGGTGAGGAAGTGCTTGTTCTTCGTTGGTCAAATTTGGTAATGTTTATGTGTCGGTTGTGATTGATTTTGAGCTGTGGAAATTATGAAGAGGTTGAGGTCGAGTGATGATCTGTACGCAGAGAAAGGTGTGGTGAAAGATTGGGGGAGACGAGAGGAGGATTCTGGTTTGCAGCGTTCATCTTCGTCTGTACATAGAGGTTCTTATTACAAGTCGTCTGATAATGGGAAGAAGGTTCTTTCCTCTTCGACATCTAGGTATGATCGATTTGACGATGATAGGGAGAGCTCGAGGTTGAGGAAGCGATCTGACTATGATTTGGACAATTACGATCGGCGGAAGAGTTATGACAGGCATAGAGATGGGAATGAGAGGGGTATTTTGAGCTCTTCGCCTAGGGCTGGGTATGGAATGGATCCTATGTATCGTGCCGAGAGCTTTTCAGGGGCTAGGAGGGATTTTCCCAAGGGGTTTAGGTCGGAGAGAGACAGGACGAAGAGGGAGGGCATTGCAGCTTCGTGGCGGAGATTTGGGTGTGGAAAAGATGGAGATGATGGCTCGAGGAGTAGCCATGAGGTAAGCAGAGGGAGTCGAATGGATGCGAAGGATGTTGGGAAAGCAGCAAAGTCTCCGCAGGGTGTCAGGGATGCGAATGCGAAGTCGCCGGCTTGGTCTAAGGACTCTGAGAGTGAACGGTCGAAGAGTGTGGAGTGCAAGAAAAATGAGGAAATGCCGGTTGAGAGTGACGGCCACAGCAGTGAACGAGAGGAAGGAGAGCTGGAACCTGATCCTCAACCCCTTGCGCCTTCGACAGAGCCTGCGGAAGATGAAGATGGTAGTGAATTGAACTCCTCTCATAAGGGACACGACAATGAACACCTCTCGGAATACACTGGAAAGTATGAAGATGTGCGCGACAATGGTAGCTTCAAAGAGGGACATGTGAATGAGACGGGAAGCGTTGCGGAGCAAGCAGAAGATGCTAAGAGCATCGAAGATGTTGTCAACAAAAGTAGCGGCTTGCAGAGCTGTAAGGATACGACGTCTCGAGAGGGAGGTGGAGGCAAATATGATACAATCGACACAAAAAGAGAAAATGAAGTAGTAATGGAGGACAAAAGGGAAGACTCTTTGGAGGAAGTTGCGGACAATACATGTGGCGGCAAGTTACCGTCAGTAAAAGAGACAAGGGAGGAAAAGAGTGTTAATATTGAGGCGAAGCCGGACAAAGCTGTTGCGGCTGAGGACTTGGAAACAGCAGCAGAGGAGGAATTGCATACGGAGAAAGCAATCCAGCCATTGAAGGATAAGGGCAAAAGTGTTGTTTCGCTGCCGTCCAGCAGTGTTCATTTTGCAGAAACTAATCTGGAAGCTGAAAACAAAATGAGGGATGTTGCAACGAGTGGAGACAATGAATTAGAAGGCCCAAGTACGATGGGATTCCAATTTCTATCCACAGATCCTATTAAAAAGCCGGAGAAAGTTGAAGAATTTATGCATAGCAGGCTTAAAGATGATAAATTAACTCTCGACCTGTCTCTCAGCTTACCGAATGTTTTACTGCCTATTGGTTCTCAGAACAGAGGGCAGGCTCCTGGTTCTCCCAGCCATGCCAGAAGCGTCCAATCATTGGCTAGCTCATTTCGGACTAATTCTGATGGATTTACTGCTTCTATGTCGTTTTCTGGATCACAGCAATTCACTCACAATCCAAGCTGCTCCCTGACTCATAATGCGCTTGACTTTGAGCAATCTGTTGGCAGTAAACCTTTGTTTCAAGGAGTGGATTGGAAAGCTTTGGCATTAGAGGAGAGTAAGAGCAAAGAGGGTCCTCCGTCATATCAGGGAATGGGAATGCTGTCGAGAGACAATGGGTTGCACCTTCTTCAGTCTCAATTAACTCAGGGAAACTCCAGCGGACAAGGAGGGGTATCCCATCTGAGAGCTGCTGGTGGTAGCTCTAAATTGCCGAATGGACTTGAAAGGCAATTAAGTTTTAATAAAAATTCATCCGCGTCACAGGGTTTTGTCGCGTATGAAATTGGACCTGGACCGGAATATTCCAAGGATAGGAAGAAACTGATGGCTGAGAAATACGGTGCTAGTTTGCAAAGGAGCAACGATCCTGATGGGAAGGAGCAAATTGGAGCCGACTTTGCCGAGTCCATAGTTACGATGATCGTGTCCGAACCTCTAAACACAATGGCGCGTAGGTTTAATGAGATGACTGGGAAGCACGTGGAATGTGTTAAGGAGTTTGTTGGAGGCATCATATCGAATCCAAGCAAGAAATGGCAGCTAAGTGCTCTGCAGAAGGCTGTGCTTAAAAGGCAGGATCTGACACTCGACATGCTGCTGAACGCACATCGAACTCAGTTGCAGATCTTGGTGGCTTTGAAAACAGGGCTTCAAGAGTTTCTTCTGCAGAAGAACATCCCGGCATCCGATTTGGCAGAGATATTTCTGAACATGAGATGCAAGAATCTCAGTTGCAGGAGTCTTCTGCCTGTGGACGAATGCGACTGCAAAATATGTTCTCAGAGGAACGACTTTTGCCGGGAGTGCATGTGTCTCGTGTGTTCTAAGTTTGACATGGCGTCTAACACGTGCAGTTGGGTTGGGTGCGACGTGTGCCTGCACTGGTGCCATGCCGATTGTGGATTACGAGAAGCTCATATCAGAAACGGGCGGAGTGCAACTGGTGCCCATCGCACTTCCGAAATGCAGTTTTATTGTGTTGCTTGCGATCATCCTTCGGAGATGTTTGGTTTCGTTAAGGAGGTTTTCCAGAACTTTGTGAAAGAATGGACTGCAGAAAACCTTTCGAGAGAGCTTGAATATGTAAGAAAAATATTCGCAGCCAGCGGGGATACGAGAGGGAAACAGCTGCATGAAATTGCCGTCAGGATGCTGTCTAAATTGGCCAATAGAGCAGCAGATCTCCAGGAGGTGCAAACCCGTATTGTCAACTTTTTCACCGGTAATGTCCGACACTTTGTCCCTTTATTCTAACTATTTTTCTTGCTTTGATTTGAATACAAAAATCGATTGCTGGTTATACTCGACGAACACATTCTTTAGGAACCATATATTGTTTATCTGTATAGACTTCTTCGGAACGCCCTTTTAACACTTTATCAAAGCAATTCTTTAGCTCGGCGATCAAAGATTCTGTATCTTTACCAGCTCATAAGCTGTCAACAAATTAGATATTGTAGTAATATTTGAACTTTGTGCTGCTTTTGTTTACAGAAACTGATTCAGATAGACCTGGCAACAATCCAGTCGAGCCCAGAAACGAGTTGGCGACAAAAACCCAAGAAGGGGGCAACGGCAACGGCATTGCAGGGTCGAGCCAAGGTGGGGGGTGGATGAAGTCGATTTATTCAGAGAAGGGTCTCCTCCAGTTGGAAAATCCGGTGAATTTGCTCGCTGCCATTGACGGCGGCAACAGGAATGATAAGTACGTTGACATTCGGAAACCCACAGAAAAGGAACCTATATTGGACGAGCTGGAGAGCATGGTGAGAATAAAACAGGCGGAGGCGAAGATGTTTCAGGCACGTGCGGACGATGCGAGGCGGGAATCGGAAGCCCTGAAGCGAATCTCGGCGAGCAAGAGCGAAAAGATCGAGGAGGAATATTCGGGTAGAATAAGGAAGCTGCGGGTGGGGGAAGCGGAGGAGATGCGGAAACAGAAGGTGGAGGAGTTGCAGGGGGTGGAGCGGGCGTATGAGGAGTATTTCAACATGAAAATGAGGATGGAGACCGATATCAAAGACCTGCTGCTGAAAATGGAAGCCACCAGGAGGAACCTCACCTCCTGATCCACCTCATCGGTTCTTCCTCCAGGTATGCCCTTTTTAGTTTTCTTTCTTTATTAATTTATTTCTTGCTTTTATGTCTTGTAGCCTTAATTAGAATAGAGAATAGAATAGAGTAGAGCGTGGTGGTGTGAATTGGTGGTAGTAGTAGTATTAATGTTAATTACGACTTCTTCTTCTTCAATCGGTGCTTATCTTATCTTGTTCTTTGTTTGTTTGTGTTGGATATTAAATATGTGAAAAAGGAAGATTGTCCCACATTGGAAACACAAAATAATTCAATCTTTCATATATTGTTATTGTTGTCAATGGATCAATGAGAGATTGGATTTGGGCCATGAGTGGGCTAAGTTAGCTTTTCAGAAATTAGTTTTTTTGGGTCCAAAAAACTAATTTACCAAATACCTTAAAAAGCTATTTGTCAAACGCCCAGAGAAAGAGAGGAGTTGTGAGCAAAATTGTTTGTTATATTGCAACCAATTGGTCTTCTTGATCCATCGCTCAACGCATAAAGACAAGTTATATTAAACTTTCTTTTTCTCTCTTTTTTTTAATATAGTTAAGGTGACATGTACTGAGGTATACCAAATTACGCTGTTTCAAGCAAAAGAAATTCAACTAATCTATACTACATAAAAAAACTAAAGTGTATTAACTGATGACAACTTTCTCAATCAATAAAGTGTGAGTAGATAAACATTCTCATAGATGAACGGTCAATTAATATAAAATATGTCAATATTTAACTAATGCAAGGTGGATGTAGTGAGAGCGTTGGTGAGCGAAGACGATTGGATGAAGAGTGAGTGGGTTATAGATATATGAGCTACGATAGATGAGCGATGCGAGGGATCAGATAATATTGTGCGTGATCTGTGCGTCCTTAATGGCTAGATGTTCATAGGTGAAATAAGCGAGCGATGTTAGTGAGTAAGCGAAACATATGTATAACACGTAATGACAAAAGAAATGATTGTAATTGCGCAGACTGATTAACACAAAAACTTGGGTTACTGATACTTGACCTTAAGGAATTTATAACAAGACTTCAATGACACCCAAAATCAAAACATTATAAACAATAGATGCTACTGTCACTAGACATTTCTTTGGCCTAATATACAAGCGTCTATGCCCCTTTAATTATAAATTCTGTCTCATTAGTGACTTTACCCTCCTATTACCTGTATTTAATCATAATCGAATTTGGAACAACAGCTAAGTAGGTCGAAAAGGCTCCCACGTGCTTAACTACACTGAACTGCCTAAATTATGTTAATAAATACGATGCAAATCTAGGTTTAGTTAGTCGATTCTTCGATGTTCTTTCTCAACAAACCATAATCTAAACTCATCACTCAAAGTGCATATATGAAGCGGGGATGAAGGTGAGTATAAAGAAATCACGATATTTCATTAAATTAGTAAAAATAGTAAACTTCTACATTACGAAAGCAGGAACAAAGCTGTAAATCAAAGCAGTAATTTATACTAGAAAACAATAAGGTGAGCGGCCAGGGGAGGAGAAAATCTCAACTCCTTTGGTCATTCATAATTAGAGAACTCTTTTACAGGATTGGAGCTCTCGAAAAGCACAAAAATCTGCAGAAAAGAAATAGACACTTGAATGTTGTGTAGTGTAATTTACAAATGGAATCTGGCTCTATTTATAGATCTTCAGAATCGGTAGTTGAGCAGCAGTTGAAAACGTTGGACAGTTAGGCGGTTGGAGGCGGTTAATCTATTGGAGTAGTTGCACCGACCATAACTCCTAGAGTGGTTAGAGTGGTCATTTCGCTTAACTCAGAATGTAAGAGCGTAGATCTTCCTCACTTGCCTGCGTTGGCTGGAAGGCATCAACGCTACTTAAGCGACGCTATCATTGTTTGCTAGTAATGGAATGATGTGACCGCTGGGAGATAAACACTTAGTCAAATTTCGGAGTGGTCCAATCTCGCTTACTCAGCGGCGGAGGCCTGGCCGCTGGCACTGGCGTTGGCTCAAGCGGTAAGAGCGTCGTTTGCCTAGCCAACGGCTCCTTTTTGGATCGATTTGTTTTCCAACTTGGATTTGAATAGCTTCTTTGATCCGAAGGAATTTGGTCTTCGATTTGGCTTTGCTGGCTTTTGGAGGGCTTTGGTCTCCATGCGGGCGATTTGATCGTCGACTTTGGATTGATGTCTTCTTTAGACGATCCGAAGGAATTTGGTCTTCGATTTAACTTTGCCGGACTTTGGAGGGCTTTGGTGTTCGTGCGGGCAATTTTGATCATCGTCTTTGGATTTGATGTCTTATTTGGACGATCTGAGGCTTTAATCTTTGAGGAGGTGGATTTGGTGTTTCATAACGCTTTTTTGTGGCGTGTCTCTTTGACTTTTGGATCGAAGAGAGTCAGATTTGATGATTTGGTGAAAAATGCGATGAACATCTTGAATATTTAGGAGGAACTTTGAAGGCTTTCTCTTGGATTTGACGAATTCTTCAACGAATTTTGGAGATTTGATCTTTCCTCTGGTTTGGCATACGACGAATAATGTTAGCTTTATCGATTCATCAACCAATATTGGATAATTTGTCCAAATCGGTGACTTTTCGACGAAAAACGCTTCGAATGACACAAAGAACACGAAGAATATTGTAGAGAGAGTCCAGATACTAACCTTTTTGCTCGAGTCTTTAAATGAACTCCGGTATGTCAAATGAATTGACCATGACCCTATTTATAAGGGAGGGGTGGCATCGGCTTCCTTTTCGAATGATGCCACGTGGTATGTCCTGATTGGCCAACAAAAAGATTTATAATTTTTCATTTTCCATTAGATGTCGTTTTATATTCTTGAAGGATTTGATTGTGTGCCTTTCTTTCTCGCCAAGATCTTTATATTATTCCCTTTCTCGGAATATATTAATTTAAATACTTTTTTTATTAACGAGATTAATTTATTTTGCTGCCAAATTTATTTTGACTATATTTATGCACGTAATATTTGTACGATATATTCCATTATAACTATAATTTTTTTATTAATGGTTGATATTTATTGCACAAATATTAACATATGTGCATAATTTAATATTACATATTTATTATATCAAAATTTTATCGTATTCCAATATATATGATATTTAATTTAATTTAGGCATTTAATTTTTAATGGCTACAACTACTAAATATGAAAACTTGTATATGCATACTGAAAAAGAATAATAACTTACTTCTTCATTGTAGAAGCATATAGATTTTAGACTCGTGATGAAGTTCAGGGTGTTTGGTCTTCACGAGTTCCTAATAATTGTAGCAGCAGCAAAAACAAATACATAGATGACTGGTTTTTAAAATCACTATAATATACAATCTACATATATTGGCTACCAATTGATATACAACTTGCAGTTACAACTTGAGCAATAGCAAGTTGAATACAGTAAGCAGAATTTATCTACGATGCTCACAGACATGCCTTATCATAATAAAAGCAGTATGTGCACATTTGAATCGTATTTAAAAAAACGATCCAAAAGTATGACAAAGAACTTACTATCAATGTAGGTCAAGTAAAATTTCATGGCCATAAGTGACTGTTACCACCTAAAATTAATTGCTCGGACACATTAAGAAGTTGAGGTGCTTTACACTCGAATGTGTGAAACATGAAAAGGGCGTCCATGATTTTCAAGATAAGGGCCCCTTGGATTCTGAAATATAAAAGTTTTCCGAATTGTTAGAGTTAAGAGCATCCCGGAATTTTGGAAGTAGGGATGTCTGGATGTGTCGGACGTATTTTAGATTGATGCGTCAGATATAGTTTAGATTGAACGCCATACTCAAAATTAATAGATATGGCAAGTCAAAGACGTGCCGAGACCAAAATTTATGTATTTGTATACGATGGTTTCGTATCAAATTAAACCGGATATGTGGACGTACTGGAACCAAGATTGATATGTACGTATACAATGGTTTCGTATCAAATTAGACCAGGTATTTGGCCGTACGGGACAAGATTGATGTATACATATACGATGGCTTCGTAATTAATTAGACTGGCCGCAAATTTATGGGTCCGTAGCTCTTAAGTTTATGGGTCCATACCTTTCAAATTCATAAATTCGTACCTCTCAAGTTTACGGGTCCATACCTTTCTATTTCGGTTGCGGATAATACGGTTGAATCTTGATGTTAGATTTAAAATCTTGATTATTAGATAATAAATCTTGGATTTTGGTTGACAAAGATATCAAAATATGTTACCAAGATTAAAGAGTATTTAAATTGGGTATTTTGATAAAATCTCAAAATTAGATTTATTTAAAGTTAGAAAATAAATAGATTAGTTAGTTTTAATTCCCGTAGATATTGTTTATGTTCCAAAGAGTTGCATCCATTCACGTTGTTAGTAGATTAGAATCATCTTGTCTATTCCCAGACACCATTTAGATTATATAAATAAGTTACATATAATCGTTGTTAGGGCATATTTCAACATCTCAATCAAAGTTTATTTCCTTTTTATTCTTGCAATTTATTTAATTTTTCTGGAAAAAGTGCCCATAACACACCTGTGGTTTGAAAACTCGGCGTTTTATTTTCCCCTATGTGTTTTTTAAAACCTTGCACCAAACCCCCAAGCCGTTTGAACTTAATGGTATGTGATGGACACGCGCTGATATTGCGAGTATTGTTGTATTAACTTCATAAAATCTACTTTGAATTCCAAGTTTACCCTCTAAACTCTTAAATATTTGGAATGCGAATATCTGTTCTTCGTCTTCGAAATCACAAGGTAGAAAAGATTGATTCCAAAATTCCAAGACTTCATTCTTGAACCAAGTTGAACCAAATTTTTGATAAATGCATAAATAGATACACACACATTTCTTATCATGATTGTTTCCAATATATATATTTTTTTTCCTTTTTTTATCATTATGTTTCTATTTTCTCAAATGCTTAACCTTAATTTGTCCTATTAATGGCAGTTTTGAATTTTCCTTTGTAATCCGTCAATTTTAGTATGTTGATTTTTTTTATTTTTTTTTAGCACATAGAGGAGACATGGTGAGTTAGAGAGATGAAAGTAACAACAAAATAGGACAAATTCATTTCAAAAGTTGGGCAAATCTACAACTCAAAAACTGCATTTATAGTCATTATCATTGCTTAAAACACACTCACTATACATACAACCATAGAAATTAGAATTAGTAATAAAAAATAGAAATCAAACCTGCGGAATTACAATAGTAGCAACAACTTAAACCACATAAAACAGTTAAATCAAAAGTGTTTACTGCAGCAGATTTGGAGGAGAAGACGAAGGCATGGGTGGGGGCGTTGCGGAGAAGACATGCATACAATGTGAGCCGCTCCTTTACATATATAGTGGTGATGACAGAGTTAGCGGAGGCGATGCAAACCTTCCTGCATCATCAAAGTTTTAAAGGGCAGAATTTTGTTTGGGGCTTCATAGAAATGATTTGGCAATGGACTCAGTGGCCTCATACGCTGCTGGAAATCGACAGGATTAAAGATTGAAAACAAATTGCGTAAGAAATAGGAGAGAGAAATTGAGTGTCATCAGGTTGGGCGATGTAGGCGAACAAAAGGGAAAGGTGAAGTAGGAGAGTATTGGTTGAGGGGTATAACGGTCTCTCACAATAAAAATTTAAATCCGTTATCTAAAAATGTTAAAATAGGAGAGTGTGTAAAGTTTTAAGAAACACAGAGGGAAAATTCGCAATTTTTAAAGCATAAGGGGAAATGACGCTGAGTTTCCAAACCACAGGTGTGTTATGGGCTCTTTTGCCAATTTTTCTCGCAATTCTTTTCTTCATCTAATTTTTTACTATCAAATATCAGGATGCGTTTGGTACGAATTATGAATTTAATCACTCTAATTCCTAAAAAAAAAAAAAAAAACCCTTGGTTATCATCCGGTTGGAATTTTTCTACCTACGGTAACATTTTGGCACGCCCAGTGGGACGATAAGTTGTTCTTCACGGAAAATCATTTCGAATTCATCAGATTACGATCAGGAAGAATTGTACATTGCATGATGGTTCGCTCTGAAACAGTAATATCGGCGGAAGAAACTAATGTTGTTTACACGACATCCTCAGGTCTTTTACCGCCCCTAACATCCATTCCGAAAGAATTCACTCAAACTCGGGTGGAAAGACCAGCACCATCTAATGGCCAGGAAGCATCAAACCTGGCCACCTACGGCAGTACGGTTATATTATCCAAAGAGATTTGTTAGCAACTTATCCAATTTTCTGGTTACAATCCAATGAATAACGAGTACGACCCCGCTGGCCTTCCAATTGAAGGTGGTGTCGGGATATATCAATTACGACAACTTACTTTAATTTTGGACCTAAAATCCTAACTAAGAAAAAACAACAAATCGATATATTTAATTCCTTTGCAAGAATTTATAAGTCAAACCAATGGTTAATTTCAAAGACCCGATTGAAATCAATGTATAAGAAATCACTCACTCAAACATTGAAAGTAAAAATAATGGTTTCAAAGGAAGAGAAATATATTACGACAAAAGTTGTTATGAAAATGGATATAAGAAGCCAAAGGGATTGGAGACAAAACAATTATTATAATTAAATTGACAACACATTATCATAGAGAACATATTTCCATACAAATAATTGCTACATATTCTAAAAAACATATTACAAATATCACAATAATGGTAACACATTCCAAAAGAAATATATTTTCAAAATTATAATTAAAGATAGTACATTCCAAAAAAATGATGTAAACAATGATTTCAATGCTTATGATGTAATCAATGACATCATTACATGTCTTCACTTATTTTGAGCTTGTATAACTGTTGGGTTCGGGCCGATGGGTCTTCATGCTTCATTCTTGTTTATATTCTTCACCTCGAGCTCTCGGATTAAGTCAAAAAATTGAACTTAAAGTTTAGTAGCTCAACTTCGGGTAATTGGTCCTAGTGGTTGGGGTGGTATTTTTAGGTCCGCGTCGTTTCCTCTTCCCAATTTCTCCTATTTGTATATATATAAAAAAAGTATGTAACATTTTATTTTTTAAAAGATATTAGAAACAATAATTATGCTCCCTCCGTCCGGAAAAATTAGCCCATTTGGGCTCGACACACTGATTAAAAAAAATAAATATTTTATTGAAAAAATAGAAAAAGTAAAAAGGTAGTTAAATGTATTTTTAAAATTTTAGTTAGTAATTAAAGAGAATAAAAAGATAATGTAATAAAATTAGTGGTATCTAAATAAATGTTGAATGTAGGGTAATAATTAAATAGTGACTTTTTGACTTTTCCAAATATAGTAATGGGGTAAATTCAACGGAACGAACGAAAAAGAAAAGTAAGAATAAATTTGACGGATAGAGAGAGTATAAATTTTAGTATTATATATATTTGTTTTGGTTGTGATTTGAAATTAATTTGAAATAGAATGTTGATTTGATCTTATTTAAAAAATATGATAATATAATGTTTTATCAGAGAAAATAGTGTATTTTGTTTTAATTGAAAACTATATCAAATAAATAATATTGATTTTGATTTAATATATTAAAAGAACAAATTCGACTTTCTTATATTTACTATTGGTGTGATATTTTAAGTAAAATACTATTGATGTATATTTTTTATTTGATAATTTTGTTCTTACATTTTATTTAAAGTTATTTTATAAATTACTTTTAGAAAAATAATTGATAAAAACATTACATAAAAAAATAAAAATTTTATGACATTCTAACATAAAAACAATAGTAAACGATTACTAACAAAATATAATTTATGATGTTACTAAAATAATATAAATAAAAGATTTCTTGTAAGCACACAATTAATAAAGTAATAATTCTCTACATTTTGGGTGATCTATTTTTTTTCATTTGATATTATTATTAAAATTGTTCCATAAAAATATCATATGAGAATAAAAAAATAAAATTAATTATCTATACATAAAAAAAACACACAAGAAAATGAAAAACACAAAAAACAATTTCTTTTGTTTTTTTGCTATATGCTTGTTCCGTTGTACTTTGAAACGTGGTGTTGATTATATTTTAATGTGATATTTGATAAGAGAAAATAATACTCATTCCGTTCTAAAATAATAGTTTCATTTGCTATTTTAGTCCGTCCTAAAATAATAGTCACATTTATATTTTTGGTAACGAATTCTCCACTTTTTTACAAAATTATCTCAATTTTTTCACAATAATTATATAAAATATGAACATTTTTATGTTTTAGAAATACTGTTATACCCACTGTCAATATACTATTATTATTCCTTAATTTCTGTGTCAATATCAACTGTCGCTATTGTTTTAGGACTATGAGAATATATTTTTATTGAAAACTAAAACCTTAAAGGGTGTGTTTCTTTTTATGAGTTTGAAAAAAAAAAATGGTTTGAGTTTTGTATGAAAATAATATTTGATGGGATGTTATATCAAATGAAAAAAGTATTTTTTTTTTTTTTTTGAAAAACGCAGATTTCAAATAGTAAAATCTTTGGCAACTTGGCTAAAGAAAAGAAACAACCCTTAGATGTATTGCATCTAAAATCCACAAATTCAAATACAATTCAAACTTATGCAAAGATGGAAAAATTAAGTTATAATTAAGAAAATAATAATAATAAATCTCACACAAATCAGCACATAAAGAAATCGAATATCAAATTAATACTATATGTTAACAATTATTCATACTTATAAATATACTGAAAGGATATATATATTTATTTATTTATTTTACTAAATTTTATGATAATATATATGTATGAATAATTATCATATGATATAAATTTATATGCTATAGTTGTATTATATCAACACAAATATTTGTATTGTTATTATGTTTTATATGCAAGGGTTACGAAAAATTAGCACCGTGTTTATTTCCAAATCATTATACGTAAAACATAAAACCTAATGCATATCTTTATTACAAATTGCACATGTTATTTGTATTTATTCATAATTACAACGTATGCTGTATAAAAATATATCATGTGCTAAACTCAATTTACGATTTGTAATAAAGACCTGTGCTATTTGTTCCTAAAAGTATATCATATGCTAAATAAATTGTTACATATGTATAAAACTATAATATGTATTGTCAATAATAATATCATACGTTATCTGTTAGGACATTATACTAATGTTTTTAATCTCCCCACAAATATCCTCAATGCAACTTAAGGTACGTTTCTTTAGATAAATTTGAAAAGATTTTGGTTTGGATTTCATATTAAAAAAAGTATGATGTAATGTTTTGTGGAAGAAAAAAATAATTATTTTTTTTTTGAAAACGCAGAGTCCAAATAGTGGAAAGTTGAGGTTTGAAAGTATTAGTATTATCTAAAGAAGTCGTCGAAAATTAATTTCCTCAATATATATATTTGTCAAGGTCAAAACTTATTACAACGTACGTACATTTAGGCCTTGTTTAATGGAGTAATCAGTATTACTAATTATTGTGTAAGGAGGACGCATTCGAGCTCGATTTCAAGCTCCCCCCGGTTCCACGTTCTGCAGCCCCACCCTCATCATCCTCCTGGTCCTGTTCCCGTCCAAGATTGGGCCAATATCGATCTCCGCATCGCCCATGAAGTCATCTCGCGAGAATGTGTCCTTGTCGTACACCGCCTGTTCCAAAACCCGGCCATGAATTCCGGCGATAGATAATGTATATATCGAACCAAAGAAGCCTAGCCTAGCCTACCAGCTTCAGCGGAGGAACATTCTCGGGAATCGACAACATCAATGTCTCGTTCCACACAGGGTTTAAACTCTTTTTGATGACTCGGGTCTTCACCGTCTGCAGGCAACGGCGTAAATACAACTAGGGATGGAGAAATTTACCGAACGTATCGAAATACCGATTTATCATACCGTATCATGTCGAAAATATCAAAAATTTCAGTACGGTATATCGTATTGAAGTTTTCGGTACAGTATCAATATGAATTTTCGGAAAATTCGGGATTTCGATATGATATAGTATCGATATAATTTTTATTAAATAATTTAATTATTAATATAAATAATAATTATTAATTTTTTAAAATCATAACAAAAAATATGTAGACTATTGAAAATTTATTGATTTTTTCATAATATTTTTGTGGTGGAGAATGATGATAGTTATTAAATTTTTTAATTATTTTGAAATATAAAATTATATTTTTGGTATTATCGGTGTATATCGATATCATATCGAAATCAAATTTTTCGGTATAAGCGATATATACCGGTATCGTACCGAAATCAAAATTTTTCAGTATAAACGGCATATACCGGTACCATACAGAAAGTTCCAATATACCGAAATTATTAAAACTTTCGGTGCGGTGCTGATATGTATTTTCGCCATACCAAAAAGTTCAGTATTTTCGGTACGGTACGTTATGCCATCCCTAAATACAAGTAGTACACGGTAAGGTGATTGTACCATCAAGGATGATTAGCAGAGGACTTACTTGATTCCCGAGTGAGAGGACAACATACGGATCGCTCGACGCCATATCCCGGACAGCTAAGTTGGTCCCTTTAACGACATTGACATGAACCAACCCGACAAACTCCACCATGCCCGCCTACACAACACCAATGCCCATTTGAAACGGTTAACAAACGTCGAACAAACCTTAATTAGAGCAGTCAAGTTTTCCATCTTTTCTGTAAGAAGTTAGGACATCAACCGTCGAATTAAAATCCTTCTTGTTCTCCGATTTTCGCCAGCTATTACGAAACGCGTGACCTAAACTCCGTATACGGGACTGAACACGCATTCGTGAAGAGCTCGGAGAGTCTGAACCGGATGAGGATGACGGGGATGTCGACGTCGTCGAGTGCATCGAATTGGGGTTAACAAACTGTCGCAGCACGTATTTTCTCCTGCACAGTCCGTCGGTCAAAACTTAATTGATCAAGTTCGAAAACTATGTAAAAGCTCTCGTACGTATGTAGTAACAAATACCTTATGAAATCGACACGTTCCTCTGTGGACGAATTGGGCTTTGGCTTAGCAGAATCTTCCGGAAGGTGAGCTTCGTACTTCATGTTTACCTCTGTGTTTCCTCCGATCTTCGCTAAAGCATCGACTTCCTCATCGGTCCACTCGTCGAGAGTAACAGACAAAACCTTGGTTATATGTACTCCAAGACTTCTATGGATGCCAGAACACTTTATGCAAATGAATGCTCCGATGCTCAACGATCTTTCCGGGGCGGGCAATATGTAAAAAAAAGAGATAAAGCGTCACAAGCTCGTTGCGATAAGATTAGGAACTCGACTAAATGTTAATTTTAGAAACAAGAGACTTACACCCATTTAGGATGGGGAGATCCGCAGTCGGCGCAGAATCGATTACCGGGTTCGGCTAACAGACTCTCGAGCCTTTCTTGAGGACCTAAACCCAACACAACAAAAATGACATGAAGAAACTACAGGGGTGTTGGTGTGTGTGTTTCTTTCTGGTTTATATCCAATATTTTGCTATTTCTACTCCATTATATCAAACATTATCGGCTAAATTGCACAAAATACACCTGTTGTTTGACGAAATTGCACGAAATCCCTCTTACTTTTAAATTGCGACAAACTGGTTTCATTAAGTTTTTTTTTTTTACTGTTCTTTAAGGCTAATAAATGAATATTTTATAACTTCAGAAGTTTAGAAAAATATTTTAAAATTCACCGAGGAGGTTAGACTAAGAGTTTATGAGACCACATGGAAGTAGTTTGACGCAATTTTAACACGAGGATTTTGCGCAATTTTGTGAAATTTATAATATTTAGCCAATATTATTTAAATAAAATTCGTTTTCAAAGAGGACATGGATCGATAATCCTAAGTTTCTTCTAATTCAGTTCAGACAACATAAGGGGAGTTGTGAAGGGATGATCATACATATAACAAGCATACTTTGTTGTTTTTAAGTTTGTAGTTATAAAATTCAAGATTCACATGACTTATCAGATACATTTAACAGCAACTACAAGATCGATTTCAAAATTCCCTAACAACATATATACATAGAAGTGACAATGTTTTCATTTCTTGTCTACCCGTAATGTAGTTGCAAGAACAGCGACAGCGATACGATGGTTCTGCAGTTGTATGAATTTCTTAAGACTGGTTGTGCAGTGTAGATCTAAATTCAAGCACCAATTGTAAACAGCAATTTCAATCAAACAAACAATCACGGAATCTACGAACAAACCAACCATCGATGGATTAAGTCAATCGAACAACACAAGTAATTAAGATTTAAGAAGTGAAAACAAAATTTACCTCGTGAAGTCACGCTTCCTTGCTCGATAGACAGAGACATCTCCTTAGCCGCCGCAGAAGACATCTTTGTTCATCCCCAAATCAGGGCAACCTCACTTTCGGACCTGAATAATTTCCCAGACGAAAAACATATACCAAAAGTTAGGAAATTCCGAAATCTCAACGTGAAAATGAACTCAATCCGACGGAGTAGTTGCAATTGAATGAAGTTATATACATATATACATACATCGACATGGCGATCGAGTTGCAGAGAAAAATTAAACCAAATCGGATGATTTCAGACAGGCAATTGATCGGATGCTTATGTAAGAGAGGAGTTTTGGGATTTGGAATGTTGCACGAAATTGTGGGGAAGTCAAAGTGTGGGGAAGGAAGAAAAGCGGGCATTGGCATGAGGCGGTAGGCAGAAAGCCATTTTTCAGTCGGTAGCTGCCGCCTCTCCCAAACAATGCTGCAATATTTTCTTTTTCCCAAACTCTCAGTAATATTTTTAAATTTAAAAATAATTAATAATATTTATATACATATATTAATATATATTTTATTTTATTAGACGAGTAAAGTAAAAAATATTATTAGACGAGTAAAGTAAAAAATAAAAATTAAAAAAAATTTATTAGTATTTTGTTTATTTATCTTTTAAAAGTAATAATAGCACCTTTAAATTATCAAATTTAATTTAATTTTACTGCCCACGCCTTAACGTTTCTGTTCTTCTTATACTTGTCCAAACCGTTCAAATCGCCTATTACGATTACAAATAGTTTATTACGGTTTGTTAAAATATTAAACCGAAGTCGAACCTTCCGAATGACGGTTTCGATTACGGTTTATAAACCGACGGTTTTGATTTAAAAACTGTCGGTTTATATATATTATTTTTATTTTTTATTTTATATTTTTCTATATTTGAATTTTATTTAAAAATAATTAAATTAAATTTTAATTTTATTTAGATATATTTATTATTTATTTATTATGTAAAAATCATATATATAAATAATTATTTAGATTATTATATAAAAATAATTAAAATGATAAATTTAGTTAATAATTAAATTAAATTTCAAATTAAAAAATAAATAATAATAATATTAGCATAATAGATAATAAAATAATTTTAATTAAATATAATTATATAATAAAAAATTACAAAATGCAAAATATGAAAAAAAAAAACTAATATTATAATATTATCAATTTTCAATATATTAATAATTATTTAAATTATTAATATTTATTTTATTTTTATAAAAATTTAAAATCTATAAAAAATAAATATAAATATAATATACACACAAAGACAATCTTACCTTTTTACCCTAATCAATATTTACACACCCAGATACAGCCGCCGCACCAGCCACCGCCAGGTTTCCCCTCTTCCTTCTCCTCCTTCTTCTCCTTCTCCTTCTCTTTCTTTCCTTCTCCTCCTCCCTCCTCCTCTTCTTCTTCGGTCTGCTCCCCTGCGCAGGTGATTGTATTAACCGCCGGTGCAAACCGTAAACCGGCGGTTCACGGTTTGTAATTTTTACAAACCGAAACCGAACCGTCAGAACGGCGGCTTCGGTTCGGTTTGGACACGGTTTCGGTTCGAAAACCGGAAAACCGGCGGTTCAAACCGGCGGTTCGAAACCGAATGGGCAAGTCTAGTTCTTCCTCCGTCTTCTTCTCCATTCAATTCAATGTTTTTTCTTCTTCCATCTCCGGTTCTTCCTTAATTCCGGCCTTATCCTTCCTCACCCGCTGCACTGCTGCTGCCGTTTCTTCCTTTTTCTTCTTCATATTCCCCATTTTTTTCTCCTTTCTACCGCTGCCTGCCGCCGAAGCGATTGAGGGTCAACCACTGTGTTTGGGGGGTGACGGACCCTCCGTGTAGCTTCGCCCCTTGCTAAGTCTCCCGCGCCAACAATCCCTGGTAAGTTCCTTAGATTCGTATGTTAAAAATAGAATCAAGTATTATTACAAAATTACACTTGCTGGCGCTGCTGCTGCTTTCAAGCTTTTTAAGATTTTCAATGGATGAATTGATTTGATTTCAAATGGCGGTTGCGACTGTTTTTGCATTAATGCAGTTGTAATTTTGATTATATACATATTTTCTCTGTTTAAAGAAAAAGAAGTATGAGAAAATGTGATTTTGATTTGTTTTATGAAGTATTTGAATAGATGAATAAATTAGGAGGTGTGATTGTGCATTCCTATTCATTCTGTTCCTTTAAAGATAGATTTCAAGCATTAATCTGTTGGGTAGTTTTGATATGTTAATGTGGATGGATCTGATCATTGTATTTTCAGGCTTTCATTATAGTTTCTTTTCTTTTACTTTTAGGTTAAAAAAGAAGTAAGGTTGAGATATTGGGAATATTTCAAGCATTTTCATTGGTTTTATTTTGATGTGTTGCAACTTTAGATTATATTTCAATTAGGATGTGTATAATCAAGCAGCATTACTACATACTTATGATGTATATACCCAAAATTAATTAGATAAGTTTACATCCCTTGATTAAATTTTTGGTTGTGCATTGATGAACTATTTGCAATTGGTAATTCAAGATCCTAGGTACTCACTCTATGTTAATAATTTTCAAACATTATTGAAAACATACATAATAGTATATATTTCAGATCTTAATTTAAAACTTACATACATATGATCTTATGGGCATGTTTTGGAGTCGAAAAGTTTTTAATGGGGAGATAGATCCAGTGATGATAGATAAGGAAAAATCAATGTCATGCTAATTTTTAGATGCCCTCATTAGTTCAATCTGTTAAATTTCATAAATGAGAATGATTTGTGTGTGTTCTTTATTATTATTATTATTTTTATTTTTATTTTTTTTATGTTAGAATGAAATGTTGCTACTTCAATAATTTACAATTAAAAAAAAATCTTGTGTTTGTATATGCATGTATTGATTGTAGTTATTTTCTATGTTGATACTTTAGATGTTGACCTAAATTATACTGACATGTATAGTAGTTCAATAATAGAACTTTTACTAAACTATCGATCATTTGTTGTTTTATATTGTTGAATATGTTGATATATAAAGAAGTACTAACTTCTGTAAATGTGATTTGTACAGAATGGAATTAAATTCCAGCAGAGGAATTAGAGCTTGATATCTATCTCCAAAGTTCTAATGGCAGTTCGAAACATTTTCATCAGATCTTTCTTTCACTATTCATCAAAATCCCAATCCATTCCTCGATTTAGAAACCAGGCTTCTAAGTCCATATCGGGAGCTCCAGGAAGGCATTGCAGGAATTTGATTGTCATCTTCCAAAGGTACGGTTTCTTGCCATCTGAAGTCCCTAATTACCTTAGTAAGATCAAGTTTATTCATACTCAAAGCTCTGAGGAAGTCGAGAGATTAGGGATTCATGAAATTTCGCCGGCAGCAATCAGGAATGTTGTAGAAATCTCTGTAAGGTTTGGATTGACTCCGGGTGATGTCATTGAGCATGTGAGGGCTTTAGTGGTTTTAGGATTCAGTGAGACCACTATCACTAGGATTCTAGATATTGTTCCCACAGCAATACTGTTAAGGGAGGATCGAATTCGGGACACGGTGGAGTTCTTGATGGGGATTGGAATTCAAAAAATAGATATCGACAGGATATTCGGTTTGTTCCCGGCGATTGCATCCTTTTCTGTCGAGAACAGACTGAAACCCTTGCTCGACGAATTTAGGGTGTTAGGGTTTAGCTTGAATGAAATTAGGGAAGAGGTTGTTAGGAACCCCAAAATCCTTGGCTTCGAGAATGGGGAGCTTTCGCATTGCCTCGAAATGCTAAGGTCCTTAAAATGTCGGCAGGCGATCAAGGCGAATATATGTCGGGATGGGGAGATTCGAGCCGGGTATGAAGTGAAGCTGAGAGTCGAGTGTTTGAGGCGGTGTGGATTGACATATAGAGATGCATTTACGGTGTTGTGGAAGGAGCCGAGGGCGGTTCTGTATGAAACACAAGATATCGAGAAGAAGATTGAGTTTTTGGTCGGTAAGATGAAGTTGAAGGTGCAGTGTTTGGTTGAAGTTCCCGAGTATTTAGGCGTGAGCTTTGATAAGCGAATTGTTCCTCGGTGGAATGTGATTGAGTTCTTGAAGATGCGGGACGAGGTGTGGTTGAGAAACATAGTGAATCTTAGCCGGTCGAGATTCTACGATATGTATGTTAAGGCGTATCCGGAATGCGAGAAAATGTACGGTAGATTCGGTGTATTTAGAAGTCGAAGTCGACATCCGGTCGGGATGTGGAAGCTTTTCAAGCCACCCAGGTTTCCGATGTCGGGTGAAGATACTCGTAATATCAAGTCCAACATGGAATATTTGTCGTAAGGTGTGTTTCTTTTGTTTGAGTTTGGTATTAAAATAATATTTGATGGGATATTTTGTGAAAAAAAAATATATATATTTTTTTCAAAAAAACGTAATAAATTTTGAAAAAATTGATCTAAAGAAACAGAGTCGTTACTCCCATTCTTCTTTGGTATTTGGATTTTGTGCTTTTGAAAATATACAGTGATTAGGTATGTATATACATACAATATTCCTAAACATGTTCAAAAAATAATAGTCTACGCTTAGAAATCAATTATAGGAGCCGCTCGAAAGATAACACAATTATTTTTATCGTGTAATTTTCTTTGATTTTTTTTTTTTTTTTTAAAAAAAAATGTTTTATGGGTCCCACCATAATATAAAATATTATGTTATTATATATAATATTATTTATAAAATATATATTATATAATGGTTATAATAATAATAATTGTTATTAGTAGTATTATTATTTATTTGTTATATTTTATAAATAGTAAAATTTTAATTTTATAAATAAGCGTTTTTTGTAATATTTTAAATGAAAAATAAAATATAAATATATTCATTAATTAATACTTTTTCTATTTCAATTTTTTTTTATTTTTTTGTCTGTTTTACTTCATCGGATGTTTTACTTCATCGGACACACGTTTCTATCTTTAGTAAATTTTACTAAATCTACATATGCTTACCAAATATAAATTAATTTAATTTATTTGATAATATATAACATAATACATCAAGCAAAATGCTTTTATTTCTATATTTTTCCTTCATAAATAAATATTTTTATGTATATTTAAAACTTTTATTTTTTTTATATAAAATTATTTTTATCTTAATTATAAATTAATAAATATATATATTTTTATTTGTATTATTTAAAATTTTATTTTCTACGAAATAATATCCATTTTGTGTATATTTTATTGATATATAGTAATATTTAAAATACTGTAAATTTATTTTAATCATATATTAAAACTATCAATAATACAGTATTCATACAAAAATATACTAATAAAATAATATCATAGTTCATTTGATTTGGGACGGATGGATTATTATTTTGCTAATTTATTTTAATTTTATATAGTAATATCAACGTTAATAACCATAAATCTAAGAATATTTGTGATATGTCAAAATAGAAAAATTGATATATGGAGCGTGTTTGTTTAATTTTCTCTTCGTTCCTTAACTAGATATTCATTTACTTTTTGTACGAAATTTTATGTATATTATTATTATATTGATATATAGTGGAAATAAAGTAGAAACGACTAAAATAACCTTATTAGTATTATATGATATAAAAGTAATAATATTTGTATAATATATTGTAAATTGTAAGAATATTTGTTATGCGACTGAACTTTTATAGATATATATATATATATATTTGTAATATTAATAAAAAAATCATGTAGATTTTATTTTTCTCTTTAAATTGGTTCAACAAACTTTGTTTGAACTACTAAAAATAATACTCATTTCGTCTCATTTAATTTGTCTAACTTTTTTTATTTTTGTCTGTCTCATATAATTTTTTATTTTTTTTTAAAATATAATTATACACTTTAATAACATTTTAAAATTCATAATTTATAATTTTTTTATTTTAATTAAGCTATTTAGTCATCTTAATCTTCATCTATAATTATTTTTGTTAATTCATAATTATTTTCATTGATACACTTCTTAATTATTTACTATTTACATAATATTTAAAATTATATGCCTAAGTTAAACGGGACAAAATAAATGGGACGGATGGAGTAAAATAGTTGTTTTTTGTGTAAATAAATAGAGTATGTTTAAATACAATAAGATCAAAATTATAATACTCAAAATTGTCTTACAAATATAAATATTGTTTTCAAAAAAATATTGAAATATACTATTAATATAGATAAATAGTATAAACAAATTCCTCATGTAATTCTAATTAAAGGAATAAAATAATATATATATATATACATATATTATGATATTTGTTTATTACATTTAGATTTTATTCACACAATTTTTTTTCCGACACGATTTTAAATATATATATTTTATTCTCTCATAGAAGTCAACATTAAATATAAAACATCATTTTTATATTATCGACACAATTTTCTATACCTCGTATCAAAATAAAAATTTCAAATCAAAATACTATACAAACATTTAAATATATTTATCAATCATGATTTTATATTCATAATTTAGTAAAACTATTCAATCAATAAATCTACATTTCACTCATACCATTAAATATTAAAAATTAATTGGTGTGAAAGAGTATGGTCATTTATCTATAAAATTTTTATATTAAAAATTCCATGGTTACTATTTCTTCCATCCCAATCAATTTGTTTACTGTGTGCACGAAATTTTAGATAGAATGTAATTAATAAGTAATTAAAAAATATATTAGTAAAAATAATTATGATATAATAAAAATAATTATAGATTAAAATTAAAATGATTAAATAGTTTAATTTAAATAAAAATATATATAAATTATAAATTTTAAAATATGATTAAAGTGTATAATTATATTTTCGAAAATAGAAATAGACAATTTATGTGAGACTGACGGATATGAAAATAATGGACAAATTAAATGAGACATAAGTGATATAATTTTAGTAATAAATATATTTTAGCAGCTTAACAATCATACTAAATATTTCTATTTTTTAATAGGCTAAATTGCACAAAATCCACCATGTTTTCGTGAAATTGCACCAAATTCTCTATACTATTAAAACTGCGTCAAACTCGCTTGTGATTTCATAAAATTTGCGTCTAACCTCCTCAGTGGTCCTTATTTAACATTATTTGACCTAAATGCACTCAAACTGCGAATAAATTTTAAAATCTCAATTTATAAATCCCTAAAATTACAAATATAATTATTTTTTTATATATTTACCCTAAAAAAATAGTAAATATACTCAAAAATAGTTATTTTTCTCAGGTTTTAAGAATTTATTTTTACTGTTTTTCTTAGACTAAATATATAAAAAATAAATATATTTATAATTTTAGGGGTTTAGAAATTGAGATTGTAAAATTTATTCATAATTTGAGCGCATTTAGGTCAAATACTGTCAAAAAAAGGACTACTGAGGGGGTTAGACGCAAAGTTTATGAAACCACGAAGGAGTTTGACGCAGTTTTAGAAGTATTGGAGATTTGGTGCAATTTCATGAAACCATAAGTGGATTTTGTGCAATTTAGCTTTTTTAATATATACTTCATTCATCTCAATCAGATGTATATATTTATTTTTGTGTAATATATTAAAAAACAATCATACTATTATATATTAATAGAAGCGTGTAAGATATTTTTTTTGATATTTTTGCCCTTATAAGTACGAAAGAAATTAATATTTTATAAAAATTATGAGTATTTTAATATTTATATATGATTACTTTTACTATAATAGAAAATTTATATTTTTAAATGAGATAGACGAAAGTAATAAAATAAGTACATTTAGTTGGGACGAATGGAGTATTTATTAACATCCGCTATATAAATATATCAAACAATTTAGACAAAATAGCATAAAATCTCCATGTGATTTATAAAATTTGTTGAAAACCCCTCTGATTTTAAAATTCATAAAACCTACCTTTGGCTTGAAAAATATTGCACAACTCGCCCCCCTTCTAATTTGTACTCACTCCGTTAAAATTTGTCACAGTCCGACCGTTATATCCTTATTTATATATTTTTAAGGTATGTTTGTTTTAAGATTTGAATTTTGAGTTGAGATTTGAATAGTAAAAAATTTGAAATGTAATAGTTGTATAATGTAATATAAATAGGCGTTGATGTAATATTTTGAATGTAAAATTAATTTTTAATAGTATAATATAAAAAATAAAAAATAGATATTTGATTTGATGTTTTGAAATTTTTTTTTGAATAAATAGTTAAAATCCTGATAAACTTCCAAAAGAACACTCTTGGGTGTGTTTGCTTGGGGATTGGATTGAATTTACACTATTCATTTAATTTTTTTATCCCAAAAACATCAAATCTAACAATTATTTTTCATTTTTTATATTATACTAAAAATTAATTTTACATTCAAAACATCACATCAATACCTATTTATATCAGGTCATACAACTATTCAAATTCAAAATTTTTACTATTTAAATCACAACTCAAAATCCAAACCCCCAAACAAACACATTCAAATTCAAAATTTTTACTATTCAAATTCCAACTCAGAATCCAAATCCTCAAACAAACACACTGTTAGTATAAAAAATTTTAGGAATTCATGTGAGAATATGATAATCTAATAAATAAAAAGATATATAAAGGGTATAATAGAAATTTTAAAGTTAAATTTACAAATAAAGAGTAATTAGGAATGTGCAGGTAGTTACTAGGAATAAAATAGTATATAAGGACTGAACAAGAAAATATATTGTGATGTAGAGATTTTAGAAGAATTAACCCTAATTTTTTCACTAAAAAAAAAAAAAAACTAATATATATATATATATATTATGACAACCTAAACCTAAAAAAGAAAAAAAGAATAAATTTTAATAACAAATAGAATATAATGTAATGGCAAATATAATTGGTTATAATGGAAAAGTGGCTTGGCTTGATTACTTGTTCAATTGCACAAAGTGGTGGCAATATTATAGATTTTGTATAATATATTATAAATTGAAAAGATATTTGTAATATATACTAAAAAAGAAAATAAATATTTTGTTATGGGACGAATCAAAATGAAAAAATGACAAGACACAGAATTACAATTACAAGCAGCATCGTATCGTATCATTATGTAGGTAGGTACTTGGTTAACCAGACAGAAACTTGGTTTTAATAAATCAAAGCTTCAATGAAATGAATGTCATAACATAACCAAAATTATTTTAGCCAGTCAACAACACAAGGCAAACAAGAAGCAGGCAGCTCATTATCAGATATGGTCTTAAGAACATGTTAGAAAGATTTAACTTACTTGCTACTGCAACTGCAACTGGCCAAGTAAGCCTCCCATCCTTGAACACGATATTCCCGAGCCACTTGTGCAGGGTTTGCCGCCTTTATAATTCCACGCCCAACGATAATGATATCGCTGCCTCTTTCACCAATCACCTGAAACCATGCCATGCCACACCACACACTTCTAATCAGAATCACCAGGGATGAACCGACTGACAATACAAATTACAAAACATTCCAAATATTACATCAAACATCAATTTATATCCATCAAATACTACATTTCAAAACAGACACTTAGGATTGAAACTTCAACTATGTAAATTAAAAATGAATTAAGAGTATTGAAACTGTGTTCACCCGCTTCTCAATTAATATATATACATCCACACAATATATATATACTCTCTTCATTAACAAACAGTCCATAGTTCAACACAAAATATTTTTTATATTACCGATATGTTTCCTTATACCTAAACATAAAAAGCACTTCAAACTAAGAACGCTAAACAAACACACTCGTTTCCCAACCCAACCACAACAGCTTTTGTTTTGCTTTGTTCTCCATTTGTGACCACAAAGAAAAATGAATGTAATTGCTGCTTACAGAATTTGGAGTGTTGTATTGTTGTCCCAGAGCATCTCCACCTTTCACCATTTGAACCCCGGGGGTTGCGTGAATAAGGGATGGATTGCCCGGCCCGCTAGGCCATGAAGCTGGATTGACAGATATGAATCCAATAACAAAATCGGGATGATCTTCAGCAATTTTTACTGCTGCAGCTGTGTAATCACCCTTGGCTAGGTTACCAGAGGAACTCATTTCAGCAAGCAGCAGCAAGCCTCTGCCATGCGATAAACCCTGTAACAGAATAGAACTTCTCGATAGAAACAACATAATTGACAATCTTGTGTGGCCTCAACTCATACAAAATTACAATCCACACCTTCAATTTTAGTCCATCCACAATTCCTGGTCCAGAAACTATATGAGCATTTATGATATCTGCCCAGTCCAATATACGGAAAATACCCCTGCACAAAACAGATTCGAACTATCAAGGGAAGCATGAAAATAATCAAGTCAAAAGCAACCCAAGAAGAACTTCTTACCCTTCATATTGCATGGTAACGGTGTTACCAATGTCAGCGAATTTACGATCTTCAAATATCAAGAAGTTATGCTTGTCTGCAACCTTCCGACAAGCAAGTGCAATTAGTTGTCTTCAACATTTTCCATGACATATGGGGCACAATTCTAACAAATTTAACAATGTTGGAGAGAGAAATAAAAAGTATAGTAAGATCAGAATAATAAGCAACCTTTAAACAATGTAGAGCAGCAGGATGTGTATTTAATATTTATTACATCAGATTCCTTCAGTTAATAAGATATCACTCAAATGAAATTACTCGTAGCCCTGTATTGATATGATACCGATAGCAATAGGAAGTATATCGTGAAACATATTTATTCATTTGTAATATGTCCATGGAACCGCTTTCTAAAAGAATAGATAATTAAACTCTCTCTCTCTCTCTCTCTCTACAATTGATAAACGTACTGAGTAGACGGCCAGCAATTAAGACATTTCTGAAGAAGTGTTGCCGTACTAGGGAAGATGCCAGTTGCATTGTGACAACTGTAACCTCTACTATAATACAAAAAGAAAAAGCCCTAGGAATATTTGACTGGCAGATCTAAAGATTGCAAACAATTTCAAACAACAGGTCTGCCGCTGAGAAAAAGTTTGTAGATAAGTAGTTTGCTAACAATAAACCCTCCTAGGCATGATCTTCTATTATGAGATCACAATCTAAAAGGATAAACTAACAAACATCCAACCAGCGCACTCAGCACATGGGCAGAAGTGAGTCAAAGTTAATTGATTCTCTCATATTCTAAAATTAACTGGGATATATATTCAACGCTCAAAACTTTGCACTGGAAAAGGTTGTTTGGCCTATATTGACATGAATATGGCAGTATGCTTGGCAACAAAGAATGGCATAATATTTTTTTCACATGTTATTTCCCTTCAGAGAGGTAAAAAGCACTTTCTAAATGTTGACGGGGAGAAGCAATTAAATCTCATCCGCAAAGGATCTGTAAAACAGAAATTCCTGACAGTATGCTAAAACTGCTCTTCATCTTTAAAGATAATAGCATCCCATATGGATATGCATACTAGTCATGGTAGTACTAGAAAAACAAGAACATACCGAGCGAAGTTTAGATCCAAAATCAGGTGTAAAATCAGGTAATATGTCAACATGGGTTTTTAACATGCAAATCTCGCGCCCAACCTGCAGAAGCATCAAACCAAAGGGTCAGAAAGGTCATTGGGAAAAACTGCATCTTCACAAATTCACAGCTTAGCTGAAGAAACCTATGAAGGAAGTACAACAATATCTGTGAATATCAATGTATCAAAAAGATCGATGCCAGAAGAATTTAAACAAGAAACTAAATAAATTAATCAAGCACCTACACTCTTGTTATTGTTAGTTAGAAGTCCTTCAGAAAGAGTATACAAAGTGTCAAAAGAATTTCCTGCTTTTTAGGTTGTACTTTAGCTCCAAAATAAACTGTTATATTGATGGCAGAGACATTAATAATAGTTGCTTCAAATGAACTGAATATTATACACATTTTCTCAAGAAGCCTCCAAAGTTAAGAAATTTCTCTGTTGTAACTGCAACGGTTTGGTTTATAAATCCAACCAATAAGGTAAGGTCTTTTGCATATCTTGATTGGACCTCCAAAGGGAAGGAACGGATGCAACTGAATTAACTAACTGGATTTCTATCAGTAGATGGATAGAAACTTTTTACACATAAAGGTGATGGATGGATGGAAAGCAAAAGAGCCAGTATTTATTTGTTACACTACTCACCTTCTCAGCAATGTCAAGCAGCTCCGCAGCCGTAGCAACATCAGCAGCCAAGCACAAGTTAGACTCTTTCTGCACCATAATGTCAAATAGCTTCTTTCCTGTTGGATTCTTTGCCAACTTTGCCCTCTCCGCCAAAGGAAGTCTAACTTTGGCCTTCTCAGTCACAGCCAATGATGGTACTGACACCTTTCGATTCTCTTCCAAGAATTTCATGACCATTCTCTCTGTCTCCTCTGATACTCTCCCTTTCTCTTTCAATATCTTCACCATTTCTGTCAGCTTAACCATGGCGTGAAGTGTGATTCCATTTTCTGCCAAATTTTCCCTCCCTCCTTGTTCCCTTTTGTCAAATCATAGACAAGAATCAAGAATGTGTAAAAATTCCAACAACTATGAAGCTTGCAGAAGCAGACGTTCCATATCAAGTAAACATCAAGGATAATGTAACATCATTGTGTTTGCATAACAACCAACAAAACATACCCCATTTTCACTAGTAATGATGGAGCAATAAATATAAAGTAGTAACAAACTAGATACCGCCTAATCATGAAAACACTAAATGGAAAATGCTTCAGTGCTTATGTCATTTTACAAGACACCGAAAAGAAAATCAAGAGAATAGCATTAAAATCCGAAACCCAGACATCCAGTACAGTTAGTTCGCTTCTGGCATAGTATGACTGAATTGCATAACACAGAGTATAATTTCTGGATCACAGGCTGACATCCAACAATTAAAAATTACCTGCTTCTAATTTCTTCCAGAAAAAAAGAAAAAGAAAATTAGAGACAGTAATTTATTTTCATATTCACGTGCTATCAGATACTGATGAAAAAACTAACCAAGCACTTTTTTGATTTTATGCTAAAGAACGCCCACTGGAAAATAAACTTCCAGCCTCAAAGCTCATTCTATACAACATAATGGGCAATGCCATAGGTCACAACCAGGCAAGTGCAGTTGGGTATAAATGGCATAGGCGCATAGCATTTCCCCTACAACAGCACAGCAAATAACACAGCACATGGATTGATTTGGACAGTATACAAAACATGCAGATTCATGAAACAACGAACATAATGGAGCCACATAATAAGCAGATCATTACCAAACAATCGCGATTATGACAGTTCAAACTAGTTGAGCAATACTTGAACTTACTGATTCATAATTTACCATTTTCACCAGAAACTGGAACGAAACAATGCGAGCTTATGTATTCACCTGTCAATCATAACAACGGCATCCGTCACTTTCAGCCCCGCCGCACGGAGAGGCGCCGCGGTCTCAAGCACCGAAGCGCCGCTAGTGACGAGATCCTCGACAATAAGGCACAGTTGATTCTGCTCGAACGCCCCCTCAATAGCCTTGGCGGTGCCGTAGTCCTTGATCTCCTTCCGGCGCATAAGCATGGGAATATCCGACGACACGGAAATGCAAGTGGCGATGGGAAGGGCGGTGTAGGGAACTCCACAGACTACATCGTAGTGGACAGAGGAGGGCAGGGTGGAGGAGAGAGTCTGGGAGATTTGGCGGAGGAGCGAAGGGTATGAGACTATGAGGCGGAGGTCGATGTAAATAGGGGAGGAGATTCCCGATTTGAGCTTAAAGTTTCCGAACTTAACAGCGGCGATGTCGTGGAGGTGGAGAACGAGAGACTCCATCGTCGGCGACGGCGGCGATGACATCGGAAAGTGCAGTCTCGGTTTCGAAGTGAGTGAGGGTTTCGACGCTAGGCCCTTCCCTGCTTTCGCTTTTGCATTTGCTCTTTTTTTTTTAACACTAAATTATTGCCCACTCAACTCAACTCCAATGGCATAATAGTAATTCATCATTCTTTTTGAAAAAACAATAATAAAATATATATCTAAATTTATTTTCTATTTGAAATATATTGATGGAAATTATAGTTGGATGTTCGGTTAAATATATATTTGTTAATAAATAATACTAATATTTACACTAAAATATATATTTGATTAAATAATTAAATTGTATTTTAAATATTATTTTTTTATACAAAATTTAATGAATTCATTCTTTTTAGCATTTCAAATCAAAATTAATATTATAATAATTTACAGTTTTCAATAAAAATATAATATTTCTTTTTAAATAATATTTTAAATAAAATCAAAAATCAACATTTCATTTTAAATTACAACCATATTATGTAATCTATATAAAAATAAAAATATATAGTTATATATATAACTAATATAAACTAATTTGTAAAATAAGACATTTTAAATGACATATAAATTTATTTATTTATTTAAGAGTAAAATATAAATAACATATCTCATGTTTATGATTTTAAAACATAATTAAGATTACAAAGAAAAAAACATGTATGTTGAAATTATTGTTTCATTCCCCAATTTTTTCAGATGAATATTTTTTGGTATGTGATATAGAGAAGAAAAGTGTGTTAATATATTTTATATTAATTTTTTTTGTAATAAATTTTTTTATTTTTCATAATGAGTATTTTGATTTTTTGACTTTTGTATAAAATATTTTTTATTTTTTATTATTATTTTAGAAAATTTTAATTGAAAAATAATGTTGAAAAACGGAAACGAATATATGTACGGGTTTTAAATTATTATTTTTATTAAAAATTATAGTAATATTAATAAATATTATCATATTATTTATCTATACAACAACGATGAGCAGGAGAAATTCTATCATATACAAGATTTTTACAATTTTCCATTAAAATTCATAAACTTTAAAAGTTTGCGGATTGTTGAATACTTCGAGATTTTAAAAAACTTTTAAAAATCTTGCATTAAATACTTTCAGATTTTAAAAAAAATTTAAAAGTCTTGATTGAATACCTATATATTTTAAAAAGACTTTTAAAAGTCTTAATTGAATACACCTAAAGTCCAACTAAATCCTACATAATCTAAATTGAATACACTCCCCTTAAATAAAATTAAAATCTAAAATACAAAACTTAATCTCAAATCCTCAACCCCATCCCCACCAATCGATCTATCTCCCTTGCCCCTCCCCCAACTCGAAATCCTAATTGTGTCTACTCTTCTTCCCCAATGTGTTCTTTGATGGCAAATCTCGATGGAACATCATTTAGTGCCGTGGCGCGGTCACAACCGAAAACTCTTGCGCCACCCGTTGATGGTATTTCCCTTTGTCCGTGCTCCGAGTAATAACTTGTCAATGTCGGAGTTCGATGCGCTGATTTTCGACCCCAATTTCGATATATATGCGGTGCCGGAAACCGGTGGATTATTTTCCAGTGAGGTTTATCCTGATATTTCTTATTTTATGTCTAAATTGTTCGATGCTTTACTTTCCTCGTGTTATTCATGTCTGGTTTTGATAGTGCCGGAAATATGTGGCATATATGATGATTTGGTTGTGTCGGACTTCGAGAATGAGTTGAGTTACCTTATTTGGTAATTGAAAGTCGCTTTAGTGGTGGTGGCTCAAGAATTTCGACAACGTTGCCCCTCGTTGTACTTTGAGAGGTTAAGCTAATGTTCTTTAGGATTTATTGTCCTCTGACCTTGACTCTTCCTGAATATGTTGAGCTAAAAATGTTTTGTCCTTCTTGGTTGTACTGTGTTTGTCCTTTTATTAGCTTAATCCTTAAAATTGTTTTGATTTCTTATCTTGAATCGATTCCAAATAGGTTGTTACTTGTGTGTGTGTTGTACTTTTTGTTTCTGAGGCTTACTAAATAAATGATGCAATCACAATGTGATGTGTAATGGTCCCGAATTGTTTGGTGGCTGAAATACCAAGTTGAAGTTGAATCATTCCTTGTTAGCTTGGTCAACACGATCCCCTTCAATACGCTTCTGTCCTCATTCATACCCGCCCTAGGAGGATTCCCAATGGGTCACCCATTTTCAAATTACTCTAGGGCAAGCGTGCTTATTTATAAAGTTCTTTTAGTAAGAATCCCAAAAAAAAATGTGCATACTATTGACATGAGTAGTTTATTCAATCCATTTAACCTCTTATTCAACCTCAAGGGTATTTTATCCTCCCCAACTCATTTCACTATTCAACTCCGGGGGTATTACATCCATCAACTGCTAGGCCTGTCAACAGTCTGGTCAACGACTGCGGGATGTCGCAGGTCAGCTTTGATACCAATTGTGACACCCCGTCCCGCAAGCCACGCAAAACCGAGTGTGGCGAGATGTCGTAGACTGGCCCCAGAGGTCAACACAAGCCCTTCCAGTACGCTTTTGTCCTCACTCACGCGCACCCTGGAAAACTGGCTTCCCGTGGCTTGTAGGCCAGGGTGTCACACTTTATTAACCGGTCATTTGTCCCGAATTTCTGGTATCACCTACAATACAATAATCAATATAAATTATGCATGCAATTTTTATATAGGAGATTTACTTACGTGATGCTTTACTCGATGATGAAAATATTTTGAGAATAATTTACAGATATTCTAATACTCGTTGGAATATGAAATGTAAGTACCTTATCGATTAAAACCTTCTATGTAACTTCTTTTGTAATTGATTCCAATGATTTTGTCACTAATGTCCCAACTACTCGGTTCATTGAACTTTTTTTTTGGGGACTTTTTTAGGAAAACAAAGTAATTCATATTTTCCAATCAAATATGCAATCTCCGTTACAATTGATTGATGATTATGCTATTTTCTATTGCGTAGCAATTTATCTACATTTCGATTTGATAAAAATTTAATTCACTAATTTTTTCTACTCAACAAAAATTTCAATATATAAAAATGAAGAATTATTGTGTTATTTATTATTATTATTATTATTATTATTATTATTATTATTATTTTGCAATATGTATTGTTTTGATTTGATACCTTAATCCATTCTTTATTTTCGTTAAAAATTTTAATAACATGTTGGAAAGACCGTATAGTACAAAATGTCCACCGAATTTTAAATTTTATATATTTCGTCATGTGTTTCAATTAATTTAGTTCAGATATATTAAATACTAATATTTCGTAAGACAACATTTTATTTAGTTTATGTTTTCTATGCAAAGTTTTTGTTTGTTGCGTAATTTTAATTATTTTTGTAATAATTAAATAATTTTACTATTTTAATTATGTTTAATTTTTTTTGACTATTTCATTCAACTTGAAAAAAATCAATTAAAAGACCAAAAAAGATTGTAAGTGTAAAATTATCTGTTAGTCAAAACACACACTAACTATTACTATATAATACAATATTTCTTAGGCGGCTGTAAAATTCACAGTGTTTACAGCACATTGTGTGCTAATAAATAACAAACGATATTGCTATAAACAACACATTATATATATTAAGATAATATAAATACAAAATATGAAGTAACATTACATTATATAAATATAACAGTTGGTTTTAGCATATGATATACTCATGTACATCGCGTATTATAAGTATACTCAAACACATGTTTTTATTTTACATAACACACGTGTTAGTTTGAGAAAGAAGTACGTGTTGTATGTATCTTTTATTCATAATATCCTTTATATATATATATATCTGTGCCAAAAGTAAATATAATTATTCTTATTGAAAAAATATAATTGTTCTTAATTAGACAAAAGTAAATATATAATTATTCTTATTAAAAAAATATAATTACTCTTAATTAGACCGAGAAAGAATATATCTTATAAAAAGTTAATAATTTTAATATAAAATATTAATTTTCTTATATTTAATATATATATATATATAATACATAAGAAAATTACAAAATAAATACTCAGTTGAGCTCTAAGAAACAAACGAATCCTATAGATATCATTTACTAGAAATTTTGATTAAATTCTTTTAGCTAATCATGTCTGAGGAATGATTATTTGATGTTATTATTTTAAAAAAAAAATTATATTTTTTAAAAAAAATAAGTAGTATCAAAATTTTAAAAATATTGTATAAAGAAAGTTTAAAATATTAATTAGAATTAATCAAATAATCATATAAAAAATAAACTACTGGTACAAGACTTTAAACAATATACTCCCCAGTCCCATCTAACATGGACATATTACCGTAGATACGAGAATTTAGGTATAATATTATTAGTAAATAATTAAAAAGTGTATTAGTAAATATAATTATTGTATAGTAAAAATAATTATAAATTAAGATTAAGATAATTGAATAATTCAATTAAAATTTAAAAATTAAAAAGTGATTAAAGTGTATAATACAAATTATATGTGACAGACAAAAATGAAAAATAAGGACAAATTATGTGAGACGAAAGGAATATTATATACATTTACATATGTACTATACAAATATATATTTTTATATTAATATATGCTACATGTATGATCCACTAGCGTAATTTATATATTCATGTCAACATGACTATATTTGTCTATTGTTTACAAAGAGAAAGTAACAACAATTCATTAATGCTATATTCGTCCCATTCTAAAGATTTTATTTATTTTTTGCATATTGATTTTTAAATATTAATTATTATATCAAAACGTAAGTACAAATTAAGAAAAAATTACAAAAATACTTTGATTAGTGTCTTATAATACTAATAAAAAGACATTTGTACAAAAATTATACAAATATAAAAATATTTTCAATGTTAAGTACAATAACTTAAAAAGTAAATGTGACCGGCGGACAGAATGAGTATTAGACTAGCCGGAAATTCGCTAATCTCATATTCTTGTGATGACTCTTGGCTTCAGCTCTCCCCCCGGAGAAGGCGAGCACCATGCATGTTAGAGCATATCAAATACATTAGTATTTAATATTTCCTCCGTCCGCCTAGAAGGTCATATTTATATTTTGTGTCATTGTACTTAACATTAAAAATATCTTTAAATTTGTATAATTTGTTTTTTTAGATATGTCATTCTATTAGTATTATAAGACACTAATTAAGTATTTCTGTAATTTTTTCTTAATTTGTACTATATTTTGATATACTAATTAATATTCAAGCAAAAAGTAAATAAGACTTTAGACCAAAGGTAGCATTTGCTTAAAAAAGTTTGTAAGTCATGACATATCCAAGCCAATAAGTACAATCGATTTTAATTTTCTAAACCTATTTCATCACCTACGCAAATTTGAAGAATCGACCTTCTGAATTGCCGGCACGATCGTTATTTAAAGTCATAGTCGGAGAATCGATATTCCGAACCCCACGTGAGCCAAAACCCACGGTATGATTTCTGCACACTTTCGTAATTTTTGTAATTATTTTAGATAGGTTTGTTTATCTAATTGTTGGGTTTCTTTATTTATGATTAATTTTTTTTATTTTTTTAGACGATAGATCCGTTATAGATGAATTTTATTTCATGATTCTCTAATATAAAATGATATTTTGTCACCTTAAGTTTATTAAATATCATTATTATTATAAGAGTATTGTTGTCTGTATGATAAATTATTTGTTGTAAATTTATCATGAGCTTATTGCACTGTTGTAGCTGTTTGACACGAAAAATATAGAGCAAATAAGATTCTCATTTAGCCAAGAATATATGTAAATATATATTCTCATTTAGTATGTCTAGTTTGCAATAATATTTTGATATATAAAATAAATACTGTGAAATAATAATATATTTAGTTTTAGTTTTAGTTATAGTTAGTAAGAATCCATAAATTGTAGTTGTCTTGTTAATTTGTTACTATCAAGAGAGAGTGAATTGGTTATACTATGTGATATGGTTAAGCGTTTTTATAGTTGTGGTCAAGAGTATGTTAAAAACAATATTTGCATTGTATTTTATTTTATTTTTATTATTATTATTATTATTATTATTATTATCATTATTATGCGTTGGTATAAAATTTAATGTGTTGTTTAACTTTTTTTTTTTTTTTTTTTTTTTATTGCTTTGATTTATCAAACCCTTTATGCAAAATGATATGTTTCCAATTAATACCCAATTTCATATTTTCTTTTTGGTGTAGACAAAATAAAACAATCGTGGCAATGACACCTACATGTTCATTTGATAGAGGATGTGCCTTATAAGTATCACGAAGTGAAAGCAATCCTAGAATATAATTGTTTGAAACGTGACTTGGATTTAGCGGTTTATCCGATCCGAAACCAAAGCGAAAGGGTTGTTTCAATTGGCAGGGTTCCTTTTGGGCTTATCCTAATTAATAACAAATAGGCTTAGAGTTTAGGATGTTTTGGGGTGCTTATAAATAGACAGCTATGGTTCTTAGTCGGATGACATAATTGTAAATCTCTGAATCAGTATAATAAAATCTCTCCGGTTCCTACCCGTGGACGTAGGTTGACACACCGTCACCGAACCACGTAAAATCTCTGTGTTCTTTATTTGCTTTCTTTCTCGTTTTCTTATAACAAGTGGTATCAGAGCCATATCTCATTGATTGAAGATGTCCTCGTATAAGTTTGATCTGGAGAAGTTTAATGGGTCAAATGACTTCTCTGGAAGGTCAAGATGAGGGCACTTCTGGTTCAACAAGAATGTGCGGCTACGTTGGAGGGAGAAGACAAGTTTCCTAAAGACACAAAGGAGGAGGTAAATAAGGAGATTTTGGCAAGGGCTCATTCCGCGATCTTTCTGTCAGTTACTGATGAGGTGTTACGGGAGGTTGTAGATCAGACAACGGCTTTTGGGTTATGGAATAAACTGTGTGAGAAGTACCAAAACAATTCTCTCACGAACATGCTATATCAGAAGCAACGTCTTTACACCCTCAAGATGTCCGAAAGTACTCAGGTAAAGGATCATCTTGATACCTTTAACCGTATCATTCTTGATCTTTAAGGAGTTGAGGTTAAAATAGATGATGAAGATCAAGCCCTAATTTTATTGTGTTCACTACCTGGTTCATATGAGAATTTTGTAGATACTATGCTATATGGTAGAACTACAATTTCTGTTAATGATGTGAAAGATGCGTTTATGTCCAAAGAATTGAAAAGAAAGGTTTCTCTAAAAGAGGGTTTTGGTTCAGGTCTGTTTGCAGGTAGGGGAAGACCACATGAAAGGGGTAACGGGAATGGGAGGTCGCGTTCAAAACTAAAATCCTCTAGCAAAGTCAAGTGTTATCTTTGCAAGGAGAAATAACACGTTAAAAGGGATTGTCCAAAAGAAGGGAAATACAAAGGTTAATTATAGTAACAGTGGCAGCAGTGCTGCTGTGGTACAAGACAGTTCTGATGATGGGGACTTTGGTGAAGTTCTGACAGCGTGTAGTGCTAAACTACTAATTCCTAGATTATGGATACTGGTGCTTCTCACCATATGATGTTCTCTCGTGATCTACTCACTTATTTTAAGGAGTGGAATGGAACGGTGAAGTTAGGTGATGATGGGGTTCTAGCCATAAAGATAGTGGGATAGTGTAGATAAAATTGCATGACGGTACTGTCAAGAGATTTGACTGTTTGTATGTTCCTGAACTCAGAAAGAATTTGATTTCTCTTGGCACCTTAGCCAATAATGGTTTAAAATATCATGGTGAAGGTGAGTGGGTGAAAGTCCTGATAGGTGCTCTGGTAATGATGAAGGGAAAACTGCAGCATGAAATTTATTTTCTATAGGGCAGTTCAGTGATGGGAACGGCGGCGGTATCCCAATCCTTGGATAAACATGATGAGAGGACAAATTTGTGGCACCATCGATTAGGTCACATGAGTGAGCTAGGGTTGTCTGTGTTGAGCAAACAGGGTTTATTTGGTGGGGATGTGATAGGTAAAATTCAATTATGTGAGGCTTGTGTAAAAGAGAAGCAACGCAGCGTGAGGTTTAGTACCGGTCATCACACTTCAAAAGAAATTTTGGAGTATGTTCATTCAGATCTATGGGGTCCCTCTCCGGTGAAATCGCAGGGCAGGTGTTCTTACTTTGTCACTTTTATAGATGATTATTTGAGAAAAGTCTGGTTGTACTTTCTGAAGACTAAAGATGAGGTGTTTGGGAAATTCAAGGAGTGGAAAACCATGGTTGAAAAACGGACCGGTAAACAGGTCAAGACTCTAAGAACTGATAATGGGTTGGAGTTCTGCAACGCTCCATTTGATGATTTATGCAAGAAAGAAGGTATAGTGAGGCACCGTACTGTACGACACACACCACAACAAAGTGGAGTTGCAGAGCGAATGAATCAAACCCTCATGGTGCGTGCTAGGTGTATGCGCATATTTGCTGGCTTATCTAAGCAATTCTGGGCTGAAGCAGTTAACACTACTAGTTATCTGGTTAATAGATCTCCATCAACTGCAATTGACTTAAAGACTCCTCAAGAGGTATGGTCCGGTAAACCCTCTGATTACTCTAATATAAAAATATTTGGATGCCCTGTATACGCTTATGTGAATGATGGTAAGCTGGAGCCGAGAGCGGTAAAATGCATATTTCTAGGGTATGCAACATGAGGAAAAGGTTATCGACTGTGGTGTACAGAAGGTAAAAATCCTGGTAAATTTTTTATTAGCAGAGATGTAACCTTTGATGAATCTGCTATGCTTGATCAGAGTAGAGGTTGTGAAAGTATTGCAGGTACAAAAGATTGTGGTGCTAACCAGAGGGTGGAGTTTGAGACTCCTGACAGAGTTGTGTTAGAGGAAGAGCAGCAGGATAATACTATTGATCAATCCGATCAACCAGATCAGTCAAAACCTCAAGGGAAACCTGTTGAGGGGGAAACTGATGACGCTGGTACTGGGGTTGAAGATTCCATAGCAGTAAGAAAGGAAAAGAGAAATACTCATAAACCAGCTAGGTTTGCAGGATGTGTCAATACATGCGACATGAATTCTGTGGCTTATGCACTGGTGGTTGGTGATGATCTTGGCTCTGATGAGCCAAAGACATATAAAGAAGATGTGGCGAGTAAAGATGCAGAAGCCTAGATTATGGCAATGAATGAAGAGATGTAGTCTCTTGAAAAGAACAAGATTTGGGATCTTGTTGCATTACCAAAAGGGGTGAAGCCAGTGGGATGCAAGTGGGTATTTAAAAGAAATGAGGGAATTCCTGGTGTTGAACCTGCTAGGTTCAAGGCGAGACTAGTGGCAAAAGGGTTTTCACAGAAGGAAAGAATCGATTACCATGAAGTCTTTTCTTCTGTGGTGAAACAAAAAACTATTTGGGTTCTTTTGGCAATGGTGGATGCTTTTGATCAGGAGCTGGAGCAGCTTGATGTAAAACAACATTCCTTCATGGTAATCTAGAAGAACAGATTTACATGTCTCAACCGAAGGGGTTCTACAGTTCTAAAGGGGACCAGGTATGCTTGTTAAAAAAATCTCTGTATGGCTTGAAGCAATCTCCAAGGCAATGGTACAAGAGATTTGACTCATTCATGGTGTCTAATGGTTATACTCGTAATCAGTTTAATAACTGTGTTTACTCGAAGAAAGTTTCTATTGATTCCTTCGTGTATCTGCTGTTGTATGTGGATGATATGTTAATTGCAGCTAAAAACATGGGTGTAATTAATGACTTAAAAACTTTACTAAAGGGTGAGTTTGAGATGAAGGATTTGGGTGTGGCAAATAAAATACTTGGTATGGAGATCTGGCGTGATAGAGAAGCAAGACAGCTATGGGTTTCTCAAGAAAAGTATATTAAGAAAGTTTTGCAGGAATTCTTTGTTGATCAGTCCAAACCAGTAAGTACCCCTTTGGCGGCACACTTTAAACTTGATCGAAGCACTATACCGGTTACAGATGAAGAGGTTAGTTACATGAAGACGGTTCCATATTCAAGTGCAGTTGGAAGTCTTATGTATGCGATGGTATGTACAAGACCGGATCTCGCTTATGCGGTTAGTGTGGTGAGCATGTTTATGGCTAATCCGGGTAAAGCTCACTGGGGAGCTGTAAAGTGGATCTTGCGATATTTGAAAGGAACGTCTGATATTTGTCTGATATATGATGATAAAGGCCATGGTGATGGTCTTGTTGGCTATGCAGACTCTGATTACGGGGGTGACTTGGTGAAACGAAGATCACTGACTTGTTTTATCTTCACTCTGTTTGGATGTGCAGTCAGTTGGAAGTCTACTTTACAACCTACGGTTGCACTGTCGATGACTGAGGCGGATTACATGTCAATGACTGAAGGTATTAAGGAGGGTATCTGGTTACATGGTCTGGTGCAGAGTTTGAGTCTGAAGGTGGAGATCCGGTGTTATTCTGTGATAGTCAAAGTGCTTTGAGTTTGGCTAAAAATCCAGTGTATCATGAGAGAACCAAATATATTGATGTAAGGTTGAATTTTATCTGTGATGTTATGGAGGAAGACAAGTTTTCTATTCAGAAATAGCTATATAACACAATCCAGCTGATATGTTGACAAAGGCGCTACCGACGGAGAAGTTTGAGTACTGCTTGAACTTGGTGAATATTCGCAGGAGGTAAAGCCCTCTTGGGGTATCTGGCAGGAATGAGACGACTGAGAGATACTGACGAACCTTTGGCGGTTGGAGAAACTCCAAGTCAAGGTGGAGATTGTTGAAACGTGACTTGGATTTAGCGGTCTACCCAACCCGAAACCAAAGCGAAAGGGCTGTTTCAATTGGCAGGATTTCTTTTGGGCTTATCCTAATTAATGACAAATAGGCTTAGGGTTTAGGATGTTTTTGGGTGCTTATAAATAGACAGCTATGGTTCTTAATCGGATGACGTAATTGTAAATCTCTGAATCAATATAATAAAATCTCTCCGGTTCTTGCCCGTGGACGTAGGTTGACACACCGTCATCGAACCACATAAAACCTCTGTGTTCTTTATTTGCTTTCTTTTTCGTTTTCTCATAACAATAATATTATACTCTAAATGTGTTTCTTGTCATAAATGTTTTTTTTGTCTACACTCAAAGGAGTTGTCTACATACCCGGTCAAAAGACCAGGATCAAAAGAACTATGACATAGTCAATGTCCCAAACTATAAGACTAAACGTAGGCAGTATCAAAAGCTAATTAGTAAAATCAACCAAGGCATATAAGTCCTAATATAAACTAAGTAGAGAAATCTACTGGAACCTAAAACTCGGGAGTCCACTCTCATCTACTCTAAGAAACCCTTGAGCTGCCGGGGGGATGTCCTCCGGAAAAAGGATCCGCGCTTCGGGGAGTGTGCTCGCCATACCTGCTAATGAGTTCACAACTCGATTTTCCTCTCAAAAAATGTGTATAATCCTCCATGTGATGTTCCGAAGCCGCAAATGAAGCCAAAGAAGGAGGGGTTGGAGCGCCCAATGTTCGATCGACGAAAATACCAAGGAGATGCAAGCGGTGGAGTCTGTCTGAATTCACAACGGTGAATAGCCTCGACCCAACGCTAACTCCACACCAGTGCAAATCACATAGAACTTCGCAAAAGTGTTTTTCGCTCTCTCGATTAAGGCCTGGAAGGCTGCTACCGCCGCCTCTGCAGCGCCTCGAATGATACCGGCGGCAGCTGCCGACCTAGGGTTCCCAATTGATGCTCCATTCATGTTGAGCTTAAATCATCTCGGGGCTGCCACTTTCCATCGCACAAGGATCGGAGGACGAGGGGTTGACGGAGGGTACCGATACCCGAGGTTCATCGCTATATGTAGATCTCTCTTCCAATATTTTCGGAAAAGGATACTGGAGTGCCAAAGTATTTGCAAGTATAGGTGCACATGCCAAATAATCCTCTAAGATGGAAAAAAAATAATACCTCAATATTTTGCATCATTCCTGAAGGTCCAATAACACTACATAATCAACATCGGAATGAACACCTGAATGCTTTGATCATGTGTCATCAAAAGCCTCCAAGAAGATATCATAAGGCGCAACATATATGTCTCTGGAAACGTGATCCGGAAGAGTGCCGCAAAGTGGCACCACACCTTTCTAATAGCCGCCGACTCAAAGAAAAGGTGAGAAACCGTCTCTTCCTCCGCCCGATAACAATATTATCTCAAAACAATGGGGATCCCATGATGTCGAAGGATATCATTAACCGGTAAATGCTGCCTACGTAGTCTCCATAAGAAGACTGACATCATAGGAATAAGTAGTCGCGACCATATAGCACCGGATAGCCAAATCCTCATACGTGCATCTTGGCAAAGCTCCGAAGAAGCTGAAAATGTCGAGAACATGCTCGAACTCAAGGCCACCTAGTTCATCCTATCATCCGATAATCTATCTATCGGAACCTTTGAGACACGATGAACTAATGACTCCGGCACATATGCCCGAAACAGCTCCAAATCCCAAGATCCGCCATCCCACATCTCTCGAACAAATAAATTTGGCGACCGATCTCCTCGACATGCAAAAAGGGACTGCTTCCCACACCATCTATCATACCAAAAATAATAATCTCCACAACCTAAGCTCTAATATATCCGGGACTGCACCTTCGCACACACTCTGCACAAACACTTTCGCACCGGACTATCGCAACTCCTACACGAAACAATCTCCATTTTTTCCCAAAAAAATAAAGTTATATTAATCATTTATCCAATAAATGAAATATACGTACAAAATATATCATCAGTAAAAACTAAACAATATTTTAACTATTATAAACTCAAAAACTCAATAATAATAACAACAACACCAACACCAACACCAACACCAACACCAACAACAATAATAATAACTATGAATTTTAAAGTGAGACGATGACAAAGTATGCACACATTATGATTTTAATCTAAAACAAGATAAATCTTTTTGTGCGTGAGTCAAGTGTCAAGTCAAGATTTTCGTATATGATTGATGAAGTTACGTGTTCAGGTGCATGCATCATTAACAAACATCATTCAAGCGAAGATAAGTTCATGTTATACTATATGATGATAATCAATATTTTCATTTCTATAATAATTCTAATATGTCAATATCTAATTTAATGGGAATATATAATTCTCTTCAATGGTTTGTCTCATTATTTTAATGTTTATTGTGATTGAATTGTTTGATTTAAGGCTTAAAACTAGTGAGTTTATGGATTTTAGTGCTACTTCATGTATTACATGTTTTAATTTGAATGTATTATCTATTTATCTTTTATGTACTTTATCTGTTTATTTATGTACATTCTTGGTTCGATATATTGTTATTATATTATATGATGATATATTTTTGGGGTGAAAGACACGTGAATCATTATATTTGTAATATTGTAATAATTCGATTCATCTAGTGAATTCTTCATCCCGTGGTGTTTCCTATTTTGGGTTTTCATATAAATCTTGTATTTTTTTTATGTATTTTGAAATATTTTTTTGTGCTTCAATTGTGTTTTGTTCCGTTTTTGCAATTTCAACGCACTTTTAGGTGCATAAATCCCTAACAAGTGTATTAGAGTGTTTAACAATGAAATATGTTGATTGCAAAATTCAAAATTGAGAAATTCGATGGAAAATTTTCATTTTCTATCTGGAAAATTCAAATGCGGACGATTCTAGTTCAGGATGGATTGAAGAAAGCATTGATGGAAGGTAGAGTACATGATTGAATAACATTGCTTGGGCTAAATTGGACGAGAATGGGATGATTGCAATACAACTAATGTTGTTGAAAGAAGTCCTGCGTAAAGTTACTCATGGAGGGGTCAATACAATAGGCGTTATGATTATCCATCTTTAATCTTACAAGTTTCCTTATCTCGAGATTTTGGATATGACGTACTTTTTATGGTATGTCCGGGACAAACAATGATATTGTTGTGTTAGATCATTTCCCGTTATTCTACTAACACATAGATATTACAACACCCCTATTGAGTATAAGGTCAATGGAAATGGGACACAATATAACTTTCTTTACTATTTGGTAGATATAATATCTTATAAGCATGCTATTTTCATGCAAGCTACAAGAAATCACATGTGTGCAAAAGAAAGAGATTTTAAAATATTGCAAGAGGCCTATCATAAAGATATTGAAATAGTGTTCCAGGTACTTTAACAGAAATGACGCATACTACAAATGTCGGCGAGACTATGACAGACAAGCGATTTCCTATGTATAATTCTTGCATGCATTATTCTACACAATATGATTGTTGAAGATGAATGTGGTCAAAACTTACCTGAGTGGACATCACCAACTAAAGAAGATAAAAGCCTTCCAGATCCGGCTGGTTCACTTACGCTAGACACCGTTCTGCTCTTTTGAGTCTCCTTTGATTCGCTCGTTGGTTAATGCGCCGCTGGGACGACAGCGCTGCTCACTTGCCGCTTGGCTTCAAACAAAGAATCGGGTGTCACTTGCAGGAGGGGCTTGCAGGCATCGCTTGACTGAAGATGCCGCTCATTTTCTGTCGCCACTCAAGAGGGCGCTGAGACAAATCGTACCGCTGGTTCGGGCTAACAGGCCGGTTCGCTGGCAGCAGGGCTGATTTTTGCTGACATAGGGCACATGCCGCTGCATTGAGTCTTCATTGCTGCGTCGCTCGGCTGGGCATCTTCAACATTTGCACTCAGTTCACAAGGATATACGTCAGATTTTATTTTGAACTTAACTTTTAATATGAATGAACTGGTCGCTGAAAGTCCAGAATGAACTAAAAAAAATATATTATTAATATACTTAGTATTTATATTATATATATGATTTTATTATTATTATTATATATGTGATATAAAAGAAGAATCATAGCGGCTCAGTAAAAGTTTATTTGTATAGTAATTTTATTTTATTATTTATTGCTATTATTATTATTATTATTATTATTATTATTATTATTATTATTATAATATGTAAGTACTAGAGTGGACCCCGTGCTATGCACGGAATAGTTATAAATTTTATTAAATTGTTAAAATTAATTATTGTTAAGTACTAGAGTGGACCCCGTGCTATGCACGGAATAGTTATACATTTTATTAAATTGTTAAAATTAATTATTGTTATACAATAATTAAATTATTTTTAATATGAATTTTTAATATGAAAATTATTTGAATAAATTAAATTATTTTACACGATCAATTTTTAGTATTATTTATTTATTTATTATGTAAAAATTATATAAATAATACCTTTTCATTCCACAACTTTTTTCATAATTTATAATTTTTTAATCTTAATTACTCTATTTAATTATTTTAATTTATAATTATTTTCTTTAATATATTTCTTATTACTTGCTAATAATGTATATTAGTAGTATTATTCTTTAACAGCAGCACCCGACCCATCCTTATTTTATTTTATTATTGTTAATTTTAAGTGGACCCCACAGAAAAATAAAAAAAATTTTATGTTAATTTTTAAGTGGGCCTCACTAATTTCTTAATGTCATTTTAATATAATTAAATTATAAAATACTTTCTCCGATTGAAATAATTATGTCACATTTTTTATCCGTCAAATTTATGTATAATAAAAATTTATCCATTCAGAATTTTATTATCTTTATTTAAACAAATAATGATCAAATTTGTCACCATTTTTCTACTTACTCCACTATAATATCCTCAATTTATTTTTTTAGTTATATCACATTTTGCATTAAAAAACAATTATCTAAAAAATTATACAAATATACTTTAGGACAATAAAAAAATAGACGGAGGGAGTATTATTTAAAAATGTTTAATTAATTAAGAAAATCAAATATAATTTAATTATATATTATACTTGTGGTGGGATCCACAATCTAAAAATTTTAAAAGAAAATAAAAAAAAAATTTATATTATACTTGTGGTGGGACTCACCATCTAAATTTTTTTTTAAAAAAAATTATATCTGTGGTAGGATCCACCATCTAAAATTTTTTAAAAAATATAGAAAAAATATTGGTTCGTGGCGAACCAAAATCAAGAGTAAATATATATATACTCCTTTCGTCCCACATAATTTATTTTTATTTTCTATTTTCGTCCGTCCCACATAACTTGTCATTTCTTGATAACTCTTGATTTTGCCATATTTTATAGCTTATATTTATTTAATTATTTATTTATTTATGTCAAATTTTGATATCATTTATGTTAATTTATTCTAATAATTGTATTAATTTCATATTGTTTGTATAATATTAATTTATTAGTTTTTAAGTGCAATTTATAATTATTTTGGTGTATAAATTAAATTAATTGATGTGTTTCTTGAATTATATTTTTTGGCATTATTTATGTGCTATTTAAGTATTTAATTTTAACTAAATTAATTTTATTTAATAAGTATTATTTATTTAAAGAAATATTTATAAGATGTTCATTATTTATATAGGTGAAATAATGCTTGAAAACTGATGTGGGAGCCCAAAACTGGCCTTAAAAAGTGAAAAAATGGCTTCAGAAGCGAAAAAAAGTCACCGGCGTGAAAGTCAACAAAAGTCAACGGTCAACGCCAGAAAGTCAACGCGTGAAAGTCAAAGTCAACCGAGCGCGGAAGACAAGTGACGGCCGCACGGAAGGTAAGCGACGGCCGCGCGGAAGACAAGCGGCGGCTACATAGGAGTGCGCAAGCGCGGAAGGCAAGCGAGCGCGGAAGGCGAGCGGCGGCTGTATTTATGAGCGCGGAAGGCGAGCGGCGGCTGTATTTATGAGCGCGGAAGGCAAGCGAGCGCGGAAAGCGAAGCGGCGGCTAACACGGAATTCAAGCGGCGGCTAACACGGAATTCAAGCGGCGGCTGACACGAAAATATGAGCGGAGCGGAAAGCCATACGTGGAAGTGAGCGAAGCGGCGACTTCTCGCTGCATTTATTGCCGCTGGTTAGCAGTGCATTTACTGCGCCGCCACAATAATTCCTGCACAGAATTCTGCTGCATTTATGTCTCTTGCACCCTCAGCTCCTGCATTTACTACACTCTCCCAGCTCTTTTAATTAAAATCCTGCACTACTTTTTAGCCAATTTTTGGCTATTTTGTGTAATTTTTATTCTAAAACCTTCTAGAAAATAGGTAGTTATTAGTAGTTATATTAGTAGCTATTTTTAGAGTTAGTTATTTATGGTTATTTTTAGAGGTAGTTAGTAGTTATTTTTAGAATTAGTTATTTATTGGCGGTTGTAACCGTCAAGCTTCTAGAAGCTTTTCCCCTATAAATATCCCCTCTAATTGTACCATATATATATATAGACCATAGATAGATATAGATACACCATAGATATATATATACACCATATATACACAATAATATACATTATATTTTCTCCATTTCTTTTCTTCCGTATTTTTTTTATCTAGTTTAATAATACGAGATTTTCGGTTTTGTGTCGCGAGCAAACTGATTTTCTCCCCCTTTTTCTTTTAATTTCAGCATATTATTTTAGCTAGTAAAATTCCTATCATATTTCTCCACATCACCTTCACCCAAAAATTCCATGTTCGATTTGAATTGTTCAAGTTGGATTTCGACAAGGTTGCGGAAGGGCGACAGAAGAATCGACTATTTCAGCCCTGTTATGCGCCAAAAGCGGTTTCCGGGTAGTTCAACGTAGCTAAGTACGCGGGAGCCTTGTCGACCTGCTTAGTTGCTGTTCTGAATTCGATTTCGATTAAAGAGAGGTAATAAAAGGGGTAGAGCCACTAGCGGAACGGTTGGAAGAATAATTCATGGGGCATAGGCGGGGGTCTATTGGGTCACAGAGATTCCTAGTAACAGTAGGGTTTCTTGCTTATAATGTTCTTCGCCGGGTGTCGCTGAAGCCTCGTTGTAAATCCCCCAAGATCAAGTACCAACCGAGTCGAGAATCGGCTTAAGCGAGCAAATGCGATCACGTTCATATCTTTGTGCCGCCTCGCAATTATACATATATTTTTCGCTATCACGCCATCGTCATCCCGCTCATTTCATCCATGGAAATCTAGTCATTAAGGAACGCAAAAGTCAGACACAAACGCCTCGCTTCATCCCTTTCGAGATACGTATATTTTATCGCTTTTTAGTTAGATTTAATTTCCGCAATTTATCTTTTCAGTTTCTTCGATTGCATTAACTCATTGCACTTTTTCTAATTAAATATAGGATATTTGCATATTCCCTGAGTTCGACCCGGACACTCACCGGTTAAAGAGATTTTTTATTTTTGACGAAGTTTTTGGAGTGACTACACGAACACACATGACACTATTTTCATTTTATACATATATCATTTTTTTTGTATCTTAAAAGATATTTTAAAAACTCTCCAAAAATCTTCGATCATTTCTGTTTTTGGAAATATAATTAAGCACTTTAATCGCATTTTAAATTTTAAATTTTATAATTTTTTTAATTTTAATTAAACTATTTACTTATCATAATCTTAACCTATAATTATTTTTATTAAATAATAATTATTTTTACTAATAAACTTCTTAATTACTTACTAATTATACTTTACCTAAATTCTCGTATCAACATTAATACACTCGTGTTACATGGGACGGAGGGAGTATTAGATTATAGAATCAGAATATGAATGGGACAGAGCAGAGGCAAAGGCGCTGCTGTTCTGCAGACCCTTTTTATTTTATTTTTTTAAAAAAGAAAAAAGAAAAAATTATTTTCCGCTAGAATGATAGAGCTGTCCCAGTTTGATCTTGTTGGTTGATATTACATTCCCAAAATTTATAAAGCATACCGTCTATAAACTAAATATTCACGCTAAAAAATATAGAATTAAAAATAAATTATACATTAATTATGATTAAGCATACAGTCTTGAAAATACGAAGATTTAGAACAAATTTATGAATCAATACGTAAATCAGCGAATAAATTAAAAATTAATCAAATAAATTATAATTACTTAGCTAACCTCTTTCATATATATCAAATTATGGTTAAGTTTCACCTTCCAATCCTCTATTTCAAACATGTTACATCTTATAATACCTGATGATGACGAACGGAAAAGAACATACATTGGGTTACATCATGCCGCGGGCATTCTTACTATATACATGGGGGCGTTTACTTCGAACGATTAGGTCAAATAATATTATTTTATCCTGATTTAAAGTATCTGGGCCCGAGATAATCACATTTAGAGTATTATTAATCTAACATCCTAATATTATTTAATACAATTTAATAAAATTACTAAACTATTTTTATTCTTAATCCATTTTTTGCTCACACTTCTCAAATCTTCTTCGCACACTCATTAGCTTCAAATTTTTATGGTAATTCATCGACTATATATATATAGGTATCGAATGAAAAAATCAATGACCTACACTTTAGTAATATGAGTTTGTTGAAATAATTTTGTTAAAAAATAAAAATGTTTGTAATAATTTATTTGATAAAATATATAGTGAAAATTATTAGAATTATTTTATATTAATATAATAATAATAATAATAATGTTTTTGTTTTATATTTATTTACATTTTATTTTGAATTCATTTGAAAAGTAATTATAATTTTTTTATCTTAATTAATAAATATAAAGTAATAAGAATGAGATATATTATATTGCTAAAAATTAATTTATAATTTTGGGATAAAATTAAATATATTAAATTTATAATAAAAAATATTATTTCAAATTCTATATATCATAATAATATCACAATTAATATTTAATGGATTATTATATATTATATTGCTATAGTTGGAAAGAATGAATAAAATGTATAAAACATATTATATATAATTTATAATATGCATGATTATGAAGAGCATTTCGAATAAAAAAATAATAATCATGTCATATAATCTAACAAAATAAACATTATATAATTTTATATATTGTTCAATCTATCAAAGTAAACATTAATATTATATTAATTAATCCTTTGATTATTTAATGTCTTGAAATAATCCTTAGTATTATAATGCAATCAATTCGAAGTAAACAATCGTACAGTACAATTTATCACGTTTCATATAAGTATATAAAATTAATGCCCTAGTGAATTCCCGTACAATTTTTCAATCTAACTTATGATTATAACTGTTGAATATATTACATATTATGTGGGATCTCCCCTTGACTTAATCTATCACTAATTGGTTTTTAGGTTGAATGCTCGGATGATCCTTCTTAACATAGTATTAGAGCCATGGTGTTCGTATTGGTTTGGATCTTGTATGAATTTTTTAGATTATTATCTCGAGAGAGAGTGTTAAATATATCCCGTGAAAAATGTGAGATCTCCTCTAGATTAGAAGTTCGGATCCCTTCTTAACAATAGCAACATGAATATATAATTACAATACAACGAATTTCATCAAAATATCACGAATAATATAATTTCCAACACATATTCAGCAATACAAAATTTATAAAAGTAAATGATGATAATAACAATAATAATGATAATAATACTCAATGCACGCAACACAACACATTTATAACAATTTTACATCAATAGAATCTTATTTTTAAAAAAAAAGAAAAAAAAAGACAAATATATAAAATGAGTGTCATTACTACAAACGGAATGATCGATCGATCAAGATTCTCTTGCATTAATCAAAGTGAGTATAAAATCTCTATAGTTGCCATTAGCCACTTGAGCAACCTTTGTGGAGAGATCCTCACCATATTTATCATGGTATTCTTGTTTGATTTGCTTCATATCTACATCCGCCCGAGTCGCCGTTATCCTAGTCAGCCCTTGTTTCTTTTCTTCATGCCCCGACGGGTCCAACGACGCATTTAATACCTATACATAGGATTTGTTTTTTTAGCAAATTTTTTTCATATTTTACTATTTGAATTCTGTATTTTTCGAAAGATAAAAATATTCTCAAACTTATCAAAAGAAACATTACTATTACTTTAATTAATTAATTAGTAGATTACCTTGGCGAAATACTTGTGAGGGGTGCACAAGCATTCTACTGTCTGCTTCAAGTACCCATCAACATCCTTCATTCAATAATTCAACATGACAATGGCAAGAAGATCGATCATCCAATTGAACCGAGGGAAGTTTAATTTAATTTAATTTAAATACCTAATTATATTACCTCATCCAAATTATTGCCTGCAGTGATTTCCTTGTAATGCTTGTGGATGGCCTGGAGATGGAGTTTACTCCTTGTGGATAATATCCTAATAACCTCCTCATTATCAATTTGGAGGCCTAATTGCTTATGAATATCTGAAAGGGACTTGGCTTCAGCTCTCGCAGCTTCTTCATCCACTCGGGGGCCTTCGTAACGATACGCGCTAACGAGCGCAACCAAGAGCTGTTATATTTGTTATATATATATATACACATACGGTGGATAACAGTTAGTTACGTTGTTAACAGACAGACAAATTTACGAGGAAGATTACGGTCTTGAATGTAAAATATAGAAACAGCGCACATCCTTATTACATACAACATGTGTTGTTTGTAATAAAAACATGTGTTGTTTGTTCATAATTAAGCATTGTATGTATTATGTGAGACTATATCATGTGTTGTGTGTGTAGTATATTAACTAACGTATACTGTGTGTTGTCTATGGTAACACCGTGTGTTGTCCGGTAGCACACGGTGTGCTATTCAGCGCAGCACTGAATGTAAAATTTTACATTCAGCATTGTAGCCGCCGCCACGTGCAATTGACATAATATATATGTAATCCTACTATATATATATATTTAAAATTAAACACACTTATAAAATTGGATCGGGATTGGAGTTGGAACCTTTTTCTCGGGGCCATGGATGCGAAAAGCAACATCTTCCTCAATGGAGCGATCGGTTAGGGAATGATAGGCTCGGCGTGCGCCTAAGAGCTCGTCGGATGATCGGCTGCATGCAACTTCAATAAGGATGTCAGCTTGAAAAGGCACCTCCTCTAATGCCCTCTTTACCAGCCGGCCATCCCTCTCCCATGGATGCATTGTCCAAACCACAATTGCATCCTAAAACAATTCATTAATATTTAATTTAATTACTATCATTTGCATTTCAAATTTTTATTGATTAAAAATACATTATTAATTTTTACATAGTACGAGTGTGTTTCCTTAGAACAAGTTTGGGGAAATTTACTCTTCGGACACTGTTGAGGAGGGAAAAGGCGCGAGATCATCCCTACAAGACATCGGCTGATATTCTAAGAAGAGTAGATTGTTTGTTGTTGTCTTTTTTCTTCTTTTTTTTTAAAAAAAGAAATAAAATAAAATAATAAATGTAAATTAAAATTTTTATAATACCTACTTCCTCCGTTCTAAATACTGTGCAATATTTTCTTTTTGGTATGTCCTAAACTCTTGCAACATTTCTAAATTAAGAAATAATTAATTATACTTAATTTATATCCACACACTTTATCCCATCACATCACCCTAATACAAAAATAAAATATACAATTTTTTCTCCATCACATCACATCACCTAATTATTAAATTATCTTACTTAATATTTCTCACCTAAAATTCGTGTTCAACTTAAATGTAGCATCTTGTTTGAGACGGAGGAAATATAATTTAATAAAATATATATAATATATATGTCATTTTGTAGAAAAATTTTTTTATAATACATATCAATAAAAATTTAGAAATATATATATAGATATAATATAAATTCACAATTAAATCTTACTTTTATTATGCACATTTATATTATTATATTTATTATTCATCAAATCAATCATATCAAAACTGTCTAAACTCCAACCAAATCTAAATATAAAACAAACATCAAAATTCAAATTTACCTCAAAATTTAAATAAAAATCAAATTCAAACCCAAATTTCCCGAAATCCCTGAAGAAACACACCCTAAGTGATCTTCCAACACCTCACCTCGTTTTAGTGAATTATGATCTTCTTTTATAATACATATATATTTAACGAGTGAAAGCTTCACATATGGAAATAGAATATACTACTTCATTTCACGAGATAAATTTTTATTCAGCACTTAAAAGATATATCAGTATCATGTTTTATTCAAAATGATATATCTAAATAATTATTATTATTATTATTATTATTATTATTATTATTATTATTATTATTATTATTATTATTTATTTCAACATTATTAGCAATTTATGTTAGAATTAAAATATCAGATCATGTTCATTCCAAACCACACAAACCAACAGTTTTTCTTCCAATTTGTTATTATTAGTACTATTTTTTGGGGGGAGGGGGGACACAAAAGGGTGATCTGAAACATGTGGGGAATGGAATGGAGTGGTGATGCATTATTATAATTATTTAAAAAAATAAATAAATAAAATCATTACTAACTAATCTCTTAAATTTAAAAGGTTGCGGTTGCGTTCTTATGCGAGTTTTATCCTAAATTTTTATTATTATTTTTTTTAAAAAAAATATCAAATTAAATAATTATTATTTTTTTATATTTTATTATAAATTTATTTTGCATTCAAAATATTACATCAATATTTACATTTAATTTTTTACTATTAAAAAATTCAAATCAGCTAAAACCCACGAACAAACATACTAAAAGAGTTGTTATTCACAATTTCATTGTGATCTTTTATTAATTATTTTATTATTATATTATTGTTTATATAAAACTTCAGAAGAAATTTAAAATAATAACAAAATAATAATTGATGTGATGTTTTATAAAATAAAATATATATTTAATTTGATATTAAAAAATAATAAAAAAAAGTAAATAGTGTAAAAAATTTAAAATTGATGTTGTTCAAACAAATTTACATTTTCAAATGACCTCAGTATAAAATTTCTAACTCCAGCTGTAATGCTTGCACATTAAAATATATATATAGCATTTATCAAATCAAATCAAACCCACTGAGTTTTTATTTTTTATTTTTTATTTTTTATTTTTTATTTTATATATATATATATATATTCAGATAGAGATGGTTTTAACACCATGGTTAATCTACAATTCAAAATCTTCTACTACTCTCAAAGGTAAATTACAAATTACCTTCATTCTAATATGGTTCACAAAACAAATCTCAGAGTTCCTTTAAATTTTTTAAGCGACCTTACGATTTCAACGATAAAGACAAATAGTAATTAACTTCACGAAAAACGGTAAATCAGAAACCGATATCTTCTGCTTTTGGTGAAAAACTATTGAAAAATTCACAGTGATGTACATACATAGATACATACCTTGAGACGTAAGAACTCGTGCTGAAGTCGGAGGATGTGGCGATCGTTCCATCGCTCAAATTGACGCTCATCTTCCACGAATAAGTCGCGGCTGCCTTTTCTGAAGCTCTGCCTCTCATTTGGATGCAGCCTCCCCAAAATCGATATCATCGTCTTCTCATCCACTCCAATACCTAATTAATCACATCATTTACCGCCAAAATTAATTACTGCGATTCACAGCTAAAATTAAACAAAGAATATGCGCCAATACACAGAAATGTTACCTGAGAAAGCTCTTGCGAGCGATCCAATCTCATCTGAGGCAGCCATTGATGAAAAGTCTTCTTCTCTGTAAAAACTCTCTGAACTTCAGCGTGAAAGAAGAACGCAATGGCGGAGTGTGATATTTCTTATATATAACCGTAAGGGTAATTCGGAGATTTCCTCGTCCTGGTGTATTGACATAAATACCCTCGTATGAGTTAAGTGAATTAGGTATTGATTACTTATTCAAACATCAATAAATTAGAGATTAATGTAACGACTTTTGTAGTTAATACATTCTCTATTAAAAGGTTTTTCTTTTCTTTTTTTTTTTTTTTTTGCATATTAATGAATTTATTATTGGTATCTACACAAAATAAACTATAATTATATATGTAATAAAAAATTTGTATATTTTTTATTGATTGTAAAATTTTATTATTAAATTTTTTACCATATAATTCGATAAGTAAGACAATTCTTTTGTTTTGGAATTATTTTAAAAAATAATAAAAAGATTTTTTAAAATAAAAAATACAATTTAATATGTTATGTTTATAAAAGTATAAATATAAAGAAATGGTACTTGTTGAGATATTTTATATATTCAGTTTTAGATTTAGTAGATTTATATCTAGATTTGATCTTATTCATATATTAGATTACTTATATTTGAGTCTATCGATATCGAGTCTATTTTGTATTGCCTATATATATATTCCTTATTTTGATGATCAATAAGACAATCTCATTATTTTCCCCCAAAATTTCTAACATGGTATCAGAGTCCTTATTCCTCGTGCCGTAGATATAGCCTACCAATCCGTGTTTCTACGGGTACATTCAACCTGGATTGTACCCGGAGGTCTTGTGATTTTGAAATCATGCCTTTGCAAGTTGTATTTTTGCAAATCTGTCTCGTCTTTGTTGCCTGTGTGCAATATAAAATTTTCGTTGCTTGTCTGTTTCCTGTGTGCGATCTGAAACGATCTGTCATATGTCCGTTGTCTGTCTGTTGCTGCGTGCGATCTGCCAACTATCATTGTCTGTCTGTTGCTACATGCGATCTGCTATTTGTCGTTGTCTGTCTGTTGCCTGCGTGCGATCTGAAAATCTGTGTATGATATGCCATCTTTTCGATGTTTGTCTGTTCCCTGCGTGAGATCTGATCTGTCCGATGTTTGCGATTATGGTTTTCGGCTCCGGTGGAGTCATCTCGTTTTCGGCTCCGGTAGAGCGTCATCTCGTTTTTCGGCTCCGGTGGAGTCATATCATTTTCGGCTCAAGTGGAATCGTGTTGTTTTCGGCTCAAGTGGAGTCGTATTGTTTTCGGCTCCGGTGGAGTCATGTCGTTTTAGGTTCCGGTGGAGTCATGTCGTCTTTTGCTCCGATGGAGTCATGTGGTTTTTGGCTCCGGTAGAGTTATCTCCTTTCGGCTCCGGTGGAGTCATGTTGTTTTTAGATCCGGTGGAGTCATCTCGTGTTCGGCTTCGGTTGAGTCGTGTTGTTTTCGGCTCCGGTGGAGTCATATCGTTTTCGGCTCCGGTGGAGTCATATCGTTTTCGGCTCCGGTGGAGCGTCATCTCATTTTTCGGCTCCGGTGGAGTCATCTCGTTTTCGGCTCCGGTAGAGCGTCATCTCGTTTTCCGGCTCCGGTCGAGTCATATCGTTTTCGGCTCAAGTGGAATCGTGTTGTTTTCGGCTCAAGTGGAGTCGTGTTGTTTTCGGCTCCGGTGGAGTCATGTCGTTTTCGGTTCCGGTTGAGTCATGTCGTCTTTTGCTCCGATGGAGTCATGTAGTTTTTGGCTCCGGTAGAGTTATCTCCTTTCGGCTCCGGTGGAGTCATGTTGTTTTTAGATCCGGTGGAGTCATCTCGTGTTCGGCTTCGGTTGAGTCATGTTGTTTTCGGCTCCGGTGGAGTCATATCGTTTTCGGCTCCGGCGGAGTCATCTCGTTTTTTGCTCCGGTGGGTGGAGAGTCAACTGCTAATTTTATTTATATTTTCTATTTGCGTTTATATTCAGATTTCTCATCAGATCTTATTCATAGATTAGATTACTTAGATTTGAGTCTATCGAGTCTATTTTGTATTTTGTATTGCCTATATATAGACAATAAGACAATCTCATTATTTTCCCCCAAAATTTCTAAAAGGTACGTATTCCAATATTATCTTTGAACTTGCATTTAAAGAAATTTAGAGACAATTTTTTTTATTTTGGAGTTAAAAAGAAGCATCGAAAGTTTTATCTACTATATATTCTTTCCACATTCAAATGGACTTTCCAATTTTATACTATATTAAAAAATAATAATATCTTATTGTATTGTAAAATTTTGTAAGATAATTTTAATTTTTTTATTTTTTATTTTATATATAAATTAATTATATATAATAGTATTTTTTTAATTTTATATAAAATTTAAATGATAATTTAAATGATAATTTATTATTATTATATGATTATTTTTACTAAATTAAGAAAGATATACTTTTGAATCAACCTGAAAAATAGTAAAAAAATACTTTTAATTGAGATGAAGTAATTTTATGTTCTTTAAATAAAAATATAATATTTTATATTCCTTCCGTCCGGCTAATAAGTATACATTTACTTTTGTCGCTGAGTTTAAGAAATAATAGTATTTAATTGTAACTGAAAGTTAAAAATAGTGTAAATATAATTTTATTTTTATTTTTTATATTTTATTTTTTAATATAAAAGTAATGATATAATAGTAAAAGATAATATTTAAAAAAAAAAAGTAAGATGACAAGCCAAAATAAAAGTATACATATTTTATGGCTGGACGGAGGGAGTGTATCTTATATCTTTTAACTAAAGGTACTATTTTTACAATTTTTCTATGTTCTATTTAAATGTATTAACTTTTTATTATACTAAAAATAATTATATATTAATATCAAAATATTCTTAATTTTTACATAAATTATAAATATATCATTACATATCTAATTAAAATTTATGCATAAGATATTAATGATAAAATATCAAAATTATTTTATACATTTTCACTAATTACTAAAATATTACTCCCTCCGTCATAATTTAAAGTACATTTTTTTACTATTTTCATTCGTCACACTCAAAAGTGTTTATTTCCTTTTTTTTTATTAGGGTGTGTTTGTTTGGAGGTTTGAATTTTGAGTTGGAATTTGAATAGTAAAAAATTTGAATTTGAATAGTTGTATGATGTTATATAAATAGATGTTGATGTGATATTTTTTGTGGGAAAAATTTGATGAATAGTGAAAGTTTTGGAAAGTCTCCCAAACAAACACAATCATACATTAATACTAAAATACCCTTAATTTTTATCTAAATTATAAACATATCATTACACGTACAATTACTTTATATAAAAAAAATATCAAACGGTAAAAATGTCAAAATGTCTTACACAATTTCATTAATAATAAAATATTATTATTTTTTAATATACTACATAACCCCAAATTGCCCATTTTCAAAAGGCACGAAAGACGTATTATTTTTTAATATTCAAAAAATCTAAAATCATACATTTAGTTGAAAAATATGTAGGATTACAAGACATCACACACGAGTGATTTGTTTGCTTATAGTGTTTTCACTAAAAGTTTATAATGTACATCATTTTCTAAAATTATTATTAAAAAATTAAATATATAATATATAACATACAATATATACATACAATAATAAAAATTAGTAAAATTATATAAAAAAAAAAAAAAAATTCTTCCATTCTACATATTCTACAATATTTTCTATTTTAATTTGTCTTATATATTCAGCAATATTTTTTTTCAAAATAAAAAATAATTAATTAAACTTTATTTCATATCACTTAAATAAAATATATATATATATATGCACTCCCTTTCATCTCATTACATAATTCTCAATTTATTTTACTTCATAAGTAGGATGAAAAGAATTATTATTTCATACTCGACCACTCTCTCTCCGTCTGATTATGTCATTTTTTTTAGAATGGTTATTGAGAAAATATATATTAGAAAATTAATAATTTTTAATTGAATTGATGCCATAGTTGTAATAGAGTTAAATATATATAATATTTATGAGTGAAATACATATTAAATAATTTTGGCACAAATAATTTTTAGATTTGGACAAATAATTTATGTAATAATTGGTAATAATACTATTTTTTTTAAAAAAAAAATAATTTAAATTATTTATAAAAAAACTATTGTGTAATTACTTAAAATATAGATTAAAAAAAATATGTTTGGTTGGATTTATCAAAAAAATAAATAAATAAAAAAATTTATTATTCACCAATTTTTTTTTGCTAAAAATAACAAATAAAACTCTTATATTTTATTTATTATATTATATTAAAAACTTTTTCATATTAAAAATATCAAATCAATACATATTTATATAACGTCAAATAATTATCCAAATTAAAAATTTTTAATATTCAAACTTTAAACTCACAGCCAAACATGCCACTAGAGTTTATTCACATTACTTTTTTTTTTAAAAAAATATCAAATGGAACTTTTATTTTTTGATATTAAAAATTATTTCATATCAAAATATCACATTAATACATATTCATATAACATTTAATAATTATTTGACTTGAAAATATTAGACATTATTCACCGAATTTTTCTTTAAAAATATCAAATAAAAATTTTATTTTTTATTTTTATATTATACTAAAATTAATTTTACATTCAAAATATCATTTCAATACATATTTATTATTAGAGAAAATTGCAAAAAATATTTCACATATATACCCCATTATCATTTTTGTCCTATATTTATCTCGCTGGTAAAATATAACCTACATGTTTTCAAAGGTCACTATTTCTACATGTAGGATATATTTTAGCAGCGAGATAAATATAAAAAAAAAGTGACAATAAAATATACATGTGAGATATTTTTTACAATTTTCGCTTTATTATTATATCAAACAACTTATTTAAATTTAAAAAAGTTATTATTTCAAATCCAAAACCTAACCAAATACACCATTAGAGTCTATTTACCAATTTTTCCATTTTCAATATATCCATATTAAATTCTTATTTTTTATTTTTATATTGTATTATATTAAAAATTAATTTTACATTAAAAATATCCTATTAATACATATTTTCACTACATAAAAAAATCCTATTCAAGTTATTGTTATTATTGTTAAAAACTAAATTTAAAATCCAAATTTCAAACCAAATACACTGTTAAAGTTTATTAATAATAGAATATTATTTTTTAAAATATTAAAATTTAGATTATTTTTATTTTTTGAAAATTTCAGGTCAGTCCAGCCTAAGTCCAAATTTTATATCATATCCGAATCGAGTTTTTAAATTTTTAGATCATGTAAATTTTTATCAGTTCTAATTAAATATAATTAAAAATAAATTATTAAATAATTTGAAGTAAAAAAACTAAATAGATTAATCTTGATTAAGATTTAATTATTATTAAAATTTGTTAATTTTATTTTTTGTTTGAAAATGTTATATTTGGATATGACAGCTAAAAAAACTGTAGCATAATCGAGTGAGACGAAGAAAGTACGAAACGGAGAAAATATAATATTTCATAATTACTCATACAACACAAAAAGATTATCTAAAAATATAAATACACACATGATGGATGGTTTGGCGGTGTAAGAGTTGAACTTGTGATATTGAGGTTATGGGTTCAAGTTAGTTTTTTTTATTATTTTTTTTTCATAAAAATTAAAAAATATTGAATTAGAGTTAATAATTATGATTTAGGTTATGTAATATTTATATTAGAATTATATTTAATTATTTTTATTTGGCGAAATATTGAAATAAATATTAAAGTAATATATACTCCATTGTATTTTTAACTAATCTTTATAAAAATTATGTATCCATTGTAAATTAATACAAATAATTACATGAAAAAATATAATAATTTAAATGCAATTAATACAATAAAAATAAATTGTAACCATAGAAAATTTTAATCTAAATAAAATCTTACATAAAGTTCTCCTCAAAATATTTCCTTCTAAAAGTATTTTTTCCAAAAATATATTTAATTATTACTATTATTTTATCTAAAAAATATTTAACAAATAATAAAATTAAATATTTTAACAATATTTTACAAATTTTAATACCTAACAACCAAAATACAAAAAGGGTTTGTTTGTGAGGTTTGGTTTTGAGTTTAAATTTTAAATAGTAAACTTTTGAATTGAAATAATTATTTGATGTGATATAAATATATATTAATATGATATTTTGAATGTAAAATTAAATTCTAATATAATTATTATAAATAAAAAATAAATATTTAATTTAATTCCCTTGAAAAAAAAAATAAGTAGTAAAATTTAAACAAAACTCGACAAATAAACACATCATAAAAGAATGCAACCTTTGACTTTTTTTTATTAGTGAGTATTAGAATTTGTGAAAAAATTATAAATTGTATTATTTTGAAAATAAGAGTACAAAAATATACTCCCTCCGTCCCAGAACTATAGTCTAGGTTGTGTTTGGCTCGGGATTTAAAGAATATTGATATTATATTGGTAGTGGGTAAAAAGTATGGGTAAAAGATTTTTTTGCCCTTATGTGTGTATTAGTGTAAAAAGTGGTAGCAATTGTGTAATAATAATGAAAGAGTAAGGGTAGTTTTATAGTGATATGATTATTTATGGAAATGAGACTATTATTTTGGGACGAACAAAAATAGTAAACAAGACTATTGTATTGGGACGGAGGGAGTATATACTAGTGGGCTTAGGGCTAAACTAAAATAAATAATACAGAAGATATATCTATAGCTAACAACCCCTCAAACTCAAGATGGGACAGTAAAGACCAACTTGAGTTTGTCCAAGAGAAATCGGAATCGGCTGGGAAGAAGAGACTTGGTGAAGACATCTACAGTCTGATTTGCGGAGGAGACCAGAACGAGATGGACAGTCCTACCGACGACATGTTGAATGAAGTGACAATTAAACTCAATATGCTTTGTGCGATCGTGGAATGTATCACTGTATGCCATCTTTATAGCACTCTGAGTACGCAGTAAAGAGCCGTAGAAGATGGTTGAGAAACACCAAGATCAGTGAGTAGTCGACAAAGCCATAGAAATTCTTAAGTAGACTCAGCAAGAGCACGATACTATAACTCAAAACTCGATCGAGAAACCAAATTCTGCTTCTTGTTACGCTAAGAGATGAGAGAATCACTCAGAAAGAAACAGAAACCAGTGGTCGAACGACGATCAGTAGGATCACCTGCCCAATCAGCTTCAGAGTAACCGCTGAGAGTCAAAGACGAGTGAGAGAAAAAGTGTAAACCATGGAGGAGAGTACCTTTCGTATAACGAAGAATATGTAAGATGACAGAGTGGTGAGAGGTCATCGGAATAGCCATGAACTGACTCACAATATGGACTGAATGAGCGATATCTGGTCCAGTGATAGTCAAATAGATCAAGCTCCCAACAAGTTGATGATAGAAGGTAGGATCATCAAGAAGAGAGCCATCATGAGGGGTAAGTCGAACGTCATAGGCAAGTGGTGTGTAGGCTACCTGACAGTCTGTGAGACCAGCTCCAGCAATAAGATCTGAGGCATACTTAGTCCGAGACAGAAAGAAACCATCAGGAGAATCAAAGACTTCAAGTCCCAAAAAGTAATGAAGGGGACCCAGTCTCTTCATCTCAAATTTCTGACTAAGATATGATTGTAGATCAGAAATATCAGATGCATCATCTCCCGTGATGATCATATCATTAACATAAAACAAGAGGATAACTGTGACATCCCAACTCGCAAGCCACGCAAAGCCAGGATTTTAGACTGGTCCCATAGGTTTTTCAGTGCGCTTCTGTCCTTACTCACGCACACCTTGGGAGACTTTTCAAGAAGTCACCCATCCTTAAATTATTCTAGGGCAAATACGCTTAACTCTAGAGTTCTTTTAGTAGCGCATCTGAAAAAAATGTGCACATTATTGACATGAGTAATCTATTCAATCCATTTAACCTCTAATAAACTTTTGGATGGCCTAATGCCAACTCATCCGCACACGGAAGTTGCCCTGGCGACGGCCCAACTTTAGAGGTATTATATCCTACCCCACTTAATAGTATAACGTTCCCGTTGCACCTCAAGGATACCTCAACTGTTAGGCCCATCAACCCTATCAATAGTCCAGTCAACGACTACGGGCTGTCGCAGGTCGGCTTTAATACCAACTGTGACACCTCAACCCGCAAGCCATGCAAAGCTCGGCTTCTCAGGATTGTAGACTGGCGCACAGGCCAACACGAGTCCTTCCAGTGCGCTTTTGTCCTCGCTCATGCGCACCCTGGAAGACTTCCTAGGGGGTTGCCCATCCTTAAATTACTCTACGGCAAGCACGCTTAACTCTAGAGTTCTTTCAGTAGGATTTTCGAAAATGAATATGCACATTGTTGACATGAGTAATTTATTCAATCTATTTAACCTCTAATCAACTTTGGATGGCTTAATATCGGCTCGTCCACACACGGAAGTTGTCCAAGCAATGGCCCAACTGCAGGGGTATTACAATAACTATCTTTGATGAAGAACAACGAAGACATAAACCGGAATTATAAGTGCAAGTGTTAAAACCAAACTCCAAGAGCACAGTGCTAAATGTGGCATACCAGCCCGAGAGGCCTGCTTCAACCCATATAGAGCACGGCGTAAGCAACAAACCTTTCCAGAATATGAGAAACCTGGATAAGGAGTCATATAAACTTCTTCAGAAAAAGTGTCATGTAAGAGTGCATTCTTGACATCTAACTAAAGAAGAGACCACCGACGAACATCATGATGGCAAGAAAATAACAAACAGTAGTGAGATGAGTAACGAGAGCAAAAGTCTACTCATAGTCAACCTCATACTCCTCGGAATAACGTTTGGCCATCAGACGAGCTTTGTAGTGCTCAATGAAACCATAAGATTGTGTCTTTATTTCAAAAATCTAATTGCACCCAATAGAGGTCTTGCAAGGGGCAAATCCACTAAATCCCAAGTGCGAGTTTTTTCCATAGCCTACAATTCCTCAATCATAGATTGTTGGCATAATAGATCAGCATTCGCCTCACGAAATGACCTAGGCTCATGGTGAGATAAATGACATAGTAACAATGGTAATCAATAAGGTGAGAGTGAGGTTTACTTATACGGATGGAGCGACTACAATCAACAAAAGGTGCAAGATAAGGCATCGGCTTAGGAGGTGCGGACGGATCAACTCTAGGAGACGGTGACAAGACAAATTTGATCAATGAGTTGTGGTGAAGATGAGGAAGAAATGTCTGGGAAGAGATCAGAGAGAGAAGATAAAAATAATGAGAAGATAAGTGAAACAGTGTGCTAATCTGGATAAGGTTGAGAAAAAATTGTCGTCCCAAAATGTGAAATGACGGGATATATGCAACCGATTAGAGATAGGATCCCAACATCTATAGCCCTTGTGTTAGACTCCATAATCCAAAAAAACATAAATGAGCTCGAGGTTGAAGCTTTGTCCGCTCATGAGGAAGAAGGAGGACAAAATACACACAACCAAATGGATGGAACACACTATAATCAGGGGACTGACCAAATAAACGCTCGAATGGACTGATATTATGGAGGACTGGCGAGGGTAACTGATTAATGATGTAACATCAGTCAAGGCTGCTTCCCCCCAAAAACGACCAAGACACTTAGTAGAAATAAGGATGGCACGAACTGTATCGAGAATGTGATGATATTTGCATTCTAACTGCCCATTTTGTTGAGACGTATAATGACAGGAACGTTGTACCAAGGTTTCCTGACTTGATAGAAACTGCAAAAAGGATGAACTCTTTGAAAAAATAGGAGTAGACTTGATCGATTGGTTTCGAGAGATTATTAAAATATCTTTAAAATACAAAAAATGATATATGTGTATAAAATAAAATAAGTGCCGTGTGTGTTCATATAGTAACTCCAAAAAATTCATCAAAAATAAAAATTTTTGTAACCGGTGAATGTCCGGGTTAAACTCAGGGAATATGCGAATATCCTATAATTAATTAGAAAAAATGCAATGAGTTAATGCAATCAAAGGGGCTGAAAATATAAATAGAAGAATTTAAATCTAACTAGAAAATGATAAAATATATATATTTATCGAGTGGATGGAACGAGTCCTTTGTGTGTTACTTGTGCGTTCCTCAATGGTTATATTTCCATTGATGATATGAGCGGGATACAATGGTGTGATACCAAAAAATATATATATATAATTGTGGGGCAGCTCGGAGGAACATGTGTGATTACATTTGCTCGCTTAAGCCCTATCCTTGATCCAATTGATACTTGACCTTAAGGGATTTACAACGAGACTTCAGCGACACCCGGCGAAAAATATTATTTTGTAGAAAAACCGCTATATTATTTTGTAGAAAAGCCGCTATCACCGGGAATTTCTGTGACCCGATAGGCAAGCACATATGTCCAATGAATTATTCTTCCAACTGTTTCGCTAGTGGTTCTACCCCTCTAATACTTCTCTTTAATCGGGGTTAAATTTAGCTCACGACTAAGCAGGTCGATAAAGTTCCCGCTTACTTAGTTGCTACGAACCACCTAATCTCTGTTAATGAATACGACACGATCATAGGCATGGATAGTTAACCCTTCTGCCGCCCTTCCATAACCTTGTCGAAAGTCTAGCTTGAATAATTTAAGTGCGAACATGAAATTTTTGGGTGAAGGTGATGTGAAGAAGCATGATAGAAATTTATTAGCTAAACTAAAATGCATGAATTAAAAGAAATGGAGGAGAGCTTGCTCATGAATCAAAACTGAAAATCTCATTTTGTTAAATTAGATAAAAACTATGGAAGAAAATAAATGGAGAAAATAAAGTGTATGGAATGATAGGTTGGGTGTATGGTATTTTGAATATAATATACAATGAGAAGAGATATTTATAGGGGAATAGAGCTTTTAAAAGCTTGGCGGTTACAACTACTCATAAATCACTAATAACTACTTATAACTTATTAAAAACTATCTATCTTCTAAATAAAAATTACATAAAATAGTCAAAAATTGGCTAAGGTAATAATGCAGAAATTTAATAGAGGAATTGAGATAGTGTTCATAGTAAATGCAACGGTTGGAAGAATCTGAACAAATTTAATGCAGGCTGGCGCAAAAAATGCGTCGCTGACAGGAGAAAATAAATGGAGCCGCCACTGCTGATTGACATACATAGAATTCTTCTTCACTCCAATTTCCGCGCTCATAAATGTAGCCGTTGTTGCACTCAGTTTCATGTATGAATTTCTGCTCCACTCAAATTTCCGCACTCATAAATGCAGCCGTTGCTAACGGATTCCACACAGCCTCCGCTCGCTTTCGGCACAGCCCCGTTCACTTTGACCTATTGACATTGACTTTTGTGTTGACTGTTGACTTTTGAGCCTACAGCTCATTTTCGCTCATGAAGCTATTTTTTGCGTTTTGAAGCCAAATTTGGACTCTCATACCAGTTTTAAGCATTAATTCACTTGCATAAATAATAAACACCTTAAAATTATTTATTTGAATAAACATGCTTACTAAATAATACTCCTTCCGTCCCACCTATGGTGTCCACATTTCTGTTTCTGTCTATCTAACATTCTATGTCACTTTTCTTTCTTGAAAAATGATTGCATATCTTAATCTCATTTTAATTTTCCTAATTTATAATTTTTTAAATTTTAATTAGACTAATTAGTAATCTTAATCTTAATCTATATATATTATATATTTTATTATAGGATAATTGATTTAACTAATATATTCTTAATTATTTATTAATTATACTTATCATAAATTCTCGTATCTACAATAACCCGGACACGCTAGGTGAGACGAAGGAAGTATTAACTTAACAAAAATTAAATACTTAAATAGCACGTAAATAATTCCTAAAAATATAATTTAAGAAACACATAAATTAATTTAATTTATACATTAAAATAATTATAAATTACACCTAAAAACTAATAATTTAATATTTTACAAATAATATACAATAAATATAATTATTGGAATAAATGAACATAAATATACCAAAACTCGACATAAATAATTAATTAATTAAATAAATATAGGCTATAATGCCAAAATCAAGAGTTATCAATGTTGTTTTCCAAACTTATAATCGACACAATTGAAAGACTCAAAACGACCTAGACCTAAAAGACTTTAGTATGAAGTAATTGGATTTTATTGGAAAATGCATGACCTAGATGAAGATGCCAATGAAGACGAGAGGAATAAGAGGTGAGAGCTACAGAGTTGGGATATGTGGAGGAGGTAAAGAGATTCAAGCTCAAATAATCGACATGTCTTGATGCCCGTCCTGAGAAGCTGACCCGTATGAGAATCCTGAACCTGCACACCACAAGAAGAGAATGTAACAGCAAGACCTTGTTCAACTAATTGACCAACATAAATAAGATTTAAAGCTAAGTCAAGGATGTAATATGTATCAAGAAGATATAAGAAAGGGGAGGACACAAGACCTGTATGGGTAATATGCATGGTAGTATCATTGGAAGTATGTATAGATGGTAAATAAGAGAAAAGAGACATAGAGGACAAGTTATGAGGGTTAGAGGTCATGTGGTGACAACAACTAGAATCAAAATACCAAGTAGATGTACCTTGAGTGGTAGTTAGAGCATAATTGAATTGGATAACCTTTTTTAGGATGGTTTCTATGTCGTGAAGAGTGTAAGACGAATGTTGAGTCTCATTTATAGTAGCAGTTGTAACTGAAGAAGAAACAGTCAAAGAAGACACCACTAGGCTCCCGAGGTTTGGAAGCTAAACCACATGAATGTCTGGGAGAGAGCTACCGAAATGTTTGGGAGCAGAACTACCTGAACACTGAAATCTGGTGGGACAAGCTAGAGCAATATGGCCATGAAAATGACAGAAGTGGCACTCAGTCTTCGGATAAGTGGCCCAAGTGTGATTAGAAGACTTGCAAACTCGACATCTGGTACTAGCAGATCGGGACTGGCAAGACAAAGCTAGAGCAGAATCAGAACTCGGTGTCTTAGCCAACTGGAATTGGGTCTCCTAAAAAATAATCTCCTCAATAGCAGCATCAAGGGTAGACAATGGATGTCGATGTAGGAGTGATGCACGAACAACCTTATATTCAAGTCGAAGGGCCATCAGGATCTGGATAAGATCAAGATGGTCCTGACTAATCCGTGCGTGCCGAAGATGATAGTGAATACACTGAACCTGAGCAAAAAACTCATTAACAGACTGGCCAGGTTACTGTCGAGTGGAGCTCAGCGTGGTCCAAAGTTGATAATAATAATGAGCAAGACATGTAATCTGAAAACGAGCACCAAGCAAAATCCCAAGCCTCATTTTATGTATTAAAAGAAGTCAATTGTACCTGAAACGCAGGTACTTTACGCAACCAAGTAAGAATCTGATGATTCTTACTATCTCAATCTTTCGATTTGGTGACATAATTTGCATGCTCCCGAGAGGTTGGATCAACATTCACAAGAGGTCGTCTGATATCACCAGTGACAATTTGCCATAACTTCCTACCAATCAGAAAATTTTCATAGACTGCATTCGGAGATCATAATTATTGCCAGACAAGATAGCAGTAATAGGAGAATGAATGTCTATACGCTCCATAACAAAAAAACATGTGAATCACGAGATCAAGATCCAAATCAAGAAACTAGATCGAATAATCCAACCGGTAACAGTCGCAAAATCAAATCAATTCCAATGAAAAAACCAACAACACCACGACGAAGGGAATCAAAAGAGGAGTTGGTGGCCGGAGGTGGCCAGACGCGCCGACACGCACGGTCAAAAGGGCGGCAGTAGAAAAGCCTTTCCGCAACGATTCACGTCGGTGGAGCGTGAGGGCGGCAGCAATTTTTGGAGGGCAGGTCGACAGCGACGAGGGGGTCCTAACGGTGGCTGCGGTGTCGACCAGAGCGCAGCGGATAGCAGCGGCGGCGGCTAGTGATACCATGTTAGAATTTGTAAGAAAATTATGAAATTATATTATTATGAAAATAGGAGTACAAAAATATATATACTAGTGGGCTTGGGGTTAACTAAAATAAATAATACAAAAGATATATCTATGGGTAATATTGGAAAAAAAAAATTCAAATTCAAATCTTATTATTCACTAATTTTCGCATCAAAATATTAAATCAAAAACTTATTCTTTATATTTTATATTATACTCTTTACATCTATCAAATTTACTCTCAATTTTTTTTTTATAGTATTTCCACTGAATTGATCCAATTACTAATTTTGGTAAAGTTAACAAATCTAACATTTAACTATTATTCTTCATTTCAACATTTATGTACAGTAAATGTCATTATCTTTATTACTTTCTATTTTCTTATTTTCTTTAATTTTTAACTAAAATTTTTAAAAATACTCTCAAACTATTTTCTTTTTACTTTTTATCACTTTTCTAATAATATATTTATTTTCTTATTCTCCGTGCCAGGATCAAATATTCTAAATTTATTAGATGGAAGGAGTATTAAAAATTAATTTAAAAGTCAAAATGTTATATTAATAAATATTTATATTATACTTCATATCTCCTACCACAATAGACACCAATTCCATTTTCGTCTTTCTCATAACAATTGATACTTTTTTATTTTGGATAAAATTTATTAATAAAAACATACTTAACAAATATATATCAACTTAATTAGTTTCATAACATATAACATCATACATTATGTAGGACTCATTCAAAACTTTTTTATTTCTAGTTCTCTCTTTAAAAAAATAAAAGTATTTTTTTATTTACTTGTATTATAAAAAATTTTATTGTATATATTTTTATAACGATATAAATTTTAAATATTTAAATACATATTTTAATTTTTTTAATCATATATATTAAATTTATTTTACAACTATTAATACTATTAATTACAAAAAAATAATAAAATAATATTTATTATTATTAATGAATTAAACATCATTACCTTAAATATCGTGTCTCTTATGAAAAATATAAACTATCTTGTGACCGCTAAAATATTAAATAATTATTCAAATTTATTTTATTATGTAAAACTTAAGTCTCTCAAATGCACAACTAAACAAACTTTAAAGTTGCCGATGTTAGTAATTCAATGAAATGTGGAGTAGTTAATTTATTAGTTATTACTTGCAAGAAAATACTATTGAATATCTAATATATATATATATAGAGGCTTGATTTTGTGTTTCCGTGTTGGCCTATTAATTTTTTTTTTTTATAAATGTAAGTTTCACGAATTAAAATGACTTTCATCTTTCTAATCGATGACAATGGTTGCATTTTTTTTTTTTTAAGTTTTTTTAAAAAAATTTATGAATGTAGATCCTACAAATTAAATTTATATTTTTTTTATTATACAATAATAATATTTTTACAAATTCATGTGCATAGGACAGGGTGACCACTAGTGTGTATATATATATGCATACATCAAATAAAACAAAAAGTCAATAATTCCATTTTTTTTATATTTTTTTTATATTATTGATAAGTTTCTCATATGTAATATAAAAATATATAAAACTAACTTAACAAATACATCTTTATTTCTGTATTTAAATTTAAGTTTTTTATAAACATAAAATACTTTCTATATCGAAAATAGATATCTTTTTATACAAAGTACGATATTGCAATTAAAAAAACAAAAAAACCAAAATATCTTATTTTTATTAAATTTTCAATGATTATTTTAACAGTATTATCATAATATTCAATACTCAAATTTTATTTAAGATGATATACTAACAATTGGTGCTATATAGTTGAATAAATTTATTTGATATTATATTTATAACAAATAAAGTTATTAATAAATATGAAGTATAAATAAACAATACAATATATATATATTAAAATATATACAAATATAATATATAAATTGACATAATAATAATATTTTTTTAATAATTTATACAACACATATTACAACTGAACTCAATATATTACTCTCTCCTTCCGTCAAATTTATTTTCACTTTTCTTTTTTCAGTCCGTCCATTAAATTTATCTCATTACTAATTTTGGCAAAGTCAACAAATCAACATTTAATTATTATCCTCCATTCAACACTTATTTGTTTTTATTACATTCTCGCGCTTCATTTACTTTTCTTTTAACTAAATTTTTAAAAATACTTGCAGCTGCTTATCACTTTTTCAATAAAATATTCATTTTTTTTAAATTCCTGTGTCGAGACAAATGGATTAATTTTTCCTCCGTTCAACACTTATTTATTTTTATTACATTCTCGTGCTTCATTTACTTTTCTTTTAACTAAATTTTTAAAAATACTTTCAGCTGCTTATCACTTTTTCAATAAAATATTTTTTTTTTTAATTCCCGTGTCGAGCCAAATGAATTAATTTTAATGGACGGAGGGAGAGTATAACTTATATTCATCCAAGACACTCTATCAATTGTATATTCAATGCATGCTTTCCGTTCATACGTGTACAATGTAAACTGAGATCATATACTGTATCTTTATTTTTTATACACATTCTAATCAGTCTTCTACAGTGGGTACGAAATTATAAGAATAATATAATTAAAAAATATATTAATAAAAATAATTACAAATAATTATAGATTAAAATTAAAATAATAAATTAATTTAATTAATAGTAAAAAATTACGACTAAAATATAATTTTTTTTATAAAATATGAGACAGAAGTATAATTTAGACATTTGATTTTTTATTTCTTTTTATTAGTGAGATCATTATTGACATATAATATATTGATTAAAATTCTTTTAAATGCACAATTAAGAAATTGTAAAACAAAAGCTCTGTTCTTTTAACAAAATTTTAAACACATTATTTTTTAAAAAAAATATATATTATACATATTCTTTATTTTTTTATTATTTCCACAAGTTTTCATTTCTTACATAAAAAAATAAATAAGAATATCAAAACACAAAACAAACACATCCAAAATAATATGTTACTCCCTCCGTCCGCCTCTAAGGGGATAACAATTATTTTTTGCGTCATTGTACTTAACATTAAAAATATTATTATATTTGTATAATTTTTTGTATAATGTCATTCTATTAGTATTATAAAACACTAATGAAAGTATTTTTGTAATTTTTTTTCTTAATTTGTACTATATTATGATATAATAATTAATATTTAAATATCAATACGTAAAAAATAAATAAAATCCTTAGAGCCGGACGGAGGTAGTATTAATTTTAAATGGAATGAAATGGACTTCTATTATTATATAAGAATTGTATTTACTATATTAGAAAAATAAATACATTGTGATGACATATTTAATAAATAGCAGGGACCCCGTGTTATACACGGCTGTTAAATAATATATCAAATTTATATTATTATTTTTTATAATTTTCTATTAAATTTATGAATAATTTATTTTATAATAGATAATTTTATTCATTTATAATTTTATTATATTTACTTAGCAAATAATAATTATTTATTTATTGTTTTGTTTCTATTTATTTCATCACTTTTTATCATTTATTTAATCGATTTGTCATTATTACTTTTTATTTATCTCATCATCTTTTTATCGATCACAATAAATGCTAATACAATATACTCATTCCGTTCAATTTCTATCGTCCTAAAGTATATTTGCACCGTTTTTTAGGTGATTGTCTTTTTGTTATGAATTGACAAATTTGCCCTTAATTGTATGGTACAGGTGAAAAGTAATAAATGAATGAAGGGTAAAAATGTAAAATTTGTGTTTAAAAAATGAAATTGAACAATAGTTTTTGGTATGGAGGGAGGGAGTATAACATAACATATTATATAATTGCACATAGCACAACTAACATATGATATTTAATTTGTAATAATTTGTTAATTATCTCAAGTTAATGTGTTACATTGGTAATCGACTTTATGCTTTGTGATGATTTTCTAATTATTTCAAATTAGTTTGCTAATTTCAGAATCAGCATGAACCCTAGCCGCCTCCTCATTTTTTTATTTAATATATCGCATTCAATTTTATTTTTTTATTTAAACATCATACTAATTTTTATTTATATTATACTCCTTCCGTCTCATTTTAATTGACTCATTTTTATTGTTTTATATCTCACTTTAATTGACATTTTTTTTTATTTTGGTAAAATTTATTAAATCAAAATATATTTAACAAATATAAATCAATTTTATTAACTACATAATATATGACATCCAACACTACAGGACTCATTCAAAATCTATTTATTGTTATCTCTCTTAAAAAAAAAAAAATATTTTTTATATTTTAAAATACAAATCATAAAAATATTTAGTAATTATTACAGTAGTATAATATTATAATTTAAAAGAAATGTAAATAAAAAATAAAAATTTTATTATTATTTTAATGATTGACGTAAAAAAATAAAAAATAAAATAAAATAGAAAAAATCAGGAAAAGGGTCGCCACTATTCCCACCTCCCCTCCGGACTCCCCTATCATCCCTTTTTATAATTATTATGTAAGTGGTGGGACCCACACTCCAAAAATAAAAATAAAAAATAAAAAAAAAAGGAAAATTGTTGGTTCACCATGTGGCGAATTTTTAAAATAATATTCTCTCTATCTACAAACTAATGTCCTAATTATCTATTTGGATTGTCCAATAATTATTGTCCTATTTTTTTTTAAATACAAATTTATATTTTTATCCTTCATTCGTTTATTACTTTTAATTTCTACCATACAATTAAGAACAAATTTGTCAATTCATAACAAAATAATCACCTAAAAAAATCGTGCACATATATATTTTAAAACAATAGAAATTGGACGGAGAGAGTATAAAATATTAAAAAATACAGGTAAATAAGGTGTTGCTCACAACGATAATTCAACAATGTCAAATAAATTTGGTTGCTATTCAATCGAAGCAAACTAAGGAAAGGCTTACAAGTTACAACTACATATTAACATTTTTATATAAAAATTTGATATTTTTTTAGTCCACTTTAAATATATTTTTTTTATTGAATCTAATAATTTGTAAATTATATCGGACAAGATAAAGTCATATTAAACAAATATCGAATAACAAACAATACCCATCAGTATTGACGTGACCCCAAATTATTGATCCAATAATCATTTGCTTTTGGGTGTGATTTGTCGTTTTATATTTTTTATACTATTTTCGTCCGGTTCTAAGAATTTTATTTATTTTTGCATATTGATATTTGAATATTAATAATTATATAAAAATATAGTAAAAAGAAAAAAAAATGATAAAAATACTTTTATTGGTGTCTTGTAATATTATTATAATGACATTTGTGCAAAAAATTATACAAATATAAAAATATTTTTCATTTTAAATACAACAACGCAAAAGGTAAACGAAACCCTTAGAGCCGGAAGAATAAAATGTATTTTAAGTGCAAGATATGGCTATGTGTACTATTGTATTTTGTTTTAACATATATTACTATAGATACGAGATTTTAGATAAAAATATAATTAGTAGGTAATTAAGAAATATATTAATAAAAATAATTATAAATTAAAATTAAGATAACTAAATAATTTAATCAAGATTAAAAAAAATTATAAATTATGAAATTTAAAATATGATTAAAGTGTATAATTATATTTCCAAAAAAATGATCAATTATGTGTGACGGACGAAAATGAAAAATGTGAACATTTTATGTGAAACAGGGGGAGTATAAAATATTTATTTTGTCTCGAGACAATTTTATACAAGAGAACCACCCTATATTTTTTTTTTTATATCTATTGTTTTAAAATAAATCGATATTACTATTTTAAACTTTGATCATTTTAATTTATGATTTCTTTTGTTAATTTAACGTCTTATTTCACGTTAAAATGTAAATATAATTAATAATTGGTAACAATTTGAGATTTCAGAATTTAGATTTTAAATAGTTGTTTAATTTGATAATAAATAATATTTTAAATATAAATTCAATTTTTAAGTATAATATAAAATATTAAAATAAAATAAAAGCTTGATTTAATGTGAAAAAAAATTCATAAATGGTAAAAACACGGTAAAAAAAACTACTAACAAACATTGCCTAAATGTTTTGTTTAGAGTTTAGTTATTAGTTGTAATTTTTATTATAATTATTATTATTATTATAAAATTTTTACATTTTATTTTTGCAAAAATATTTTAATTTGAGTATTTCAATTTCAATAATATTTGGTTTGGTTTGAATAGTATTTTAGCATGATTAGGTAAACAGAGGCAATTATTTGTCAAGCAAACCACAATTCAAACTAAATAAATAAATAAATTAATTAATAAATAAAATTAATCTTATGTAAACATATCCAAATATTCGGTAGGTTGAATAAGAAGCTTCCCTATCTAAAACCCACACTTTACATGCGATTTTATGTTCACATGATAATATATAATAAAAATAATAATAATAATAATAATAATATATTATTATTATTATTATTATTATTATTATTATTATTTTTTATAATGTCCAATGAAAGAGATAACATGATTGATCTCTATAATAATAATAATAATAATAATTATTATTATTATTATTATTATTTGTCCTGCCAATGCCAACCTGTAATAATAATAATAATAATAATAATAATAATAATAATAATAATAATGTTCTCTTCGTCCCATAACAAAGTATCTATTTTTTTCATTTTAGTTCGTCTCATAACAAAGTATATATTTCATTTTTTTTTAGTAACTGTACTGTCTACTAATATTACAAATACCCTTACAACTTACAATATATTACACAAATATCATTATATTTATATTATATATACTAATAAGATTATTTTAGTCATTTCTATTTTATTTTTACTATATTTAAATATAATATTAATATTTTTAAAATTGCATAAAAAAATAAATGAATATTTAGTTATGAAAAATGGGGAGTAATAATAATAATAATTATTATTATTGTATTTCATATTCAACTGAAGGCCTGTTTCGGTTTTCAAGTCGTTATCCGTCCATCTGGCAACTTATACATATTCTTTAATCATATTAATTATATTTAAAATATAATTATTATTTAATTATATTAATTATATAATTTAATGGTATAGGTTAAAGTATTATATTTAAAACATTTAATACTCCATCCTCCTAAATACTTTGCAATATTTTCTTTTTGATACGTTCCAAACATCCTGCAATATTTTTAAAATAGAAAATAATTAATTATATTTAATTTCTACATCACACTTTATCCCCTCACATCATCCAAATAAAAAAAATAAAATACTCCCTCCGAGGTATACACGTTTTTATTTTGGGACGTCCAATTACAGAGTAACTATTTCATTAAATACCCTATTTTTTCCACAAATACCCCTACTTTACATCGCATCATTACTTTTATACCAAAAAAGTAAGGGCAAAAATGTCATTTCACTACTTTTATCTACCTACTATAATTAAAATACTATTCTTCCTTAATCTCAGCGCCAAAAGTAAATGTATACTTATTTTGTGGACATAGGGAGTATATATTTCTCTTTATCACATCACCTAATTTCTAAATTATCTTACTTAATACTACCCACCTAAAAACTCGTGCCAAAAATAAATGTTGCATGTTGTTTAGGACGAAGGAAGTATAATTATCCAATTTAGCATCCGGTTCAACCTATTTTGGGTTGACACAAAAATTTAAAAATATAAACTAGTTAAAGATAATTATGAAATTTTAAAAAATATGAAAAGAGAATGTAAATTATGTATAATAATAGTAGTAATATTTATTGTAAATAATATTTAATAGAGGATAATAGTTAAATATTAGTATTTTAACTTTAACAAAAATAGTAATAAAAAAAATTTAGTGAAAAGACAAAAAGAATAAAAACAAAATTAGTAACAAAATAAATTATATAAAATATTTTTATTATTTTTTATTTGAATAAAAATTTAGATATGATCATTTGTAAAATATATAGTACTATCATTCTTATAGGATTAAAAATAATATGAATTGTTGAATAGTAAAAATAAAAATAATTGTTAATTGTTAAGTGAATTGTTTATATTTATTTTTTATAAAAATAATTTTTAATAAACAATACTCTCTCAATTCCACTTATAGTGAAATATTTTATTTCAGACACATGAATTTTAATGGATTAGTATTAAATAGAATAAATTAAAAGTTATGCGATGTTATAAGAAAAAAAAATGTATATTTATTTTTTATTTAAGTGACGTGATGAAATAAATATAGTTAATTATTTTTTATTTTAAAAATATTGTAAAGTATATGAGATAGACCAAAATAAAAAGTATTTGCACGTGCAAAAAGGAAAATAGTATTTAAATAATAATTGGTGGTACTTTCTATGTGTAAAGATTTATTTATTTATTTTGTATTTTCATTTGATAAAAGAGTAGTGATGTAAATAAATATAAATTTAAAGTTATATATATTGTCTTACATGGTCAAATTAAAAAATATATATATATAAAATTTTTGTTTGAACATAAGAAAATGATAAATATAAATATTTTTAGTGTAGGAAGGAAGTATCATTTTTTCATTAATAAAATATCACATTCAAACTTCTATTCTAACTAAATAATAAAATAAATAGAATAAATTATTAGAGTGTGTTTATTTTTTAAAATTGTTTAATTTTTTTTTTCTTTTTTATACGAATGTATAGAGAATTATGTAGTCAATATAAATATATTAAATATATGTAATATAGAATATTATTTTTTGGAAAAACGGATCTATTTGTTTTTGCAAAAAGAACATACTAGTGTTTATTTGAGTTTGGATTATGAAGATTTTATTTAAATTTGTATTTAAATAATATTTGATATGATATATTTTATTATAAAAAGATGAGGCTTTGTTCCATATATATATATATAATATTTCACTTTCTCACGAAAAGTTATCATTCAATATTATTATTTTTTATATTATCGATATAATTTTTTTATTTTATATAAAAAAAATTTCAAATTAAAATATTAAACAAACAAATACTGCTTTCGTCCTGAATAAAATGATTCATTTGGTTAAAAATATGGTATTTTAGGCAATGTAATATTATTTTATTATTTTTTTATGATAACAAATATTATTTTATTATTGTTTATATAAGTAGTGTTGTTATTATTTATAAAATAAAAAATAATATATATAATTAAAATAAATTTAAAATAGACATTTATTCCGTCCACTAGTAAATTCTTTATTTTTCATTTTAGTACGTCCAAATAAAAAATTCTCATTTCATTTTTTTTTTAAAAAGTAACTATCAACTAAATATTAAAATACTTTTACTTTTTATTTTTCACATTACTTTTCAAATAAAATAGATTTTATATTACTTTATTATACTATATATCTATAAAATACTAATTTAATTTAATTAACGTACAAAAGTTAAATAAAAAATTTATTTGTGGACGAAGGAAAGTATTTTAAACACTATAGTTTAGTAAAATCAATAAAATGGAGTATATATATAAATGAGTATTATTTTGTAGTAAATAAAATTTTATATAATATTTTATGTGAGACGAATTAAAAATGAAAAAGAATTACATGTGGCAAAATGGAAGAAATATATTTTTTCTATCTCATTGAAAAAAGGTTATCATTTTTCATTTTCGTCCATTTCCAAACAAGGTTATTATTATCTAATTTAATAATTATAATACCTACATAACATAATAAATATATTTTCAACTTACAATATATTACACAAATGTCGTTATTTTTATATTATATAATATTAATAGGGATATTTTTATCTTTTTTACTGGAATCCAATATAATACTAATATTACAAAATGTATATGCAAAAAATAAATATCACCCTTTCAATGGGACAAAAAAAAATATTTTTTTTTAAAAAAAATATAAAATTCAAACAATAAATATTAAAAAAGTTGATTTAAATTATATATTTAAATAATATTTGTTGTGTTATTTTATAAAAGGTAAGTATTTTTTCATAAAACGTATAATTAAAATAGTAAAATTTAAATAAAAAAAAAAGTCAAAGAAACACACCAAATTGTATATAAATAATTGTACTCTATAAATTATTATTTAAAATAAAAAAAATGATTTATAAATAAAAAAAATTAAGAAACATAAATCACGTGGAATGATAAGATGGATAACAAAGAAATAAATACTGATAGTGATTCGCCAGCTGGAGCGGATCGTGTAATATTTGGGCATGCCAAACACGAGAATACTATATTATGATTATTATTCCATCAAAACACAAACTCACGCAATAATAAGTAAAAGTCAACCATCCGAACATGTGATTATTATTATTATTATTATTACTGTGAGAAATAAATTATAAAAATTTAAAAATTGTACTGTTATTTATAATCAAAATAGGGGCACAATGGGCGCATCTCCTCTTAGAAATGCGCCACATCAGCAATTTAGAAAAATAAAAATAAAATAAAGACTGTCGCTTCCCAGCATCTCTGGAAGATTTTGATTAATTGTCATGCGTCGGCTTTTATGTATATATATATATATATATACGATATATATTATTTTTGTTTTTGTAATTTATATTGAATTTATTGTTATATTTAAATTTTGTAATATTTTTATAATTTATGATATTTTGTATGCTACAAAATGATACCAATATTGAATATGTTTTATTAATTTAAATTTCAAAATATATAAATACAAATATTATATAATTCTATTAACAAATCAATATTAATAAATTTAATTTAATTTATTAAATAAAATTTAAAATTAAATTAAATTATATAATAAATAATATAATTTTTTCCCATAATTTTTTAATAAATCAAAATATTGACAAAAAATAATATAATATAACATAATAATTAAAATAAATAATTAATACTACAAATTAAAACTATAATTTAAAAATAATATATATATAATATGAAAATAAAAATTTATTAAAAAATTAGGATGAGTATCTTTGTTGTGAATATAAAATAGAACAAAGTATTTCTGCTGACGTGGTAAAGAGAGAAAGTGACGTGGATAAGAAAAAGTAGTGGAGATACCCAAAAGCGAATATCTCCGTTGCGGATGTTCTTACATATAGCCATCATAAAATAGATTCGATAAATTCAAATATAAACAACCTACATAACTAAATCTATTAAATTTAAAACTAAATATCTAAAATATCTCAACATCCTCTCAAACTCAAGTGGTATAACAGAAACTAACTTGAATTTGATAAAAAAGTTGAATACATGTGCAAAAGACGCAAATAAAAATAACAGTTGCTTGTCTGACGTTGTCGCCGCCGCTCTACCGTGTCAAAATTAGAAACAATATTGTCAACTGAATTAGAGTAAAAAATAACATAACTCATAACGAACTCGAAAATAATATGACTCTTTATTGGCCGAAAACGACATGACTCTCTACCGGAGTCGGACTCTCTACTGGAGCCGAAAATGACGGAAGTACTATCCAAAAAGTCGGAAATAACAGGACTCTCATTGCAATAAAAAACATGGATCTGGAGAACGCAACAGACGAATCGCAGAATTGAAGACAAACGCGCAAACATGACTTCAAATGTAGACAAAATCAGGATTCAAAACACAATTAAAATCAAAAACAAAAAAAGACTAGAAACCATGGTCATAATTGTAAGACATCCGAGTACATCCTAGGTTAAATATACCTGGAGAAACGCGGATTGGTAGGCTATATATACAACATTAGAAAAATAGGTCATGATATCATATTAGAAATTGTGGGAGAAAATAATAAAATTGTCTTATTGATCATCAAAATAAAAGAGTCTATATAGATGTAATACAAAACGAACTTCGTATACTCAAATATAAATAATCTAATTTATGAATAAGACCAAATATAAATATAAATTTATTATTGGGGTAATACACATAATTATTTCATTCGTCCCACTTAATGTTTATTTTAGCTTAAGCACAAAGTTTTAAATTTTGCGTAATTAATAAGTAATTAAGATGTGTATTAGTAAAAATAATTATAATTTAATAAAAAAATCATAGATTAATATTAAGATGACTAAATAGTTTAATTAAAATAAAAATTTATAAATTATGAATTATAAAAGCGATTAAAGTGTAAGTACATTTAAAAATTCACATCTTTTATAAAATTAATTTAGGTTAATTATAAATAAACAAATGTATTGTTTTTATTTACTTGTATTAATTTATTCTCTATATCCATATTGCATATATTTTTTTATTGCGATATAATGTCAAAATATATAAATATATATTCTAATTTTTTAATTATATATATTAAATTTATTTTAAATTTATCAATAGAATTAATTATATAATTGTTACGTATGAAATTTAAAATTAGGTTAAAAAGGTCAAGGTAAAAGAAAAATGGGCCTAGTAATCGAGTTGATCGAAATGGCCGAGGGGCACCGTAGGAAACTCAGGTAAAATGGATATATTTCTAAGGAAATAGCGGGTCGGAAGGTCCGCAGGTCGGACGGTCCTCAGGTCGGGAGGTTCGCAGGTCGGAAGGTCCTCAGGTCGGGAAGTCCGTAGGTCGGAAAATCCTCAGGACGGAAAGTCCATAGGTCGGAAGATCCTCAGATCGAGAGGTCCGCAGGTCGGATGGTCTCTAGGTCGGGAGGTCTGCGGCTGGACCAATAAGTCGGATGGTCTTTAAGTCGGGAGATCTGCGGCTGGACCAATAAGTCGGATGGTCTCTAAGTCGGGAGGTCTGCGGCCGGACCAATAAGTCGGGAGGTTTGCGGCTGGACTAACAAGTCGGATGGTCTGTAGGTCGGGAGGTTTGTGACTGAACCAAATAAGTCGGGTGGTCTACAAGTCGGGAGGTTTGCAGTCGGATCAATAAGGCGGAAGATTTGCGTTCGGGCCAAAGAGGCGGAAAGTCTGCGGTCGGTTCAGGGAGTTAGACATTGTTGAGAGTAAGTGAGAATGATACTGTAGTCGGTTGAGGGCACGTGTCAGCAGGAGAAGGGTTAGCAGACGGTTGAAAAAGAGACATTGTAACCGTTCGGGTGACGGTTTCCAATACTGTTTCTCAAGGGATATTTAAGGATTTGGATTTTTCTGGAGAAATTATCTTCAATCAACTTAAAAAAAGCAAAGTCAGATTCGGGGATCACCACTTTAAATTTCCAACATTTTAATTTCCAGTTAATTTCTTTATGTACCGTACAGTGTTTAGAGATTTTTAATCTCAGACGCTAATTGATCAAGTTTAAAGATATTTTCCATATCTTTGAATTTTACTTTTTTGTCTGTTGAAAAAATACATCAACAATAATAAAATAATATCATAATTAACTAATTAAATATTATTACCTAGATACCGTGTCACTAGTGAAAGTGGTCAATTATCTTGGACGAATGAAATATAATTTAATAAATTAATAATAGTAAATTATGCACTCCCTCCGTCCCATGAAATTGGTCTCCTTTTTTCGGGCACGGAGTTTAAGAAATATTGTATTAAATGATTAATTAGTTTGGTTAATTTATACTCCCTCATTTCCACATAATTTGTTCGTATTTTTTTTTGTTCATCCCATATAATTTGTCTTTTCATTTTTGAAAATATAATTATACACTTTAACCACATTTTAAATTTTAAATTTTGTAATTTTTTAATTTTAATTAAAATATTTAGTTATCTTACTATTAATTTATAATTATTTTTACAAGTACACTTTTTAATTATTTATTAATTATATTTTACCTAAATTTCTGCATCTATCTTAATACACACATATTATATGGGACGGAGAGAGTATAATATTTATAATGTATTATTTTTTTTAATTATTTTTATTTAGTGATATATTAAAATAAAAATAAAAATAATTAATTTTTTATGCTGAATATTTTATATTTTAAAATTAATTTTTTTAAAAAAATTATTGTATATTAGTAACACAATAATAATGTAAAAAAAATAATTATTTTATTAAATTAAATATAATTAAAGAATAAAACATAATGCGACTATAAAATTTTTAATTGTAATAATATTTTATATAAAATTATCCAAAATTAAATACGAAAATTAAAACTTAAAACTTAAAACTGAATTTAGTTATTGATACTATAAATATGATAGATAGTTATGTATGAATTTGATTATTTTCACAAAATCTTGATCATAGTTCTTAATAATATTATCTCAATCCGTCAAATTTAATCTCATTTTTTGTAAATATGCAAAAGAAATTGGGTCAAATTTACCGGACGAGGGAGTAATACATCATTTTCCTTAAAAACTAATACAATTAAATATTTTAATAATTCTCAATAACAAATAATAATAATAATAAAAAGGTAAACTGTTTTTTAGTTTGGCAACTGACCCCTTATCATTTTAGTTCCGTAAGTGGAGTCTGTCGCAAAATAGTCCCATAAGTGAAAAATTTTCGCTGTTTTAGTCATCCAGCCCGGAGACGCCTGCGTGGTTCGCCGGAGGCCACGTGTCCGCCATGTCAGCGACACCTGGCGGACACGTAGATTTTATTTTATTTTATTTAAATTTTTTTTATTTTTAATTTTTTTATTTGGTGCAATTGAAAAAAAATAAAATAAAAAAAGTAAAATCCACGTGTATGCCAGGTGTCGCTGACCTGGCTGGACACCTGGCGGACAAGTGGCCTCCGGCGAGTCACGCAGGCGTATTCGGCGCCGGATGAATAAAACAGCGAAAATATTTTACTTATGAAACTAGTTTGCGACATGCTCCATTTACGAGATTAAAATGATAAAAAGGTCCAGTTATGGGACTAAAAAAATAGTTTACCCAAAAAAAAGATTAACAGTAAAAAGTATGCAATTTTTGTTTTTTTTTTTAATTTTGAAAGAAATAAAATATAAATTCTAATACAAAATATTAAAATCAAACACCCTAATAAAAAATATTTGATATGCTTTATGATTAATATTACTAAAAAAAAATATATCCAATATATACACATCAAACATAATTTATATATTCTACAAACTTATAAAATTTAATAATTTAATAAAAAATTATTTTTTATATTGTCAACACATTTCTAATAGCTAACATAAAAAAATATCTCAAATTAAAAATACAAAAAAATATTCTCTTTGTTCCGTCTTAATGTATACATCTTTCCATTTTCATTTGTCTCGGTTAACGTATAATTTATTTTATTAGTAATTATAGACCTCATTTTTAGTTTTAAATACCCATATTTTACTATCATACGTTACTTTTATACAAAAAAAAATAAAGATAATTATTTTTATACTATTTTTAATTACTTACTACAATTAAAATATTATTATTATTTCTTAAATTTTGCACCAAATATAAACATACACTATAATACGGAATGGAGTAAGTATATTTATATTTTGTATATTATATTAAAAAATAATTTAATATATAAAAATATCACATCAACACATATTTATATTATATCAAAATATAAAATTTTATATTCAAATATTCAAACTCAACTCTCAAATGTATGCCAAAAAAAAAAAATATAATGATTTAATAGAATATAGTTAAGTATGTGATTTAAATTATTATTTGTTATTTTTGATTTATCAGGAAATATGACCAATTTGGCGGGACGGCTAAAAAAAGAAAGGTGGACCAATTTTGGGGAAAAGATTAAACATTATTTTATTGTTTTTTATGTGAGCGTAGTTTTTGTATTTTTAAAATAAAAATTAATATATCAGTAAAATAAATTTAGAATATGTATTTAAAAATATATTAAACATTATTTTTTCAACGAAATATATATGCAATATGAATATTATTTTGTAAAAAATAAAAAAATAATTTTTATTGTTCAGAATTAATATAAATTAATTTTATAAATAAAAATAGAGAATTTTTAAATGTAAATAAAAAATTATTTGTTGAAGAGGATAGAAAAAAAAAAAATAATGAATTCTATATACAAGATGTTAAAGATTTGATTAAGACCATTTTCACTAAATTTTCTTTTAAATTTTAACTTCACTCTAATCCATTCTATTTCTTTAGAGAACAATTTTCATATTATTTCTTATTTTAACCAATTATATAAAATTTATTCAATTTTTATTTATTTATTATCTCCGGTCGGCTTTAGGAGTCTCGTTTACTTTTTGCGTGTTGATAAAAATGTTTATAATACTGTAGATATGAACATTTATGAGAAGTATAATTAATGAATAACTAAGAAGTGTATTAGTAAAAATAAGTAGAGATTTAAATCAAAATACCTAATAGTTCAAAAAGGTAATATGCGCGAGTGTGTTATTTATTAATAATGATAATAGTTCTGTTATAGAAAAAATTAAGGTCATTATAGAGGTAAATGAAAAGATGATTGTAATATATGTTCTAATAAAAAAATTTATTTAAAAAATTTACACACTAAAAGAATGCAACTAAACATTTTAAAATTAAAATACAAGTATTAGATTGTTGAACGTATAATCAACTAATACTAAATTGTTGATTTATCAAACACTCTAACACAAGTAGTTAATATATTTAATTAGTCAAACCAACTAATAACTAATCGAATCAACTAAAAACAAAAGAGTAATTGTTAATTGACAACTATCTTTTTAATGCACAAACATGTAATCACGCAATATTTTCTATATAAAGTATTTTAAATATTTATATTAAAATTTATGTATTATAAATATAATTTACAATAAAGTTTCGAAATCAAATTTGAACAAAAATAACATTGTTATAATTTGTTCAAACAAACACAAGGTACTTTATGATTTAAACGGTAGTTATATATAATAATTTATGACAATAAAATAATGTGTTTTTATACGGACCAATAATAATAATATTTACCGATAAAAATTACATTATATTCATAATAAAAATATATAGTCTGTAAATAGGTATGATAAACACTCAATATACTCAAATTATAACAATTTATAACGAATACGACTAGATTATAAAGACACAATCTAATAATAGAAATAATATAAACACTCAATATACTCAAATTATAACGTAGCAAAAAATTGTTCATTGTGTTAGAGTCAGAAACACTGCTTTCAATTGAATTAGAATCGGAGACAGGACATGCTTACAACAAAGTGTCGGAAAATAGAACTCTCAATAGAGTAAAAAATGAGAAACTCTCAATGAAATAAAAAATGAGACTTATAATACCATCAAATGAAAAATCGAATTATGAGAACGCCAGCAAAAAAATCTCCGGTGATCGCGTCGGCGCACGCTCTTACACGCTAGCGAGATCAACGGCCATGTGAAACTTTATCAGGGACGTGTGGTCTCCATGTGCCGCCATTTCCCGTGAATTTTTTATGATCAACTGAATTTGAGGCGGAAAACCTAGTGGTAGTGGCGTGACGACCGAAGACAGAGGAAAACTCAAAATATGACGCATCATGGTTAATTTTGCGGGAAAAAGTTAGGACTTCAAATGGAATTAAAATAAAAAACTAAAGAGTTTTAAAATTGGAAGACCTCCAGATATATTTTAAATTGAATGTACTAAAAAAATGCAAGTTAGTAATATGTGTTTGCTTTAGGAAAAAATAAACTTTGATACTGTATGAAAATTATTTTACGAAAATTCAAAATCGCATTGTATTCATAATGAACATAGAGGATCTATAAATAAACATATACCTAAATCTTAAAAATCTAATCTAGTCAATATGATAAGATAATACCTACATCATCTAATAATAGAAATTTCATATAAAATTAAATAAGTAAAATATCAACAAAAGTAAATAAAATATTGAGTTTTCTGTATTTTTATTTCAAGTTTGTTAATTTTGAGGTTTATTTCAAGTTTGTTAATTTTGAGGTGAAGTATAGAAGTATTTTTTATTCTATATTTTTAATGATAAATAAATATTACATGTGATATTTATTTTTAAAAATTGAGATATAGTAAAAAAAAATAGTACTACTATTTAAGAAAGGTAAACAAAGTGTGTTTGTTTTGTTCACTTTGTGTTTTCAGTGGCACGATTGTATATAAATATTATTTTAAAAAAATATAATATACTAATCTATATATTTACAAAAAATTAAAAATTTAATATAAAATATAGTATTATTTTTTTATATTACTAATACAACTTTCTAAGCATAACACATAAAATGCATCCATCTAATCATACAATTTAAACAAACTCGATATTGTACTTTCCTCGTCCTACTCAAAAGTAAAACTTTTGTAATTTAAGTAAAACTCTAAAAGTTAAGAATATTTTAATATTAGTGTGTAATTATTTTTACTAAAATAGAAAAAAAATATTTTTAAGTGAGATAAACAAAAATAATAAAAATGAAATATTGAATTGAAATGGAAAGAGTATTTTTTTAAAAAATACTAATCGGGAAAATACTTTTCCTATCCCACTCGAAAAGGGACATTTGAGATTTGTGGTAGATTAAGAAATAATACTATTGTTGTGTTTTTATATATGTAGGCATTAAAAATTAAATGTCTAAATTAAATTAAATATCATGTATTTTGGAAGAAAATAAAATTCCAATAATACAAATATATGGTATTTAATTATGCACATATGTTAATTTTTGTACAATAAATATCAACCATTAATGCAAAAATATGCTTAAAATGAAAAATATCGTACAAATATTGCGTGTATAAATAGAGCCATAATAAATTTGACAGCAAAATAAATTAATCTTGTCAATAAAGGAAGTATATAAATTAATATCTTCCAAAAAAAAGACAATGATATAAAGATTTTGGCGAGAAATGAAGGTGCACAATCAAATCCGTCAAGAATAGAAAACAACATCTGATAGAAAATGAAAGATTATAAAATCTTTCCATCCACGTGGCACCATCCAAAAAGGAAGCCAAGGCCACCCTCCCCTATAAATAGGAGCCTTGGCCAATTCATTACACACCGAAGTTCATTTGAAGACTCGCGTAAGGGTAAGTCTCTCTAGACTCTCTGCATGTTCTTCATTGTTCTTCGTGTCCTTCGAAGCGTTCTTCGTCGAAAAGTCACCGATTTGGACAAATGATCCAATATTGGTTGACGAATCAATGGAGTTAACGTTCTTCGTCGTATGTCCGAACGGGAGGAATGATCAAAGCTTCCAAAGCCATCGAGGAATCCATCAAAGCTAAGGAAGAGCCTCCAAAGTCGCTCTCAAAACTTCAAGATGTTCGTCGCATTCTTCATAAAAGGCGCAAACTCGGCCCTTTTCGATCTAAAAGTCAAAGGGGCACGCCGCCAAAAGCGTTACGGAACACCAAATCTACCTCCTCAAAGATCAAAGCCGCGGATCGTCCAAAGAAGACATCAAATCCAAAGCTAATGATTAAATCGCCTACATGAAGACCAAAGCCCTCCAAAAGGCGGAAAAGCCAAATAAAAAATCAAAGCTACGGATCGTCCAAAGAGGACATCAAATCCAAAGCTGACGATCGAATCGCCCGCACGGAGACCAAAGCTCTCTAAAGTCCGGCAAAATCAAACTGAAGACCAAATTTCTTTGGATCAAATAAGCAATAGAAAACCAAGTTGGAAAACAAATCGTCTCGGGAAGAGAATCAAGGGATCCAAATAGAAAATAGGACCCGCATATATTTAAATTAAATATAATTTGTACAAATTTTGTGTTTATAAAAATATAACACTATTTTTTTGTCCACAATATACTAATCTGTCAAAATTGATAGTAAAAGTGGCGGTAAATGAAATTTACAGAACACAATCAAACAGAATCCAAGATTAGGCAAAAGATATTAAAGCAGAACTCGAACTTCCCTCTTTTGACCTTCTTCTGGCGAACACACCCAGTCACGCGCCGCAGCTCCGGCGACTTCCTCTTCCGGAAATTTCCAAGCGACTCGACAAACGATTGGGAAAACTATTCTTACGGTTCAGTCTACAACCTAATGACTCACACTCAGGGACTAACCCAACCGCCTCCAAACAAAACCCCAAACCAACGAACTCGATCAACCCTAAACTCTAATCGACCGATTTCCCCCAAAACCTCACAAAAAAAACCCAGATGAACAACTTACCGAAGGAATCGAACAAGAACGACGGCGATTTCGGTGAAAAAGAGAACCCCAAACTTACCGAATCATTGGTGGCACGTGTCACCAGTGATTTTATTTCACCAAAAGAAAATTTTAATGATTTAATAACTGTGCTACTATTAAATTTTTTTAGTGCCCTCATTTAAAATTTAAAATATCTTCCTTATCCAAGAAAATTAGTAAATTGTTTAAAATTTTAAATTTAAAATGCCACATGTACCAAATAATTAAAATTAAGTCAAATTAAAATAATTAACGTACATTTTAAAATATAAATATATAAAAATTGTAATGATTTTGGGTCTGTAACATTTTGGAGGCCCGGAACACTTCAACCCGACCTGCCCATCCGAAATCCGGATCCAGTACCTGCGACCCGACCCATCTATGTTGAGATGTGATGGCAGCTATTGGAATAAGGGATTTGATCTGGGCCGTTGGATCTAATATCCAACCTCATATATATATATATATATTTATATATATATTGGGTCTCTTCTGAACCTGGTTTAGTTCATTCTTCTCTCGCGATATGTCTTTCTCTAGAAATCCTAACCTCGCGACGGCGCTCTTCGATCGATCTTCCTTGCATGCTTTCCGGTGATCTGACTTGCGAATCTGGAGCTTCGACAGTGCGCTTCAACGTTCGACGTGTTCTAAGGCTTTCCATCGGTTTGCTTTCTCAATTCGGGCATGTTTGATTGTTCGCGGTGTATAGTGATTGTCCGTGATGAAATTAGACCTAGAATGTTAGCGTTTCCATAGATTGTGGTTTGGTTAGAATGATTGTGCGTTTCCGTGGATGTCGTTTGTGGTTTGGGTCGAGGTTGAGTGTTTGTGTTCGTTCGATTGATATATTTGGGTAAAACTGAGTCCGAGCTTCTTTGATTTCGTAATAAAGGAAAGATTCTTTAGGTTTCGTTAAATTTCATAAAGATTATGTGTGAATAACAAGTGTTCGATTCGTATATTTTCATAACAAGTGGTATCAGAGCTGTTAGGGCTTGTTTCGTTCATTGAATTTTTGAAATATTTGAAATCTTGGGAACTCCTTGTTCTCGCTGCCTTGATTTATGCCCTATATTAGTGTTTGATCTTGTTAAGGAAGAAAACTTTTTTTTTTTTGTGGTTTTCCTCTTACACTATAAAGTGAGTAACTCTTTGAAAAGAATAAGAGTTGGTTTCAAATGAGTTTGATATTGAAATTCAACCATAGCGGCTGAATTTGTATAAGTCTCTTAATTGATTCATCCAAACATTACTAATCTGTGTTTTAAGTGTGCAGTGAACAAGTTTTTAACATGAGGAGTCCTTTGGATTACAAAAAGAAAGCCAAAGAATTGTTGCGGAGCTTGGAGTTGGGTAAAATTTCGGTTTATCAAACCAGTGTGTTGTGCTTACTTTGTGGGTGTTTTCTATGAATTTTTAAGGCTGTTAGTGATTTACAGTTTTCTGTAAATCTGTTTCTTGTTAAGTAACTTCCCAGTAAGTTGGTTTATAAAGAAACGAACTCACGGTCAGTTAGGTATTGTGAAGTGTTTGTTTAAAATTGCATGTTTGTTGGTGATTAATTGGGTTAGCAAACTGCTACTTTGTTGTTCCCAATTAATCTGTATGTGTCGGCTGTTGGGTGTTTTGAAAATTGTTGGTGGATAAGCTGTAAATTTGTTGTGTGTTTTCTGCATATCTGATTGGTGTCATTTTGTGTTAGAAAACAAAATATGTTTTTTTTCAAATAAATATGCTTGTGTGAGATTGAGGCAATTATGTGCTAGTTTAGGTCATTTTTCTTGTCAAAATGGTAAACCAATCATATTTTAATATACAACCTTTTGATGAAAAAATTGATTTTGCTATTTGGAAACAAAAAATGAGAAATGTCCTTGTAACTCAAAGATTAATAAAAGCCATTGAACTAGATCCAGCCCTGAAATTCCTGCTGCAAAGAGGAATGAGCTGGATGAACTTGCGCCATCGTGTATTATTTTGAACCTAGCTGACCATGTAATTAGAAAAGTAGGGGTTTATGAATCCGTTGAAGATTTGTGGGACAAATTAAATAATATGTTTACTGAAACTTCTTTTCCAAATAGAATACACCTTTTGGAAAAGTTCTTTAGCTTTAAATTAGACCTTTCTAAGACAATAGACGAAAATTTAGATATTTTTACCAAATTAATTTAAGATATAAAACTTACATGAGATAAAAACATAGATGATTACAACTCTATTGTCTTGTTAAATGTCATTCTTAGTTCATATTCAGATGTAAAATCAGCAATAAAATATAGTATGAATGTTATTACTCTTGATGTGGTCATAAATGGTCTAAAATGTAAAGAAGTGGACTTGCAACTTTATAAAGCTAATAAACAGTCACATGAAGAAGTCATGCATGTTAGGGGTAGATATCTCTTTAGACATAGTAAGAATGGCTCTTCTTCCAAATGACAATAAGCAATGGAGTAATTCCTATAATAGTCAACATAAGAAGTCTAGAAGGAAGTCTAAAAATAGGTCTCAAACCCCCTCTAAGTATATTAAACGTTGCTTTAATTGTAGGGATCCTTCACACTTCATTAGGAATTGTCATAGAAAAAACAGAAACTCCAATAACAATAGTAAGCAGTGTTTCAGCAACCCCAAATAATAATTCAAATGAACAAGCAAATTTGATTTTACAAGAGAATTGCTTAGGTGATGTCTTTGTCATTACTGCTAAATGTTATAAGATGATTTTTTTAACAAAAATGAATGGTTATTAGATTCAACGTGCACTTATCACATGACACCTTTTAAAGAATTCTTTTCGGACTATAAAACTCTTACAAATTGCAATGTTTCTATGGCGGATAATAGAATTTGTAGAGTTGAGGTAATCGGGACTGTTTCTTTAAAATTCAGTTCCGGGTCTGTTGTAAAATTGTCAAATGTCGTCATGTACCTGATTTGTCAAGTAATTTGCTTTCTTGTCCGGATTTATCTTCCCTAGGATTAAAGGGGAAATGGGGAGGAAATTATATGAAAATTATAAAAGGCTCTTTGATTGTTTTTAAAGCTAAAATGAGAAATAACCTGTATATAATGACTGTTGTGCCTGTTTTAAATTCTGAGCATGTTGTGAATGTTGTTCATGATAAAACTGACTTGTGGCATAGGAGATTAGGTCACTTGAGTAATAGAGGATTAGAGATTTTGCAAAAATCCGGCTATTTTGGTGGTAAAAAAGTTTCACCTATGCCTTTTTGTGAAAATTGCATTTATGGCAAACATCATAAAGTTTCATTTCCTAAAATTACCGCTGAAAATAAAGTTCTTTCAAGAGATGTTTTGAAATATTTACTCTCTGATGTGTGGGGCCCTTCTAGTGAACCCATACGTGGTGGGAGTAAATATTTCTTGTCAATAATTGATGATTTTTCAAGAAAAATTTGGGAATTTTTGTTAAAACAAAAATATGATGTTTTTGAAATTTTTAAAAATTGGAAGATTTTGATTGAAAATCAAACGGGCAAAAAGATCAAATGTTTAAGGACGGATAATGGTTTAAAGTATTGTAATACATGGTTTGATAGCTTTTGTGTTGAGAATGGAATTAGACGTCATAAGACAGCCTCTTACACACCCCAACAAAATGGGGTGGCTGAGCGAATGAACCGAACTCTATTGAAAAGAGTTTGAAACTTGTTAGCTTCCTCGGGTTTATCAAAATGCTTTTGGGATGAGGCTATTAAAACAACCGTTGATTTGATAAATAGGTCTCCATCAGTGCCTTTAAAGGGTGATTGTCCCGAATTTAGGTGGACTGGGAAGAGAACGGATTTATCAAATTTAAAAGTTTTTGGTTGTTCAACTTTTTTGCGTGTTTTCAATGACAAGTTAGAGCCTAGAGTTGAGAAATGTGTTTTTCTAGGTTATCCTGAGGGAGTTAAGGGGTATAGGCTATGGGTAACTTCTAAACCAGATTTTAAAAATTTCATTAGTAGGGATCTTATATTCAATGAACATGACATGCCTTGTTTAATAACAAAACAGTCCTTAAATGAGAAAGTTGTTGTTGATAGTATTTCTAGTAATACTAGGAATGAGGTGGAACATCATTACTATGAACTAAATAGTAATGAACCTGGAGTGAATGAGCAGGTTGTCTCTGCCGGAGCTGAACCGGCAGAAACAACTGTTTCTGAATTTTCAGATCTGTCCATGGGGACTGATCATGAAATACAGAATCTGGATGATAATTCAGATTCTGAAATTGATGGTGAAAATGTTGAAATTGATAATCAAAATTTTGAAAATTATCAACTTGCTAGGGATAGAAGTAGAAGGAATATTAGACAGCCCCCTAGGTTTAATGATTTTGATATTGCTCAATTTTCTTATAATGTGCTTGAGTCATTAGATGAAAATGAACCAAAGTCATATAATGAGGCAATGAAATCAAAACATAGAGAGGAATGGGTTAAGGCAATGAATGAAGAGATTAAGTCTTTAAGGGACAATAACACGTGAGAGTTAGTTCCTAGGTTGCCTAACAGGTCTATAGTTGATTAAATGGCTTTACAAGGTAAAACAAGATGAAAATAAAGTTAGGTTTAAGGCAAGATTAGTTGCAAAATGTTATACTCAAAATGAGGGGATAAATTACAATGAGATTTTTGTTCTTGTTGTTAAATATACCACTATATGTTTCATGTTTGCTTTGGTTGCTTATTTTAATTGGGAGTTGAAACAATTAGATGTAAAAACAACATTTTTTACATGGTGATTTGTATGAAAATGAAACAATCGGAGGGCTATCTTGATAAAAATAAAACAAATCATGTTTGTCTTTTAAAGAAATCACTCTATGGGTTTAAACAATCTCCTAGACAATGAAATCTTAAATTTGATGAATGTATGAAATCCTTTGAATTCACTAGAAGTAAATTTGACCATTGTTTGTATTTTAAAATAGCATGTAAGCATCCGGTTTTCTTGCTGCTATATATTGATGATATGTTGTTAATGGGTCATAGTTTGGAAACAATAAATCATGTGAAAGATTGTTTAAGCAAGAAATTTGATATGAAATATTTAGGGGATGCAAAAGTAATACTTTGCATGAATATAGTGAGGAATAGGAAAGAAAACTTGCTGTTTTTAAACCAGTCCACTTATATTAGAAAAATTCTGCAAAAAATTTCCATGTGTGATGCAAAACTCTCTTTTGTCCATCTCGCATCTAACTTCATTTTGTCAAAAGAGCAATGCCCTAAATCTAAAAATGATGTGATTTATATGAAGAATGTTCCTTACTCTAATGCCATAGGCTCTATCATGGATTTGATGGTGTGTACTAGACCTGATTTAGCGTATGTTATTAGTTGTTTGAGTCGATATATGGCTAACCCGGGTGTTGAACATTGGAATGCTCTTAAGTGTGTTTTTAGGTATTTGGTGGGTACTTTAGACATAGGCTTGGTGTTTGGTAGAAATGCACATGATATTAACTTGATTGGTTATGTTGATTCAAATTATGCGAACGATAGGGACACTAGGAAGTCTACTACATCTTACTTGTTTACTTTATGTGGTTCTTGCATTAGTTGGAAGTCGCAATTACAACATATTGTGGCTCTTTCTACGATGGGGTCGGAATATGTTGCAATTACCGAAGCCTTAAAAGAAGCATTGTGGCTAAAAGGACTTTTAAATGAACTAAAATACTTGAACAATGAAGTAACAGTGTTTTCGGATAGTCAATCAGGGATTCAACTTTGTAAAAATCCAGTTTTTCATGATCGCACCAAACACATAGATTTTAGATTTCATTTTATTCGAGATGTCGTGTCTAAAGGTCTTTTAAAACTTAAGAAAATTCCTTCCGAATACAACCCTGCGGACTTGGGAAAAAATGTTTTTTCGGTAAAAAAATTCAACTTGTGTAAGAAAACAGTGTATATTGATACTTTTGATTAGAAATTTGTATATTTTTTAAAAAATGTAAAAGCTGTAGCCTAACTTAAAATTATGTGTTTAAAGTTGCTAAATATTTTCTTTTTCTTTTCTTTTGTATATTTGTTACTGCTGTAAACGTTTTTTTGTTGATTAAAATTTGTGAATACTAATCACGTTAATAAGTTCGCAGGTTAAAAGACTGAAATCATTGGATACTCAGACAGTGATGACACCCATGTTTGGTACAGTCTCCAGCCCAAAAATGTGGAGATTTGTAATGATTTTGGGCCTGTGACATTTTGGAGGCATGGAACACTTCAATCCGACCCACCCATCCAAAACTCGGATCCAGTACCCGCAACCCGACCCATCTATGTTGAGATGTGATGGCAGCCGTTGGATTAAGGGATTTGATCTGGGCTGTTGGATCTAATATCCAGCCTTATATATATACTGGATCTCTTCTGAACCCGGTTAGTTCATTCTTCTCTCGCGATCTGTCTCTCTCTAGAAACCTTAACCTTGCGACGACGCTCTTCGATCGATCTTCTTTGAGTGCTTTCCGGTGATCTGACCGGCGAATCTGGAGCTTCAACAGTGCGCTTCGATGTTCGACGTGTTCTAAGGCTTTCCATCGGTTTGCTTTCTCAATTCGGGTCTGTTTGATTGTTCGCGGTGTATAGTGATTGTCCGTGATGAAATTAGACCTAAAATGTTAGCGTTGCCATAGATTGTGGTTTGGTTAGCGTGATTGTGCATTTCCGTGGATGTCGTTTGTGGTGTGGATCGAGGTTGAGTGTTTGTGTTGGTTCGATTGATATATTTGGGTAAAATTGAGTCCGAGCTTCTTTGATTTCGTAATAAAGGAAGGATTCTTCAGGTTTTGTTAAATTTAAGAAAGATTATGTGTGAATAACAAGTGTTTGATTCGTATATTTTCATAACATTTTTTATATTATTAATAATAATATATTTTTTATTAATATTAATATATTTTTATTTTAAATTTATCTACTGTGCCATCGTAAAAATCATTTCTAAATTAGACTATTAGAAAGTTGCGTGGAAATGAATTATGGTAGAAAAATATAATTTATAAAAAATATGGAAATGAATTATGGTAGAAAAATATAATTTATAAAAAATAAATTTTTTTATCTTATTCAACTATATTGAATTAAATTAAAACAACTAAAATATAAAGATAAAACTGTTCAAAATTAATATCTGCGTTTGAATACAATTGATTACGAAGAAACAGAGGATAAATACGTTTTAAGAATTCAATTAATTAATGAGAGAGACAAAACGGTTTATTCGCAAAAATTCAATGCCCATCCGGTGTTTGACTGGATTTGAATTTTAAGTTGATATTTAAATAGTAAAAATTTTGAATTTGAATAATTATATGATTTGATATAAATAGGTATTGATGTGATATTTTGAATGTAAAATTAATTTTTAGTATAATATAAAAAATAAAAAATAAATATTTGATTTGATGTTTTTGAAAGAAAAAAATGGAATGAATAGTGTATTTAAAATCCAATCCTCAAACAAACACACCCTTAATTAATTCCGTTCTAAATTTCGCTAATAATTTTGTTCAAACAAACATCAGAATAGTTACGGCCCACATTTTGAAAAATTAGCAATATACAATAAAATATACAAATAATACAGGTCTTTATTATACACAATACATACTATATTAATAGAAATATGTGTTATTTGTTTATAATTATAAGTGCACTATATAAAAGTATATCATGTATTAAAATCAATTGTTGTGTGAGCTGTATAAAATTATAACATTTGTTGTATAAAAAGGGCGGATCCACCTTTGATGGAACGATGACACATGACACAAGTGATTTATTATATTAAAAAAAATTATAATTTAATAAATGTACTACTCACTTAAAATTTAAAATTACATCATTATTAAAAAAATTTGGTGAATTATTTAAAATTTAAATTTTAAAATATCATCAATACTTTAATAATTTAAATTCAATTCAATGAAATAATTAATTTATATTTTAAAACATAAATATACAAAACAATATTATAGTATTACTGATTAATAAATCGAGTCTTATAATTTATTTTATTTTTAAGTTTATATATTTGCAACTGGTAAAAATATTTTTTGGATCCACCACTGGTTGTATTTGTATATTAATATATTTGTATTATATTAATAATATACTATGTGTTGTCTATAATAATATTGTCTTAGCACACGATGTTCTATTCAACATAGTGCTTATATACATATTTGAACTTTTTTGCATATTATCAATTTAACAGTTATTTTTCAAATTAACCTTTTTACAAAATATTATATCCGAATGTATTTTAAATTTTTTATCTTACATAAACTCATTCACAAATATAATATTTTCTTTGTCCCATGTACCGTAAAATATTTGATTTTCAATAGAGAATATAGATGAGTAATAATAAATAGAATCAATTTAAAATTAAGTAATTTGGATGATGTGATGAGATAAAATATAATTAATATTATTTTCAATATATCACGAAATATATAAGACATTAAAATAAAAATATTAAAAAATATATAAGACAAAAATAATACTATTTTTTCTTAATTTATTACATATGTGTTATGAACATTATAAATTGAACATACCAATAAAGTCACGAACATATTGATAAATATTTATATTTGAACTAAAATTAATATATTTTAATTATATTATGATTATTATTGATTTTTTCTTTTCATTTTAACTTTATAAACTATTCTAATTTTAAAATATTTTTTTAAAAAAATATATAATAAAAATAAAATTTAGACCAAAACAAAGGTACACGGTGGTCTAGAATTATATATAGCACTAAAATATACATGATCATGTAACAACATAGCCGTGTAGTTTTCAGAGCAGTTGTCATGTCACATTCGTTATGTCTACGTCAACAATTTCTGTTAGTTTTTTTAACAGTGTGGTCAAAATTGATTAAAATTGTTTATAATATAACCAAAATTGATTGCAATTGTTTATAATGAGACTAAAATTGATAAATTTTTTATATTAAGATCAAAATTAAAATTTTAAATATATGGAAACCAAAATTAATTTTTTCTTTTTCATAAATTTTAATTTAATTAATTAATTATTTAAATTTAAATTTAAAATTATTTTTATTAACATATTTTTAATTATTTATTAATTATATATTCTTAAATTCTCGTCACGGTCTTTGTCTCCGCAAGGAAACAGAGGACGAAATATTAAAAAAATTTAGATAAAAGAAGGCCAAGTGGTAACAGTAAAAACTCGAAACTGAAGAATTGAAAGATCATTTCCTTTAATAATAAGAAATCACAGAACAGAGAAGAGAAGAAACCAACACCCAAATAATTCCACCGAAGAAGACGGCCATGGCGACCATTAAAGTTCCTCAAGTCGTTCCTTCTCCCGCCGACGACTCTCGCACTCTCCACAGAGCTTTCCAGGGTACCACTCAATTCCTCATCTACATATACGTAATAATAAATTTACTACCATATCTCGGGTATGGATTGAAGTTGAACTGAAGAACGGATTCAGTCATATTATTGGTTTCAGGTGTTTGTTGTTTGGTTGTAGGTCTCGGAACCGACGAGAAGGCCATCATCCGCACGCTCGGCCGCCGGAACACCGCTCAGAGAGGCCTCATCCGCGACACTTTCCGGCAGCTTTACAACAAGTCGCTAATCGACTGTCTCCACGCCGAGTTATCCGGCGACTTTAGGGTAAATATGCGAAAACATTCCTAGTTTCACCTTCTCACTTCTAATTCACATTCCAAATTCGAAAAGCAATTTTGGTGTGCTCTAGAAAGCGGTTATCCTGTGGACCTACGATCCGGCGGAGAGAGACGCACGCCTCGCGAACCAGGCATTAACGTCCCGGCAGAAAGGTATCACCGAGTTGCAGGTGATTGTGGAGATAGCATGCGCCGCACCGCCGCATCATCTCGCCGCCGTCCGGCGAGCATACTGCACGCTGTTCGACGTCTCTCTCGAAGAGGATATCACCGCCAAGGCACCTCTCCCGGTCCAGAAGGTATAATAATAATAATAATATATCACTATATCTAGGGATTGGTTTTATTGTGTTTGAATTCCTTCCCAGTTTACCATTGTTAAAGGGAATTGCTGCGTGCAGGTGTTGGTTAGACTGGTGAGTTCCTTCAGGTTCGACAAAGAAGCTGTGGATTCATCCATCGCAGCCATGGAGGCGGTCAAGCTTCGAAAGGCCATTGAGGCGGTCAAGCTTCGAAAGGCCATTGAGGCGAAGAAGCTGGACGACGACGACGAGCTGATAAGGGTGCTCACCACAAGGAATGCCTTCCAGCTGAGGGAGACTTTCAAGCTCTACAAGATTAACTATGGAAGATCCATAGATGAGGTATGTATAAATATGAATATGATAGCCGCCATTTGTAAGTACGCACTAGTGCAGGATAAAGTTAAATTTGGGGTTGTGGGTGATTGGGACAGGACATTATGAGTTGCGGGAAAGGCATTCTTGAGTCTCTTCTCAAAGTGGTCATTTGGTGCATTGATTCCCCAGAAAAACACTTTGCTGAGGTGATTCATCCAATCCTATCCTATCCTATCCTATCCTCTGTCCTATCAAGTGTGTGTATGATTCTTTCTTGATTGATTGATGATTGATGGGTGATTCTCTCTCTATAATTTGGGGCAGGTTGTGAGGGCAGCAATTGTAGGGTTGGGGACTGATGAGGATTCGCTGACAAGGGCTATCGTGAGCAGGGCTGAAATAGACATGGTGAGGATCGGACAAGAATATTTGGAAGCAAACAAGACTAGCCTAGAAGAAGCTGTCATTGGAGACACTTCTTGGGACTACAAAGACTTCCTCATCACTTTGCTTGGAGCAGATATATAGTAACTAACTAAATCAATTACAAGAATCATCCATCATGTCTCCTCTGTAATTAGTGAGATTATTCATTATTTGATTGACCTTTGTTTTGTGTGGGATTTGAATTTGGTTTCACATGTGTGTGTATGTGTCTTTGTGTGATCAAAGAAAGACAGAAAGATATATAGATAGATAGATATGGTATGTTTGATTTCTCAGGCAACTACTAACTCTCTATAAAGACAGATTGTTGTTTAATTTAAAGAAAGAGTGGCCCATGCAATGCAATGCATGAAAACAAGTAAAAGACAAGAAGAGAATTGAGTAGTAATGTAATGTAAGACTGACCTAGTAGAGCTGCTATGTTGTCGAAGAAGATGATAGTAATGGTTCTACCGAACTGGAACTGGACTCCTCATCGTCTCCCAAATCCAGGGGACATAAACACGGAGGGGAGTATGCATCGATAGCATTTTGTAGGTTGGCTTCCAAAACGTCTGCCTTTTCATCGTAGTCATCCCTATCTCGTGCGTCCTAAGAACATGTTTGGATTGGTTTGGTTCAACAGGAAATTATTAGTAGAGTTAGAGTTAGAGTTAGATACCTTGACCGAACACTGGTTAAACGTGGGAAGGAACCGAATCTTGCAGTACTCATTGAAGAGCAATGTGAAAACCAGGAGAGGTGCGGTGCAGATAGCAGCAGAAGGCTTCAACTTCAAGCCAAACAGGCCCATCATTGTTATTTGCATGATGACAATCGATCCGAGGATGTAGTGATGAATGTAAGGCCAGTATTGACCACACGTTTCGTACGTTGTAGTGTACACATCTTGAATCTGCACAGAATATAATAGAATAGAATGAAACTTCATTGAAATCAGGAAATGAACCATATGCGAATCGACAAAAGCAAACAAACCTGGTTTATCATCACCACGTATCCTAAACAGAAATAGGCGACAAGAAATGGAAGCAGCAACGGCGAAACAACTGCATATACCATTCCTATCAAAATGCAGAGTGCAACATAAGGAATTATTCGGTAGTATGGCAACGAATAAAGATAGGGCCGTTTCCTATCTCCACGATCCCATGCGTGCGACTTAATTGCATCCCATACGAGCAACCCCGGCTGAAGAAGCTCTAGTGAAAATCCAGACAGTCCATTTGTCAAGATGTATGTCATGAAAAAATCTGCCTGAAATAAATAAAAATGCGATAAACAAAGAGCTTCCTTCCTTTAACAAACAATCTTCCTAATTCATGCCTACATGCTCTATTAAAACATAGAATGAAGATGATTGACCTGTGCAGAAGCAGCGCTGGCAAGATGTGCCGGAAACTTCTTGGGATGACTGAAGGATTCTCCAATCTGATCGAGTAATGATCCTGACAACAAGCTTAAGAAGAAAACATTCCCGACGAGGAAATAGTAGACCATATTGCATGCTTTTATATCCTTTCTACTCCTCGAGGGGTATCCGGCTAACTTTGCCATTTGTATCATGGCAAATGGAACGATGTATATAAATCCATTGAGAATGGCGCTTGGCAGATATCCTGTCACAACAGACCGAAGCCCAGGTCTACAGAACAAAAAGGCAAACTAGTGTGAGATTAGATTCATGGGAAAATCGGACAAGACATGAAAGGGGGACAGCCACGTAAGATTGGATTCCTGGTCTTACATCATCTGCACAGCCACAGCAGGAGGAAACCATTTCTTTAATCGATCGAATTTCGCAATTCCTTGAACTGCTGTTACGGGTACGGCGAAGAAGATTGTGAGTAGGGAAGCTGCAATGTAAACGCCTAACTTGTAAAGTGGCAAGTACTTATATGGGATCGCCAAATTACTCCAAAGCACGTCTCTTGGTTCTGGAGCGAATTCTGTTATCCAGGCGAGAGGATTCGAAATTTGCTGAGTTTGAGCTGCTAAAGCAGCACCCCACCGTGATTTGAACGTCACAAAAGCGACCGGCAACTCCTGAGAAAATGGAAGGAAACATTTTTATTACAGTCCATGTGGTAATGTTGTCAAACGAGGTATCTTACCTTGGCCTTAAGTAGTTCTTTACTTTGTGTTTTCCGTATTCTACAGCTAAGTTCTTGAAGCTGTTCCTTCAGTTTCTCGATCCTCTCCTCATTTTTCTGTGATTCAGACAGAGAAATATTTCCATCACGGTTTCTGACTCGGGCATGACGCCTCAAGTTTTCAATCTTTTGTGATACAGACTTGGACTGGCTCTGCATATGATTCAAGAAAAATAGGATCAAAGAGTACCGATACTAAAAAAGCATATAAAGGTCATTGACTGTAACTTTACCAACAAGTTTTCCAGTTCCTTTCCATCGTAGAGGATTTGATAAGACTGATACGAATGAGGATGATATTTTGAAAAGAAGTGAGCTACGGCACAATCATGCGCATTATGCTCATCACACAGTGGAACTTCTCTAACTAATACGGTGAACTGATTCGGCTGATGCCTCAAGCTCTGCAGCTGGCGAATCCTTTTTCGCAAAATATCATCATATTGCTGTGCATCAAATTCCCAAAATATAACCAACATCATGAACTTAAATCACAATCGGAGTAGTAGTCGAGAGTTTTTGTATAGAATGTTTTTGTTAGGATTAGAAAAGATAATTCTTGAGGTGGATTGGTTCAAATGTCATGATATACTAGATCAAATGTAAGTATCCACTGGCATGGTAGTCTTTTGTATGAGCTTATATTAGATTTTTTGGTCTAAGGTGGATTTCTTTGAACGTAATCGAATTCAAACGATACCAGATACAAGCAAAACAATTAATAGTTCCACATTGTGGCATCTGAGTGATCTGTGGGTGATTGGTGTTACTATCTTCAACTTTTGTGGAACTTTTTGCAAATCAATACCAATTGTAATGTGTGTGATAGAAGTTATACATATATGAGGAAAACGATTACCTTATATAGCAGGAATAATCCATAAAAGGAGACCAAATACAAGCATAAACAGTGCACCCACAACCTGTTGAAACACGAATTAATCAGACAAGCATAAACTGCATATGGCAAGTTATTCGAAACTAAAAGGGAAGGCTTAAAAAGGCCGATTCGGTGATTTTACAGCTATGAATGATGATTAGAAATAACTTTGATCATGCTGGGAAATCATCTTATAGAGTAATCTAGAAGACAACTAAATCAATTGGAATTGGAACAATGCGGCAAATCATAATTTGAGACGCTACCAAGAGCTTTACCAGTTAGATCCACTCTTAATGTTTGATATTGTGAATGCGTCCATGGAATGAGAGCTTCTTGACGACGAACCGCCAATGCCCATGAAATAATTAAGGGGAAGCAGCAGCAGTAATCCAACTACAGAGCAAACCAAAAAGAAATTGATCCTGCAATGATACTTCATATATGGAATAAAATGCGTCGACTGCTTCCCAACTAATAAGAATCACTCCTCTCCTGTTTAGGAATGTTTTTCCAGACAACAAATCAACGGCACACAATCTTTACAAATAATGCATAATATGTTTCCATGGCTAGTAATAGCACAAACTTCATAAAGAAAATAGAAATGAAAGCAATCAATTTTCGAACACAGGATTTCATCCACACACAGATGGTCCTTACATATAAAACCATTATCTATATACCTATGTGGATTCAGTAACAGCCCTTCCATTTATTCCAGCATGTTTGCAGATTTAAATAACTACAAGACAAATAGCGGCAACATATCAAAAGCAGAGAGAACACATTTTAATTTTACCCAAATTTGACGAGCTTGATCAAAACAAGCACATCAAGGCCCCATTCTTCAAGGACTTCATCTTCGGATACATGGCGGGAGCCAGGAATCCAACCGAAGGATGGGACATATCGAAGAAGGGAATGAGAGTGATCGAATTGGAGGATCCCATCAATCGAGATCCAACGAGGAAAGTATATATGGGCTTTGGAAGGCAGCTTTCGGAAGATGGAGTAGAGTGACAGAATGATAAAAGCAAATCCAATGTTTATGGCCACAGATGCCAGCAGGGGGTTACCTTCCATGTCTGTTTCTACACAGAGCAACAGTGGATCTGAGGAATGGATGGATGAGGCACATACTCAGGGACATCAATTAATGCAACATCGAAAAAAGAGAACGATAGAGGCTTAGCTACATTACATGGGCGCGGCAAAATGCATTGATTGATCTCCAAGATGCATCACCAAGAAATGCAATAATTAAGGAGGGAAGGATGACCGAGTAAAAGGTATCTTATTGTCTAAAGATGGAAGGCTACCAATTCTCCACCAAGGAGAGAGTGATTCTTCTTCTAATCCAAACCATTCTATACTATAATTAACACAAGAACAGATTTCAATCCAAATTCAAATCAATTATCCGGTGTGAGATACAGAATGTTTGTAAACCCTAAGCACTTCGTTGAATTTCATATTGAAATACACATATATATAGATTACCCGAACTTGAATAGTCGAACGAAGATCAAGACGTCCAGACCAGAGGCGTCGAGAATTTCGTCCTCGGTGAGGGCGAGGGAGTTGCGGATCCAGGAGAGCGAGGGCAGCAGCATGAGGCGGGGTGCGGAGAGGTGGTAGTGCTGAGAGATGCGGCGAGCGTGGTATATGTGAAAGTAAGAAGGCAAATTTCTCAGAATTGAGAAGAGCGTGAGTAGGATTAGAGCTAACCCTATGTTGATCGAAGCTGAAACCGCCAATCCCGCTGCATCCATCTCCCTTCCTGCAAATTGAATCTATCGACCTCACACACTCACTATATCTATATATATGATGAAGAAATTCAAACTGCCACTGTCAGTGGCGGTGATAAACGTGGCGGAGTTGCAGAGAGGCCATTGCTGCATGCAATTTTGGCGCTTTCTCGCCATTTCCGCAACTGATATTCGGGTCGGGTTAAAAACTGATATTCGGGTCGGGTTAGCCTTTACCCATTTCCAGGGCCAATTGCTCCACAGCCTCCTATTTCACTTTATCTGATTTCCCTTCTTCCATTTCAATTTCCGCCGCGAGACTTTCTTCCTCGGCCGGCGGCTCCGCCTCTCTTCTTCGTCTTCTTCGCGAGTCCACGCTGGCATCGTCCCCTCCGAACTACAGTTGCGTCAATTTTTGTAAGTTCAATTCTCCCCTTCCGTTTAATCTTTTTTATAATCGATACTGAAGTGCGAGAATCAAAAGTGTTTTTTTGCTGTTCTGTTATTGCAATTCGATAGATAAGAGCATGAGAATCTTACAAGAAGCAATTTTGAGTTCGAAGATTTCGATTCGATAGAGAGGCGAGTGTGAGTATCTTTCGACCATTTGCTACTGTAGGCCAAAAGTGTGTTATGCATTCAGCTGTGATATCCACTACTAGCATTGCCATAAAAATGCCTTTGAAATGAATTTGATAATCTGTGTAGCTGCATAGTTGGTGTTTCAGAGACTCAAAGTTCGTCCAAAGTGATGGAATTTAGTATTTCTTAGAATCGAATTAGAATTATATCAGTTTAGGATTTTGTCTTTTGAAGAAGGCGGCTCTTACAATGCTTATGGTAGTTGATCGGCACCGTTGTACTGTCAACGCAACAAGATAATAGTTCACACAGGACATACAATGAGAATCTATATAACGCATGTTAGTAGTATATCAAACTATGTAATCAAACAATTTTGTCTGTTGTCAGCTCAGAATTGATTGAGATTCAATCTTAATAAGCACTGTAACCGTTATGCGAAAATTGATAGATGAATAAGCTCGGCATGCCCAGAATTATATTAGTGAGATATACATATAAATCTTTTGTTCTAGTTGTAATTCTTGGTTGTTTACTGAATAAAATGCTTGCCATTTTTGTGATCTTTCCCACATTTGTTCTTCTTTTGTTTTTTGTGCACTTTCTGTGTTATTTCGCCGTTATTATTGCCTTCTTTGTGAAATAGTGGGATTAAAGCGAAAATGTGGTTTGGGTGCAATGTTATTTGGACTGAAAGTTTGGACATACTCTAGATTCAATAGTGTGAAAATGCAAACGAAAAACACAATTAAACATCTTATTCTATCCGTATCTGATTGATTTGCTTTGGCTGAAATCATACAATGAATGTAATCTATTTTTCTGCTACCATTGCCATTGTTCATTACTCTCATCTCTTCACTCTATGCAGGGTTCTGCAAATGCTACAATCGTCCCCTCTGACTATATTCTCTATTAAAGAGTACGTCATAATTGGCTATTCATTTCTTTACAAACGAGTGATGCAGATCCTTCTAAACTTGTGATCCGTTGCTTATTGAATAATTTTTCATTTTTTTTGCATACTGTCGATTTTGCCTACTAGTTAATACACATTTCATTTGTTTCAATGTATTGAGGATTGATTACTATTATATAGAATTATTTCTTCTGTATAATACTAATCGATGGCTTTACGGTTAGTTTGAGGATTTATTAGAAGCATTAGTTGTTAACTTAGCAGATCTTACTTGCATTTGTCTTCTTTTTTTTGTTTTATTTTGTTTTGTTTTTTTTTTTTATGGGTGTGCTGGCTTTGATTTAAATTTAAATTTATTTGTTAAGATTAAGGATTCATTTTACTATTGAGTAAATAGTAAAAGTGTATACTAAGACAGGAAAGAAGGAAAGAAACAACACATAATGTCTGGGAACGACGAAGAAGATAGAGCAAAGAATGGTGAAGATGAAGCTTTTCAAAACTCATCGAGCTCCATAAAAATTTGCAAAGGCAACCTCATCACCGCAGCGAGCGACGACAATCTCAATCAAGTCTTTCGCCAGATCAAATCTTCAAAATCTCCCGTAAGCGCGCACACTCAATATTCCTCTTCAAAATCGCCATTCCCGACCCTATTAATGCTTTGAATTCTATATGACTTGCAGACAGTCATCAACTACGGGGCATCATGGTACGTACGTACATACGTTGTTAAGTTTTACATGTATACAATCATCGTATTTGATTTCTTGGGTTCTTACAGGTGCGGCGTTTGCAGCCAGATACTGCCTGCATTTTGTCGGTTGTGCAACGAGTTCCCTAAGCTATCGTTCGTGTACGCTGATATCGACAAATGTCCGGAGACTACGCAGCGCATCCGGTACACGCCGACGTTCCAATTTTATAGAGACGGCGAACGGGTCGACGAGATGTTCGGCGGCGGAGAAGAGCGCCTTCGTGATCGGGTTTGGCTTCATTCTTAACTTGTTCGATTATTTTTTCTTATCATCAAATTAGAATAAATTCTAGCCTAGTAATTTTAGATTTAATCTTATAGAGAACTAAAATGGTAAGAAGATAAGTTACGAAAGATTAAAATTTGGATTGTTGTAAGTTTAAAGGTAAGGTGAAAAAAAAAAAATCTATCAAAACTGCATGATTGTACAAATTTATTTTTGACCTTTTTTTCATCCATATTGATAATTTATAATAACAATTTTATAGCACATGTTAGAAACATGATCCAAAGGGCCTTTGGGATTTATAAAAATTAAAAAATAATAATATTTTATTAGTTAACGAAATTAAGAGATTGATATTATTGGTAAAATGTAATTATATGTGCAATGGGATGTTTAGGTGTGTTTGCTTGTAAGATTTTGATTTTTGGTTTTGGTTTTGGTTTTAAATAGTAAAATTTTGAATTAAAATAGTGGTTTGATGTGATATAAATATGTATTAATGTGATATTTTGATGCATAATAAATAAAATAAGTATTTGATTTGATTTTTTTTTAAAAAAAACATAGAGTTGAATAGTAAAATTAGATGACAAATTGTACAAGTAAATATACCATTTGTAATTTAGATAAAAATTAACTGTATTTTGATATTGATTTATATTTATTTTTATTAAAATAAAAAAGTAATACTTTTAGGGTGTGTTCGTTTGATGGATTTGGATTAAATTCCACTATTCATCCAAAATTTCCCCTCCCCCCCCCCCCCCCCAAAAAAAACATTAAATCAAACACTTATTTTTCATTTTTTATATTATACTAAAAATCAATTTTACATTCAAAACATCACATCATCACCTATTTATATCACATCATACAACTATTCAAATTCAAAAATTTTACTATTCAAATCCCAACTCAAAATTCAAACCCCCAACAAACACACAATTATTGGGATAGAAAATACTCATTTGATTAGTCAGAATACTCATGTGCTTTTCTCAATTAATAATTTATATATTTATTTTTATTGTTTTTATATCCCCACCTTAGTAGTCATGTGCTTTTCTCAATTAATAATTTATATATTTATTTTTATTATAGGTTGTGTTTACTTGTGAGATTTGTTTTTCTATTTTACTATTTTAATTTTTTTTTCAAAAAATATCAAATAAAATACCTATTATTTATTTATTATATTATGCTAAAATTAAATTTTACATTCAAAATATCACATCAATACATATTTATATCGTATCAAACAACTATTTCAATTCAAAATTTTACTATTTAAAACCAAAATCTAAACCTTAGATAGCTATTGTATATTTGAAAGAGGTTGACGTCCTTGCTTCTCTCATGTACACGCCGAGCCCCAAATTTGTGCGGTATTTATATATATATGATCAGCTGTGTATTATAGTATTGTAGGGAGAGTACATACAATGCTACCAAAGAACAGTAACGAGACAATAGTGAATTTGTTTTTATTACTCTCTCCGTCTCAATCTAATGAGACTTTTTTGGGGGTTTTTTTTAGTAGATTATAAACTAGTAGTTCTTTTGTTTCAATACAATAGTCTTATTTATCATTTTTTTCGTCTTAAAACAATAGTCTTATTTCTACAAATAACCATATCACCATAAAATTATTTCTACTTTTTATTTTTATTACACAATTGTCACTATTTTTTACATTAATATATTCACAAGGGCTAAAAAGTCTTTTATCTATATTTTTTACCAACTACCAATATAATATCAATATTCCTTAAATCTCGTGTCCAACCCAATTAAAACTATATTTTTGGGACGGAGGGAGTAGTATTTTATTAATCGGTAGAAGTGTGTAAGAAGTGTATAACTTTAGTTCTAAAATACTTAATAATTTTTATAGTTACAAACAATAGAATAACACTTTTCAATACAATCTTCATGTTGCTAACTTAAAAATAGGGTAAATTATATAACATTCCCCTGTGTTTTAGTAAAATTATACAAAATTCTTATTTTATTTATTGCCTGAAACCTTTACTTTAATATAAAGTTTGCACAAAACATCTTTTCTGTCGAAAACGGATGTTTGGGTCTAAATAAAGACTTAAATTACACAAGTTTTATACAAATAAAAAATATTTTAAATATTTTTTTAAATAAAATAAATAAATATTAATTAATTAATCCTTTATTTTATAATTTTTTGGAGACAAATTATTTTTTGATTTTTATAAAAACTATAAAAAATATTGTTGATCAATTATTTATTTATTTATTTTATTCAAAAAATTATTTAAGATACTTTACATTTTCTTTTTAATAAAACTTGTTTAATTTAAGTCTTTATTTAGAATTAAATATAAATTTTGGACAAAGAAATAAGGTGTTTTGTGCAGACTTTATATTAAGATAAGATCATGCAATAAATAAAATACAAGGTATTTTGTGTTTTTTAATTCAATTATTTTTACAAAACATTAATTATTTTTATCATATTCACCAAAAATAGAACTATATTAAAGAATAATAATTTATCCTTCCCATTCTCTCATTGTTTAAGAGGGATTTTCACTTATCATAACATTAGTGTTCATCTCGTTGTCTTTTCATTTGATTCTTAAGATTTGATTTCAAAATCCAAAATTTTTATTATTACTCCAAACCTTCTGTTGTGTGCAGAATCACAAAAGAAATTATGTGCATCAAAAGATTTTTGAAAGATCATACTTAGCATACTCGTTGTGCATAACATAAAAAAATAATAGTAATAATAATAATAATAATAATAAAAATAATAACTACTTATTCTTATAATTTCACGACCGTTGAGAACACATCGTGTAGTGAGAGACAAAAAAAAAAAAAAAAAAACTACAAACATCACACATATTCGAAACAACTTGATTAACACGTGCTATTAGAGTTTTGTATCGATTTTTTTCTTTGATTTGCAATGAATTTTGGTAATTAGATTGCAATAAAAAAGGAATAAAAAAAATATAAAATAGAAAAACTGTGTAGAGATCACATAGAATGAGATATATAATTTTCATAATTACTATAACTTACTCTATTACAATTATACCTTAGTCTCCATCTCCACCGTTTGATTAAAAGGGTAATATGACAAATTATGGCTAATCAGCACGATGTTGATTAACCATAATCAACATGTAACCAATGGTTTTTTATTACAGTAAAAAAGAATCACACACTAATATATAAATTATGATATACTACTCTATGTATAACATGTAAATTATACATTTATCAAAAAAAAAATAAAAATTGTACACTTTTATTTATCAATAAAAAAGTTTATAATTATTTCCAATCTATTGAAAAAAATAAATATTTATCGTTTACTCGGATGAAGGCAGCATCACATAATAAACTGAGTAAAGATACAAAATATAAAGTGGTAAATTGAGAGATATATAGTTGGATTTTTATTTTCTTTTTTTTTTTAAAAAAAAAAGAAATATTATTTGATTTAAAATAAAATTTGTTTTAAAAACTATAATATATCACATATGGACGATATTTTATAAAGAATAAAATTTTATATAATACAAATAAATCAAATATTTTTTAAATAAATAATTAACATAAATTAGCTTATAAAAGATAATTTTTTAAAAATATATATATTAATATATTTAATTTAGAAATGAGTCGAAAATTAAAAAAAAAAAATACAAATAAATCTCACCTTAATAAAGTGAGAAATAATTAAAATAAAAGTTATGAATGTAATTCGAACGCGAGTTTTAAGTGACATATAAGACGAGTGTTGAAATGCATAAAATTCAAACAAATAACACATAAATTATGAACCAACAATATAATATAAAGTTTATCTTAATATAATAGCAGCATATGAATTTACCTCACAATATAATATATATCACTATTATATGTGTATACAATATAGTCATAAAATATGACACTCAACAATGTATACAACATATATAGTTAGGGATAGCAATGGGTCCGGGTAGACCCGAGACCTGACCCGGACCCGACCCATTTATTTGGGGTTGGGTTCAAATATTCGGGTCTAAGGTCGGGTCTGGGTGTGGATAAAAAAAAAAAAAATTTAAGGGTCAGGTCGGGTCCAGGGTCCGAGCATGGATCCGACTCATACCTGAACCCGGACCCAACCCGCCATTTAATTAAAAAAAAAATTGAATTATATTGTATTTTTTCTCATAAAACCTAGCACCGCAGCCTCCTCCCCTCTTTTTTTCCTCACGCAGCCCTCCCTTCTTTTATTTTCACAACATCCCCTCCCCACGCGCGCAGGCAGGACACCATCACAGCAACAAGTTCTTGGTCGATTTCTTCCGTCTTCTTCGTCTGATCCATTCTCCAATTCAATTTTTCATCATTAAGCACTGTTGTTGCTCATTATTTGTTGCTATTTTTTTATAATTGTTTGAAAAAAATAGATAATTGTTTAGGCGGGTTGGGTCCGGATCCTATTTATATTTAAAATTCTGAAACTATCGGGTCTATCGGGTCCAATCGGGTAGTTTCGGGCCAAATCCAGGTCCAATAGGGTCTAATCCGAGTCCTGGGTCCATATATATTTCCGGGTCGGTCTTGGGTCGGGTCAGACCCGACCCGTTGCCATCCCTATATATAGTATCAATTTATACGCGGAGTAGGACTCACTAACCATTCCCAACCAAACACACAACGATAATTAGAATGGTCGAAATCATCAAACAAACAAAGATAATTAGAATGGTCGAAATCATATGTATTAAATCTCTAATAAATTTAATCTAAAATCTTTGGCGTGATAAATGATGATAAGTTTTTAATAAATAGTTAGGTATGATGAAATTATATTACCATTACTATTATTATTAAGGTAAACGGTTTTTTTAGTCCGTAACTGAATCCCCTTATCATTTTAGTCCCGTAAATGGAGTCCGTCGCAAACTAGTCCCATAAGTGAAAAATTTTTGTTGTTTTAGTCCTCCGACGCCGGAGACGCCCACATGGCTCGCCGGAAGCCAGGTGTCCGCCAGGTGTCCCGCCAGTCCAATTGAAAAATAAAAATTAAAAAATTAAAAAAAAAAATTAAAAATCCACGTGTCCGCCAGGTAATTTTTTTTTCATTTTTTATTTTTATTTTCAATTGGACTAAATAAAAAAATTAAAAAAGACAAATAAAATTTAAAATAAATTTAAAAAATCAAAAAATTAAAAAATGAAAGAAAAAAAAAAAATCTGTCCACCGTGTGTCGCTGACCTGGTGGACACGTGGCCTCCGGAGAGCCACGTGGGCGTCTCCGTCGCCGGAGGACTAAAACAACAAAAAATTTTGCGACATACTCCACTTATGGGACTAAAATGATAAGGGATTTAATTACAAACTAAAAAACAGTTTACCCTTATTACTATTATTATTATTATTATTATTATTATTATTAAGCGGGATGAAATTGAGACAAATTTTGCCGTCTGTGAGTGAGAAACCATTGGTGTGTTTGTTTGTGTTTGTGATGATTTGAAATATTTTTTGTGGGTAGATACATTTTGGAATTTGGAGTTTTATAATTTAATAGTAAAAAATTAAATAATAAATAAGTTTTTGATGTAATATAATTACAAGTTGAATATGATGATATGGTAGATTTTTTTATATAATGTAGTAAAAGAACAATATGCATTTTTTTCAATGAAGATGAAACTCGCAATTCCTATTCTGAGTGTTGAATGGAAAAATCTTGTGTGATGTCTTGACTTAGAGGATTGTGTTTACGGTCGAGTTAGTTATAGTTTGAAATTGATTTAAAATTGAATATTAATTTAAATTTTTGTTTAAAAAATATTTTGACGTGATATTTTATGAAAGAAAGAATATACTATTTTTATTGAAAACTGTGTGTAAAATAAATAATATTCATTTTTATTTGAAATGCTAAAAAAATAAATAATTAAATAAAAAATATTTTGAAATTAGTTTGAGAATAATAAATAATTGAATATAATATTTATTGTATATAAATAACTATAGAATGTAATATTTTAAATAATTATAAATATTTTATATAAAGAATAATAAGTTTTAGCTATAATTCATTTATTTTTAAATATATTATATGCCAGGCCAATTTTGAGCATGGATTGCCTGATCTATGCTCAGGACCCAAAAATTTTTAAAGCGTCTTAGATGCTCTTTTCAAGATATATATATATACTATTAATATTAGTTATGTGTATAATAGTAAAAATTGTTATACGTGAAATTTTTGTCGATGCCGACCTAATAAATTTAGGTCTGTCGAAATTGACTTAAATTGGATTTTTCGGTCTATTTAAGAAAGTATCCGGACAAGTCTTGCAACAAAATTGAACGCACGAATAGATCCAGGTGATGCCAAATGCGATTAACAAGTTCAGACCTGATTTGATGTAATGAAATCCAATACAAAAAGACTACGAACTTGTATTAATTTAGAAAGATAAAGAAAATAAAATGTAAAGGAACAAAGTGTAGGAATAAAAATAAACTACAAAAACAAGAAGAATTAAGAAAATAAGAAACTCCTTTTTTTTTTTTTTTTTTTTTTTTAATAACATGAGAATCTGCAACTGCTATCCAAAATTGCGCACTGGGTAAACCTCCAGTCAAACCTAATAACTAGATCCGACAAGAAAGTCACACTAGGCTAATCATGTGTGGCAGGTGACCTAAGGCGTCGGGGATTTAAACTCAGGACCTCACGGTCACACGTCCAACCCCTACACTACCAAGTCATCTCCGTGCCGGCCTCCTCTCTTCATTCTTCTTCTTGTATTTATACTTTTATTTTGTGTAACTTCCCACAATATCCATCATTTTAACTGCCCACAACTTTATCTCACTTATTTTTCAACTTTCCAACTTTCTCCAATATTTTTCTTATCAAAATTAGATTTTACTTCATCCGTAGACAATCCTGGGCCGGATGGATCCTCCGGGTTGGGTCATCTCTCTTTATTGGGGCTGAAAATTAGGGAGTAACAATTGCCCCCACAAAAATATTTGGGTGAGAAATTTACGTAAAATATCAAACTTTAAAGCCCAATATTTTTGTATGAGGTTTCGGCGGTACCTCAGCTCTAGCTTTATATGCCCTTATCTAGAAGCGGCAGAGGGCTGGTCCCGGTCATCTCAGGGTCAGAATCGTTGGGGAGTGCGGCGATTGGGATTAAAGATTCTCGATTTTCTTGGTAAAAATCCAACTACCTCGACCTTGAAGTCATCTTCGTACTGTAAGGCTCGCTCCAAGTCTCGATCATTGGCTATGATGTCAAGATTGTTTTATGAAATTCTATCATCTTCGAAAGTCCTAATCATAGGTTCGTCCTCCGTATCTAGAGCTTTTGGATCCTTTGAAGGAGGTTGTTCATCCGAGACAACTTTGTTGTCTGAAATCACTCGTTTTGGCCTCTACTCCTATCGGATCTAGCGTGGACATCGCAAACCACTATTTTCTGACACATTTTTATTCTGATTCATCTGTGTATGGCCTGCTCGAAGTTCACTTCCTTGCTATCCCATCTTCTTTTGACCGGAACTAGTTGTCTAGTACCGATGTTGCTTCCTTCGTCTTTGCGCTCTTGTCTTCTTCTTCCTCAGGTCGCATGTCCGATGCTCATCTCTTGCAGGCTGCTCGTAACGCCGCATCGGATGATATATTATTACCACTTGGTCCACTGAGGTCACCCTTCATATATCTCCATTTTTTTGAAAATGGATTTCCGCAAATGTGTCGCTATGGTTCCTCTAATTTTCGTTGGCCCTTGCTGCTGATGGATAAGATTTCATTAAGCGTAGTCCAATGGTATTGATCGGAACATGAGAGAGTTGGATGGTCACGGAGGTCCGATCAGATCCTTTATTGACATAAAAATTTCCTTCGTGCGCATGCGATGAATGATCTTTGCCACTGACATTTCGTAAGAGCTGTTCCGCCTTGGCCGCCTTTGCGAAAAGCTGTCGGAAATTATTATACCTTTGAAGGGACAATTCGTCAGGAAGTTAAGGTGTCATATTGTCGACCTCCATGTTGACGACTTGGTTTTTGGGTATCCACACCTGACATCGACCGCCCTGTGAAAATTTTTCAAAAAACTTCCTACTGACTAATCATATTTTTGTTATAGGTTACTTAAGTTGGATACTGTCACTTCCGGAAGCCAGATGAAAACCGCTCGTGGAATGCCCTTCTAGGACTCCCCTTGTATGAAATGAATTAGGAAGGAGAGATGCATACCATGTGAAGACTGGTCCGGTGAAGGATAACAAAAATAGTTAGAGCTTCTTGTAATACCCCCGAAGTTGGGCTAGTGCTAGGCCAACCGTGGATGAGCCAATGCCAGACCATCCAAGATTGCATATAGGTTAAATTTATTGAATATACTACTCATGTCAACAATGTGCACATTCTTTTTCGGGAGCCTTATTGAAAGAATTCTAGAGTTAAGCGTGCTTGCTAGAGTAATTTGAAGATGGGTGACCCCTTGGAAAATCTCCCAAGGTGCGTGTGAATGAAGACAGAAGCGCGCTCGTGTTGACCTGTGGGGCCAGGCTTCATTGCACCGTGAACGTTTATTTAACGTAATCTGATTTATAAATATTTACATAAATATGCTCCTAAACTAGAAGGTTTCTCTGGTCAAAAATTCGCTCACTCAGTCTGTCTTTCTATATCTCGAGACATCCTCTGTCCCACACGTGCCATGTATACCTGAATATAATATTTTTTAAAAGCAGTCTAGAATTAAATTCATTTTAAAAACTAACATAAAATATGTCATGATATACTTTTTAAAATGAAGTCTAACTCTCATCAATCACAAAATACGTGTCATGCCATGTCAATAGTGAAATAATGCAATAAAGGTATCGAACTTGACAACCATGCACATACATATATATGCATCCGTTGAAATGAGCAGCCAGAATAACTTCGGCTCCATAATAATAGACTCACTGCATCTGTCTAAATGAGTAGCCGGAATAATCTCGACTCCACAATAACAAACTCACTAGACTATCATCAATAAATAGCCAGAAAACTCTCGGCTTAAGGAAGGGTCTGATAAACCCATAATAATATAACGGTCACCCGGTCACTTCTATATACTCACCATACGACTCAATATATGGATAGCCGAACATTGTCGCTGTGATAGCGAATATAGGACCTTCCTGTCTAGCCCTACCTCGTGTAATGTAGTAGAATCCGTGCAACCTTGAATCACCTAAGGGAAACCTAGAAACTCTACTCCTCTTCATGCGCCCTAACGGGATCATGTTTGGAGTTTGACATATGATCCTAAACTACCGATAGACCTAACTAGTAGCTGCTCTAATGAGTGGAACAACACCAAACACGAATGATTAGACAAAACACGTCTCAACTACAATGGGTCTAATCCCTGAATGACCGTGCTACTAAGTCATCCAATTGTCCGATTACTATCGTCCACTATCACAATGTGTTACGGTACATCAGGATCGAATATCCTAAACCCAGATGATGTCCTCGCCTAGCACTACCAATCACAACGACTAAACGATAGATTCATAAAATATATCCGATAAATTATGCAATATGTATGTAACATGTCAAATAAATGGATTTACCGAAAAGGGCCGGTGAAACAGCTCATATTTCCTCATTTTCAAAAATTCACCAACGCGATCAAATATGTATATCAAATATCATAAAATGTGAATTCTCACACATGCATATGCACACATAATAGCCATTAATATTATAATTGTAATCGCACGTAACATGTATACTTAATTTCCTTAAATTAAATTTAATTTTCTATTGTTTACCTCTTATCAAACTCTTTGGTTTTTGCAATCTCACCCAAATTTCCTCCAACGTACATTTGTCTCATTATTTATTCAAACCAAATAAGCTATATACTTATCCATAGGAGCTACGTGCTTATTAAAATTAATTTTTATAATTAGCTCATCGAGCTTCAAATTTTTATTTAGTACAATACTATATTCTAACTATAAAACTCTTATACTCTGATATCCAAATTCATATTAAAATTTATAATTAAAGTCTACCTGCACTGTTTTTTTTTCATTCTTTCTTTCCTCCCTTCTTCTCACGTACTTCCTTCCGTTCGAAGTAATGGGTTGATTTGTTGTTCGATAAGTATTATATATATATTATTATTATTATTATCACCATCGCTCACCATCATAATCTATTTTATTATTATATTATTTTATATTATATTATATTTACTTTTATCGATATTTATTTGTTTAACAATTTTTTAATTATAATTAACATATAAAATAAAAATAAAAATTTAATTCAAAATATTAATTTCATTGAACTGAACCGTCGAATCGAACCGAATTTTTGGTTAATCGAACAAATTCGATTCGAATACAAATACTACATATTTAATATTTGTTTGGTTCGATTCGGTTTCGGCTTTTGATATTTTTTCGTTCCGGTTAACTGAACCGAATATTTATATTATTATATTTTAAATTTATATTAATAATTATATTCGGTTGGGTTTCGGTTCGGATATTTCAAATATTTACAAATATTTTTATTTAATTAGAATTTTAATTATTTTTTAATATATATTTTTTAATTTCGATTCGGTTCGAATTATTCACAAATATTTTCGATTGATCAAAAATTTGCTTAACCAAAATTTTCGATTCGAATACGATTTACAATTTCGAATATTAGTTCGATTCGATTAAAATATCAAATATCTACATATTTACAAATATTTTAACATTGTCACCCATATATATATATCTTACAAAGTGAGAGTGGAACTGTAGAAAATATTAAATAAAATAAAATGGCATCATCATCAGGCTCCATGGTTTCTTCCCTAACCTCTCTAAGGTAATAGTCTTTTCAAATATATCTATCCTCGAAACTTCTCATCTCATTGATTCTTCAATTTAATTTCAGGTTATCCGGCAAGGTTGCATTAGTAACCGGCGGCGCCGGCGGCATCGGCGAGGCCATCGTTCGCTACTTCGTCGCGCACGGCGCTAAAGCATGCGTAGTCGACATCCAAGACAACCTTGGCCGACGCCTCTGCAACGAACTATGCGTCGGCAGTCCGGACAGCGCATTCTACCGTCACTGCAACGTCACCGTCGAAGACGAAGTGAGGCGAGCCGTCGATCTCAACGTCGACAAGTTCGGGAAGTTGGACATAATGGTGAACAACGCCGGAAAATTAGACCGGCCGCCGGTTCCGGACATCCGAGATGTTGAGTTCTCGGCGTTCAACCGGATACTCGACGTGAACATCGGGGGCGTCTTCCTCGGGATGAAGCACGCAGCTCGGGCGATGATCCCGTCGAGACGAGGCTCGATAGTTTCGCTTTGTAGCATGTCGGGATTGGTCGGCGGTGTTACGCCGCATGCATACACGTGCTCGAAAGCACGCGGTTCTCGGGCTAACCAAGAACGTCGCGGCCGAGTTAGGGCAACATGGTATACGGGTGAATTGTGTCACCCCTTTCGCCATTCCAACGCACTTGTCCGTGTTTACGGACACGGACGAAGTTGACGAGAAAGCGCTGGCGGGGTTTCATAGTCTCGTAGAGAGTGCGGCGAATTTGAAGGGTGTCGAGACCGGCGTTGAAGACGTCGCCAATGCCATCGTGTTCTTGTGTAGCGACGAGGCGAGGTATGTGAGCGGCACAAATCTCGTCCTCGACGGTGGCTTCACGGCGGTTAACCACTCGTTCCGATTTTTCCGGTGAATCGGCGGATCGCATTATCTGTTTCATTAATACATATACATCACATGTGTATGTATAAATATTATTTGTGTGAGGATAGAGGGATAAAATTTATTTTTCCACTGAGGATCCCATGGAGTGAATTGGAGATTAAAGGAGCAACAATGATAGGGATATGAAAGGAAAAATAAATAGTATATTGTAAAGATGTATAAATATAATACAATTGCTTTGTTTGATTTTAGACTCAACTCAAAATTAATATATTTTTTCTGATGACCTATTAATATAAAATTAATATCACTGTTTAGATATAGTAAATTAGTAAATTATTAATAATAAATTATTATATTATTTATTATTTTTTTATATGAGTAGTATTATTTGATATTTTAAAATTATAACTAATATATTTATAATTAAAAGAAATTTAGAATGTATTTAAATATTTTTATAATATATATACTATGGATATCGATAATTAAATTTTATATAATACAAATAAATAAATAAATAAATAATGTATATTTATTTATAATTAACTTAATTAGTTTTTATAAAAATAAAGAATTTTAAATATTGATAAAAATATTTATTTATTAAAAAGAAATAAAAATAAATAGATTTTAAGTGAGTACAATGTATAAATGTATATATATGTGAGAACTTGCATTAATTTTAAAATTAATATCATATTATTTTTTATACTTTTAGAACATAAATATTATATTATTTATTTATTATTTAAATTAATTAAAATCATACACAATAATTTTTTATTTGTTATATTTATATTTTTTCTTTCTTTTGAAGAACGATTTATTTTATTTAACAGCTCTCCGTGTGTATGCATATTATAATAGTTAGTCTGGTCGAAATGGTCGAAGCCCACCTCAAGTGTGGCGTTGGCTAGCAGTTCCTTTCACTGTCATTGCTCCAGAAAATGGTAATTTCAAAATCAAAATAAAATTTTTATCCCTAATTTTTAAAGTCAAATTCTTAAAATCGCCATAACCAATTAACCTCGAATCTCCAATTTCTGCAAATTCAGAATAAAGCGCGTTTCCCGTTGTTGACTGTTGTCGCATATCAACTTTATTGTTTCAAGTATACGCGGTGTATTGATATATGTTATATATGATAAGTATTTTATTATATTTTTGGGTGACTTTTGAGTGGGAATTTTGTATTCATGGTGTATTTTTTATTATGTAATAGGATTTGTGGAGTTGATATAATCTTGGACATATGGTGGACAAAAGGAACATAATGCAGGAAAGTCTTAGACGTGATCATGCTTAAGGACAACAGAGTGAGAAGTGATAAATTAAAAAGAGGTCCTCTTGGGTAAATTAACAATATAGAGATTGTTTGATATTTAATTGCAAAGACGACTTTGACTTGAAGATTAAGAAGACACGATGTGCAATTGAAGAGAGAGAGAGAGAAACACACAATCACGTTCAACCTATGACACCAATCTTTGGAGGGAGAACAAGAAGCGACCAAGAACACTGTGCGGAGCAGAGAACTCTTGGGAGCGGTGCAGGCAGACTTTGAGGGGATTTTTTCTTTATTCTTAGAATTGATTTGTTGTCGATTCTCGAAAATTGAAGACATTATGAACTCTTATTTTGCTTTGTATTTTCGATTTTCATGGATTGTGAGTAATCTATTTTCTACCTTAGATATAAATTGTTGAAATATAAAAATTTGTTAATCGGTCGTAATCAAGGTTGTTGGTTTATGGGATAAATTGGCTATAGTTGATCTACACGTGTTCATAACCAACATTTTCTTATTTTATCGATAGCTAAGGTATGACCGTTAACTATTTCTCTAATCGAATGAGAATCTTCGGTACGATCGTAGTATTACTGACTCGACAGCATTGAGAACTAGAAAGACCTAATTCAATTTAACCAAATTTCTACAAGGATTTATTCAAAATTAAAGTTAATTCCTCCCTAGAGTATTTTGCATCTAGGTTGATACTCCAATTAAAATATTACACAATTCCGGGTGTCAACCCTTAATATAGCTATGAAATTTCAAACTAATACGTAGCCACAAATCGTGCAAGAGTTGGATCCCCCTCCTACTACCCCCACCAATGCGAGCGTCGTCGGTCCATCCATGAGTGGCTGGTCGCCTCCACCTATTCCACGGAAGTTTATTTTTTCCGTCTCTTTTGTATCACCTTTATTTCTGCAATAGAGACATTGCATGAATTAGGTGGGGGGTGGAGATTAGAACTGATGATGCTATATAATGCTTTATTACGATGCACTTTCCTACATGTCCTCTTGTATATTGTGAGTTGAGGTTGTTGTACTTAATTTATTACGATCTTTCCGTGTTTGTTGATGAAGTTAAATAATGCGTACGCTTAGCCTTTTGACAAAGAACCCTTAATTGAGTTTTTTTTAGCTTTATTTGACCAAATTCATTACATACATATCATACATGCTCAATTTTATTTTATTTTTTTATTGTGTGAACATATGTTGTATTTGACTACCTAGAACTTGTTTGTTTATTGCTTATTGATTCCGCATTTATTGAGAATTGATAAGATTAAAATGACAAGGCACTAAGATTACCCTTATTATCCTTAATTAAGTACCTTCACCCATATTATCCCATAGTGAACTAAGTTTGAGCTTAATGTTATTTTTCTATTTTTCTTCATGTTTAACCCCGAGCCTATAAGCCTTTTTTTTGGATTGAGCTGAACATTTTTTGGATTGAGCTGAACATTTATTTGAACCCATGGGAACTTGAAGGATTGTTCTTTAATTCATTACACTAGATTCTTTAGAGTTGCATTCAATATACGATATTATTTCGGAGTTGCATTTGAAGTATTCATATTGTGGCACAGTTATAAATTCATATACATTTTTGTCAAAAGTATCTCATTATCTAGCCTCTAGAAGAAGAAAAGAAAAAAGGGCTGGAAAAAAAAAGGAAAAGAAAAGAAAAATATTCCGAGTCCTAAAAAAAAGAAAAAAAAAAAAGGACTCGTGAAAAGAAGAAAGTATGTTCTATTGTCTTGTGTTGATCAACACTTGTGAAGTATTGTGTTGTTCTTGTTCATTTATGTGTGCGACTTGCGTTCATTATAATATGATAAAAATTGATGATTAATTCATCGGTCCCATTAGCCATTGATATCCTCTTTCCTACCTCAATCATGGTCCCATTACAACCTTTAATTAAGACATTTTATTATGAAAGTTAATTTCTTGATGAATTGTGGAGTTGATTTGATTTCCTTGCAAGCCTATGGAATTCATCGTTTACTTCATATGCATTGAGTGAACATAGCCTAAACACTTGAGGGTGAGAGCCTACCCTACTTTATATACATTTCCACTCACTTGAAATTTAGAAACCATATCTCACACAACAACTAATTTGGCCGCTTTCCCTACGTATTTGCAAATTTTGAGCAATCAATCAATAATTAAAATGGCGTAATATATGATGAAGCATGATTTGAAATCCAATTTTTTAAAGAAAAAAAATGGAAATTGGACTGAATCGGCCGATCATCATAGAGTGGGAAAGAAAGAAAGGAAGAAAAAAAAGATCGGCCGAATCGGCCAGGGGAGGGAAAGATCGACCAAATCAAGAAGGAGAGAAAGAGAAAGATTGACCAATAGGGAAAGGAAGATCGAGGGAATGACCATATTTTCTGCAATCGATGCTTGATTTGATAATAGCGGAATCAATAATCGTTCCTCCGTCTATACTATAGTCGTGAGAGGGTGAGGGAGAGAAAGAGAATGATGGTTTTGCTGACCAAATTGGGAAAGGAAGAGAAAAAGAAAGAGTATGCTGACCGAATTGATTGGGAGATGAAAGAAATAGAAAGGTGGTTTTGACCGAATTTGGAAGAAAAAATGAATAAAAAGATTTTTGTTTTTTTGACCGAATTGGTTGAGAGAATGAGATAAGCAGAGAAAAGATTGTTATCAATATTGTCAATAATATAATATCAATTGTATGGTTCCCTAAGTTTTTTAAAAAAATTTAAAAATATCTTTTGAAATTAAGTATATTATTATAGTATATTTATTATGAATATCTAATATAAAATGATTTTACTAAAAAATCAAAAATGAATAAAAAAAAAGTTAAATTGATATGAATTTCATTTTTAGTTAAAGAAAATGGATTAAACGCTGAAAACTTAAATTCAGCATATATGCTAAAGGCTTAAAATTTGTATTTTTAATTTATATAATTAAATAATATAATTATACTTTAATTATTTTTAAGACAATAAAGTATCTAAATAATATCAAAGAAAGTCATTACAACCTACTAACAGCATAATAGACTTTATAGGTAGTCATTCGTACTACTCTTTCGTGTGTGTGTGTATATATATATATATATATGTGTGTGTTTTTATATGTAAATAAAATCTAAATAAACAAAAATCCTACGTAATAATCAATGATATAAATAGATGCTGATGTGATGTTTTGAATGTAAAATTGATTTTTAGTTTAATATTAAAAATAAAAAAAAAAGTGTTTGATTTGATGTTTTTAAGAAAAAAAAAAATGAGATGAATAGTGGAAATCTAATCCAATCCCCAAACAAACACACTCTAAATATTAGCTGTGTTATTTATTAAAATAAAATAAAATAATATTTTGCGTATATTTGAAGAGACGAGAAAATTATTTAACATTGTTCGGTATTATTCATTGCATTATCTTATCTAATATATCAACTATAACATTGGTAGGTAGGACAAAAAATTAGATAATATTGAGTGACTAATTGTGTTTATGATTATATTTTTAAATAAATATATAATTAATATTAATTAACCAATTTATAATCTTTTAGTTTAAAAATCATTTTTATGAAAAACAATATATTTAATAACTTATTAAAAAATAATATATAAAAATTGAGTGTGTGTTTGTTAACATTACGATCGATTTAAAATTTTTTATTTATTTTTCTTTAATAGAAAAGTATATTTGTAGTACAAATTCTAAATACTTTATTTTTTTATAAAATTCATTTATATTAATCATAAATAAAAATTTATATTTTTATATATTTATATTATATAAAATTCATACTTTGTATTATATTCATACTATATATTTTTATTATAATATATATATATTTTTTTTTAATCATATATATTACATTATAAATAACATATTAATTAAATAAATTATATTCATAAGAAATCAAATCATATTTTTTTATAATTAATATATTATATCCAAAATTATTTTCATTCAAAAACATGGTATCAAATATATGTTTATATTTACATATCGATAGTTAGTTAAATTAAAAAATTAAGGATTTGTTTGAAAGTGTTTTAGTTTGAAATATTTTTCATGTGAGTTAAAAAAAAAATTATAATGATAATATAAAAAATAATATTTATGGTGAATATTAATTATTTTTAGAGAACCCATGACCGACTTTTGAAGTGTAAACATCCTGCCGAACCTAATACCCTGCAAACCAGGCTCGGACCTCACGGTCACAAGTCCAATTCTTTATTACAAGTAGTTAATAGGCCAACTATTTTGTATGTTTTGAATAGTGCATGCTTTAATATTAGTATGCTACATTCAATTTTACGAAGGCTCTAATATTGAATCATGTTTTATTTATTCATTCTCAAAAAATGATATTCCACATTCAAGAAAAGCCTGCCAAAGAAGTATCTCAGCACAAGTAAGGACATTGTTAATCATGCTGATATGTATATATATTTGAATGGAATAAATTACAACCAAACTTGCAATTATTTGGGTTTTGTTTATATTTTTATTTTTTTAAGATATAAATTATAAATACAAAATCAAATAAATGGCTTCTTTTGATAAGTTCAAAAAAAATTTAGTTTAAATTTAATATTAAAATAATATATAATGAGATATTTTATAAAGAAAAAAATATATTTTTTCAAAAAATACAAAGTAGAAACAGTAAAACCTAAAGGTTTATGACTAAAGAAACAAACTCTTAATTACCCATCCTTTTCATATGCATATATATTTATATATATATATATATATATTACATGTAGATTGGAAAATTAGAGGAACAAATACTATGGCATCAACAGACTCCACGCCCTTTGTTTCTTCTTTAACCTCCCAAAGGTAAAAATAATCTATCTTTTCAATAAATTTATCCTCGAGCATATACACACACCCCTACCTGAATTGATTCATGTTTACTTACCTTTCAATTTTCAGGTTATCCGGCAAGGTTGCATTAGTAACCGGCATCGGCGAGGCCATCACGGCGCTAAAGTATGCGCATAGTCGACATTCAAGACAACCTCGGCCAACACCTCTGCGACAAACTATGCGCCTGCAGCGCAGTCTACCATCACTGCAACGTAACTGTTGAAGATGAGGTGAGGCAAGCTGTCGATTGCACCGTCAAGAAGTTCGGGAAGCTGGACATAATGGCAATCTAGGAGAGGCTCTAGCAATGAATAAACACTGCACATTTTGTCTACATTAGTCGAGGACTATAAACTAAAACGAACGATTTTATCGTCATTCAAATATATATGAAACAGTCGAAAAGAAGCAAGAAGAAAATGGAACACAAGGACAGTGAGATACTGCTGCTGTAAAACCTGAGACCTCGAGCACGACTTTGATATCAAAATGCCACATCGTGTGGGCAAATGCAGTGCTCAAATCAAAATAAGTTTATGGGAAGAATGCCGGGGTTATAGAAGCATTGGCATGATCTATTTCTATCTAATCTACAGCTCAATCGCATTGTCCTTATTTCCGCCCTGTGTCATTCTCATCTGTTCGAGTTGCCGGTTCAATGCACTTATCTGGTTGTATAGTTTCTCTCCCTTGTCAGGCAGTTTGGAGACAGCAGCCTGCAACCATTGTATTCATGAATGTTGATCCAAATTGCAGAAATGAAAGTGTATATGTAACTGAATCACACTTGTAGTAGTGAAAAATGGTTCAACATTTAGATGGATGCTGGATTCGGTAAATGTTCGTATCAATCTAATATGAAACCAACAAATTGAAGTTAGCGATAACATTATTTGGCTCTTGAAGATCCATAGCGATCAAAACATGTAAGCTCATAAGCATTATTCATTGCCATATAACAATCTTTCACCTCATGAATATTTCACAGTGTTCAAGAGAGAACTAATAAGTTTGAGCTTTCAATAAGTAAGCCTATTACTTCAATGCTTTTGTTAGGCTAGCCTACTAAAGGATCATGTAGATTTCCTTAGCGATGAAAACGAGCAATCTGAAGGTAATAATCAGTTTCAAGAATGCTTACCTTATTAGCAAAGATATGAGACAAACGAGTAATCCGCTCTCTAATTTCAGCTTCTGATGGTTTCCGGACAACAGGATTTGGGTTTCTCTGTACTTTGTTCACAACATCCTTGGGGTTAAATGCATATTGTGCTCTGCCATATATAAAACTTTTTTCTGTCACACCGAACAATCATTAAGAAATTATGAGTGAAAAAGCAATGCAGCCTTTAAATCAACAGCAATACCCCTCAACATCTTGTTCACGAGATGGTCGCCAAGGTGCATTCCCCATAAACACATTCGCTCTTGGCCTGTGAACGAAACAATGAGATAAATCATATCATTCGAAGACACAAATATTCCAGTGCGTTTACAAGGCAATGAGGATAACATAACAGCAGCCATATATGATAAACATTTTGAAGGTGAAATACAGTAATACAACATTTCCGTATCAACTTCCTCAGGAATCAAAATTTAAATCCAAAAACCAATAATTGGACATTTGAAATCGACTAGTTTAAATAAAGTACATCACCTTCTCACTTCCTCCTCTATCTCCACTGCTTGTGCAGGTGCCGCCTTAGAGAACAGTAAGCTATGCTGGCTAACTCCAGCTATGTTGAGAGTTTCAAGGAATTTTACATGATCTCTGAGAGACTCGTCCCTGGATGAAACAATTACAAACTTGGGGATCAGAATAAACAACATAATTATTGTGAAAATACAAAATTAACAGTAACAGCATTGGATTGTACAGTTACTTTATAAAGTATCACATAAAAGAGAATGCCTAATAAGTTCGTTACATTGTATGTTCCTGATCATGCTCTTCCAGCAGCTGCTGTTGAGTCAGAGAAACATCAAACCCTTGTTTTGGCAAACTGAAAAGATCTTTCAGATCCTGAAATTTCATGCTCAACAATTGTGTCAACAATAACATTACATGGGAAACAAATAATTTCATACGCCATCAGTATAAATGTTCTTGACTGTTGGGCATAACAAGGTATTAGAAAATATAAAAAAGTGATAAAAGGCAAGGAACATAATACACATTTATCAAATGATGTAGCATTGTACTTTTCCTCAAGCAATTATATCTAGTAATTTGTAGTTTGTTTGATTCAAGGACTAATTTACTAATAACATGCATGTCCAACTTCCGGGTTAACAAGTATGTTGTTGATGGACTTTGAATTTCCACAAACCACAATATTCCTAAATATATAGAAAACACATTTCTTTATGTTCACCATTCTAGCGAAACAAGTACCTGTTGGCTAAAGTACCGAATCTGTTCTTTATGTTCAGTTGCACTTCTGAATAATCCTCCTTTGAACACCTGAATTGCAATTTTGAAAATTTTATGCATGCACCAATGAGCGCTCAAACTCAACGAGTAACAAAATGGGTAGTAAAGGCATTCAGTAAAATGCTTGTGCAATGAATGACAAATTGGATCAGGATCTAAATCGGAACTCCAGCGTCAATCAGAAGCTCATAATTTCAGCCGGTTGGTTTCTGTAGGCTTTTATCTTGGAATTCCAAAACGCCATCTCTATTGTTCATCAAAGTGAATTCTAAACACAGCAATCTACAAACCTGCTTTCTATAGATTTTCTCTTCCACCGTGCTACATGTCATTAATCTGTATACAACGACATCCTTCTTCTGTCCTATGCGATATGCTCGATCTACACTCTGACTGTCAGTGCTGCAGATTTGCATACAGGGATAACATTTAAATAAATAACTGAGAACCGAATATTTTATGTAAATTAAAGGTATAAACATGTCAAAGTTCTGATGATGCTAGGTGCCTTCAAATGTGATTGCAAAAAGTTAAGACTCAGTTACCTATTTTTTCAAACTTGTTTTCATGTTATTCACCAAAACTTCTCTTCCTAAGAAACATCACATTCCAAGCACAATTTCATTTAGAGTTTTATATCAAAAATCTATTTTCTATTGAAAACATCACATCCAATACCTATTTAATCACATCAAACAATAATTTTATATTCAACTTCTTATAATTCCCAAACCAACCCAAAACTGCACAGTGCACACACTTTCAAGACATATATAAACACAGCCTAACAATGGAAGATCAAGAGGAAAATATTTTCCACTTCTACAAACATCCTTCTTCAGTCCTATACAATTTGATTGATCTACTGACAATGCTGCAGAATTAACATATAAGGACAACTCAAAGAATAATTGCCAAGATATTTTATGCTTGTAAGATATAAAGAGTCAATGTTGAGCACATGATAGGAGTCATCAAATGTGATGGTGTGACAGAAACAAACATGTATCCTCAAAACATATAGATAGGTGGATAGATTGGATTGTCAACAGTACAAAGACAATTTTATAGCTATGTAAATTGAGCAGCGTATACTTTTCAATTAACCAATTAAATCATGCAATAAAATGAAGTGCATTTTGAGATTTCTTTGAAACAAACACAACTTTCCCTCAGATAAACTAGCATCCAAAATTTGTAAAACATTATACAATCATACCTTGGATTCCATGCAGGATCAACCACAATTACACGGTCTGCATTAGTGAGTGTAAGGCCTAACCCACCAACTTGGGATGTTAAAAGGAAAATTGGGGCTCCACGTCCGTCTTGAAATTCCTACAAGCAACAAACAGGTGATGACAATGATATCTCATCTATGAATTTTTTTTTTTTCACATCATACTAATTGAGAAAAGAAAAACCTGGACAATTTTAGCTCTATCACTTGCTTTCGTAGTCCCATCAATCCGCATGTATTTGTAGTCATTGGACTCCAGAGATTCCTGAGTAGAAAAAAAGGGTCTGACTTGTTTTCCAGATAACAAAAGGTTTCAAGATGCAAAAATTCGTACAGTAATTATTTTGAAACCTTAACTTCAAATTTTAAAAGGTGTAACCAATTTGAGGAACATCATGAAGTAAATTAAAATACTGGAAAACTAACTTTATGACAATGTTGGCAATCAGTAGCATTGTTCTCAATATCAAGCAGCATAACCAAAATATGCAATTGAAGAAAGGACCTATAGTCACATAACAATTTATTGCATTATGATGTGTGATATTGTATTGAAGGTAAAAAGGTCATTTCCCTAAATGTGATGTGCATGAGCTGTAAACTTTTAATATGCATGAACAAGGTTGGGATTCCAAAAACACAGTGAAAGATATTTTATGTTAAAATGGTGAGTATGCTTAGGAAATAATGTTTCATGGTACAACATCAGTTGCAGTCCCTAATCTCAAATGGGAGGTACATCATCATTCTCCCAGTTTTACTGTATGCAATTATAAATACTGCATACATCCCAACTCTGTTGCTTGTATGGCTATCCTACAATGTCCCTGTTCAAAAAGACCATCTCCCTTCAAGTAATTATGTGGCAATACTATCAACTGTGAATGTTTCTTATAGGCTATATACTATAGGCTTGATCAGCACTAAAATTTGCAAGGAAGTTTTAAGTGTCTAGCATTCTCAAATGTTGTTTGCAAAATACTAAGCCACTAAGGAATGCACCAACGACACAGGTTCTAAAAAAACAGATGCAGGTCAATATGTAATTGATGTCAAAATCTTCCAACTATAGATGTGGGTGCTTCATTGAAGATCTCAACACAAAAAGCTAAACAACACATTTTAGACTAACCTGAATTAAATTAAGCATCTTTCGAGTTTGTGAAAAAATAAGCACATTATGTCCCTTCGGTATAAGATCAGCCTGCCAACAAGCATAAATTATAAGATATGAAAAATCTTAAAGTTAAACATATGTACTGTGCTCAAATGAACTTTACCAATAAACCCAATAGAAATGATAATTTGCAAGAGACATCATGGTTCTCAACAATGTCATGTTTCAAAGCAACATCCGCTATGTGCATGGCCAATTTCTCAGCAACACGATGATCTTCCTTGTCAGCAACTGAATCCATTCCTTCCAGCAAATCTTCAGCGGCTCGTTTTGTTAGTAGAAGTGGATGATCGCATATTTTTTTCAAGATCTACATCCAAGGGAAAAGTGTCAATCTTTCTGGAAAACAATAATTGCCCATGCACATAGGTGTGAGCTGAATAGAAGCATTTTGGAAAATCTGTCAGATGATTTGCTTATCAACCTTTTTGTGCTTGTTACATAGTACCTAGAACTTCTCTGTTCTGAGCTTATACTCCTAGTAACAAGAAGTTTGCGACAAAAATTGATACATAGAATTGTTTATTTGATTATTTATTTTCTTATGCTTATGAACCATCATTTGTATTGTTTTTCTTCAATGCATCAATAAGAATCAGTAAATTAATCAATTCAATCAGTCAAGAGTTGTATTTCAGAAAATATAAATAAATAAAAATCACAGAAACGTCCGTTTAAGGGATGAGGCTTGCTAATTGCATATGCATATCATTCAATTCCTACCATATTCCAGCAATTCAATAAGTCAAGAGTTGTATTTCAGAAAATATATACAAATAAAAATCACAGAAACGTCTGTTTGCAGATAGATAAGGGATGAGGCTAGCTAATTGCATATGAATATCATTCAATTCCTACCATATTCCAGTCACAAGTAGTTGTATCAGGGGGCAATAAAAACCACTAAAACCAAAAGAAAAGGCTATTTTAGCAAATTACCGTGATAGCAGCAAGAGGGGAACCATCAAAAGCTGATATAACAATCTCACTCTTCAAGAAGGCTTCATAAAGTTGACGCTGGATTCATGGGAGATCACTCCATAAGATTTTTTTATCAACTTGAAAAGGGAAGTCATTGATAATAACAACAAGACATAATCCATACCTGACATTGAGTTAGTCGTAGCCATACAATGATTTCATTCTTTTTGGAAAGCGTATTGTCATCACCAAATACTTCACTTTTCATACGTCTCAAAAAGTATGGTTGAATACAGTCTCTGAGTTTCTGAAGTCAACAAAAATGCAAATCTTGACAAGGCATTCAGATTGAAATTTTTAACTAAAGCAATCACAACAAGGGCTTTAGATGAAAAACTTTAATTAAAGTAATCTTGACAACATGTTAACATGCAGTAAAATCATTCAGAATATGAAAAACTGCAAGAATTCATCATCAGTAAATCAATCGAAATGACCACCCTCAAGCCATACACAAAATGTCCGATCATCCAATCCTCTTTAATCCAAAATGCAGAAACAAATATATAAATTTTTAGAAGTCACCTTTGCAACAGATGAACCAATACGTTTTTCTCGATCAGAAGCATTTTTTTCATTTCCTCGACTGATGAAGTGCTCATATTTGTCCTTAAACCTTAATAATGAGCAGCAAGAGAAAAGAATCAAAATTGGCTGTGAAAACTCAACAAAGCAGCTGCATGAAAGCCTTGTGAGAGGATTACTCTTTCTTGTCTCCCAGAAGCTCAGGACAGCAGAAATTAAATAAGGCCCACAATTCCTATATTAAAATAAGAAGTGGGGAGAACAATGTCACTATATGTACTTTTCATAAAGAAAGAAAATCATTAAAATCAACACTACAATAAAAGCTCAAAAGCCAACCCCATACTACCTTTAGATTGTTTTGAAGTGGTGTGCCACTGATAATGATACGGTGTCGACAAGGAATCTGAAGTAAACTTTTTGCCCTTTGCGTACTTGGATTCTTTATAAGATGGCCCTAATATTTTGACAGGGAATAATATTGATGATAAAATAAGGCATTTCTTAGCATACAAAAGCAGAGGCATGACGTATAGAACATTACACCTACTTCATCAAGAATCATATAATCCCATGTTTCTTCTTCGTCCTCGTCCTCATTGTAATTGTAATCTCCACATAAGGATTTTGTATTGTTCCGCACAATATCATATGTTGTTAAAAGCACACCTTTGTCCTGTAGTGAAGCCATAAGAGAATTAATAGAGAAAACAAATACTAAAAAAGGAAGTAGAGTAATTAATACAACATCAGATAGATACATTCAATTAGTGTCATAGAAAAAGGTCCAGAAGTACTTAATCTCTGCTTATAATCAAAACTTATAATGAAATCATGTTTACAGGAGAAATGAACCATGCGATGTTGATGTTAAGTACAATAAGACCAAAGCCACTTTAGTCCTTCATGTTTAACTAACACTTCCTACTCCTACATTATTAGTGATGAGTTAGAATCTACTCCTACATTATTAGTGATGAGTTAGAACACTGTTACCATTAAAATCCTTCTACTCTTGATTACACAGGAGATAAGGCAGAATACCTGAAGCACATATTGAAGTTCATAATGGCGAGTTTTTGTGCAAGTTGCAAAATACCTAGCAAAAGAGGAAAAACATTTACATTCCTCTTAGCCATGTCATGAAAATAACACAATTTACAGCGATTACAGAAAACAAAGAGAACTCCATACTCTCTTGTCTTCTGAGAGAGCCCAACTGTTGATAGCTCCTTTATCCAATGGGTTAATAGTGTTTTTGGTGCAACAACCAAGACCCTCCTAACCAAATTTGAGTGAAATAATCCAGCTATAAAGCTGCAAATCTGGAAGTGAGTTCAAGAAAGGTCAATCTGATGTAATAGTATGGGAAAAAGAAATTATCAGCACAAGTATTTATTTCCTTTACCTGCATTGTTTTTCCCAGGCCCATATCATCCCCCAAAATACCACCCTTGCCCATACAATGTAGAGACCAAAGCCACTTTAGTCCTTCACGTTGATGTGGATACAAAATTTTAGCTATTTTACCAGGTAACTTATATGTGTTCCTTGAACCAGTCAAAGTGAAGTCATCCAAATGATCACCCAATGTAGTAATGTCATTAGATTCATCATCTGATAACTCAATAGGTTTCCTTTGGAAGTTAGGAACACGAGCTTCTTTACCCAACTTACTCAAAGCAGCATAGTTGTCAGTATATCGTTCCTTCTCTTCTCTTTTAAAGTTGGGAAGATGAGCTTCTTTACCAGATCCTGACTTTATATGAGTCTTTCTATGTTCATTAGTGTCAATTTTCCCATACTTATGCATATTTCTGCTGGCCCTATCATCATCCTTAACATCAGAAATGTAATTTTTTTTCTTTTGGGGTGCATTGGTGTCTTTATATTTTAACTCCTGTGTCTCCTCAGGGGAATCAGATGAAAACAAGTTTGAAGAAGTGGCAGTCTCAAGCAACCCCTCTTTTATGGGAGCATTATATATTTTACTTGTCACTGGCTCATGGAAATCCTCTTTCAAATCTACCTTCTTGGGGACCCTTTTCTTCTCAATAGAAAGCAAATCAAGCTTCGAGCTTAAATCGTCCAGGATATCCCTGATTTCATTTCCACCTTTATTGTTTGGTTTTTTCATCTGAAGAGGTGAATCAAAATCAAATAATTCATCAATCAGTGGATCTTCATCTCTCGTGGAAGTTTTCCCAGCACCAACATCATTGTCATCATCCTTCGATACTCTGCAAAGGCGGCGTCTGCCTTCAATTCTTACCTTTGTCTGCCTAACTTCTTCTGCAAGAATTCCACAATATCCATGAAAGTGAATGTATTCCAGAAGCATGCACCATAGGAGAATATATATGGTTGGTAGTGGTACATAAAGAGTCTAGAAAACCTGGGTAAGTGGAATTATATTCCAAAGAATCTTTCCCGGGAGCATTCTCTTCTTTTTCAAATATTCTGCAACTCTCAAGCTCAATATCATCAGGTTTCACATCACCTGAGCAATTCAGGGCAACTTGAATTGTGTTAAAGCTAAAAATATATTTCATGGAGTAAGCATGCGAGGGAAAGAGAGAACTATAAAAGGAGTTATAATTTACTATCAAATGGCATGTTTATACCTGGAGAATTTGATGTAAATCCACATGATTCATTAGTTGTTGGATGTCTCTCAGTAGAGATTCCGCCTTCTTCAGTAGCATTTCCATGAGGCTCCAGGGCTTTTCACAGATGATAAATAACAACCAAAAGCATATCAATTTATTCATAAGAAATTAAAAAAAATCATGCAAAACACACTGAGACTGAGATAAAGTACAATTAGATTGACAAAATCATATCAACTTTCCCACTTTTCTTCAAAGTGGCACAATTCCAGTGGTACTTTGGTTGTATGCTTCATTCCCATGTCTTGAAAGGGAAACAAACATCACAAATTATCCATTTGTAGCGTTTTACATTAGTTCAGGTACAATTTTTGATTGATTATCCACTATTTCTTGGATTTAGGACAGTAATTTTATATTTAGATGTCTATTTGAATTAGTTATACTTCCAATATTCAGTTTAGGTATCCATCTATCATTAGAACAAGTCTCTTTACAATAAAATTAAAATTATCCCTGGTCTAGGATTTAGTTCTATACAGAAAGGGTTGCGTAAATGAAAAATAGATCAGTTGTATGAATCAGGTCCATGAGCAAGTAACATTTTCAGTTCACTGCTTAGATATTTATCAGACGATATAATTTTATCATTTTCTAATCAACCATCTGCGCATTCAATAAAATCCATGAGCATGTAAATTATTCACTGTTTATATATTTTTCAATTCTATGAGTCAGGTCCATGAGCACGTATCATTTTGCATTTTTTTGAGTTCTTGTTTCCGCAAATCAAATCCCAACAACTATTATGCTTCATTTATATAGATGTCATGAAAGAGAAATAAATATCTGGTTTATTAGCGGATGTCCTCGAAACATATGCATAACATTAGATGGAACCACTGTAGCAATAAAGAAAATTAAAACAAATGCACAACAATAAATAGGTGCTCGGAAAATGTCCCGCAGGCAAGAATGTAAACACATAGAAAGATAAGAACAGATACCACTAGTGGAGCTCGGAGAGTCCAAATCAGCAATGCCAGCAAACAGCCGGGGTGAAAAATCCTTAACCTTAGGCATATGCTCTTCAACATCCCCTTTTTCTTCAACACCAAAATATTACATATCATTTCCACGCAAACACACCAGATGTAAAAAGGGGAAGGGAATCTATACATAAATATACATATATATATATATATATACATGGAAGCAAGAATACCTTGCTCGGGAGAAGGAGTACCAAAATCGAATCGGGGAAAACCGTCATCTCCGCCAATCTCCCCCTCCGAGTGAGTGTTAGCATCCACCACTGTTCCCAAAAATCAAGCCAGGAGTCGAATAAACCCTAAGGCTTCGGCAAAAGCAACTTGTTTGTGAAAGTAACTCACCTGGCGTGTATTTAGACTTGGCCTGCGAAGCGGAGAGGTCAAGGAGATATCGATTGTGGAGCTGATTGAGGCTGAGCGCCTGCTTCCTTTTCCCGTCTGCCATTTGACGATGTTGCCGGACTGCCGGGGAAGAAGGGTGTCCCTCGGTTTCCTCCACACTTCCCGCTCTTGCACTCAAGATTTGAATTTTGGAATTTGTAAAATGGATTGAAACCAGAGTAGGGTTTATGTTGTGAACGTAGTCTAACTGGTCTCTTTGAATTTGTAATGACTTTTCGCCGATCGTACAAATATTGGGATCCTTATATGTAAAAGAGTCGTGCAGTTTCCAAATTTTGAAAAAATTTAAAACCCGTAAAAAAAATTATATTTAGAATGTGTTTGTTGAGGTTTTGGATTTCGAGTTTGAGATTTGAATAATAAAAATTTTGAATTTGAATGGTTATACAATGTAATATAAATATGTATTGATATAAAATTATTTTTTAATATAATATAAAAAATAAATATTTAATTTGATATTTTTAAAGTAAAAAAAATTGAATGAATAATAAAATTCTCAAACAAACACATCCTATGAGCCATTTGGTACAGAGAATAGAATTGAAGAGAAATTAAAGTAGATAATGGAATTACTGAGAAAATGAATTGAGTAAAGAATCAAAATTAATTATCTTAGTTTGATAAAATAGAGAATTCAATTAAAAAAGGTAAAAAAAATGTAGTTATTGAATAAATGATTAATCTATAAAAGAGAGTTGTAACTAGTGAAAATTTATGAAAAAATATTTTTGGTTATTTTTTTAAATTATAAATTACAAACGAGTTTTGTAAGATTATATGTTAGTACATTTTTTTTTCAAAAATAGTAAAAATTAAATTTTTGAATAATAAATTTAATGTGTTTTATAAAATTGAAATAATATAATTTTTAAAAATTATAAAAACTAAATAGTATATAAAAAAAATCAAAAAATAATAATAGTACTGCAATATTCATTTCTCCTCATTTCTCTGGATTTGAGAGATAAATAAAATCAGAGAAATGGAAATTATTTATTTCTCAATTTCAATTTCCATTTCCCTTACTCAAACAAACAAGAAAAATTAAAACATTTTCATTTCTCTCACGTCATTAAGGGGCATTTGGTATAGAAAATAAAATTACAAAGAAATGAGAATAGATAATGGAATTGCTGAGAAATAAAATTGGGTAAAAAATGAGAATTAATTCTCTAATTCGGTAAAATAGAGAATTCAGTCGTGTAAAAAAATGCAGATATACGAATGAATCAAACAACAATAAATGATTAACTGGATTAAATAAAAAAAAGTTCTAACGAATCAGAATTCATGAAAAATATTTTTGGTGACTTTTTTCAAAAAAAAAAATTATAAATTATATACCGTTTTTTTAAAATTATATTTTAATACAATTTCTTAAAAAATTGTACAAATTAAATACTTTAACAATAAATTTAATTTAATTTTTATAAAATTGAAATAGTATAATTTTAAAAAAATTATAAAAATTAAATAGTAAAAAAAATAAGAATAATAAAAAAATATATATATATATAGTGCCGCATCATTTATCTTCATTGCATATGGCAGAGAAATGAAAATGATCTATTTCTCAACTTCTATTACTCTGAATCAAACAAACAAGGGAAATGAGACTATTTCTATTCCTCTGTACTAAACACATTGCAGTAATATTTTGTGTGATAAAAAAATAAAATAAAATTTTTTATTTAAATAATATATTTTTAAAAAATAGTAAAAAAAATTATTTAAGGAAAGATTCAAGCTAAAAATTGCTTTACTTTTCTAAATTTGAATTCAACCTCTGATAAGAATAATTAAAAGGACTTATCCAACTCGTGGAATTTCAATTCAATCTCAAATCTCTTGGGTGTGTTTATCTGGCGCTAAGTCTCGGAAGCTTACTGTACATTTACGGTTAGGGAAAAATTGGGCGCGAGATCCTCCGTAGGCGACAAACGCGTAGGGACATAGGGTTTGACCAAAAATTATTATTCTCATTCCCTTGCATTTATCATACTCAACCACCCTTCCACATTCTTCCACCCCTTCAAATAAAACACAACCTCCCTTCTTCCACAAATTCTTTCTTTTATGTCGGTCCTCCTTGTTACAGATCCAAGTAGGAGCTTGCAAGTAGGAATGCGACACTGTGTGTAGATCTTGGTGTAGGACGTCGTTTACCGGGAGGCAGCGAGAGTGCGTTTAACCACCTCTATTTATCTTTCACGATACGTCTGAAATTTTCACTTCCGATTTGGGTTTAATGGAGCTTCGACATATTTGAGTAGTCTTTATGTCTCAATTTAGTAGGCATTTTTATTTCAATATCTTGTGGCGTCGAGTATGTGCTATGGTTAGCACTTTCGTTTCATGGGAAAAAGTTCCCCGTTAACTAGGTTTTGAGATTTCGAATAAGTGTAAATGCATGGTAAATCGATTAGGCGATGTCGGATTCCTGGTGGTGTTGTGGGCTTGTATTAGAAAAAATTGACCTCGCTCGTCACCGCAGCTCTGGTGGCCGTTCATCAGGTTCAACACCCGGCGATGAGGCCCACCACGGTTCGAACGCGTCAGCCCTTGGTCTTTTCCTTGGAGCTTTTAATTTAGCACAGTGAGAGGAAGATGTAGTGACACCTTATTTAATGTGTGTCGTCGTTGAGGCATTGAGGTTTGTTAGGAGAACTTTTCTGTTAGTCACCTCACGGTTTCGGAAATGACTCGAAAATTTTTCTACCCCATATATTGAAGTCATACTTTACGGGGGTGTGTACTCACTTTGAAAATTAGATTAGAATTCTTAGAAATAAAATGAAAATTGTAGGAGAAAGCAATGGCAATACTACATTGCCAGAAAACAATGCGACAATAGTTTGGTGGTATTCATATTAAGGCCGCATGTCGTACGATCTTCGTTTCCACTTGTTGTGTGGAATCATTCATGCCGAATGCACTTGAATTGTCGTGTTATTCTTGCTCAATTCAAGTGTCACATACCCCTTTCTCAGTGTAGCTTGTAATCTAGCGGTAACGAATCTAACATATGATTTATCCTAGAATACCTAGGTTGTTAATTAGCGTTGTACTAACATTGTCACGAACGTGCGGATAGTCACACCGCCGAACCCGAACGGAGCCCCCTTCGAGTATGATATTGTGCGTATCCATTTGATGCTCTGTAATTCTATCATTCCTTTGATTGAGTATTTCTTCATTCTTTTCCAGTGGTGCACGGTAGGGGGTTCCCTTCGTACAACCACACCGGAGCACCCGTGTATAGTAATCTTCACGGGCCGTGATATCCGATCGCGTATGAGAGGTGATCTTCAACAATATTAACGAGGTACACCTTCCTACAATTGGGCTCCGCTAGGGGTGCTAACTTTTGACGTGGCGAGAAGAAATGTAAGATGTACCTAAATCTCCAATAATCGTAATCACGGTAGTCGTTCTTCCAATTGCTTTGCAATAAGCGTACTTTCAATATTTGTCTTTCGTGCTATACATGTCCCAAAAGAGAGTGAGAAGCTGGAGCCACACCATATCCTGGATGTCTATAGCTCTGTTGGGAGTTCTATAGTCGTTTATAGCCGCAAAAGGAAACAAAAATTAATCATCTCCACTGACGCCTTCAATCTTGACAGTATATAATTTCTTTTGTTCTTCCTAGTAATCTCTTTTGTAATTCGTTTCATTTTTTCTTTTGTTCCTCCTTCATAGATGTCTCGTCGCCGTGGTGTTGAGGGAGCAGTGCCCCGCCCCCCATCACATTGGGATTACGAATTATAACAATATTTTTACTCACATATGCTGGTTACATTTTATTGTTGAAGAAATAAACGAGAAAAATTTTCCTCCAGAGGTGTGGTCGCAAATAATAAAGGAGTTCTTCGAAGAAACGGATTGAAAGTTAACTATGGTTATCTGTGTGACCTTATTGTACGTCAAACAGGACTTGGTTGGGACGCGGAGACATGGGTGGTACTTGCTAGCGAGGCCCAAAAAGCTGTTTAGTTATTGGTAGCACTTATAATCCCAAAACATAATTAACGTAAGGGATTAGCGCATTGTCTGAGTGATACCCATTGTGGAATTGCAGGCGCATCCTGGGAAATTTCATGAAATGTGATCTTAATATGTCTATTTTCAACTGATTCATTTAACTTTAATTCAAAACAACATAATACTGAATTAAAATTGAATACTGAAAAATGTATATTGTATACTGCAGTATAAAATAAAGTAACCTTAAATGTATCTGAACATTACTAATTAGCTCCCACTAAATTGAAATATCGAAATATGATTCCACTCTCACACGAGCAATATGCTCATTATAGGACTTATGTGAAAACCCTTTAATAATTAAGCAGATCCGCAATCATGAAAGCTATACAAATATGTTCAATGGTTAATTCATTATGTGAAGCCATACAACTAAGCAAATAACGATTATTATGATCAAATAAGGTAGCGGTTCCAACCGATTTTGAACTATAGAAGTGACTAAACTTTATTTCCAAATGAACAATCATAACCAAAATTTTCCAAAACAAAGATTAAAATTAAATTTCGACTAAAGATGTTACCAAACGATGTCTTATCCAAATTCAAATAATAATCGGTACTTAATAATAATCTAAAATTTCCATTGGCTTTAACTTTAACTTTCTTGCCGTCACCCATATAGATGTATCTTTCACCATCAATTATTTTTCGGCAATAGAAAAAATCTTGCATAAACACACTGATGTAAATTGTTACACTAAAATACACCCCAGGTATGTCTCTGAACTGAAGTTAAACTACTTTCAAGAGCAAGACCAATAGGACATACATGTCATCTGAAATGTCTAACTTAAGTGCCCTCAATTTAGTAACAATATTAGATATGTTCAAAATGTACTCTCTTATGTTAAATTTGTCATTATACCTCATGGTAATGAGATTTTTAAGAATAATACTTATTCTCGCCTTACCACTTTTGGTGAAGCGTTTCTTAATTTTGACAAAGAATTCATTAGCAATAGTGATATCATAAGATATTGTATTCCGAAAAATTTATGAATTGTTTTTCTTAATAATCATCGGACTTAGGTGTTAGGCCTATCTCACTTCTTAAACAATTACTTTTCATATGCAGTGCTTTTTTCACCATACGAAGGTGTTGGTCTACTTTTAATGTCAAGTCAAGATTTATGCAACCCAAATGAATCAATATTGATTCTTTCTAGTGCTTATATGTATTCTCATACCATGTTGGGACAGAAAAATATATATATATATATAAATATTTATGAAACTTAACGAAGTTTAAAAATAATGCATTCTTATCCCAAGATACTAAGTACAACATCAATGATAAATATTTGGATCAATAACATTGATGGCTAGCAGTCATCTTGTTGCAATAATCATGCATGGACAATAAGTAATGTCAAATAATAAACCACTCTTTGGACTGATTAACTATTCACATAAGTTAAAGCCATATAATCATATCGCAAATGTATATTTCATTCTGCCAATTACCAACTGCCTTTGGGCCGAAGAATACTCACATGAATTAAAATACACATAAATATTTGCGTTATCAAGTAAAAATCTCATATAAGAGATGTTACTTTGGCAACTTCAAATACTGTTGGATTTGAATCTACAAATTGTACACACCAAAAATTTAATTGGGCCGACCTAATACAAGTGTAGCCCAAGCCCTGAGAGGTTTGCGGTCCAACAGAAGTCCATATTAGCGAGTAGGATTTTTGATATTTTTATATCCCTTGTTATTAATTGGTCTCATCACTCAATTAATAAGTTACTGAATTTCTACGTATAGGAGACCCGCATTTACTAAATACATTGAAATTTAATAAATTAATAATTCACTTAATATATACTTAACCTAATAGCCCAAATAGTTACATTTAACTAACCATTGAATTTTAATCCAACAATTATATCAAATAACTATTTAAATTTTTAAAAAAATTACTATTTAAAATTCAAACAAAAAATGTATGGTATTTTCATTATATATCAAAATACCAAATATTAAAATATCAAAATGGTATACATTATTTTCTTTGTATAAGGAACTATTGAAACAAATTCAATATTTCGATATAATATCGAAAATAAATATCGTACCGAAAACATTCGGTATAATATCATATCGAACTGAAATATTTTGATATATCGAACATGTATGATTTTTGATATTTTTTAGTATGATTGATATTTTTAACTTTAATTAAAAACAAATTATTGAAATAATCATTAGTAAAAAATATGATTGATATTTTTAACTCTAATTAAAAACAAATTATTGAAATAATCATTAGTAAAAAAAATTGGATATGATCATCCAATAAAAAAAACTTTCAATATGTGGACTACACTTACTATTAGTATAAAAAAATACAATATAACACTGATTTACAATATAAAATATTACTTATATTATTAATACCGTCTCAATTATCTAATAATATAAAAATATATCAAACTAAACAGATAGATCTAAATAGATTAATTGAAATAGTTAAAATTTCATTATTTTGAATTCATCAAATTTCTTTTTTTCTATTGAAAATAATATAATAGAAAATAAAAAGTTGCATATTTTAGTGGGGTAAATTATACTCCTTTCTCTCATATCTATATATTTATTTGTTTTTACACGAAGTTTTAAAAATATTAGTATTATATTGGGATAAAATAGAAATAAATGTAAAAAGATTAAATTAATCCTATTAGTATTATATGATATAAATGTAATGACATTTGTATAATATATTGTAAATTGGAAGAGTTTTTATAATGTTAGTTGATAGTACAATTATTAAAAAAAGAAATGAATACTTTGTCATGAAATCAACCAAAATAAAAAACGGATAGATTGTTAAGGGACAGAGAGAGAGTAACACTTAGTTGTTTTTTTTAGTAAAAATGCACAAAAAACTTACTGTTTTATTTATTGCGTGAAACCCTTTGTGTTAATGTAAAGTTTGCACGAAACACCATCTTTATCAAAATCTGATGTTTGGTTTTAAATAAAAACCTAAATTACGCAAGTTTTATACAAATAAAAAATTGTAAAATATCTTAACTAACTTTTTTGAGTAAAATAAATAAGTAAATTAATGGTCAATAATTTATTTTATAATTTTTGTAAAAATCAGATAATAATTTGTTTTCAGGAAACTATAAAACGAAAAATTAATCAATTATTTATTTATTTAATTTATCCAAAATAATTATTTAAGATATTTTTCGTTTTCTACTTTTTATAAATTTACGTAATTTAGATTTTTATTTATAATCAAACATTAATTTTGAATAAAAAAAAATTTTCATGCAAATTTTATATTAATGTAAAGAAGTTTCACGTAACAAATAAAATACAAAAACATTCAAAATTATTGTGATGGAGAAGGTTAGGACGGTTGAACCGTAAGGGCCCAGACAAAACCCTAAACCTAATTTGGGAAAGAAACTTCGCATCTCTATCTCCAGGCCTGCCTCTGCCTGGTCCAGCCAAAACAATGGACGACGAAAACGAACACCAATAAACAAATAAATGCTGCCACCGATTCGGGTCAGCCCACGCCATCGCTCATCAATCTGCCTGCCAGTGCCAGGTTGCCTAAATGCAATTGCATTACGTGTCCCCGCCTCAGTCGACTCACCTTTTCCACTGTTAAAATACTCATCGAACGATCCATGAATCTTTCCTGGAATTCCGTGCGCCACGACGCTGAACAACGGAGCGGAGTAGGAAATTCATACCCGAGATCCTCCGCGCCTGCCCGCCCTGATCGGAGTGCCGTCGCTGGATTTATTCGAATCGGGTTTAAATCCAATTGGTGAGTCCAATGGTGTCTGCCGCGAGTGAGAGCGAGAGTGTGAGGAACCGGAAGTTGTTGCTAGGGATTGGGTTTTGGGTGCAGGGATTGCGGTGCTTTCCATGGATGGGCGTCAATTTCTTCCTCAAGGACGGGATGCGAGTGGACCCTTCCACTCTGCAGATCATTCAGAACTCCTCCAATTTGCCGATGGTGGCGAAGCCGTTGTACGGCATACTCTCTGATTCGGTCTACATCGCCGGCCAGCACCGCGTCCCCTACGTAGCTCTTGGAGGTATCTACCTACCTACCTACCTACGGCCTTAATTTCCTTCTCGTTACGCATATCGTTTATGCTTTATTGTCTGATTCATTCGACCCGTCCCCTTCAACTTGAACTGAACTCAACTCAACTCAACTTCTCGTTGTAGGTAGATTCAATCGATTACTGATACCATCCATCAATTGATTTGATTTCGTTCTGGTCCTGAATTTAATATTTGTATCTGTAATTCTAGCAGTATTGGGTAGCAAATTGATCTTATGCTTGAGGTAAATGATTTTGAATCTGTCTGTATTGAATGATGAACAATGGGACAGTAGGAGAAGCTATCTGCTAGTTACCATTTCTAAGTTGCTTTCATCGTCGAAATGGACAAAATATTTGGAAAGAAGATTCATAGAATGTCCTAAGAAATTAAGAAACTATCTTTCCATGGATTGGATTACTGACGCTGAATGTATTTAGAGCAGCTAAGGAATTAGATGATGAGATGCCCGAGCAGCTCGTAAACTTAATACTGTCTAACGACTTCGTCGTGTTTGTATGGTATTCAGTGTAGGATAACTACAAATATGCATTCATTGGCATGCATTAGACTCGATTGTTCGCAATACTTCAATGTTTATTCATGTCAATACTTTCGTAATTGAGGCGCTACACATGTTTGCTTCTCGCATATCTGTTTGGCCCTTTGTGTCATAATGTTCGAATAATGTATGTATAGCATTTAGAGACTGCTGTGAATAATGCATATATAGCATTTAGAGAGCTCAACGTTCTTTTATGCGCTTAATGTGTGTGTAGAACCAAGTAGAAGTGTGCAATATATATGTATATGGAATGGAATGTAGAATATCACGAGTTATGGTTTTTCCGGGGCAGGCGAGCAAAGAACAAATGAGTTTTTATTTTTTTATTTTTATTCCTGTTTCTGTGAGACAGTGTTGTGGTGCTGTTCTGCTAATGGTGAACGAGTTCTAACTATGGAGCGTGTAGTTGAATTATCAATTTGGTAACTGACCATTGTAATTATCTTTGCAGCACTTGTGCAGGCAGTTTCGTGGATAGCTTTGGCATTTTCTGCTACATCTGGCGCATCATTTTTATCTGTCACGTTTTATCTTCTCCTTGGGAACTTGGGGGCATCTATAGTGGAGGTTGCTAACGATGCCATGGTTGCCGAGACTGCAAAGCAACCTAGTTCTTCCAAGAACTCCAAATCATCTTCCTCCGGTGCACTGCAGTCTTTTGTTTGGATGGCCTCGTCGATTGGTGGAGTTTTGGGAAATCTGTTTGGGGGAATCGCCATTGATAAATACTCCCCGCAGATGATGTTCTTCGCCTTTGGAATTATTCTTTGTTTCCAGTTCTTGATCACGCTGCTCATCCGCGAGAGCTCTCTAAACCTACCCCGAAGTCCACCCAACACGGGCTTTAAGAAACAATTGTCGGAGCTGTTTTCCGCGCTTAAGAAACCAGAAATTCTTCACTCGATATCGTGGTTTTCTCTGTCTTATGCTATTATCCCGGCGCTCACGGGTACCATGTTCTACTACCAAACTCAAAGCCTGAAGATCGAATCCGCAATCCTCGGGATATCTAAGGTGTTTGGGCAAGCAGCTATGCTCCTATGGGGCGTCGTTTACAACCGCCATCTCAAGTTGATCTCGTCGAGGAAATTAATATCCGCGGTTCAACTCTCCATGGTTGTGTTGATGCTATCGGATTATCTCTTTGTGAAGGGCATCTATCAGGCAATCGGCCTCCCCGAGTACATATACGTGGTGATTTTTTCCGGCCTGCTTGAGGTACTCTACTTCTTCAAGATTCTTCCATTTAGCGTATTGATGGCGCAGCTTTGCCCACCCGGCTGCGAAGGAGCAGTCATGGCTTTTGTCATGTCGGCAATCGCCCTGGCATTTATAGTAAGTGGCTACCTCGGCGTTGCTCTAGCTTCTTATGTCGGGGTGAGCGGAGAAGATTTCTCCGGCCTGCCGCGGGGCCTCTTGATCCAGGCAGCGTGCACGCTTTTGCCGGTTTTCTGGGCATCGTACATTCCGGAAGACGTCAAAGGGAAAGCCAAGAAGGAGAATTAGATGTAGTCGGTCAGTGACACATCGACGCGTCGAATCATAAGGTAGGTGTTCCCTTTGTGGATAGTTTACTTTCCTTGTCTTTATTCTTTCAAGTTACTAAGGTACCCGAAAAACTTGGTATTTGGGCTTGTTATGCTATGCTATGTCATGTCTTGGTTATTGCAGAAATTTCAGTGTCAATAAAATACTATACTATGCTGGCAGTGAAATTTAAGTCGGAATATTTAGGTACAACATTTTTATTGAATTGAAGGTGGTTGTTGAAAGGAAGGGCAATCAGCAATGGCCAATGGGGGCTTATCTTTTGTATTGTATAGTATGGTCGATTTGTGTCCGCTGAATACTTTAGACGAGTTAAATTACTAACCATAATTCGATCCGTTTATTATTGTGGGTTGACTTGTGTTGATCTGTTCACATAATTAAGTCGAATTTTTTATTCAAATTAAATTAATATATTTATAATCTCGTTGTCGTGTTCGATTCGAATTGAGAGCCTCAATCATCACCCGATCTTTGTATTATCGTGTTGGGTTCGTGTTGACTTGTATATATAATTGAGTTAAATTTTTTTACTCAAATCCAATTATTTCGTATCAGTTGTCAGTTGTTATGTCGGATAGATCTGTCATGCGCATGCATTTACAAATAATAGTAGGGCTTTTTCTTTTTGTAAAAAAAAAATTTGTAAAAAAAATTTAATTATATTTTTCTGAAAAAATTAATATATTAGATATATTTATTATTTTTATATTATTTTTATATATTTCTCTATCCTCCATATAAAAAATATTTTTTCAAATCAAAACATATACATCCAAAGTAAACATACTAATTCATTAGTTAAAACAAATGTAAAAAGCCAAAATTATAAACAACCAAATAAAAATAAAATTAAATTGTTGATTTTCTTTTTAAAAAAGTTGATTTCAAGAATGTGATATTTCATAGGAAAAAAAATATTCTAATTTAATAATGAAAAAAAAAAAATCTAACTAAAGTCATTTTACAAATAACACAGGTGTGTTTGTTCTGTATTTTGATTTGAAAGAATTTATTTTATACTTAGATATAGAAAATTAGATAGATAATATGAAAATAATAAAGTTAATTTTTTTTAAAGAATGTATTAGCAAAGTATAGTTAAAAAATAAAATAAAAATTTGTTACATACACAGTGCAGTAGCAATGGTTGAGAAATTTGACACCAATATGTTTGTGTCACGGGTTCGAGTCCCGTCTGCGCTGTTTAAATAATTTTTATTAATTTATGTATTGCAATTATTTACTGTTGTTATTTATTTATTTATTTTTTTGTTTAATAATTAATAATGTTATAGTGTCCCATACCGGCATACGTAACTTTATTTATTTTTACTAATTTTCGTAATAAATATAATTCGATACCACGTTAGTTAATATTTTTTCCCATAAATAAAAAATTGCAGATTATCCATTTGTTTATTTTAATCCCATTTTTACTAATTTTCGTAATAAATATAATTCGATACCACGTTAGTTAATATTTTTTTGCCATGAATAAAAAATTGCAGATTATACATTTGTTTATTTTAATCCCAGCGTAGTAATCCTCTACGGAAATTCCAACGTAGCTTTCCTGGACCAGCAGTCTCCTCCAATGGCAGGCTTCCAGGCGCCGCTTCGGCCGCAGCCACCGTCTTCCGCTTCCCGCCACCATTTCTCCTCCGGCGGGAACCTTAATCTCGTTCTTCTCGCACTCCTGCCTCTCTCTCTCGCTCTCTTCGCTTTCCTCCTCCAATGGCGGGGCGGAGGCTTAGAATCCTTAGATGATCCATTTTCCCGATTTCATAGTGAATCACATTCGTTTCCAGGCATGGACGTCGGCGGCGACTATCCTCGCTCTACTGCTGATCAATCTTCTGATTGCTCCACTCTTCTGGCGCGCTCGAATGCAGCAGAGTTCCCGCATTTCAGAGACTGGAAGTTCAAGTTTGACGCTGATCTTGAGCCCAAGGTTTTTCCTATTCGCTTATAGTTTTTAATCTCAGTTATGTTTGATTAAGGGTTTCTGATTGTTCTCGTGAGCTGGATTGTGTGTTTCGGCGATTTTGGAAGTGTTTATGAATATATTGAATTCAAACACAAGGTTTCAATCGTGGCTTCGGTTCCTATTGTACGGACGTATCCGCATGTTGGTCGACGCCTCTTCTTAATCTGGTTAATTATTCCTGTGAGTTTAATTCCTACAAAAACGACGACGCAAAATCCTTATCCAACTTCTTTGACGTCTAATGATGGCTGTTTATGCATAATCGATTTTGGCTGTCTACAGTTCAATTTGTATGAAATGTTTTGATGCATTATTGTAATTGTGATGTTCAATGCCGATGTAGATTGCTTGTTCTTCATGATTGTTCATTGTTTATTTACAGATATGCATTGCAACAAGTACCTCTGCTGGCTTGGAGCAAATTCTTCCATGGGTATATTATCATAAAGTTATTAAGGTGTCGAATTTTTTCCTTTTTGTTGAAGGGAAGGCTGCGTCTGCTCCAGTGTCCAAAGTTCTTGAATCCTTACCGGTGAGTTTGTGTCCTAACGACTAATTTCTTTAGTTTCTGTGATTAAGGATCTTTAGTTTTCGTTGTTTATCTAAATATCTGCTACGGTATAGTGATAATCATGTGATATTGATGAACTAAAACATCAAACAAATCAAAACAGTGTTTGTGGGCTTTATATTGTGTTCAAAGGCAGCATCGATCCTGTTAGTCAAACGAATTATGTCTGATTTGTGAACCTCTTTTTTTTTTTTTTTTTTCTTTGGTTCTTTCTCCAAAGTACAGTAAGGGTGTGTTTGTTTGAAGGATTTTGGAGGATTTCCACTATTCATCCAATTTTTTCCCCCCAAAAACATCAAATCAAACACCTATTTTTCATTTTTTATATTATACTAAAAATCAATTTTACATTCAAAACATCACATCAAACCCTATTTATATCACATCATACAACTATTCAAATTCAAAATTTTTACTATTCAAATCCCAATCCAAAATCCAAACCCCCAAACAAACACACCCTAAGTTTAACTGGCTCTGCCATTCCATTTAGGCTTCCTTGTTGCTATTAGGGGGTTTTATTGGATTGCTTTATTAAGGTAATAGGGGCTGCTAAATTTAGTCAAATGAATTCTTGTGTCTGCACTTTGGTTAAGAGAGAATTGGGCAGCCATCTCTCATTGCTAGCTTCTCTCAAGTCTTCAACTCTTAGGGGGATTCATTTTTATTCTACTTCATTTATTCTTTCATGTAGAACTGGGATGACTACACTCTGTTTTTTGGTCCATTTTAATTTTTCTTTAGTTAGCAGTTGACTTGGATTGACTGCCAATTTCAACAATGATTCTCAGTCTGATTTCTCTTCATTTGGTCTTACATGATTATGGTGTTGCCCTTGTCGATGCCCAAGTGTGTAGTAGTGGATATATTAGTCTGATGCTTTGGCACATTGGTGATAATCATTAGTTGAACACCTTGCCAGAAAGTTGTGCCTTGAATGTCATGATTTGTCAGAATCAATTAGGTGAAGGCTATTTAACCTTGCAGGGAGTGAAAGTGATATACCGAACCAAAGAGCTAGAAGAGCAACAAGCTAAAAGGTATATGATTTCCTCTCTCACCATGCAGTCATTACTTGTAAGCTGTTCAACTTGTTGATATATCATCTACTTGAGAGCATGTTTATTTATGTTTTCTGATAATATTAATGATCTATGAAGTTGTTATCTTGCGCTTAAAAAGTTCATGAGATTAATAATTTAAAACAATAAAAGTGTATGATCTTGATTCTGATTATTAATCTCTTACAAATCTTGTGTTTCCACATCAGCCGGGCATGGAATGAAACTTGGTTGGTAGATTTCTTTTACAAGCCTTGCAACTATGAGCTTTTTGTGAAGCAATCCCTAAACATGGAGATAGCCATTGTTATGGCAAGGGTATGGATTCATACTTGATTAGAAAAACTTAAATGTATTCTCCTGTGATGAACCAGTGAAATTGTTTGCTTGTTATGATTCCAGGAAGCTGGCATGGACTGGATACTTCATCTGGATACTGATGAATTAATGCATCCAGCTGGTTCTCGGGAATATTCTTTGAGTCAGGTTTTGCATGAGGTGCCTCTGAAGGTGGACATGGTTATCTTTTCCAACTATGTAAGTAGTTTGACCCTCTTCTTCTAGTCACTCCTCTTTCTTAAGTGATTGGAAAATTTTGTTCTCAGTATTTCCATTCTTAAACTAATGCTTCAGTGCCTCAGTGGTAATTGAAAACTACCGAATCCTTTATGTTGATTTTCTTCTTTGTGTAAGTAATATATACGTCCTTTGCAGGAGAGCTGTGTTGAACGAGATGATATTAAGGACCCATTCACAGAGGTAATGACAAATGTTTTATGCATGTACAGCTTTAATTTATGTGTGTGTTTAATTTGCTGGACTTGAATGCACCAAAGATGATTATTTCATCTTCTGTGCAATGTTTCATGATTACCTTGTCCCACGCAAATCGTTTACCTGTAACTATCATAGTATGGTCATAATATCAGCCAATTTCATCCTTTTAACTAATTGAGGAAGAATTTGCAAGTTATAAAACCCGGAGGTCGAATTTTCCATCTCGAAGAAAAAACACTCTGATCTCGTATCAGAAATATTCCCAACTCTCCTTTTGGGGCTTTGACTCTTACATAAAATTCTTGTTTGGACAACTCAAAAGTTGGAGAAGTTCTTTTACTAATAAATCGCTATTCAAAATCATTCCATTCATGATCTTTTATCCTTGTTAAATTTTTCTTAGATTTTGGTGAAAACCATCGTTTATGCATCTGTCCTTTTGATTTGGTGGAACTGGCTAATTACTTGTTTCGATATACCCTGTAGGTATCCATGTTCAAGAAAAACTTTGACCATTTGTCAGAAAGCACCTATTTCAGCACGTATGAAGTAGCATCCCATGACAATCCAAACTATTTTTTGACCTATTCAAATGGGAAAGCAGCTGCTCGAATACAAGAGCATCTCCGCCCCAATGGTGCCCACAGATGGTACAATTACAAGAAAGATCCAAAGTATATATCTAATGTTTACCTATAATTTTTGCTCCCATCTGGTACCAATTATGCTCTTCCTTGTTGCTTATTTCATCTGTATTTGATTCATGTTTCTGCTTTGTTGTTTATTTTGTTTTGGCATGGGAGCTCCAACATTTTTTTTGTTGACTTTTGATGAATGGTATTTTATAATAATTGATAGAGAGATCAAAATGCAAGAGGCAGCAGTCCTACATTATACATATGCCAAGTTCTCTGATTTGACATCTAGGCGAGATCGATGTCGTTGTAAACCAACTCAGGAGAATGTCAAGAGATGCTTTATGTTGGAATTTGACAGAGATGTGAGTTTTATTTTATTTTAAATTTTAAATTTTAAATTATTCTGTTGATTTCATTTATGTCTGGATAAAGTTTGTGCCATGTTAGCTGTAGAAGGATGCTATAGTAACTCAATCTTATGGCCATCCTCAGTGCTGAAAGCGGGGCATGCTGATATTTTTTTTGAAGTTGTAAGGGACACTTAGAGGCATGCCGTCATTAAGTCATTAAAATAGTGTCCTATAGGCAATTGCAAATTAATACTAATAGATTTATTAGATTCATATCTATATTAATGTCTATATCTATATTCATATCAATATTTATGATTTAGTTCCTTGTTAGGATAGATTTTTTAAATATTTTTTTATATATATATATATTCTTCCTTTTCTTGTTTTTTTTTTGGAATAATATGAACAATATTTGTTATCAGAGCCAATTAAAATTGAGGCAAAATCTTGTTTCTAGCAGCCGCCGCGAGTTCCGCCGCTGCCGCTGCAAGTCCAAGCAGCCGCCGCCGCCTCTCAAACCCTAATTCAACCAAAACCCTAAATTTTCTCCTACTTCAATTTGAGAATCTTTCCACTCAACTAAGACCATAATCCATCTCCTGCGCTCAACGGTGATAGAGTCTCCGTCCGCCGCCGCACGTGCCCCCATGCGTTGTCACCGAAGGATGAACCAGTTTTGGTTTCGGTCGTTTTTTGACCTTTTCCTCGCGAATTTTTCAGACAAATGCATCAGGTGACGTTGCCTTAGGCGCCACCGCCAGCTGTTCGCCGGATTTTTTCTCAGGAAGCTTTTTTGGTGTTGTTTCTATATCTGATCCATTTAAATTTCAAAATTAAAGAAAGAACTTCCATCTTATGTGCTCTGCTGTGGAATTCCTTGAATCTAACTATACTTCCCACGTATCAAGTCATTTGAGACATGCTATGAAGTTTGGAGTAAGACTTGCTTCAATTTACAACAATGATATTCAACGCTACTACTTTATCTAGAAGATCACACACTTGATCTTCCTACTTATGTGAGTAAACTGGAAACTATTCGACAAGAGTTCAGTTCTCTTATTTCTACTAGTTGTGCAATCCAGAGGTTGCATAGGACAAATTCTTTGCCGTATTAACTCTTGTTCACCTTAAGCTTGATCTGATCATGTTCAAGACCAGATACTAAGAGGTTCCACTGTACTAACGTTGGATGATGTTCTTGTTAGTCTAGTACGACTCTTCTAGTCGTAACACTCATGTGGCTGCCCCATTTACTAATACTATTGATAGTTCATCTTTGGTTTCTTAAATTATACAGCATTCCTTTGTATCAGGCTTCTCAATAGTCTTCTTCCACCACTATTTTCGACTCACCTGATACCCATGCTTCTGTTATTCATGTCTCTCAGACGTCTCTCGGTCCAACTCATGTTACTGTTGTTAATGGTGATAAAGCTTACCCTCAAGTTTTTGGTAGTGCCAGTCCGTCACCTAATTTACCTCTACATTTTGTACTTTATGTCCTTCAAAGTCCATTTGACCTCACACCTGTTAGTCGTCTCACTAGAGATCTAGATTGTTCTATCTTGCTAACTCATGATTCTCTTGTTATTTAGGATTGCAGCACGGGGAGGGCGATTGGTACCGGATGTTTGTCTCATAGGTTATATTACATAGACGAGTCCTCTCGCAATACCTCTACCCTTGCTATATCTTCTATTGAGTGTCCCGAATTATTCCATAAGCGATTGGGTCATCCAAATCTGTCTAAATTAAAACGTATTTTTTTCTAATTTTTATTACTTTGTTACCATCTAAGTCATATGAGCTTGGAAAACAATCTCGTACTTCCTTTCCCAAACGCATCGATAGTCAAGCATCTGAGCCCTTTACACTGGTTCACTCGGATGTTTGGGGGCCTTGTCGTACTACTTCAACTCTTGGTTTTCAATATTTTGTTACATTTATTGATGAATTTTCTCGATGTACTTGGATTAATTTAATGAAAAATCGATCAAAATTACTCTCTACATTAAAAAAGTTTTGTGCTGAAACTCGTACACAATTTTATACATCTATCAAGGTTTTAAGAAGTGATGAGGGTGTAAAGTATTTTTCTCACTCATTTAGTCATTTTCTCTCATCTGAAGGAATATTCATCGGTTGTCATGTTCTTCCACTCAACAAAATAGAGTGGCTGAACGCAAGAACAGTCATCTAACATAAACAACTCGTACATTATAATATTCCATTTCATTTTTGGGCTGATGCTATTGTTACAACATGTTCCTTATTAATCGTCTTCTGTCTGGTATCTTAGTACATCAGATTCCCATAACATGTGTTCAGCCTAATGTGTCCCTATACCCTTTACTCATCGTGTATTTGATTGTACGTGCTTTGTTCATGACCATTCTCCTGATTTGGACAAATTACGTCATCGATCCATCAGATGTGTTTTCCTTGGGTACTCTCAAGTTAAAAAAATATATAGATGTTATTCTCCTCTCACTCGTCAGTATTGCTTTAGTGCAAATGTGACATTCTTTGAGTCATCACCATATTTTATAGTGTTATCATCTCTATCCTCAAATACTTATGACTCTTATTCTAGTTGTCTCAATTTCCAAGCCTCCATTTTAGGTCTATAGCCGGCATACATGGTAGCGTCAGAAGGTACTTACTTCACTATCACTTGCGCTTATTGATGACTTATCTTCGGTTTCATCACCTTCCCCGGCTGTGACTCCACAATCACTTGTTGTCCACGTCGAGGTACATGGTCCATTAGTAATCATAACCCTATTTATAATTTTCTTAGTTATCACCGTTTATCTTTTTCCATGTATAGTGTTGTGACTGCTTTAGACTTCATCTCTGTTCCTCGCTCTCTGCGTGAAGCTATGGGTCATTCAGGGTGGTGTCAGGCCATGATAGAGGAAATGTCTGCTTTGCATGCTAACAATACTTGGGAGTTGGTTCCGTTACCGCCGGGAAAAACACCTGTAGCTTGCCGATGAATTTATGCAGTCAAGGTTGGACTTAATGGTCGCATGGATCGACTTAAAGCTCGACTTGTTGTGAAGGGCTTTAATCAAGTATACGGAAAGGACTATACAAAAACCTTTTTTCCCGTTGCCGAAATGTCTTATGTTTGTATTTTTCTTTCGATGGCAGCAATGCACGGTTGGTTCCTTAATCAATTTGACATTAAAAATGCATTTTTGCACGTTGAGCTTCAAGAAGAGGTATATATGGAACCTAGTTTTGTTGCTCAGAGGGAGTTTGGTCTTGTATATTGCCTTCGTCGCTCACTCTATGGCTTGAAATAAGGATGACAATGGGTCGGGTTTGGGTTGGGCCTAGCCGGACCTAACACCCGACCCGAAAACATATTTGGCTCCGAGACCCGAATTGGACCTAACTATACCTAGACCTGATGGTCCCTGACCCGACCCAAGCAACACTCTAAAAGATCTTATGGACCGCAAGAAACTTTTACATTTATGAAATTTTAACTTAAAATTGAACCTAAACCCGGACCCGGACTCGACATATACGAAAATTATATATTTTATTCAAAAATACTATAATAAAATACAATGATAAATAAAAATAAAAAGTATTTTTAATATAATTTATATTGTTAGAAATTATTTTTTATATATATATAATTGATATATTATTAATATATTAATCGGATCCGAATCCGGGTCCGGGTCGGGCTCATTTTTAAACCTGAGTCCCCATCTGAATCCGATATAGGTATACAAGACCCGATCCATACTCGATCTGATACCCGAATAAATGGACTTAATCCCAAATAAATGGATCGGGTCTCGGGTGTACCCATACCCATTGTCATCCCTAGTTTGAAACAGTCTTCACGGGCATGGTTTGGACGTTTTAGTGTTGCTATTAAAGAATTTGGTATGACACAGTGTTCGTTTGATTATATTGTATTCGTCTAGCATACTTTAGAGGGACAATTTGTTTACTTAATTGTCTATGTTGATGTAATCATTGGAGATGATATTGATGGTATTACAAAGTTAAAAAAGCATTTACACAATCATTTTTAGACCAAAGACTTAAGACCACTTCATGCTTTTTAGGAATTAAGATTGTCCAATTTAAGAATGGTGTTATCCTATCTAAGAGAAAGTATATTCTTTATATGTTGGAAGAAACATGTATGAATGAATGTAAGGTTGTGGATTCCCATATGGATCTAAATACAAAATTGCTTTCACGACAGGGGGAGCTATTGACTGATATAATGCTAGACAATATAAGAGACTGCTTGGAAAGCTTAATTATCTCACTATCACCTGATTAGATATATCATTTGCAGTAAGTATAGTAAGTTAGTGCAGTCTCTATGTGACTCTCATTGGAAAACACTTATGCGTATTTTGCGTTATATTAGAGGATCTCCCGGAAAAGACTTACTTTATACAAGTCATTGTCATTCTGAAATGGTTGAATATTCAGATGCTGATTGGGTGGGGTCTCTCTTGTTATTGTGTGTTTGTTGGAGGTAATTTGATATCTTGAAAAAGTAACAAATAAAATATGGTGCATTCTAGTGCTGAGGCTTAATATCGTGCTATGACATGTGAATTTTTTTGGATTAAACAATTACTTTGTGAACTCAAGTTCTGTGATGTGACAATGATGAAGTTATGGGGTGATAACCAAGCAACACTACACATTGTATCAAATCCAGTATTTCGTGAACGAACAAAGCATATCGAAATAGATTGTCACTTCATTAGGGAAAAAGTATTATCTGGATTTATAAATACTAAATATGTGCCCTCGTATAATCAACTTGCAAACATTTACGAAAGTTCTGACCTAGATCCTAGTCCTTGGATCCTATGATTTGTACGCTCCAGCTTGAAAGGAGTGTTGGATTTATTAGATTCATATCTATATTCATATCCATATCTATGATTTAGTTAGTTGTTAGGATATATTTTCTAAATGTCTATATATATGTATGTATTTTTTCCTTTTATTTTTCTTTGGAATAATATAACATTATTGTCCCCTTATTTCTCTACAAATACCATCGACTGTTTAGCTATTTTTTGTACTTATGAGAACACGAATCAACAATTTGATATATTATGGTTGGTGAAATCAACATATCATACACTACTAAGTTCAAACTCTAAGAAGTTTTAGTTAATCTGTTTATATATGCCGACAATAATCTCAATTGAAGTTGCAGAATCAGTAGGCTCCAGTTTCAAATTTAAACAACTGGCTTTGTGGTGGGGTTCTACACTTTTTCCTATATGTTCTGTATGAATTTCTCTGTATTATAAATGTACGGGCCAATATAATTGATTGCCAGCTTCGTGGATGCATTTCTTTAGTGCACAATGTGCTACTGGCCTTTATTTGTGTAGTTTTAGTTTGTTTCCTGCTTATGTACTGAAGGAGATCTTATTATGATATGCATTTGTCTTCTTTTGTGAACCAATTTTAGTTGTTCTGTTTTAAGGTATCCATAGTATTTTAATAATTTCAATGAAAGTATGGTATGATTCTCGAGCTTAACTATGATTCTCTAAGGAAAAGCTGGCAATACCTATCTAGTTTCCATGAAATCTAAGACTGAATTAATCACTATCGAACACAATCTAGAAAATTTTCTGCTATTTTCCTAGGGGTGAAATAGCATTTGAAGACCTATGTTTTTGTTCTATAAACTATTTCTTGTGGTTCTTGTTTGCAATCTTATTTATTTGTTCGTTCATATGCAGGCATTTATAATTGCTTCAACTGCAACAGAAGAGGAGATGCGAAACTGGTAATAACTGTTCTGACACCGATTCTTGTTATTTATCAACACGGGCAACTTTGTAAGAAATTATCAACTCCAAGTTCACTTTATAGACCTGACAAAATAGAACATCAATTTGGTTTTAGAGCTATTGGATTCTTAGTTTTCGTATATATCATTTGTATTCATTATCGTATGCTTGCTTTTTGACAGGTACAACGACCATGTTGTATGGAACAATAGAACTATCAATCTTAAACTGCTGAAGAAGGGAGTTCTCACGCACATCTACACTCCCATGGTAAGCTCAACATCACTAGTTGGAAAAGAAGACTGCTGAACAAGAGTGTTGGTGATCTTATTTAGTTCTTTTCTCGTGCACATATGTTCAGACAATCATTCAAAGTTTGAGGGAGTCTGGTCTATTTGCATCTGTTATTGCTTCCGCCCAAGGATCCACCGAGAGGCGCAATTCCTTTGCAAGTACTGGATCTCTATTGCTTCGGACAAGAAAGTTCGGTAGACATAAAATGTATCAGACCAATATCAAATCTCAGGCAAAGGAATCCTACAGTTTGTACAAAGCAGCAGTCCCGAGACTCTCTTCCCCGTTGCTTTACAACCGAAGCATGATGATTGATTGATACATTTACGTTTCTCGACAAGAGGAGAATCTGGAGTTGTATTTAATTTATTGTTTCTCCAGACGGCATGAGAGAAGCAGGGGCAGACTTTTATAGGGGTTGGGAATGGAACATGATATGTATAGGAATGTGTCTTAGTCAATCAAATTTTTGTTTTTCTGTAGACTGCAGCCCCTTTCCTGAATGCATGTGCAAATTTACTAATGCTGCTAGATTATAATGTACTCTATGTTGTCTTGATGCAGCTATTCAACGAGGAAGTGACGTGAAAGAAATTTGAATAACATGCTTGTCTAGCCAAATAAGAGGTAACAGGTTGAGTGGCAAGGAATACAGGGCTTGTTTACAGCGCAGGCGATTCGCCGGAAATGCATACTTAATTGACGGCACTTCAAAATGAAGGCTACGAAAAATCATCATCTGCTGGTCATCTGGAAGTCAGGCTTGTCTTGACGAACATCCTCGAATAGTGACAGTTCAAGTTAGTTCGGTTCATCAATCAGATTTCTGTTCACAAAGTAAGCTTACTTGGGTTGCCCCATGGTGGGAATTCTTGCGGAGCATTTTGAAGGCCAATTCAAATCAGTATATTTGATGCTTAAAGACCGCCATGGAGATTTTGCATAACAAAAGTTTATTTACATCGATTCTTTCTTAAATGCCGAAAATTACATAGATACATTCATAGATAACCAATTCATTTCCCTGCAGGATTTGCATGGCTTCCATTTTGGTAGCACATCCCTCGGAGTCGAAGTTCCTTGGTGCTCATGGTTGATTTTATAGGACCCGGCATACTTTTCAGGCGTGGAGATCTTTGCGTGGACAAGTTTACATGATTCCCAACCCAACTGCTGCTTGTGAGCTCGCTATTGATCGAAGATATAGGGGACAGCTTATGCTTGTAAGGGGAGGCAATCTCTGAGCAGACATCGAAGGTAAGTGGTCTCAGCCTAGGCGAGCTCAACGATCTAGTTTTCGCTCTGGCAGACTCGGTGGCAGCCATGTATGCAGGAATTGCTGGCGAGCCAGAGCCCGTGGCGAACAACCCCTCCTCGCCTATGGACCGCTGCTTCCTGTGATGGTACACTCTTCTCGGGATATTATAGCCAGGAGAATCCGACATCTCTGCTTGACAGTGCTTTTGCAGGGGTCTTAAGTTCGGTAATTTTCTGCCGCCATGTGATTCTTCTCTGCCGATACTTGAATTGGCTGACAATGTTCTGTCCAGGTTCCTCAGCTTGCTGCCTTTCTCCAGCTGGGCGTCGACCCACTGCTCTAACCAATATCGCCGTCTACCATATGCTCTGTCGCGTTCAGTTTCTGCTGATCTCTGGAAACATATGGACAGATAACCATGTTACTTAAATGCATGCAAAGACTTTGAAGGGGAAACAGAACTATTCGATCAAGAATCGAACCCTATGGCTCAAATAGTATTCTCTGATCCTTTCCCTCTTTATGGAAGCCTCTCTTTTAGTCATGAAATGAGCCTTCGCCTCCTCCTTTGTAAGTGTACTATCATCCCACCTTTTTTGGCTGTTTAAATCCATCTACAATTTCAGTACAATTTTCAGTGAGTGATCATGTTTTAGTCAGTTTTGAGTATGAAAATTCTAGAACAATCTAGCAGCTTCTGGAAACTACAAAAAGAAAAAGCTTGTGCCAAATTTTGCTCCTCCACAGATTGAGTTTCTTGACAGATGTCTGTTTCTTGCAATTGCCTTTTTTTTTTTTTTTTGTGGCTTTGATTAGTATTTAAGATTAGCTGTCATACCTTGATGTCCTTTTCTCTAAGATCATGTGATTTGTCTCTGATTCTTTCACTTCTCTTTGAGCAAACTTCTGTCTGAATGTTGACAATTGATTGCAGACACTTGAGGGTGTTTATTGCCTGCTGCCGCACTGCCCAGCCGCGGATCAGCGCTTGCAGCTTCACTACTCCTTTCAATGCCCGCAGTGCCTTCCTCGCCTGAATTAATGTAAGAACAATACACACAACAACATTAGCATTATATGCTATATATATATATGTATAAATAATAACATGCTAATATGAAAGATGACGGCTGACTCACTAGAAAGCCACGGAAAGCTGCTTGAATTTTGATGGCAGCCAAATTCCAGAGATGCTGGCTGTTGCTTCTATTGCATGCTCGATGCCTAGCCTTGTGGGAATCCTCAATCCGCGAGGCTGTGGCTGCTGGTATTGGAGAAGCAGCCACAGCATCTTTAGTTGGTTCTGCTGTTTCCCATTGCAGCCGGTCCTTAGCCGTGGACAGCTCCTTCATCTTTAGTAGTCGGAATGCCCATCGCTGCTGCTGCTGCCGCTTGCGATCCTTCTTCGGAACATCGACACAAAATTCAGGTAATAGGGTTAGCTTTTTGAATCAGTAAACTTGTAGTTTTAGTCCTATAAGTGGATTTCATTGTTATTTTAGTTTGGTAAGAAAGCAGTTTGATTTTAACACAATAAATATTCGGAAAGACTCTGAATTTGATATGCCCCTTGATGGAAAGTGCCAATCTTTGGTACTTTTTTTCTGTAGGCAGAATACTATAATTGGACATTTGGAATAGTTAATGGTTTAAAATCAATATTACTAAAATAATAGTAGTAATTAGGAATATATATGTGGATATATGGTTTTGATGTTGAGTAGACTGAGTAGTAGCTACCTTATGTGATTCAGAGACGAAGAGCCTCTTGAGAAAGGTGAACCACGTCTTCTTCTTGGCCATAGCCATAGCGATGAGAGTAGAGAGATCAGAGCATGATTGAGGGAGGAGAAGAGTGAGAAATTGGAGGGGGTTCTTTATGAGCGAGAGAGAAGAATCAGTAGATCAATAATAATAATAATTCCAGCAGGTCCATGATGGAGTGGCGTGTGTTGGGCCCGGCCCCATAAAAGAAAGAGGAGGAGGAGGTGGTGGAGGATTCACACTCTCTCGCTCATCATTCTCTCTTTCTCTCTGTATCTTTTACTCATAAGCCATAACCTGTGGAGTGGAGGGAAATGCAAGCAAAGCATGCATGCATAATACAAGCAGGTACTGAATGAGTATATATATATATATATGTATATATATGATAGATGCATTTTATATTCATCCATAAATTGATTATCTTTTACATATATAGCATAAAAGAATCTACAGGTTTTATGGGACCGTAGCTAATTTGTGAGGGATAGAGAGAGAAAAGGCACCCCCACACAACACATGGCGGTAGGAGCCCCCCACGAAGTGAAATTTCAGTAACATTACATGATCAATACGAAAGTGATACTAAATTAAAGGGCTATGTTGCACTTTCTCACTCTACTGCCTTTTCCATGCATCTATCTACACACACACACACACATATATATATATATATAGAGAGAGAGAGAGAGAGTCTGACTGTGTGTATATGCCTTTCTTGCTAACTTTCATTTACAGTCTTACTTTTTGAGATTGCCCTTTTTATTTATTGAGAGTGGTATACATGTGGTGGTGTTTGGGAATGGATGAGTTGTGTGTGTGGAGATATGATGTGTGTGATTGATTGATGAGGTGGAGATGAGAGAATGAGAATGAGAGAGAGAGAGAGAGAGAGAGAGAGAGAGAGAGAGAGAGAGAGAGAGAGAGAGAGAGAGAGAGAGAGAGAGAGAGAGAGAGAGAGAGAGAGAGAGAGAGAGAGAGAGAGAGAGAGAGAGAGAGAGAGAGAGAGAGAGAGAGAGTGAGTGTAGAGAAAATTACATAGAGACATAGTGATAGATACATACACAATAAGGGGAGGGAGGCACTAGGCAGGGAGCAGCCTTTGGTTGAGAAAACAGCTGTAAGAGGGCCCTTTAATTTGGTGTGTTTTAGCATTTTGCAGATCCAACTTGTGTCATTGTGTAACTATGTTGTCTTGTCTATTTACTAACTAATAATCACACTCATTCGCTCACTCACTATTATTTTACAAATTATTACCACACCACACCACATTGACATGACATTGCTTCATAGATTATTTGTTAACAGGGCCCTGTTAGAGAGCGAAATAAGTATCCCAGAACGAAGAAATATGGACGGACTTAAGGTTGCCTTTGTAAGTTTGGGTTTCTTTGTCTTTAAATAATTATTATATACTTTTATATTTGGATTTTTATTTTTTATTTAATGGGTCTTTATTATTGCTTAATCTATTTAACTAGGATTAGGATTTAGTTTAAATAGGATTAGGATTTTGTTGTTCATTCATTCATCTGGAAAATTTAGGAACAGACGTGGTGCTGCTTTTGGGCAAATAAAAATCTTGTGTGATTATTCTTGACCTATAGAAGAATTGAGAGCAAAAGGGCTATGCTTTAGGTGTGAGAAACCATTTCCGTCTGGTCACGATTGCCCTTTACAACAACTGCCGGTGTTGGAATACAAATATGGATAGAAGCTGAGCATGTTCATAATTTGAATCAATACATGTTAAGAAAAAACAGATAGCTCCAAATTCTTTCCCGACGTCGATCGAATAAAAAATATAGTGGAGAAGCAGGTTTCAGTATGCTATGGACGAAAATAATTTTCTAGAAATTTTTTGAAATGCGATAAGTTTTTTCTATTTTTTATCTATTGCAAAAATAACATATGGACGAATTTTTATTACATCATATGTCTATCAATATCATGTTCTAAAATATATGCATCATAATCATATTAGTCATTCAGTGTATTAATAGGTATACACAAAATTATTGAATCAATGACTGAATCAGTAACTGAAGACTTCCAGTAGTACAATGAGATGCATTAAGTTTATCTGAATTGTGAAGCCCAATCGTTGTGTGCGAATAATATATAGCCTGAAAAAGAAAATAAAATGGTTTGCATTATTTTGATGGGAAGATTTTAGATCTTATTATTTTTTTAAAAAATTATATAAGTATTCAATTAAAAACGATAAGTTTTGTAACAAGATTTAATCGATTGCTTAGTGAAATTATATCTGAAACCAATAATGTAAGGAGCATAATCATACCTTATTCAAATTTAAAATTGTTGAATTATACTCATTTGTAACATTCTAAAATTATAGAGAGTTGAAACGGTCTCCAAATAAAATCCTTTTATTATTTTAATGCCTAAAAAACACAGAATATTTATCAATATTCGCGTTGAGCGACATCATAATATTATATTCCGTAAACCATAGTATATTACTATAAACAATATATGTTATAACATCGTATATAATTTGATTATCTAAGTAACGACTATTAGATCAATGCATCTTTTTTGAATTCCAACGATGCGTACATGCTATATTGTAAATATGTGCATATTGAGAGTTTTTTGTGAAAAAACAAATGCAAAAAAGCAAGGAAAAAAATAAAAATGATCCTCATCATGCCAAATACATTCACTATTGCTCAATAAAGAGAGGTATAAACATCATATGTTATAATATTGTATATCATCTGATTCTCCAGGTGACGACTGACGACTATTGGACCGATGCATATTTTTTGAATTCCGATGATGCGTACAGATCATATTGTAGATATACGCATAGACAAAAAGTGATATTCATCATATGCAATACAGTCACTATTCCACCATTGGAGGATTCGTCAACTGCGGAGGTATAAATAGAAGGAGAATAGACGGCGGACGCCGAAAATGTGTTTGACGGTGGCAGGCGCGGCCAAAGATGTCGGCGGCATCGATCGTCAATTGGAAGTATATATAGAAGGGAAATCGAGAGCGAAAACAACTAATGTATTTGACGGCGGTGGGCCGGCCAGGGATGTCGCCATCGACGGTCGTCAATTGTGGAGGTGTAGATAGATGGGTAATCAAGGGCGAATGGGGCTAGCGTGTTTGATAGCGGTAAGCATAGATATATCGTCGTCGTTGGTGATGGCAGAACGCGTGGTCGAATAAGACAGTGCAATCAAAGAAGGAAGAGAGAATGTGCTTGATAATATTTGGACTTGGTAAATAAATTGGAGTTGGAGAGGATCAAAGGAATAATATTTATATATAATTGATTTTAATTTTATTTAAAAAATTGTTATATCATAATGTAACTCTCTAAATAGTATATATATACATTTTCGTGTATCAATTGTATATAGTATTTGTAATAAGGGGATAAATATTGAATTAATTTTTATTATGAAATATGGAAAACATTTATATAAGTATTGTGTTCTATAAATACAGGATTAGAATAAGGGGATTAATTTTATTTTTTTCAAAAAATTATTTGCGTTAATTGAGGTTATATTTGATTGATTAGAGAATATTGTATTTTAGGAAAATAAAGTTAAAATTATCTCGTCATAATAATAAATAATTCGCATGTTAAAAAGATACATCATAATGTATGTATTTGAACATCATTTTAGAAAAGTACATATAAAATGTATTTTTGTAATAAAACAGAATATGTAAAGTATTTATTTGCAAACGTTTCTATATTTAATTTGGATTGAATTTCCGAATATATAGGAAGTAGTTAACATAACTGATTTTTTTTTTTAAAATAAAAAATCATTGAATTATTTATTGAACACTCAAAACATCCTCAATTAAATTTAACCCTTGGATTGCCAATAAAAATTGATCGAATTGTTGAAATAAAATAAGAATGCTCCTGAACTTTATATAATATAAGGAGGATATCAGTATTTTGAATATATACTTTGAATAGAAAATATTTTTTTGGTTTAAAAATTTAAGCAAAAAATTAGGTATAAATTGGTGATCCTCTTAAAAATGCGAAAGTAAATTTAAAAATATAAGTAATATTATGATATTATTATAGAATTAATCAATAAAAATATTAATTATTTTTACAGTTGCTATTTTATATATATTGTATAAATATATATGCATATAATATACTAAAGTAGATATATATATAATATATAATTATATATGTGAATGTGTCGAGTCTAGTTTGAAGGATATTAGGTTCAGCCGGAAGTTTAACCCGTGTGCACTTCCGGTAGCGGCTGCGATTTCTCACGTTATAAAAAAAATTAAAAAAATAAATATATATGTTAATATGAAAAAAATATATATATGTTAATATGTATATATTGATGTACATAATCGCGCACACATATATAAGTATATATTTAGGATAAAAAAATGCAGAGAGAATGTATTTAAGAGATAGGAAGTGAGAGAGTAAAATTTGGGATGGGTAATTTTATTTACTTTAGTTTGGAATATTTATAGATACAAGAGGGTCAAAAGTTGTGGACTATATATACTATATATATATATATATGTGTGTGTGTTGATTGTTCATGCATCCACACCATGTATGATTATACCACTTTGTGAAGACGTATGCTACAATACTCCTAATTTGATAATTCCTTTCAAACACCGTACAATATTTCTTTTTTTTGGTATGTCCCAAACATCCTGCAACATTTTCAAAATAGAAAATAATTAATTATACTTAATCTCTATCTCACACTTTATCCCATCACATCACCCAAATAAAAAAAATAAAATATACATTTCTCTCTCCATCACATCACCTAATTTCTAAATTATCTACTTAATACTACCCACCTAAAAACCCGTGCCCAAAACAAATGTTGCACTTTATTTGAGACGGAGGGAGTATTTTAATACAAAGAATGTGTATCGTTAAAATTTTATTAGTAAAATATTTTTTGTAAAAAAAATTTTAGTGAAAGAAAAATAGTACAATATTTTTTTTGTTTATTTGCTCGTCCTGATCTAAGCATTATTTGAGATGTCTTAATCGATGCATTCCAATTTTCTTTACTAATTTTCAAGTGTTAGAGTCAGTAATGCTTTGATTAATATATTCGCTAAAGTACTATTTGATCGAATTTACTTGACATCAATTTCACTATTCTATCAAAGATTATGAGTGAAAACGAATTTTGGTGAAATATATTTTGTTTTATCTCCTTTAATGTAATCTTTTTCAATTATAAGCCGTATTATTTTCATATAATGTCGTTGAGGGAAATTTATCATCATATATTAACTAGCAAATTTTCAGAATATGTTTGAGTCATTGACTTCAATCAAACACATTTATAAAAGAGCTTATATTAATTATCTCATAAGAATAATATCAGTTGTAAAATATCTTTAAACATTATTTAGGTTTTCGAGGATCGAGTGAAAAACTCTGTCAATATAATAATGGTAATTTTTTGGATAATTGAAATGGTTGCAGAATTTAATATAATAATGCAAGATCATATTAGACGTATTCAAAATAATGAAATTCATTATCTTAGCCACAAAATTCAAAATGAATTAATTTTTTTTATTAGCTTGCAGGTTAGAAATTCTATTATAAAAATTATTAAAGAATCAAAATACTTTTCAATAATTTTTTATTATACCATGGATATTAGTCATCACGAACAAGTGACATTAATTGTAAGATGTATAAATGTGTCAAGTAGTAATATTAAGATAGAATAATACTTTTTACAATTTTTAAAAGTAGATGATACAAACGGTTTAGAACTTTTTAATGAATTAAAAAATACACTTGAGGCTTTAGGTCTTGATATTAATAACATAAGAGGTCAAGATTATGATAATGGTTAATGGCCAAAAAAGATTACTTGATATAGCACCATGTGCTTGTAATAGTCTTAATCTTATTGCTTGTGATATGACACATTCTTGTATAAAAGCAATTTTATTTTTTGGAGTTGTTCAGCATTTATATACATTATTTTCAAGTTCTACAAAAAGACGAAAATTTTTACTTGATAATGTTACAAATTTAATTTTAAAATCTTTTTCAAATACCCGTTGGGAAAGCCAAATTAAAAATATTAAAACTATTAGATTTCAAGGTTCTCAAATTATATTAGCTTTTTTAGATTTAATTAATTTTTGTGATGATATTAAATAAAAAAATGAAGTAGAAAGTTTGATTAATTCACTTGAATCTTATGAATTTTTATTAGGTATGATTATTTGATATGATATTTTATTTGTCATTAATTGTATAAGTAAAAAATTATAAAATTAATTTTTTTGTATTGATACTGCTATAAAACAATTAGAAGATGCTTTATTATTTTTTTTAAAAATATAAAAACAAAGGATTTTATAGTAGTATGAATATTGCAAAAGAAATTGCTACTTAGTATAGATATTAAATGTATTTTTTCAAATAAATGTAAAATTTTTAGAAAAAGAAAATTTGATAATGTTGATCGAAATGAAGAAGTTCAAATATGATAATTTTTTTTTAAAAGTTAACTATTTTTTAATTGTAGTAGATATGGAAATTACCCCATCAAATGATAAGTTTCGGCAATTAAATATGTTTAGCAAAATATTTGGTTTTTTAATTAATTCAAATAAGCTAAAATCTTTAAATGATGAAGTATTAAGATAATGTTATAATATATTTTCAATCATTTTTTCTGATAACAATGTATCTGATATTGACTTAGAAAAAACTATCTAAGAATTAAAAGTTTTACAAATGATTTTACCAAATCATTTAAAATCGCCAATAGAAAATTTTGAATTTATTAAAGTTGCGGATTGCTATCCAAATGTTTCAATTGCTTATCGTATATTATTAACCGTCCCCATAACTGTAGCATCGGTTGAAAGGAGTTTTTCAAAATTAAAATTATTTTAAATTTATTCAAGATCGTGTATGTCTCCAGAGAGATTAAATAATTTAGCTATATTATCTATTGAAAAAACAATATTAGATAAGATCGATATTGATGCTATTATCGATGATTTTGTTTCTAAAAATATTTGAAAAAATTATTTTATTTGATTATTTAAATTTATTATAGATAAAAAAAATATTTTATATATAGGGGGGGCCTTTTTTTTTTTTTTTTTTTTTTTTTTTTTTTTTTCTGTAGGCCCATCAAAGGTCAGGACCGGCCCTGCGTGGACATATAGGATCATTAATGTAACATGCTTTCGCTGAGATAATTGTACTACATTCCGGCCTGATTTGCTTGAGCTCATATAAGATTTTTCCAATTTGATTGAACATGATTCTTTTTTCATTTAAAAACAATGTGTTTGTTTGGATGTTTGGATTTTGGGTTGAAATTAAAATAATAAAAAAATTAGAATGAGAATAGTTGTATGATGCGATGTAAATAAATATTGATGTGATATTTTGAATGCAAAATTGATTTTTTATATTATGAAAATTAAAAAATAAGTGTTTGATTTAATATTTTTAAAAAAAAATTTTGATATGAATAGTGGAATCTTTCAAGATCCTCCAAACAAACACATAGACCTAATTTTTATATTACCTCTGTCCCAATAGTACCATTGATTTTTACCTCTAATTTTTTTAATATTAATTATTATATTAATTTGTAGTATAAATCAAGAAATAAAAATAAAAATAAAAATATTTTGTTAGTCTTTTATAATACAAATGCAATGATATTTATAAAATAAATTATATAAATATAAAAATATTTTTTCTAATAAATACAATAATATAAAAAATAAATAGTATCATACTTTTGATTTATCGAAAAAAGTTCCTTTTTTAAATTTTAAAAATAATATAAAATATCAGAATATTTATAGAAAGCCAACTAAAAATATGATTATTTTTATTTTTTCATAGTTTTTTCTATATATTTTGGATCGATGATGGAAGTGTCGTTTTCAATCAAGGAATATATGAATAGTCAATAAATACAATAAATGTGTGTATAATGGTGTAAGTAAATGCATGAAGGAAGTGGGCCTTACCAATTTTAAATTTTATTTCTAATTTGCTATTCACGGACAGTACTATACACACTTAGGTTATTTATAAAATGTGGGATTTGTTTATTTGAAAGTTTATTTATGTATTTATTTAATTTATTTTATTGTTCAATAGTCTAAATTATTATTCTTATTGGCGGGACTTAGAGTGCTAATTTGGATAAATTATTAAATTAACATATTAATTTGAAATAATTTGTATTTTATTACAAGATATATAGTATATATTATCTAGAAACATGTGTTGTCTGAATTATATATTGTGTTATATTGTATAATTTGTTTATTGTGCTGAAATTATAATATATTATGCTACATAGAATTATACTCCATAAAATACTGCTACGTTTGTCTCACTTAATTTGTCTACTCTTTCCATATTCGCTCATCCCACATACATTGTCTCTTTTTCTTTTTTGGAAATATAATTATACATTTTAATTACATTTTAAAATTTAATTTTTTTTTTAATTTTAATTAAAATATTTAGTTATTTTAATTTTAATCTATAATTATTTTTACTAATATATTTTTTAATTACTAACTGATTACATAATATCTAAAACTCAATGCCTCAGATAAAGTTGACAAATTAACTGGGATGGAGGAAGTATGTTGTATTAACATTTGGGCAAAATTGCTCATAACTTCCTGGTGATTTCGAAACTCAGCGTGAATTATCCTTATACTTTAAAATTTGCACGACTTCACCTTATACTTTAAAAAATATTACATGAAACCTCTATGTAGTTTCGAAACTCAGCATAAATCTCCACTTTACTTTAAAATTTGCATGACGTCCCTTTATACTTTCAGAAACTATGCATTAAACCCCCTGCCATGCAAAAAATATAGATAAAAAATTATCTTCTCATCACACAATGACGTTTCATGGCAGGGGTTTTCATGCAACTTTTTTAAAGTATAAGAAAACGTCATACAATTTTTAAAATATAAGAGATTCTACGCTGAATTTCGAAACCACAATGGAGTTATAAACAATTTTACCTTAACATTTGTTCGTGAGTTATATATTGTGTTGTGTTGTATAATCCGTTTATTGTGTTGAAATAAAAATATATTGTGATATATGTAATTGTATAATCTGTTATCAAAATATATGTTATATATTATAGGTAAAATTGCTCATAACTTCCCTGTGATTTCGAAATTTAGCGTAAAATTTTCCTATACTTTAAAAATTACACGATGTTCTCTTATACTTTCAAAAACATTGCATGAAATCTCACCACCATGAAACATCCCTTGTGTGATAAGAAGATGATCTTCTATCTATATTTTTTGCATGGCGGGGGTTTTTATGTAATATTTATGAAAGTATAAAAGAACGTCATGCAATTTTTAAAATAAAGTGTGAGTTTACTCTAGGTTTTGAAACCACAAAGGAGTTTCATATAACATTTTTTAAAATATAATGGGACGTTATGCAATATTTAAAGTAAATGAGATATTTACGCTGAGTTTTGTAATCACAAGTGAATTATGAATAATTTTGCGTATATTATATTAAAGGGAGTATCATTTGAGATTTCATCAATTTTTTTTGAATTTTAAAAAGTTTATGAATTTGTGATTTAGAAAATTAGAGTCCATTTAGAGTTTGATGGATTTTATTAATTAATTTAGATGAATTTTTACAAATTTGATTGAATTATTTATTAATTTATATAGTTTTGTAGGATTGTAGAATAATTATTTTATTAATTTATATGATTATATAACCTTATATGAAAGACAAGTTTTATAAATAAAATATATATTTATAATTAAAACTATTATATTTTATAAAATAAAATAAATCTTAATATATAATTATTAATGATGTAGAAATATTGTAACATATATAATACTACTATTTTATATTTTATAGTAATTTTTATTATATTATCATTCAATATATCAATATATTTTTTTTAGTTATATAATTTTTTTACATATATAAAACAAATATATATATATATAATTAAAAACAGATTGAAATCAATCAATAAAAAAAATATAAATTAACAGTTCAACAAAAAATATATATAAATATCTAGTTTACTTTCACCAGAACGTCAATATAGTATATTTGATAATTGAAAAGTGAATATAACAATAATACATATTTATTATAATAATAGTATTTTTAAACATTATATTTATAATATAAAAATATATATTTTCAAAATTTTTTATAATAATTAGTTAGTATATTTTAATTTTAAATTAAAATATTTGTTATTACAAATTATAATAACATTAATAAATATTATCATATTATTTAACACTTGTACAACAATAATAACAATAACAACAACAATAATAATACTAATAATTTTTAATAATTCATCAAAATCTCTACTTACCAGGAGAGATTTATCATGGACCGAATTGATCAACCACACAAGGCACAGAATAAACTAACGAAATAGAACTAACTAATAAAAACAACAAGAAAGAGCAAACTACTAAACGAAACTAATTAAGCAAGAAAAAGGAACGAATAAACTAAACGGAATGAATAAAGCGAGAAAAAAGATAATCAAAATAAAAGCAAACCTAAGTAAGTACTAATGTAAGCACGACCCAATATCCTTCTAGCATCGAACCATCATCTACGAAGGCACCACTTTGGTCGACACTTTGAAGAGCTCTTCTCCTTCCCCAAATGTCACAAACTTGAAGCTTTATACTTAAATCCGAATTTTGAAACTGAACCCCATGAAACATGCAATGAAATTGCATTTTATGAAATATTAGACTAAAAGAGAAAACATTTCTATCAAGCATAACTTTCAATAAAAAAAATTAATCTTAAATGATCAATTATTCATTAAAATATAATTTTGCTTGGTGTCTTACAAAGCACCTTAAGACACCTATTTATAGGAATGAGTGAAGGGGAACATGGACTAATTTTGCAATGTGTGATGGATTTTCTATAACTCAACTTCCAATCACTACCAAAAAAACTGTTTTCTATTACGGCCGGAAAATCGTAACAAAAAGCCATATTTCGTGCAATTTGCGTATTTGCTACGCCTTTGTTACGACTTTTTTCCGTAATGTGTACTCGCGTAACGAATGTTTTTTGCCACGCCACTTTTCGTAACTATTACGATCGGTCAACGCTCCCTGAAGTATGGTATTTGTTACGATGTTTGTTACGAATTTTCTCTCGTAACGAAAGGTAGATCCTTCAGCGCGTGTGGCAGGACTTTTAGTTACGGTATTTGTTACGGAAGTTCCTCGCGTTACAAGTGTTTTCCATTGACCGGTTGTCAGAACTTGGTTTTTGTTACGACTATTTGTAACGGCATTGAACCCCGTAAAAAAAATATTACCTACTTATAGTCACGAAACCGTCTGTAACAACAAATATCCAAAGACCACTTTTTGTAACGATTTTCTGGCCTTTTGTTACGGAAAAATAGCGTATTGTGAAAAACAGGGGGTACGCTGCAATTGAAATTGTTCGTAACAAATGGACCTGCTGTGATGCGTATGATACGAAAATAAATTACGAATACAAAGATTGCTATAAACATCATCATCATTACGCCCCGCGCAAACATTAATTCATATTAAAATCTGAATTCCATACCTACCAACAAAGTAAAGCAACCCATAGAACAAGCCTACTAGTATCTACACATCAACAACCTGTTCCGCAAAACGTGCTTAACAGTTCAAACAGAAGTAAACAACGCAATTAGGCACATTTTTCACCATACGAATTCAAACCACAAAGGTCTACGCATCAATTCCAGACATAGTTCAACAAAAAATCAACACAATCCATCCAAAGACAGGTTCGACATTCAATCCATATGACAAACGGGGCAATTAACATGGGTGTATCGGTACCAACATTTCAAGCCCGGCGCATGAGCTGCAATTGCCAACACAGAGATTACTTTAAGTCATACTTCTTATAAATTTCGGAAGGCAATACAAGAAAGGTATTAAAGTAGATCCTTACGTCGTTGTAGCTCCACTCAATAGGATCTTCGCCGACGACATCGCGAAGGGTAGTCGCCCCAGAAATGGTCGGCAAAATAAGGGGTGTGTCCGGGACTGACGCGGATGTCACGAAGACCTTGACCAAGGAAAGTGTGTCACCTACAGCATTCACAAGAGCAATTTTTGATTACATTCAAGCATATATATCAACAGACGTTCGAACTGTATATATAACATGTCATAACACAGACATTATAAGTGTAATACTTTGGAACTAGAACAAGAGGAGTACGTACATTCAGACATGTCGTACAGTACATGGTATTACATTCATGAGTTAGGTAGCGAAGCACATTATACCCTAATTTCCTATGTAATTGCAGCTTGATCTTTAAACCAAACATCCTTCAATAAACATGGGTCGTCATAATAGCAGTTATTTTACCACCCCTACATTAACAGTCTACATCGCTTTGGAAATCCACGGATCGTATCATTGTATACTTCTACACTTAGTGAATCCATGCTAATACGCAATATGAGGCCTGAACAGTCACGAAAACCTACGATATCTCGCTGAGGCATATTAAAAGTTTAATTAAACATCCTCAAAGATACCGGACCAACCTGGCCCAGGGGGGCAGAGCAGAAGTCCCTCTGCAACAACTTTTTTCTCACCGGTGCGGGATAATAGAAGCACATGTGTGCCGACCTACAACAGACAGGGCATATGAGTTGGATAAGGTAGTACGCAGTCAAGAGTAGCCTAAATTAGACACTGCACTGATTTCTAAGAAACTCCAGGGCGTCACGGAATCATACCGTCATGCTTGGCTCGGACACAGGCCTGGGAATCTCAGGGACTGAATCAATACGAGATGTGCCCTATCATATAACATGCCGAGGATGGTAAATTCCTTCGCCATCCAAATCTCATGGGATACTCATACCAAACAGGTCAGGGATTATGAATACTTACTGCCTGGCCAGTAACCGCTCCGGAGTTTCTGTGCATGAATGCATACACATCAGCCTTGATGGTTTTGAACTCATCCATCATTGCCTTCAGCTCCTCCATTCCATTCTGTAGTTGTTCCCACCCATGCTGGAATGCTACACTGTCTGTTAAACCAGTTGACTCGCTGCGGGGATGAGCTGAACTTGCCGCACTGTCGACCTTTGACCGCTTCTTAATCTTTCCCCCAAGGGCCCGTCGGTACAGAGTCTCCCGAACAGAGGGAGTCCGCCCTTCAGGGGGAACCTTGTTTAGCTCATTCTGTAAATAAGTCTACAGGAAAGATTTAAGTGAGGCCGAACTTGCTCTTGTTGTTAGAGATGTAAATACTGACTGAATTGTAACTAAGTTGGGAACGAATTTATTCTACCAATATCTCCTCGGTTTCTTGGTCATCCTTTCCCTTGCCTTGTGTGCGACTGGAAATCCAAATCTCCAGATTGTCGGGGTCCTTCCCCTTTGCCTTGATCTGCAGCAATACAAGGCCTTCTGTCATCGAAAACATAATGAAATACAGGAGAGGAAAATATGGGGATGGAGCATGACATGACTAATTACTTAATTGTAATAAAAGGTACCTCCTCTGCCAGAGTCGTGAATGACTTCCGCCCAGTACGATGTGGAAAGCTTCTTTTCGCTACGTTCGACGCATTTTTCTTGGATTGAAGCTACGTCAATCAAAGTTATTTAGTTCTCAGTCCATGCCCGTGCAGATTTAACGTATATTAATTTGGCATGTCCCTATGCGTACCTTCACCTTCTCGTCGCGCCAATACTCAACCAACTTCGGCCACTGATCGGGCACAATCCTGCTTGAGGGAACCTTCTTCAGTGCTTCTTCATCGTCCTCGATCGGATTGAAGTAAGTTGATTTGATGCTGTATTTCCAGTGCCTCCAAACTTCCCTTAGGTCAGCCAAGACCACTTTCTCCGCTGAGTCTGGTAATCCGCTGTTACTCTGGAATGCCGTTTCACACGGTTTCCACCAGGTCCGGAGAAGATGGTAGGGCCATATATAAGAATCTATATGAAATAAAAGAACTTTCAATTTAATGAAGTTTGCATCACCTGAACCTCCATCCATGCACCCTGTCTCTTCGTCTCCGGTATCTCAGCGAACGTGGGGTAATGTAGAGGAAGTCGAGCTCCGTTGCGTGCAATGACCCCAATGGCTGTCTTGTACTCGTTTACGTCGGGTCCGACGATGCTTTTACCATCCGGCGATGTGAATACAAGCATCCTGTGATCTTTTCCCCATCCACGCGGCATTCGTGCCGCCCCTCTCCCCTGCTTTTTCTTTGACGAACCAGCTGACACAAACAGGAGATTACATGTTCTAATAAGGATATTACATGCAAAATATGAAGTCACTAAATGTAATCGGTAATCTTTGAAGGCTAATTTCCAAACCGTCGTGCGATGTCATCTCGTCCAATGGTGCCATATTGCCCGCCTCTGTTCCTGTCATCAGAGTGGGGTCGGAGCCTGGCCCTTCATCCAAGAGTGGCATATCACTCTCTGCAGTCTCCATGTCCTGCGTCGGCGGAAGTGTCTCGTCATCTGCTTGTGTGGGGGGGATTGTATCATCGTCATCCTGTGTCAGTGCCGTCGGATCAAAAAGTGATGGAACATCCCTATCATCATGTTCCTGTTGGGGTTAACAGTGTCAGCCTATTGTAGTGTTATACTGAGAGTTCAAATAAGGACATGCTTTCGGCAAAGGAACCACATTACCTCCAAAGGGCCCTCTGAATCCTGAAGCACTGCCCTTCGAGTGGAAGATGTTGGCTTCATGCTTTGACCACGAGCATCGCGCTCTTTCTCCCACTCTGATGTGATGGACCGGAGTCGCTGGAGCAGTGGCGAGACCCGAGATCCCTTCCGTTTTGTCACTTTCTTTGTGGGATTGCGGATGGGCGATGGATTCCTGCTTGCGGGATGAGTTGCCTCTAGGGGGCTGTTACGTGCGGATGCCCGGGTAAAACGTCTTGCGGGAGAGACTGCCGGATCCTGTGACCCTCCAACGGCAGCACGTTGAGATTTGCCCATAACCTGCAAGACACCAGTGTTAGTTGGCAGTATGAAAACGTATATTAGGAGAAAATCAAAACACACTTATCACAACAAAGCTTATGAAGTGACATATTACGAGAAATTCACATAATAGTTACTGCAATTAATCAGGGTATACCGTCGGGCAGCAATAGGTAGAATTCGTTGCATAAGAACATGGCAATCGTGGCTCTTAAGTCCCCATATTAGTTGTTGTTCTACCTTCACACGACGCGATAAGTTTGAACTGAACCCATGAGGTGGTCGGAGGTCCTTCAACACAGATAGGAATATCCGTTTTTCGGGGTTACTCATGGTGTACGTAGCTGCCGGCAAATATATAGCGCCCCTAGGACCCGATACCGGGTGTAAAGAACTACGTATTTGCATCAACTGTAAGTCTTTCCTCGTGTTCAGATTGTCCTTTGTTTTCCCCTTAGTTCCCAACAATGTATACAGTACATTCTCACACACATTCTTTTCAATGTGCATCAAGTCGAGGTTGTGACGTACCTCATTCTCAGACCAATAAGGGAGCTGAAAGAATATGCTCTTTTTTTTCCACACCTGTTGCTGCCCGTCCACCCCCCGGCGACGCTTGCGAGACCCCTGTGCAATGCGTTTCTCAATCAAGTCAACCGTACGATACTCAGTAGGCATATCCTGAAGCTGCTGCAGAAGTTCAGCGCCGGTCAAGCGAGAAGGCTTTCCGTCAAAGCTCATCGAACCGTCAAATGCATGTTTATCAAAGCGCATTCTATGCCCAGCCGGCAGGAACCGTCGATGCCCGCAATAGCTATACTTATGTCCATTTTTCAGGTATCTGGAATGAGTTTTTAAACCACAAACAGGGCATGCATTCGCCCCACGAGTCGGCCACCCTGACAACATACCGTAACCGGGAAAATCACTAATAGTCCACAGCAATGCAGCTCGCATCTGGAAATCCTCCTTAGTACTCGCATCGTACGTCCGAACACCATCATACCAAAGCTCCTTAAGCTCATCGATCAAAGGTTGAAGGAAGACATCAATCTGATCCCCCGGGCCATGCGGGCCGTCTATAATCGTAGAGAGGATGAACGATGGTTGCTTCATGCACAGCCACGGAGGTAGGTTATATATCACAAGTACGACGGGCCAAATACTATAACTCACACTCATATTCCCAAAAGGGTTGAAACCGTCAGTGGCCAGACCGAGGCGTACGTTGCGAATCTCCTCAGAGAACGTCGGGTACCGATGATCGAAACTCTTCCACGCAGGACTATCTGCTGGATGACGCATCTTGCCATCGTCTACACGCCCTTCGGCATGCCATCTCATAGAAGATGCAATTTTGGAAGATACGTACCATCGCTGCAATCGCGGAATTAATGGAAAGTACCTTAACTTCTTCACTGGAGATCTATCTTTACCCTGTGTAAATCGCTTTTCCCCACACACAACACAAACCTCACGGTCAACATCTTCCCCGGTAAACAACATGCAATTGTTGATGCACGCATGGATAGTCTTGCATGTGAACCCCAAGTCCTTGGTCAGCTTATTAGCCTCATAGAAGTTCTGCGGAAGGACAACATCGTCTGGAAGTGCATCCCGTAACAGCTCTAACAGCAAATCAATAGAATTATTAGACCAGTGGCACAAAACCTTCAAGTGCAAAAGCCGTGCGATAAACGAGAGTCTACTCATCTTCTTGCACCCTGGTATGAGCTCTTTCTCTACATCTTCTAACATCTTTCTATACCCCTTACTGCCATGATGTATATGTTCATTTTCGTCATCCCTATGAGGTTCATTTCCACTGGGCCCCGGATCGGTGTGCTCTGTATATGCACACTCTCGCAATAGAAGTTCTAGTTCCTCCTCCCAACGCATTGGCATGTTGTCGTTTGCAACAGCAGGGTTCACCTCTCCTTCTCCGTGGCAAGTCCAAACCTTGTAGGTTTGGTCGAATCCATAACGAATACAATGGAGCAAGACATCTCTACGAGATTTTGTTAAGCGATTTCCGCAAGATGTACAGGGGCAATAGATGCAAGATTCAGAGCTACGATCTTTAAATGCGAAATCTAAGAAAGCCCTGACCCCATCCAAATATTGAGCCGAGATATGGTTCGCATCGTCTATCCAACTCCTATCCATCTAAAAAGGCAATATACATGTGATTCCATCAACAAAACATGCATTCAAAATTGTAATGTTTAAGTCTTGATACGGGCTTGCTCCCTCAATTTAAAAGAACAAAGTTATAGCATCAGCTTTAATAAACTGCATTTTTGTACCTATAAGTCCATGTATTGCACTTATAAGTAAAACATAACATTCATCACAACATTAAGGCCCATGGTTTAAAATCAGCCATTATCTCCACTTTAGAACCTTTTATGGATGCCATTTAATGAGAATTAAATGATGTCTACGCTCCGCCAAAAATTCTGAGCGTCATCTCTAGATACTAGAGCAACAAGAATTATCCATACCCTACTTGGGCCAAGAAAAATTTCCTACTATTCTAAATTTTTCCTTGCCCTTTTGTACGAATATGAAAAAAATCCTCAAATCTGATGTCTAAAGAGTAAAGCAGGTTTGTGGGAATGCACATAACACTTAACTACACCACCACTCGAGAAAACATAGAACACTTAGAAGCTTTGCACTGTGGAAATGCATTAAAAAGAAATCCGACCTTCCGTTAAACTCAATGTTGCTTATCCTGAATTCACACTGCACACTTTTGTCTCCACAATTTAGTATCCTGTAAAAAAACACAAGTTAAATATGCACTCATTTTCAGTTAAAATAGCCCAAATGGTGTTGCTTCCGACAAATCGACGCATACAACCAAGTAACAAAAAAAATGGTATTGGTTCCGACAAAGGAGCCAATACTTAGAGTGTAGATATGATATCATATTCATATTATGCAGCATATGTATGTATCATTATCTAACAATATATGCGTCTGAATCTGTATATATTATGCTGTAGAATCCAATGAAACTTATTTAAATATCCACACATAATAACAAAATTCAAAGTTGTTTTGGAAAGAAGCACTCTATATTGGATAGTGTTGCTAGATCATTTTTGTACTTCATTGCAATTATTGCAGAATGAAAAGATAAAATGAGTGAAAGTCTTGGGAGGGTACACCAATAAATAAATAAAGTTCACAAAACCATCAAATCATAAAGTGTATTTATTAACTTTGCTTGTGTGTGCACTTTGGTTTTTTTAAAAAAAAATAAAAAAATCTTGTTGCATCATATAATCTATACTAAAATAATCTGCTTCCCTCTATTTAATTATCACATCCGACACCTATTTTCTATTCAAAACATAATATCCAAAAACCCTTTTTCCATCCGAAAAATTTCAAATCCAAAAAATCCACAACACAAGCACTCTTTCCCAGATATTATGACTGAAATTCAATACAATTACACAAACAGAGAAGTTGTCATATCTTCATGAAAATTGAAACAGAACCATACACCATTGGAATTTCACATATATTTATCATAATGTAGGATGCCCAAATTCCTAAACCAAACAGCACAAAACATCACACTTAACTTAATCGATAAATTCACTTGGCACAATTGTATACAGTAACAATGTAAAAAATTCAAAAGTGCTGCACTTTGCTGGCTAAATGAATTTTCAGTATCTGTGTTACAAACACATCACCAACATGGTGGATCACGCAATACCAGAGTTTGCTTCTAACAAAACATCAGACTTCCAAATATATGACTCAATGTGTAAAAATATACAAAAGCATATTTTAAATCTAACAGAAGGAGCTTCAAAATAAAACCTAGAGGACAATCTACAATGTAAAATACTACAAATCTTTCAAATTTATCGGCCATTGGTTGTTGTGGCTGAACAACCAACCCTAACAACAAGCAATGAACAAATGGGAATGGAAACGCAAAATAGAATAAACAAAATTCACCGACGAGGGCATGGCGAGGAAGGAAAGCAGGACAAGAAGAAATAAGAGAAGGGAGAAGCTAGAAAAACCACCTACCTGATGGATCGATGCCGGAGACGTGTTCCAAAATCCCTCACTTCAACGGGACGCTGCGGCGGGGAGAATTCGACCAGCGACCAAGGTAGATGAGACTGCAAACGGAAGAAACATAAATTAAAAATCGATATGAGAAAAATGTTTTCACATTATCGATTTTTAACCTACAGGGGCGTCGGCGGCTGAGCAAGTTAGAAGAAGAAAAAAGAAGAGGACGAAGAAAGGATAACTTCGCGTTGGAGAAGAAAGGGGGAGGGCGGCGGGTGTGGGTAGGGTTTATGATTTAGTTATAAGTGATGGGAAAAAATGAATGATAATATTATTTTATTTTTACATATTTATATTTATTTTTTTAAAAAAATAATTTAAAATTATATTTAAAATAATGGTATAATATAATATAAATAGATATTGAGTCAATGACGTGATATTTTAAATATAAAATTAATTTTTAGTATATTATTAAAGTAAAAAATATTTATTTGATTTGATATTTTTAGCAAAAAAAAAATATGAATAATAATTTGAAATTTGAAATTTTTTTATAAAAGAACACAATAAATAAAAGAACAAAAAAATAAATTTTCTAAATTTAAATATATCATTTTCTTCAATAAAATATTATTTAAATATCATCTCTTTCAAATTATCACATCAATATATCATTTTTTTCAATAAAATAATAATTTCATCCTACATAATCATTACAAAATTCAAACTCTCAAACAAATTCAACTTAAAAATCCATACTTCAAAATTCTCCAAAATCCAAATCCAAAATCCAATCATCCAACCAAACACACCCTTTGTAAATTTTATAAATATAATTAATTAATAATAAATCTTTATTTATATTTATTTTACATTCAATTTGTTAAAACTAGGAGGAGGGCGGCTGGTAGATAGTGCAATATATTTTTACTTATTTATTATATATTGTAATAAATTTTATATACAATTAATTAATAATAAATTTTTATTTATATTTATTTTACATTCAATTTGTTAAATATTATTTTCAATATTTGAAGTTTGATTATTTTTTTAATTTTTAATTTTTTATTAAAAATTATAAAAAATGCTTTTCTTTGTTACAGAATAAAGTCGTAATTATTGTATTTACGATATTTTTTTGTCATATTTTTAATTGTTAAGAAACATTTATCGTAATAAATAAAAAAAGACGTTGACTAATAAAAATTCCTTTTGTCACGAAAAAATTCATAACAAAAACCATCTTTTATTATGACAATATTGTTACGAATCTTCTTTCCGTAATGAAAGCTATTTTTTTGGTAATCTCGAGATTATGCCCTAATTTGTCGAAGATACCTCGCGTAATACAAAATCTTTTTCGAGCTACCTTCAAAACCTTACCTGGGTGAGGTGCGCCGGAGTAGATCCCAGGGACGGATCGATTTCACCTCGCGCGTCGTCGTCGGCAGCTACAGGAAATCGGATCGCGGGCGACTGTGAGAAGCGAACGAGGGAAATGAACCAGATGCCCTAATTTGTCTAAGTGTGGGATGATATAGCGTTTTTGTCCATTTTGATCGTTTCTGGAATGAAAGCGTCAATCCAGTATTTTACTTTTTTTTTTTTTTAATTTAACTTTTCCAAAAATAAAAAATTAAATACCAGTAGTTACGAACACTTTACGTAACTAATGTTATTTTGACCAAATTCTACCATCTCATTATTTGTTACGATATTTTTTGCGTAACGACAGAACCTAAAACGTTGACCGGGTTTTTTTTTTTTCGTCACGGATTTTGTCGTAACTAATATATCTATTTGTTACGATTTTATTGTTACGGACTCTCAACCCGTGGTGAATAGCCCTTTTTTTGGTAGTGAATGAGAGACACCTACCGTATTGGCACCAATGCATGTGAGATGCATGTGACATTTCCTATTATATATATATCCCAAGAGATGGTCTCCTACTTGTGTATGTGCAATCCAACTTTAATGTAATTACCTATTAAACCCTCTATTTTTAGCATACTCCTAGATTTGTATAATTTTTTTTTGTTAGTTATGCGATTGAGGCATTGCAAGCTCCAACATCGGCATCCTTCGAAAAGTCTTTGGTCATTGCAACATGGGCTTCAATCTGTCCCCAACTTTCAATCTTCGTCATCAAACCTTATAATTTGTCAACACATGGTGTATTTTGGATTCTCGAAGCTAGTCCGACAGAAAGTTTTTGATTGTGTATCTTGATGTTCAAACATCCATGTCAAGATTTCATAATATACAAAATTTTCATAATTTTTTATTAAAATTCAATAAAATTCAGAATTTTATGGATGGTTGAATACCTCAATATTTTAAAGACTCCTTAGGATTTTGAAAAACTTTTAAAAGTTTGAATTGAATACCTCTAAATTTGAGTTTAAAAATTTAAATTAAATACACCTAAATTTTAAAGATCAAACAAAATCCTACATAGTTGTTGCGACACTCCGGCCCCTAAGCCACGCAAAGTCGGGCATCCTTCCAGAGCATTTTTGTCCTTACTTACGCGCACCCGCGCATCCTATGAGACTTCGAGGGGGTCATTCATCCTCAAATTACTCTCCAATTAAGAAGCAACGTACCCGTTGCATCTGGAGAACTCCGAGATATTACATTTTTCCCCACTTAAGAATGCAATGTACCCGTTGCACTATGAGGATCATCAACTGTTAGGCCCATCACCTATCCAGTCAACGAGTGTGGACGATCGTAAGTCGACTCTGATACTAACTGTGACACCTCGGTCCATAAGCAACGCAAAATCGGGCATGTCAGGATTGTAGATTAGCCCTACAAGACAACACGAATTTTTCCAGCGCACTTTATCCTCACCTCACGCTGGGAGACTCAAATTACTTATAGATCAAGCACCAAGGTTGTCACGGCTGTCGCCTAGTCTTTCTAGCGGTGTATCATCACCGCCAGGAAATGTAGCCTCGCCGTTCGGCGAAGCTGGCGTCCGGACGTCTCTTTGGCGACGCCATATATCGACAAGCCCAGGCTTAAGGCCCTATATTCAGCCTAATCTAATTCTTAAACCCATATTAGAGTTTAAATCTATTCTAAATCCACCAAGCCCTAAAGGTGAAACTCAGCCCTAAACCCAGCTTTATTTACCCAACCTTACCTCTGTTAGCTTAGTCCCACCCGATTCTGTTGCCACTGCCATCCGCCTCTGCCTTCCGTCGTTGGGTAAGAACTCCTTAAGTTGTGGGTTTAATTTTGTCGTAGATTAGTATATGATATATATATATATATATATGATATATTTATTATTAATAAAGTAATGAACTAATGCTGCAGAAGAGTTAGCGGAGAGGAGTCAGTGACTAGTGTAGTATTTTATATTATTATTTTTTTCTAGTGCAGAGTGTTAGGTTAGTATATGATATATATATATTATATACATACATTTTTTATTATATATGCTGCAGAATTTAATTGGCTAGTACTTTATATTATTAATTATTTTTCTCTAGTGAAGAGTGTATATATTTAGTGCATAATTTTTTATTATTATTCATGTACTATCCTAGTTAATATTGACCGGCCTTAAATAATAAATATTTAATTGAATGCGCTCTTTGTCATAGAAATATGCATTTTGAGGTCTAGAGGTTAAAGCAATATTTAGTTGGGAATTACGACGATGAGGTTAAATGCCCTAACACCACAGAAGAAAATCGTAAGGAAATACATCAATTTATAAGCAAAAAAGTGATGAATAAAGCATCGCGGGGTACTACCGAATTTGATTATTTTGAGGATAACGAAGACAATAAGGAGTTAGAAGAAACTTAATCTACGGGTGCTACAGATTCACCTTCCAAGCCTTCAGCGGATCCAAGTTCAGGAATAAATAGCAAAAGAAATATAGCTCAATCAAATTTAAAGTTTTCTGAACCTCAGAAAGTTGGAAAACAAAGTAAGTCAATTCTTGCAATTATTCCAAAGACTCCTGAAGAGATTGTTGAAGAAAGACATATGAGCGGTTATATTCAAAAAACCATCGAAGCTTCTACAAAAGGAAAAGAGAAAACAAAAGAAGTGCAAAGGCGTATTGCCGATTTTTTCTATGAAAATGGCATTCCATTCAATGCTTCCAAATCAAGAAGTTACGAGATTATGGTTGAGGCCATCGGACAATATGGTCCCGGTTTGAGACCTACTAGTTATCATCAGTTGTGGGAACCATTTCTTGAGGATTTCGTAAATGTAACAAATAAGTTGAAAGAAAGGCACATGGAAGCTTGAAAGCAATATGGGTGTTCCCTTATGTCAGATGGGTGGACAGACAAAAGAGGACGACACTTACAAAATTTCTTGTCAATAGTCCAGAGGGGCTTTTTTCTTGGAGTCTATTGATGCATCAGCTGAGTCGCATTATGCAAGAATCTTGGCTGACCAGATTGAAAAAAAAGTTGAAGAAATTGGCAAGGAGCATGCTGTGAAAATTGTGACGGATAATGGAGCAAATTATAAAGCGGCAGGAAGATTATTAGAACAACACATTCCTGGTCTTTTTTGGACACCCTGTGCAGCTCATTGTATCGATCTCATGCTAGAAGACATTGGAAAAATGAATGAATTTAAACCCTACATTCAAAAGGTTAGGGATGTCACAACTTTTATTTATCGACATGGGAGAATTCTCAGTGCAATGAGGGAAAAGACCGGTGGCAGAGATCTAGTGAGGCCGGCGACTACCCGATTTGCTACCGCATTTCTCACTTTTCAGAGTTTAAACAAACATAGGAATGAATTGAGGCAGTTATTTGTGAGTGATTATTGGAGCGATAATAAGTTGTCAAAAATGTCAAAAGGAAAAAAAGTGATAAAAACCATTCTTTTATTGAAATTTTGGGATCAGGTAGAAAATTGTTTACGGGCAACATTTCATCTTTTGATTGTTTTGAGGATAGTTGATGGTGATGAAAAGCCAGCCATGCCTGAGCTTTCTTTGGCTATGAATCACGCGAAGAAGAAAATAACTGAATCTTTTACGAACAATAACAAAACAAGGTTGTTGGCCAAGTTGATGGAAATAATTGAGGATCGATGGAGCGATCAAATGGAGGTGAAGTTATATGGGGTTGTACTATTTCTAAATTCTTCAAAATATTTTGAATTGAAGAGGAGTGATCGCATATTTGCTCGTAAGCAACGTCAGCTGTTTAATATTGTTCTTGAAAAATGGTTAAAGATGAAGAGTTGATGGATAAGATTAGTGGTCAAGCAGATGATTACGATAAAATGTGAGGAAGCTTTGGCCGTCAATTGACAATAACACATTGAATGCAAAAGAGTCCTCGTAAGTTTATTTAACATATATATATATTTATTTTTTATGAAACTTAATTTTAAATATTGAATATATTCCAATTGCTTTTCCGCCGGTTGTGAGCGCAATTGGAGCACATTTGAATTTGTAAGTAAATTTATTCGAAATTTACTTATATTAATATTTTTGTAATAATCTTCAAATTTTGATATGAAATTTTATTTCTATATTCATACCAAGAAAAGAAACAGACTAGAGCACCAAAGGCTAAGTGATTTGGTGTATGTTCGATATAATCAGAAAATTGCACATTGCTTTCAAAAGCGGCAGGAAGAAAGAAACAATTTTAATCCCTTAATTCTTGAAGAATTTCAATGGGACAATGAATAAATTGATGATTCTAGAGATTTGGTTCATGAAGATAGAGATCTTGAGTGGCATCATGTTGATGAAGCCATAGGTGCTTTAAGTAATCTCAATAGTTCCGACCTTCGTAGTAAAGGTGTTGGTGAATTTTCAGGTCTGCCCATCGTGTATGATTGTTGCCATGGCCCTTCTAACAGACGTTTGAAAAATGAGGATGAAGAAAATGACGAAGATGATGATATGAACAGTGAAGACTAATGTGAATTTGAGAAATTGAGGGCTTTTTTTTTTTGGTGTTTTGGAACTTTCATATATCGACATATTGATATTTTAGTATTTTGATGGTTATGTTTGGTGTTTTGATGGTTTTGTTTGGTATTTTGATATTTTATTTGAAATTTAGTGATTTGATGTTATAATTTTATATTGCATAATTAAATATTAGAAACTTATAATAAGCATGTTGCCGTATCGCTATATTGTCGCAATTTTGGGTGCCGTGTCGCCTAGGCGACATGGCAGTCTAATGGCGCCCTGCCTAAATACTCGCCGTAACAACCTTGGCAAGCACACTTAACAGAGTTCTTTCAGTAAAGTTCTCGAAAAGAAATGTGCACATTATTCACATTAATAGTTTATTCAATTCATTTAATCTTTAACTAATTTTGAATGACCTGACACCGGCTCATTCACAGTAATTGGATATATGCTATTTTATATATATATATATATAAATATGTACTTATTGGGTCAAATCAATATCATCGAACCAAAGCGATTACTCTTATACGTAAAAATTAGATTCTAAATTAGTTATATTTTACTAATTCATTAAAATATCAAATCATTGTATCAGAAATATTTGATTTAAATTTCATATTTGAATAATGTTGATGTTTTTTTTTTTTTTTTTTTTTTAACAAAAAACATATATTTTTTAAAAAGAAAAATACAGAGTTGAAATTATAAAAATTGGAAAACTTTTATTTCTATTTAAATTGTTTTGATTTGAAATTATTGATTTTAACTCCTAAACCTAATCTATTTATTACTTTTTTTTATAAAAAAATTAAAATAAAGAAAAAATACACTAATTTTTCTTGTTTGTATGTCATAAAGACTATTTATTTTTTTAGCAAATAATTATACTGTTTTTAACTTTTATTTTTTACTATAAAAGTTAAAAATTATACATTATATAAAAGTTCTTGTCAAAATTAAATAAGTTTATTTTTACATTAAGGAGGGATTATAATTTTATATATAAAATATGAGTATATTATATATATGTTAAAAAAAAAAAAAAAACTAGCAATTTACATTTGAAAGTTGAAATTTGTTGATATGAAATTATATAAAATTAAAAGAAATATTGCTATTAGTGCTAATAAGTGATGCCGTTTTTATAGCCCAACAACTCGGGGGCAAATTTATTATATGTTTTTTTTTTTTTATTCTTCTATTATTAATTTCAATTATATATTTTTGAACTGTTAATTTTTGACATTTTATTTGAATCATAGTTTGGGTTTGTTGATGTATTTTTTCAATAAGCAAAAAGTAAAATTCAAAGATACAGAAATATCCTTAAATTTGATTAATTAGTGCCTGAAATTAAAAATCTCTAAACATTGTACGGTACATAAGAAAATTAACTGAAAATTAAAATGCTGGAAATTTAAACTGGTGATCCCCAAATCTGACTTTGCTTTTGTTGAAGTTGATTGAAGATGATTTGCCAGTTGCAAATTTTTATCCTTAAATACTCTTCAGAAACGGTACTGGAAATCGTCGCCCGAACGATTACAATGCCTCTTTTTCAACCGACTGCTAACCCTTCTCCTGCTGACATGTGCCCTCAACCGACCAAAATACCATTCTCGCTCACTCGCAACAATATCCGACTCTCTGGACCGACCGCAGACCTTCCGCCCTTCTGGCCCGACCGCAAATCTTCCGTCTTGTTGGTCCGACTGCAAACCTCCCGACTTGCAGATCACCCCACTTGTTTGGTCCAGCCGCATACCTCCCGACTTACAGACCATCCGACTTGTTGGTCCAACCGCATACCTCCCGACTGACAGACCATCCGACTTGTTTGGTCCAGCCGCAAACCTCCCGACTTATAGACCAACCGACCTGCAGACTTTCCGACCTGTGGACCACCGGACTTGGAGACCATCGGACCTGCGAACCTTCCGACTTGCGGACCATCCGACCTGCGGACCACCCGACCTGCGGACCTTCCGACCTGCGGACCATTCGACCTGCGGACCTTCCGACCTGTGGACCTTCCATTTTGCGGACTTTCCGACCTGCGGACCTTCCGACCTACAAACCCTTCCGTTCTGCGGACCTTCCTTCTTGCGGACTTTCCGACCTGTGGACCTTCCGATCTGCGGACCTTCCGTCTTGCGGACTTTCCAACCTACGAACCCTTCCGTCCTGCGGACCTTCCGTCTTGCGGATTTTCCGACCTGTGGACCTTCCGACCTGCGGACCTTCCGTCTTGCGGACTTTCCGACCTACGAACCCTTCCGTCCTGCGGACCTTAGAAACATGTCTATTTCACCCAATTTTCTCACACTACCCCTCGATCAATCCAACCAACCCAATCATTGGCCCATGTTCTCCTTGTAACTTGGGCTTTTTGACCTAATCATAATTTTCATACGTAACAACTTGCCCACTGCCAAGGGACTTCCAAACGCCATTTCTCAATCGCCGTTTGGAAGTTTAAAAATCAAAACCCTACTGAGAAATCGCCTCTGCAACTCCATCAATTACCGCAACATACCTGATTCCACTAAACTCTCCCTTCTTCAATACTAGCCTTTGTGAATCACAATCTATACAACTCTAAACCATGGCGAATCGATACATCCCTGCACTTCCCTTTGACGGATCAATCCCTGACACCACTCTTGTGTCGACGAAAATGCGCACTCCAACTGTTCGTCCATATTGCACAACTGCTGAAGACTCCAACCGAATGAGAGAAGTCTTGGAAGCCCGAACCCTACTAGCTGTCAACAACCCTGACTGCAATGCGGTCCGCCTCCATGACAACATCAAAACTCATTTGACGGACCCCAAGGATCCATACTGCGCCTGGTACCAACGAGTAGCAGAGCATTTTCAGGATCAATGGAAAAGTCAACAAATCGATCAGGCCATACGTCTGTCTACTCTCCCATGTCATCTACATGAGAAAGTCCTTCTAGCAATGATGGCGTTTTGGCACCCTGAGATTTGCACCTTCTTTCTTCCAACAGCCCCTATTGGCCCCACACTCCTGGACGTGGCCATGATCGCTCATCTACCCATTGTGGGAGAAGACCCTATAATGGGTGCCTTAGATGGGCAAGAGACCAATGCAGACCATTTGGGTTGGTCTCTGACGGACGTGAAGGAATGGGGCTTGACTAAATTTCTAATCGACCACCAAGGAGCAGACGGGACCCCTGTAATCGACCGAGAACACACAGCCTTCCTGCTCTTTTGGCTCTGTAAGTATATTGTAGTTTCCCCTTCTAAATGTGTCCCCCTTCTCACCTTGATCTTGCTATACACATAGCTTCGGGTCGTTTCTTTTCATTAGACACCCTTTTCATTGCCAATCTTTTTGAAGGGCTATCCAGGGTTAGCACCCGTATTACAGAAAAAGATGGTAAAAAATTAGACACTGCTGCATGAGGCCCCTTTTGGTTTTTAAAACTTTGGTTCCATCTCTATTTTCCCAACGCTTTCCAACTCGGTCATCCTCCCATTGCCCCCACACTTGAGAAGTCTCTAGGAGTAGCTCTTAACCGACTTTGCTTAGGTTGTAATAACCTCCAAGCGTCTGATCCGATCATAACTGCCATTCTTACTGATAATCGAAATGATACCCATTTCTACATACATAAAAGGTATATTGGTTATGCATCCGGCCTGTTTTGGCCATTCCCTGTTCCGTCACCTTTGTCTGGACCAGACCCATTTCCACATCCGACTTACTCTTTCTCCTGGGATGTTGCTCTTAAGCCCAGGTCTTTATTCGCTAGTAAGAAAATTGATAAAAAGGGTCCCAAAGTTTTTTATACATTCAGCTACTAGCCTTAATTCTTGGCCCATGAATTCGGATGCCAACAAGGCTTACCTAGTCCCATTGCTCATCCACATTTAATAATTCAAAGTCCGGATGGGAGAGCCATTCCTAATTCGATTGCCCCATACATATCCCAACTCACAAATTACATAACTTTCAACTCTTACATTCCTTACAAATCTTCTCCAACTTCAGTTGAATCCTTTCGCGAGTGGTGGTCGGTTACTTGGGCCTTGATTGCTCCTGACAAAGATCGCTTACTGGGCATTCTTCTTCCCCCACCTGCGTTAACATTAGGGGCGACCCTTCTGACCAACAACCGAAGGAACTTGATTACTCAAGGCACTGGGTCAGGCACTCCTCATAGGAAAAGAAGAGCTCCTCAGACTCAAGCTATTCCCTCTTCTGGAAACGATAAACAGCCTTTGAGAGACCACTCATCAGGTCGGGCACCTGCAAGGACCCGACCTCGTCCAGGTATTTTTCCAATAATCCTAATTCAATACAAATTTTGTACTTAGCATTTTATTAACCATCATTCTGATATACAGGTCAGACTTCGGCCAGAGCGTCCGCCCAAACTATTCCAATTCCAAATAAACCAACAAAGCCACCAACCGACCAACTCTATGAACTGGAACCCCCGACCAAACGACGGGCCCCAGTGAGAGCATCTTCACCAGCTGAACCAGCAACAACAAGGGTTCCATCGAACAGTGATACGACTGCTTCTGCTGCGGTCGCCTCAAAAGACAAAACTATCCCTGAGGCGGCCGTTCGTGATGCTCTCGCTGAACTTGTTGCAGCAGCCCCAAATGCACCCGACCAAAGGGTAGCAGACTTGGGAGCAGCAGACCTGAGAGTAGCAGACCAGAGGGCAGCTGACCTGGGGGTTGCCGACGTGAGAGTGGCAGACCCAAGGGCAGCGGGTCCTCTACCAGAAATAAACAGACACGAGGAAGAACTCGTAGCTGCTCCACCGAGAGGCTTTTTACAAGAATTACAAGAGATTCATTCCTCCAACTCAGAGACTTCTGTTAATCTGGTAACCACTTGAGATTGTTCCTTCCAAACTACAAGCTAGTGTTAACATGATTTTTAACACACTATATCTCCATCATTCAGGGACCCAGATCCATACCACAACGCCCACTTGAAGTAGCCGACGAGTCAGCCATTGTAATACCAGCCGCCCAGCCCTCCAGACTTGAGGCTATTCTAGCACCTTCAGTGACCACCATTCGTCCAGAGGTAAGGACAATTTCCACAATCAATTCTCAATATCCAAGCTCCATTCAGTCTGAGAAAAACATCTTTTATTTTAGGGATGTTCTGATCTAGCCCTCTTGTCGGCTGTCCCCATTTCGACGGACGTCCAAACTATAATCGCACAGGCTGTTGACCAATCTTTCCCCGACCTGGGAACAGACTTGCTTGACAGCCTTCTTCAAGCCATTGGTGGTCTTTTGTTTCAAATATCTTCAGAGTCGGCTGCTACATCCATTTTTCACCAACTGATGGAGCGACTATCCGAACTCCGGAATGAAGTTCTGTTTGCTCGTGTTCTGACCACTGAAACACCCTTGCCTGATTTGGATCGAATAAGTCTGGAGGCTTCCTTGGCCAAAACTAAGGAATCCATTCAACAGGCAATTGGCCGGCTAGAAGGCCTTAATAATGCCAAGGCACAAATAGAAGGGTCAATACAAGAAAAAGAAGCAGAACTGAGGGCGCTTCATCAGGAAAAGTCAGTCCTGGAAGGTCATATAAATGATGAACAGCGCCTGATTGAGCGATACCAAAACAATGCAGCCGACCTGGACCAAGAGTTAAAGATTCATGCCCGATCCCAACTTATCAAGCAGTATCAGTCGGCTGCCAATAACAGGCGACTCTCCAAGACAGAGGATAAATGGTCTCAGATTAAACTTGTCTTAGGATCTCTTTTGTAAACTTTTGGAAACTTTGACTTGGTAAATAAAATTTTCATCCTATTGTTAAGGATCACTTTCCAAATTTCCAACTCTTCGGGAACCAAACAATTCATCTCCTTTATAAACACTTGCAGTCCTTGCTAACCAACAAAGAAGCATTTATCCATAAATCAAACCTTGAACACACCTACTAACAAATATTAAAATGCCACCCCACCGTCCTCATGTTCCTGTAAACAATTGGCAAGATGTCATTCAACCCTTTTTTGTGGGTAATCATCCAGTTGGAGGTCATACTGAAGACCTGCTAAGCATCCTCAAACAATTAGATTTCAAATTCAGGTTTTCCCAACGAGGCAGAAAGACCATCCATCGTGTTATTCGCCTGATGGAAAACGTGCTAGAAGGATATGAGACCCTTCAGGATATTCAAAGTCGCCTTCCCGACATTGATCATCACATGGATTTGATTGAATACCATGTGACAGCCATACTCCCAGACCTTGGCTGGGATCATACCTTCTCCAATCAGCGTGCAGTCTTTTCAAGATTACGCACTCTTGTTGATCATGAGCGCCAAGCCTTGACAGACATGAAAGATCGGACCGATTATGATCTTGAGAAGATGCAGGACCAATGGGAGAAGTACCGACCTAGCTTAGAGGACCTTATTGATGAAGAGCCAGAATTAATCCTTAGTCACTGGAATGAAGATTCTGATTCAGAAGAAAACAATCCTCTGCATGATTCAACATCTGATAATGAATGAACCCTTGTCAGGTTCGAACCCTTGGCAAATGGGTTCTGAAAAACCTACTGTTTCATGTTTTTTTGTTATCTGAAAAGGCAGGATAATACCTCTTCAGATATCTAGCATTAATACAATCGTGTACCCTTTTACCTTCTTGATTTATGATAATAAAGGCACCATTTCCAATCTCCTTTTGAATTATGAATGGTCCTTCCCAATTCGGAGACCACTTCCCTAATTGATCAACCTTCTTATATATTGGAAGAATAGTCTTCCAGACCAAGTCTCCTTCTTTGAATGTTCTGTAAAAGATTTACTTTCCATAAGTCTTGGCCCTGATCTCATTCTGCTTTACAATTTGATCAATTGCATGAAGTCGGTTGACATCTAGACTTTCCAATTGCTGCAACATCAGTTGTTGGTATTCCTCAATAAATTCATCATTAGTACAGTTTGTGAGTCCAGATGGGACATGCACTTCGGCTGACAACACAGCATCTTGTCCAAATGTGAGCTGATATGGTGAAAACCTTGTGGCAGAACTTCTGTTATTCCTATGTGCCCATAGGGCTCGAGGTAACAACAAATGCCATTTTCTTGGGTTCCCTTCAATTGTTTTCTTGATAATTCCAATAATAATCTTGTTAGTTACCTCTGCCTGCCCATTGGCTTGGGGGTAATAGGGCGAAGAATGATTCAGACGAATTCCAAACTCTGCCAAAAAATTTAAAAACTTTTCCCCAGTAAAGACCAAACCTTGGTCGGTTGTTACTAAATGAAGTATACCATACCTATATATGATCTGATTCAACACAAAATCAGTCACCTCCTTTTGATCCACATTTTTTAAAGCAACCACCTCCACCCATTTGGTGAAATAATCTGTTGCAACCAGAATAAACAATTATTTTTGGATGAGGGAGGATGAATCTTACCAATGATATCCATAGCCCAAGATTTAAAGGGCCATGGTTTTACCATAGCTTGCAACTCTGTGACTGGTAAATGAATTAGCTGTCCATGCCTCTGACATTCTTGAAAACCCTTGGCAAATTGTATGCAGTCTTAAAAAATCTTTGGCCAAAAGAAACCTAAACGATGAATAGCCCATCTCATATTTAGACCTGCTCGATGAGCTCCACATATTCCACTGTGTACTTCTGTCATCACCTCCAAAGCCTGCTCGGGCCCCAGACATTTCAAGAGCAATCCTTGGAATGTCCTTTTATATAACACTCATTCTACCAATTGAAATCGCAATGCTTTCAATCGAATTCCAATCGGTACATTTGCTCCTGGATCTTGCAAAAATATGACCAGTTCTGTCCTCCACTTGGTTCCTGCTTCTGTCTCAGGGCCGACCTCTGCACATATATCTTTTTGGATTCTCTTGCAAGCTTTTTGAGCTAAATCATCTGCAAATTGATTCTCCTTTCTAGGGACGAACTCAATTATCACTTCGGAGATCTTTGATAACAACCGACCTACCAGATCCCTGTATCTGCGTAGGTAGGGATAATTGCAAACATACTGTTTGTTTACCTTGATAATCACCAATTGAGAATCACCTTTTATAATAACCGATTGGACTTTCCTGGCTATCAAAGCCTCCAATCCCAAGATTAAAGCCTCATATTCTGCTAAATTATGGGTCATAGCTTCTAATTGCAACTGCAAACTGACCCTTTGGCCGTCTGGTCCTTCCAACAAGACACCTGCGCCTGACCTGTTTCATGAGATAGAACCATCAAAGAACATTAACCAATTTCGGGTGCTTACATAAGATATACACCCAGTCGGTTGCTCCTCATGACCTGTAAAGTCTGCTAGAAAGTCTGCTATTGCTTGGCCTTTGACCGCCCTCAAAGGAGAATGATACAAATCGAAAAGCGCCAATTTAATGGCCCACTTCATGAGTCTGCCCTGCATCGTAGGTCTTTGCAAAATCAACTTGATGAGATCAATCTTTGAAATAACCTCAACTCTTCTAGGCAGCATATAATGTTCAAGTTTGGTGCATGCAAACACCAATGAATAACACATCTTCTCTGGCATTGTATAATTTAATTCTAGTCCTGTGAGAGTCTTGCTCAAATAATAAATTGCCCTTTCCTTTCCATCATCTCCATCTTGAGCTAATAAGCAACTGACCACTTCATGGGTATTTGCCAAATAAAGTTTGAGGGGCCGACCTTCCTTGGGCGGCATCAACACAGGTGGTTGAGCCAATGCTTGTTTTATAGCTTCTAAGCTGTCTGTTGGTCTGGTCCCCACTCAAAGGCGCTTCCTCTTGCCTTCAATAATTTAGTGATTGGTCTGACCTTGCCAGCAGCATTGGCAATGAACCGCCTGAGATAATTTACCTTTCCCAACAGACTTTGAATTTCTTTAACCGTCTGAGGTGGTTGGATGGTAAGAATTGCCTTGGCTTTATTAGCATCAATCTCAATGCCCCTTTCATGAACCAAGAACCCCAAGAAACTCCCAGCTGATATACCGAAAGCACACTTGGTCGGGTTCATTTTCAATTTGTACTTCTTCATCCGACTGAAAGCATCCTTAAGATCCCTCATATGTTCCTCAAAACTAGAAGATTTGACAATAACATCATAAATATAGACTTCCATAGACTTACCAATGAAATCATGAAAAATTGAATTCATGGCTCTTTGATAAGTCGCCCCAGCATTCTTCAAACCAAAAGGCATAACTGTCCACTCATAAATGTCTAATGCTCCTGGACATCTAAATATTATCTTGTGAATGTCCTCCTCTGCCAAAAAGATTTGGTTATATCCTGCATAACCATCCATTAAACTGAGAATTTTGTGCCCTACTTCTGAGTCAATTAGCATGTCGGTCATAGGCATCACATACTCATCTTTAGGGATGGTTATATTAAGATCTCTAAAATCAATGCATATCCTGATCTTACCATTTTTCTTAACCACTGGTACAATATTGGCCAACCAATCTGCATAACGGCAAGGTTGGATGAAACCCACTTTGAGAAGCTTATGAATCTCTTCTTTGATCTGAGGCATCAAGTTAGGACTCATACGTCTTGGAGATTGCTTACAAGGCTTGAAATCCTTCTTAATGGGCAATCGATGTTCTATCAGACTTCACTCCAGACTAGGCATTTCTGAATAGTCCCAAGCTAAACAATCAATATTGTTTCTTATAACCTCGAGCATCAATGTTTGTTGCTCTTCAGATAAATAACCACTCATTCTGATTATTTTTGGAACCAGGTCGGTTCCTAAGTTGAAATCCAGTAAAGGATCTTGTGCTGAGAAAGTTGGCTCTGTTTTCTCCAATAGATCAGGCCAACGAAATTGTTCATCTTCTTAGAAATGAACATCATGTATCTTTTTGATTTTTTCTACTTTTTTCAAAAGATGGTCTAAATAATACTGATTAATAAGTAAACTACAATCTTGTAATTCTACTTCATCCATAAGAAATGTATTATACAAAATAGGTCTGGCTTACTCAAGAGCCATATAGTACAACTGTTCTTGTAAAAGAACATTGAATTCTGGCCAATGAATTTAAAACCCTTCTTTGGGTAATCATTAGCCATAAAAAACTGATACATTGGAGGTACATGACCAGAATAAAAAACTGATTCTTCAACTTGTTCTGATGCTCCAAAAGGATTGTCATTTGCCTCTATTTTGAAGACCCGGTTGCCTTCCCAGAACATCAATTGTTGATGCAGTGTTGATGGTACACATTTAGATGCATGAATCCAATCTCGTCCAAGCAGGATTGAATATGTGGTATCTGCATCCACCACAAAGAAGACAAAAGAAATCTTCTTTGGACTGACTTCAATTGAGGCGACCAACATGCCTTCTGGTCTGGTCGGCTGCCCTGTAAAGCTAGTCATCTCAAAATCCACAGGAGATAGATCGTGAATTCCCTTTCCTAACTTTTTGAGAGTCTTTAATGGCATAACATTGAAGACGGCCCCATTATCTATGAAAACCTTTGTGATTGGTTTCCCACAGATATGAGCATTAACGTACAGAGGCTTCAAATGAGACGCCATGCCTTCTGGAATGGGAGGAAAGACTATTGGAGGGACCTCTGATTAAAAATCGGGATCCGCAATCTTTGCCCATTCTGGCTCTTCAATAAACTCATCCACCAGACTTGCCCATAAAGGCTCTTCCTCAACCCAATTAATTTATGTCATTTGGCAAGGGATACATAGCCCTAGTCGAGATTTGACAGACCTTGAAACATTCTCTGGAATTTCGTCTCTGACTTCAATTTCGAGGCAAACAGTAAGAGATTCCAAACGAAATTCCTCCATTGATGGGTTAATGTTAACCTTCTCGCAATACTGACATCTGAAAGCCTCAACTCTTTCATCAGACAAGCCTTTACCCTTTTTTTGCATGGACCGACCTCCCTCATTGTAATTAGCAGTGTCTCGTATGCTGGTCGGCTGCTTTGATGAGGCAACCTCAATGAGCCGACCTTCCTCTACCTCATTCGACTGCTCAAACAAAACGACCCTGATGGACCGATCTCCCTCAGTATACTTAGTAGCACCTCGGCTGTCGTCCGGTTGTTTTGATGAGGCGACCTTGTCTCTGTATCTCGCAGCGTACCTGCGTTTGGCATTCCGAATCTGAGTACGATTCATGCCTGGGAAACGAGGATCCACATTAATTGGTAAAGGTTTCTTATTTCGAGTCCATTTGCTCCCGACTGAACCCGTTCTCATGGTCGGGTGATCCCGAACCAAAACTTGCTCATTCAATTCCACATTAAAAGAACCGTTTTGGTTATCCCATTTTTCAGCTACTGTTTTTTCACAGACCTTGAGTTTCTCCTCTGGTCGGCCACTGTTTGATATATTCCTTTTTTCTTTTCTGGAAGTTGCTTGTATATTAACCATTTCTGTGGTTACTTTTGGAAATGGTTGCTACTCCACTCCCAAAGTAATATATTTGAGCCAACCTGCCTTAATAGCCTTTTGGATCTCATTTCGAAAATGAGTGCATTGACTTGTGTTATGTGTGAAGGAGTTATGCCACTTACAGTATGACCTCCCTTTGATTTCTTCCTTAGTAGCCAACCTCTGCCCCTTCGGAATTCGGATTTGACCATCAGTTAGCAGAATATCAAATATCTCGTCGGCCTTTGAATTGTCAAAGGTCGGTTGCCCTTTAGCTTCAGTTCCTGGTGCTGGCTTTAACTTGAAACATACATAAGGCTTCCCTGAAATTATTTCGGCCGCCATCTCTTCTGTTTGATCATAATCAAAGTCGTACGCCTCTGTTTCCAAACTAGCCATATGTTGACCTTTATTAGGCCTGAAATTATGATCATTTTCTCTGAAAAGAGATTCTAAACGTCCAGTCTTAGATGCGAGACTTGCCAAATCCTCGACATCATGTGCAGTGAGCGCATCTCTTAGGCGACGATGCATATTTCGGACCACTAAATTGGTCATATCTTTTTCATTGATTATTGTAGGACATCGTCCTTTCATCAATCGCACCCTTTCAATAAACTGTGAAGCTGATTCTTCTGGATATTGTTTCATCTCCAATAAATCAGTCAAAGAAACCGTTGGCAAAGGATTGAAAAATCTGGCATGAAATGCCATCTCTAAACCTTCCCAAGTTTGTATTTGCCCAGGTGGCAGACTTACGAACCATGAAAAAACTGTCATAGTTAGAGACAATCCAAACAATTGTAACTTGTAAAAAGGATTGTTACCAATTTCTCCTAACTGTGCTGTGAACCGACCCGCATGCTCTATAGTAGAGGATCCATCCTCTCCAGAAAAAGTTTGAAAATCTGGTTCTTGTAATTCCTTGGGAGAGGATATTCGTTAATAATCCTTTCTGGAAAAGGTTTTTGATAAGCAGGTCGGTTGGCCATCTGAGGATTTAGGCCAAACTGAACCCTCAATACGTGAGCAATTTCATCACCCAAACGAAAATGTTGATGATTAGGAATATCAATGGGATTTTGCACAGGAATAAGAATATGATCTTGCACATGTCCCCCTGACCTTTCCTCCCTTGTAATGTTTGGTTGCATATTCTCAACCCTTGGCCCCAAAGGAATATTATTTGGGAAAGTCAGCGGAGTCTTTCCCCTATCTGCTCGGTTGAACGTTGTGGCGCTTGGAAGTGTGCTGTCCACATATGATGGCCCTGCAAAATTTGCTTGCATTCTTGATGGTGACACCCCTGGCGGCGTCTGGGTGGGTTGAAGAGTAACCCTTGATAACGCTTGATCTAACATGTTCTGCATAAGATTTTTTTGCTCACGCAACATGATGTTCTGTTGCTCGCGCAACATGTTCTGCATAGCCAAAGTTTGCTGATTGTTCAATTGTTGAACATAAGACAACCAATCGGTAGGTGGTTGGGGAATCTCCCCTGAATTCGGCATGACGGATGGTGAAATATTTTCTCCCACCGGTGCTGATGATAATTGAGGTTGTGTGCCTGCCATATTGATCTTTCTGATGATTCGGCCAGATCTCAGTCGTATGAAATTCTCTGGTAATGTAGGATCAACAATCTTGCCATTCTCCCACTGTGGTCGCCAATTTGTTGATGTATTTTTTCAACAAACAAAAAGTAAAATTCAAAGATATGGAAATATCCTTAAATTTGATTAATTAGCTGTACGGTACATAAGAAAATTAACTGAAAAATAAAATGCTGGAAATTTAAAGTGGTGATCCCCAAATCTGACTTTGCTTTTGTTGAATTTGATTGAAGATGATTTGCCAGTTGCAAATTTTTATCCTTAAATACTCTTCAGAAACGGTACTGGAAACCGTCGCCCGAACGGTTACAATGCCTCTTTTTCAACCGTCTGCTAACCCTTCTCATGCTGACACGTGCCCTCAACCGACCAAAATACCATTCTCGCTCACTCGCAACAGTATCCGACTCTCTGGACCGACCGCAGACTTTTGGCCTGACCGCAAATATTCCGTCTTGTTGGTCCGACTGCAAACCTTCCGACTTGCAGACCACCCGACTTGTTTTGTCCAGCCGCATACCTCCCGACTTACAGACCATCCGACTTGTTGGTCCAACCGCATACCTCCCGACTGACAGACCATCCGACTTGTTTGGTCCAGCCGCAAACCTCCCGATTTATAGACCAACCGACTCGCAGACTTTCCGACCTGCGGACCACCCGACCTGCGAACCTTCCGACTTGCGGATCATCCGACCTGCGGACCACCCGACCTGCGGACCTTCCGACCTGCGGACCATCCGACTTGTGGACCTTCCGACCTGCGGACCTTCCGTTTTGCGGACTTTCCGACCTGTGGACCTTTCGACCTACAAACCCTTCCGTCCTGCGGACCTTCCGTCTTGCGGACTTTCCGACCTGTGGACCTTCCGACCTGCGGACCTTCCGTTTTGCAGACTTTCCGACCTGCGGACCTTCCGATCTACAAACCCTTCCGTCCTGCGGACCTTCCGTCTTGCTGACTTTCCGACCTGTGAACCTTCCGACCTGCGGACCTTCCGTTTTGCGGACTTTCCGACCTGCGGACCTTCCGACCTACAAACCCTTCCGTCCTACGGACCTTCCATCTTGCGGACTTTCCGACCTGCGGACCTTCCGACCTGCGGACCTTCCGTCTTGCGGACTTTCCGACCTATGAACCCTTCCGTTCTGCAGACCTTCCGTCTTGCGGACTTTCCGACCTGTGGACCTTCCGACCTGCGGACCTTCCGACCTGCGGACTTTCCGACCCACGAACCCTTCCGTCCTACAGAGCTTAGAAACATATGTATTTCACCCAATTTTCTCACACTACCCCTCGATCAATCCAACCAACCCAATCATTGGCCCACATTCTCCTTGTAACTTGGACTTTTTGACCTAATCATAATTTTCATACGTAACATGTTTATTTCACTACCATTAATTCGACGCAATTTTTTTTTTTTTTTACACTATACTAAAATTATAAGGAAATAAATAAATTGAAAGAAGACAAAAATAGAAAAAAGAATATATGATAAAATTGTAGTAACATTTAGAATAAAAAATTATATTTTTTATATAAAATTATTTATAATAAAAATTATTATACTCCTATATTATAAATTAAAATAATGTATTTAAAGATAAAATAGAGTAAAAATTTTGAATTAGGAAGGGCAACACTACATAATTAAATTAAAAAAAAAAAATCTTATTTTTACTTTAAAAAAAAAAAACGAAGTTTGGGAGGACAGTTGCCCCGCAGGACCTTTATTGGTCCGGCTTGGATTTAACGAGGTGGAGCAAAGTTACTGTATAGTACTTAAAAAAAAAAAAAAAAAAAAAAAAAAAAAAAAAGAAGAGAAAAAGTAAAGTGATCATGGTTTATGAAGCGAAGAAATCTATATTAGTGAAAGTAGTTATGCAGAGCTTATGTACATGAGTGATACCGATGTGAAATATTATATTTCCTCCGTCCTATAACTATAGTCTCAATTAGATTGGACATAAGATTTAAAGAATATTGATATTATATGGATAGTTGATAAAAAGCATGGATAAAATTTTTTTTTACCATACGAGTGTATTAGCGTAAAAAGTAATGACAATTGTGTAATAAAAATAAAAAAAAGTAGGAATAGTTTTATAGTGATATGATTATTAATGGAAATAAGACTATTATTTTGGGACGGACAAAAATGATAAACAAAATTATTGTATTAGGACGGATGAAGTAATTTTTTTTTTTATGTAATATTACGAGAAAAATGATGATTAGAGGTTTAAGGTCCAATATGATAGAAGTAACAATAGCTTCGATAAACTTGAAGAGTATTATAGAGAAAATGATGATTAGATGTTGGTTAAAGTACTTTGAGATAGAAGTAATAAAAGCTTCCAACAGTCGGAAGACAAGAATTACATTAAACTTAAATATTTTATTTTATATAATTAAATTTTATTATTATTATATTTATATATGTGAGAAAGGAAATGAATACAATTATATTCCCTCCGTCCGCTTACAAAGTTTACATATTTTTATTTTGGAACGTCCAATTACAAAGTTTATATTTCATTAATTACTCTACTTTTTCCACAAATACTCTTACTTTACATCACATCATTACTTTTACACAAAAAAGTAAGGACAAAAATATCATTACACTACTTTTAACTACTCACTATAATTAAAATACTATTATTTCTTAAACATCGTGCCAAAAGTAAATGTAACCCTTGTAAATGGACGGAGGGAGTAGTAGTTATTTAAGTGAGCATTGTTATGTCTATTGGTACCTAAATAGCATATGAATCAATGAATCTATAAATAAGACATTATTAACTCACGGAACCTCTATCACCGTACTTAGGCTCGGCCGGGAGTTTATCCAGTGCGTACTTTCGGATAGCGGCTGCGAATTTTCACGTCATAAAAATATATATTTGTACATAGTCACTTAACTTGCTGCGTATCCCTTTGTTGTGTCTTTTTATTCTAAATTGAATTATGTCTTATGAGTTTCATGAGTTTTCCATCATCATTATGATAGGGGTAAGCATTCGAATTTTCGGTTCACCGATTCGAAAATCCGAAATTTTTGAAAAAATCAATCCGAACTGAACCGAAATAATCGAAATCCGAACTAAAAAATCCAAAATTCTAAATATTTTTTATTATTTTTTAAAAATTTTAAATTTCTTTTATATTTTATTATTATTTTATAATATTAAATATATATAATATATAAAAATTAGATATATTAAAATATAATTAATAATTTTGAGTTTTTTATATTAAAATATAATATTTTCTAATAAAATATTAAATTTATATAATAAAAAAATATATTAAAATATTATATTTCAGATTTCGGATTGATTCGAATTTAAGTATACCGATCCGATTTGAAAATTCGAAATTTGTCAAAAATTTAATCCAAACCAAATTTTAAATTTCAATTTGATTCGGATCGAATTTTCGAATATTTTGCTCACCTCTAGATTATTGTATTCTCGCTGCGAACTATTTAAACATTATTTTTAGTGCATGAAAAAATGAGTTAACAACTTATATGTGCTCTTTAATAAACATAACCGGCAAACTTAACAACCTAAATGCAATATTGAATATGTGATCGCTAGTGATATGGAGAAATTTACATGATATTTTATTACTAAGGAACAAACTAACACAAACATATTAGTCTACAAACAATAAAGGGGTGTGTTTGTCCGGGGAATTGGATTTTAAATCCCGACAAAACATCAAATCAAACACCTATTTTTTATTTTTTATATTATACTAAAAATCAATTTTATATTCAAAACATCACATCAACACCTATTTATATCACATCATACAACTATACAAATTCAAAATTTTTCCTATTCAAATCCCAACTCAAAATCCAAACCCCCAAACAAACACACAGTGAAATTCCGACGGCATAGATGGGAAACGAGGGACAGAGTCTTTCCCGCAGACAACCTCTAGCCTCCATTATTATATATCGAAAAGAGTTCTTTACAATTTGCGTTGTGGAAAATCCATAACTTACGGTCACTTGATACACTATTATATATCGAAAAGAGTTCTTTACAATTTGCGTTGTGGAAAATCCATAACTTACGGTCACTTGATACACAATCGTATCACTAACACACCACAACAACCAACAATCGGAGGATCTGCATGCATAGTCGAATTATAAATAAACAAATGGTCATATTATATTTACAGGGATGATTACGGTGCACCATGCTCATTTTTCACATCAACACACGTCGTATATGCAAGCAGCACACATCACTATTAGACACAACACATGCTATGTATAATAAATATATGTGCTGTTTTTTAATATATAATAACAAGTGTGTTGTATACAAGTACGTCATTTGCTAAAATCAACTGTTGTGTGTGTTGTATGAGACTATAGCATGTATTGTTAGTTTATGTGTTGTATTTGTATCATATTAACATATACAATGTGAGTAATACTGTGTGTTGTCTGTAATAATATTGTTTGATGTTGAGACTATCACATATGTGTTTTGTTCAGGTACAGTATTTGTATTATATTAATATATACAGTGTGTTGTTTGAAGTAATATGCTAAATTTAAAGTTCAGCATTGTAGCGCCGCCTATAGGAGTCCAATTTATATGTATACAACATGTGTGTGTGGGTGTGTTTTCGCACTAGTGTCTTTCTACAGCAATGGCATCATATATAATTAACTGCAGCAGTGTATGTTACCTGGTGTTGATCAGATCATCCAGCAGCCATTCTGTTGATCAGAGGTTTGAGCGAGAGCCGAACCAAATCCCACGCAGAGAATTCTGATCCGTGGAACTGCACCCTCACTGATTTTCTTCTTCCCCTTCTCGAAAATTCTAAATCCTTTGTGACGAGCGTATTTGCAGGCTCGCCGTCGAGCAGGGGCAGCGCAGCAGAGCCGCCAGTCTCCACGTTTTTAATCCAACCACGCACAAGAAAGTTCACCACCTGGGATTTTTAAAAACACAACAACATTAGTAGCAAGGAACACAAGACTTTCTAGAAGATCTCGTGATCTTTTATTTTTAAGACATGAAAAAGATGGTTTTTACCTCAGGAACTTCGTCGTGGGGGCAGTGACCCGCAGGGCTGATCTCGTAATAAGGAGCATCCCGGGCTTGACGTTTCACCTGCAAACCGAAGATGGGCAGCACCCAAGGATCTTCCTTCCCGTACATGAGACAAATGGGTATGTTGTTCATTTGACACCTGCAATTCCAAGCTTTGTCAAGGGAAATTTATAAATATATAGACAAAACAAAGCAAAACAAAACAGGTTTCATTGAACCTACTTGCATAAAGCTTCCTTTAAGGACAACTCTCCCCGGGGGGCAAACATGATCGAAGCAAAAGATGCAGCAGCGGCAGGGTGTTGTGTAGTCTCGACTATACGAGAAAACACATCATCTACATTCGTTGAGTGATCCGCATACACTTGTTTGAGTATATCTGCAATACTTCTTGGGTCACTAATCTTCTGCCATCTAGAATGTCAGAAGAAAAAAAAGAAAAAAACCATGGCCGATCTTAGTCGCATTTGAGTGTTTATTAAGTATATATATATATATGCATATTGAAAGTAATTTCAACGAATAGTTCTTACAGAACTCCTATAAGCTTTCTAACTCCGGAAGGGAGAGGAAAAGTCCCAGCCCAAGGAAAGAGTCTCGACAATCTTGGAGATCGTATAGGATTAGGGAGGAACGCCCAAAAGGGAGTTGCGTTAAGCAAAGTAATGCCTTTCACCAAGTGAGGATAGCAAGCAGCACAATACAGTGCCATGAACCCTCCGAGAGAATTTCCCACAAGGTAAACAGGTTCCTTTATCACCTAGAGAATGTTATCATTCCATCAAATACGTATAAAAATCATTGTGCTTAGCAATCAGTTAAAATCTATATATACACACGTAAGTATAGTATACAACAAGAAGTTACGCTGTACCTCTTCCACAAAGTAGTGAATTTGATCCTTCCACAAGTCAGCAGAATAAACAAGCTCTTCTGCCCATGTTTCACTTTCGTCTCCGAAACCCCAAGTACCATTCTGTCCATCTTTAGACTGTAATGTAGGATCTTCATAAGGCAAGGACAACCCTTGACCAAGAAAATCGAGTGCCCACACTCTATGATCACGACCAAGATCTTTCAGCTGTTTCTTGTAATGAAACGAGCCTACACCAAAGCCCGGAAGCAAGAGAATCGGCGGGGAATCCACGTTATCTGATCCTGATATCTCATAATGAACCTTCAGTTTCGGACGCCATTCCCAGAACCAACTTGTTATCTGAGCTGCGTTATTGCCATTGTTTTCATCTGGCAAACTAGGAATCGAAACCCTCGGTATGGTACCACTACTGGGCACACCACGCACGCCCTGTTCCCTATCAAGTACATAGGATTCATACGTTTCATCCAAGACACCTGAATTAACGTGTTCGTATCTCTCAATAGTGCAAACCACCGAAGAAGGTTTGCTGAGGCCAAGTCTCTTTAATTTTCCACGATTCAGATAAAAATTTTGTGAGGACGTCAAACCAATTATTACAGGACAAAAAATTCTTTCCCTTTCAATAGGAAGCTTTGATCGACATTGTTTAGAGCTGTTTACGCCTCGAAAATTTATAACATAACTGCGGTGTGCACCATGACAGTGAATAATTTCCATCCTCTGCTGAAACAAGTAACAAAACCATAAGTTCTTATTACTGACTGCACATTTACAAAGCTATATGTAGAGTGTGAAAATAATCGAGCTCGTGATATCCAATCTCAACATCAAGATTCGCTTCTTCATTGTCTCGAAATTTACAAACAACTTGAGCTAACTCCATACTTGAGTTCTACTTACACAGTTACACTAAGGCACCTTCTACAAGAAATCCAGCTGTACAACATAGCAAATGATATTAGTGATTGAAATATTTTCGATTAACCAAATTCCTTGTGTGTTTCAAGGAAATTATAGAAGGCGAAGCCATAACTAAATTTCAATACGGAACGAGATTCTTACTTACGCCACTTAAATCTCTCATAAGGTTGTAAATTAAGATGCTGAACTCTTGTCTAATATTTTCTCCTAACTGCACCAAAATCCTTATAATCTCAGCAATTTATCCCCTAACAACAATTGGGATAGTGAAAAAATCATCCTTCCAATAACTCATCTCAGCCGTCATGCAATTAACACTTCCAGTCGCTAATTAAACGTCTTTATCGGTTCAGGGGTTGAATTCGACATCTAACCCAACTTATTGAATCCATAGAGTTACAGATCGATCAACAAACGCGTTAGGATAAAAAAAAAAAAAAAAAAAAAAAAACAATTAAATATCATCACAACAAGAACAACAAAGCATGCCATCATATATCGAATCAAAATTCCTAAAGATTTACATTACATACCTCAGTGGAGAACCGAACCGCGAAGCCAATCTCTCAAGCTTCCAACGTACAGAGAGAAGCAGTCAATTCAGCAGTAGCATGAAGTGGAAACACGAAATTGGATATTGGCTGGCACTAAATCTTCCTGAATCCTTGCAACACTCCACCACAGGATAGAGAAATAAAGGAAGGCTCCAAAACAAAACAAAGGTTAACCAGTGTCAGTAGTAGCTAAGTTACGTTGCTTGAGGGGGTTGGATTTCTTCAATTGATTGGAGACGCACGCCGCGCGGAGTAATGGCGCTAGGTTTGTCGCGGCGTGGGCTGGGGTTTGTGTTGTTCCAGGAAATTTGGGTCGTGGAAAAGGTGGAGTGCACGCAATGTGTGCTGTGAAAAAGACTTGCTCAATCGGTTTCGAACCGGCGGTTGGAACCTCCGGTTCACCGGTTTCAGACCGGCGGTTCTGGTTCAACTCGAAACCATCGAACCAAAATTCGAAACTGGTTTTTCTTATAACCGTAAACTTTCGGTTCAAAACGGCCGATTTTGTATTTTTGTATTTTCTTCAGAAAAATATATTCCTATAGTCCAAGACTAAATTTTTTATTGACGAAAAAAATATATTCTACTCGTCAAATATAAATAAAAAATTTAGTATTGAACGAAGGTAATATAAAGACGGCAATGGAGCAGCAGGGTGGGAGTCGAGATGGTAGGGAAAGAAGGAAAAAAAAAAAAAAAAAAAAAAAAAAAAAATTAAAAAGGAAGAAAAAAGAAAAAAAAATTAAAAAAAAAAGAATAAAAGAGGAAGAACAACATGGCCGTGGATGTATGAATTATAGGGCAAAAACAATTTACTAATATATGTATTACTATTATTTTTTTTATAAAAATTGAAATAACATTAATATTAATAAAAATAAATGTTTATTAGTTATTTATTTTTTAAATTTTAGAATTTTTATTATATAATTACAATATTATATTTATATTATATTATTATCTATTATTTTTTATAACTTATTTTTAATATAAATTTAATTTAACTATTTATATAGATTTATTATTTTAATTATTAAATATATATAGTAACAATCTAATTAATTATTATTATTTATATAAATTTTACACAATAAATAAATAATAAATTTAAATTTAAATAAAATTAACATAAACAATTTTTCAATAAAATTAAAATTTAGAAAAATTTAAAAAATACTTCATTCGTCTATTTTAATACTTTCTCTGTCTCATTGAAAGGTTGTCATTTTTCATTTTCGTCCGTTCCAAAATAAGATTATCATTTTCTAATTTCGTAATTGTACTACTTACATAAATATCCTTCCAACTTACAATATATTACACAAATGTCATTACTTTTATATTAATTACACTATACTAATAGGGGTATTTTATCTTTTTTACTACAATCAAATATAATACTAATATTTAAAAATCTATGTGCAAAAAATAAACGTCAATTTTTTACCGGGACGAAAGGAGTAATATATATTTGTTTTGGGTGTAAATTTTAAAAATAATATTATTTTAATTGTAGTGAATAGATAAAAAAAATATAAGGATAATTTTGTTTTTACATTTTAAAAAAATTAATAATAATTATAAATTAGGAATATTTGTAAAAAAAAATAAAATTCATAATTATTAAAAAAAGAAATAGTTACTATTTTCGTCCATTCAAATTTATTCTTTTTTTTGTCATTTTGTTAAATTTATTCTATTAATATATTTAAAAAAGTAAAAAAATTAATATTTAATTATTATATGTACAAATATGTCAATAACTTTATTACTTTCCTTTTTTTTATTCTTTTTAATTACTAATTAAAATTTAAAAAATACTTATAACGTGGCTATGTTTTTTGGATTTGAAAAAATTTTAGTTTGAATTTGATATTAAAATAATATATAATAATATGCTTTGTGAAATTTTTTTTTTTTTTTTTTTTAAAAACGCATAATCTAAAGACTAAAAATATGTTATTTGAAGGCAAAAGAAACAAACTCATAGTTTTTATTTATTTTTATTTTTTTAGTAAAATATTTATTTTTGTAATTCTCGTGTTGAGCCTAAATGGGCTAAACATGACATACCGAGCGAATACTTTGTAATTAGACATCCTAAAATATAAATGTGTATACTTTGTTAATGGACAAAAAAAGTATAAAAGAAAATTATTTAAAATAAATAAATGTAAATCAACAGTTTAAACCGAAACTAACAGTTTTTAACTGAAACCGTTAAACCGAAACCGGAACCATGATTGGAGGGTTCGGTTTCAATTTGACCTTTTAATAAACTAAAACCGGTGGATTTAAAACCGTAACCGACAGTTCAAACTGTTTGAACAAGTCTTAGCCGTGAATGAATTTGTGACTTTCAATGTACTATTTTCTATTTTTTTTTAATAAAATTAACAAATTTTCTTTTAGAATTTAGATTTTCTATATTTCCTCCTTTCTTTTTTTTTTTCTTTCTTTTTCATTTTTATAATTTTTCTTAATTGTTTTTATTCAAATTTTAAAATTAATAAAAGAATATCAATTCAATTATATTGTATACTACTAGTACTATATTCAAAACATTATTAATATTATTTAAATATACATACAAATGGCACATTATTAATATATATTTAGCAAAACATATAAATACAAACATAACATAGTTACCATTCATTCAACATTGTTTTGTAAAATAACTTAAAATAATCCGACAGCTTATTCATATAGATATAAATATATAGTTTATATTCAATTAGCAAGATATATAAATACAAATATCACATTGTTAATGTTCATGTAACACTATATGGTAGAAATAACTTATAATATATTTAAACAATTTTATACTTATATACAAATAGCCTATAGTTTATATTCAACACGATATAATAATACAAGCATCACATAGTTAATATTAATTTAGCACAATATAATAGAAATAACTTATAATATATTTGTGTGTATCAATTATGTCTGAATCGATTGGGTGTGAGAAGGTGGTGGTTTGTGTTTGGTCATTAAGTAATGGCCGAACCATGGATTACTTTCGCCCAAGTTATGCAGACGTGCTATCTCATCCATCAAACACACTAGATGTTCGACAAAATGCCTCTTTGAAGTAGTTTGCTAATTTTTTGAGCTCTGATTGTTTTGGGCCTTAGGGTATATAATTTGGTGCTAGGATTTTTTGTTTTTCCCTATTAAGCATGGAATTGTAGTAGTAAAATGGTATAAAATTTTATTACGGAGTGTATGAGAAATTGGATTGAAATGGTGCTTATGCATTATTTTTGGGATATTGACAATATTTAGTTTCTTGGTATTGTTTGATTAGTGTTGAAAGTTAATTTAATGTATAGTTAAAAATCAGTCAGCCAACTTATGGAAATATGTAAAGGTGAAATTTGGTGTCTTGCACCAATTCATGTATCTCTTGAAGATTATGTACAGGAAAAGTACGGTGTTGGTTTGTTTAACTTTACGAAGATATAATGATGTAGTTTGTGATCTTGTGCTTTGTTCATTCTTTATTATCAATATTTTTTTGTTGAGGTAAAAAATATGAGTTCCAATTGTGATGTGTGTACTAAGATGAAAATCCTTTTCATTCTCGATTTCTTATTGAACACATGAATGAGGATTCAATAACATTACTTTACAGATCCTATTGCAATGATTCATTAGTTGTTTTGTTGTGTTTTCTTCTTGACCTTGATTACGGTTTAGATTGTATGTCTGATCAATGCCTTGTTGTGACACATGATTAGCCCGATTCATTCATTTTGTTAACTTGTTTGTCAAAATCCTTCAAAACACGGATGTTTCATATACACTTTTTGAGTTCTATAGAAGATTTTTCATTGTCTTATACTAATTGTACTAGCAAAATTTACATTGTGGTCTAGTACAATAATTAAGCACACATATCTTAGGTTCGAATTTCTTGGTGTTAGATTTTGGATACTTCTTTTACTCTTCTAGTAATGAGTTGGCGTAAGCTTTATATATGAACCTCTGAAGTTTTGTACATTTTGAAAGTTATATACACTAAGTATTTGTGTATGTGTATTGAATAAACCAAACCTGTATTGAATGGTTTATTTTTTCCTTTTAGAACATTCCATTTTTTTAATAATGTATTGAATGTGTTAGATATATATCTATTAGAAGAGTTGTCTTGAAAAATATTTAAGCATAAGTTTTTGCTGAAGTTGTCTTAAATAGTTCTTTAGTGGTGTTGGTGATTCATATGGATTTGACAATTTTTCCAGTTTTGGATTGACTCATTTCAAGAATTCGTAAACCATTGGATCTTTTATTATTTCCCAGCATATATATCTGGAATTTTTTTAAGAACTTAGGTGTTTAATCTTAAAAATTGGCATCAATGCATGTTCTATTTTAATTTTAGTCCAACATATGTTTGGTGCGGTCTAATTTGTCCTCGTATACTCAATTGATTTGTTTTTTTGGGAGCTATCATATCATAGGGTTTTCTTTGGCCGTTTATATCACAAAGAGCAAGTGATTGGTGTCCCGATAATCTTGATAGCAATGATAATTTCAAAATCCTGTATGGATACAAGGTACCTTGAATAAATTATTTTGCAAACAATATTTCCTTGGATGAGAAATGAACTACGTTTCTCATTTATTATATGCAGTTATGACATACCTGCTATGCATAAGAACTCTTACATTCCATAAACCCATTTTAAAAGTAAATTTAAATAAAAGGAAAATAAAAAGGAAAAAAAAATGGAACGATAAGTGGCTCTATAATGATATATACTCAAAGTTACTTCTTGTTCTAGTGGTTTTAATGTTTTTCTTACCTTTCAAAATGAGAAATTAACCAGTGGGTGTTTCATTTTGATTTAAGTGGTACTTGATTAAGTTCCTGTCAACCTGTTGATACTTTTTGGTTTCCTTTAAGGGTTCCTTGGAGATGGTTTTTACAATTTGATTAAGATCATATTAGTATCTATAAAGGAAGTGTGTAGAAACAGCCAAAGTCTTCCAACGCTTAATGATGTCACAGGTGAGGATTATCATTCCAAATTATAAATGTTTCAATTGAAGTGATTAAATTTTATTAGGTGAAATGATGCTATAAAAAAATTTAAAGTAATGCAGGATGAAAAAATCTTAACCCAACCTTGTTGTACATAATATAATCAAAATCATAGTTGAAGGATTTAAAAATACCTTGCCAAATTAAATTATCCCGAGATATGTAAGTTAGTATGACTAGAGATTTTAAATATTTACCCTAAAATTTTCCCGTTCAAATGAATATTTGGATATATTTGTTTATTGTGTCATGTTTAAATTGATATGTTTCATATCCTTATGTCTAAGTGAACTTGACTACCGGTTTCTTATTTGGCTAACTCTTAGATGAAGGAAAAATGAAAGGTTTGAAAATTTGGAAATTTGGATATCGTCTCAAACGCAGGGATATGGTTGTGATGATGAGATGACTAATGATATTTTGGTATGAAAATCTAAAACACTTTGACGCTACATGAGGCGATGCAGTGTTGCACTCAATTCTATGATGATTGACTTGTTTTTGTGGATTAATACTGATTGAGTCATTTTCGTTAGTTGAACTTATATTTGTATTGGAATCTGTACGTTTTTTGCTATGCTTTGCTTTTGGATTGTATATATTGGCCGTTTTGGGAAATAGTTATATTTCTAGACAATACATACTTTGTGCAACTGATGGTGATATAGATTTGTTGTAATATCATTTTGCAGTATTTTCTTTCATCATATAGATTTTTTTATTCCGGTATTGATTTTTTTGTTATTAAAAAAAAATACTCTTTTTTGTTGCGAAATTATTGCCGTTACAAATACCGGTACAAAAAATTATAAATGTCGTTTAAAATAATATTCTGACAATCAACTTATTGTAACAAAATTTATACCGTAACAAAATTCTTTACAAAGATATGAATATTTATTGTAACAATTTTTTTATTACGAGAAACATTCGCTACAAATAAATTAAAAATATATGATAATATAAATTAAATAATCTAAAACTAAAATATGACAATAATTTATTAAGTCAAAAGGAATGTAAATTATATAACACTTTTTTGTATTTTAATAAATATATACAAAACACCGTGTGTTTTATTTATTGCGTGAAATCCCTTTCTATTAATGTAAAATTTGCACTAAACACCCTCATTGTTCAAAACTGATGTTTTATTTTAAATAAATTTTCAGTTTTAGACAATGAGATTGTTTCGTCAAAACTTTATATTAACACAAAGAAATTTCACGCAATAAATAAAATATAGAGTATTTTGTGCATTTTTACTAAAATACAAAAGAGTGTTATATAATTTAAAAAAAAACCACGAAAATTAAAATTTAAAAACACAATTAATTTAAATTAAACACAATAATAAAAACAAATAAAATAAATATATATTAAAGGAATATAATTTTATCAAATAAAAAAACGTATCCATTGATATGAGAGATAAAATATATTACTTTTATATATTTTTTACTATAAAATAAAAAATAATTATTATATATTTTTATTAAAATTTATGTCCAAATAAATAAATATAGAATTTAATGACGAAAGGAATAACACTTGTGAATAAACATATATTTCTTATGTCCTAATGAATTTCTTTTACTTTTTGTAATTGATTCAAAAATAATATTTCCATCATCTCAATAATTATACTAATTATTTTAGGATATTCACTTAAATTATATTATTGATGCAATGAATCTATATTCCATGAACAACATTATTTCGAAATTTGGATTATATGTACTACTAACATGAGCATATTATTGTCTTTAAGAATACGTGTGTAACAATTAGAGTAGTGTAACTATTAAATCTGCCCTTGGAATTAAGATTATTAGATGATCGGTTAATTTTTTTTAATTGATAGAATTTAATTTAAAAAAATTAAATTTGAAATTTACTAAACTGATTAATCAGTCAGTAAAAGTGCGACGGACCAGTGAACCAAATTAATTGGATTAAATATATATTATATATCTTGGATTATGACTTGATTAATATTTGCCTTTTTTTTTTCTCGAGACAAATCAAATTGTGCAGCTCAAATTTAAATCCGGCTATATGACCTAAGTTAGCCGATAAAATTCTATCTGATGCATAGATCCATTATAACCTCAAATGGAGTGTTTAAAGTTAGCATAAATTATTTCAATTTGGATGTTTGAAATTAGCATAAATTATGACCATCTCAAATGAAAAGTTTAAAATTAACATCAATTGTAACATCAATTACGTCGATATTTAAGGCCTTAATTATAGTTGTAATTAATCCCTACCATTTTGATTGAGTGGAGACAGCTATATAAAGAGTCTCTCCCTTCATTCTAAATCCAACCAACAAACATCGAGCTTTATGATCTCCTCTACTTCCTTCTTTGGTCAAGTTTTTAGACAAGTCTTCCCCAACCCTCCGGAAAAGTTCGGTTCTATCTTTGTTTTTGTTTGCCAGAGCTCCAGACTTATTATGGTGTTACTTAAGCTGGATATGAAAGCCGTTTTACTTCTAGGAACAAAACATGGATGTCCGAACATCAAGATTCGCAATTCCAAAACTTTATAACGGACCAGTTTCGAGAGCTCGAGTGAAAGCATTGATTGAAAAATAGCAAGGCTTGATACAAAAAAATTGGAGAATTGGAGCCCAACCGACGGACTATATTACAACATGCGAGTACTAGATGGAATGCCTAGGGCAAGTGCCGTCGTAGTGAAGGTTATGTTGGAGCTTGAAACACCTCAATCAGACAACTAAGGAAAAAGTTGTGTAAATTTAGGACTATGCCAAAATAGAAGGTTTAATATGTAATTACATAACCTTAGTTTGCACATGCGCTAGTGGGGGACCATTCATTGGGGCCATATATATATATAATATGGAATCTTTCATACCTCTCCAAAGTGTCGACCGATGTGATGTCTGCGTAGAGGATGGTTCGGTGCTAAAAGGGTATCGGGTCATGCTTGCGATAGTATTGACTTAGGTTTGAATCTCTTTCAATTATCAGTTTTCTTGTTTTATTCGTTCGGTTACTTAGTTTGCTTCTTTTTCTTGCTTAATTAATTTTGTCTAGTTGTTTGTTCTTCCTCTTGTTTTGTTAGTTAGTTTCGTTTAGTTGTTTATTCTGTGTCTTTTGTAATTGATTAATTTAATCCATGACACGAAAGTCGTTTTACTTTAGGAAAAAAACATTATCACCGGAGGCACTACTGGGACGTAATTTATTTTGCAAGCATAGGGTAGCATCGATTCGACTTTATTCCCAAATTGTATCATTTTACCCAATTCTTGATTATTTTATCATATTATTTATTATTTTTTAATTTATTATCTTGCATATAATAATAATATTATTATTTTCGAACAAAAATGTTATTCATTTGAATATGTAGTGTGAATTAGGACATAAGTACTTATGATATACACATCCTCAAAGCTTGGACAATTACTTTATTTACAACCACATCTAAATCATTATATTGTCTCATGGTGTATGCCAATATGCATGTTTATTCATACAATACTTTGACACATGCATTTCAACAATCAATCCTTGCCAAATGAAAGTAAGTAAAATATATGGAATTACAATGACTATATAAAGGGTATATAATTGAACAAATGATCAGAAAATCTCCAGGAGATTTTAATATATATATTTGCAATATAATCCGTAGAATTTAAGGTTTACCGTTTATGGGTTACATTTATTTTTGTAAATATACATGCCATATATTATTTTGGATTTTGGGCTAAAGTTTAGGATTTACAACTTAGGTTTTAAGGTGGAGTTTAAATTTTATAGTGATATTTTTGTTTGTTTCGGGTTATGAGCTAGGAGTATGTATATATACAAATGTATACTCCCTCCGTCCAAACACTCTGCAACATTTCCTTTTTGGTATGTCCCAAACACTCTGCAACATTTCTAAAATAGGAAATAATTAATTATACTTAATCTCTACCCCACACTTTATCCTCTCACATCATCCAAATAAAAAAAATAAAATATATATTTCTCTCTCCATCACATCACCTAAATTATCTTACTTAATACTATCCACCTAAAAACCCGTGCCAAAAACAAATGTTGCACCTTGTTTGAGACGGAGGGAGTACTAGATAAGATCATATAAATCTATGATAAATGGAATAGTTGATGAGGGTCGAATTTCACAATAAAATAATATCATAATCACATCCATATTTTATTAAGAGTAAGTATATCTAGACAAAAGACGTTGACAACGTATTGGGTGGGATGATATTTCAAATGTAAGAATCATACAAGTTCTAGGGACTCAATTTGTTGCGCGTGTGTTTGTCTGGGGATTTGGATTTTGAGTTGGGATTTGAATAATAAAACTTTTGAATTTAAATAGTTGTATGATGTGATATAGATAGGTATTGATTTGATGTTTTGAATGTAAAATTGATTTTTATTATAATATAAAAAAATAAAAAATAAGTGTTTGATTTGATATTTTTGAGAAAAAAAAATAGAATGAATAGTATATTCCAAATCCAATCCCCCAAACAAACACACCCGTTCCATCACAAATATTGTGTATACATATAATTTAATATTTTATATCTTCATTAATGTCAAAAAACTTTTGTTTATATAATACATACCTTATAACATAATCGATAACTATGAAAGATGGATAAATATTTATGTTTAGTAAACATATACCCCTTCATAAACCAATAGTATTGTTTGTAGTCCCTCCGTCCCACATAATTTGTCCTTATTTTCTATTTCCGTTAGTCCTACATAATTTGTTCTTTCCTTTTTTGGAAATATAATTATACACTTTAATTACATTTTAAATTTTAAATTTTATAATTTTTTTAATCTTAATTAAACTATTTAGTTATCTTAATCTTAATCTTAATCTGTAATTATTTTTACTAATACACTTCTTAATTATTTACTAATCATACTTTACCTAAATTCATGTGTCTACAGTAACACGCTCAAATTATCTAAGACGGAAGGAGTATAATGTAAATGCAATTTGATGGTGCATGAGGGGTTAGGTAGTCATCTATTAATTTATACATATGCCAAAAGTATTTCTCTTATAAAATTTATGCACCTATATGACCCCCGGGTGGTACAAAGTCAACCTCTAAACCCTAAACTCCACACCATAAACCTAAACCCTAAACCACTCAACATATATATATATATATATGTATGAGATTGAGTTGTTGTATAATGCGAATTGTATGCATTGTAGAGTGCGCGTAGAGACAAATTTTTTAATATAAACTCTATTCACAATGTTTTAATGTTACCTTATACTTTGAATATTATGAAAATGTTATTAATAAATAATCTATTTGTCTATTTATCAATAATTGATACAATACTTAATTCACATTCATATTTTTATTAGACGTAAATATTTCTCAACAATGTATTAGTATTTTACGTTGAATGGCTACCACACAGCCTCAACTGCACCATTGAGGTATTTTTTTTTTATTATAGGAATTACCACATTTGTAGATAGAGATACTTATTTATACATAAAGAGCTCGTATATTTGTTATGGAAATATACCACATATTGATCGAGATATATATTAATTTTACTAATGTTCTCACTTAGATAATGTAGGTATCCACTTTTCTGCAGTAAGTATATAAGATAAATGTGCACATATATAGTATAAAATCATGAGTATATAGATAATGTAGGTATTTACGTTTACAATGTCATCAATAATTTGTGGAAGACATACATCCACATCTACAAAAATATACACTAAGGGTGATTTTTTTTTTTTTTTTTTTTTTTATCAAGTTTCTCCCAATTTCTACTATTTATCAATAAAATTTCCAAAAAATATTAAATCAAACATCTATTTTTATTTTTTATATTATACTATGAAGAATATCACTGTTTTTTATTAACGTAAAAAAGAAAGAATAATTTTACAATATACAAAACCCTAATATATTAAAACTATACAAAATACCCAAACTGGCCTCATACTATTATAAATACAAAAATATCCCTATACATAATATATCTAACACTCCCCCTCAAATTGGAGAATACAAATCGTATGATCCAAGTTTGTCACACAGAAATTTAATTCGAGGGCCTCTAAGAGATTTGGTTAGAATGTTTGCAAGTTGCTCATTCAAAGAAACATGGTGAGTGGCGATGCATCCGGATAATATTTTCTCCCGAATAAAATGACAATCAATCTCTATATGTTTAGTCCTCTCATGAAACACCGGATTAGACGCCATATGCAACGCAACTTGATTGTCACAAAAGAGTTTCATTTATGAAACTTCCACTATCTTGAGTTCATGAAGAAGCTGTCTTATCCAAATAAGTTCACATGTCGCTAATGCCATGGCTTGATATTCTGCCTCTGCACTTGAGCGAGCAACAACATTTTGTTTCTTACTTTTCCATGAGATAAGGTTACCTCCCACAAATATGCTATGCAATATCCCAAAGTAGAACGTCTATCAACTGGGGATCTTGTCCAATCAACATCTGAGTAGCCAATTACTTCAGTGGGACCTTGATTAATGTACAATAATCCTCTACCATGAGACCTTTGATGTACTTCAAGATGCGAATGACAGCATCTAAGTGACTATCGCATGGTGACTGAAGAAATTGACTCACAACACTTACAACAAAAGAGATATCAGGTCGAGTAAGTGTAAGATGGTTAAGCTTACCAACCATTCTACGATATCTTTCTGCGTAAGCTAATGGCTCCCCATGTCATGGAAGAAGCTTCAAATTTGGATCCATGTGAGAGTCTACTGGCTTGCAGTCAGAGAAATCAGTTTCTTCAAGAATATCCAATGCGTACTTTCGTTGTGAAAGAACAATATCATCACGTGATTGAGTAATCTCAATACCAAGAAAGTACTTCAATGGTCCCATATCTTTAGTTTGAAAATGCTTAAATAGATGTTGCTTTAACTGAGTGGCCTTTTCTTGATAATTTCCAGTGATAACAATATCATCAACATACACAAGAAAGTATAAACACTTACCACTTGATGTGTGCTTATAAAAGATATAATGGTCTAATGCACTTCGGATCATGCCAAACTTTTGTATAACACTACTAAATCGACCGAACCAAGCACGCAAAGATTGTTTCAATCCATAAATCGAACGGCGTAGTTTGTAAACAAGACCATACTCCCCATGAACAACAAATCCAGGTGGTTGCTCCATATAAATTTTCTCCTGAAGTTCGCCATGTAGAAATGCATTTTTAATATCAAGCCGATGAAGAGGCCAGGAATGCATAGTAGCCAAAGCAATAAAAAGACGGATCGAAGACATTTTGGCAATAGGTGAGAAGGTTTCAGTATAATCCTCACCAAAGACCTATGTGAAGCCCTTAGCCACTAAACGGGCCTTGAGATGAGCAACTTGACAATCTGAATCAACCTTAACTACATAAACCCAACGGCAAGCCACGGAAAACTTACCTAAAGGCAAAGGCACCAAGTCCCAAGTACCATTAACATGCAAAAAAACCATTTTATCTACCATTGTCTGTCACCAACTTAGGTGAGAAAGAGATTTAGGAAATGAGATGGAAGATAAGTTTGACACAAAGGTATAGTATGTGGGAGACAAATGATGAAAACTAAGAAAATTGTAAATGGGATGAGGATTACGAGAATAACGAGTACCTCTTCGCAACGATGTAGGATCCGGCAGGATAGGAGCCGCAGAAGAAGAAGACAATGGCAAGTCTTGAGAGCTAGGACAGTCGATAGATGCTGGAGGAACATGAGCGGTAGAACCATCGGAAGGGGACACTTGCGGGCGAGGACGAAAACTATAAACCTGAAGAGGTGGACTCGAAAGAAGAAGATGAGAGAAATAAATAGCTAACACTTGGCTGATAGACGGGATCAAAGATGGTGAAGAGAAATAAGGTGTGGACTTAAAAAAGGTAACATCGCCTGAAAAGAAATACCTACGAGTATCGTGAGAGAAACACTTATAACCCTTTTGAACCTTAGAATAGCCATGGAAAACACACTTCAACACACGTAGAGCTAACGTATCCCGACCCAATGAGTAATCATGGACAAATGCAGTACACCCAAAGACACGAAGAGGTAAATGATATAAAGGATCTTGAGGGAACAACATCTGGCGGGGAATATTATTCTGGAGAACCCAGGACAACATGCGGTTGATAAGATAACAGGAAGTAAGAACAACATCAGCCCAAAATCGGAAAGAAATATGAAGATGCACAAGCAAAGTACGAGCAGTCTCAATTAGGTGGAGATTTTTGCGTTCAACCAACCCATTTCTGAGGAGTATAGGCACAAGAGGACTGATGTAAAATACCATAAGATGACATAAACTGATTCATAGGAGTAGAGAAGTATTCAGTGGCATTATCCGTCCGAAGTATTTTAAGAGACACACCAAACTAATTTTGAATTTCAACATAAAATGTTTCAAAGACAAAATAGTTTGGAACGAGCTTTCATAAAATAAAGCCAAGTACATCTTGAGAAGTCATCAAAAAAGGTACAAAGTACTGAAACCCAAATACAGAAGTAGTTCAACACGGATCCCATATATCAGAGTGGACTAAAGCAAAAGACATATCAACCCTATTATTAACCTGTCGGGGAAACGAAATGCGAGCTTGTTTTCCTAGCTGACACGACTCAAAGGACAATAAAGATAAACTAGAAAGACTTGGAACAAGCCGACGTAACTTAGAGAGACTCGGATGACCTAGCCGTTGGTGTAGTAGTTAAGGAGAACTGGAAGTGAAACATGCAATTGGGAGTGAAGGTGGTGGAGGGTGGTCAAGGTGGTACAGTCCATGGAGCTCAAGTCATTTGCCAATCGTCCTCCCTTCTGCGGTCCTGAATAGAGAATGAATCAGAGTCAAATGTTATTGAGCAGTTCAAAGTTTTGGTTGATTAACTAACAGAAACAAGATTAAATGGACAATGAGGAACAAAAAGAACGGAGGATAAGGGAACATATGGCAATGGTTGAGCATCACCGACAGCCTTAACAGAAACTCGTGACCCATAAACTAAAGTAACATCAGGTAATGGGGTAGACTTATGAAATTTGGAAAACAATTTTGGATTACCAGTAGGTGATGAGATGCGCCAGAATCAAGGACCCTTGGTCCAAGAGAGGTACCAGTGTGGGCGACAGAGGCAACGGGTGAATGAGGTGACTGCTTTGAAGCTTGGTATACAAGATATTCCTTATAGTCTGAACCAGTCAAAGTGACAAATTTACCCAATAATTGAGGAGTTTCAACCTGCGCAACAACAACCCGAGGTGGCCGGCCATGCAATTTAAAACATTTATCACAAGTATGGCCCCATTTGTTACAATAAGTGCAGCGTGGACGATAAGTCCCATGAGGACTAGGATCACATCGCATATGTGAAAAAGGTGAAGCTAGTAGACTTGTCTCCAGAAAAATAATCGGATGTGCCACAAAGGAGACACGTAATAAGCAAAAATAAACATCATTAAGAGTAGGAACTATTGAGCTGAAAATAAGTTGATTACGGACCGGACTCAAATCTGGACCAATACCAACTAGTGCACACACCATATAGAATGTATCACGCTAAGAAAGCTTCTCCACAGCCGTTTACCCTGGAGGTAAAACTGAATTGAGTTCAGCTTTGATGGATGAAAGTTTACCGAGATATTCTGGAATCGTCGATCCGGGTCGACGAAGATTGACCAAATTAGATACTGCACTGTAGAGGCGTTGAATATCATTGGTATATAAAGTCTTCGCATGTCTCTAGAGATCATAACAATTTGTACAATTGGTAAAAATTGGATGAAGGCTTGGGTCAATAGATTGCCAAAGCAAACTGCATAATAAAGCATCAGCCTTAAGCCATGCAGCTTTCTTAGTGTCAACAATCTGAGCGAAAAAAATAACAAGGTGGTTTTCCAAACCTTGATCCATACACCATATTTGGACAGCTTTAGACCAAGAGCCATAGTTAGAACCCCCAACCATTCGTTCGGTAGCAATAGCCGGGGTTGTAGAAAGAACACCCGTAAAAAAAAGTAAGTAGACATGTTTGGGGCAATATTTGAATTGAAGAGAACTCTATAAATTCAGAATCACAAAAACAACGAAATCTAAGCCATAACCTAATAACAATCCAACCTAGGAGGAAGAAATCCGAAGAGTCTTAATAGACAACCAAACCAAAGGAAATAAGAGATGAGAGCGCAACAGGCGGTGCCGCGGCGGTCGGCGCTGCGGGGTAGGGTGGATGACGGGATCACGTTGGCTTTGATACCATGAAGAATATCGATGTTTTTTATTAACGTCAAAAATAAAGAATAATTTTACAATATACAAACTCCTAATATATTAAAACTATACAAAATACCTAAACTGCCTTCATACTAATATAAATACAAAAATACCCCTATACATAATATATCTAACATACTAAAGATTAATTTTATATTCAAAATACACATTCACACCTATTTATGTGATATCATACAATTATCCCAATTCAAATTTTTTAATATTCAAATTCCAACGAAAATTCCAAACACACCCTAAAGTCATGTATCAAACAGAACAATGGTAAGTGAAGAGACACATAATATAGAATATTCCCATAGCATCCTAAAATTTGGTATGCACTTTGACGGATGAAGTATTTAGCATATCCCTATGAAATTTTTGTAAATCCAACAATCTCTTATGGATTAATATACTCTGCATTAAAAAAACTAAGATGCCCATAGCTATATATATTAACTGTTCATGAGTAATGGGGTTACGGTTAATAGAGTTTAGGTATGGTAATCCTCGACTATACATCGGTGCTTAAAGGTTAGATAGTAAATATGTTATGGTATCATTGTAGATGGATTTGTAGCAATCTAACCTCTGCAGCACCATCGAGTTACATTAAAGTTTTTTAGGAATAAATCTATCACTCATTAGAGGTACATGTAGACTTATTATAAGCATACAAATATATTTTATAGGTTCACGTTTTCCTTTTTGTAATATATATTTATATATCATGGTATTATGGTTGTTTAAAGATGAGATTGTTTGATAAGAGACGTATCTCAGCTCTAAAGTGACAGTTACTTAGATTTACAGAGTTCAAAAAGTATATGTTTTAATCATTACAATGAAATGATGAAAATTAACATTACATTAAGAAATATCGCATAAGTTGAAACTAAAGCTTTAATATGTTACAACTCAAACTCATTTGCCGAATATGACAACTACTAATCCAACCAACTCAAACTTGTTTTAACCAAGTATGTTAAACATGTTTTAAACATCAATTCATCAACTATTGGATAGAAATAACAAATTGTACTAATAACACAACAACTAGAATAATTTCAAATACAATGATAGACTATGACACACAACATAAACCTTATTTTATGTACCTTAGGTGTTTCTCCTTCATCTCAGCCTTCAGTTAAACTATCTTAATTTGGAAGAAATGTATACCAAATTTGGAGATAAGCTTTTTGTATTCTTTCTCGGGCCTATCAACATTTAAGCCAAAGACAAAAGTCTATAGGAGTATACACAACTCCGATTCAAATTTATGACACAACTATCTAGGTATGTAATTTTATTTTAAAGGAATGCTAATGGAAACCAAGACACACATTATATGCCCTTTGTTGTAATGAAAGGTATTTAAAGGCATTCATACATAATAGATTTTCAGAAATTGATCAAAGAGATGCATCAACAACCAATACCATGATAGATACATCGACCAACACCTTCGGCATTTATAAATGTTCTTCACATGAAAAATAGGTGCCTTCGGTATTTGAAAAAAAAAAACAATCGAACACCCATAACTTCTCTAGCATTTTACACACACACAAAAAACCCTTAACTAATAAGATGAAAATGAAGTACTTCTTAACACAATAAGGTCACTTACAATTTAAAACAAATCAAAATAACCCGTTTCTAAAACGATAATGGGATACGATGATTAAGTAAATTAGGACGATACCAAATCTTGTACAAACCCGACAAAAGCACAAAACAAACAGATTATAGCACATCATGAACTCGAAAGCACAAAATTGAAATGTTGATTTTATCAAATACAAAAAACTTACTTTTGAAAACTCCATTTAGAAGAAAAAAACTTCTTTGACATTTTGAGAAGGTTGTATGCAACTTCATTTTATTATCTTAGTTCATTTTTTATGTGGAAAACTTCAAGTTCATCGGCGAAAGTTTCACGGGTGACGGTTAGTGGCGACGGGCTGAAGTTTGGACGAGAGTTCCTTTAAAAAAAAAGGGATGGAAATTGTGTGATTATGAATATTTTATTTAATTTTTTTGTTATTTATGTAACCGATGATAGTATATAAATAATAAACTCACGTAAATTAATTCAAAATCAAATTTGGACAGTGGGACAATTTTAGGATGTGTAAATAGAGAGAACATAACTTGACATAAATTCAACGAAAATACATAATATATTCGTTACATTCACTCATGATTCCATTGACAAAATGAGTACTAGAGAGTGATATATAAATATTTTACAAAAATAAAAGTGCAATGTTTTCAAATATATATATTTTTTTACTCATAGAGATTTAAATTCAACTCCCTTTTATTTAACATATTTATAATAGATTTTTTTTTTTTTTTGTGAAAAAATTGCTTATAATTTACTTGTTTAGAAAGTCAGTACTATATTTCACGGTAATTTAAAATTACACAAACTTTTCTCATGTTTTAATATACAATAACTTTTATAAATTAAAAGATGCTTTTTTTTTTAAAAAAAAAAGTATTTGTATAAAATTTCCTAAAATAATTTTATACAATATTTAAAAAATACAAATGAATCTAATACAAATTTTCAATTATAAGAAAAAATAATATAAATTCTAAATCATAAAAACAAATAATAGTACAAAATTTTTAAAGCACATTTTGATTGTAATTAGGGTTTTTTTTTTAGTATTTTATTATAAATAATACTACTTTCGTCCGGTTCTAAGAGTCTCATTTACTTTTTGCATGTTGATATTTGAATATTAATTATTATATCAAAATATAGTACAAATTAAGAAAAAATTGTAAAAATATTTCTATTAGTGTCTTTTAATACTAATAGAAGAACATTTGTACAAACAATTATACAAATATAAAGATATTTTTAATATTAAGTACAATGATGCAAAAGGCACATATGACCGTTAGAGGCGGACGGAGGGAGTAATAATAATAATAGGCAGTAAAATGAAATAAAATGCACTAGCAGACCTATCAATAGCATAACAAAATAAATTTAAGGCAAAACTGCCTATGTCCCCTGTGGTTTGAAAACTCGGCGTCATTCCCCCTGTACTTTAAAAACTGCGTGGTTCTCTCATGTGTTCAGAAACGTTGCGCGTAACCCCCTAAACGTTAAAAGATAATGGAAATTGGTATGCACGCGCGGATTAAGCGAGTATTATTAGGATAGTTTCTCTTAAAATACCTAAATTACCTAATTTACCCTTATGGCTCTCATTAAGTTGTAACATTCTCTCTCCATCGATCTCTCACCAACGAAGCAAACCCAGGTCCCAAATCTTCTCCTCGACGTTGCTTAGCCACGGATTTCAAATTTCCAGGTACAGATTTCTATTGAAAACTTGATGTTTTTGTTTTTGCCTCTTTTCTTAGCTTCATTTTTCTCTTCATTTTGGGGATCACCATTGAACATGAATAAAAAGCATAACAAATGTACAAGTTGAAACCCCAAATCCACCTCTATGACAAATCGAAGAACTTCTCAACCTGAAATTGCCATAGTCTGTGAAAACAAAGACAAAATGCAGAAAACCCTAACCCGTGAAAAAAAATCGAGATAGAAGATAACCCAAAAAATCGGACCTGGAGTTTCTTTTTTTGTAAATGGAGGAACGACGATTTGGGGGTGATGGTGGGGGAGAGATGTAGGTGGGGAGGGGTAGGAGAGAAGTGAGGGAGAAGAGTTAGGTGAGTTATTTAAATGAAGGATCTGACGGTCCATTACATATAAAACTTAACACCGTGAGGTTAAATTGATCAATGGGGAGAATGTGCAACGTTTCTGAAAACACATGGGAGAATCACACAAATTTTAAAGTACACGGGGAATAGCCCGAGTTTCCAAACCACAGGGGGATATAGGCAATTTTGCCTAAATCTAAAAATAAAAATTCTGAAGAGAGAGTTCGACTATAGATTTACTTAGGGGTGTTTGAGAAATAGTTTTTTAAAGAGCTTTAGCTTATTAAAGAATTTTTAGCTATTTGACAAGTCAAAAAGTTAATTTACGTGTGTGATAAATTAGCTTCCTAAAGGAATTTTTTGAACAAAAAAAAAAAACTAATTTCTAAAAGTTAATTTATCCGGAGTTTTAGAAGTCTTTAATTATTTTTTATTCGACCGTAGATTTACTTAGGGGTGTTTGGGAAATAGTTTTTTTAAGAGCTTTAGTTTATTAAGCAATTTTCAGCTTTTTGATTGGATCCAAAAAACTAATTTCTGAAACACTGCCTCCGTCTGGCTTTAAATGTCCCATTTACTTTTTGCATATTAATATTTGAATATGAATTATTATATTAAAACGTAGTATAAATTAACGGGAAAAAACGAAAAATACTCATACTAGTGTCTTATAAATAACATTTGTGCAAACAATTATACAAATATAAGAATATTTTTAATGCTAAGTATAATGACGCAAAATGTAAATGAGATTTAAAACCACGGAGTACTTAATTTTAATATCCTAGACTTAATTTATCAAGTTATAATTTTATTTTTATGAATTTAAAATAATTACTATTATTAATTATTACATATAAAATATTGATTTGTAAAATATATAAATTTATTATAATTAAATCAAATAAAAAAATAAATATTATTAATATGTTTATATATTTTTATTAATATAAATTTTATATTAAAAATTAATAAATAATAATTGAGATAATAAAATATATATACCAAAGGTTTATTATTTTATATTTTACACAATTTTAATAAAAACTTATTATTGTTTTTTAATAACAATATATTTTTTTCATATTTAAAATATATTTTGGTGTAAAGAATTTTTTTTTTTTATGTAAAATATAGAAAATTGGATAAAGAATATAAAAATAATAATTGTGTTTAGTGTATTAATATTTTTGAAAAATATGTGTAGAAAAAAATTATTGAAAGAACAAATCATATATATATATTTTTTATAATTTTTAATAATTAATAAAAAACTTCTAGTAAATTTTAAAGTAAAATAAACAAAATTAAATATTTTAGATTATAACATATTAATATTTTTAATTTTCATTTTAGGTATAAATAAAATAATCGTTTTATTAAACACTTTAATACAAAACTAATTAAATTAATTAATAACTAATTAAATAAGCTAAATTACTAAACCAGCCAACTTTTTTAAATACCTAGACCAATTTTTTTTTTTTTTTATAAAATAATATGTTTCTTTAACTAAAATTTTTAAATTTTATTTTTTTACTCAAACATCTCGTTGGACATCATTTTAATATCAATTTTAAACAAAAATGTCACACACTCAACCAAAAAACACATTTCAATAAATATTTATGAAGACTAAATATATATATAATATATTTTAAAAATAAAAACCCTGGAGAGAGAGGTGTCGCGGCTGGTCAGTCTCATCTGCTTCCATTTCTGCTTCAGAAACCTAGATCTGCACTGCACTGCACGCTTCATTTCCCGATTCATTCATCGATGTATATGGAATTCGTGTGGACAAATCCAGACCGGCAGAACTAATTTTTGTAATGGCGGCCTATATTAAGTGGGTTAACAGATCGGCGTCCACGGCTTTCTCGCCGGATGGCGCCTACATCGCCGCGGGGACGATGGCAGGGGCCGTGGATCTGCACTTCAGTTCCTCCGCCAATCTTGAATTGTTCGAGCTTGATTTCGTATCCGATGAGCGCCAGCTGACCCCGGCGGGGACTGTGCCGAGTTCCGAGCGGTTCAATCGGCTTTCGTGGGAGAAGGGACCCGCTAATTCGGAGGAGTATTCACTGGGGCTCATTGCCGGTGGCCTCGTTGATGGCAATATTGGGATTTGGAATCCCAAGTCCCTGATCTGGTGAATCTTCTTACTTGGAATTATCATTGTTTTTGGGTGATTTGTATGGCCATTTTGATTATTTGGTTAATTCAACCAGACGACTTATGCAATAAATGTTGTTGTGATCTCCTTTGAATATTGATACTTCAGTTTAAATTGTTTTACTGAAAATTATTGTTAGGGAAATTACTAATTGACCATCTGATTTTCTGGTTTAGTGCGGCAGCATTTGAGTAAAAAAATTCGTAAATGTAAAGCGTCTTCTGGTGCTGTAATATATTTTCCACTGTAACATCAAATGGAACCTCTCCTAGTTCTGTTAGGATTCCTATTTATGGGCACAATATTCAGAGGAATTGTTGTTGTTGTGGTTTTTATTTTATTTATTTATTTTTTAGTGAGAAAGGCCAATGCTAGGAAAAGTTAGTTGTAGTAAGCCTCTATCTCAAGTTCAGAATGTAGCAACAATTAGTATTGATTTTGCATTGTTCATTAAGGTAGCTTAGTGAGACGCCTTTGACAATGTTTTTAGAGATTTATTTAGTTATTTTTCCCATTAAATGGGAAGGTTTGATGATCTTTGGAATTATATGTGTTTGTTTCTTGGTGAGCTCGGTAGAAATAGAATATAACTAGTTTCTCACGGTTGATTGTCCGTAATGCCCATGTTCCTTCATGCTTGTGGTTTTAGCAGTAGGATTTCACTATGTTTTGTTTCCTGAGCAGTGAATAAATATGTATTTTGCAATGACCAATATGCACAAATGGGGCGCCTATGTACGGAAGGTTTCAAAGACATGATGTGAAATCTATCCAGCTAGATCTAAATAAAGGTGTCAAGAATGATTTTGAATCTGCAGAAAACTCATTGGCCACTTATTCTTTTTTTATTTAAATCATGTAAAAACTGTTAGGCCCGTTTATTTTGTAAAACTTAACGGTGCATTCCTGCCTAAAATGTATTGGCCACTTATTTCCAGGTTTCTGGATTGGTTGTACAGCTAATTATGGATCCATAAAATTGTATTCTGGGTTAAACTGAAAATAATAAATGTTATAGTAAGATTTCAATTGTTATCTAATTAAATATAGCATAGCAATTGGGGACCATCCTGTTGGATGCAGTTCAATGCTTTAATGCTGCCATCAACTTTCTAGATGTACGTAACTTGTGTAATTTTATGATGCCTTCTTCTCTATATCTTTCAATGGCACAGCAAGAAGGGTTCTGATACAAGTGAGAATGCTTTTGTTGTGAATCTTTCTAGACACAAGGGACCTGTAAGTTCCTGCTGCCTGCTTTCATATTTTTGAAACTTTTATTACGTTGTGTACATGCGTGTGATGGGATATTATGTTTGGTTCAGGTTCATGGCCTGGAGTTCAATTCTCTTTCCCCAAATCTACTTGCTTCTGGTGCTGATGAAGGTGAGCTGTGTATATGGGATTTGTCAAATCCATCAGAGCCAAGTCACTTTCCGCCACTCAAGGTATGCATAGATTGATAGCTGTAGCCCATTTTTTAAGGGTCTTGTGGTTGAAAGGATGGAAATATCATATTTGGGTACATGGGTCATACCTAAGAAAAGTTGACCAAATGTCAAGGCCAACTACTCCTAATTTCTTTCCTCTAATATACAGTCAGTGTGAATGTGGTTAAATAGGAACGAGAAGAACCTTCATAAGTCTACAGTGAAATACAGTATTTTAAGTGCTGTTGGATGTTCTTAACATCATCATTCTATTATTTCTTTCACGCCTGCTTACGCAAGGCAAATGAGATTGCAATGCATCTTCTTGGTTGCTTTTGACACTCTCTGTATAACTACAATTTTGATATGTTAGCCTTACGGTAATTGTGCTTTTCCAGTTATAATCTTTCAATGAAATATGGCTAGATCTTATCTGTATTGTGATAAAACTGCATCAAATGTAATGTCCTATTAGTCTATTACTTATCACAATGTAGCGGGAGTAAGCTAAGCTCTTGCGTGTCAAACCTTTGTAGATCAAGTGGTGATACATCCCTAACTTGAGGGTTGGGTCCTAGGGGACATTATGTTAATTGTTAAATGACGCAATTAATTAAGCTCTTCAATTTTTCCTACACAGGGTAGTGGATCTGCCACACAAGGTGAAATTTCATATTTATCTTGGAATTACAAAGTTCAGCACATACTTGCCTCCACTTCAACTAATGGGACGACTGGTAAGTAAGGCATTAGATTCTACAAATGTGCTCCTGAATTTTCAGTTCCACTTACATACATTTTGTTTAACTACAGTGGTGTGGGATCTGAAGAAGCAAAAGCCAGTTATAAGGTTAACACTTTTCTCTTCGACATGGATCTCATTCCCATTCTTTGTATCAACAACAGATCTTGGATTTTGTCTCCTTTCTGATTTATAATGTATCTACCTTGCAGTTTCTCAGACTCAGTCAGAAGAAGGTGCTCTATTCTGCAATGGAATCCAGATATGGCAACTCAGCTTATTGTTGCTTCAGATGAAGATAGTTCACCTACTCTCAGGGTAATGAATATATTTATGCTGGGTTGGTTTTCTGGGTACTCTATATTTGAGAAATGCTTATACTTGATCTTTGTAAATGACATGATTTGAACTTCAGTTGTGGGATATGCGAAATATCTTGTCTCCAGTGAAAGAGTTTGTTGGGCATACTAAAGGTTCGTTAGATGACACCCCTAGTTTCTGTTTATGCTGTTACATTTCTCTCTGTTATATACGTTCAAGCTTAACCTTGAACTGCTGCACAACATTTAACATTTTAGTTTCAAAGCATTTTCTTGGTCAATAATATTATTACCTTTCACTTGTATATTTTTGTGAGCAAGCGAGTTACGAAACATAGCATATATGTGAAGTCATTTTGGATTGTAACGTGATTTGTTTTCTAGTGCAACATTGCCAACTTTAGACATGTAATTCAACATGAGTGTGCTGCTGTTTGGTTTGTTGTTAGGCTTCAAAATGAGTTGAAACTTGAGTTATATGCTCTATGGCAAGCTGGAACCTTTATATTTACTAATAGATTTTTCTTTGCATAATTTCTGACAATTCATTTTTCGGTGCATGTTTAGAATATGTTTATGTAAGTTTTGTTTCTGTATGCCTTGATGCTGCTGAGATAAACAAAAGTTTAATAGCACAACTTCGGAATATTACATGACTAGTGCTGCACTAGTCAGGAATAAGTATTGCTCCTGCCATTTGCCTCATCTTTTGTTTATGTTTCCTTCCATACTTATAGTAACTGATTGGAGCAGATTCATGTTGTTATGATTGCTTTATGAGTTACTTTTAGGAGGTCCACTAATGTGCATGCCTGTTTCACTTGCGGCAGGTGTGATTGCTATGTCGTGGTGTCCTATAGACAGCTCTTACTTGCTTACTTGTGCCAAAGATAACCGTTCCATTTGCTGGGACACAGTAACTGGAGAGGTGAGTATTCTGATCTCTTATATTTCCTTGACTTGAAGGAGTTATACTTTCCATTCATATAGCTCGTAAAGGATTTCCTCATCACCTTCATACTCTGAGTTATCATTTCACCACTTGTGACTGTTTCATGTGAAATTCTTTTTGTAGATAGTAGCTGAATTACCTGCTGGGACCAACTGGAATTTTGACGTGCACTGGTATTCTAAGATTCCTGGAGTCATAGCTGCATCATCATTTGATGGGAAAGTTGGCATCTATAATATAGAGGTTCTTTGCTATTGCTTGAAAGTTACTCAGTGTCTACTTTACTTGCAATTTTTGCCATTCAATACAAGTTCGTCCATGAGACAGAACTAATACCCTATTATTTAGTTTTAGTGAATTTGGTCCCATGTTATATGAATGTCCATCTTGAACTGGAGAATCTCATAGCTAAACACCAAGTTTTATTTTTGATATTCCTGTTCAAGTTTTCTTCCATTTGTGAAGGAACACAAGTCATGGTTATATTATGCACAAATTAGATACTGCTCATGTTATGAAATACATATTGGATACTATGTGAAGCAGTTGCAACTGTGATTTCACATTTTTATATATTGAGAGGCCCTGTGGAGTTTTTGATAATAATGCCTCTATATTTTTCTCACTGTAACTGCAGGGTTCTGGTCGAGAGTGTCTTGAAGGGGTTAATTTTGGGGCAGGTATCATCATGTGACATAGATGGTAAAATGTTGCTGTTATATCAATCTCTGCAAATGAAGTAAAAAGTGGAATAAGTTGTATAGAGTCTTTGCATTGTTCCTGGTTTTTTCGTCATCTAAAGTATAACTGCATTGAACATTTTCCATTTCAACCCGTAAGTTGACTGAAGCAGATGGTTGGTTGAGATAATGTTAAAAATTAGATATAGTTTCACTCAATCTCCAAAATCAAGTAGGTTGTATTTGTATCTCCTCAATATTTGCTTACAATAAACTATGGGTTTGTTCACTTTGTTTTTCTCAATGCTACAATTCCCGATAAATATTATTACATTATATACACACATTACTACAATATATATAAAATATACACTCTATTCATTCGTAAAAAGTCAACAATTCAATACGAAATATTATTTTTTATATTACCAACACGATTCTCCATATCTAACATAAAAAAATACATTCATCTAAAAGTACAAAGTGAACACACCCATAGTGTGTATGATATATAGTGTTTTCCGAAATATATTTTTCTTAAGATCTAGCTCTGCTGACAACAATTTATATGTGCTTTACTACAGTAATGCAATTGAAACTTAAATACTTAACCTGTGACCTGCTATTATATCGTATATCCAGATGTTGGCTTATGCTGGCAATTAAATAATTTGAGATGTAAAAATATGCTTTTATGTGTTAATTATGTAATTGTACTTCATACCATGTCTTTTATAGCACCTTTGAGGGCCCCCAAGTGGTACAAGCGAAAATCTGGAGTCTCATTTGGTTTTGGAGGCAAGCTTGTGTCATTTCAGGCAAATGAGTCTCCTGCTGGATCTTCAGAGGTGAACTGAAGGAGTTCTGTGTTTTTCATTTTGCTTGACATCTTACCCATTTTGACCATTTTTTCTATTTTCAGGTTTATGCGCACGACTTAGTTGCTGAACATGGCTTATTTAGTCAATCATCTGAATTTGTTAAAGCAATAGAAAATGGGGACAGATCAGCCCTGAAACTACTGTGTGAAAGGAAATCTCAAGAGTCTGAGTATGTCTTGTAATTCTAGATTTGTATGGATAGAGGTTATATGATATTGGCTTATTTTCAAGACTGTCAATCTATTATTCCTGCACAGATCTGATGAGGAACGGGAAACATGGGGCTTCATGAAGGTTATGTTTAATGAGGATGGGACTGCAAGGTCAACGCTGCTGTCTTATCTTGGATTCAGTCTGCCAGCTGAAGATAACAGCACTTCTCAGAATGATGCTTCTGAGCAAGCAAACTCTGTTACTCCTGATGCGAGCACTACTGTTACGCAGGGAGGATCTGGGTACAAAGAATCTGCTTTATTTGCTGTTGACAACGGGGAGGACTTTTTCAACAATCTCCCAAGTCCAAAGGCAGATTCTCCACTGTCAAGTTCTAAGGATGAAGTTGTTGGAGATTCTGTGAACGAATCACAACAAATTGATGGACTAGAGGAGAGTTGTGATCCTTTATTTGATGATGCTGTTCAACATGCTTTGGTGGTTGGAGATTACAAAGGAGCGGTAGCCCAGTGCATTTCCGCGAAGAAGTTTGCAGATGCTTTGGTCATTGCACATGTTGGTGGCTCTTCTTTGTGGCAACAGACACGTGATCAGTTCCTCAAGATGAGCCGTTCTCCATACTTAAAGGTGGTAAAATCATGTTTGTAGTCAACATGTTGCATCCCCTCCCTCCCTCCTATTTTCTACGAGACTGACCCATCTCTTGTTGCTGATTGTCTTTATTTGTTTCTGTGAATTTGTTGTGTCAGGTTGTTTCTGCCATGGTAAACAATGACCTAATGAGCATAGCAAACACCCGACCTCTAAAATCATGGAAAGAAACACTTGCTCTCTTTTGTACTGTAAGTTTTCTCTCCCTTTGGACAGAGCTAGAGTTAGTAAATGCATAGATGTGTTATATCCAGTGTGACGTGGTCACACTTTAAACTTAAAATTGATTGACAACTCCAGGTTCACATGGGCTTTATTTTTGGATTACCTACTCACTCTTTAACAAATTGAGCATGCAAGATGTAGTCAAGATATATCACATTTAAACATCTCTCAATGTTAAACATTTTACACAATAAGATCAACTGGGTTGTTTGTGTCCGAACTGGAGCTGTTTTCTGTTTTGTAGTGTAATCTCTTATAACCTCTATAAAGAGAGGTGATATGGTATGCTATAGAAGGTAAGTACTCATTTGAATAAGCATGTAAGTGTGCTTGAATCTAGTCAATGGATGGGTCAACCATTTATTCTGGCTTAATATGGAAACTCTGAATCTTTGAAGGAAAGCAAGTGATGATGAGTCATTGGTAACAATGAGGTGCAAAAGAAGGCTACATTAGGTTCAGGAATTTGTATTTTATGTCAACTTGTGTAATGGTCTGAATAAGCATATAATGTACATGTAAATAGTAAATCAAGTAGCAATCAGATATTTGTCAAGGTTGCTCCATTTCATCTTTATGCTGCTGGAATGCATGTTTGCATTATAACTATTTTATACTGCAATATAATTATATAAATGCATGCATGTATTCTTATTGAGATGGGGATGTTCTGGTGTTAGAATTAGTGAATCTTGCTGTATAATGTCTTTTTAAACTTCGATTGTTTTCTGTGATACAGTTTGCACAGACAGATGATTGGACTGTATTATGTGACACTCTTGCTACTAGATTGATGTCTGCTGGTGATAAAACTGCTGCTACTCTGTGTTATATATGTGCTGGAAATATTGATAAAACAGTGGAAATTTGGTCGAAGAACCTGTCAACAGAACATGAAGGGAAGTCTTATGTAGATCGTCTCCAGGTAACTTCCAGGTTGTTAAGGTTGTGAGGATGATTGGTTCATCATTTATACAATGCTCACACATAATTATTTACAATTTTAAGGATTTAATGGAGAAGACTATTGTCTTTGCATTGGCTACTGGACAGAAGCAAGTTAGCCCCTCCTTATGTAAATTAGTTGAGAAATATGCTGAGATATTAGCTAGTCAAGGGCTTTTAACAACAGCCATGGAGTACTTGAATCTTCTTGGAGCAGAAGGGCTTTCTACTGAACTTATAATCTTACGAGACCGAATTGCTGGTTTAACTAAGCAAGGTGTGCTTTTGTGCCATCTCTTATCTGTTCAATATTCTCTTCCTGCTCCACCCCTACCCAAAAGTTTCCATATACATATATATATATATATATTTTCACAATAGTTAAAAGAAGTTTAATCTCTCTCACATGTACTATAAACATATTAAACATATTTTGTGCTTTCATGTGCCAAATTGTTCAGTTTTCTCTTATACAGTCATTACTCTACAGCTGAAGTGCTTCTGCTTTTATCCTCTCCTTGGGGGTTGAAATAGTTGACAGGTCATGAATGAACTGTTTTGTTTTGTGTGATTTCAAAATTTTTTGGGTCGGCTTTTCTTTTCATACAATAAGCAATTCAAATGATAATGTGGCACATAGCTACAGCTTGTTTGGTGATGTTAAAATCTGTAAATATGTATTTTTAGATATATGTAGTTATGAATGGTTGATTTTATTATTTTTCCAGATCTTTTATATTTGTGTCAATTTGATGTTGTTTGTATCATTTATGCATAACATTATATGATGATCATATAATGTGATAGATGACAAAAAAATGGTTAGTTTTCAGTGCAAGTACTGTATTTGTATGTGGGTGTGTAGATTTGTGGTTGAAATAATAATAATAATAATAATAATGTATACAAAGATTGGGTTAATTCTGAGGTTTGAATTTTTCCTATGCAACTTTGAATGAGAGATAAGAAGGTATTTTGATTGAATGGTTAGCATGGAAGGCATAAGGTCTCCTTATAAAAAATACAAACCAAATTTTGTTGAAGAAAACTCAACTCTTTCGATCGATAGACATTTGTGAATTTAATTTTTTAATAAGTTGAGCATAAGCGCAACAACAGCAGACTGGATGCATGGCTTTCTAGTTTTGTTTGAACTAACCTGGGAAAAAATCCTGCCCCTGTGCTCCTATATTCTGATTGATTCTCATTAAGCCTTCTAATCTTGATCGCAATTCAGTATGAACTGATACCGATTATGAGACACAATGAGTCTAATGTGATGCAGACTTAAGGAAAATACCGTAATATCTTCTTGTCGCTTATTTAGAGTCAAGTATAGTTTGATGCTGTATTCAGATTTACAGACAAGTAGTATACTTGTGCCCGTTGCACTATTATTTATTTCTTACAGTTACTTGAAAGCTATATTAATGTTTTGTCCTGTGTATCCAACTGCTGCTTATATATATTGCAGAGAGAGAAACTGAGAAGATCGTGACCTATGACAACAATCAATTGCATGCTCCTGCATATGGAGATCAATTGAATTATGGTGGCATTAACACCTCTCCACATTATTATTCGGTATTAATTATTTGCGTCTGAGTTTCTGAAATAATACTTCATTGGTTTCTAGCTCTTACTGAGACATGTCTTCCCCTTTTTACTTCCATCTTCCTTAGGATACTACAAGATCCCAGATGCAAGTTCCAAGCAGTCCATACAATCCATATGGCGAACACTATCAGCAGCCATCTGCTGCTTCTTTTGGAAAGGGCCAAACTATTCCTCCCACATACCAGCAGATTCCACAGCCCAACACATTACAGCCTTCCATGTTTGTTCCTTCTGCAAGTCCAGCTCCAACGGTATATTTATTAATTGGTATTATTTTTTTTTTCTTTTGTGTGGCATCCAAATCTAACATCAATGCACTTGTGTTGACCATCCTGCAGGGGAGCTTTCCACCACCTCCTGTCAACAACATTCAGCCTGCTACTAAATTTGTCCCTGCAAACCCTCCTTTATTGAAAAATGTTGAGCAGTATCAGCAACCAACAACTTTGGGCTCGCAGCTATATCCAGTAAGCCACGCACTTTTTACATTTAGCTTTTTAAATTTGACCTGAATCTGAGTTCATTGGTTGTAAATTTGTTAGGCGACTACTAATCCTGGCTATCAAGCTGGACCACCGGGAGTCTCTGCATATGGTGCTAACACATCCCAGGCTGGCCCACCAGTTCCTGGGCCAAAGATGCCCCAGGTACTGGCTTCTGCTCCCCCATCTAGAGGATTCATGCCAGTAACTGGTTCAGGGATTCAAATGGCTGGTATGAATTCAGTGCAACCTCCTAGTCCTAGTCAACCTGCAGCGGTGCAGCAACCAGTTGCACCTGCTGCTCCCCCGCCTACTGTGCAGACTGCTGATACTTCAAATGTTCCTGGTAAATCTCCTGATCCCCTTAAATTACTCTGAACAATATTGTTACATAGCTGCATCTCTCTTACCTTGGGTGAGTGGGTGGATTGATTTCTTACTGTTCTCTTAAGAAGGCTGATTTTAGTAGTGGGGTCAATATAAAATGGATTAGAAGATGGATTGAATGTGATCTCTATGTATGTTTGATTTATTCAATCTGATGTATTAGTTGAATGTGGGACTTCAATTGCAATGGGTAGAGTGAAAAACCAATGCCTGAGACAATTAGTGAGATGATGAACTGGGTGACTGAAATAACATGCATGCAGTAACGATTTTGATAACTAGTGTTTGTTAGGGGGTGGGGGGTGGGGGTGGGGATGGCTCCATACTTGCATAGGCTGCAACCATCTTTGTTCTTCTCTGTTGACTTGATATTGTATAGTCTATGTTCTTTCAGAGGTAATGAATCAGTTACCTAAGTTTGTCTCATTTCACTAATTCTGATGTTCGAGGTTGAGCTTCTGCCACTAAAAATCCAATGACAAGAAAATTTGGCTGAAAGTGTATCCCCACACTGCATGCTTTGTTCGCTAAGTTCTTTCTTGTAGCCAGGAAAAAAAAATCGATATCTTCTATGTTGATTCTGTTGAAGCATTTTATTCTTGGCATTCTGTGAACTTTATTTACTTATTTATTTTTTAATCTGATGCAGCTCATCAGAAGCCTATTATTGCAACTTTGACGAGGCTCTTCAATGAGACCTCTGAAACCTTGAGTGGGTTGCGGGAAAATCCAGCTAAGAAACGAGAAATAGAGGACAACTCAAAGAAGCTAGGTGCGTTATTTGCTAAACTCAATAGCGGAGACATATCCAAAAATGCAGCGGAAAAACTCGCTCAGCTCTGTCAAGCTCTAGATGCTGGCGATTTTAGTACTGCCCTTCAAATCCAGGTACAGTGAGAATAGCCATCACTCACCCAAACATTTCTTTCACCTTATGCTCTGCTTAATCATGGGATCGACGGGTATAGGTGCTCCTTACTACAAGTGATTGGGATGAATGCAACTTCTGGTTAGCAACACTGAAAAGAATGATCAAGACTAGACAGAATGTCAGATGAATAATAGTCAAGTAGACTATGTGCGCCACGGTTTGGTTGTACACAATGATTGGATTGGTGTCGAAGAATAGCAAGATAGCATATTCAGGTTCTCATTTCTCCTTATCTTTCTTTGCAATTTCAATCTTTTTTTCGCCCGAATTTTGAGTTGGGATTGTTAAACTGAGTCGATAATAAAAAAGTTTGTGAGTACAAAGACAATGGTCATAGGTTTTTTATATTGTTTCTTGACATATGATCTCACTTGTGTTGAATTATTACCTAGTTTAATTATACACAGTTGTAATTTCTCCTCTCGACGCTCTTTATTGTTGTATAATCATTGGATTGGACTAGTTTTTTATTATTATTATTATTATTATTATTATTATTATTATTATTATTATTTTTGATCAAAGTTAGTTATAAAATGATTTTCTTGAAAATAAATTGCACATTATATTTTGTGCTTTAATTTTTTCAAGTTTGGTTTCTTTGATAGAAAATATGCATGTGAATTTGTTGTTTATAGCTATTTTTATTATTTTTTTGTAAGATACGGGAGAATCACGAAAATATTATAGAAAATAATATTTATTTTGTATTTTTTGTATTGATTTTTATTGTTATATGTATATATTAGCTAAGTATAGAAATAAAATGTTAAGTGAATATATTCATTCTTTGTAGAATATATATGAGTTTGTTTACCAAGTAATATAATATATTATTTTATATTATTGATATAATTTTTTTATGTTTAACATCAAAATTTTTATTCATAAAAAAATCCTAATATTTAAACACATTCATTTAATGTGTATATATTATATATATATTGTGTTAATATATAATATATTAAATCTTTTATAATATTTATAAGACATTGTACTATGTGATAAATACAAAGTGAACAATTAGTATGATTTTAAATAAAAAGATTATATTCTTTTATAAATTTCATATTAAGATATTTATTTAAATAAAATTCAAAAAAAAATTTAAATCAAAACCAAAGATGATTCAGCATTGATGTCATGTCAGTGACATTTCAAATCGTTAGAACTCCCATAAACAAAAATAGAAAAATAATTGTGTAATGCTGAAAAATGGGCTGGGGTGGTATTCCAGAAGAAAACTAGAGAGAATAGAGAGTTGGTTGTTGATGGTTTATTAAAATTAATAGAAATGGAAAACCGACGAGATTAATGACCTTAACGTTGAACATGATTGCCATCATAACAGCCAGACGCGATTATCATTCATAATTGCAAATGATAAATGTTTGACTAACCAAATAAGATATTTATGGAAATTCTCATTATAAGACTTCAAAACATTATACTTCCTCCGTCCATTGAAAGGTTACCATTTTTCATTTTCGTCCGTCCCAAAATAAGGTTATCATTTTATAATTTAGTAATTGTACTACCTACTTAACATAATAAATATCATTTCAACTTACAATATATTACACAAATATCATTACTTTTATATTACATCATACTAATAAGGGTATTTTTTGTCTTTTTCACTACAATCCAATATAATACTAATATTAAAAAATTTACGTGCAAAAAGCAAACGCCACCCTTCCAACGGACGGAGGGAATATAATAATTAAATATTTAGTATATTTTCAAAATCAAATGTACGATATAATTATCTATGTCATAATTATATGTGTCAAATGTGAGCACACGAATCGGAGGGAAAAGTTCGAAAAAACTCTATCAACACTAAATGAATTGTATATCTTAAAATTGATAATTATAGCTAATATTTGAAATCTTATCTTTTGATATATGATTTTTAATATCATATCCGGTAAGATATGATTCTTCATTTGGTTGTTACTTAAATTATCAGTATCATATCAAGAGAGAATTTCCAAAAATTTATTATGTGGTGAACCTATAAATAGGCATGACTCTTAGACCATAAAGCCTACACAATAAACCTACATACTCTCAGATAGATATTCTCATTTTCTCCATCTGCTGATTATTATACTATTTCCCTGATTGTCAGGTCTTTTGCCTGTGGTGTTGCTTCGAGAAGATATAAGCTGTTTTACTTTTGAGAGTAATATGAATACACCGGAGTGCTACCAACTATATTTTTCTCTACGGGAAAAGTTCTTTCTTGACTCGGCTTTGATGCGAACGTAACCGAAGATTCGAAAACTCGCAAACCACATGAAATAAAGAAATAGAAAGATGTGTAATTTAGAGGAAAAATATAAATGAAAAGAATATGGATAGAGTTTCTCAATTCACAAGATTGATCGGATAAGCACCACGTGAGAACTAAGTCACACGTACACAAAATTTCTAAATCAAACATGGAACACGCACCTAGACTTAAAGTTTCTAATTTTTATTTAACCTTTGAAGTTGAATATGTTGTATCAGTAATTGGTGTAGGAGTTATGTTGATACGGAGTTGGATGCCAAGTGACATTTTTAATGAACAACACTACTTATATGCTAAGGAAATTTTTATATATATTAATCAAGACTCTTTTATGCACATTAAAAGTCAATCTAAATTGTGCAAGAGGCATGCTCGTTGGATTGCATTTATTAGAATATTTTCTTATATCATTAAATTTAAGAAAGGGATGGAGATTGTAGTTGTTGATGTCTTGTCTAAGCCTACGTATCCACTTATTATCTTGATATCACGATTGATAGGGTCTATATTTATGATGGACTTTTATGAGCATGATTTCGACCTTGTTTCTTTGTCAAAATTTCAAAAATTTGGATTTAATGGAAACTTTTTGCATGATGGAATTTTGTATAAGTCTTATATAATGGTGATAATTCTTAAAGCATTGTTTAGACTTGTGGTTACTAATAAAGCCTATGAAGATGGACTTACAGGACACTTCAGTGTCACTAAAACTTACAAGTTGTTGTAGAAAAACTTCTATTAGCCCGCAATCCACGCCGATGTTGTTAAGCATGTTTTTGGATGGATAGTGAGGCAAGCCAAGCCCACGATGAAGATGCGTGACTTTGTCAAATATGTTTGTGACATGTCTTGGATTGATGTTAACATGGACTTCGTCCTGGGATTGCCCCAAATAAGGGAAGGTAAAGATTATGTGATGGTAGTAGTAGATCGATTTTCAAGGATGGCTCACTTTGTTACTTGTTGCAAAATTATTGTTGGCATGCATATTGCTAACTTATTTTTCAAAAAAAGTGTGAGTTTGCAGGGATTTTTCGTCTCTATTATTTCTACTTGTATCACAAAGTTTTTTGAATTGGTTTTGGAAAATTATTTTTGGAGAGTTAGGATAGAGTTACTATTTTCAATATCATATCACCCATAAACTTAGGGAAAGATTGACATGATTACAAATTATATGGTTGCATATTTTTCTATTAATATGTATTACTTTGAAGTTATTTATGAATTTTATCCATTTACCCTACTTGACTTGGTGTCATCACCTAGCAATGAGCAATCTAATATGGATTCAAGGAACAAGCACATAAGATCTAATAACTCCACAAAAATGTGCAAAAGGAATTGGAGCAGCATAACTCACGAATTGTCAATAAAGACAATCCCCATCGCAAGAGAGTCATTTTTCAGCTTAAAGATTGGGTATAGTTGCACCTTCACAAGGAGAGTTGTATGGCCAAAAGAAAGTCTAAGTTGTTCCCACTAGGAGATGGTCAATTTCAAGTCATCGAGCACATAAATTAAAATGCTTACAACTTGGATGTACAAGGTAAGTACAATATACATGGAACTTTAAGGTTCTAACTTATCTTTTTTCGATGTAGGTGATGAACAGTTGACGGCACAACCTTTTGAAGAGGGAGGAGATGATGTGACTATCATGAGAGCTACCGATCCATCAATTTTCCTAGCCTCAAGTTCGTGGCATTTGGGGAAGATGAAATAGCTCTCCATAATGTCGATCGAGGTGGTGCATTCCTAGAGAATGGTTCGATGCTAGAAGGATATCGGGTCGTGCTTACGATTGTATTTACTTAGGTTTGATTCTCCTTTGACTATCATATTTCTCGCTTTATTCATTCCGTTTAGTTAATTCGTTCTTTTTTCTAGCTTAATTAGTTCCATTTAGTAGTTTGTTCATTCTTGTTGCTTTATTAGTTAGTTTCCCATGGTATTTTATTCCGTGTCTTGTGTAGTCGATCAATTCGGTCGATGACATATATTATTAATTTGGTATTAGAGCAGTTTGATCAATTTACACTATCTTTATATTGAAAATTCGAAAAATAAAATTCCTTTGATATCTCTTCTTTTTATTCTTTCCTCTAGTTGTTTAGTTAAGCTTTTATTGTATATCCTTGACGTAAATTTGATCTCGAGTTTTGTCTCCGCTTGGCCTTCTAGTGTAGACGATTTGATCCTCTATGCTTCCTAGCGTACACCATGCACCATACATCCATATGCATTATATGAACTCAATTTTGTGATTTTTATTGACGAGTGATTTTTATTGTACATTTCATGTTCTTACTTGAATTTTGCAAGTTTGTTCTTGTTTGAGTTTTGCAAGTTTGCTGGTTGTTGAGTTTGTTGTTGTTAAAAGTGAGGTTGGATTATTGTTGTGTTGGATGTTATTTGGAAAGTGTAAGGAGTTATTGTTGATATGCTGTTTTGCCTAAACCTCGCAATATTGCCGTGAAAAAGTAAAAAAAATAAAAAAATAAAAACGAGCGGGAGGACTAGAGCAATTTTTTTCGGTAATCTTGTTTGAGTTGTAGTTATCTCAAATGAGCTCCATTTTTCGCGTATGATATGTCATTTGAAAGCGTTTGAAGTGAAAAAAAAATGATATTAATTAGTTTTTGTGAATTCATAATTGAGGTCCGATTATTGAGTTTTGGGTTTTTGAGTTTGGATCAATTTTGTGCTTGTCATATTCGTCACACACGTTTTAAAAGGGCTGTGAGGTTTTTGTGGAAATTTTGGAAGTTTTTGAGATCTGAATCAACGTGTTTATACTTGACTTGAAATGGATGTCCGAATGTCAAGATTCACAATTCCAAAACCTCATATCGGACGAGCTTCGAGAACCTGAGAGAAAGCATGCGTTGCAAAATTACAAAGTATGATGATGAAGTTTGAAAGTTGGGGAGCAATTGATGTGACCATCATGAAGGCTATTGACCCGACGATATTGCCAACCGGACCAATTGTTGATGGTAAAATTTCAACAAATAAAAAGTAAATTTCGAAAATGTATTTTTGGAACTTGAACAGTAAAGCTTAGAACTATAAATTCTCAAGCGATAAATAAAGAGGAAAAATGAAAGCTGAAAATGATAACTGGAAAGCTAAAATGATGATCTCCAACGAGATTCTCTTGGAATTTTGTCTGATTGAAGATACTCATCTCTATCGCTGAGGTTGCTTATATACTTATCAAACGAAACCGTCCAGAACTGCTTTCACGTCAGTTACCCTTGAACTGCCTAAAAAACCGTTTCCACATCGGTAATCATAAAAACCGTTTCCTCATCGATTACCGATCTGAACTGTCCGAAACCGCATCCTTGTCGGTTACCAATCCGAACTATCCGAAACCGCTTCTTAGTTGGTAGCCTTTGTGACCAACCGACCAACTATCCAACCAAAATCGTTTCCATGTCGGTAACCTTTGTAGTCATCCTAAGGCCCAGATTCGGATGAAAACTGTCCGTAGGGGCAACCGTCCAACCAGTCTGGCCGCAAAAACCATCTAACCAAATGACTCTGACCCTCCATTGGATCGTCACTGAGCCCATCCATTTATCCTTCTTGGGCTTAAACCCAAATATTTTTTTTTTGTGCTCAACAACTTGCATTCTCCCCCTCTGACTCCCAAACGTCACTCGTGATTGGCACAAGAAATGACGGTTGGGAGTCTGCAACAACCATTGGGAGTTTTAAGCTACCAATCTCATTTCTTGCGCGTCAATTCGGTTGTCGGCAAGGTAATCCTGGCTCTCTTGCCTGACCACACTACCAGCTTCTCCTCAGCAACCACAAACCGACCTCCCAATAGCCGACTTTTCGGCCATAAATCCTCCAGCGGTTGGGCTCCTGTCTTTGGGTCCTTCGGTGGCTAGCCCTTCTAAAATTGGCCAACCAGCGGCTGACTCTCCTGAGGCCAACCGACTTCCCGCTGGAGAAGAGTCCGGTAGACATATCCTAAGGCCAACAAACTTCCCGTTGGATGACTGTCTTCAATCATTCCCATGTGAGGCCAACCGACTTCGCCCAGTGTTGAATGATGTGGAACTGGAATGGGATCATGAGGATGACCTCCTGGTCGGTCATCCCTCTGTTGAAACGGCTTAGGCCAAGTCCCCAGAGGGATATTATTTGGAAAAGTGAGGAGAGTTTCCCCTCTCTCTACCCTACTACAGGCTGTAGCACTTGAAATGGTGTTTTCCATAAACGACGGCCCTGCGATTGTACTTGGGATGGTGCTGTCCACAAATGACGGCCCTGCGATAGCACTTGGAATGGTGTTAAAACACAAAACATCACGACTGCAGTTACCTTGAGATTTGGGTTGTTGTGAAGCACTCGATTTAGCCACGTCAACTCCCATGATTGCCTTGCCTTTGTCATGTTGTGGTGCAAGAGGTGTCTCATCGTCATCCTTCTTCAAGTAGGTGGATGGGCTGGAGTTCTTGTGGATAGTGCTCCCAATTTTTTCTCCTCCGTAGTTTCCATTCCACCTTAATAGTCAAATGTACCATTTCTTCCAAGTCAAGACAAGGATACCTATTAACTTCGTCGGCAATGTCCCAATGTAATCCATTGAGAAATCTGCTCATGGTGCTCTCCGGATCTTATTGCACATTCGTCTGCATTAAGAGCATTTCTATCTTTTTGTGATAATCTTCAATAGTCCGGGATCCTTGAGTAAGGCTTTAAATCCTATGCAATAGATCTCGATGATAATATTATGGAACAAATTGCTTGCGCATCAACTTCTTCAATTCAGTCCATGTGTGTACGGTTGGCTCTCCATTACGTATTCTGGATTGGCTCACTTGGTCCCACCATGTTAGTGCATAGTTTGAAAACTACATTACCGCAAGCCATAGTTTACGCAACTCGGACAATGGTTGAACATCAAAGACAAGTTCAATCTTTCGTTTTCATTCTAGAAATGCGTCCGGATCAGATTTCCCATGGAATGGAGGAATTTGGAATCTAATAGATCCCAAGGTATCATCCTCTTGTCTCTACTGCTCCCGAAGATTCTAATTTCTAGGATGGTCATCCTCGTACTCTTTCTTATCCTCACGTTCATCCTCATGAGGTGGTAAATGTCTACCGTTCCTCCGTAGTGGGTGATTATTCTAGTAATACTTCAGGGTAATGTTACCTACATGAGTAGGAATGCCTCCCTAAGTTTGGCTAAGTTGAATCAGATCCAACCAATTGTTGATCATCTCTAGAGATGCATAGTGCATATTACACATCCCTTTTAGCAAGGTGTCCATAAAAAACTTAGGATCGAACCCATGAGGGTTGTTGTCTTCTCCTGCCATAAAAAATATATATAGTAGATATATGTATAACTTGTTAGAAAAAAAATCATTCACAAACCTCGTGTATCACTCCACTCATAACAAACTTCTCCGTCTTGCACTTTAGCCAAATCAAAGTTGTTGGTATTAACCCACAGTGTAGCAACCAGATTTCACAATAAATAAAGATATATTCAAACAAGATCGAAGACAAGGGAAAAAGAAATCTTCAAATATAAAAATAGGAAATGAAAAGAAAGGTTAACTCGTTTCTACCTAGTAACTTTGTACCGTCTTTTGATTGGTACCGACTTTTGAAATTCTATAATATATATATATTTTTTTGCTGAGTTTTTTTTTTGTAAACAAATAAAGATTCGAGTTAAGAAACTTGAATAATGTAATTCTGATACCAGCTCACGTAGAACCGAAAGGGTGGTTCACGTTTTTATACCCAACCGAAATGGATAATCAATTAAAAGGAAAAATAAGGATATATTCTTGGGATTTTGAATTTTTGAGAAGGAAAAGGATTATAGATTAACGGACTTTTAGAAAAATAGCAAACACCCACTCGAAGACTGGATGGAGAATCGCAATATCGAAGTATCTTGCTTGCTTAAGAACCTAAGTAACATGTCTTAGACCCACTAAGTCAAAACAAAGACAACTTGAATAAATATGCTAAACCCCTATTAAAGTTGGAAGCAACGAACCTGTTAACTTAACCAAAGATCCGATTTGATGTACAAACCAAAGTGCAATGAATCACTCACAAACACTTAGTTTAAGGAAATAGCTAATGTTCAAATATATTCAAAGAAAGATTATCCTAAATTACATCTAACTTTTCCCTTTTTATAGACAAGGGAAAATAAATGCAAAAGTTGGTATTACATTCAATCTAGGAAATAGGTAAAACAAATTAATGCAATCAACCTAGGAAAAATACTAGATTCAATGTATTCATATCTTGAAACTCCACTCTCATTGATGTCATTTTGGAAATCCACTCGCATTGATGTTATCTTGGGAATCCTCTCTCATTGGTATCACCTTGAAAATTCACTGTTATTTATGTCGCCTTGGAAATCCACTACCATTTATGTTTTTTTTTTTGAAAATTCCACAATATTTAATTTTTCTTGAAATTTCTCTAGTCACAAAGGAATTCAAGTAGCTTTAAATAAATTATTGATTGGACTCCACTAGTAGGGCCAACGAAAATGCACATTCCGAAAGTTCGTCTTGATTTCAACTCGGCTGGATTAAAATTAGCAAGGGCGAAAGAGGTCTCCATGCTTATGTTTGAATTTATTTTCTTCGTCCAATTGTCCAATTGAGTTTTCAATGTTGAAACTTAATCTTGAAATTTATGTGCTTTGCTCCGAGTTATTGGTCCTGGAGGTAGTTAAGGTATTTGCATTGCCTTACTTAAGACGGCATCATCACACGCCCACCTTGGCAATAGGAGTCCTTATTCGAATGTTCAACGGACAAGTTTCTTTTTCGCCCAAAAAATAACATAATCGATAAAAATAAACTAGGATTGGAATAAGGACAAATTTGAAAATATGAGAAGCGTAAAAAGCTTATATCAAATGTTTTTTGAAATGAAAGAGTTCTATGTATTCTATTTACTTTTGGAGACTGAATGTAAATGTGAGAAATTAGATAAAGATTTAAATTCAATTGTGCGTTTAATTAAATAATAAATAAAAGAGTACATAAATAAAATTTTAATTATATTAATATAAAATATTATATATATTTATAAATATTATTAAATCATATGTAAAATAATTGTTGACTATTTTGAATAGAAATTTGTATTAAATATAATGAGTTTGTTCACTTTGTATATTTTATGTATGTATTTTTTATTATTATTAAGAATAAAAAATTGTATTGATAATATAAAATATAATATTTTATATTGAATTGTTAAATTTTTCTTAGTGGAGTAAATATATTATATATAGTATTTTTAATATTCTTTATATTCCGCCACAGATGACCATTTTTTCCTTTTTATCTGTCCGATAACTTTTTTGTTTTTAATAAATTTATTTTTAAAATAAATAACAAATATAAATCAATTTAATTAAATTTTTAGCATCTTCTATGTAAGACTAGAGCTGTTAAACGAACTGAGCCGTTTGTGAACTCAGCTCGGTTTGGCTCGATTCGGCTCGGTTAAAGCTCGTTCGCGAACGTTAACAAGCCGAGTCGAACAACATAAACAGACTCGTTTGGTTAACGAACGTTCATTTAAATAATATATTTATTATTGTTAGAAATTTTGGGGGAAAATAATGAGATTGTCTTATTGATCATCAAAATAAGGAGCCTATATATAGGTCATACAAAATAGACTCGATAGACTCAAATCTAAGTAATCTAATCTATGAATAAGATCAAGTCTAGATATATAAATCTACTAAATCTGAATATCTAAAATATCTCAGCATCCCCCCTCAAACTCAAGATAGGGCAGTAGAGACCAACTTGAGTTTGTCCAAGAGTAATCGGAAACGGCCTGGAAGAAGAGATTTGGTAAAGATATCTGATGTCTGATCTTCAGAAGATACTGGAATGAGATGAACTACTCCATTGACAACATGTTGTCGAATAAAGTGACAGTCAAGCTCAATATGCTTGGTGCGCTCGTGGAAGGTATCATTATGGGCCATCTTCATAGCACTCTGACTATCACAGTGAAGAGTCGTAGAAGATGGGTGAGGGGCACCAAGGTCAGTGAGTAGCCATCGAAGCCAATAAAAGTTCTGAAGTAGAGTCAGCAAGAGCACGATACTCTGACTCGGCACTTGAGCGAGAAACTAAAGTTTGCTTTTTGTTGTGCCAAGAAATGAGAGAATCACCAAGGAAGAAGCAGAAACTAGTAGTCGAGCATCGATCGGTGGGATCACCAGCCCAATCAGCATCAGAATAACCGCTAAGAGTCAAAGAGGGGTTAGATGAGAACTGTAAGCCATGCAGAAGAGTACCTTTCACATAACGAAGAATGTGTAAGACGGCAGAGTGGTGAGAGGTCCTTGGAGCTGCCATAAACTGACTCACAATATGGACTGCATGAGCGATATCTGGTCGAGTGACAGTCAAATAGATCAAACTCCCAACAAGTTGACGATAAAGAGTAGGATCATCAAGAAGAGAGCCATCATGAGGAGTAACTCGAACGTCGTACGCAAGTGGTGTAGATGCTACCTGACAATCTGTGAGACCAGCTCGAGCAAGAAGATCGGAGGCATACTTAGCCTGGGACAGAAAGAAACCATCGGGAGAATCAGAGACTTCAAGCCCCAAAAAGTAACGAAGGGGACCCAAGCTCTTTATCTCAAACTACTGGCTAAGATATGCTTGTAGATCAGAAATACCAGATGCATCATCTCCCGTGATGATCATATCGTCAACATAAAGTAAAAGTATAACTATCCCTGATGAAGAACGACGAAGAAATAAACCATAGTCGTAAGCACATGTGGTAAAACCAAACTTCAATAGTGCAGCGCTGAATGTGGCATACCAAGCCCGAGGGGCCTGCTTCAACGCATATAAAGCACGGCGCAAGCGACAAACTTTTCCAGAAGACAAGGAACCTGGAGGAGGGGTCATATAAACTTCTTCAAAAAGTGTGCCATGGAGGAATGTATTCTTGACATCTAACTGAAGAAGAGACCATTGACGAACAACCGCAACGGCAAGAAGATAACGAACAGTAGTAAGACGAGCAACAGGAGCAAAGGTCTCCTCATAGTCAATTCCATACTCTTGGGAATAACCTTTGGCCACCAGACGAGCCTTGTAGCGCTCAATGGAACCATCAGAGTGTGTCTTAATTTTAAAAATCCACTTGCACCCAATAGGGGTTTTTCCTGAGGGAAAATCCACTAAATCCCAAGTGTGAGTCTTTTCCAGAGCCTGCAATTCTTCAGTCATAGCTTGCTGCCATAATGGATCAGCATTCGCCTCACGAAAGGACCTAGGTTCATGTTGAGATAAAATGACAAAGTAACAATGTTAATCATTAAGGTGTGAAGGAGGTTTACTTACACGAGTGGAGCAACGACAAGTAGGGAGAGGTGTAGGAGTAGACGTCGGCTCATGAGGCATCGGCTCAGGAGGTGCAAGCGGATTAACTCCAGGAGACGGTGACAAGAAAGATTGATCAATGAGCTGTGGTGAAAAAGAGGAAGAGGTGTCTGGGAAGAGATCGGAGAGAGAAGACGAAAAGAAGGGAGAAGATGAGTGAAACGGTGTGCTAAACTTGGATAAGGTGGAGAAATATGTGTGGTCCCAAAAGGTGACATGACGAGATATACGCAACCGATTAGAAATAGGATCCCAACATCTATAACCCTTGTGTTCGTCGCCATAACAAAAAAAAAAACATAAACGAGCTCGAGGTTGAAGCTTTGTCCGCTCATGGGGAGGGAGGAGGACAAAACACACACAACCAAATGGATGGAATAAACTATAATCAGGAGACTGACCAAATAGACGCTCGAAGGGACTGACATCATGGAGGACTGACGAGGGTAACCGATTAATGCTGTAAACATCAGTTAAGGCTGCTTCCCCCAAAAAACGATCAGGACACTTAGCAGAAAGAAGGAGGGCAAGAACAGTATCGAGAATGTGACGATGTTTGCGTTCTGCCCGCCCATTCTGTTGGGACGTATAAGGACAGGAACGCTGTACCAAGGTACCCTGACTAGATAAAAACTGCAAAAATGATGACGTATTGTACTCATAAGCATTATCAGTACGAAGGACTTTAATAGGACGAGAGAATTGAGTGTGAATCATCTGAGCAAACTGAGCATATATAGAAGGTAATTCATAATGATTTTTCAAAAAATAAATCCAAGTAAATCGTGAAAAATCATCAATAAATATAACATAATACTGAAAACCACTGACGGAAGCAACAGGAGAAGGACCCCAAATGTCAGAATGGACTAAAGAAAAAGGTTCAGTAGCAATAGATGAACTTTCTGAAAAACTAAGAGCAGGTTGTTTGCCAAGTTGACAATCGACACACTTAAAAGACTCAAAACGACCTGGACCTAAAAGACCTTTAGTATGGAGTGACTAGAGCTTACTGGAAGACGCATGACCTAGGCGAAGATGCCAATGAAGACTAAAGGAATCAGAGGTAAGAGCTGCAGAGCGGGGATATGTGCAGGAGGTATGAAGAGACTCAAGTTCAAATAACCGACCCGTTTTGCGTCCCGTCCCGAGAAGCTGACCCGTCTGAGAATCCTGAACCTGCACACCACCAGAAGAGAATGTAATGGTAAGACCTTGTTCAACTAATTGACCAATAGAGATAAGATTTAAGGCTAAGTCAGGGATGCAATATGTATCAGGAAGATATAGGGAAGGGGAGGACACAAGACCCGTGTGGGTAATATGCATGGTAGTACCATTGGCAGTATGTATAGGTGGTAAATGGGAGACATGGGACATATAGGTCAAGTTACGAGGGTTAGAGGTCATATGGTGACAACAACCAGAATCAAAAGACCAAGTAGATGTACCTGGAGTGGTAGACATAACAGAATTGGTTTGCATAACCTGTTTGATGATGGCTTCTATGTTGTGAGGATTGTAAGGCGCATGCTGAGTCTCATCAGTAGTAGCAGTCGTAATCGTAGAAAATGCAGTTGAAGAAGACCCACTAGGCTCCCGAGGTTTGGGAGCAAAGCTACCGGAATGTCTAGGAGCAGAACTACCTGAACGTTGAGATCTTGTGGGACAGACCGGAGCAATATGGCCACGCAGACGACATGAGTGGCACTCAATCTTTGGACAGGTAGACCAAGTATGATCAGGAGATTTGCAAACTCGACATCCAGTTGAGCAGATCGGGACTGGCGAGACACAACTAATGCAGAATCAGAATTCGGTGTCTTAGCCAATTGGAGACGGGTCTCCTCAAAAGTAATCTCCTGAATGGCAGCATCAAGAGTAGGCAATGGATGTCGATGTAGGAGTGAGGCACAAACAGCCTCGTATTCAGGTCGAAGGGCCATCAAGATCTGAATAAGGTCAAGATGGTCCTGACTAATTTGTGACTGCCGGAGACGATAACGAATAGGCTGAACCTGAGCAAGAAATTCATTAACAGACTGACCAGGTTGCTGTCGGGCGGAGCTCATCGTGGTCCAAAGTTGATAATAATGAGCAAGACCTGTAGTCTGAAAACGAGCAACGAGGAAATCCAATGCCTCCTTTGCAGTATCAAAAGGAGTCAATTGTACCTGAATCGCAGGTACAGAAGTATTGCGCAACCAAGTAAGAATCTGATGATTCTTACTATCCCAATCTTCCAATTTGGCAACATAATCTTCATGCTCCCGAGAGGTGGGATCAACATGCACAAAAGGAGATGGAGAGGCAGGTGGCCGGATATCGCCAGTGACAATTCGCCATAACTTCCTACCAATCAAGAAACTTTTCATAGACTGCATCCAAAGATCATAATTATCGCCGGACAAGATAGTAGTAATAGGTAAATGAACGTCCATACGCTCCATAACAAAAAAACGTATAAAAATATGTGAATCACGAAATCAAAGCCCAAATAAAAAAAAAGTAGATCGAACAATCCAATAGGTAGCAGTCGCAAACGAGATCAACTCCGATGACAAAACCAACCACACCACGACGTAGGGACAAAGTAGGAGCCGGCGACCGAAAAACAAAACGACGATCGGAGAAGGGCGGACGATGGACGGCGAACAACGGCGGCGACGACTAGGGTTTTGGTTTTGGAAAACCATGCTCTGATACCATGTTAGAAACTTTGGGGGAAAATAATGAGATTGTCTTATTGATCATCAAAATAAGGAGCCTTTTATATGTCATACAAAATAGACTCGACAGACTCAAATCTAAGTAATCTAATCTATGAATCAGATCAAATCTAGATATATAAATCTACTAAATCTGAATATCTAAAATATCTCAACAATTATAAATATTATATATACATATAAAAGTATAATTTATAAATAAATTAGATATTAATTTAAAATATATAAATAAAATAATTTTAAATTTTCTTTATAATTTATATATAAATTTAAAAAAATAAGACAAACGAGCTCAAACGAACTCAAACAAGCTTAATCGAGCCTAAATGAGCCGAACACAAACACGAGCTTAAACAACAAAAATTTTTAACGAGCCGAGCTCGAACACAACGAACGAGCTCGAAAGCTTAACGAACGAATACGAACCTTGTTCGTGAACGTTAACGAACACTTAAAATTTAGCTCGGCTCTGCTTGACTTGAACCGTTAACAGCTCTATGTAAGACCACTCAAACCCCTTTACTTTTATCTCTATTTAGAACTCTTTAGTTTTTTTATAAAATTAATTTTAAATTAATTATAAATAAATAAACAGTTATAATTTATTTATTTTTATTATCTAAAATTTTATTATCTACAAAATAATTTTATATTATATATTTTTTATTAAGATATAATATTAGAAAATTTTAAAATATCAATAATACTATTCATATAAAAAAAATTTAAAATAATATTATAATTTATTATTAATAATTACACTATATAAAATACTATGTACTAACCAAAAAGTCATCTCAAAAGATCATCTCAACCAAAATAAAAAAGTAATATTTATGAAGAATTATTTACATAAAATATTAAATGAACAAATCTAATTTATTTTTTTTAAAGAAAAAATCTATATATTAAAGAAAAAAAACAATGATCAATCATGACCAACCATGTCAAGCGGGAGGGGATCTTCCCCTTCACCCAGCCCCTCTAACATATTCTGTATATATATACTTGTATATATATATATAATATTCTATCTGATTCACCTAATTTGTTTTTATTTTTTAATTTATATAATTATTTTTATTAATATATTTTTTAATTATTAATTAATTGTATTTTATCTAAATTTATATATTTACAAGAATATACCGGACCAAGAGAGTATATATAAAGATAAAATTACTTATAATATGTACATACATGTATATATTTATTATTTTGTGTGAAGAGACGTGAAGGTGGTAAGAGCAGAAGCATGGCTCAATTACAGAGGCCCTTCCTCCATATTTAGACGGCTTCTTCTTAACATGTCGAAAAAATTCATCCGCAGTAGTCAATTTCTTGATTGTAAAGTTTCGATTAAGAATCGAAGTGCCTCTTCTCTTCTCTCTTCTCTTTTTCTTCTCGCCTTCTCTTCAAAGAGTGGGCAAATCGGACAACCGGTTCGAACCGGCAGCTGGCAGTAAGAAGGAAGTTGGAGGCGACAGCTGTTGAAGGAGGAGGGTGGCAACGGTGGTGAAGCTGAGTGAAATCGTCGGACGGAAGAGGAAGAAGCATTGGCGGCTGGTGGTCCGTGGTCGTGAGACGAAATTGGGAAGTTTGGATGATTTGGAAGGATGAAGTTTAAGAAAAATTTTCTATTTTAGCCATTATATGTGCTCTGGGAAGCAGATCGGATCCTCTGTTTTGTTAATATTTTCTATCTCCTATCCTCATACACTGACACACAGTGTATATGCATATACATATACATATGTGTAGAGATTGAGGAATATAAGTTATTTTTTGAACAGCTAAAAATCAGATTGGAGCGTATTGAAGCTCAATTTAGAAACATCCTGGGTGGATGCATCATGACCGTTGATTATAATAGCAAGAACGGCACGGATACATCTGGGGTCCACCTATGATATGATATGACATGACTACTTGTTTTGGCAACCAATCCAATCCAATCCATTGAGTCGTCGTCGTCATTCATAAGTCTCCCTCCCCTCTTTTATGGAGTATCTTTCATTTCTCAACCAAATTCTGCTGCACTCACTCCAATCTTTAATCCATGATCACCTAAGTTGTTTGTTGTCCAAGAAAACTAACTAATAGACAAAACAAATGGAGCCAGACCCGAGGCACCCCACCCCCCACCCCACCCCACCCCAATCATGGCATGTAGCTTAAAACAGCACCATCATCACTACTGCTACTACATCTCCAAATTCTTAACTTCAAGCTCAATGAAACCCAACTTCTGACACCAACTTGCCACTCCATCACCAACAAACTTGTTCTGCACTATTCACACCCACCAAATCCCCATCACATTAATTAATTTGGGATCAACAAATTATATATATCCTGATTCCGGGAAAGTATAATTAACTTTTGGGATTGCTTTATTGACACATCATTCAAAGAATAACCAACCAAACCCAATTATCCACCCAATCCAAACCTACCAAATAAAGTTATTCACCCCCACATACTGATTGATAGATGGATTAATAATAATCACAACTTAGTTTAGTGTGCACCTTATTTTGGAACTCATGCGAGTTGTTGTTGATTTGCATTCATATTCCCTCCTCTAATTAATTTTGTGTTTATATACATCAATGTTGCACGCACAACAGTAGCATGCAGCTCCCTCCATGTCCATGTGCAGCGACGGACCATGGCTTCGTCCTGTTCCTGCATCTTTTCTGTTTCTCTGCTCTTGCTGTTGGTGCAGAGCGTCAGTCCTGCAAGAGATCAATCAGTTTATAATACTCTCAGTTCGAATAATGTGTCCGGCGAGGTTAAGAGGCGTGCGTATAGATGGCATGAATTTAGGAGATTTAGGAATGCGAGCAGAGGCAGCTTCATCCATGGAATTTCGGAATTAAAGAAGTATTTCACAAGGTTTGGGTATTTGGAGAATGGGAATTTTACCGACGTGTTCGATTCCGAGCTGGAGAAAGCGATTCGAACTTATCAGCGGAAATTGGGGATTCCGGTCAACGGACGCCTCGATTTGCGGACTATTACGACGGTGATGTCGCCGAGGTGCGGAATCGCGGATATTACAGGGAGAATCCGACCGACGGAAAGTTATGTGTACTTCGCCGGGAAGCCGCGGTGGGGTCGCAGCGCGCCGATGACGCTAACGTACGCTCTCTCGCCAAAAAACTCGATCGATTCCCCGAGCAGGGCGGACCTACGCGCCGCTTTCGAGCGTGCGTTCGCGCGCTGGGCATCGGTCACGCCGATCACGTTCCTGGAAGCCAGCGACTACGGATTCGCCGACATTAAGATCGGGTTTTATGTCGGCGACCATGGCGACGGCGAGGCGTTCGACGGAGTGCTCGGCGTGCTGGCGCACGCTTTCTCGCCGGAGAGCGGCCGGTTCCACCTCGACGCGGCGGAGACTTGGGCGGTGGACTTGGAAGCGGAGAAGTCGGAGGCGGCAGTAGACCTGGAGTCGGTGGCGACGCACGAGATCGGACACCTCTTGGGACTGGCGCACAGCCAAGTGAAGGAGGCTGTTATGTACCCAAACCTCCGGCCGCGGCAGAAGAAGGCGGAGCTGACGGTCGACGACATACGCGGCGTGCAGGCGCTGTACGGATCGAACCCTAATTTCAGCCTTCTAGGGTTTTCCCAATCGGACATTCATTCCAACCACGCTGCCGGAGCCGGAGCCGGAGGACCATTATTTATAATTAGGGTTTTTTATTTGGGGCTGGTGACTTTTCTGCACTCTCTTTTCATTCATGCATCTACTTAATTTATTAATTTTTTCTGTTGTCACGTGACTTATTGCATGAGATTTTTTTTTTATTATTATTTTTTAATATGTTTGTTTATTCGGATTTGAGTTCAAATGGAATTCAAATTTATAGTGTGTTCACTCTTTTAGCATGCTTGCTTGACTTTCTAAAAATTTTTATTTTTGTATAACTGAGTAAAAAATAGTAAAAAATAATTTTATATTAAAATTATTACATGAAATTTATATTATTTCAAACAATTATTTTAATTCAAATTTTTATTTACTTAAAACCCAGATAAAAAACTCAAACCCCTAAATAAACACTCTTTGTATGCATTTTTATATTAGATATGAGTACTCTACAAAAATAAAAAATTGTGAATCAACAACGGAAAATTTGTCTAATTTGTCTCTTTTATTGTCCATAAGCGGATTAGAAATATAATTGTAGACGTAATATATTCCGTCGAAAATATCACATCGCTAGTTTTAAATGACTACTTTTCCGTTGCGGATTTTGTAACATATTTATAGATGGAATTCGCCACGGAATATTTTGTTGTGAACTCGAACTATATTTTTCTGTTGTTGCAATTTACCGACGGAATGAGGTTGGCACTAATTCCGTCTTGAATTTCAACAATGGAAAAAATGACTCCAAATCATGTTCATTGTGTTTTTATTTTGGGATGGAGGAAATCTGTAAGAAATTTTGTCTCTAATATACAACTTACACCCCTAGACTTTTGCATTTCTTGATTTACCAATACATGTCTAAGACAATATACATTTACAAAATTAAATTTCAAACTAGAACTAAACAATCATATTGAAGCAACTAAAATACCATTATCAATTCTTTTAATACATAAAAAGCTTACCGTCACAAAGACTATCATACATTAGTTACAATACAATCATAAAAATCTTCAATTCCAAAATATAAAACTGTCCGGAAAAACATAAAAGTCAACAAACCAAGCGTTGATCATCTCATGTTGCTTCATGATGGTCATAATGTAACCCTCCACACGTTGTGTCCGCACCTCCATCTCCACCGAGCATTGGTCGTAATCTGGATCACTTGGAATCTGGCTATCGTTGGCAGAGAAAACATGCATAACTCGAGTAAGGTTTGTCCATGTCTCAATTGGAGGCATTTCGTACCTTACAATATCAGCTTGTACCTTCTCCCACCAAACAAGAGCATACTCCTTAAACTTTACAACAAGAAGTTAAATCTTCTTGCACCTGAGTAATTATGACATGCAAACATCATCTCCACTTTGTCTTTCCACTCAAGAAACTCATTAAGATCAACCGATCCTACGAAAGGTGGTATGGAGAACTTGATGGACTGTATGTTGTCATCAACCTCATTGGCGCAACCTCGGCCCATTCGGTCATAGATACTCTTCTAAGCCAAATTCATCAAACAACTCCTTGGTAGGATCTCTTTTTCCTTGTCATCTTTAGGTAGATGTAGGCCTCGGACTTTATGACGCCTTTCAACAAAATCATCAACTTAGATAAAACTTGTATTTGGTAGAACACTAGTTGAGGTCATAGGCTGCTTGCCAAGGTAGATTTATTCACGTCTCCCATCGCTATAACTTCTCATTTCTTCATGAGTAGCAATCTTATCGAAGAACTCATCAAGTCTCTTCTCGATATTTTGATCAACCTTCCTTAACAAGACCTCCGCATAAGCCTTAATCCGAGCATTCACAACATCATCTATGTCATCTCGAACATGATCTACTTGACTCCGTAGGTCGTGTATCTCTCATCCTTGTTAATCTACTCGACATGTCATGCTATCCATCTTTCTGCCTAATTCGTCTTTACTATATCGCATATTTTTGCTTTGTTTATTTATCGCTGCCTAGATATCATCCAATGAAGCCATACCTGAAACGTATACCTCTCGCACTCGTGTATACCTCTTGACAAATTGATAGAGTTCTAAAGCTCTTTAAGTGTGCCTTGTTGGTGTCGAAAAGGTGGAACCTGAATGACGTAAGCATTTAAAGTGGACAAGAACCTTTAAACACGACTCAATCAAACAAAGCACAAGATAATATCAATCATGCAATGCAAAGAACCAAACTCGTGCATTTATAAACTAATGACCAAAAAGCACACAACACACAAACACTTGATCTATGCACCTCAATTATGAACATGTTGATCGGATTTCAACAACCACAAAATCACCAAAAAAACTCAGACCCTTTTAAAACATGTCAAACGAGTATGACAAAGACAAAAGCTTGCAAAACATGAAACCCCAAAACTGAATAAGCAGATATTAATTACAAATTCACAAAAACAAATTACTATAACATTTTCTCCACTTCACAAGCTTTCCAATGACATATTATACGCAAAAAACGGAGCTCGTATGAGAAAATTACAACTCAAACAAGATTATCGACAAAAATTGCACTAGTCCTCCCCCTCGACTTTTCCTTTTTTCTTTGGGATATTTTGGTTTTTTTTTTTTTTTTGCAACTATATATATTTTTTGTTTTTAAACAATTTATATTTTTATTTTTATTTTCTTTTTCAGGGCAATATTGCGAGACCTAGACAAAATAATACATCAACAATAACTTCTTACACTTTCCAAATAACATCTAACTCAACAAAAAATCAACTTCACTTTCAACAACAACGAAAAACAAATCGTAAACTTGCAAAACTCAAAACAAGAGCATGAAGTGTACAATTAGAATCACTCGTCAATAAAGTCACAAGTTTGAGTTCATATAATGCATATGAATGTATGGTGCATGGTGTACACTACAAAGCATAGAGGATAAAATCGTCTACACTAGAAGGCCAAACAAAGACAAAATTTGAGATAAAATTTACGTCAATGATATGCAATAAAAAGCTCAAGTAAACAACTAGATGAATGGATACAAATAAAAGATATCAAGGAAATTTTTTTTTTTTCAAATTTTCGAAATAAGAATAGTATAAATTGATCAAATTGCTCTAATACCACAATTAATATTTATATGTCATAGACCGAAATTGATCAATTACACAAGACACAAAATTAAACTATTAAGTGGAACTAACTAATAAAGAAAAACGAAAGAAAAAACTACTAAACAGAACTAATTAAGTAAGAAAATGAACGAATCAACTACACGGAACTAATAAAGCAAGAAAAACGATAATCGAAAGAGAATCAAACCTAAGTAAGTATTAATGTAAACACGACCCAATACCCTTTTAGCATCAAACCATCATCTACGAAGGCACCACCTCGGTTGACACTTTGGAGAGCTCTTTCACCTTGCTAAAATGCCACGAACTTGAGCCTTTATACTCAAACCCAAATTTTGAAACTAAAACTCACGAAGTACGCAATGAAATTGTATTTCATGAAATATTAGAGTAAAAGAGAAGTATCTCAATTAAGCATAACTTCTAGAATAAGAAATGATCATAAATGATAAAATATTAATAAAAATATATTTTACTTGGTGTGTAATACAAAGCACTCAAAGACACCTATTTATAAGAGTGGAAGAAGAGGAAAGTCGATAAAGTTTCCAATGTGGGATGAATATATGAAGAATCCTCTAGTGGCCCTCCCATGCACGTGAGATTCCTTACTATATATATAAGTGACCCCAAGGGATGGTCCCCCATTAAAGCTTGTGCAATCCTAGGTTTTATGTAAATTACATATTAAACCTTCTATTTTAGCATACTCTTATATTTGCACAATTTTTCCGTTAGTTGTCCAATTGAGGTGTTGTAAGCTCCAACGTAACATTCACTACCATAGCACTCACCCTAGGCATTTCATCAAGTCCTCACGTGTTGTAACATAGTCCGTCAGTTGGGCTCCAATTCTCTAATTTCTTTATCAAGTCTTGCAATTTTTCAATGTATGTTTTCACTCGAGCTCTCGAAACTGGCCCGATTGGAATATGTGGAATTGCAAGTCTTGATCTTTGGGCATCTATGTCATTGTCTTCCAGCTTGAGTCGTCTGTCCTTGATAGCCCGTTGTACTATATTATGAAGGCTATGCAGTTTTTGACTTGGTGGCATAAATACCATGTCATTTTCAAAATTTCTTGCCCTCAAACTCTTCATATGGTGGAAAATTATGTTCTTCTCTCAATCAGATCTGATTGACCCACAAAAAATACTCAAAGATCTGTTAAGTTTTGGTAATATCGAATGAGTATTGTTACCGTGGATTAGCCTCTTTCTGTCGGGATTTCCGTAAGGTTGGGCAAGTGTACGACTTCCCTTATACAATTTTTTCAAGGCATGTTTCCTTCATGTCATCCTCTAGGTCTAGATCCTCTTGTACTTGTACACAATGGGCACCCGCATGGTATCTTTGATTTTGGGCAGCTTGTACATAATTGAGAATTTGTTCCGTCTTGACTGTCTTGGACATCAGTTGTGCTAAGGCTTGATACCGTTGCAAAGATAGCTTCTCCCGGGGGCTGGATGCATATTGTCAATAGAAATATTGATCAATTGCTTCTCACGAATACGGATATCGCATCTGTTATATGCTCTCCGGAATCATTTCATAAACTGTTCTACTGACTCATCTACCGTCTTCTGTAGACTAGTCAAGTATGTGATTGTCACTTTGAGTAACGGACTGTAGAACTGCTCTTGAAATGCATAAATAAACTCCGTCCAATTAAGCACCGAGCTGGGACGCAAATAGGCGTACCAACTTAACGCATACCCTGTTAATAACAAGGAAAAAAACTGCAACTTCTACCAATCGTTGTTGTCATACTCGCCACCACACTTGGCCATGAACCGGCTCACATACCCAATCGTGGATCTAAAGGCTTCTCCTAAAAATAAGGTAAACTCCGAAATTCGGGCGTGTCCTGGCAGTGGATGTTCCTCAACATTCTGTCCGGAAATAGCTGCTAGTACTGTGCCTAACTGGCATCTGCAAGGGATCACCACAGACTCTGCGTACTGCCTTCTTCAAAGCTTCTGGATCTACTAGCGTATTCTATTACGCTCCTTCTTGCTTCAGTGGATTTGGTTGAATCCGCTGAGGTAGATCCACAATTAGGTGTTCCTCTCGTATTGATGGATGTGGGAGATTTTCTATTGGAGGTTACGTATTCTACTAAACTGGCCGTTTGGGCGGTCTTGGTCATGATGCTTTCTAAACGATTGTTAGTGGTGCTCCGATGAGCCGATTAGCAACGATCGACCTCTCCATAAGAATCCACTAAGGCGGATTCGAACTGATATTCCCAAACACATATGGTGGCGATGCGTATGGAACTACCATAGTCGCCACACTGTCAACAATCGGCTGCCCCCCAGCCGCTAAAGAAGCCGGCAGGTTCTGGCCATATGAACACCAAGAGGTTCCTTAGTATGTCAGGTGAATATAAGGTTGTTGAATCCATGAACTTTGGTTTCCCTATAGGCCAAATAAGGTAGAATGTTTCCGCTTGGGCTGTAGTACTACTCTGTTGCTGATTCCGCAGGCCACTCTGCTGCCCAAATAGGTTGCCAAGGCTGATGGGTGAGTCAGCGGAAAATACACCTCCTCCTGAAGGCGGCACACTTGATGATGTACTTGCTAAAGCCCCATCCAGCTAGATGACAGAAACATGTCCATATTGAAACTGAGGAGATAAATTTGTTACTTGGGGCGGATGATAAGATGAGGCACCATCGTGGTTTCATTCAATGGTGTTTTTTTTTTTCCTTTCTAGCCTTCTCATCTCTCAGCTAGACCATTTCACTTTGGATGGTCGTTCGAATCTCGTCCGCTAAATATATAGACAATAAGACGGCGGAATCATGCAGAGATGATTGAACCTTCTCTATGATCTACTCTCAGAGCGGATACAGATAAGGCTGTCGTTTGACCTTCACTTCCGCCAGGGGCTGATGTGTTTCCGGAAATAGGATCGGTGTCATGAGGTATAATATCCTGACCTTCACTTCCAACGATGTTGACTTTTGGTGGCATGATGGGTGGAAATTGTTGATTCCACTGTCGCATTCATGAAAAGTGAAATACGAAATTATTGTGATCCTCTAGGCGGGCCAATTTATTTTATAGAAAAAAATATATATCTCAAGTCTCACGGCGGCTTAATGAAACCGATCGGAGAACTGTCAAAGGTTCTTTAAGGCACTCTAGAAAGCCTCTCGTGATACTTTGTATCTGAGAAAATAGACCTTAGCAGAAAATCCGCCGATGAGAATGGAAATAAAAAACCTTAAAGATAAAATTTCATTAAATCTGAAAAAAAAATACAAGTAGAATCGAAAAAAAGTAATAAAACAAGCGGACAAATATGAGGAAAAGTAAAATACTTAGATATAAAAATACTAAAAAGATAAAAATAAAAGGCTATAAATTTGTGTTGGTCGGAGATCATTTCTTCTCTTTCTATAGCTCCAATTGGAATTGAAACATCCCTTCTTTGAATGCCTATCATTATGACTCATGTAACTTCCGTAATTGTTTGAAACTCCTCATTCAAAGCCACATACTTTTGGTAACGTCTGAAACTCCCTATCTCATAATAGTTTGTTTCTATCATAATTGTCCACTCTCTCATTCTTTAATTAGACAATCTCTTGCTCTAACAATTCAAACCCCCAACTCATTAATAAATCCACAGCCGACGCAATCATCCAAATTTTCACAAGACAACGGATTTTTTAGTAGTTATTTAGGCTTCTCTTTCCACTGGCCTAAACTGATTCAAACCTTGAGTTGCCGCCTTCTCCATGCCTGGGCCTTCTTGGTTCAGGTCCCGCTTTATCTTCATGTGAGCTTCCTCTTAGGCTTATTTTGATGGGTTTCTCAATCATCACAATTTTTTTGCTCAGCGGTACTCTTAAACGTCTTATAATTCAACTGTCTCAAAGTTCACTATGCTCAAGCGGTTCAGATGTTCATCCCACTCGTCAGTTTTGCGCATGGCGTGACTTTTATGTTAAGTCGTGCTACTTCGTGATTAATTTTAAGTGATAATAATTTAGGAATTATTTTTACTCATTGAATACTTATGAATAAAATAGAAAATTATTAAAATGTATATTTCGTTGGATGAAGGAAATATAGACACATAAGATGGTTAGTAAAAAAATAATAACATAATTTTAGCGAAATACAAAATATTTGTTTGTTCAAATATTTTTTGTAGTACGATTTCCAATATATAGCGTGACTTTTATGTTGAGTCGTGCTACTTTGTGATTAATTTTAAGTGATAATAATTTATGAATTATTTTTACTCATTGAATACTTCTGAATAAAATAGAAAATTATTAAAATGTATATTTCGTTGGACGAAGGAAATATAGACACATAAGATGGTTAGTAAAAAAATAATAACATAATTTTAGCGAAATACAAAATATTTGTTTGTTCAAATATTTTTTGTAGTACAATTTCCAATATATATATTTTATCATTTTGTAAAAGTCAACATTCAATATAAAATATTATATTTATATTAATAATACATACTTCACATAAAAAAAAATTATTCAAATCAAAATACTATAGCTATGTTTGACAATTATAGTTGATTCAATTTGCAATTAGTGTAAACTTATTCAATTAGCTGATTTACTAGCTAATTCAATTAGTTGATTATATTAAAATATTTTAAAAAAATTAACAGTTTGATATTAATTGTTTATACGTAAAAATATAAGAATTGAATATATTTATATTTTATTTTTAAAACATTCAATTGTATTGCTTTAATTTTAACATTTTTTGTTATTAATTATTAAAAATTGTGAAACTATGATTAAAATTTTTGCTATTAATTATTAAAAATTATGAAACTATGATTAAAAGTTTATCTTTAATATTTTTAGATTTGAAAAAATAATATATTGTTATAAAAAAATATTAATATTTTGTTATTAAGAATGGTTTAAAATATAAAATAATAATTTGTTTATATATATTTATTTTGTTTATTATTAATTAATTAATTGATTTATTATATTTATAATTTTTAATAAATTTATTCTGTTTTATTTATTTTTAATATAAAATTATATATATAAATAAATTAATAATATTTATATTTTCTTATTATATTTTAAGTTTAACAAATCTAAATATTTTACAAATAGAATAAATTATTTATAAAATTTATTTATTTTAAAATTTATAAAAATTAAATTATAATTTAATAAATAAAATATATTAAAATAATTAATAAATACTGCAATATAAAATATTTATCTGAACGTGAAATAAATATTAATTTTGAAAAGAAAATAAAAATAATAAAATTCTTCTGTTAAACAATGAGTTATAATTAATTTTTTTTATCTAATAAATTATTTTAAAAAATGAATTTTTCTTAACACCTAAATTAATTGTGTTTGTTTGGGAGTTTGGATTTTGAGTTGGAATTTAAATAGTAAAAATTTTGAATTTAAATAGTTGTATGATGTGATATAAATAGGTGTTGATTAGATGTTTTGAATGTAAATTTTTTTTTTTTTTGTATAATATAAAAAATAAAAAATAAGTGTTTTGATTTGATATTTTTGGAGAAAAAAATTGAGATCAACAGTAAAAATTAAATCCAATATGTGCTACCCCAAAATACTTAATCGCTAAATACACAATATTTAATTAAATATTTGTTGGAGAAAATTATATGAATACGAACACACATTACCCATGAATTTGATCTAACCGAAATAGCTCATAAAAGTCAAACATCCGTCGTTGACCATAGGAAAATAAGTCAATGGCCGATCCCAATTCTTAAAACTTTTCCCGATTCGTTGCATTTGCAGACAAGACGAATCTCAGATCGCATACGCGAAAGTGATACGCTATGTGCGGGATCTTTGCGTACCTCAATTTCGATGTCAGCAAAGAGAGGCGCTACATTTTGGAGGTTCTCTTCAACGGCCTCCGGCGCTTGGAGTACAGAGGCTATGATTCCGCCGGAATTTCCATCGATTCTTCAAACAACTCCTCCAATCCCGACGTCGCCGCCGCCGCCCCTTCGCCTCTCGTCTTTCGCCAGGCTGGCAACATTGAATCCCTCGTCAAATCGGTATATCAAGGTGTATTTTCATTTTTCCCATTTCATCTGCGTTCTATTCCTTTTTTTTTCCCTATGAATTTGTATATTTTCGCTTTCCTTGATGTTAAATTGCACAATTTTAGTGTTCGGAAATAACTTCTTTGCCGATCCCGGCGGAGTTCAATTTGATAGTGTAGTAGAATTTTATGGTTGGATGCAAAAATAGGGATTTAAGGAGGCAAGATGAGAATCATTTTGCTTGAGATAAAATTTTAAAATGAAAAATAAAAATGAGGGGGGAAGATTCACTATCAAGTGCATCTGCTAGTGACATCAGGAAAGAAATTGGATATGTTTAGGATTTGTGATCTGTGATGCTCTTATGGCTGCTATTTTCCTTCAACGAAGCTAATTATTCTACACAATTTCCAGAGGTTGATGCCAAGGATATAAACTTGCACGAATCGTTCTCGGTTCATGCCGGAATAGCACACACTCGTTGGGCCACACATGGAGAACCAGCTCCAAGGAATAGTCACCCTCAGACATCTGACGTAGAGAACGAATTTTTGGTTGTACATAATGGAGTTATAACCAATTATGAGGTGCACTTGCTCTTCCTCGTGCCTTCTATATTTTAACTGACGTAGAAAACGAATTTTATATATTTTTATGCTATGTTGTGATTCGTTCAGTTCTCATGGCTGGCTGCAGCCTTCACTATGAAGAGAAAATAAACTATGATGACCTTGATTCTGTAATTAAATTTAGCCGTGTAAGTTAGAATATTCTCTCATTAAGTAGGCTATATGATATATATGTTGGGGGTATACACATTGAATTTTGGATTATAATTTATATATTTGTATGTGCCAAGTTGTTAGTTCTTGCTTGCGAAAGCTATTGCTAGTTCCAGAGGTACCAGGAAACAAGAAACGGCATTAATAGGTTTAAACTGATTATTAGTAGATGTTTCTTGCGTAATGGTGATTGTTGTGTATATATTTAGATTTGAAGGACCTCGGAAAAAGTTATTTTTTGGGTGTCTGTTGCAGTGTGCATTGTTTCATTTATCATGCTACCTGGATTTGCTCGAGAGTAATTTGTAAAGCTTCAAATTTCATTTGTATTGTGTTTAGTTTAAGGATTCAGGGTTTTTCGTTGTAGCCGCTGCATCAGAAGGCATCTACGTGATAGAGATAGAGTTTTGAAGGGTTTTGATTGTTGAATCTATATAACAGTAAAACAAGTAAGAAAATTAACAGCATGTACTTTCTTTGTAAAATGATTATGTATTATTAGCGTGTTTCGGCTGTGCCCTTGTCATAGAGGATGACATCATTAGTTTTTGGTTATAATGTAGCTACCACATCTGATGATAACTCAGACGATTAGTTTATGATTGTTAAAATAGTTACATTTCAAATTTCACCATACATTAAAGACATACAATAAATTCATCCGAACTGAGTTGATAATCTTTTCTGTATATTAAAGGAAGTTGCCAAAGAAGTTTATAGCTGTAATCAAAACATAAAAAACTTCAATAACTATAATTAATTAAAGACAAAGCTGCTGTACACGTTAAGGTGTACTTTTGTTTCTTAATTATACAAAAAGGTTTTAGCTTCTTCATTGTTTGTATACTTAGCAGCAGGAAATTAAGAGATCTCAGGTTCTAGATGTGCTGTTACCTGCTTTATGCACCCAAGGATGGCTGGAATATTAGTAAACATCATTTGGGCATGGATTTGTGGGTTGCTGCAGGTGACTAGAGTTGAGGCGGTTTATGACTTTCCAATTGGGAAGTTAAGTAGCATGCCTTTATACTTGCAGAAGGACTATAAAGCTGGAACTTTTAATTTGATGGCACACAATAATGTGCAATATATATATATATATATATATATAAGAGAATGATAGTTAATTGGGATGATCACAAACCAGTGAAACTTAAACCAAATGCTTGTACAAAGTTCGTTCGAGCTATGATGCCTTGAATTTGGTAAAAGATGGAGTATCAACTAACATTAGTTGAGCTATTGTTTACAGACACTATTTGGTTGGAATAAAGACACAGTTCTAGCTGTAATAAGTTTGGTACACTAAAAAATATATTTGGAAACTGCTGGGCAACAGTATGCGCTGATGTAATGAGCTATTGTGGCACTGGAGTTATTTGCTGCTACAAAAACATTATCAAAAGAAAAAGACTTGGTTCTTGGATTCAACTGTTGCATCCCATCTATTGTTGTTAAACAAGTTGAGTGAGCTCGAATATATGTTGTTCGAGCTATATTGAACATATTATTGTTATAAGCTCGATTGGGCTCATTTAGGATTCATGTTAAAATAGTGGCTTGAGCTCAACTCACAGGGATTGAATTCTATTTTGAGTTCTGCTCGAATTTATATATATATATTCAATATATAAATTAAATATATATAATTTTATTCATAATTTATTATAATAAAATATTCAAATTTCATTGATAAATACAAGCTTTGATATAAAAAAAATATAAATGATACAAATATAGCATCAGTAACAAACTCAATTGAGCTGTCCGTGAGTTCGAGCTCAAGCTCAGCTCATTTGCCGTGAGCTACCCGGTTTGTTTAACAGGTCTAATCCCATCATTGAGAAAATTGGGATAAATTTATATATCTCTTGTGAAAATTATATTAGGTAGGATTGCTTGTTTCTTCGACAACTGCCCTTTTTTTCATTTTTTTTTTTTAAAAGAGGCTGTATTGAACACAGGCTTCTATCTTTCTATGATAGCTGACACTTGCAATGGTCTTCAAAATTGGGATAAATTTATATATCTCTTGTGAAAATTATATTAGGTAGGATTGCTTGTTTCTTCGACAACTGCCCTTTTTTTCATTTTTTTTTTTTTTTTTAAAAGAGGCTGTATTGAACACAGGCTTCTATCTTTCTATGATAGCTGACACTTGCAATGGTCTTCAAAAAAAGCGGGGATTGGTGCTGCTATGTTTGGACACGCTTCAATTTTCTTCTAGATTGTAGATATTCAATTCTCATTCTTTGCTTTAATGCTTAGATTCTGCATGATATATGTGATATTTGTGCTATATTAAATGTGTAATTTCCTGATACTTTTGTTAGCTGGTATCGATTTAGTACTTTCATTTATTTTGTGATGAAAAATCAATTTTCACTAGGTGCTTGCACTTTATAGCTATAAATTACATATTGTTTTCATCATGTTTATTGGATTTGCATTTTAGGTTTTAAAAGAGACACTGGTTCGACATGGTTTTACCTTTGAATCTGATACGGATACAGAAGTCATTCCGAAGCTTGCAAAGTTTATCTTTGATAATGCAAACGAAGAAGGTATTTGTGTGATTTTAGTGTTTTTTTAGTACCCCACTTCACAATCCTCCAATAGATTTCTCATAGAAACAATGTGACAATATCTTTATTGAATTGTTGTGAATGAAGTATATACATGTTGCATCAACATAGTGAATGATTGTTGCATTCTTTATGAGCATATGAAACCTATTTGAACAAAATTAAAATTACACATTTAATATGAAACTTATGGTGCGGTGACAGATAGGTATGCCGTCTTTCTGTTTACTTGTTAATCTAAGCAAGCAAATATTGAAATCACATGGTATGGCAACTGGAAATTGTAGCAAGTAGATAAGAGAACCCTTTTTTCTTTTTCTTTTTCCTTTTTTAAATCTGAGTTTGCAAGTTCTCAACTAGAATGTGTAGGATAATTGCCAAAATATGACTACACAATTCGATAATGCCTACATTATTATCCACAATTAAATGTAATTACTGAAAATGGTGATAAATAAGGATAAAAGAATTAGCTTTAATAGAGAAATGGAAGAAGAAAGTACCCTTTATATTTTAAAGGATATATCATGCAAAATCAACATAGACATACTATTGTTTCATCGTATTATATCTTTCTCTGGTACATATTGTCAAATACATTAGAAATTCCCTTTTTTCATTTGTTTTTTGATTTCACATATGCTTTGGAAGGATTTAGCTGACTAATTGCTCTTAGTATCGATATACTTTTAGTTTATCATTTTGTAAGAGGAAATCATTTGTTACTGGCCAAAAGATTGCATTAAGGAAGTATTTGGTTCAGGTGATAAGAGTGTGACATTTAGCCAAGTGGTGATTGAGGTAATGAGGCACCTGGAAGGAGCATATGCCCTAATTTTCAAAAGCCGACATTATCCCAATGAGTTGATTGCATGCAAACGTGGCAGCCCGTTGCTCCTTGGTGTAAAAGTAAGTCGAATGTGGTGCTCTTAAAGCATTTGCTATATGATTGTTGTATGTTATCATAGGTTTTGTTTGGAATCTCTTAATTTCCATGCTTGGTTCATGAATGTGAAATATGTCCTGGCATTTCAGACATGTCGCCTCCCAATAGATTTTGACGTCTAAATTAAAAGCATATATGTTCTCTCTGTGTGTGGCTCTTACCTATTTATACATCTGTTTATTGACCTACTTACCTATCAATATCTATATTGATTATATAATTTATATTCCGATTTCAGTTTATATTATAACCGGTAATAAATGGGTATTTTTTCGATTCAATCTGCTCCCTACTTTCCTCCACTGTAGGTATTATTGCTTATAAAGATGTGCCTACAACGATAGCCAGCTGATTTATACTTCTGCTGGGTGGAATTGTGCAAATGTTGTCTTTTTTCTGGGAACATTTAGGTGTTAGCAGAAACTTGTTTTCAAGAATCTTCTACTTAAAGGTTTTCAGTGACTGGCAGTAATCATTTATAGTAGTGAAGAACTTCGTCGTCGTTTTTTTATATATTCTTCTTATGATGTTTCTTTGCTTTCTTACTTCATTTCCATTAGTTGTGGTTACCATTGGTATTCTTTAGCTCAGAACATTACAGATTCTTTTTCATCGGCTACATAAAGTCATGTAGTTTACATCTGTTTCAAAGATTTTTAATTCTTGTAGTAAGTGCATTTTCTGCTGGGAAACCTTGCTTCGCTTGCTTCAGGACAACGGAAATGTGGCAGTTGTAAGCTTAAGTAACAAGGGTTGAAAAGTGATGTTGCTTTTATTGCAGGAGTTGACAGAGCAGGCCAACCGAGGATCTTTTAACGACTCGAAATCTCTTTCTAGCAACGGACAACCAAAGGAACTCTTTTTGTCGAGTGACGCCAGTGCTGTTGTAGAGCACACAAAGAAGGTCTTGGTGATTGAGGATGGTGAAGTTGTTCATCTTAAGGTAAGATCTAGTTTGATGATTTAATTACTCTCTTTTTGCAATGATAAAACTTATCACTATTATTAATTTGTGATATGATAGGAGTCCCAAAAATACAAATGATCCTCCCTCTTTTGTTATTAAGTGGTATTCTTTGTGGATATTTGTTGTCGAAAAGCTTTCTACCGATTCTCTCATACATGGATGTATTCCTTATTTAAAGTCTTCCATCCTTGAGGCTTCAATATTGTTGATCTACGTGGCTTTAGGATGGAGGCGTATCCATTTTGAAGTTCGATCACCCTAAAGAAAAGTGCAGCGGAATGGTGACGAGGCCCGCCTCTGTGCAACGCGCGCTTTCAGTTCTGCAAATGGAGGTTGAGCAAATAAATAAAGGAAAATACGAGCATTACATGCAGAAAGAAATTCACGAACAACCGGAATCTCTTACGACGACAATGAGAGGTAGGCTTATTCGTGGAGGATCATGTAAAGCCAAGAGTGTCCTTTTGGGAGGGCTGAAAGATCACCTCAAAACCATCAGACGAAGCAGAAGGATAGTTTTCATCGGGTGTGGCACAAGCTATAATGCTGCTTTAGCCGCAAGGCCCATCATCGAAGAACTTTCTGGTTGGTGAAATCCACAATTTGTTTTTATAAACTGCAAGAATTGCACTGATTCTATGGTTACATTAACGTTGTTATGCATCAGGTATCCCTGTGACAATGGAGATTGCCAGTGATCTTGTGGATCGACAAGGCCCCATATATAGAGAAGATACAGCTGTCTTTGTCAGCCAATCGGGAGAAACGGCTGACACTTTGCAGGCTTTGGAGTATGCATTAGAAAATGGCGCATTGTGTGTCGGCATCACCAACACCGTCAGCAGTGCAATCGCTCGGAAAACACATTGCGGTGTTCACATAAATGCCGGCTGCGAGATTGGCGTCGCTAGTACCAAGGTGATGAGCATTACATTATACTACTTCCGTCCGGCTCAAAAGATCTCATTTACTTTTTGCGTGTTAATCTTTAAATATTAATTATTATATCAAAATGTAGTACAAATTAAATTAGTGTCTTATAATACTAATAGAAGAACATTTGTACAAAATATTTTACAAATATAAAAATATTTTTAATGCTAAATACAATTACGTAAAATGTAAATGTGACTATTAGAGTATTTAATGATGCGGTAAGCACATCTAAAAAGAAAAAAACAGACATGTATTTTTATTTAACACATGTTAGATAAAAAACATGAGCTATCATGTCTGCTTATACTTGTAGGTGCTGAATAAATATATTTCATGTGATTGTGCGGACTATATCATGTGCTATATTTATATTATATTAAAGATAAAATTGCTCATAATTCTCCTATAGTTTCGAAATTCAATATTAAATCTTTTTATACTAAAAAAATTGCATGGCAACATCTTATACTTTAAAAAACCGTTGCATAAAACCCTACCACCATGAAAACTCCTTGTAGGATGAGAAATGATTTTCTATCTGGATGTTTTGCATGGCAGAGGGTTTCATACAATAATTTTTAAAGTATAAGGGGCCGCCATGCAATTTTTTAAAGTAAAGTGAGAATTTACGCTGAGTTTCAAAATCACAGTAGGGTTTCATGCAATATTTTTTAAAGTATAAGGGACGTCATGCAATTTTTAAAATAAAATGAGGATTTACGCTGAGTTTCGAAATCACAAGAGAGATTATGAGCAATTTTTTCTATATTAAATATAATTCATATTTTATCTTTTGTTATACTGTGTGGTATCCGTCATTATGCGCATTGTGCTGACTACATTAAATTACGTCTCTATTTTTCCACAATCGGATTTTAGCTTTTAGCTTATGAATGAATGTGCTTCCCCAAGCAGGCGTACACGAGCCAAATTGTCGTCATGGCAATGTTGGCTCTCGCAATTGGAGATGACACAATTTCTAGTCAAGCAAGACGGGAGGCCATCATAGACGGTCTATATGATTTTCCAAGTACGTCTGCATGTTGATTCCACGGATATGAATGGATTGTGAACGCATTGATCCGTTATACTGCAGGTAAAGTGAAAGAGGTCCTCAAGCTTGACGGAGAAATGAAAGATCTTGCTAAGTTACTAATGGCAGAGCAGTCGCTGCTTGTTTTCGGAAGAGGATACAACTACGCCACCGCATTGGAAGGCGCCTTGAAGGTAAAGGAAGTTGCACTGATGCACAGCGAAGGAATTCTAGCTGGTGAAATGAAACACGGTCCCTTAGCTTTAGTGGACGAGAATCTTCCGATTGTTGTTATCGCTACTCGCGATGCTTGTTTCAGGTTCGACTCGATTCTTTCAAATGGAAATGAAATGCTGTTTCCGTAGAAAATTTAAATTTTATTTGTTCGCTTCTTGTTCGATGAACAGCAAGCAGCAGTCAGTCATTCAGCAACTCCACGCTCGGAAAGGTAGACTTATAGTAATGTGTACGGAAGGAGACGCTGCATCTGTCAGTGTTGGCGGTTCCTGCCGTGTGATTGAAGTTCCTCAGGTTGAAGATTGCTTGCAGCCTGTTATTAACGTCGTTCCTTTGCAGGTAATTCTGATCACAAAATCTTGTATATATGCAATTGCAGTAATCGTTGTTGCGGTCATTAATTGCATGTTTTTCGCTATGATTTCAGCTCTTGGCTTATCATCTGACTGTTCTTCGCGGACACAACGTGGATCAGCCTCGAAACCTCGCCAAAAGTGTGACAACGCAGTGAGGGAAACTTTAGATACGAGCTCCTGCAACCTTCCGCCATGGAAACGCGATACCGAGCGGCTGAGTTCTGGTCGGATCTACAGAAGCTTGTGTGGTGTTTTCCATCTTCCGTATGCTCTTTGTATAGTGTAGAGATAACAATTAACTGTAGCTGTGAACTGTTACGATAAAACTCCATGGGTGCCTTTCTTCCAAACCATCAAATCTATCTATATATGCATGTATCTATACTAATTTCATATTGTCAATTAACCAGCATCTAGAAGAAACAGCAACCGTAAATAAATTATAGCGTTATGATTTACCTTGCATCACAAAAGGACGAAACGACCAACCTGTAGAGCGAAGACAAGGGAAATAAGAGAAAAGCTTTTCGCCGGATAAGGCCATTGACTTGGAAGTCGCCTTCGTCCCCACATTACTTTTTCAAGCACGCCATCGCCAGAAGGTAATTTCTGAATTGATTCGATTTAATTACAATATCCTCGTTCCTCATCAATTTTCTGTATCAGATAGCTTTGAATCCAGGTTGATTCTCTCGGGAAAAGAATCGTCCAGCTGTGGCATAGGCAAGGGAGCTGCTCAGCCTCAGATCCACGAGTTTGTGAGTATTTCTGAACGCATAACCGTATGGTTTTTGTTGTGGATACTTAGTTCCAGCTTCCGTCGAGTGCTCAATTGTTGCTTCGACTGTTTGATATGGAGATTTTGACAATCGGAGTTAGAATTTGGGGATGAAATTCTGGCTCAGCTTGTGTCAAGAACAGGTTGAAATGCTGAGTAGTTTACAACGATGAATATGACTCAGTTCATAAATTTGGGATCTGCAGAATCACAATTTCTAGAACTGTAGCATTGAAAACCTAGATAGCTCAACTGATGATGTTTGTCTGCCTGCTGCTGTAATTTTTTTTTTTTTTTTCTGGGAAAAGATTAGGGTCACTTTCATTTGTTTCCTTTTCTTGATGCATTCTCTATGCAACATGCAGGGAAGGCAAATTACGTCGCTTTTATTTTATTTGTTTCCTTTTCTATTTCATGAAGCAGTTCTTTTCTTGGTTCTCCCAGCTCAGGTGAGGGAGAAACAAGAAAGATGCCTATAGGGGAGCTATTCCTATCAGCGTTCGTCCAGGCGCTGTTTCAGCAATTGGTCTCTAGTGCAACAATGGCCTTGGCCCGTCGCGAGAAAGTGGAAACACATTTCAAGAAGTTAAGTCAAGACTTGAAGATTATTCAAGGCGTGCTCGATGACGCTGAGGAGAAACAGTTAACAGAAAAGGCCGTAACAGTCTGGTTGGAGTCCTTGAGGGACTTGGCTTATGACTTGGATGACTTGTTGGATGAGATCACTACTCGAGCTTTGATTGTAGATTCGAAGGAGATTGAACCTAGCCGCAAGGACAATATTTTGTGGAAACTCCTCCCATCTTGCAGCAATTTGATGCCTGGTACGCTGGTATCAAATTATCGTATCATGTCAAGGATAAAAGAGATCACAAATAAGTTACAGTTCATAGTGAAGCAAAGGATCGACTTAAAGTTGAGGGAGAATTCTGCTAGTATCCGGGCATCAGTAACAAGGTTGCCAAGCACCTCTTTGGTGAATGAATCTCAGGTATATGGGAGAGACGAAGACAAAGAAACAATAATCGATATGCTGCTCGGCGGGAACGAGGCCTCCCACAACGACGTATCTGTCATTCCAATAGTAGGAATGGGTGGTATAGGCAAAACAACTCTAGCCCAGCTGGTTTACAATGATAAAACTGTTAAGCAGAACTTCCATGTTCGGGCATGGGTGTGTGTTTCCGAAGAGTTCGATGTCATTTCTATCACCAAGACGATCTATGAGTCGATAACTGGAATCAGTAGCCAGTCCAAGGACTTAGACACGCTTCAGGTGAGTCTGAAAGAGAGGCTATCTAAAAGCAAGTTCCTAATCATTTTAGACGACGTTTGGAACGAGAACTATGATAATTGGTACGACTTATGCCGACCATTCCAGTTTGGGCTACCGGGAAGCAGAATTATCGTCACTACTCGCAATGAAAGCGTCGCATCAGTTGTAGGCTCCCCTCGCGCTGCCTATCATATGAAACTGCTAACTAACGACGATTGCCTGTTGCTTTTAGGCCAACATGCTCGGAAATCATTGCAGAATGATGCAGACTTGAGAGAAGTTGGTTGGGGACTGGCGAAGAAGTGTAAAGGCTTGCCTTTAGCTGCAAAGACGCTCGGTGGCCTCCTACGGTCGAAAGAATCTAAAGAAGAGTGGGAGGATGTGTTATATAGCAAGATATGGGATCTATCAGAGGATAACAATAATATTCTTCCAGTTTTAAGACTAAGTTATCATCATCTTCCTTCACATTTGAAGCATCTATTCGCATACTGCTCGATATTTCCTAAGGACTATGAGTTTGAAAAGGATGAGCTGGTGATTTTATGGATGGGAGAAGGCTTTCTCGAACAGCCAAAAGACAGGAAAACGAAGGAAGAGTTAGGACTCGAATACTTCAACGAGCTTGTGTCGAGATCCTTTTTCCAGCGCATGAGTCCCGCTGATTCAAATTTTGTGATGCATGACCTTATCAATGACTTGGCGCAGTTTGTTGCCGGGGGGACGTGCTACCGCCTTGATGAGAAGATGGATACTAATCTGGAGTATCAGATTCCTGAAAAGGTTCGTCATGGCTCGTTCCTACGTCACGAGTACGAAGTATTCAGAAAATTCAGGGCCTTCTATCGGGTTCAAGGTCTGAGAACATTCATACCAATGCCGGTCCAGAATTCACTTGTTTGGCCTCCTTTCTACTTATCAAACAGGATTTTAGTTGAACTGGTGCCGAAATTGCACAGCTTAAGAGTTCTATCTCTAAGTGGCTATTCCATCACTGAGCTGCCTTCTTCAATCTGTGATCTGATACATTTACGGTACCTCAATCTTTCAGGGACTTCAATCGAGACGCTGCCGGACTCTTTGGGTGATCTCTTCCAGTTGCAGACCCTGTCCTTGAGCAACTGCCGGTTCATAAGTAAGTTGCCTCCAGCTTTGGGGAATCTATCGAATTTGCGCCATCTCAACAACGCCAATACGGATAAACTCAAAGACATGCCGGTTGAAATTGGTAAGCTGAAGAATTTGCAAACACTACCGAAGATTGTTTTGAGCAGAAGCAGGGGCTTGGGATTGAGAGAACTTAGGGACCTAAAGTTATTAAGAGGGACTCTAGCCATTTTTGAATTGCAGAACATAACAGACCTTGAGGATGTGAAGGAGGCGAATCTGAGGGCTAAGCAGGATCTTGATGAGTTACAACTGAATTGGGGAAGCGACATTGGCAGTTCCCCTGGCAGACCTTCGGAGGAAGAGGTGATGGACCTGCTGCATCCTCATGAGAACTTGAAAAGCTTAAAGATTGAATATTATCGCGGTCTGACATTTCCAACTTGGGTTGGGGATCCGTTGTTCGGCAAGTTGTCCAGTGTAAGCATCCACAGCTGTTTGGGGTGCATGTCTCTGCCACCTCTCGGTCGGATGAGAGACCTTAAACACCTGCGGATAGGAAACATGCCGAAAGTGAAATGCATCGGAGGTGATTTCTATGGGAGCGAAGCTTCCGTTCCATTTCCGAAACTGGAGACTCTAAGATTCGATAACTTGCCAGAATGGGAGAAATGGACTGGTTTTGACGAGGGTGCGGCTGCTCTGATACAGTTTCCGAAACTTCTGGAGCTTGCTATGTTCAAATGCGACAAGTTAACGGATATTTCTCCCCTTAGTTTTCCTGTTCTCCGGCAGTTGGACCTCGAGGAATGCAGCATGGTTCTGTTGGAAAGATTCAGTAGTCTCGAATCTTTAAGTTACCTGAAAATCGAAGCTGTCGCAGGGCTATCCCATCTCCCGACAAGACTAATACAGTCCTTAAAATCACTTGAAGTTTTGGAGTGTTGCAACTGCAGTGAGCTGCTCTCGGTGTGGCCGGACGAGATTCAGCCCGAATGTCTTGCTCGTCTGAGACGCCTTGTCGTTGCAGACTGTTTGCAGCTGGGGTCGTTGGGTCAAGGAGACCAGCAACTGCCCTGCAAACTCGAAGTTCTTGAATTATTCCGTTGCGGAAATCTGGTTTCGCTTCCGGACGACTTGAGCGAGCGCTCGTCCTTACGAGAGCTGATCATCAAGAATTGCGTCAAGTTCACCGCCTTTCCGCAGACTGGCATCCCTCCCATGCTCAAACGTCTCGAAATCCTCAGTTGCAACGCTCTGGAGTCCCTGCCATGGAACATCACAGATCTCGAAAGGTTGGAGATCAAGGAATGCTCGTCTCTGAGGACATGGGCGACGCGTAGTTTTCCCATCACCCTTAAAAAGCTTTCGATCAAAAACTGCGCCCAGCTGGAGGCAGTTTCGGAAGACATGTTCCCTTGGAACAGCGACATGTTGTTGGAGGATCTTAGTTTATGCAACTGGCGCAACTTGGGTAACCTGCTCCAGCATCTGCACGCATTCTCGCATCTAGCTGAGCTGTATCTCTCCGGCTGTTACGGTCTGAAACACTTCCCCGAGCACGGATTGCCGCCCGGTCTACGATCGCTATCTCTGGAAGATTGTGCGAATCTCAAGTCGTTGCCTGCAAAGGTTCGGAACATGAAGTCCCTGGTGTTACTTGAGATAAGGAGTTGTCCGAGGCTCGATAATTTTCCGACCTGTGATTTACCTCCGAACCTGGCATCGCTTAGGATATGGGATTCGAAGAAATTCAGGCCTCTATCGGATTGGGGCTTGCATAGGCTGACTTCTCTCCGAGAATTCTCCCTCTGCGGGGGGTTCAAAGAGGTCGACCTACTCGGTGATGATGACAGTCTCTTCCCGGAATCTCTGGTGACATTTTCGATTGCCAGGTTCCCGAAGCTCACCTCACTCTGTAAGGTGCTGGAGAATCTTTCTTCGCTGCGGCACCTATCGATCATGAACTGTGGGAACCTTCATAGCTTGCCTAGTGAGAGCCTGCTCGGAAGGCTCTGGCATCTGGAAATAAGTGACTGCCCGATTCTGAAGCCGCGCTGTCTGAAAGACAGAGGCGACTATTGGAACAAGATACGCGGAATACCTTGTGTCGAGATTGATGGGACTTATGTGTATCGCCATCCCCAAAACTAAACTCGAGTGCTGGTCGAGACAAGATAGAAACTTGTCTGTCTTCTTGCCTTGTTTCTTATAATCAATCTCATTCTGTACATGCAGATGCAGATGCAGATGCACATTCAGTCATTCATTTTCTCAACTCAAACTGTCTGTCTTGGGGGTATCAGAGATATCGACGGCTGCCACCGGAACTCTATGTAAGTCGAATTACCATTGTGCTTTAAGCTAAGTTAAGCTGTTTTTGTTCTATAAGTTGGGTGCTGGTTGTCAACTTTTTCATTCCACAAATAATTTCATATATATATATATATATAAGAAATGGCAATTCTACATTTTGTGTTAGTACTCAATGTGTGTTAGAGTAGATATGTAAGTAGGCATTGGTTATTTTTTTATGACGTTTGGTAGACCCTAGTTCACACTAGCCAAATACGTGTGACCTCGGTCACAAATTCATTCCCGCACCACAGACCATCAATTGCAAGCAGCATTGGTTATTTTTTGTTTGGTTTTACTATCGTTTGAAATAAGGTATTTAATTTGAGTTATTATTTTGATTTGATGTGTTGTTTTGTGAAATAAAATTGTTCTGCTATTGATTTGAAATGATTGAAAGAAGAAAAATTATTATTATTATTATATTCAAATTGATTTCTTGTTCTTGATTGGGACACACCCGTTTTTTTTTTTTTTTTTAAATCTTAACTATGATAGTGATGTATGTGATTTTTTGAATTGAATTTAGTGAGAAAAACCTAAGTGAAATAAATAGGCATTCATTATTAGGTCATTGCTTTTGCTTTTTTAGATAACATATTGCGGCCGCTGTCCTGCAAATACAAAGGAATAAAAAACGTGTTAACTATTTTCAATCCATCGATTTTATTTATCCAATTTTAATTTTAAATATGCAGTTAGTATAGTAATTTTATTTCGATCGTCACTTTATTTTTATTATTGTTTTTCAAATTTTCAAATATTCTATTATTTTAAACAATTTTTTATTTTTATAAATTAAAATATTTTTTAAAAAAAAATTATAAAAATAAAAAATATATTTAAAAGTTAAAATAAAAAAAAAAGGTAACTCAATTTTTTTTGTTCATATTATCTTTCACATTTTATGTCATTTTTTAAAAAAATAAATTTTAAATTTTAATTAGATTAATTAATTATCTTCTATGTTTTTAATTATTTACTAAATATATTCCTCCTAAATTTTCATGTCTACTATAACATGAACACACGTACCAAATGAAAGAAGTATAATATATATTATATATATCAACATCCAATACAAAATATATTATTTTTTATATTTTTTCCATCCACTATCAATATATTTATTTTGTCATTTTAGTATGTCTACTTTTAATATATTACTTTTTTAGTAATTGTATTTCTCATTAAATAATAAAAAGTACCTCTATACTTCATATAATATTACAAAAAATAGGATTAAACAAACAAATGGATTTATAGGTAAAAAAAAATATTTTTCTCATTATATTGTATTATTATTACCTATAAAATACTAATATTCTAAAATTTATGTGAAAAATAAACAGTTACATTGAAAGTGGACAAAGAAAGTATTACCGATTTTCTATACCTCATATTAAAAAATAAATAATTAATTAATCAGTGAATTAACACACCCTTTGTATCCCATAAAACTGCAAAGACCATTTGATAAATAGATATATAGGCTTATATTTGAAGGCCTAAGCAAGATTATAAAATTATCTAGAAAAGAGAGAAAGAGAGACAGTTGACAAGTATATAGGTTAGAGATTAATGTACTACAACTAAATTAATTAACTGTTGTGTACTTAACAAAATTTATATTTATATGTAAATTATAAAAATTATTATTTATTATTACTTATCGTAATTTTTTCTCATTTTTTTTGTATTTTACAAGATAAAATAACACAAAATAAAAGCAAAATTGGATGACAAAAACAAGTAAATAGTAGTAATATATACTGAGTCTATTTTAAGTTGAATATTTGAACTTTTTTTTTTCTATAAAATGTATTTTGTATTTTATTTTATTGCTTTTTAGGAATCGTCATTTAAAATTTGGCAAACAGATCCAGTATTGCATACAAAAGTAACAACATTTATTTTATTGTGTTCCTTGATTAAATAATTTCTTTGATGTTTTTTTTTTTTAATATTAGAAAATTTATAGTAAGATTAATTTCAAGATGAGACAGGAAATGAGAGTTTTGTTAGTGACGAAACAATCCCAAATTTCGGGGGTTGGAAATAAAGAAAAAAAAATAAAGAAACTCTTAAGAGATCAAAACCATAATTAAATATTAAAGAAAATATTTTTTACCTACGAGCATCCTATCTGTCCCAAAAATAAACTCTATCCATCTATCTCCGCATGCATAGTGTGTATATATATATATGTATGTATATATAAAGTAATATTTTATACATACACACGTATGTATATATATACACGATATGTGTATGGGACAGTAGAACAAGATTCTGTCTAGAACAAATAAATATATGTATCAAAAGCTTCTCACTTTTAAAAGGAGGTTAGAAAAAAATAAATAAATAAAATCAGTATACAATATCATAATTTTCGAAGCTATTTTAGTGCACAAGCCTGGGTGCAGTTTGGTGCAACAGAGGCCACACTCAAGCAAAAATGATTAGGGCAAGAAAAATTAGAGAGAAAAAAGTTTAAACCTTTGTGCAATTAAGCGACTCTATTTTTACTTCTAAGCTCGACACATAAGTTACGAAGATTTTTTTAAGTATTCAAACATTACACATGCTCTAAGGGTGTGTTTGTTCGGGGGATTATTCATCCCATTTTTTCTCCCAAAAAATATCAAATCAAACACCTGTTTTTCATTTTTTATATTATACTAAAAAATCAATTTTACATTCAAAACATCACATCAATACCTATTTATATCACATCGTACAACTATTCAAATTTAAAATTTTTACTATTCAAATCTTAACTTAAAATCCAAACCCCCAGACAAACACACCCTGTCGAACCCAAACTCGTGACCCTTAGTCGGACGTTTGATTATCACATAAAAAAAAAAAAAAAAAAAAAAAAACTGAATTTGATTAAACTATGCATGAAAATAGCCCTTGGAAGAAAAGGACTCTTTTGAGTTATATAATAATCAATATATATATATATATATACACACGGTTGTGGTGGGTGTGTGAATATTATTATGCATACTATTAACGATAAATATATGTAATAAATATATATGTATGTATGTGCATTATTTATTATATGTGAGTGAAAGTGAGTATAGAGAGAGTGAGACGGACAAATAAGAATAAGAATAGAAAGTGAGTAAATGTGCTTGTTGATCTTTAAATATTAATTATTATATTAATACGCAGTACAAATCAAGAAAAGAAAAATAAAAATAGATTTATTAGCCTCTTATAACACATATAAAATATGATATTTGTCGAGTAAATTATTCAAATATAAGAATATTTTTAATGTTAAGTACAATGACGCAAAAATCAAAATGACAATCTTCTTACGGGACGGAGAGAGTATCTTATTTTGTAAATATAGGCGTACAATCAATGCTTGAGTATATAAATGCATCCACGCCTACAAAGCGTATGAATTATGTACTAACTATAAGATGCTACATGTATATTTCGTAACATTTTGCTCTTTTTTTTAAAAAAAAAAAAAAAATCACAGCCAACTACAATGACATTCAAAACACATAGTATTTTAGTATTTATAATTTTAGGTATTTTTATTGTAACATATAAAAATTAGAAAAATACTACTATTGAAATTTGTTCTTATTCCCTTTATATTTAGATTTGGACGACAGATAACATAAAAAAATAATATCAAATGTTGCTTTTTATGTATTTTTATTGTTATATACATGCATTTTTTTTTTTTTTCTAAAAGGCAAAACAACTAATAAGTGAACATAATAAAAAATAATACATCAAAAATATTTTCAAGATAAAGACAAATTGCAATCTAAGTAAGAAAGACGGCCGACTTAAATGGATAGGTAAGAAAAACTATTACTAGTTCATAAATAACACGCCAATATTGCATCTATTGCTGTGTTTACTTGTGAGTTGTGAGGTTTTGAATTTTGAATGGAAATAGTTGTTTGATATGATATAAATATATTTTGATGTGATTTTTTTATTATAAAATTAAATTTTTTTGTAATAAAATAAATAAAAATTGAATGTTTGAATTTGATATTTTTGAAAGAAAGAAAAAGTTAAATAGTAAAAATGATAGATAAGTAAACATAGCCTATTTGTTTATTGAAATTTCAAACTTCCATTTTCATTTATTGTAGTCCTTCTCAATTGAATTGTAGCTTGTTAGTATATGATAAGGTCTCACTCCCACCCATCCTTGCAATTTATATATGATATGATCTCCTAAGATAAGATCTTTTCCCTTAAAAAAATCATCTAAGTAGGGGACCCAAATTAACTTTAAAACTACTACTAAATACTACTCCTTCCTACCCATTTATCATGTGCACAGTGTCATTTCTGTCCATCTCATATTTCATATTATTTTTTTTTTAAAAAATAATTACGCACTTTAATTTCATTTTAAAATTTTTATTTTATAATTTATTTATTTTTAATTAAACTAATTAGTTATCTTAATTTTATTTTTAATTATTCATATCATATAATAATTATTTTCACTAATACATTCTTATTTATCTATTAATTAAAAATATCTTAAATTTTCGTATTTACAGTAATTCGGGAGGGAGAAGTAAATGATATTAACAAGCTTGAAGAAGTGAAATAGTTTACATGACTTACTTGGATCTCAAAGAATTCCTAGTTCCGCCCATGCTTCCTATCTAAAAGTTCCGGTCAACTATTAAGGCGCATTTGGTACAGAGAATGGAATTGGAATAGAATTTGAGAGAAATAGAATTGAATAGAAAATGAGAATTAATTCTCTTATTTGATAAAATAGAGAATTCATTTGAGAAATCTAAAAAAAAAAATATAGATATATAAATGAGAACAAAAATAACTGATTAATCCGATAAAAAGAGAGTTTTAACGAATGCATTCATAAAAAATATTTTTGATAAATTTTTTTAAAAAAATTTATAAATTATATACGATATTTTTTAAGATTATATTTTAGTACAATTTCTTAAAATATCGTAAAAATTAAATACTTTAAAAACAAATTAAATTTGTTTTTTGTAAAATTTAAATAATATAATTTTTTAAAAATTATAAAAATTAAATAGTACAAAAAAATTTTAAAAATTAAAAAAAAAACATATACTGCAACATCATTTCTCTCAATTTGAGAAATGATACTATTTTCATTTCTCTGGCCTCATTTCTATGTACCAAACACAACTTAGGTTATCAAATATTTTCACTTTGGATTTGGTGTTTGGTTTATTCATCCTCATGCAACCATACGAGTAAAACTCCTCTACGTTTCTAAACCATTGCCTCAATTTACATAGTCAACAATAACTTTTTAAAATAAAATTAAATTAAAAAAAAAAAGTCACACCTAATATATAATTTTTTCTTTTTTTAGAAAATAGTACAGCAAATACGCGTGACCAACAATCAAGATATTTTCCTCTACTTGCTGCATCAAAGAAAACAAAATTGCAGGCTTAAAAAAAAACAAACAAGCAACTCTAGTAAGATTTGTAATATAAATTCCTTCATATCTTGTGGAGATATAAGATGTCATTTTAGAACTTTATTTCCTAGTACCATGGCCAAAATAAACTGTCTCCAACATCTATCTCCAGTAATTATTTATTTTTTTCTAGTTTGAAATTTTTTCAAAACTCTAAAACTTTCGATGTAAATGGAGACAACTCTTAGAACCCAAGATTCTTTCTTCTCTATTCAAATAGTATATTATCCCATATATACACCCTATAATACCATACCATTTTCACCTTCCCCTAAGCTAAGGAATGCATATAGATATATGTGTGTGTGTGTGTATGTATTACAGCAGCAGAGGAGATGAGAGTCACATAAACAAGACAAAATATGACATCAAAGATACCAAATAAACAAAACAAATAACAATTGAAGGTAGTAAGTATGCATGGCTGTACAGACAGCAAAAATAGGCAGTCTTTAGGAGTTGCAAAATAGAGGGCTCATTTGAAGTTAACAGCCACGATTCAATTTCACAGACAGAATATACATTATAATAACAAACATTATGCGAGCATGCTACACGTTACCTAACTTAATTGTTGTTAGTACTAGCACTGGTTCTGTTCCATTGGAATTCTGATCGACCCCCAGCTCTCACCTCCGCTCCACGCTGCAAAGAGCAAACAGAAAAAGAAAGAACAAGGATGTTACGAGAAACATCAATGACAAGTGTACATATGGTTGACATTTTTGATCAGGAAACTTTGCCTTTCGATGGCTGCTCTATCCAGGGACCATTCATCACAGTAAGAACGCTGCATGCATCACTGTATTCTAAATTTGGCAGCAGTTTCGGTGTGAGCAAGAAGCACCTACATGGGAAGCCATATCATGTCAAATTGTGCACCGTTGTCATTCATAATAAAAACCAGCTAAGCAATGTTGATAAACTGAAAGTTCTAAAATGGCAATTGCTTACTGTGGTGTATTTGGCTGGCTGGCTGCTCTGACCAACTGCTGGAACATTTTTCTTTCGTTTATAGGGTCCATGCCTGGGGGACATATACGAATATTTGTTATCACTTCCATTCGATAAAAGAATTGAGTGAGAAATGTAAACTAGAGCCAACCTTGATTAATTTCATCCACTACTCTAAAGGGGCAATTTGTAAGGTCCTGCAATGAGACTAGGTAGAGAATGGTCGAAACAGACCTCTCCTGGAAATTGGAGGTCATAAACAGGTTAAAAGCTGAAAGGCTGCAGATTAAAGATTGCATTCATAATAAGAAATTAAGACTAAGCGTGTGTACCCCTCCAGATTGATGGTGTGCACTTAAAACCTGTAGCTGTCCCGTTTGCCTGAGTGCAACATTGGAAACCATAGAAACACAAGAAACCATTAAAGAAATAAATCAAATTCGAGGGACTCAAGAACTCAGGGAACTGAAATTAAGACAGAAGGTAAGTTTGTTTACCTGAACTTTACTTTTATCAGTATGCCATATTGATCAAAATCAGTATCTCGTTCATCTGAAAATTAGCATATCAGTAAAAGAGTGTACATGACCTTAACTGGAACAGTGGAAAGCACCTCAAATGAAATTATTTAATCACAGAAATTACCTAAAGACACCTCGCCGGCAACAGCCATTTCTTGGAAATTTCGACTGAAAGTTTCATTTATCCGAGACACAAGACTTCTCAATGTTGGGAGCCAACTCGACTGTAGATAAGTCAAAACGAAAATACTTGATTGTCATTTGTCTGATGCATGAGACTCCAAAATCATCCTCTCTTCTATTTAATTTTTTTAATAAATGCTCAATAATGTGAAAGCATGGGGTATGTAATACAAGAAGATAATTTCTATTGGTGATTTATATCCAACCTTCAGGTCATCAATTTCAGCCAATCTGCTATTTAATTCCTTCTCATCTGATTCTTGTTTAGCTTTAAGCCCTTCAATCTGCACAATCACCATTTAATTAAGTTATATAAACATAAGTTAAAACAGAACTACCAGTCATGAATTTTCAAAGAGATATAAATGTACTTTTCTTTGGCGGTTTTCATATTCTTCCAAAATGTTATGGTTAAGAAAGAGGATAGAATTGGCTTCAGATATCGTATCTTGGATTGCAGCTTCCAAATCTTCCACAGTGGTAGGCATCTGCAGGTAGTATTATCACATGATAAGCACAAGCAGACTACATAAACTATCTTCCGACGCAACTAAAAATTCCACAGAATGATCCATGAACTAAAATAGTTGAACTAGGATGATGTAGTTCAAGATGAAACAGCATAATAGCAATGTATTCAATTACAATAATCAGAACTTTGAGGATTGAATATCTAAGAACCACAGGACAAGTGCTCGGAATTAAGCATCCCTATCCAGGAAAACAGAGCTAAGACACATTTAGGGTGTGTTTGTTTGGGGGATTTGGTTTTGGGATTTGAATAATAAAAATTTTGAATTTGAATAATTGTATGATATAATATAAATAAGTATTGATGCGATATTTTAAATGTAAAATTAATTTTTAGTATAATATAAAAAGTAAAAAATAGGTGTTTGATTTAATATTTTTTGGAGGAAAAATTTTGATGAATAGTAGAAATTTGAGAAAATGTTATAAACAAACACACCTTAGGATTTTGCAACTGAGTAGAATTTCTTATAATGGAAATTTACCAAACTTGTTCATTAATTCAAAGAACACTCAACTTTGGAGAGATGTGTGCTCTGCTTTGAGTTGAGGAAAAGTATAATCTCCCTCTCCCTCGTTGTCACCAAATTTATATTTAGGCACTTTAGCTGCTGTATTCTATTAGTTATAGTGGGAAAACTTGCAATAACATAATAGGCTGCTTGCAAACACAGGGTTTCACTTCTGAGAATATGACGAAAAAACTAGGTTCTACATAGAAACCCATCTATGAACTCACTCTATTGCTTAGATTAACTTCAAGCAGGCTGAAGCTGGATTCTATACACAACATTCCAAAAATATTTCTCTCTCCCCCTTCTTCCTTTTTTTAAAATCTTTTTCCTCTGAAGGAGTGGATAGCACATGCATCCAGTATTTTACAGGATCATCACAAAAAAATTTGATCAAGATCAACACTGTGTTAAAATGGGAAGCTCATTTATGAACATTGCCTCCATATATTTGATTCATTTAATTATCTTTCACATGCTCTTAAGTTGCAAAGATCTATGGAGAGAAAACCTATTTATTTTAACCTCCTCAACTTAATAAATATATAACAATTAACAACATACAAGTTTGAGCAACCATGCAGCATTTATCTAAGCCCCTAAAAGCACTCCACAACAATCAGAAAACAAACCTCTAGGAAGGCTTGCTTCAGCTCAGGAGTGATCTTGGCAACCGAGTCTGCATACTTCTTTGCATCTGACAAATTCTGTCGGCAGTTTTCCAATGCATTTTTACCTAATCAAACGAGCAACAAAAATGTAAAAGTTTGAAATAGCAACATTAATGAAACGTATTCTTTTATAATAAAAATGTTTAGCCAGTTAGTGCCATCCAACAGATAATAGAATATATATTCACGATAATCAAGTAGTCAAATCAAAATAAATAAACAAAAACGGTTCTTCAAGTCGGACTAACATGTAGCAGAAAGTGTTTCCGTCGAGCTCACTTTGGATACAGTTCTACAGAACAAAAAATCTCCCCTTCTCAAAATAGTTGTTGCATGCGACGCATCAAATGCTATCGATAGATCTAGGGTTATTTACCTCCCTGATAGGTAAATTTCAACATAAACAAGCTCCATTTTTCAATAGAAGAGTGTCTTTTCATCATTGTCCAACATATCCCTCGTAGTGCAATGAGGTTGCGGATTATTTTGCTAAGCATAGTGCAAAAGGGGATGTAGAACTATCTGCCTAACTTTAATAACTAAGGAGCATCCGAAACCTTTTATCTTGTACTCTATCCATCAAAGCTGTTCTATTTTGTATTCTACATAGTCCCCAAATAACAAAAACAAAAGTCAGAATACATTTTTCTAGAAATTTAAACACAATAGAAAAACTCAACAAATCAAAGCAAGCGATGAAAAACCCTAAACCCTTGAGTTGAACATAGGCCCATGAAATTTTGAAGCTTAGAGCCTCAGTCTTCAAGAGTCATATCTGGGAAACATTGAATCCACAACAAAAGCTTGGTGTAATAGAATAATTCTCACTTATAACATAGTTTTACTCTCGCTAACCCCCAAAAGGAGAGTGGTCTCAAGTAACATCCTAAACATGCTGCAAACTTGCAATAACAAAGTACAAGTGAGATTTCACTAATTTGTGGGTGAGGAATTCTTGACATCCATTTTTAAGCATTATATCATGGTACATAATATATGCTTTTAAAGCACGCATCCGCAGTTCAAAGAAACATCCATAGTGTTTAGATATGTTTGGGAAGTGTTTTGTTATTTTGGAAAGTTTTTTGATAGAAAAAAATTGATATAAATAAAAACTTAATGTTATGCAAATAATTATTGAATGTGATATTCTAAATATATACATGTACACCCCCTCCGTCCGCAAACTTATGGAAGTTTTCTTAAACACGGAAACTAAAAAATAATAATATTTTAATATTAAAATGGGATAGGTAAAAAGTAAATAAGGGATATTATAGGAAATTTATTAAAAAATCGATAAAAAGGTGATGGGTAAGTGAAAAAATAATAGCACATTGGTATTATTTGTTAAAAATAAGGGTAGAAAAATTGTGGGCGGATAAAGTTGTTTATTATAAATGTAATAAATATAAATTTAGCGGACAACCAAAAGAAAGAAATAGTGATATAATTAGCGGATGGGGGAATGAAATGAAATTTGGTATAAAATGTACTCCCTTCGTCCAATTTTAAAGGTCTCATTTACCTTTTGTGTCATTGTACATAACATTAAAAATATTCTTATATTTGTATAATTTTTTGCAGAAATGTCATTATAATAGTATTATAAGAGACTAATAGAAATATTTTTGCCCTTTTTCCGTAATTTGTACTATGTTTTCATATAATAATTAATATTTTTAAAGATCAACACGCAAAAAGTAAATGAGATCTTTAGAACCGAACGGAGGTAGTAATATATTTAGACAAGAAATTTTTTTGATAAATAGTGCCAAAAAATGCAAAACACCAGCCTAATTAATTCATTTGAGCAATATAGGGTAAAAAAAGTTACACTCCCTCCATCATCCAACTTTGTGCTCAAACATGTGGGCACACGTTTTTTAATGATAAAGGGTAATAATTGATAGTTTTTTTCCTTTTATAATAATAAAATTCATGAAATTGACATAATTTTTGACTAAAAAGAAAAACAAGAACATTTTTTATGACAACCCAAAACAAAGAGTGAACATAAATTTGGATAATAAAGGGAGAATTATTTAAAATTTCTTGAGCATAGTGTCTTGTCAAATCTATATTTTCTTCTCTTTTTTAAAAAAAAAAATAAAGTGACAAATTTACACCTTGTGGCTGATGAAGGGTGTTTCTAGCTTTTGGTTTTCCTTAATAAATAGAAATTACACTGCCTAGATAATTTTGAAGCTTTTTTCATATTAAACACCCAATTTTGTGCATGTTGAATAAGTAACACCCACAAATAGCGTTTTTACTGATACATTCCTTAAGAGCAATCAACATGCTTGGGACAAGTCCAATTTAATATTCTTTTATTTCCTCCTAGTAGAATAAGATTTCAAGGTTGAGATGCATCATAAGTTTTCCTTAAAACTTCAATATGTAATTGGAAGGAAAGCAGAAAGTTGAATTTTTTTTATTTTCTTGTTTTTTATCTCATAAAATACATAAAGCTGCATTCTCAATACACAACATAGGGCGACTAAGAAACATATTGCCAGGGAACCAGTTCAAAATAGAAAAAACTTTAGAACCGGAACAAAGTAACACTTACATTGATCCAAATACAAAGATGCTTGCACAGCAGCCCTTTCTTGTTGTTTCACATTGGATTCCATGTCCTTAATCTGTATTAAAAGCAAATTACCATATCAGAAACCTCAAGATAAAAATCAATTGTATCTAATTATTGATAACGTTGGTTGATGCACAATGCGCCATTGGCATGTAAAGTTGACAGTGAAGCAATAACAGTAAACTGCCATATTCACTAGGTATAACAACGAATTACTCAAAAAGCACTATGAAAATAAGGTGTACACTTCCTATTATAGATCCATGATTAAGCTGCACCAGCGATTGGGTTAAGGATTTCCATGACCTGTGAAATTACAACCTAGATCTAGCCAATGATGCCTTGTTTAATTGCAGGCTGGAGTTGAGGGAAAGTCACTCTTGCATGTAACAGCAGGCCCTAATAAGTTGAAACTAGTGAGCTTATTATAGAAATAATGAACAATAGTGAACCCCAAGAATCAACACAAATATAAAAGTGGCCTCAAACACACTGAAAAGATATTGAAGGTGATTCAATCATCCCCATTCACATACCCACAAATCAGAATTCAAAACTATCATAAGATAGTCTTTCAAGTGGTGAGGGAAAGCACTGACTACTAGAAAGTAGAAACGCACTTAATGTGAAAGACTTGCTCATATCACTTGAAGCATTTCCAAGGCATTTCAGCATATCACTAACTAGAAAACCCCAACCACAAAAAAAATAAATGAATAAATAAATAAATCTACTTGCTTTGATACATCATGATTCCTAGGAATTACATAGCTGAGTAAAACCAAGGGTGAGGCAGCAACCAATTGAATAATTTGTCAGTGACATAACTAAAATGCAGACAATAAGCAATTTCAGAAATTAAAACATTGGAAATTTTGATATTTTAAGCAGCATTTACTATATTGCAAAACTGCATAAAAATATCTTATGTGCCATCAAACATCTTATATTGTCATACAAAACTTGTAATCTAAGCCCTCATGACCATGTCAATTATTTCTGCTAGGATAAACAAAATTCTAGTATCTATAAATGGCAAATTACATAGAGATATAACACAGCCGGCATTTGCTAATACCAATGTGAAGAAGTGGATCATACCTTAGCTTCAAATTCAATGCAGAACATATTAAATTCCGCTAAACCTCGTCGGCAAGCAACAGCTTCAATAAATAAATCCTACCAAAACAAATGGTGAGACAAAAAACTAACTAATAAATAAATAAAAAACAGTAACATGAAGTAAGAGATTATAGTGCCTCACAATAACTACATAAGAACATTTAGAGAGCTTAAAATAAGCACTGTCTTACCTTAAGATCCATCAAACATTGGAATCGCTTAATCTTCAATTCGGTAATATGGTCATTGAGATTTGCTATCAAAGAATCAGAGTCATCATCCCTTTCTAGCGACTTCAACTTTGTTCTATATTGGACTGAAAAAAGTAGTTCTCTGATTATATGCTCATAAGAATATAATCATTTCACAGAGTATCAATATTTTTACTTACCAACAAGGTTCTCTGCTGTTTTTAATTTTCTCTTCATTTTTTGTGAAATTTCAACAATCTCCTCCTGTATAATTTCCACAAATTGTCAATTAAATTCATAAAGATGCAAAACTAAATTGTTAATTAGATGGCCAGTGTTGAGAAATGAGGTATACATGGATCAAAACTTATATATTTTCCTCCTATTGTAAGAACATCTAGATTATTTTAGACGTTCTCCAGACTTAATTAGACTGAATGCCTTAGAGCCAGCACTTATCCAAAATGCTCCATGACAGCATAATTTGCCATGTAATTGGATTAGTCTCCATTATAGCAGGTAGTCTATATAGAGGTTGTCAATGCTCCAGGACAGCACTATTTGTTATGTAATTGGATGGTTGTTGATCATTGGGAGATTGGATTATCCCAGGAGAAACTGTAACAAACCCAGGGTCTTTAAGATAGAGGTGATAATACGACATCAATCTACATATGATAATAGAATTATGCTCCAAATAAAACTTCTCAACAGTGGCTAAATGTTCCAACCTTGAGGTAAGTTATGTAATTGGAACAATAAAACTAGCAAGGTAGACTTATGCTAAGGGGATAAGGAATGCAAAATGTTGTGAGATGGATTTGATCATTACCCTATGCATACTGTAAAGTATAGCATTTCACGGCTAACGGGTCAACTACTAATGCTTATTTTTCTTGTCATACATGGGGATATGGAAGAGATTACTACATATAACTGCTGAATTTATAGTTCTCAATAGTTGAAACAGAATAATAATATAGACAACATATTCAAGTGTGCCTTCTATATCATCACCATAGGAGACGCAACAGACAGTGCATCACACATGAAAATAAAAACTCCCACGAACCTTCTACCTACTTATCCAAATAAATCAATCATAAAATTTTATAACTAGTACTTCCACTTTCTTAGTGGAACAGGAAACACTTTCTTACATATTAGAAAGAAACTCTGCATGCATAGAACAACAAGCCAGATATTGACCAGCATAATGGTGATATCAGTAGAAAGCCCACATCTTGCATCCATATAGGCAGAAATACTCAACTATAATCAGAATTCCACAACACTAACGTATGAAACTTCGTGTATAGCACACTGAATCATTAATCTGAAACGTATTTCTTTCTCAAAGAGAAGATGCACAAATATTCACATTTAATGAAGTTACTCACTACAATTGAGTTGTCGGGTACCCCTTCAGCTAATGCTTCTAATGCTTCTAACTTGTAAGATTTTTAGGCAGCCAATTCTATAGAATTGAAAAATTTGTTCTACAGCTATGCCTGACACGAATGTTTTGGCTTAATCAGAGAGTTCAAAGTGTTCTTAACATGTAAGCACGTGTGTGCATGTATTCACTTACTCGTTCACGCTGAAGTCCACCTGCTTCATCTTCTTTTTGCCTCAAGGCAGCTTGAAGAGCTTTCAGATCTACCTCAATAGTAGATATCTTCTCCTGCAGCTCTAATTGCCTTGATTTGACATACTCGATCTCTTTAACATCCGAATCTGAAAATAAAGGGAAAATATCAAAACTTCAGTAAACCCAACCTTACTTCAGAATTCAGATACCTAAGTTTATCCTTTATCGCCCAGAAGAAATAATCACAACAATCAGTTTTTCCTAGGCAAACTGAATATATATACATATATATATGCTAAACTTTTGGATGCTATGTTCACCATTAGTATAAATACATCATGTCACATAAATATAATCAGCACGAAATTAACTTGAATTGACATGATTGGGTATAAAAACAGGAAAGAGGATCAACAGAATGATGAACATACTGCACAGAAGCAGACGGGAGCGATCTACTGATTCAACATTCCCAGACACATGATTCCCATAGCGGGATCTCATCCAACGATAATGATTCTCAGGTGTCCAGACATCCATAATTCCCAAGTTCAAGACTAGATCAGCCTTTTCATCAGTTTCTTTGGACCCAATATACTGAGAAAACAAATATAAGAAGAGATTCTGTTAGATTGAATAACTTAATTCATAAAGAATCACTTTTTCATAATCATCCTTAAATCTAATCCTGCCATCAATTGTATAAAAAAGTATGCATTGTGTACAACATAAACTAGTAATCATACTGAATGATTCAATCCAAATTGAGTTATCAAAACTTCTTTGACAGCATAGGGAGCTTCAAATACTTGGTCAAGCCTGGAAGATATTCCGATTTTACACATCTGTTCAATACAACATAAGAGTATCAGCTCAACAGAGATATGGTGCCAAATTTCCAATGAAGTTAGAGCAATACTTGGTCAGATGGTTGAAAGGACTCCCTATGGGAAGCTTCATTACTGACATGATTAATCACCGGAACATCAAAAGACCTCAGATTTCTAACTAGGACATCGCGATCCTCAGAATCCTGAGTTATAAAAGCCTGAAGGAGGTAACAGATCATGTAAAGTGAATATATAGATGTATAGGAAATAAGCCTAACTAGAACACAGAGTCACAATTTAAATTTTGCCTATTGATATGCATGATTATAGGTCAACATCAGTTAACTAATTGTTAACAGGATTATACTGAACATCGAAAGGAAATACCAATACAATTGAAGAGCTCTATTGGCTAAATTAAAACTGATTGCAAGATTCCTTGTCATTTCATTTATATCATATTGTTACTGCTAATTATCTAGGTGAAAACCTACCATCCAATTAATTACTTATATTGACCTTGAGGTATGCCCTTTACACTCCCATCAACTTCTTGCTTAAACCAACAACCAGAACATCTTGTCACCTCTCCCAGGTTACTATTCTAATTTGACCCCACTAATATTGGAGATATTAGCATCAAGGATGCAAATGTCGTGGAGATCCTGACATTGTTCAAAATCTTCAAGACATGTACTAATCATCTTCCAACACATTCCCAGGAGCACAAATGAAGACGTGTACTACTTTGCAAAGCAGGGTGCTAGGGGAAATGTTGAGCTTCCTCTGTGATTGTAGCCTAATTATCTCTCCCATCTCTACTGATAAAATCTTTCTCCTTTCCAGAAAAGTAAATACTGGTGATATCAATATAAGATCATTGCAAGCCAAATTTGAAGCAAGAGTTACTGTTGGTTAAACATTATGTAATTAACCTTCCTCCTTATTAGTAATATTTTTACAGGAATAAGATTTCAAGATTTGTCAGTATATTATTTCCAATAATAGTACAATAACATTGTGGGTATTATTTTATTCTATTTAAACAACAAAATAAGCACCTTCCATTATGAGATCATTATTGATAAGCATTACCTTCCATATGTAATAGGCAACATGACCTTCTAGGTAGTCAGCATGAAGCCGGTTGGTGACATTGACCTGAACATTAAGCAAAAAAGGGTTATCTCATATCAAAATCCTCCCTTATAGTATCATGTTCAAACTATGATAGCAAATGCAATACAGTATTAAATTTCCATCTCATTTTAACTTCCAACCTCCAACAATACAGGACCATAAACTTCACGGTTGAACTTGCTGCGGTGCTCCTGAACCCATCGATAAGCCTCAAATATCTTCTCAGCACCCGAATTTTTTAATGCTTGTAAGCGCTTATTGTTGGCATTCTCCATCTCTTTCAACCTTTTGGGTTATACAAGGAATGGAAAAAGGCCGTTAATACTGATCAGTATATAAAGAAAATCTGGGCTAAGTATTGATATAGACCTGTCCGAAAACTGCCTTGATGCCTGTTTATGCTCATGTAGGAGCTTCTCCTTCTCTCTTTTATCAAATCTGAGCTCTTTTGCAGCCTCTTCTAACTCCATTATCCGAGCACCTAGTTGTTCCTGGTATATCAAACCGAAAAGGTAGAAGGAAGCCATAGAATCATTTAGACTCAAATAAACTAAAAACTCCAAGTTATATTAAAGTAGTATTACACAATCTACCAACCACTCTAATCATCATCAGAGATGATTAGGGAAAGAATGTTTAACCCACCATCTTATGCTTAGGAGGTTCATATGGAGGAAGACATGCAAGTTCTTTCTCTGCAGCAGCAAGCTCCTCCTTAGCCTTACTAATTCTTTCCTGACGTGTCTCTTCCTGATGCCTTAATTCTTCCACTTCTCTGTATTTCCCCGGTATTACCGCTTCCTAGAGATTTAAGGCACAAATTAGAAGTGAAGCTGCAAGAAACAAGAAAATCAATATGTAAGAAACTAATGTAAAATTTGTTAACAAACCAGGTGGTTGTACTCGTCCATAAGCTGCATACGATGCTTTACGTTGCGATCGGATAAACAATTTAATTTTTTCAATTTAGCCTCGTAAATCGCCTTCTCTTGCTTTTGTTTCCTGAAATCCAAGTAGTTAGGGCAACCTAAAAAAGGTTGTAACTAGAAACGGTATGTACCAAAACGAACATAAAATTGGACTTAGAAAAAAAAAGTAGGGTTGTGTTCTTTGTGGGTTTTACCACAAGTTTTTACTATTCAAATTTTTTTTTTCCCTCAAAAAATATCAAATCAAACAATTACTTTTCTTTTTTTATATTATACTACAAATTTATTTTACATTTAAAACATCACATCAATATCTATTTATATCACATCAAACAACTATTCAAAATCAACTTTTTACTATTCATAAATCCGAACCCAAAAATCCAAACCCACAAACAAACACACCCTAGCTTTTTTTGCTCATGTTTCCTAAAGAACAGATTGTATGACTAACAAGATAGGGTGCAACGAGCACTTGAAAATACAAAAAAGTAAAAAGTTTGATAGATACAGTAAGTAGAAAAGGCACCTTAGAGTTTAATGAGACTCCAAGTCTAAAAACATTGCTGATTTAATCCACCACTTTATCAAGAGGAACTTTTTGAGAAACAATAATTTAATATCAACTACCTTAAAAATTGACACACATCTGAACATTTGCATGGAAATCCACACCGAGCTCAAAATAGTCACTTAGATTTAGTTTTGGCTTTAATCTATCATTAGGCGGAATATATAAGTATAACTACTGAAAGCTTATGCCCATGCTCCTATATATGGCCAAATTGGAACAAATTGGTGAGAGACAACCTGTGCATATTGCCTCGTCCATGGTAGGAAATGTTCAAACACAAGAAAAATGAAGGTTTCCAAGTTCATGAGTTTTAGAAAATATCCAACCAAAAATTGAATCTCACACATTTTTTATAAAATATATTGCGAGGGTAGATTAACTCACTCAATGGGTTGTTTAAGTTCATTCAAAATATTTGCAGCTTCATCTAGCTTCTTCTTTGCATCGGTCTCCTGTTTTTTAGCTTGCATGTACTCCGCCTTCTTCATATCATACTTCAGCCATGGCAACTTTTTCTTCATGCGCTCAGCCTGGAAGCACGAGAGCGATAGCCCATCACTTCATACATTGAATCAATTGGCCCAGCCATCATAGTAGAAAAGAAATGTTTATCACACCTTCGCCAAGAGATCTTCTCTTTGTCGAACACGGTTAACATCTCTTTCTAATTCAGCATTAAGAGCCACTAACTGATCCAGAGACCCTTTATTGCTTTCGACAGCCTATTAGAAAACAAGATACAGTGTTTATATTCCTCAACAGACAGCATTCTTATGGAAGTCCATGCAACAGACAAAGCACAAGAACACATGACTCACCCGTTGAAACTTCTTCAGTTCCTGACTCTTTGTGATTAGGGCCTGATGCTGAATGGGTAATCTGGGATCTCCAACAGCTTTTTCAGTTTCTTCAAGTAGTTGAATCGGAGATAACTTTGCAAACTCACAAACTCTGTCTTGAGGTAGAAACTAAAACCAATCCAAATAAATGGGAAATGCTTATAAATATTTAAAAGAATAGAAGTAATATTCAACTACACTACAAAATTATTGTTTCGGGATAAAGTGAACTACAAGTAAAGATCAAAAGGAGCCGAAAGAATGGTGAAACTTTTTCAGAAGGATGAAGATATTACACCAGTTTAACAGAAAAACATTTGATTATATCTAACAAATTGTTACACAGATAGACAGCCAATATATAAGTAACAGAACATAATAAAAAATAAAATAAGGCATACTTGAGTCAAATTATTGACTTGAATGTTGAATCTTTGAATCACCTCAATAATCTCCTTTTTAGTTACCACTTGGCCTGAAAATATATAAAAATAAAAATAAAATAAAATAAATAAATAACAGAAGTCAAACATCAAGCACTCAGTTTTCATATTTTTCATCTGACGAGGTATTAAACTTGCAAAATTAAGACAAGCATGACAAAACTCAATCCCTTCCTTTGTGTGTAACCAACCAAAAAGTATCATCACGATATAACATCAACCCAATGAGTAATTTTTAGAATAAAATAGGGGGCTAGCAAAAAGCAGAATGCTAGTTCCCAGTGAAACTCTACTTATTGAATTGTCAGTAGCAAGAAATCATCATAAGATGATGGGTGAGGAAACTCATGCACTTGACAATGGATTCTCATATTAGTTGCTTAAATAAACAAATAATATAGTGTCTCACCTTGATAGTATGCAAAAATGTAGGTGCTGAGATAAAATTTTGGGGATCAAATTTGGTTGGTTGCAGGATATCAAGCAACTTACCATTAAACAACCACTCAGACTTGTTGCGTGTATCTATTCTCCTTAGAATGGTAATTGGCTGCTCCTTGCGTTCTCCTCTCAAAGAAATCTTGATATATCCAGATTCCTCCCCACGCTTCACATAAGCCCCAACACTAGTGGCCCTCCCCAGAAGCTGTGTAGAAAACCAAATTAAGATATATGACAAGACAATGCACATGCAGTAGAAAACAAAAAAAAAATATAGGAAAATGAAAATGATTTTTTTCTCACCTGAGGTTCACCACCAAGTCCAAGGGCAATGGCACATACAAGAGAACTTTTTCCAGATCCATTTGGTCCTATAACCAAATTCAAGCGGGAGCCTGGTTTGCAGGTCAGTTTATTGAAGGTCATGAAGTTACAGAGCTCAATTTTAGTAATATTTCCTGGCACGTAGTCATCATCCCCCCTACGAAGAAGCAAAACAAGAAGGAAAATCTTACAAATATAAATCACCGTCATGATACATATCGCAAACAGGTCCTCAACATTCGAGGGGTAAAATAGTAGTATAAGAACATAAAATAAAATAAGAGCAATTTGAACTGAAAGTCACAAACAATATAAAACGAGAGAAACATATTCTCCAAGTTACTTTCTATATATTTCAGCAACTACCAGTTAACACATTGAACAAGCATTCCGCTCAACTCTTCCCCTCAACTCTTCCCCTTGAGCAGGAGAGATGTACTTAAGTTTTTTTATTACAAAAAAACATATCGGCAAATAATAGGTCAAAAAATGAAAGGTGGGATTAAAAATCAATCCGCCAATTGTAATACCAGTACAATACCAAATCATCAGGTTAAAAATATACAAGTCCAACAGATAGTTAAGATTAACTGCTAAGGCGCTAAATCATTCCCTGAGAGAGGAGCATGTATAGAAAGTGCAATGTTGCCCAAAAGATGACAGACTCTGACCAAATTGAACGTCAACTACAACGAAAAGGCTGACTTTGAATTACTAAGGACAGTAGCTCATCCACTACAGAAAGAAGCACAAATCTGCACCAAAGTTACTCAACAAGAGAATGGGGAACCTCGGGAGAAAAGGTAATTCAATATTTGTACACAAAGTAAAGATTTTGTCAATGCCATCAACATACTGGAACATAAACACAAGAAAAATTAAGTACTTCACAGAAATTATATTCATTAACAAACCAAAGCAACCAGTATAAGACATTGAAATACAATCAAACCAAAATTGCAGTTTCCCCTCCAATGAGCGTCATCACAACAAATCTCCCATTAATAACCATATGTTCGTGCTTCTTCAAATTTGGGAAGCGCGACGCACGCGCATCAAACAAGCAAAGTAAGTAAAGACCAATCCAAGAAAGAGCGAACCCAGACGCAAAACAGAACAACAGATAAACGAACGAGGAAATCTTAAAACAAACTGCGAACAGTAAAAAACCTGGAAATTTTCAGCCTTTTGGCTTCTCGCTCGGGAGCCATCGGGTAGTGTAGCCCGGCGAACTTTAGCTTCCGCAGCCAAACACACTACTTGCGTCGAAGTTGGGGTTTCTGACTATACGTCTCGAGGAAGGAAGAGTGAAGACCGACTCGACATCGACATGATTGGCCGGAGCCCTCGCCCTCGCCCTCGCCCTCTGCAATGGCCAATATGTGTGAGAATGGGCGCCAAAAGAGTATGCACGTGATGTATGCAGGTTCGGCATGTGTGGGACGGAGAAAGAATTTGACGAATCTAAAGGACTGAAAAGAAATTTAAGGATGGCGACGACCTGTGTATTTTTTATTGCGTTTTGTGAATGTATTTACTCCTGTCCTAATTAAAGTGTTTCCATACGGTAGACACCACTCAATTATAATTAATAAATAATTAAAAAATATATTAGTAAAATTAATTATTATATAATAAATATAATTATAAATAAATATTAAAATAATTTAATAATCTAATTCAAATTAAAAAATTATAAATTATAAATTTTAAAATGTAATTAAAATGTATGTTCTTTTATTCTTTTATAAGATTTTCTTAACAAGCTAATTATTCAATAAATTTTTTCTTATAAAAAATATCAAATCAAAAATTTATTTTTTATTTTTTATATTCTAGATTTATATTTAGATTTCTTCTTATCTATAAATTAGATTATTTAGATTTTAGTTTATCGAGTCTGTTATGTATTACATATATATATATACACACAATTTCATTATTTTCCTCCAAAAATTATAACATGGTATCAAAACCTATTTTTCTCATCCCGTAAATATAGCCTACCAACCCTATTTCTTGGTATAAGACAATTTCATTATTTCTCTCATAATTTATAATATTGTATCAAAGTCTATTTTTTATAATCTATCTACCCGCGTTTCTCCAAGTACATTCAACATGGTATGTAACCGGAGGTCTTACAATTCTGACCATGGTTTCTAGTCTTTTTGTTTTTTTATTTTAATTTGTTTTTTAAGTCCTGATTTTGTATACGATTGAAGTCATGTCTGCGATTCTACGATCTGTTTGCTGCATTTCTCCAAAGCCATATTTCTGATGCAACGAGAATCTTCTAATTTCCAGCTTTGTGGAGAGTAAAGTAAATTATACAAATATGAAAATATTTTTAATGTTAAACACACTGACGCAAAACACAAATTATACCCTTCTTATGGAACAGATATATAGTAGTATTTTATTAGTTAATGGAAGTGTGTAAGAGTTTGTGATATTTTTTTCTTTAACTTTATGTATAAAGTAATTATATATTTAATTGTATATTTGTAATTTAAGTAAAAGTTAAAAGGTATTTTAGTATTAGTGTATGATTAGTTTTTTAAAATAGTAAATGAATACTTTGAAGTAAGACGGACGAAAATAATAAAAATGATACTTTGAATTGAGACGGAGGGAGTATTATACTAAAAATTAATTTTACATTCAAAATATCACACTAATACCTATTTATATAAAGTCATATAACTATTTTAGTAAGAATTTTTACTATTCAAATCTCTACTCAAAATCTAAACCCCAAACAAATACACCCAAAGTGTATAATCATATTTTTTTTAAAAAAAAAAAACAAATTGACAACTAAGTTTCTGTTCAACTTGTGAGAGGTTTTGTATATTATTTTTAGCAAGAGAATTGAGTGGATGACTAGTTCTTTTTATTACTTAGTATCATGTTTGATTAGTTATATGCGATCATTTTTTCAATCCAATGTAATGACAAGTTTATTTTAAGGATATAATTCCATGATTAGTTATAAGCTTGTAATCAAGGACCTGGAATTCAAAATTGTTAATCTTATCCAATAGCATACATTAATCTATTAAAACAATATTAATGACTATTTTCCGTATTAAAAGTTTAACTTGATCTAATTTGGGAGAGATTTCATTTTGTAATCAAATGAATACAAAGCTTTTAAGGATCTAACTAATTAAGCAAATTATTGTTGTGTATAGCTTTGTGCGTGTAATTTTGGGGTTTAGGGTATAGATTTGTTTAGCTACCAAATTTGTATCATCAGTCTTCCATTCTTGTAACATCATATTGTTGCCTTTTGGATTTATGTTACCTTGAGTTTTAAGCTGCTACATGACTAAATTCTTTAGTTCAGGAACTTGTTAAGGCTAAACATCTTCAACTTTATTATAAGTCAAATTTTACATGCATTTTCGAGTAGACAGTGAGTATTTTTCATGGTTAAAATTTGAGCATGTCTCATCTCTCGGAATGTTCTAATTAATATTCTTGTTTTGTATTTGAAGTTGGGCTTCCCCAACTTAAATAGTTTGAAGTTGATGGCGTGTATAATGCCATGGTTATTGATCTTCTTGAGCAGGCCTGGAAGATTTATTAAACTATTGCACTAGGACATTTATGCTAAAGACCGTTCTAATGCTAGCTAATCAATTAGAATGTGCTACTCCGTTCTGCTAGATATTTTAAAGATTGATGCTAAACACCAAATACAAATGAGCATAGTTGAGTTAATGCACCCTACAGGTTTTCTCCAATCTTCATTGGGATATAAAGCCTTATAACTTCATAATAAGCTTAGTATGCTAAGCAACCAAGGTATCAACCTTTTTTTTCTCCAAGAAAAGGTCCTCAATATTTATTATGATATGCGGGATTTTTGAGAAAATTTTTATATCATGATTTCTCATCATTTATCTTAATATTATTGACATTGTATGATAGATAATTATAGTATGAATTTAAGTATTTCTTTAGTACTCCATAGGCCATCTTTTGTATTTTATATTAATTGCTCTTTCAACATATCATAATTTTATGAGTAAAAGTATTGTTGCTTTAGTTAATTGATCTATTTTCTACCTTGAAGCTATTAAAGTTAACTGATGTTATCAACATTTATTACTAATATTTTAAGCTTAAAGTTTTGATATGTGGCTTATTGTATTTTAAGTTAATTTAGACTTGTAAAACTGGTTATACTTATCATCCTTGTAACATGTGTATATAATTGATTATTATCTTGCAAAGAAATACAATGACTTTAAAACTCATAAGCATATATCATATATGTATTAATACCAGGCCATTGTTTGAGTATACATCTTTATACTATTTTCACTTTACAATTGAATTGAAGGAACTACTCTATATTTAACTAGCTTTTGGGCAAAGTTCTAATCAAAGTTCATATGTGCTATATCTTGCAATATTAGTTTGATATTATTTTTATTTTGCTATTTCCAGAACATTCTCTTCCCCCACCTGATATACTACAATGTTTATGTTGTTTGGTCTTATTTGTTTCTTAAAGTTATTTTATTGTTATAATTGAAATTCTTTGATAATTTTTTTTTTTCCTCTCATTTGGATCAATATATGCTATAATTATTCATCCATTTTAGATTTTCTTATCAACTAATTTACTGAAATGAGTTCTTTCTTTAGCAATCACAATATTTTTTAGATAATATGCAACTATTTTCTTTTTTGTGATGAAAAATAAAGTCAAAATCTTGAAGCACATGCTACATCATTTGAATATTTAAGAGTGGATAATTTTTTGTATAAATTTTTATGAACTAATTTCATAGATTTCTTATTATGTTTTATTGTGTGTGTATGGCCTCAATTCTTATTTCTTTTGCCACAAAAAGGCCTTTAATATTGGTAAGATTATATCTAAGTTGCAAGTGATTGAAGTTGGCGATCATCCTGGTAGATAAATCATCCATTTTATCTGGCTATATTATAATTGTGTGTTATTGATTACATATTGGGATTACATTGACAGTATTTTCTAATTTGTGACAACCTTTTTTAGGAACCGTCATTTACCAAAATGCAAGCAGATCTGTTTTTCCCTCCGGATTATGCTAATTACTTTCATGTGGTCATACAAGTTTATCATCTTGGCTAACTTTATATATGTATATATTTAGATGAATCTTATTGTTCATATGTCCCGTGCACTATAGCATTTGTATGTGATCCTGGAGCTATCCAACATTTAATATCACATTTGTACATCAACCACTATAGGTCAGTCAAACATGTTTGCATGTGAAGCTGTATTTGTTTTGGATTACATGCAAGATGTAGAAGCTACTCTGGCTTTAGAAGCCATTCATAATCATTACACTTTGCATACTATTATTCACCATGAGGTACATAATCTCTTGATGCCATTGGTGCACAATATAATTTTCATTCCTTACAAATAGTTTAGTATCCTATCTTACCCAGGAAGTATGAGAAAATTGTAAATTTTATTTTAGTTGAATTAAGAAGCTGATAATACTTCAATCTCATATTCATCTCCATTCTTATTGGTTGACCCTGCTGCATAAGCTCTTGGTTCTTTTATCCAATAATTAGTTAATTTATACAAATATCACAAGTTCTTGATTTCGAAAGTACTTATTTGTCTGCCACCTAAATGTCTTGTATATTTAGTTCTATTGAATGAGAATAGATATGACTGGTATGCTGTTCTTTTTTCTATTAGTAAACCTTGAGCAAGATTATGTTGTATTTTCTATTGTGAAATTCGTAGGTTCAGACCGTACTCTTCTAAACCTTGAGGTGTGTCGTCATGTACACAATATCTGAATTTTTTATCCATTCAACTTCTTGCATTGGTTAGTTCCTTACTTTATACACTTTTATGACTTGTTTGTTATTCCTTGCAATTTGAAACTGCTATTAAATCTTTCATATAATTTTCCTATCCCAGACAAATTAGACAAAAACAACTGTAGTATCTTGAAAATGTCTTCCTATTTTAGTCTCATAAATTATCAAAATTTGGTTTCAGTTTCACATAAAAGTTATTTTAATAATAGGTCAATTTTTTGTCATCTACTTATGTAATTTATTTGCTTGATAGGTGGATATAAATATTATGTCATACTACATCATATTATGTTCTTAATATGGAATTGCCTTCCCCAATTAATCTAAACAATTCCTAAGATTATGGGTGTCTTTTTGTTTTAAATGTTTTTGAGATAATGGTTGAAGTTTGATGTGATTTTTTTATTTACAATGAATACTCCCTCCGTCATGGGAGTATTATTAATTTTGAGGTAATGATTGTAGTTTGATGTTATATTTGTATTGATAATGAGTATAGGATGCCGTATTGAGGGTTTAGAGTTATAGTTTAATGTGATAGATAGTAACCATCTTCTTTGGCTTTGTGTAATATGAGTTCATTATTGTTTACATATCTTTTGTAATCTATGCAGGTCAAATGCAAATGTGCATTGCCAATGGTTATAGCTTTAAAGCTTTATTCTCTTTGCTTAATCAAGTTATTGTTGGTTGTTTTTGTTATATATTAAATGCTAACATAAAAATATTGGAAAATAAATACATTGACAGGTGTGAAGGCAAACATCACTATCTACTAACAGATTTTGATTTTTGTATGTATGTTTTGTGTTTGTGAAGTAGTTTTCATGAGACTATTATGTTATTATTTGTGATCAATATCTCCGTTTTCACTTCACATTTCATTTGTTAAATTTGTAATGTTTACACATCATACAATCTTAATGAACTACAAAGAACTTTCACAAAATACATATCAATTTTACTTGCAAAATACCTGCCCGGCGGAGCGGGCAAGTCGGGTTCTAGTATATATATACACAATTTCATTATTTTCCTCCAAAAATTATAACATGGTATCAAAACCTATTTTTCTCATTCCGTAAATATAGCCTACCAACCCCATTTCTTGGTATAAGACAATTTCATTATTTCTCTCATAATTTCTAATATTGTATCAAAGTCTATTTTTTTATAGTCTACCAACCCGCGTTTCTCCGAGTACATTCAACATGGTATGTAACCGGAGGTCTTACAATTTTGACCATGGTTTCTAGTCTTTTTGTTTTTTATTTTAATCTGTTTTTTAAGTCCTGATTTTGTATACGATTGAAGTCATGTCTGCGATTCTACGATCTGTCTGCTGCATTTCTCCAGAGCCATATTTCTGATTGCAACGAGAATCTCATTATTTCCAGCTTTGTGGAGAGTAAAGTAAATTATACAAATATGAAGATATTTTTAATGTTAAACACACTGACGCAAAACACAAATTATACCCTTCTTATGGAACATATATAGTAGTATTTTATTAGTTAATGGAAGTGTGTAAGAGTTTGTGATATTTTTTTCTTTAACTTTATGTATAAAGTAAGTATATATTTAATTGTATATTTGTAATTTAAGTAAAAGTTAAAGGGTATTTTAGTATTAGTGTATGATTAGTTTTTTAAAATAGTAAATGAATACTTTGAAGTAAGACGGACGAAAATAGTAAAAATGATACTTTGAATTGGGACGAAGGGAGTATTATACTAAAAATTAATTTTACATTCAAAATATCACATCAACATCTATTTATATAAAATCATATAACTATTTCAGTCAGAATTTTTACTATTCAAATCTCAACTCAAAATCTAAACCCCAAACAAATACACCCAAAGTGTATAATCATATTTTTTTAAAAAAAAAAACAAATCATATGAGATGAGCAAAAATTAAAAAAAAAAACACATACTTTATGTAGGAGGGAAGGAGTAAAAAATGCTAGTCTCTCCATCCCAGTTAAAGTGTCCATAACAAATTATGTGAGATTACCAAATATATATATATATATTGACACTTATGTGGACAGAGGGAGTACCATGTGGTGTGTTGATTTTGTGATTTTGGCTAAATATATTTTTTATATTATTAATATGATTTTTATAAATAAATAAAATGTACTCCATATTTTATATACTTTTTCTATCCTACTTAGTGTATTCTTTGATAATTTATAATAATATATTAAAAAATAATAGTATTTATTAGTTAATGAAATGTATAAAAAAATTTGACATTTTTGTTAATTTTATATATAACGTAATTGAATATGTAATATTATATTTGTAATTTAAATAAAAATTAATAGTATTTTGATATTAATGTATGATTATTTTTACTAAATAGAAAAGAGATATTTTTCAGTACAGACAACAATATTAAAAGAATACTTTGAGTTTGAGGAAATATATTATATTATAATGTGTATATATTATACTTTTTTTTATAATATTTATGATCATAGTGTCACAAAAAAATTAAAGATTTTTTTGTTTTGTGAAACAGGTTGAATGAATGTTTTTTAATGAGAATAGTGTAAAAAAATATATATTTAGGGTTTGATTGTTTTGTGTTTTGTTTTGAAAAGAAGTTTTTTTTATGTGAATAATAAAAATTTGTATAGATAATATAAAAATAATAAATATATGATTATTAATATTATTTGAAAAATGTGTTGGGTATATTTGAGAAAAAGAACACACCCATCATGATTTGGATGATTCAGTGAGTTTGTTTTGTGAATAGTTTGTTGAAATATTTTTTATATGAGCAATAGATAATTGTATAGATAATATAAAAATAATAATGATGTGTAATATATTAATTTTTATGAAAAATATGTTTAATTTATTTTTTACAAAAAGAACACATTTTTAAGGTTAAAATATAATTGCAAAAAAATTAATAATTATGGAAAATCATAAATTTTGACATTTTTTAATTATGTAAATTTAATAATAAAAAAATTTATACTACTATTTTGATAAAACTTTATGATTACTTATAAAATTTTGGCAAGAAATCTATTTTTGAATACTATTTTTGGTAAAACTTTGCAATATATAATTCTTCTTAAAATTTATTATTGTGCGGATTTAATTAATATACTATTATGTAAATTCAATAATAACAAAATTTATACTCTCTCCGTTTCAAATAATGTGCAATATTTGTGTTTTGCACGGAAATTTAGGTGTGTAGTATTAAGTATGATAATTTGGAGAGACAAATGATATTTATTTTTTTATTTGAATTATGTAATGGGATCAAGTGAAGTGTATATTAATATATATAAATATAATTAATTATTTCTAAATTTAAAAATATTACAGTGAGTTTGAGACAAAAAAAAAGAAAATATATTGCATAGTGTTTAAGACGAAAAAAACACTATTTTGAATACTATTTTTGGTAAAAGTTTGCAATATAGAATTCTTGTCAAAAAGATTTATTGTGCCGATTTGATTATGACAACATTAATTTTATATAATTATGAACAATATTTTCGTTGCTCTTGACAATACTATTTGGGTTTGTTGATGATATTTTTTAGTAGAACAATTTCTCATATAAAGATTAGGGTAAATTATATTTAATTATTATTACGACGGAGATCCAGACTTTCAACCTAAAATCAATTGTCCGGATCCCCGTCGTAACATAGTATCAGAGTCATGGTGCTCGTATTGGGTATTGATCCTATATGAATTTTCGAGATTATCATTTCGAGGGAGGTAGTGTTGAGTATCTCACATTGGATATGATATTGGGACTCCTCTACTTTATAAGGGGTAAAATATTACTCCACTTACAACCAATTGGTTTTAAGTTGGAACCTCAGATCCGGTCGTAACATGGTATCAGAGTTATGGTGCCCGTATTGGGTATTGATCTTATTTGAAGTTTCGAGATTATCATCTCGATGGAGGAGTGTTGAGTATCCCACATTGGATATGATGTTGGGATTTCCTTACCTTATAAAGGGTGAAGGGCTACTCCATTTACAACCAATTGGTTTTAAATTAGAACCTCGGATCCCCGTCGTAACCGGGGACGGAACCAACTTTGCGGCTCCAGAGGGGCAAAATTGTTATGTTTATTTGTTTCATTTTTTTTACCGTTTGTTTTTAGTTTCAACTTATTTCGAGCTTGTTTTTTTATATGAACAGTTGTTTCTGTGTGCACAAAAAATAATATAAGAACTTTCTCGTCGATTCATTTATACCAACTTGATGTTATCTTAACTTTTTTAATTTTTATTAACACTATAATGTAGTTGTGAACAAGAAAAAAAAATAACGGAAACAATATTTAAGATAAAATATTTTATTTTTTATATAATACTATATTTATAAATAAAAATATTATATATTATTATAAATTAGAATAATAATAATAATATGAAAATTTATGTAGAGTATTAATCCTAAATTGGGGATTGGGGGGGGGGGGGGGGCGCAAATTTGATTACTAACTAAAAAATTAAAAAAAAATTACACTTAAAAAGAAAATTTGGGAAGGGCTTGGAGGGTAGATCAGTCACTGGTCGTAACAATTTAATAAAATGTACAAATATCCAGTATGTTATTTATTATGTTAAATTCTTTTATGTTAAATTAAAATACACACAAAATGTCATTTTCATTCAAAACTAGTGTTTTAGTTGTAAACATGCACCTAATTATGAGTTTTTATACAAATAAAGGGTTTGTTTGTTTAATGTTTTGATTTGAAAATTTTTTTAATGTGGAGTATAAAAAATCGTGTCGCTAATATATAAGATAATATTTTATATTGAATATTGACTTTTGTGAGAGGATAAAAATAGGCAAAATAACATAAAATCCCCATGTAGTTTTACGAATACGTTGAAAACCCCTCTACTTCTAAAATTCCAAAAAACTTACCTGTGGTTTAAAAACTGTTGCAGGAAAACCAGCATCCGTTAAGACTTAAAGGAGGGTGTATCTCACACGCTTCACATGCGTTTTTTGCTTTAGAAACTGGTATATTCCACCGCGAAGTTACTAAAATGCCATCATACTTTAATATATGTATTATTCTCTCGTTCACCTTAATTATTTCACCCTGTCCTTCTCACCCAAAATCCAACCATCGTAGTTACCGATTGAAGTCCCACCGCCGCATCTACCCTGTCGGGGCCAGAGCTAGGATTCCACAAACTTCAGATATCTCTGATTTTAACAGTAGATTTTATTTTGTCGAGCTTTCGTAAATTGGTATTTATTTTTTCCGAAATTTCTTTCTAAAATCGTGTTTGATTTTCTCAAATCGGGTTTTGGTTTTCTTCAGTGAAATTGCAATATTGTTGTGGATCTAGTATAAATATTGAAATCCTTTCGTGAATCGGATTCGGGTATAGGCGTGTGTCTTCAGCGATGTTGCAATTTTCTCCAATATCTGTGTGTACCAATCTAATGTGCGAATTGGACTTCTTTTTTTTTTTTTTTTGTGGGTAATTGATTTTGTTAATTCATTTGGAAACTCAAAATCCCATTTGTACGTAATTGGTTTCGGCAATACTATAATTTTTTTAAAATCAATTTTGTAGGTAATTGGTTTCAGTATTTCAATTTAAAAATAAACTCATGTAATTTTTTGCAATGGACTATTTGACTCGGACTCGATCTTGTTTGAGATCTAATTTCAATTTTAAATTTGTAATTTTTGCGGTACTTTGCAACAAAATGGAGTGAAGTCTACGCGGCTGACAATGATTTATCTGGAATCAAGTACTTTGATATGTTTGTGTCTTTTTACAATCATTTTAATATCTACTATTGAATTTTATCAGAGATAGGTAGGTGTATTGTATAGATATATTTATTATACCGAAATTAATTGTAGCATATATTGTGTGGTACTATGGCATGTATTGTCGATTTATATTCGATATTTGTATTGTTTTATAATTCATGTGTTATCTATTTGTATATAGTGTGTTGTCGGTCTTTATATCATATAATATGTGAGACTATACGTCTTTTGTTAGTTTATATATGTGTTGTAATTGTATTATATTAATATAATACATGTGTTATCTATCTTTATATAATGTGTTGGGTCTTTGTATTGTGTGTTGTATATTCTTATGTTGTATATTGTCAATTTATGTGTTATTTGTCTATATTTATACAATGTGTTGTCAACATTTAATTCAACACAGTTGTAGACAGTAAAAATATGTCTAAATTCAATTAAATATCATATATTTTGGAAGAAAATAAAATTCCAATAAAATAAATATATGACATTTAATTATGCACATATGTTAATTTTTGTACAATAAATATCAACCATTAATGCAAAAATCTGGTTAAAATGGAAAATATCGTACAAATATTATGTGCATAAATAGAGCCATAATAAATTTGGCAGGAAAATAAATTAATCTTGTCAATAAATGAAGTACTCCCTCCGTCCCAAAAGAATTGTCTTATTGAGAGTTGGCACGAGAATTAAGGAATAATAGTATTTAATTGAAAGTGGGTATAAAGTAGAATGTAAATGACTAAAATGTCCTTGCTTTTTGAAAGATTTTAAAGAGTGTGTTAGAGTAATAATTAGGGGTAGTATGGAAAAGTAGGAATAATATTGTTATAAAGTGGGGACCATGGCTACTAAATAAGGAAACAAGACAATTGTTTTAGGACGGACGAAAATGGAAAAACAAGGCAAATCTTTTGGGACGGAGGGAGTATATAAATTAATATCTTCGAAAAAGGCAGTGATATAAAGATTTTGGCAAGAAAGGAAGACGCGCAATCAAATCCTTCAAGAATGGAAAACGACATCTGATGGAAAATGAAAGATTATAAAATCTTCATGTTGACCAATCAGGACGCGCCACGTGGCATCATTAAAAAAGGAAGCCAAGGTCACCCCTCTTCTATAAATAGGAGTCATAGTCAGTTAATTTGACACACCGAAGTTACATCGATGATTCAAGCAAATGGGTAAGTCTCTGGACTTTCTCTGTATTGTTCTTCATGTTTTTCGTGTCTTTCGAAGCATTCTTCGTCGAAAGTCACTGATTTGGATAAATGATCCAATATTGGTTGACGAATCGATAGAGTTAATGTTCTTCGTCGTATGCCCGAGTCGAATGAAGGATCAAAGCTTCAAAAGTCGTTGAAGAATCCATCAAAGCCAATGAAGAGCATCCAAAGTTCATCCCAAAGCTTCAAGGTGTTCATCGCGTTCTTCAACAAAGCATCAACCATGCCCTCTTCGATCCAAAAGTCAAAGGGACACGCTGCCAAAAGTGTTATGGAGCACCAAATTCACCTCTTCAAGAATCAAAGTTCTAAAAGCCGTTGAAGAATCCATTAAAGCCAAGGAAGAGCATCCAAAGTTCATTTCAAAGTTTCGAGGTGTTCATCGCGTTCTTCACCAAAGCATCAACTCGGCCCTCTTCAATTCAAAAGTCAAAGGGACATGCCACGAAAAGCGTTATGGAGCACCAAATCCACCTTTTCAAAGATCAAAGCCGCAGATCGTCTAAAGAAGACATTAGATCCAAAGCTTAGGATCAAATCGCCCGCATGGAGACCAAAGCCCTCCAAAAGCGGCAAAGACAAAACAGAGATCAAAACTGCGGATCGTCCAAAGAAGACATCAAATCCAAAGCCGACGCTCAAATCGCACACACGGAGACCGAAGCTCTCCAAAAGGCGGAAAAGGCAAACCAAAGATCAAAGTCTCGGATTGTCAAAAGAAGACACCAAATCCAAAGCCGACAATCGAATCACCCACATGGAGATCAAAGTCCTCCAAAAGCAGCAAAGCCAAATCAAATATCAAAGCATCGGACCGTCCAAAGAAGACATCAAATCCAAAGTCGGCGATCGAATTGTCCACAAGGAGACCAAAGCTCTCCAAAATGCGACAAAGCCAAATCAAAGTTCAAAGCCTCGGATCGTCCAAAGAAGACACCAAATCCAAAGCTGACGATCGAATCACCCACATGTAGACCAAAGCTCTCTAAAAGGCGACAAAGCCAAATCAAAGATCAAAGCCTCGGATCGTCCAAAGAAGACACCAAATTCAAAGCTGATGATCAAATCGCCTATACAGAGACCAAAGTTCTCCAAAAGGCGGCAAAACCAAATCAAAGATCAAATGCTCAGATCGTCCAAAGAGGACATCAAATCCAAAGCCGACGATCAAATCGCCTACACGGAGACCAAAGCCCTCCTAAATTCGACAAAGTCAGAACGAAGACCAAATCTCTTCGGATCAAAGAAGCCATCGAAAATCAAGTTGAAAAATAAATCGACCCGGAAGGAGAATCAAATAATCAATTTAGATAATAGGACCTGCTTTAAATCCAAATCAAATATGATTTGTACAAATTTTGTATTTATTAAAAATAACACAATTTTTATCCTTCAACAGTAACGTACCGCTTTCTTTATAATCGTATATTTGAAAGACATCATAATTAATACTCTCTCCGTCCCACCTACCATGTCCACATTGTTGTTTCTATATATCCCATATCTCATATCTCATGTTACTTTTATTATTTAAAAAATAGTTACACACATTAATCTCATTTTAGATTTTCAAGTCTAATTGTTTTTTTTAATTTTAATTAAATTAATTAGTTATTTAATAATAATACATAATTATTTATATTGTAGAATAATTATATTTCACTAATTAATTATTAATTATCCTAATTTTTGTGTCTACAGTAATCCAGATATATATTTTTTTTATTTTTTTATTTTTTGTGGTGGTTAGGGTGTTGATGTTGATTTGACCCAATAAACACATAGAATAAAGACAAACAATGTATGTTTCTATATAACACAATGTAACATTGTGCTATATAGAAACATGTGTTGTGCAATTTGTATATTCTATTGTATTATATATATATATATATTATGCTAACATCAACAATATATTATGTTATGTGAAATTATATTATGTGTTGTTATGATATTATGGGTGTGTTTGGCAATTAGTTGTTAGCTGATTCAATTAATTGTTAATTGTTAGCTTATTCAGTTAGCTGATATGACTAGCTGATTCAATTAGTTATTTGTATTAAAGTATTTGGTAAAACAACTGTTGACATTAATTGTTTATAAGTAAATGACAATTAAGAACATTGATATGTTATTTTTTTTTGAAATATTTAATTTTGTTCATTTTAGTTTAACATTTATAGAATTTTTGTTATTAATTATTAAAAATTAAAATATATTATAAAACATTTAGTTTTAGATTTGAGATTTGAGAAAAATATTTTTGTTAAAAAATAATAATAATAATTTTTTATTAAAATTATATAAAATATAAAATAATAAATCTTTTATATATTTTTTTATTATATTAATTATTGTTTATTGAATTTTAATGTAAAATTTATTTAATAAAAAAATATATAAATAAGTTAACAATATTTTTCTTTTTTATTTGATTTAATTTTAATAGATTTATATATTTTACAAATCAAATAATTTATAGTAAATAATTATTATTTTAAATTTCAAAAATAAAATTACAATCTAATAAATTAAATATATTAATAAATACTACAATAAAAATATATTTATATGTATGAAATAAATAATTAATTTTCAAAGGTAAATAAAGAATAAACAAAATATTAAAGTAAAAAAACTCTTCCATAACGTTGAGTATTATTAGCTTTTTAAAAATTAGTTTTTTTGGTCCAAATTTTTTTTTCAAAAAACTAATTTATCAAACACATAAATTAGTTTTTTAATAAACTAAAAGCTCTTTAAAAAACTCTTTATCAAACACCCTCGTGTCTATTGTATTATCGCATGCTGTCAGATAAATGTTGTCCCATATCGGCGATGTTGATTTGAACCGATAGGTATAATAATCGATCTGATTTTTTCTCATAAATTACCTCATTAAACATATTTTTCATCTCACAAATATTACATTAAATACTTTAATATTTTACTATTTAGAAAAAAAAAAAAAAAAAAAAGATAAAATTTCAAAACTTAGAAAACATTTATCCAAGATCTACCAAAATTGCATTTGATAATTGTCTTGTCTTGTTCAAGATTGCAATCTTGGTTTTGTTTACTTTTGATTCTTGAGCCTTGTGTTGTGGCCCCTTCCCTTCATAGCTTTTAGTTTTTTAAAGAATGGTAGAGTCTATTCGATTTAGTATAATACCTGCCTGTGTTTGAATTATATACACTAATACCTATCTTTTATATTAAATATTGGGGCTCCATTTAAATACAAGTAATTTTTTTTTTTATTGTAATTTTTTTTAAAAAATAATAAAAAAATTGCATTTATATTGAAAAAAAAAATTTCTTTTTAAAAAATATATTACTCCCTCCGTCCGGATATTTTATCTGCGTTACTGTAGACACAAAAATTTAGGAATGGTATAATTCGTAAATAATTAAAAATGTATTAGTGAAAATAATTATCGTATAATAAAAATAATTATAAATTAAGATTAAAATAAAGATAATTGATTAGTATAATTAAAATTAAAAAAATTATAAATTAAATTTTTAAAAATAAGATTAAAATGTATAATTATTTTTCAAAAAAAAATAACAAAATAAGTGGGACAAACGGAAATGAAAATGTGAACATAAGAAGTGGAACGAAAAAAATATTAAAGAATAGTGCTAAAAAACTATATATATAAACATAGTCTATCTAATAATTATTTTTATGTAAGTTTATATATATATATAGACGTAAATATATTCCAATTTGAGTATGTTATATTTATTTTAATTTAAAATACTATAATAATTATTAATATCTCTCTCTCCCTTGTTGTATAACTTTATTTAAAAAAATCACATTCAATATTTATTTTTTATACCGATTATTATATTTAGCAATTATTTCATTTAAAAAAATATTAAAATATAAATTATCTATTTATTTTATTGCATTAAAAATACTTTTTTCATCTTGGTTTAATTGAACTTTTTAATCAGTGACACAATATTTAAGATAATAATATTTGATTAATTAATAAGAGTAAATTATGATATTATTTTATTAATTTTTTATGTAATTAATGATATTGATAGTTTTAATATAAATTTAATATATATGATAAAAAAAATTAGATATGTATTTAAATATTCTAATAATTATACTGTAATAAAAAAGTATGCAATATAAATATTATTTTGTAGAGAATAAAATTTTCTATAATACAAGTAAATAAAAATACGTTTATTTAATTATAATTAATATAAAATAATTTTATAAAAGATATGAAGTGTTAAATATAGATAAAAATATTTATTTATTAAGGAAAGATAATAGAACTAAAGAAGTTTTTGAGTGAGTCCTATAGAATGGATGATATTATATGTTAAATAGTTAATTAAATTGATTTATATTTGTTAAATATATGCCAGCGAGGAGACAGACTGCGAATGAAATTTTTATGCATGAATTTGGATATTATGCATCACATAATACTTTGTAGACTTGCATGTTCCAACATATATATTAGTTGTATTGTATAAATTGACAATATAATAATAATATATATAATAGAACATACAATACATAATAATACTAGTATATATCTATAATATATATAGAGTAAATTGTAAAAAATATTCCACACTTATACCCTATTATCATTTTTGTCTTGTATTTATCTCATTGGCAAAATATATTCCACATGTTTACAAAAATCGTTATTTATGTCCTTTTCTCGCGCGTGAAATTCACACCACGCGGCCACGCGCGGTCAAAGGATAGGAATAGAGACTTTTGAAAATACATGGGATATATTTTGCTAAAGAGTACGTGTGAGATATTTTTTGCAATTTTCCCTATATATATCTATACTACATGTCTATGTATAAATTATTAGCATATACCATATAAATTATTAATAAGTGTCACTCAAATTATAATTTATCAAAATGATTAGAGCTAACCCCACTTTAACCATTCAATTTCAAAAGGGTATTTGACAAGTAGCTAGTTGTTAATTGACTAGCCTAACCGGTTTATTAGCCGAATATATTAATTATTTGTGTCAAAGTTAAGTATGAAAATAGACCAAAATTATTTTGAGAAATTAAAGCCTAAAATAAAAAGGCTATAATTTATTTTATTTTATTTTAATTAAATATTAGTAAAAAAATATAAATGCAATTATTATTTTATGTATATATATAATTATAGTTAAAATAAATCAATCTTATACTTATCTCATTCCACTCCAATACATTCTTTAAAGTTTTGTAACAAATTAAGAAATACTTCATAGTCCTAGCTAATTTGTCTATTTTAGCTTAGTACGGAGTTTTAGATATTGTGTAATTAGTAAATAATTAAGAAGTGTATTAGTAAAAATAATTATGATTTAATGAAAATAATTATAAATTAAGATTATAATGACTAAATAGTTTAATTAAAATAAAAAAAATTATAAATTAAGAATTTCAAAATATAATTAAAATATATAATTACATTTTCAAAAAAAAGGAAAAAACAAATTATATGAAATAGATAGAAATAGAAATAGTGGACAAATTAAGTGGGATAAATAGAGTAATAATAAGTATGTAAGAGATTTTGACATTTTTGTTGCTTCACTTTTTGTATAAATTAATTTTATGTGTAATGGTGTGTGTTTGTAATTTAAGTAAAAGATAAAGAGTATTTTGATATTAGTATATAATTATTTTTACTAAAACAAGAAAAATATACTTTTGAATAAGGTAAACAAAAATAATAAAAATAGTACTTTTAGTTGGGACAAACATAGTAGGATTTAGTTATTATCGCTATATAATTTTTTATTTTTTTTAGGAAAAAACATAAATACTTAAAAGTGTAATAATTTTGTTATAATAAATTAAAATTATATATAAATAGGTCGGCCTATTTAGTATTTTAAATAAATGTATCAGTCAAGCCAGACTTTATACATAAGGGTAGACATGGTTCGATTATTTGCAAATATGTAGGTATTTGTCATTCGAACCAAATCGAATAAATATCCGAAACAATAAATCATATCCGAATCGAAATTTTCGATTAACAAAATATTTTGATTAACTAAAAATATTTGGGATATTTGCAAATAATTAGAATTGAGCCAAAATAAAAAAATACATTAAAATATAGGTAGATTCCAATTAAATAAAAATATTTACAAATATTCTGAATCACCTCACCAAAATCGAATCGAATATAACTATTAATATAAATTTTAAAATATAATAATATAGATATATAAATGTATTTGGTTCAGTTAACTGAACCGAAAAAGGTATAAAAAATTAAAACCAAATCGAATTGAACAATATCAAATATACAATATTTGTATTTAAACTGAATTTGCTCGATTAACAAAAAATTTGATTTGGTTCAGTAGGTCAGTGTTCGATTCGATTAAGCAGTTCGACGATTTGATTCAATTTTTTGTATATCCTACTTATGTAGATCAGACGGTAGACCCTTGATAGGTCATCTACCCTATTTTCACCCTTTGCAAGAGTATTTGATAAAATAAGAATTTAAATATTAATTGTTTATATATGAATCACAAACAAAGATATTTTATAATTCATTCTTAAAATATTTAGTAGTTTTCTTCCGTGTCTAGAATTTTTGAATTATTTTTTTATTAGTTATTATGAATTGTTAAAATAGCATAAAAAGATTTATTTTGTTATTTTTACATGTTTTAAAAAAAATTATTATTTTTTATTAAAAATATAATAATTTTTATTAAAAATGTGTAAAAAATTAAAGAATAAATTTTTAAGATATATTTATTATGTTAATTATTGATTAATTTATTATTTTACTATTCTTATAATTTATAATAAATTATTTTATTTTATTTATTTTTGATATAAAATTTATATAATAAATAAATATAAATTAATAATATATATTTTTACTTTATTTTAATAAATTAATATATTTTATAAATTAAAATAAATGACATGTAAATAATAATTATTTTAATTATTCTAAATTTATAAAAATAAAATAATAATTTAACTAAAATGAAAATATATTAAAGTAATTATTAAATAATAATATAAAAGTTTTATTAGTATATATGTGAAAGTAATAAATATACTTGGTCCATCATTTAAATTTATATATATTTTTTATTGTTATAAAAAAATATTTTTATTTTGATAAAATATCAATTTTCCTACTTTTTTTTTTTCTTTATTATACAATATTTTATTTCTTTTTTATTTTTTTTAAAATTCGTGTTCCATCAAACTAACATAAATTTTAATAGCGAGTGAATATTTAAAGTCAAATAAAAAAACTAAAAATTAAAATATTGTTCAAGTCCAAAGAAATAATTTACCACCGTGTAGATGTAGAAAAACCGAGAGAGGATTGTTAGCTCCCTTACTTTTCAATTTCCAACGTCCCCATAAATACGATTGTATATATATAACAGTATATATATATATATATTTAATACTCCCTCCGTTCATTTACAATCATTTACAAGGGTTACATTTACTTTTTGGCGCGGTATTTAAGAAATAATAGTATTTTAATTATAGTGAGTAGTTAAAAGTCGTGTAATGATATTTTTGCCCTTACTTTTTTTATGTAAAAGTAATGATGTGATGTAAAGTAAGAGTATTTATGGAAAAAAATAGGATATTTAATGAAATGTAAACTTTGTAATTGGATGTCCCAAAATAGAAACATGTAAACTTTGTAAGCGGACGAAGGGAGTATATCAATATATACAAATAATATATTCCCTACCTCCACAAACTAATGTCCTACTTTCTTATTTGGAACGTAAAAAATGATTGTCCTATTTTTATTTTTATACTCCCTATGTCTCATAACAAAGTATCTATTTTTCTATTTTAGTTTGTTATTCATTTCCTTTTTTAGTAATTGAACTATTTACCTAACATTACAAATACCCTTACAACTTACAATATATTACACAAATGCCATTACCTTTATATCACACGTACTAATAAGGTTATTTTAGTCATTTCTATTTTATTCCTACTATATCCCAATATAATACTAATATTTTTAAAACTATGTGTAAAAAACAAATGAATATTTAGTTCCGAGACGAAGGAAGTACATAAAATTTATCTTTTTATCCTTACTTTATTTATCTTTTTTATATTTATACACAAAATAAAGAGCTATTTTATCAATTTATAATTAAAAAACTAATTATTTGAAAAAACGTGTAAATATTACTTAAAAGCTTTAGAAAATAGCGGAGGGAGTATTTTACGTGAGAAATATGAAAATAATTTAGGATGTCTTTCTTTACAAAGGGCACCTGACTCACACCAGCTCTTGCTCGGCCGACAGTGGCTGACCTGGTGCAACTTTTTTATTTTTTCTTTTATTTATTTAAATTCGAAAATTATAGGGCTTTGTCCACGTGCATAGACCCTTGTATTCTAATTATTTGATATTTATTTATATTTTAATTTTGTCCATTTTACCGTATATGTAGGAATTTAATTAAAATATAATTAGTAAATAGTTAAAAAGTATATTAGTAAAAATAATTATGATATAATAAAATTAATTATATATTAGGATTAAAATGACTAAATAATTTAATTATGAAATTTAAAATGTGATTGAAGTGTATAATTATAATAAAAAAAATGACAAATTATGTGAACGGAGTAAAATGAAAAATATGGACATTTTACGTGGAATGAATGGAGTATATATTAGAGAATAAAATTTTATAATACAAATGAATAATTTTTTTTTTAAAAAAATGTATATGTTGATATAATATAAATTCATAATAAAATTATACAATTATTAATTTTTTAATTAAATTTAATATATATTTATATTATTATATTCATTATTTATCAAATAAATACATATCAAAAGTGTCCAAATTTAAACCAAACCTAAATACAACAAAAATACTTTTTCCGTCATTTAAGAATCTATTCATTTTTCTATTTTGGTCCATCTCATAACAAAGTATCAATTTCTATTTTTAGTAATTGTACTATCTACCTAACATTACAAATACTTTTCCAATTTACAATATATTACACAATTGTCATTACCTTTATATCATACAATACTAATAGGGTCAATTTAGTCTTTTTACATTTATTTCTACTTTATCCCAATATAATACTAATATTTTTAAAACTCCGTGCAAAAAGCAAACGAATATATAGATATGGAACAGACGAAGTACATAAATTCAAATATACTTAGGGTGTGTTTGTTTGGGGGTTTTGATTTTAAGTTGTGATTTAAATAGTAAAAATTTTGAATTTGAATAGTTGTATGATGTGATATAAATAGGTGTTGATGTGATGTTTTGAATGTAAAATTAATTTTTAGTATAATATAAAAAATAAAAAATAGGTATTTGATTTGATATTTTTTTTAAAAAAATAGAATAAATAGTGAATTGAATATCCAATCCCCCAAACAAACCTACCCTAAAATTCAAATTCAAATTTCTTTTAAGACACCCAAAAAACACATTGTTAATATACAGAGGGTTATAGTGGAAAAGAAAATACTCCCTCCGTCCCACATAATTGTCCCTATTTTTTATTTTCGTCCGTCCTACATAACTTGTCATTTCTATTTTTGGAAATATAATTATGCACTTTAATCGCATTTTAAATTTTAAATTTTAAATTTTAAATTTTATAATTTTCTTAATTTTAATTAAACTATTTACTTACGTTAATCTTAGTTTATAATTATTTTTACTAATATACTTCTTAATTACTTACTAATTATATTTTACCTAAATTCTTATATCTACAGTAATACACCCATATTCCATGGAACGGAGAGAGTAATAATAATAATAAATAAATAAACCAAAACCCGTGAGGAAGCACAGCCAAAAACCCCACACAAGCTTCTACATAATGGAGTACGACACGACACTGATGGACTCTTCAGGGCATCCACAACGGGAGACGCTTGTTGAGAAGCGCCTCCCACGTCATCATTTATTAAATAAAAAAAAAATTAAAACACCAATTAACATAAGAAACGGTACATTGCGAGTGTACCGTTTCTTCCAATTTTTGTGGGCCATGGTCCATTTTCTTATTCAATAAATATTAAAAATAATATTTATAATATATACTTTTTTTATTTATATTTATAATAATTTATTTTATTTAAAATATTATATTCTAATTTTGTTATATAAAATTTTATTTAATATTTATAATTTAAAATATATTTTTCAAGAAATAAAAAAATTAAATATTTAACTTTAATTATTATGCAAAGTGTGAAATTATTATTTTTATTTATTTATGCTAAATAATTGTTTTATTTTTATTAAATATTATAAGAATAAAATATGATTGCAAAATATAATTTTATTTTATAAATAGATAAAATATTTAATGAGGTGGAAAAAGTAAAAATTTTAAAGGGTTCTTTGATGTGAATGTAAAATATAGTTGGAGTTCTTCGTGACGTGGCGGAGAGAGAAACTGACGTGGCACAGGAGAGAGAATGAGAAGAAACCCTGGATGGGTTTCTGTGTTGTGGATGGCCTGAGAAGCCTTAGCCTTCTCACTCATCTCTTTGCATGCATTTGTCTTATAAGACCTAATTTATAAAATACTTTCGGCTGTTCCAAAAGTATAGTCTTATAATCTTATCGTGCTGAGTACGAAATTTAAAAAATATTAATATTATATTAATAGTTGATAAAAAGTATATATGATCTTTTTGTTTTGTAAGTATCTTAGTGTAAAAAATAGTGATAATTGTATATTAATAATGAAAAAATAAAAATAATTTTTATAATAATATAATTATTTATAAAAATAAGACTATTAGAACAAACGGTTGGAATTGAGAGAGTATTAGATTAAACAAAAAAAAAAATTTATTTAAAACACATTTAACAAACAGTGATACCAAATTTTTATATTATACTCCCTCCCTCCGTCAAGTCAGAAAGTATACACATTTCTATTTTGGGACGTTCAATTACAAAGTAACTATTTTATTAAATATCTCATTTTTTTTACAAATATCATTACTTTACATTACATCATTATTTTTATAGCAAAAAAGTAAAGACAAAAATATCATTTTACTACTTTTACCTACGGATAGAGTAATAAAAAATACATATCTCAAATCAACATCAATATAATATCACCCAACCAACCATCCAACGGCCTAAAATTTCAACAAAATCAAATCGAGTCCCTAGCGATAGGACGGGAGGGTACGTACGAATTAGGATTTGTTATCATAACATAATTAATTAATTAAATTATTAAATAACTCATTCCATTAAAATTAGTTCAGTCTGATGCGATTTTTTTTTTTAAAAAAAATAAATATTTTATTAAAAAAATAAGTATATAATTATTTTTTGGCGCTGTATTTAAGAAATAATAATAATATTTTAATTAAAGTTAATTGTTAAAAATAGTGTAATGATATTTTTGTCTTTACTTTTTGGTGTAAAAGTAACGATTTGATGTAAAATAAGAGTATTTGTGGAAAAAAATGAAACATTTAATAAAATATTTATTTTATAATTGGACGTTTCAACGTAAAAATATATATACTTTATAGCTGGACCTATGTAGTAGATGATTAAGAGTATTTTTGAAAATTTAGTTAAAAAATAAAATAAATAAAAAAAAATATAATAAAATTAATAGTATATATTGTAAATAAATACTCCCTTCATCCCACATAATTTGTCCATATTTTTTATTTTCGTCCGTTCCACGTAACTTATCCTTTCTATTTTTAGAAATATAATTATGTACTTTAATAGCATTTTAAATTTTAAAATTTATAATTTTCTTAATTTTAATTAAACTATTTACTTATCTTAATCTTAATTTATAATTATTTTTACTAAATAATAATTATTTTTACTAATATATTTTTTAATTATTTATTAATTATATTTTACCTATGTTCCCTTTGTGTATAATAATACATCTATATTATATGGGACGGAGGAAATTAAGAAGAAAATGAATAATAATTAATTAAAAATGTGGATGAATTGATTTTATAAAATTAGTGATATAATAATTTAATTGACATAGTAAAAAGTTAAAAGTGAAAATGAATAAGAGGAGGAGTAGGAGTAGGATTGGGAGGAAAGGAAAATCTACTACAAATCTATCATAATGGTCATCTTCTTCGCTGTCGCTGTCATTGTTACTATTTATTACGTATTTCTCTATTTTCTATATTTATATATATATATATATTGACGCTACCACCACGGATACTCGCAGTGCCATACACAGACACGCATCTTCCTTCTCTCTCTAAACAACAATAACAATGGCGGAGCAAGCTGCGGCTGTGGTGTGCGTCACGGGAGCTTCCGGCTACATAGCCTCCTGGCTCGTTAAGCTTCTTCTCCACCGAGGCTACACCGTCCGAGCCACCGTCAGGAATCTCAGTGAGTCACCACACCACACCACACCTCACCTCGCCTAACTAACATATATATGTATATATACATATACGAAAAAACTTGTTCATTGTTGGAAATTGGAATTTTCCATCCAAATTAGGCTCTTCTTTAGATTTACAGACTCTGTTGAAATTAGGTTTAGTTCATCAAACTGTTGTCATACATAGATACGTACTAATTGAGGAAGACATATATGGATGATTCTCAATCTCAAGTCTGCCTTCGACTTAATTGGAGGAATGAATATATTTGAATGTTATGTTGGTAAAAAAAAAACATCCATCAGGTGATCCTCAAAAGGTTGAGCATTTGTTAGCACTTGAAGGTGCTGCTGAAAGGCTGAAATTGTTCGAATCCGACTTGCTTATCCAAGGCTCTTTCGATTCCGTAGTCCATGGATGTCAGGCCGTCTTCCACACTGCCTCCCCTGTTGCTCTTGTAGCTTCTGATCCACAGGTCTCTCTCTCCCTCTCTCTCTCTAATGATATAGATACATACATATATTGTCTCTCTCTCTCTCTCTGTCTATAAAATGGTATATGATTTGTGTGTATGAATGAATGAATCAGAAAGAGCTGATAGATCCAGCAGTGAAGGGGACAATGAATGTTCTTGAATCATGCAAGAAAGCATCCCTAAAAAGAGTGATCATAACATCATCTATGGCTTCTGTTATGTTTAACTACAATCCTTTAGGCCCCGATGTTGTAGTCGACGAATCATGGTACTCCGATACCGCCTTCTGCCGTGACAAAAAGGTAGCTATTAATATCATCATCCCTTGATTGATTTTATATGGTCATGATGAATGGGCAAAACTATATATAATGTTTTCATCAGGAATGGTATGCCCTGTCCAAGACATTAGCAGAGACAGCTGCCCGCGAATTCTCTGAAGCAAATGGACTCGATTTGATAACATTACACCCGGGCTTTGTCATCGGTCCTCTGCTGCAGCCAACCATCAATTTGACCTCACAGAGTTTTGCTGATCTTATCAGTAAAGGTAGTAGTAGTAGTAGTAGTAGTAGTAAGTATCGATTCATTCTTCTTGTTGTTTTGGCATCGTGATTTAATTTAGTATTCCTATCCTATGAGTAGGAAAGGAAGTGTGGCCTAGTGGTGTGTACCGATATGTGGATGTTCGAGACACGGCCTTAGCACACATTCTAGCATTCGAAAACGTTACAGCCCGTGGCAGATATTGTTTGGTCAATAAGGTTATTCGCTCCTCCCAAGCACTGGACATGTTGACTCAAATTTTCCCTTCCCTCGAGCTCGCTACCGTGTAAGTTGAAGTTGGACACATTTGCACTCTATTATTTATTTTAGTGGTTTCCTAAAGACATACATAATGCAGTGATAAGAAGAAGAATGATGGGGTGGGGAATGGCAGCCTTGACGACAACCTTCCTCCGTACAAAGTGTCGAAAGAGAGAGCCGAGAGTTTGGGGGTATGTTTCACACCTCTAGAGGTAACTTTTAAAGACACTGTCGAGAGTTTGAAGGAGAAAGGAATCATCGATTTCTGATGATTCATGATAATTGCATTGCATTGCATGTGTTGAGACTTGAGTTTGTGTATGTATGTGTAGATTTAAGCTTCAGAGACTGTGAAGCTAACCATTCATGATGATATGATAATAATAATTAATTCTATCATATTTTAAATATTCAGTTTTAAATTTAATAGATTTATATTTAGATTTGATCTTATACATATTAGGATTTGAGTTTATCCGAGTCTGTTTTGTATTGTCTATATATATATATATATAGTCTCTTTATTTTGATGATCATAAGATAATTATATTATTTTCCTCAAAAAATTCTAACATGATATCAGAGTCTATTTTAATCATTCAGTAGATATAACCTAGTAATCCGCATTTCTCCAAGTACATTCAACCTGGGATGTACGGTTTCCCAATTTTAAAATTTTTTTCTCTATAGTTTCTAGTTCTTTCTTTTTCTGACTTTGATTTTATCTTAGAATTCTGATTTTGTCTACAATTGAAAACATGTCTGCGCATTTGTTTGCGATCCGTCTAGAAACGTTTCTTCGGAATCATGTTTCTGATTGCAACGAGAGTCCCGTTATTTCCAACGACCTAAAACATGGTCCCTTGGTTTCTTCTTATTTCCTGGAGAATGGCATTGCTAGTATCCAGGCCTGCTCAATATTAATATTAATTGCCTTTTAGCGCATCGAGGGAGGGAGAGTGCTTGAAGAATAATAACAAAAACAACAACAACAATAATAATCGTAATAATACCAGATAGGTAGCCTCCATGTACATAGCCGCTGAAATCTTCGCTAGTATGTTCGCCCGTGAAAAATATTGGTCCGACGGGGGCCTGCGCATAATTAATTAATTAATTAATACTGGGATATAGCAGCATAGCATAGCATAAGCTTTACCTTGATATCGCGTATGAGTTGATGGTTGGCGTTAGCGTAGATGGGGTAATTAGAATAGCTGCCGCACTGGAAGCGATTGTTCCACCAGCGCGGCACGAGAATGTGAGTAGCATCGGGAATATCATCTCCAAACATGCTTCGCAGAACGTCCATGGCTTCTTTCATGGTTTCTTCGTCTGATTGTGCTTCGATTCTTTTCGATTCTCCGTTTGTCAGAGTCACCACCAGAATATTCGACCCTGGGTATGCATTCTCCATGTGCTGGATTGAATGATACAACAACAACATCAAGAATTGAATAGATATATATATATATATGTATGTATATGTAGAAAGAACCTGCCTGCCAAAATGTGTAGTAGCCTCTTGTCTCGTGTGCAAAAATGAAGAACTCTTTTCCAGGACCGCATGGCCAGAATTTGTTTGGGAACTTGAGGAATACTTTGGTGTAAACCATTATCTCACACTTGATCATGGCCTTCGTTTTCCAATTCTGTCACCATTCATTCAACATTAATTTGCATTCTCAAAATACACTATTACTTCTTTTCTTTTGTTGAGAGTCGGAATTTGAATAGTAAAATTTTTAAATTGTAATAGTTGTATTATGTGATATAAATAAGTGCTGATGTGATGCTTTGAATGTAAAATTAATTTTTATTATAATATAAAAAATAAAAAATAAGTGTTTGATTTAATGTAAAACATTTTACTTTAAAAATGGCGTTTTATGCAACATTTTTTTTTTTTTAAATATAAAGATGTACTATACATTTTCTAAAGTATAAAAAAGTTTTACGCTGAATTTTGAAATTACAGGAACTTATCAACAATTTCACCTTAAATAAATAAATACAATGCCACCAAACAGTATGTGCATGGGAAACTTTGCGAGATGAATTTTCACCTAAAATTGTTTCAATATAATAATTTGTTAAAATGATATGAAAATGCAAAGAGCTAGGTATGTTTGTTTTTTTAAATTGTTTGAAGAGATATATATATTTTTATGTGAAGTATAAGAAATTGTGTAGATAATATAAAAATAATAAATATATATAATATATTAAATTTTTTTAGAAAAATTTATTTGTATTTTTTGCTAAAAGAATACACATCTAGTAATCACCCGGTCCAAGTACGTACCAAAAATTCATAATGTAACATTAAAAGATTATATATAACATGAATCACCTAAGAATAATAAACATGAAATGACACTCTTATTATATCTCAAAGATCTTGATTGATTCTTGCACACCTCGCCTTGTAAATTATACTTCTATTGCATTATTGCATTGAGCACCGTTATATTTGTTTTTGCATGTAAGACTTTTATACTCTCTCCCGCGTTTACACGTAGATTTTTGAATATTAGTATTATAATAAGTTGTAGTGAAAAAACAAAAATATCCCTATTAATATTGTCTAATATAAAAGTAATGACATTTGTGTAATATAATGTAAGTTGGAAATGTATTTATTATGTTAGTAGATAGTACAATTACTAAATTAGGAAATGATAACCTTATTTTGGAACGAACGAAAAATAAAAAACGACAACCTTTTAATGAGACGAAAGAAGTATTATATTTTAATGCTAATCAATTCAATAATCATTTAATTTATTATTAAAATATGTTTTTTAGGCATTTTGTTGAAATTATATAATATAATATAATATACTAATTATAAGAAAGTCTTCTATCTAATGCACTAGAAAGCAAACTTCAGTGAAAAAAGAAAGTTATGATTACTTCTACTCTATAAAGGGGTAAGATATTGTATAATGTGATCAACATACAATAGAATAAATGAACTAAGATGAAGAACTACATCATGCATTTTGGATAATTGTTTAAGTAGTAGTAATGAACTAAGATGAAGAAACTACATCATGCATTTTGGATAATTGTTTAAGTAGTAGTAAAGAAGGTGAACATGAAGAAATTACTTATCGGATTTCGAATATATATTCATGAGAGTATAGTAATCTAATTATTTTTACTATATAATTATTTATGAACTATAATCATATACATATATATATTTTTAACATTTTATTAGTTTGACCGATAATTATAAGGTTAATTTATACATTTTTCTTATACATCTTTATTGTAATATTGTACACATAATAATTTTTATGGGTATATCTTTAAATTTTTATATGACTATCCCCTATCTTACTATGTATTTTATAAATTGACAACTATGTAACGCTATCTAATATTGATAATTATAAACATCCCATTGAACCTTATTTATACTAGTGTTAAGTGTTAGCCCGTAAGGGATGGTCTGGTGATGTAGGGGTTGGACTTATGACTGTGAGGTCATGGGTTCAAACCCTCGACGCCTCAGGTCACCTGCCACACATGGTTCGCCTAGTTTGATTTGCCTATTGGGCCTAGTTTGCACGGTATTAGGTTTGGCCGGGGGTTTACCCAGTACGTATTTTCGAGCTTAACTAACCCCACACTAGTGTTAAGTGTTAACCAATAACATTAAATCGTAATACTTATACTACACTCGTCTTCTAAATGATTGAGAGAAAACTGTGGATTTCATAATTTTTGTTCTTCCCTGCCCATAGATAGTATCATGATCTGGATATGTATATATATATATATAGAGAAATGCAACTAGTTATTATTATGTTAGAACTTTGTATGCAAAAAAGAGAACTTACGGGTAGAGGAGGCGAGAAGGAAATTAGGTGGCTTTGGAGAACACCAATGCTAACGGACAAAATCACATAGTTTGCTTCGTAAATGCAACCATCCTCCGTTTTAACCGAAACGCCGTTTCTCGAGTGTTGCAATTCCCGAACCACCTGCCCCACCAAAACAAAATCACTCTCTATTTAATTCAATCCATATCTATCATCTATACACACAAACACAAACATATTCTAGCCTTATCATATCAATTAAGAACATAAAAGCCAATAAATAGCATTCCATTTAGTTGCAGATAAGTAATGGCCTTGCCCTTCTTCATTCTCGGGTGCTTGCTTTGGCTCTTTGTCAATTCTATCATTCTTTGAAACAACTTTGTCATCAAGGTTGAAATCCGGAAATTGACTTAGAAAGTCAGTTTTGTCCATCCACATGGTATCATCGGCACAATGTCCTATCCATTTCACCAATAATGGTCGTTGCGCATAGGGATCATGTCTCCCGAACTCCAGGCTAGTACCTCTTCAAGCTTAAGCGCTGGTTCCACAGGAAGTTCGAGGCTCTCCGGTAGTTCAATTTAAACTGGATGGTCTCCTAGCATGCGGCATAGCTGCGACACATGAAATACGGGGTGGATACGGCTACTGGCTGGCAGGGCAAGTCTATAGGCCGAAGGGCCAACCTATACTGCGACTAGGAAGGGTCCACAAAACTTGGAGATAGTTTGTGGGAATTTCTACGAATTAAGATAGATTGACGATGGGGGTGTACCTTTCGGAACACCTTTTCGCATACCTGGAACGCCACCTCCCGACGATGCTTGTTAGTTGTTTTACCATATTCTGCTGAGCTCTCTCTAAATTTATCTTTTAGCCGAGCCATTATGATGTTGCGGTTTTGAAGAACCTCGTGTACGGCCGCCCTCTAGCATTCCCAAAGAAGGAACCGCCGGATGAAAGGTGGGGGTCGGTCGTACACCACCTTGAATGGAGCAAGGTGGGCTGTTGTCTGAAATGCACTGTTGTTCCAAAATTCAGCTCACGGAAGCCACTGTAACCATTGCTTTGGTTGCTCGCAAGTGAAACAACGTAAGTACATCTCTAAGATTTGGTTCAAGATTTCCGTCTGACCATCGGTTTCACGGTGGTACGTAGAGCTGAAATTCAGACGTAGCCAGACAAACAAACAATTCCTTCAGAATGCTCTGACAAATAGTGAGTCGCGGTCTCTAACAATGGAGCGATGGACCCCATGAAGGCGTACAATCTCCTTAGTGAATACCTCTGCCACAACGCGAGCCGTAACAGGGGTTTGAGCGCAATGAAGTGACCGTACTTGGTCAAGCGATCTACCGCGACAGAAACTGAAGTGTACCCCTTGGACTTAGAGAGGAAAGTGATGAAGTCCATCGATATATCCTCTCAAATTAAATCGGGAATAGGCAACAGTTGAAGAAGTCCTGCCGGGGACAATGCTCGTACTTGACCTTCTGGAAAATGAGGCATTTGACGCTTTAAACTCAAGTTGGTGATGTAAAAGCCTCTCGAGTTTGGTAAAAGAAATATGATGTGATTGAATAGGGACTGACTTCATGACTAGACATCAATATCAAATTAATTCTCTAGACGTTTAATCCCTAAGAAAAAATTAAGATTTTGGCCAAATTAAAGTTTCTAATGGCATCAATCCCTTGTCGTAGGAACGTGCCAACGATCCTCTATCGCAACGATAGAAACTTTAATAAATTAAAGTTTTGGCCAAATTAGGATTTTTAATGAACACGATTCTCTGTCGCAGCGGCGGTGGCATTAAAGTAGGGTTTCTAATAATGGCGATCCTCTGTCGCGGAGACACCGACGATTCTCAATCGCTGTGGCGGCGCTTAACACTAAGAAATTAAATCCTAATAAGCAAACACTTCGGATAGATAATTAAATACCAAACCAAAAGCCTTGATCAAAACTAAAAGATTGATAGATATGCTGAATATATCTCAGTATGTTTCACCGGAAAATTCTAGCAATTGGACACCGAACGCAATTGCAGATGCAGCCAAAGTCGGCGGCAACAAAATTATTGACCATGTTGACCGAAAACATTGACCAAATATTGACCGACACTGATAACTCATATCCACTATTTATGATGATACTATTTGGTGGCAAATGTTTTTCAAATTAGAAATACGATGGTGGGAGTGGATCTCAGATTCAAAAAAAATAAAATTTTACCGTTGTGATGTACTTGGAGAAAACGTGAATTAGAATCTGTGTTTATTCTAGAAAAAACGTAGACTCTGATACCATGTAAAAATTCTAATTTCTAAGAAAAATTTCTAAGATTTATTAATAATCAAATTAAGGTCTATTTATAGACTTTATACAAAAGGCTCTGATACTATGCCCTCCTGAAGGTTTGTTATGAAATTCGGCCAATAGGATGGGGATCCAGTGTGAATTAGAGGCCAGCACAAGACGCCTCCTGGAAAACAACCGTCCCCCGACCAACTCAAAATCCGACTTACTGGCAGGATCGTTGTTAAGAGCTTGCACGATGTCACGCACAAACTCATCACGTTTAACTCGGGAAGAACGATTCATTCAGGCATGCTAAGGGCTGCCAAAGAAGGCTCCCCGTCATGCCGTGAAAGAGCGTTGTCTGTGGAGTTGGAGCTGCCTGACTTGTACTCAATCCTAAAGTCACACCACAACAACTTTGCCACCCAAAATTGTTGCAATGGAGTATCAATATGCTTTGTCAGCAAATGATTCATTCTGTGGTGGTCCATGTGACAATGAATCGACGGCTGACCAGGTAAAGACACTAGTGTTGTATCGTCTAGGCTAACCCCATTAATTCTCTCTTGTAGGCTGATCGAGAGAGGTGCACGTCAGATAGGGACTTGCTCAAATATGCTATAGGGTGTCGCTCTTGTATGAGCACGGCACTGATTCTAATACCGGAGGCGTCGCACTCATCACTAACTCTCGATCGAACTGGGGTATGGCAAGAATCGGCGCCTCAGTCAATGTTGTCTTGAGGCATAAGGAAACCTCTTCGGACGTCGGGGGCCATCTAAAAGGACCATTCACCTATTTCTTTAAGAGCGATATGAGCGGGCGGGCAATTAGACCGTATTACTTCACTTAGCGCCTGTAGTAGCCCGTCAAACCTAAGAACCCTCGAACCTTACGGACGGAGCGAGGGTACTTCTCAAGTATGATGCTAACCTTAGTAGGATCCATCGCCACTCCAGTCTGTGAAATAATGTGGCCTAAATACTCGACCTGAAGGCATCCAAAGGCTCACTTCTTTCGGTTTGTGTAAAACTGAGTTTTTGATAGTATGCGCAAGACTAACCGAAGCTAATCGCAGTGGTCTTCCCAGGAACGGTTGTACACCAAAATATCATTGAAGAAAACCAGCACAAACCGGCGCACATAAGGACGAAACAAATAATTTATGAAAGACTGAAATATCGTTGGGGCATTCTTCAACCCGAACGGCATTACAAAGAACTCGTGGTGTCTGCTGTGAGATCCAAATATGTTTTTGTGGATGTTAGAAATGACCACCCAAATATGGTGGTAGCCGGAGTGCAAGTCAATCTTGGAGATCACGACCGCTCCTGCCAAATTCATCTAATCTCCTAGATACTGTGGAATTGGGTACTTGTTCGGCACCGTGGTTTTATTGAGCTCTCAATAATCTACGCCAAACCGACAACTACCCTATTTCTTCTTAACTAAAAAAACTAAACTCGAGAATGGGCTGGAGCTCGGGTGGATATTATGCAACATGTCATCTACTAACCGCTCGATCTCATCTTTTAAGACATGGTTGTACCAGTAGGGTCAGACAGAGAGAGACTATAGTGGCCCCTAGGCTCAACTCTATTTCATAATCCGTCAGGAGAAAAAAGGGACATACCCTTTGGCTCTGTGAAGACTTCTGCGTGCTGGTCAAGGATATCATCCAGTTCTTCCGCAAATACGCTAGACAATTTTGCCGGCTCACCCTCTAGTAATATTGCCCAAAATTCCACCGTAGTAATCTTGATCAAGGTGCATAGGCTAACCAAATTCCGACACATCGATGGGTCCTTTTTTAATTCTATTTGTCACCCGGCCCATGTAAACTTTATTGTTAGGGAACGTCACCCAATATGGAGAGCCACAGTACTCCGAGAATG